>NC_086253.1:18441558-19765666 GCF_021018805.1 Prinia subflava | reverse complement strand
AAAAAAATCTCACAAAAATTTCCTCCCTTTATTTCTTAACAAAATTTTGGATCAAAATGTAATATCTATCAGACTAACAAACATAAAATATCTTTAGCCGGGAAGTAGCTAAAATCATCAATGCCGGATAATGCTATCAATCCTGTCAGCTTTGAAAAGGACTTCTTGTGAAATATAATCAACTAATGTTGCAATAGCTATCATTCCAGAGGCTCTTCTGAAGGCATTGAGCTTCCCTAGTTCAAGAACAGTAGTAAAGGCTTATGCCTGACAATTTGCATCTTTCATACTGAATTTAATTTTTTTCTGCCTCACCTACTCTTACAAGAATATATTATTATCTAGTTCTCTATTTGTAAAAAACCCTAAATTAATGTTCTGACTAATGTTCAAGAATCAAGGATATCTGCCTTTTCTGAGAAATATTGTGGTGTCAAGGATCATGCAACTTCCTAAGGGTGAGCACAAATATTCAACTATTGATATTTTTCAGTCTCTTTATAATTTTTTTATTGCACAGACAAGTAAATAGAAATTACAGGTTTTAAAATGCTCAACACTGAATTAAGTATGCTCCTCATGAGTATTGGATTTTAGAGCTAGATCCATGAAGAAAGTGTGGTGCAGAATGATAAATTTCAGCATCTAATATACAGATATATGTTTTAAAGGATTAATTGACTGGGATTCTTTAAATGATACTGTCTTACTAGTGCCAATAGCAGTCACAGAATATTTCCAACATAACATGACATTATAAAATGGTTCAAAAAATAATTTCTACAAATTCGCAATAAACTTAAGTTTTAGTCTTGCAAGGAGAGCCATTAGTGTGGATCCATATTCCTGTTAAAAAATTAGTAAAAAATCTGGTGAAAAGTGTGAAAAATTATTTTTACATCTATTTACTATTTCAACAAACATCTCCTTTGTAGTCTCATTACATAGTGATTAAAGGATGAAAATAGAATTTCATTTGCAAGGTATTAGTTTACAATGAATTTTTGTAGTTGTCAGGGCAAAACTATAATTACATAGAAATTAATTTTTCTCTTCAGGATATTAAGTGACAGTGTGTGCATTTGGATGGAAAGGGTGGGAATAAGTTCTAAAACCAATGCTCAGAACAACAAGCAGCTGCAACTCAATATATGTAAAAAATGATGAAACCAAGCTGAATAGTGTAAACTTCAGTGAAAAAGTCATCTCTTGAGATGCAATCTTCTTGCAAAGCTCTTGAATGATTAATGGAAATGGTATTTCACTTGTGGTTGTTTTTTGAAGTGGGTCAAGAACACATATGTTTATAACACACAGAGAAATGATGTTAAATTTTAAAGCTATGAGAAATTCGCAAGAGCCAGACATATTTAGGATTAAAACTTTGACTATGTCCACAGTACATTCCCCCTGTGACTTCATAATTGCAGTGTTGTTAAGGCTTGAAATCTGTGCTTTTATGTTACAAGTTAAAGATTAATTGGAAACCTTATCTTTGAATTTTCTTTCTTTCTTGGGTTAAAGGCAAATCATTAAAACAGCATGAATGCATTTCCTTTTCCTATATTAATTTCCTTTTATTAATGGGGAAGGGGATGGGGGAAGGGGGAAAGGGAAGGGGGAAGGAAAGGGGACACTGAAGGAGAACTCTGAAACAAATGTATGCTGTATGCATTCAGTTAAGACATATATTTATTTTCTCATTGAGAAGAATTTGACTTTAGAATTTGCAAAAATGTAGTATTATAATTTGGATAGGAAAAGTCACTCTCATTATACAAATAAATAGTCCAGGGTTTAGCCACATTGATTCTAACAATACACAGTTAAAAGCTTTGCCTGTATTTCAACTCAATAATCTTTATCTCATTCTTGCTTTTGTCTTTGTTGTTATTGCCAGTTATTACTGGTCAATAACTATTGTAATTATTGTCAGGTAAGAAGAAAAAACTAAGACTGTATTAGGATACAATCTTTTTGAACTAATTATGTGTTATGGTTAATTTATTTTAAAATATGAAATATCTGTATCCTCTGCTTTTTTACAGAATATTTAAAGTTAATTTATTTATATCAGACAGCAATAAAATCTCCTAAAAGAGGAATTTCCTTCAAGAGGGGCATAGTTTGTATCTGTATCTTATCTTGTTGGTGAGGCATTTTTTCATGCTTAGAGAATCTCAAAATAATATTTATTCCCACCACACCAGTTTAACTATTTTAATTTTTTTTATATGTAACCATATGTAAAACTATCTTCTGGTTATATTGAATTGTCACTGTTTAACTACAATGAATTAGTCCAGTTCATGTTGTATTTCTCTTGAGAAAAATTTTTGAATAAAATAGAATAAATTATGTAATCTTTTACAGTTCATGGCTTTGCTGTCAGTTGTTAATTGTATCAGCAGTCAGCACACACCTGTTGATGCTAAATAGTATTTTATTATACCATCACTTGTTTTTGCGATGACATTTTACACACAATGTGGAAGTACATATTGCATTATAAGGTTTGACTGAGGAGTAGATTGACAGTCATCTGCACACAAAAGCCACTGTAACAGGCATGGAAAGGTGGCCCTATGACTTCATCACTTTGATAGCAGCTAACCACACCACCCAGACCAAAAGGCTCACTTAGGTAAGAGTTCTGTCCTGCAGGATGGGACATGGAAGAGTTGTGAGTGACTGGTCTGATCAGTCAGGTGGATGGCAGATATGGCTGGAAACTTAGCAAGAAAATGGGTCTAACAGCAGGCAAAACAGAGTCAGGGCTACCTGTGTCTTTATCTAGATGTGAAGGAAATGTCAAGCATAGGCAGGAGAGTGTACATGCTTTGTTTTATTTTTCATGTCAGTGAATAGCCCTTCTTCATGCAAATTAATCACATTTTGTTTTCAGAAAGGTGCACATTCTAATTTTGGAATACTCGTATTTTCTGCAGCCTTACAGATGCCAAATCCTGAGGTTTGCTGGTTTTGTTTGGAAACATATATAAGAGGTATGTATTGGAAGTGCCATCAAAATTTGTTCTTTTAACCCAAAAATAAACAGTGGAGGCTGAGTCTTTTGAAAAAGATGTTTTCAGAAAAGTCTGAAGTTTTGCTTAGCTTAGTCAGAGATCACAACAAAAGAATAACTTTCAATTTATCTCTTAATGAAGTTACTAGAATGACTTGAAAAATAAAAAGTGGCTCTTTTCGTATGTGCAAACCAAGGGACATTCATCTTTGGTCGAAGAAACACATCCAGCTTTCTGTGTTGGGCACCTTCTCTCAGACCAAAATCAATTTCTGGAGCTGCCTGCTGCAGAGGAAGAGAAAATCCTTTAGGCATTGCATCTGAACATCCAGGCTATTTCTGACAACAAATACTGCTCTTTCCCCAGCTTTTCAGAACTTCCCAAAATACAAGTTTCCAAGAGAGTTTTCTATAGACCAGAATGTGACAAGAAAAAGACAGAAAATACAAGCTTTAAGAGAAAACAGAAAAAGATCTTTTAAAACTGGCAGAAGCTTAGACAATGCACAGCTCAGTGCCTTGACTGTGAGTTGATCAACATATAGAACTCTTCATAATTAGTTGACAGGTGAGATCAGATTATGTATATTAAAAAAAAGTGCAAAGGATGGATGTTTGTTGCAAGAATAGGGACCAGACCCATCAAGGCCTCCTTGCCACTTCTGCAGTCAAACATGAAAGAGATATTTTAATCATTGTGCAACAGTTAAAATGCATCTTTAAAAGTAACCAGATCAGATTAGCCCTAAAACAAAATAAGAAGCTACTAAATAAAAAACTCCCAATGTAGGTCTTTTTCACAGATCATTATTTTCTCCTATTCTGAAACAGTTATGTTCTCCATAAATCTTGTGAAGCTAATGACATTTATGAGTGCTCATCAGCCTTAAAACGAGGCTACTTAGATTTTCATATGCCCATAAGCCCCCTCTTTCTACCTAAATTTTGAAATGGAAATTTATATAAAATATATTTGCGGGGGGTTTTAACTCCTTTCTCTTTTATGCTTCCAAAATTTACATTTGTAATATTAAATATCAGTTTCAGAAGATGTTGGGTCAAAGCCCAAAATATTTTTTTTTGTTTTGCATTTTGTGTTATCTTGAATCTTAGAAAGTTGTTTCACTGTGAACCCCCAAATGATGCATAGCTAACAAACATTAACCCCTCGGTAGCATCAGAATGATGATCTAGCTTGACACTAGGTGGCAGACAAGACAACTGGCAAGACCCTTGAGCAAACTATCCCTACCTCCGTACTCTGATGTGCGTCCTTCCAGTTTAACACCTCCTCCAACAAAATCAAGGAGTTAGTACTGTAAACATGCTAATTGCAGCACAGGCTTCCTGCACACACTCTTGACTGACTATATCCTTTAGTGCTCACATGAGCACTGTGTTTTGAAGAATGAATAACATGCTGAAAATCCTTTGTCTTTGAAGCCATGAAAAAGCACACATTGATTAAAAAAAATTTGTTGATAGTTTAATTATGAACTTATATGTAAATACATGTGAAAGAATATATAGTTCATAACATATGAGAAACAATGCCCAGCTAAAACTTCTTGCTCTATAAATATATCTCGTGCTATACAAATATATCTGTATACCTGTGTATATGTGGGCTATATCTATTGGCCTGTAGTCAATCTATTGGCTAATGCTCTAGGATCTGCTCCCCAGTGCATTCAGGAGCAATGCATTCCAACTGAGCCAAAGTCAGGCAAAAACATCAGGAGGCTTGTGTGGATGAACAAGGCTGAACTCAAACACAAAAATGAAGACTGAAGAGGCGGGAATCAAAGACAGCCTGGGATGAATATAGAGAGATTAACTGAGCAACCAGGGGTCAGAACACAAATGCTAAAGACCTGATGGAATTAAATCAACCCATGAACTTCAAGAACAACAAGAAAAACTTCTATAGCTATGTTGGTGATAAAAGGGAGATTAGGGAAAATGTGAACCCTCTCTGTAAGGAAATGGAAGACCTGACTACCCCGCAGGTGAAGACTGGATTAGCCAATGACTTTTCTGCCTTTGTCTTCAATGGCAAATGTCCCACCCATGCTGCCTGTCTCAGGACATAAAATCAGGGACTAGGAGAATGAAGAACCTCCCACAGTCAGAGAGGAAACCACATTTGAGACCATCTAAGGAATCTAAAGAGGCACAAAACAATGGGACCTGATGAGATGGATCTGTGGGTCCTGAGGCAGCAGACAGGTGAAGTGGCTAATCTGATATCTGTCATATTTAAGAATTTTTGCTGCTCCAGGGAAGCTCCCACTAACTGAAAAAGGGGAAACTTTACCCCTAATTTTAAAAAGGGATAAACAGATGACCCAGGGAACTACAGGTTCCAGTCTCATCTCCATGTCTGGAAAGATCATGAAGCAGATCCTCCTGGAAAGGATGATAATACATGTGTAAAATGAGGAGGTGATTGATGCCTCCTGAAGTCAGGATGGCTTCAGTAAGGGCAAATTGTGATGAATTTGGTGGTCTTCTATGTCATGGTTAAGGCATTGGTGAGTATGGGAAGAAGAACTGATGTAATCTATCTGGACTTGTGCAAAACATTTAACACAATCTTACATGACAACCTTGTCTCTAAATTCGAAACATTGATTTGGTGGATGGAATATGTGGTGAATAAGGAATTGGTTGGATGGATGCACTCAAGGACTTGCAGTCAATGGCCTGATGTCCAAGCAGAGTCCAGGCTTGGGTGGTGTTCCTCAGGAGTCAGTATTGGTGCTGGTGCTGGTTAAGGTCTTTGTTGGTGACATGGACTGTGGGATTGAGTGCACTCTCAGTGCTCAACAGCACCAAGCTGTCTGGTGCAGTGAACATGCTGGAGGGAAGGGATGTGTCATCCAGAGGAACCTTGACAGGTTTGAGAGGTGAGCTTGTGCACTTTTCATGCATTTTGAGAAGGGTAAGTGCAAGGTTCTGCCGCTGGGTCAGGGCAATCCCAAGTACAAGTAATGGTCTGGGTGAAGAAGGGATCAAGAGCAGCCCTGAGGAGAAAGTATTAGTGGATAAGTTCATTGTGACCTGGTAATGTGCTCTTGGTATATAGATACAGATGGAGATACTCTGAAGAGTTTTAGCTGGGCTTTCTACCATGTTTTTACTGAATGGTTATATAATATTTTCCCTCTATGGCAGTGAAAGTATCTGTCTATTGCTTCCTTTCTTACTCTTTCAAATTCTGAACCATCTGTTGAATATTGTGAAAGACCTTCCATGAGAATATGCATAAATTACGTTATTAAGTCACATGAACAGAGCAAGAACTTCTCTATAAGCTCAGAGAAATAACAAATTTGCTAATATAATTAAAAGTTTAGCAGAAATATTAGTGGACATATTAACAATATTGATCAAATTATAAAGGAAAAATTACTCCCCACTAAAGGAAAAATTTTAAAAGAAAATTACTTCCAGATTATTTTGAATGTTTTTTCGCACCAGGAATGCAAAGTTATTAGTCACAGGGGACTAAGTCTATAATCTGATTTCCAATTCTTAACAAACTGTGTTGATAATAAACTTGTAATGAGAAAACAAACAAATTAAACTGTCTAAAAGGTCTGATCCTTCAATAGATTTTTTATTTTAATGAAAAAAACCTATTAAGTGAAACTTGAATTTTCTTAATCTCCTAGTTTTGAAGATACCTAAACACACACAATATTGCATCCTTTTTATCTGTCAGCAAAACCAGCTGAAAAAGAATCAATTATAATTGAAATTATATAAAAGATATCAATCCAAGTGATCCAGGACCTTTTCAAAAAGATAGATAAGCAAATAGAGAGCACTTTGACTGTGGCCTTTTTTTCAGGAAGTTAAAACTGAAGATATTTGAAAATTATATGAAAAATAATGCCTGTAATTTTTACTTTCAATTAACTGTTAAATATCAGGATTACTGTGAATGATAATTCATAGATAAAATCAGTGTGAAGGTTAGATGAGACATAAACCAAAGACCAACAGGAGCTTTTCTCATTGTTTAACATTATTCATTTCTGGACTGAACTCATTACCAGAGGCATCAATCAAGCAAAGGTATTTATCCAGTGAAGCTGAATGTATTTTTTGCATTCTGACATTAATTCAGTTGAAAATATGTTGCATAAGGAAAAAGGTGGAAGCTCAGAATACACAGTCTTGGGCTCCTGCTGTGAAGCTTGCAGGATTAGATGCCTCTGTGTGTCTATTTGTAAAACTAAACCAAGCCGCAGATGCAGCTCACTTTAATAGTACTGAATTAGTTATCTCCACACCCAGGACAACTTTTCTCCATTTCCTCCTTTATGCTGTGTGTGCCAACAATGTCATTGCCTGCCACAGGCTTGCTTTACAACAGATTGTGCTGTTTTGCTCGTATGTTGCATTCATTTTGGCTTCCAAGTGGAAGAGGTACTAATGCATTTCTTAGGCACTTACTATAAAAACAATTTGTCTTGTTGGCAGTTTCAGATACTCAGGAATTCAATGTACTTGTCTTCACTTTGCAGATCATCTTTTTTTGGCACTAAAATATCACAGGAGGAACTTCCTGACTGGAGATAGCACTTACCGTATTACATGAGCTGTGCATTCTTTTTGGCTCTAAGGCTACACAGAGAGACAAGCATTTGGTTCTAGAAGGCAAAACAAAAATGAGTAAGTTACATCAGCAGAAAAATTCAGGTCAATACAGTTTTGAGCTGCAGAAAAATCACTTGATTTTTACTACCCCTGATGAGTTCTATGGGTTGAGTATTTTAATGGGGGGTTTTTTGTAGTGCAGTCTTATACAAGACCACTTTTATTTTCATTATAGATAAATAAAGGTTTACTTCCTCTTGTGAATATAGTTCAGCTTCTAGTCATGTAAATGTTTTTAATTATCATTCCATTTTAAAATAGAACTGATATAAAAAAATGACACTTTTTTTTTCAAGTGTCATGTTTCTGATGGATATAAACCTAAAAGGAAGCAATTAGACTGATTTTTACAGCCAAAGCTTTCAGTACAGGTAATTCTTATTTGATAGCATATATTTTGAAACTAATTATTTTTTTTCTGTGATAGATACTAGTTAATTAGTTTTGCTTCAGAAAGGAAATTAAGTACCTGCCTTATATTGAATAGATAAATGAACAGTTTTTTTGCAATCTCTTGATTTGAGACCACTCCCCAGTATTAATTGATCATGATGAAAGGCAGAGAAAAAAATCACAAAATGGTATGCAAGGTATAATAAAACTTCCATCTTTTCTATGTACTATGCCCTTTTTTGAGATGCTGAATGTTTAATAAAGCAGAAAACAGCACTTTACCAAGTGAATACTGGTGATACAACACAACCTTCTCCTAAGATAAGCATTAAAAAATTAGAGCTAGAGGATGTGTAAATCAAGGGGTGGGAGAAGAAAACCAATAACCTCCCAAGGGAATATGATGACAATGCTGGATGTAAAACTCACACGAAGAATAAACCAGTATGTATTAATAAAGGGTGAGAAAAAATTGTACAGAATCTAATTAATCATTTGCATCAGACTCAGAGGAAATGACATTCAACTGCTTCTTTCACTTCCCTTTGTAAGCAAAACCATGTAATACATGTTAGAGATAGGAAATAATATCAACAGCACTAATAATAACAAAGAAAGAAAGTATGCTGTCATTGTCCAAGTAGGATATTTAAGTAGCAGTACTGGAAAGCAAGGAAGATGTGCTAGGATGTTACTGCAGACATGTTGAAGACATGTGGCTGAACATCTAGGTCTGTACTAGTACATATGTGTCACATGATCCTTCTCCATTTGCTAAGACTTTGCTCCTTGGTAAACTCAGCCAATCGCTCAGAAAGCAATAGCAGGTGAAACAACCACTGGCAAGTGTATTGGTGAAACACCTCTCAAGGTTCTCCCAGGGAGCAGTTTTATAGCACATTTGTTGGTATATACTTAAAGTTGGCATATACTTAAAGTTGGTGTACACTTAAAATGCTAAGTCCCATAGAATGAATTATTGATGGAGTAGTGCACACAGGTGAAAGTTAAGCTACTGTAGTATTGTAAATTTGAATCAAGCTACTAAATGATTATAGTAATATTTCCGTTTCCCAGAAACACTTTGCTATGGTTTAGGAGGGTTCCTATTTTCATTCTGTTTATCCATACCCTCAGCCCCTCAGAGAAATGTGGAATGGATTGTCCATTCAATAAAGCTGTGTGAACTCAGCTACCCTTTGAATCTCTAAATAAACAGTAATTCAGAACTTCACTTCCAAAGGGTATGCAGTCTTCATCCCCAGGATATATCATCGGCTAAAAGACATCCTGACTCTGCTCATTCAGTTTCAAGAACCTGGAAGAGACAGGAAATTTGGAAACCCTGGAAACTCTCTATTCTGTTAGTTCATCTTATTACTGAATGATAACCACACTTCTCAAGGTTAATTCTGCTTTTCAGTATCCTTTTGCTTGGCGTTACATTTAAGTGATATTTTGTGGAATGTTGTTACTTAGATCTGACAGTAGATTTTTATTTTCATCACATCATGCAGTTGACTACATAAATAATGAACGCAACATCAGATTGGGCGATTTAAGGAGGGATTTAAAAAGTGGAACTTCAGAGTTTACACTATGAATGAGGTGGAAACAAAAACAAGTTCATACTTTACAGTGGAGCTTTAAGTACCTTTGTCTTTGTAATTGTAATAGCCTTTCCTTTAGAGACTCAGTCAGAGAACTGAAGATATCAGTGTTCTGTTGACTTAGGCAGAAAATCTGAATGTGCAAATTCCAGAAAAAAAGAGAGACATAAAAAAGTAATGAAATTTGGCAGAATTCTAGAGATTACATTAGACTTAGCATGCCTTATAAAATATAAAAACCTGTTCTTATATTTTCTGGTATGCATGGTGGCTACCAGGTCATCTAAAAAGTAAAGAGAGTCATTATGGTTTTAATGGTTGAGTTTTGGTTTAGGGTTTTGTTTTAGTTGAGGTTTTATGTTGGGGTGGGGAAGGGGGTTTCCACATGGAAAGTACCAAAGTAAAGTTATTTTTTAAGTACAGATTCATTAACAAATATAACCTCCCTACCAATTTTTTTTCAATAAGTCTGTTATGCCCACTCTAAAATTTTCTAAGATATAAAGCATATTTTAAAACATAGTTTTTATACATATTACTCAAAGCGTTCCTGTCAGATCTGCTTCTGTGCATCTTCCATATCCAGATGAATACATGAAATATTAAATGTCGAGATATATTTTGACTTAATGTTTTACATCTGCAAAGTGGAGATTTAAAGAAATTATATGACTTGGACAAGATCATGGACAAAATATTAACAGGCCAAGGAACAGAGTTTTCAGAAGGTACTTCAGTGAGCCAACAGGTGTTTTTAATATGTGTTTGAACACCATATGCATTTTACTACATTAGTCAATTATTACTGTTGCTGTTTTACAAGTAGAACCTGTATTTTAAAGCAAATAATAAAGGCTCACCTGTACTCTTTTTAATTCCAAATGAATGTATCATAAAACCATACCTTCCAAAAGGTCTTCAAAATCTCCATATCAAAGCAAAGAATTCAGTGTTTCTCAGATGCTGAGCCTAAGAATTAGTGTGTTCTTATCTATTAACTAATTTCTTATTGAATTTATAGAATTTATTTTGTTTAGGTTCTTTTTACTAATTTATCCTTTTTGTTATATCTTGGTTAGAAGTATCCAATTATGCTTTAACTTCATCCTTCTCTGGAATCTCTCCATCTCCTCTAACCCTAACTTTTGTGAAACAGAAAACATTATCCAATTTTTCAATCAATCAATAGATCTTTTTTTAGTTCCATAGCTTAAATCCTAGGGTTTTCTACTATTGCATTATTTAAGCCTAATCTATTAAATTCACTTTAATCATAAAAACACACTGTGAAAATATGTAAAGAGAAAACATAGCATCACATAGCATTGACTGGTTTTGCTCAATACATTGTGAGTTTCAAGTGTAGCTCAAAATATTTCAGTGAAAGTTATTGAAGTAAAATATTTAAACAAATTTACAAAGTACATAATACAAGCCATAAATATTAGCATATATGGCCTAAAATATCTAAAAGCAATGAAACAGCACAAGCGGTCTCTAAATTTGCTCTGAATTTTCTTTTAATGTATTGAAGTTAGCCTGAAGATAGAACTTTGTTTGTGTTATTTAATATTTATAAGGGTAAACTAACTTCACAAAGTAGTACATATTTACATCTCTAAGTAAGTGCTCCCAGTAATTCGTTAATTGCATTACTAGGGATTGCAAAGCATTCATGAAAAATATTTTCTTGTCATCCAGTGATTTACAAACTGAACCTGGACTTCATACAGACATAGTGCACCTATTATAAAATAATTGTACATAATTTATATGCAGTTATTCTTTGTGCAAAAAACCTTACTGATATCAAGTAGTAAAACTATTTTGTTACCAAGGCACATCTTGGAGTGCCGTGGTAACAGGCACTTCAAGTTTTCTTCCGGGCCTGTAAAGTTAGTAATAGTGTAACAATATTGTTTCCACTTTTCCTTGCGTTTTAACACTATTTGAAATAATGCCATCTGCAAGTTTGATTCAATCTGAAGGCCAGAAGCACAGAATAAAAAAATTTGTTGTATCAAGAAGATACAGAGAGAGTCTTTTACCCCTCACATCTATTCTGGGGCTTGCATAACAGAACAAAGAGGTTAAAAATGAAAATATTTTCTAGATTTTATGTTCATCCATAGAATTAGTTTGACATTATATTTAAAAGCACTGATTATAATTCATTATTGACAGCAGTTTGAGATGCTACAAAATATCAGATTATTTTAATAGTACCATGCCCTGTTTTAAAGCTGTATCTCTACAGCTTGTGAGCAATTATGACAATTCACAATTCACAAAAAGGCAGGTTACCATGCAGGCACATGGAGCATACATGCAAGTGTGAAGAAAATGATAGAGTTTTCTCAGAAAATATAGGATTTAAGTTTTTCTAAATAAGGCCCTGATGCTGTATGTTCTGCCACAGTGCTGAAAAGACTTTTTGCTGAAGACAGGGGAGTCAGGTAATACAGTAAGTCTACAGATCCAGATTCTGGATCATGTGTGTAGAGTTGGTTATACCTATCTTCCCAATCCACACTGATAAACTCCAACAAGATTCTTCCAGAGATTAAAGTGGATTTAGGATTACAGACACTGCAACTGTTTGAGAAAAAAAACATTGTAGCTATGAGCAAGATATGAAAAGACAAAGAAGTTTGAAAGCTGTATTAGAATATTGTTTAAAATTCTGATAAATATTTATAAACAAAGCTCTGCCTAGGGGATATCAAAGAGAAATTAAAGTAAGGAATGGCTACAATAAGAATATAATTTTCAAAAGTATATAATGCCTTGTATAAATAAATTAAAAAAAAATCTATACCTCCCTTGGAAATAGAATACAAACATGGAATAAATGTACACATATCACCCCCAACCTTGTTTTTTAACAAAAATACAAAGGTTTTATTTTTCTAAGTTATACTGCCAGAAATTGATCAGAAATCATAGAGGTCATGTATAGTTTTGTTTTGTCTCACTTCGTCTTAAAAATGCTAGCTAGCCTAAAATTATGCTAGCTGTCATCATTTACTGTATGTAAAAATAAATAACTGCTGCTGACATAAAATAAAAAAATAAAATGCTGCTGACAGCATTCCACTCCCCTCAGTCCCTCACTGTCTCATTCAACAATGACATTTGATTCTTATTTGAGTCCATTCTGGAAAGCCTCTCTGACTGGGCCAGTATGAATTATCAACTGAACAGTAGAGAAAGCACATTTCCACTTTCCTTGGAATTCTGAAATATGTCAATGAAATAATATGTTGCTGTTTGCCACGCTGAAATGACTACACAGACTCTTGGAAGTCTGGATAAAGACGAGCAGGGGCAAAAGCCCTGAATTGTTTATTTTATTATATACTTTTAGAAAGGTGACCATGGATTGGAGGGTGGAATTTCCACCTCTGAACAGCATTGGTCGAACAGCCTGTCAATCAACTCCCTCTGCTCATCAAGAAGAATGCAAAACCAATGGCAGTACTTACAAAAACAATCTCTTGTTTACATGAACAGAGTGTGAGAAGTGAAAACTTCTACTTTAATATGAACACTCAGAAAACTAGGAAAACGCATGGTGATAAATAATATACTTCTGTTAATGAAATTTATCTGGAGCATAAGATAAAAGCTAAAATTCTAATTACTATACTGTAGTAACTATGGAGTATAGACCAAGTATTTGCATCCATTGGTCAATGAAATTTTCGGGTAGCTGTCACTTGAAGCAAACTCTACACTCTGAATATAAAAAGTGTGGGCTTCATCTTGTGCTGAAATTTATCAGTTAGGAAGGAGGAAACCTCTGTTCTTGTCCTGCTTTACTTGTTCTGTTGTTCCCTCTAGTGTTTTCATCTTCATGGCAGAGTTCATATGCAATGCTTTGAGCAGAGCATTACTCAGTGTAATGCCCATGTTTTATTCAATTCACACTAGCAAAAACCTGCTCTGATTTGGTTTGTTAACAAGCTTGGTAATCTTAACATCATCTGTTACTACCCATGACTTTATGGTATTTCCCTGCCTCACAACAGAGCATTGAATTTATGTTCAAAATGGGTTGGAGAACTGAAGAGGTAGAATTATCCTCATTTTTGTGACTGGAACACTGAGATGCATTATCTGATAAATCAAAGACTGGTTTGAATATCTAGAAACTTATTTTTAGAGTATTTAGCCCTTCAGTTTGGGCTATTGTTCGCAGTATCTTCAAATGAAGCTGCAGGCATCCTGTAGTTCATCTGGTGGCCATTCATGGCATTAATTGTACTCCTAGAAAAGGAGAAACTCAAAACCTGCTGCATGAAAAAAAATTGTGTAAATGACGTGATTCAACTGTTCTACTTTGTATCACTAAGTTTTTGCATGTCCGGACTCTGACAAACTCAGCTAGGGGAGAATCTTGAGGCAAGTAGCTCTTCACATTCCTTTCTTTGAATGAACACACCAAAAGACATTAAAGGCTCTTAATCTTTAAAAATGGATTATTTAGAAAATACTTAAACTAAAATAAGTTAATACTTTTTCTAAAAAATCAGATGTTGTCTGTTTCAAACATCAAAATTATCCGAGAAGGCTTTAAACAAGTCTCCTTTTTCTCTACCATTTCCTTTTTTCTAGCTTTGCTTTTGAATTAAAGAACTCCCTGTATTCTGGGTCAGAAAACCTGCTAGATTCTCTCTAGGTCTTAAAAAAAAAACTTGCACAAGTTTGGCTTTTGTTTCTATCTGACAGCAAACCCTGTGTTTCAAACAAGGTCTCAATCTCCCTCCTGCTGTAGGCTACCCCTCAGTGCCTGCCTCATGTGGTATTTTTCAAGCTGACCAGATGCTCAGCAGAAGATAGACTTCCCTTTCCTGTAGGCATTTCTTTTAACTAGCAAGGCACCAACCTGGACAAGTAGCTTTTTTCCCTCTTGTTCAACCATCCCTTATAGACAGAATATATAATACATTTATCCATAATCCATAATATATAATCATCATTAGGTGCATTGGATTATGTCATAAAGGGCCACATCTACTCCAGGAATGGTGATTCCACCACTTCCATGGGGAACTTTTTCCATTATTTAATGACTCTTTTGATTGAGACATTTTTCCTAATATCCAACCTCAGTCTCCTGACATGAAATGGCATACACATGTCATGGACTGGCAGATAATTCATTGTAGAACTGTAGAAATCACACTCTTCCGAGTCCTTGAGTGTTTCATCATCAAAATATGAATAAAAATTTTATTGGCTTTTATGGATAATTTGAAGTGTACGGTTTTTCCCTTTTGTGATTTGGTCATTAACCTTTCTGCCTTCTGTCAGTTCTCTCCTCCAGCTCATCTTCTTTCACTCATTTCTTTTATTCTTTCATCTAGGCTCTCTGTGTCATCACTTAGGCTTCATACAAACCCACTGACTACTCACCAGTCATCCCAATTTCTTTTTGTTCTCTTTATTCTCAGATCTTTCCTTGCCACTTCTGTTTACAAGTTTTTGCTTTCTGTCCACCTAATGACCTTTTCTCTTTCAGTTTTTAGTCTCATGTGCCTTCTAATGAAAAAGGGCCCAAGAAAGTGAGTTTCCCAAATTTAGAACAAATATGGCTATCAGGAGTTCCAGGCATTAGTAGTTTTCTTAGGAAAGATTTGGTCAGTTCTGTATTGCTTACTGTTATCTATCCTGTAGTGAGAAATTTTTAGAGTCTTATACCTTGAACATATTTGAAGATTTTAACGGGATAACAACAGACACATTCTTGACAGACTGTAAAAATCTCTTTTCCAAAGTATGTCGTGTTGGAGATTTTTATACAAGGAAATAGTATATAATTTAACCTATTTTTTTAGACACTTCCTTAAGAATAACAGATCTGTTTGATTAAACATTTATGGCAGAAATGCCAAAAAAGGACAGATTATTCCATCTGATTGTTCACTT
Source organism: Prinia subflava (assembly GCF_021018805.1). Taxonomy (NCBI): domain Eukaryota; kingdom Metazoa; phylum Chordata; class Aves; order Passeriformes; family Cisticolidae; genus Prinia; species Prinia subflava. Next base: position 19,750,039 of record NC_086253.1, on the reverse strand, counting down.
AGCGTGGAAAATGTGAGTTCAGACCATTTAACCTATGCAAAGTTATAATTCACTGAACATATGAACCACTGGTCAACCCTAATAATAGCAGGTACCACCACTCCTGCTTAAAATCTTTATGATGTTCTTGTTGTCATGGAAGCAATTGTTCCAACACAAATTCTCTTAAGACTTCATTCTCTGATAATAACAGTAATGTACTTCATTTAAATATGCTTGTGTATGGCTCAGTTTCTCAGGGCGGGAACACCAGTGTTTCAGTTCTCACAATCTCAGTGTAATGTATCTTAAAAAGATGTATATTCTAGACATAGACATACTATGGAGTAAGATTTGAATCATGGAGAAGTTGCGAAGTCTCAACATAGAGTGACTGAAATCCGTAACACAGGCGTATATATACATTATATTTTGGTAACGTAGCAAGATTTTAGGAAATGGAGTAGAAAAAACTTCATAGGTGTAGTTGCATTTCCTCCTACACTGTTGTTATGGTAAAGTATATCGATTGCCATCAGATTATGTGTAGAGACTGGTGCAGGCTGCAGTGAGCTTTTTTCCTTTATTTTTACATTTATTTACATCTATTTTGCACCAGAACTGTCAAAAGGAGGGAAAATTTTCTTGATAGGTAAATAAAGAATATAGAGAAAAAATGTAAAGGGTAAGATAAGCTTAATTTTAATAGAATACTTAAGATTGTTATTAATTATTGCTTATACAAAAACTTCTATTTATAAAACCACTTCTTCATACCTTAAAATATAAATTCATTATCATCTAACTCTATGTAATCATTAAACAACTGAATACAAGAATGATACGGTTCAGTTTTCTATTCATCTCTAATGTTTAACATTCTTTACACCATATTACCAACAGTAGAATATATCTTTACTTGACAGCAAAGGAGAAATAAAACCAATAAAACCAATATACATTGAATCCCTTGGCTTCAAAAATTTTGACTGGTTTTTAAAAGTGCTGCACACTTCCAGACAAAATCTGTTTTAACATAAGATATCTATTGCAACTTTTATTTTTACTTATCTTCAGGATGGAAAAAATTGAAAAAAATCCCTCCCCTATTATATGTTCAGTGATGTCTTCTTTAAATGTTTTCTAATTTGCCAGTATTTCAGTTTCTGTTACTGACAGTTACTTTACCTATACTTTGTCCATCTTACAGCAAAATTGATTGCTATATTTTAAAAAATGATATAATTTTACTTTTAAATACCTTCAAGAAGTGGTTTTTGAACCCTTGTCCACTTTTCCAGGGCGGGGCAGTGAATGACTGGCTTGTGTGAGACTTATGTGTGAGCTGAGCTGCCTACTGGAGTTAACCCACAGCTGCTTAGTCAGGTAAGAGTCTGCATTAGATCATATTTTCACTGCAGAAGTCTCCAGAAGTTGCTGCTGAAGTTGAATCCTCATAGACTGGATGCCAACAGAACATAAGGAGATAGGATTTTTGCAGGTATGTAGTGTATATAGCGCAGTTCTCAAATTTTCCCCTCCCAAAACAGCATCAGTTGAGGCTGGAAGGGACCTCTGAAGGTCATCTCATCCAACTCCCCTACCTGGGTTAGGTCACTAAAAACTGTTTTCTCACGACCATGTTGAGATGGCTTTTCAAAATCTCCAGGGAGGGAGACTCCAGAGCTCCTTTGGACCAATTGTAGGAGTGCTGTGAGAGATTAAAGATTGGTGTCTCAAGATATTTTGGGGTGCATGTGTGAGGGAGAAGAGGTAGGTCAAGCTTCATTCTGGCAAGGCAGTGCCTTGCTGTGCAACCCCCATCCCTAGAACTTGTATCCCAGCTCAGCAGTGCCTGTGAGTCCCTGGCACAGCAGAGGCAATGCTCCACACCTACTTCTGGAGCCCCTAACCCAGCTCCTGGGCAGCCAAAGGACTGATAGCCCTACCTGAGGCCCAGGAGGGCCAAGGGGTGTTTGAAGCTGAACACAAGGCAAGCACATGTCTTTACACTACCTCGTCTTTGAATTTCTGTCAGCTGAACATTGCTGGTACCCAGGAGTTGGTAGCTGTATGTGCCCTTTTCTATATATTTTCTGTCTTTTCTCCTCCTTCTTCCTCTAATTGTCTCTTCTTGGAATTTTTGAGAAACTGAAAATCAAATAGGCATGGACTTTGCTAAGTTGGATAGGCTAAGTTAATACTTTGAGAAGGGTTTTATGTTGACTGAATGCTTCTCTAAGCCTTTGCCAAAATCCTCTGATTTCCCAAGGTTGCCAGTGCAGTTCTTTTTGTTGTTCTGACCTCTTGAGAATGTCTTGTCAGTATTTCTCCTGTGTGTCTAACTCAGAGTACATGAACACCAATACACCATTTTAAAAGTCTCATAGAGCAAGTTTTTTTGGGCTTTACATGTGCTCAGTCACAATATCAAATATGATACACAATTACAAATACAAGCAAATATGATAGAAGATGGATCATATTTTCTAGTTTTGTCCAGGTTAGAATTGATTTTCTTTGGGGGAGCTATTAGGGTGCTGTGCTTTGGATATGTGCTGAAAAGAGTGATGCCTTTCAAAGCAGCACAATATTGTTAGCTTTTCTATACAAAGTTATCTCACACCACCCAATGGTTATAGTGATTTTCTCTTTTTTCCACCTCCACATTTGCAAATTTTAACATGGTATGATTAGCCATTGGTTCAGTCTCCAAACTCACTTAGGAGGTTAGTAAAGCATGTAAGAAAAAAAGAAGACCAAAATCACCAAGTAACAAGTTATCAGTGTAACAAGTGATCAAACAAAATTCATTATAGTAGAAAGCTTCTCTTTTGGTTCCAGTTACTCAAAATTTCTTCCAGTGTCTGCAAAAATGAAACTCAGAGAGGTAGATAGTTTGTTGCAGCCTGCAGGTTTGCAGACAGGAACTTGTGCTGACTCCGGAGTTCTTTGTATTTCTAAAAGGTTCTCTTATAGGAGAGGAATGAAGTAGACAGGCAAGCTGAATACTAGTAGATTCCTGCTATAAAAGAGGATTAAAAGTTAGGGTGGCCTCAAAAGCTAGTGCCACCAGCAAAGTGAAACTGAAAAAGGAGCAAAAAAACCTGCTGTACAAATTGAAAAATCCATTGGATAATATTACTTTTGATACTAGAGAATAGGTATCATATTTCATAAATTGCTCATTATCGCTGACTTCTAGTAGCAAGGTCACTGTAATGTACTCAGGGTCTGGCCACTTTATTCACTTCTAACAACACTGGGAAAAAAAACCTTAAATAATCTGCTTTTGCAGGTGAAAAGCAATTTGCCACAATATCTGCTTAAAAAAAAAAAAAAAGTGAAGATTCAATTCACTGGTACTGCAGTTTTATGCTCAAACAAATTTTGGGACTGAGGAACACTGTACATTGGTCCAGAAACAATTTGAAAATAGATAGGGCAGATGTTAAACTGACCTCTGCCCATTAGAATGTGATAGATAGTTTGGTTTATCTTTTTTTTTTTTAACCAGATAATATTACCTCTAGGGAAATCATTATCAGCAGTGCATCTTTAAGCCATGTGTTGTCACATATTGGATATCTGTATTTCTTTAGGGAAAAAGAAAAAAAAAATAGTTCGGTTGAAAACCAAAACTGATTTTGATACCGCTGCTGATGTATAACAGTATAAAGAAGTTAATTCATAAATGTGTATACAAAAATAAAGATATGGTCCAACAATAAGAAATTACTTAGTAAATGTTTGAATTGCTGTTTTAAAAATAATTTACCATCCTCCTTTTCATAATACTTTTACTGACCGATCCAAATCATACTTCTAACACTAAAAAAACCAAAACAAAACAAAAAACCAAAACAAAACAAAAACAACCTATAGATTCTTACTCCGGAACATCTTTTGACTTGTGAATTTGCCTCCAAATTGAGTCCTTGTTGGCTTCTCTACAATTCTTGACTCTCAAATAAAATAGTGATTAGATGCCTCCTGAGTTTTTGGGTGGGTTTTTTTTGGTCTGGCTGATGTCAAAGCAATGTGTGTTGTATTTATAACACACGATAACAAAGCACTAGTGAAGACTTTTTTGCACAGCCTTGTGAAAGCCTTGAAAAAAATCTGTTCTACTGTTTCCTCCAGAAACTGATTTTCATCTTACCTGTGTTTATTTCTGATGCACGAGGAATGAAAGAACTTTATTTTTCCTTACTCTTGGAGATCCTTTCATTATTTAAATCATTAATTTTCATTGTAATCTAAAGAAATAAAAGACAAAAAGACATCAGTAGAGAATATTTAATGTTTTGTGAAGGATATGGCATTTAAGAGACTTTAACCTTCTATAAGGGAAGAAGTTTAACAAGAAGTCTAAGGAAAACTAAGGTTGTTTATGTAAAAGGGTGCCACCAATAAATGAAAACAAAAATTCCCCAAATACATTTTTTTTTTTTCCTGAATGAAAAATGGTCTTTGAACTTTCAAACTGTTGATCCAGGCATAACATATACACATTGATTATGCACAAAAGAGGAATGCAATATAGTTGTCTATCTGGAATTATTAATAATATTCTCTATTCTCTGGTTCCATTTATCACTAATGATAAAGGAGTTTTTTGACAAAATTTTGCATGATTCCAATACAGTTGTCTGAGTAGAAGAACTAGGTTAATAGATTAAAATATTGATTAACTAATAGAATATTAGTTGTATATATTATATTGTTGTCTATATTAGTATGTAGGATTGTTCATTTAAATTGTTTCATATATAGTATTTTCTGTACACGTACATACCATGTTCAAAGTTTCAGTGGATACTACAGAATCCATCATGTAGTTTAAGTATGTTTTAAAACTTCCATTTCACTGTTCACTAAGTAAATTTAGTTCATAAACTATTGTGAACAAGGCAGAATTTCTCTGTTATAATTTTTGCTTATTAGAATGATATTTCAGTGGGTAGGAGGAAGATAAAATTTTAAAAATAGATAAAAGAAACAACAGAAAATACTAGGACTTGAAAATTTGATGTCCCCACACAAAAACAGCAAAGAGGATTTTGTAAAGAAACAAAACACATGCAAATCTTTATATATAATTTATACATCTATTATGCTATACAGTATGAAAAGCATCTACAGCATCAACATGAATAGTATATTTCTATTTCTTGATTCTGTCTTTATTACACAGGATACAAATCCGAACCTTAGTCTTTCTGAAAAAATTCTTTTCTTTTTTTCTGATACATGTTTGTTAGGAAATTGAAAATGCTATTTTATGGCAGAAAATATTGTGCATTGGATCACAATATTTTAAGTTATATTTTATTATTTCTTTTCACAATTTTCCATTTCATTGTAAGCGAGCAGGATTTTCCAGTTAATAGTCACGAAAGATACAGTAACCTAACTCTGCAAGTGGATAGAACTGATTTAAAACTTATTCAAGTGATTCATGTGTTCAGCAACTTCCATTTATGAGAATTCAATTTCTATTGCCATTATGGAAGTAAATTTCAGTTTTTCTGGAAATCTTATACAATTTCTTCAGTCTTAATTAGTCTTAATAAGCTTGTGTTCCTAGAAAACATCATGACCTTCCTCCACATCATCTTTTTCATATCAGTATAGAGTCTGTGTGAGTACAACAACCACATTCCTCATACAACATTTTGGAAAATCAAGCTATTGATTAAGAAATATAGCTTAAGAAAATCAATAATTTTCAGGATATTCAGATAATTTCAGTATTTCAGATAATTTACACTTAATAAAATGTAATACCTACACTTTATTTTCAATATCTAAATCTGTTTAGAATGCATCACAGTATTTTACCTTTCTTCACATGAGTAGGAAGTTTCTACAAAGGACTTGCTAAAGATTTCTGGAAGGCCTAAAAATATTACATTAACATTTCCCATTTATCTGCCATTTTTAGTAGATTATAGGGGCTTTAATTTCCTTTGTAGTAGCCATGTTGTTACCTCCATCTCTGTTCTGACTTTCAGAGTCACAAAACACTGCTAATAGTGGATTTCTTTGTTCTCTGTTGACAGGAAAGCACCTTCGAAGAAAATTTGTAGCTTCTGTTCAAACACTAGCAATCTCACCTAGCAACTGATTTATTTGCATAGACTGTGTCTTACCTGACAGCTGGTGGTCACTTTCTGCAATGGTGATGACACAATAATTCTTAGATCTAGAAGCATTTTCCTGCAAGTGTCATGGGGTTTTTGTTTGTTTTGGGTTGGTTGGTCGGTTGGGTTTTTTTTGCCTGGAGGGGGAGAAACTCAACTGGAGTTACAACGTGAATATAAAATATTCAGTTGGATTTATGAATAAAACCCACACAATCGGAATGAATTCTAAATCTATTTTTATATCACAAGACAATTTTCAGAATTTAGGATGACTTTCAAATTGTTGAATAAGTGTCTGCTTCTCTCCCTTTATTCAAAATTTACTTTTTCATAGCAGCCATTACCAGAAAATATAGCCTGTATAGGCATCCAGTATGATGCAGCCTAGTTATAGTATTGTCTCTCTTTAATTTGTTTCTCTTATTTGATGATAGACATGATTTTTACACTTCATTTGTGACTGAATTCCAAAGAAAGAAAAGCCATCTGGGATTCAAAAGAAATTTAATTAATGGAGAATTTCTAATTTTATGCTGGTATTTGTGTAGCTTCTTCAATGATATTCAATAATATTAATTTTTATTCATTAAATATGGTTTCATAGTTTTCCCAGGATCTATCTATGTTGTGAAAGAGCTTATATTTGCACTCTGACTTCTAGTGGCTAGAGAATCACCTAAAAATATATTTGGTATTTAAGCTCACAGTTAAAGAAGACTGTCTTTTAAATTATACAGAATGCAAGATTTTTGTGTGACTCCTAGCACTTTCAAGGTGAAGGCTAAATTCTCATGACTTTAATGCATGTCACAGGATTTTCCTAGCTAATGAAGCAAGACCACTTGAAGAAAGTCTAGTAAATGAGAGTAAAGGGACACTTCTAGACTCTGAAACTCTGCTGTTCATAATTTAAAACTGCTGGAATAATCCCTGAAATACTTTTGTTTTGTGAAATGTAGCAGTCCTAGACACAGTCTGGAAACCAATGTAAGTAGAGAAAAATCCCTGAATGGAAGACATCATTTTGGAGTTTTGAAGAGTAACAAGTTTGAAAGTAACCATGTAAGATTTTTCACTCTCTGGCCTCAATATCAGAAAATGATCTCATGTTTTTCATGACAGTGTGGACATAAATTCACCTCTGTGTCTTTTGAACACAAGGATGCAACCCATTTTTTTCACTGTTAAAAATATTCCATTTAACTAAATTTTAAGATTGCTTGCTCAAAGGAAAATAATCTTTAAGAATTAGCCAGTGCACATTTAGCCACATAAACCAGCTGAACAAATATGAATGCATAATGTGCTTCCCCTCAAGTTTCATGAGATAAATTGGTATGTATTTCACTGGAATTCGAGAAGAAAATTATATGAGTCCTTCAGCTTTTGTAAAAGTTTCCCAATCTGGATGTCTTTGTAATTAATTTTTCACTCAGGAAGTTATTTGGGTTAATAACAGTTTTTCCTCATTTTGCACTTTATTTATTATTCTTTTATACAAATAAGAAGGTGGTTATTTATATTTCCAACAAGCCACATTTTTCTACTTTTCATTTGAAATTACTAATTGCAATTTTAATTTGAGATTTATGGCAGGTGTTTAATAACTGTTTATCCCTAGCTGAGCTATTAACAAGTTAAAAAGTCATTGAGAACAGTGCTCTTCCTCACTAGGAAGTGCTCAAGGATTTTGTCACATGGACACTTTATAGCTCAGTGTTAACACAGATCATATTAATCATATTTCTATCAGTTACATGAGTAAGTTAACAATCTCAGAAAAGACTAGAGGTAATGGTAATCATGATATTGGCCCAAAAATGATTTAAGGAATTTAACTTGTTTTGAGTGACATGATTAAAACTTACTACTTTGTTCAACTAATCATCTCTAGGAGAAGAGAATTTTTATTTTTCCTTACATGCTGCCTAGATACCTAGCTGCAATTAAATTTTTAATAAACAGCTTCTATATTTATATCTGCTGCTGTGCCTATGTACCATTCTTGTTACCTGAATCAAGCCATATGAAAAATTATATTTGTTCTCTCTAATGTCTTCATAAAGTAAAACTAAATCTATAATATCTTTTATGTATCTAGATCTAATTTTTCAAAAATTCAGTGCTGATTACAACATATATACTTGCATACTTGCTAAGTTTTCTTGCACGTACTTCAAAATTATCTCATTAGGACATTTTATAAGTTAAAACCCCAATACATCAGTAAGAAAAATACAATATGTGATGCATATGACTAGTGTAAAATACAATCTGTCTTTTTTTTACAATAAATTATGTTACTGACACTACTTCTTGTAAATTGTATTTATTAAATGGCGTGCTCAATGTATTTTACAAGTCTCACTGATATTGTTTTCCATTTAAAATTCAGATAAACTATATCAGTTACTGCAAACATCTTCAAATAATGGTTGAACAGCTGATACTAATTTTTTTATGCATGAACTGACCATTAGACAGATTCTTCACTCATGGGAGACAGAGCTAGTTAATTTGTAAGAGTAATTATTCTATCTTTGGACTGGGACAGTTAATCTCTTTACTGATTTTTCAAATGTTGTTATACTGTTACACAACACAAAATTTAACTATTAGTATACTGTGTGAAGTAAGAGGTCCATAGCATTACATATATCTCTGTATGAGAAGAAACATACAGTCTCTCTGAATTAATCAAATGAGCTAACAAATTACAGTGGATAATTACAGGCATCTAGAGATGTGAGACTGCTAGCAATCAGACACTTGTAATGCTAAGAGAATAATTTCATCTTGTGGTTTGCCTTGGAAAAGATAAAAAGACATTCTATCAATCAGTAGTATTTTGAATTATTTTACTGCTCATTAATGATCATCTGGGAGCAAGGGAAACAAAATATTTTATTAGTTTTTCTAGAAGACTATAAAGTACTTTCAAACAAGGTATGACTTAATATGACAAAGAAATTAAAAATATGAAAGTGGACAAAAATGAGAGAACACTCCCTTAGCTTCAACTTATATTTAAAATTCTTTTAAAAGGGGTTTGTGATAAAAAGTGGTGACCTAGAACTTAACCCAACTTAATCCCTAGATGATCAAGGGAAGCCAGTTGATGTAATAATTTTGGATTTCAGTAAAGCCTTTTGTCTCTCACAGGATTCCTCTGGACAAAATATCCAACCCAGCTGGACAAACACATCATGGTGTGATGGTGAGCAGGTGGCTCACGGGTTGGACACAAAGGGTCACAGTGAATGGGGTGACATCAGAGTGGTGACCTGTCACTGGTGGGGTTCCACAGGGCTCCATCCTCAGCCCTGTGCTCTTCAACATCTTCATAAATGGCTGTGATGCAGGACTGGGAGGGATGCTAAGCAGGTCTGCAGATGATGCAAAGCTGGGAGGAGCTGCTGACTCCCTCAAAGTCAGGGAGGTCCTGCAGAGAGACCTCGACAAATCAGAGCAATCACCAACCACATGAAATTCATCAAGTGAAAGTGCTGGATTCTGTACCTGGGATGGGATAACCCTGGGTGTGTGTACAGACTGGGAATGAGATGCTGGAAAGCAGTGCAGCAGTGTCGTGGTTGCAAGGGAGGTGAATTTTTTTCCAGGGGGATGTAGGCAGTCCAATCAGTAATCAGCTTTTCTGCTGGCACCTAGATTAGTCACTCAGAGGTTTAGACACGCCTCTGAGGACACAAAGAGTTAAAAGCAGGAGTCTAGGGGGTTCGGCCTCTTTTGGGTTCCGGTTTCAGCAGTAAAAACATCTCCTCTCCCCTGCTCAGCTCTGGGCTGAGTGGGGGAGAGGGAAGCCACGTGGCCAGGCTCAGGACAACCACGCGGTGGAACTAAAGTAAGCTGGGGCTCTGGGGGGAAAAGAGAATGGACAGGACTAGAACTGAGCTGCCCCGTCCAAGATGGAGGGGTGGAAAACTGTGGAAGTGCCTTCTGTGTGTGCTCACCCCCCTCCACCCCCTGGGAGAAGGTGCCCAGCCACGTGGGATTTGCCCAGCCTGGGAGTGCCTGAGCCTGCAGCCCTGCCGAAAGCTAGAAACTGTTAACTCTTGCTTGGCAGAAAGAAACTTTTCTTAGACATTAATTCTCATGACTAGTGATTTTGGAAAAAAAAGAAAGAAGCGGCCTGGGACCGAGGTGATAAAGCACGATTAGAAGGAACCTGATGAGCAAAGAATGAGAAGAGTAGCCTTCAGAGCTGGACTTTTCTTGCATAATGTCAGCCATGGACTGAACTTGGGTCTCTTTTGAACATAAACTGCATTTTTGAGTAGATACAGCTGCCCTTGCTTTTGTTACAGTGACTGGCACTTGAAGAGTGGAGCGAGCAGAAAAGAGAGGGGGAGGGTGAGGTGGTGCCCTCTGCCCTCAGGGCAGACCTGCTCCTGGAACCCCAGCCCCTGGGTAAAAAGGGGGAGAGCTCAGCATGCAAGTATCCTTAAAAGAGCCTTGTATGCAGTTTTCATCCTTTAGACAGCAGTGAGAGCGCTAGACATAAGAAAAAGAGAATGTCACCTTGGCAGACTTTTCCAGACAGTGCTATAGGTGACATAGAAACACATAAGGGGTAGACCCGTTGTTGGGGGTTAGATTTGGTTTTGTTTTTTTTTTTCCTCTTCTCACAGAATTTTTTCCCATAAGTTTCCAAGGAGCCTTAATGACTACTTAGTCAGGACAAAAAGAGTGCTTGAGGGATATAGCAGCACGAAGCTACACCTATTGTTTTTGAGTCCCTGGGAGTGTCCCTCAGATGGGAGAGATGATTAGCTTTGGGGAAAGGCAAAAAGACAGATCTGGGGGAGGGGGAGGCACTCTTGCTCTCAGCGCCGAGGAGGACGGTCAGGCTGCCCTCTGCCTCTGCCTCGTCCTGGGAAATCTATCGTCATCTGCTGTGTACCCGGGAATCCTGAACTCGCTTTCTCCAGCCTCTCCCCCCCACCGCCGCTGCTTCTTCGGACCTTTGAGGCTCTCCTGCTACTCTGTAGCCCTGCACTGCCCAGCCCTGCCGGGACACCCCTGCTGTTCCAGCTGCCAGCGCAGACCTCATCTCATCCACCAGCCCGGGACTTTTCCTTCCTTCCAGTTCGGCCTCTCGGAGTCCTGCAGGGGCACCCAGATCAAACTGCTCTGGGCTTTTTTGTAAAAGAAAGCCCTCAAGGTTCTTGGTTCTGTTTATTATTGATGCTGTAGTTGTTGTTTGTTTGTCGTTTTGTCATATATACTAGTAAAGAACTGTTATTCCCACCCCCATACCTCTGCCTGAAAGCTCCTTTAATTTTCCTTTTAATTGGAATAATTTGGAGGGAGGGGATTTGAATTCTCCATCTCTAGGGAGGTCCTGCCCCTTCCTAGCAGATATCTGTCTTTCAAACCAAGACACCCGTGTTTTCTAAAAAACAGTCTGTAGTGCGAGAGAGACTCCTCTCTCCCTTGCTGACTTGAAGATTAGTTTGTTTCTGAGTGGTAATTGTTTGATCTAAAACCCAAAGGTTTGGTCTGTGAAGAGTGATGGGTGGAGAGGTAGAAACTAGGAGAAGAAATGTTCTAAGAAGTTTTTATTTCTGTCTCTGTGTGTGTTTAAGAGTATTTCTGTCCCTGTTCTTATGTAATTAATAAAGTTTTGGTAGGTTTTTTTGTTTTCAAGATTTAAGCCTGCTCTGCTCTGTTCCTAATCACATCCCACAAGAGTTGTTAGAGAAAAAACATATATTCATAAGTGCATTAACATCTAGCCAGTGCCAACCCATGACAAGCAGGAAAGGATGTGAGGGTCCTGGTTGACCAAAAGCTCAACATGAGTCAGCAGTTCCTCCCTCTTGGCAGCCAGGAGTGCCACAGAGTCCTGGAGTGCATCAGTCACAGCATCGTCAGCCAGTCAAGGGGATACTGATAGTGTCCTCCAGGAATCAGTCTTGGGTCCAGTCTGATGATTCCAGATGATTCCAGAAGACTCTCCACATAACACGGCTTAGCCCATCAGTCAAGCTGGTGGTGTTTCTAGGAAACCATGTTTAAGGTTGGGAAGAAAATTCCAAACAGGCAGAGAGAACACAAAAAGTGACAAACAGCAGAGAGGACACTAAAGGCACAGAAAAGAGGAGGAGTAAGAGTTTTCTAGGCACTGAATAAGGTATTTAACTCGCAGTCCATGAAGGATCTACATGAGACTAGAGGAAAAGTGTGAGACAGAAGGAACAAGAGAGACAAACACCTGTGCACTGACTGTAAACTCTCCCCTAGTATATTCACCACTGCCTCATTGAAGGGCTGATGGGATTAAGGGAACCTTTGGCAGTTAGGAGGAGAGGGAAGAGATGAGGGGTGAGAAAGCTCTGCATATTTTATGTTTTTTTAAATGACTGAAACAAAAATCAGTTAATTTGAAGAACTAAAAAAAAAAAAATCCTGATATTCTGATGGTATTTCCATAAACATCACCTTAGGAATATGCCTGAAATATCTGCCAGAATTTTTCTATTTCTGAACTCATACCACTGAGGGAATTTCTAAAACTGTTTTGTTTATGTTTTAAAAAGATGATCACAACTATATTTTCTTGAATGTGTAATCACCCTGTGCTGGCCTTTCTTTGGAACCATCTACTTAACATTGCTGTGTAGTCTTGTTTCAGATTTCTGCTGGCCTAAGATAGAAGAGTGATTGTCAGAGGAGATTCGAGGAGATTCGAGGAGAAGAGAAGAGAAGAGAAGAGAAGAGAAGAGAAGAGAAGAGAAGAGAAGAGAAGAGAAGAGAAGAGAAGAGAAGAGAAGAGAAGAGAAGAGAAGAGAAGAGAAGAGAAGAGAAGAGAAGAGAAGAGAAGAGAAGAGAAGAGAAGAGAAGAGAAGAGAAATAGCCGTCTAAGAAGAAGCTTATGTATCAAAGTCTGTGACATCTACAAAAGCTGCTGAGTGTAGTTTTTATGGAGGCATGATTCTGGACTTCAACTGTCACTAAATACTGCTGGCCACCTTAAGAAGAATAAGACTAGTTTTGGACTTGATCTGATCACCTAACATGATTTTTTTTGAATTGTGTATGTGTAAGTAAGGCAGATTTTTGTGGCAATGTGGCTAACAGAAAATGGGTACTTTGAGAAAATTTAGACATCAAAAATTGTCAGCTTTTATACTAACTCAAAAATTCCAAGGTTTGACAGCCTTTTCAATCAAAATTGCCTAGCCATAATAAAGATATTCAATGAACATTCCTCCTATGGTCATTCTCTGTTGCATCACAAAGTTAATCATTCTTATAAATATGAACCTAAAGTTCAAATACGGCCTGGATGAAGAGATCTTTTTTTCTGATAAGAGAAACAGAAAATTAACAAAAAATGATAGCAAACAGTCTGTGGAGTCTATGAGGATCCATAGGAAAGAGGACATCTGAGGACAGATGTTCTTCAGTCTAGTAAATAGATGCACTATATACTTGTTTATTAATGTTTGGATGCATTTTATTTTTGTCTGTAAAGAACAAGATTGATGCTATTCCTTCTTTGTTTTTGGAGGACTGTTAACCTATGTCTTGTTTTTGAAGCAAACACATTGTTCTTTGTCATATTGATTTTAGACATATTGTAAAGCTAAATATTTGTATTAAGCCAATTTCAAAAGGAAATCAGCTTTGTTTAGAATGTCTTACCTTTCAGTGGTATTTATAGGCATTCAATTATTTCTAAGTCAAGCAAAAAAAAATGCACTCTATATCCTGACAATCTTAGGTGATTGTTAGGATACAGAACACATGGAGCTTGGTTTAGCTCTCTTACTTCAAAAATAATTTTTTATTTTGAGTAGGGAATGGAAAAATGTGCCACCTTACTCCTTGGCAAGGATTTGGGGTTTTGATTTGGCTTCTTGTTTTGTGTGTAATAAATTAGGCAGTTTTCTAAAGAGTACGTATGAACAATTTTCTCTATGTAAACTCTGCCCTAACTCAGCTAAGTCAGAGCAAAGGTTTCTGCCACATAGTTGTGCATGGGAGCCAAAGTGTCAAATTCCTACACTCTTTTGTCTGTTTTGGGGCATTGCTAGAATGTCCTCTTCCAGCCGAATACACACTTGACAATATTTAGTTAATCAGTGATTCAGATCTCCATTTGTTTAAATCCTATTAATGGCTCAGTGTGGGAGATGTTCTTATGTCTGTATTCTTCTCTGTCTGATAACAGAGAACATTTACTGTGGAAGTGTATTTGTGGCTGTTCTCTTTAGCTTTTTTATTAGGAGATTATTTTGTAATGTAATTCCTTGAATGAAGACTACCTTATAACATGGATTGATAAAAAGCTGTCTCAAAATATGCTATTGACAGACCACTGAGCTTTTCAGAGAGAGGGAATTCAGACACACAGATTCATCCCAAACTTAATGCTTTAATCAACAGCCTGCACTGTGGGACAACTGTAAAAGGAAAGAAGGAAGACATCTATGAAAAGGAGAGTGATTTTCAACTTTCCTGTTTAATCTGTCACTATATAGTTAAGAATAAAAGATTTATGGGGAAAGAATGAGAGGGAAAGTGAGAAAAAAGAAAGAAAAAGGTAAGGAAGTATGATACTGAAAACTAGTGGCTAAAATATTTCAGCAGGATGGCAAACTGAGTTATTCTCTCTGCTGCTAACATTCCTTCTGAATTTTATTTAATTACCTCTATTAAAAAAGTAGTAATACCAGGATTTTTTTTCATTAAGTTCTGAGTAATATGACTGAATTTTTGAATAATAAAACATAGCTGCATTTTGCTTTTTTTGCATAGTGTGGATGCCATCTCATGCTTATTTCATATTGATTCAAGACACCTGTCTCTGTGAGGAATTTGAAGACTTGTTTCTAGATCAACGCATTTTGAACCAACACATTTTCCTGAATGCCATTTGCTTGTTTGAAGTGGTCCTCTGAGATGCCAGCTGTTTATCATTTTGTCTAAGTATAATGCTGAAATGCTCTGAAAATTTTTCATGCCAAATAGAAATAGGGTCCTACGTCTATCAGTGATGGGTCAAAGAAGATCACTGACCATATGCTACTAAAGAAACAGTGCCTACATTTCAGTGGATGGATTCAGGATCTGAACTGTATTTAATATTCCAGGTGATAGTCCTGATAGATTTTCAGTTTGAGATGAAGTTGCTAGCTTTATGCCTCTGGCTAAATCCACAGAATAACTGCTTTCTGGAAAGTAATTACTGAGACATCATGTGTAGAACAGATTTCTTCATAAGAAGAACAACTCTTTATTAATATTCCAACTTTGTTACTGAGTTGGCCTTTACTCAATAAAATCATTGCAGAGAAAGGCTCTACTTAAAGTGAAAATTAGTCTGGCCTACCTTGTGCCCATTAGCAAAGTAGGTTGTTCTCTTCTAATCAACAGTGTGTCTCCTTCACTCTGTTAAAGAGAAAACCTTACCATACAGAACCAAATGAACCAATGATAAAATTAACCCTCACTGGGGAAATACCCATATGTTAATAAAAAGGTTGAAAGAAGAATTACAATTGAAAAATAAACCAAATATATCTTCAGGGATTTTACCTCTATTCCAATAGAAGGTATAGGAAAAAATACTTGAGTAATACAGGAGTGAAAGGGAGTTATACTACATATACCACATTAATTTTGGCAGTTAATTTATAGTTAGTGAAAGACAGATATATTCACAAAAGCTGTGAGTGAACCATTTAATCCATACATCGCTTTTCATAAGATCAGTTTGAAATCATTTGAAGAATTTTAAATATGGTTATTTTTTTCTTGTATCTCCCTTTTTATTTTGGCATTAGACCACTTAAAACCACTTGATGAAAAAGATGAATAGCCTCTTGGATTGTAATATAATAGCAAAGTGCACAGGCCACTGCTGTGTTTAAATCTGATGTTGTCTAGACCGAATGTTTGGTAGGTGGAAATCAAGGTATATACAGATATGCCACCTTGGATTAAACTGTAGCAGATGGCTGCTCCCATTAGCTACTGTCTATCTGCTGAAATGTGTTAAGTAATTATTTGAAGGTTTTCCAGACCTTTTCAGTGCAAAGTAAAAACCTTTAGTGGGGACCCAGCTTAGATGCTTCTATACAAATGGATGTAGCATGGGGAAAAAATAGGAGGAGTCAGAGATAACTGTGTATCTCTAGGGATATAACTTTATTGGCAGCATGGAAACATAGTGGGATGGTTCCTCAGGCAAAGTCAGGCAAAAAAGACAGGATGCCTGTATGACATTCTTGCCTCTAAATTGAGGAGACATGGATTTGACAGACAGAGAAGTCAGTAGATAGGAATTGGGTGGATGCGTGGACTAAAAAAAGCTGCAGTCAATGACTTGATGTCCAAGTGGAACCTAACAATGAGTGGCGTTGCTCTGGGGTCAGCATTGGGTGTTACACTGTTTGATATCTTTTTTGGTGACATGGAGAGCAGAACTGTGTGAAACCTCAGCAAGTTTGACAATGACACCAGGCTGTGTGGTGTAGGTGACACCCTGGAGGGAAGGGATGCCCTTGACAGGAAGAGGGACCTTGACAGGCTTGAGACGTGGCTCTGTGTGATCCTGATGAAGTTCAACAAGACCAAGGGTAAAGTCCAGCACTTGGGTCAGGGCAATCCTAGTGCAGGCTGGGGAGAAAATTAAAGAAATGTGACCAGCAGGTATAGGCAAATGATTCTCATCTCTACTCTGCTCTCATGAGACCCCATCTGGAGTTCTGCATCCAGCTCTGGAGGCCCCAACACAGGAAGGACACAGGAAATCTGCTGGAGCAAGTCCAGATGAGGGCTGTGAAGAAGATCAGAAGGCTGAAACACCTTTTCTATGAAGACAGGCTGAGAGAGTTGGGGTTGTTCAGCCTGGAGAAGAGAAGGCCGTGGGGAAAGCCTTCCAATAAATAAAGGGGGTCTAGAAGAAGAGTGGAGACACAGATGTGACACAGGCATTTAGTGATAGGACAAGGGGGAATGGCTTCAAATTGAAAGTGGATGGATTTAGATTAGATGTTAGGAGGAAATTCTTTGCTGTGAGGGTGGTGAGGCATCTGAACACGTTGCCCAGAGAAGTTGTGAATGCACAATCCCTGGAAGACCAGCCTGGGGAGAGCAACCTGCTGTCCTTGCCCATTTCAGGAGTACTAGAATTATATAATATTTAAAGCCTTTCTCTACCCAAACTATTCTATGGTTCCAAGATTCTACATAAAATACAATCAAAATATTTTTCAAAATAAACAAATGTTGAAGTAGACTAAATATGATTGACATTAAGAACAATATACTGAGTACAAAATTCTGGCTAGTTTCAGAAGTTTAGTGGTCTTTACCCTGTTTTTTGTTTCCAGAGATGAATATCTGTATTTGAGGACCATACACAAGAGTGAGGAAACTGTGAGAGAACATGCACACTAAACAATTTGAACTTGATCAATAGACCCCACTTAACTGCATTACTGAGACAGTGGATGGAAATAAATAAGATACAGAGCCCTATACTTTATCAATATTGCAAAATTAGCTGCTTCCAGAAAAGTTAACAAAAAAGATTATGATACCTTCATTTTGATTTTGGCAAATAATAACTATGCAAGATGGAGGAAGACAGTATGCCTTTACTGAAGTATATTAAAGTGGTTCCTTTCAATGATATATTTAAAAAAGAGATTCTGTTTAAATTATATAAAAGAATAAATAAAAGTCTGGTTCTAGGATTCTTATTTAAAGAGCGGGAAAAAAATAGGTTTGTGAATTGTAGGAGAACGGATTGTAAAAGAATAGAGATAGTGCTGCAGGCAATCTCACCCTTGATACACTGCAGCTCTGTGAGACAGGTGAACAGCATTGAAGGAAAAAGAAACTTGGGATGTTGATGTGTATTGACCAATCACAAAAGGGTAAAAGGGCACACAGGTGTTATGCATGTGAGAAGGGTATAAAAGAGTACTGGGGAATAACCATGTGCTGCTTTTTGAAACTATTTATGGTGTCTGTTTTGTGTCCTTCATCAGTGAATGTGGATAATATATGAAATATATGAAATATATATATGAAATTTCTCTAGGTCAAAATTACAAATATATTTGGACCTTGTAGGAAAAAAAAAGCATTTCAATAGACAACCTACAAGTACAAAAATAGACAATTTTTCTCAGCTGAAGAATATGTGTATTTGATTTTGTTTGTGTCAATAAGTACAGAACAAGGAAAATCAGACATTGATGGACTGAGTTAGTGTGGAATTAAAAATTGCTGAGTTTTGACCTCAGGAACTTCATGTTTCAAAGATTTGAATGTGAATGATGAAGATGGTTATGTTAGACAGAATTGTATGAGGAAGTTTACCTAGTTATTAGCCTTAGAACACAGGAATGTGTGAATGTCTGTGGTAGGTGTGAAAAGCCCATCTCCTCATAAATGCACCATTTCAACACTGACTGTATGTTTATCTAGGGCAGAATAAGAACACAGCCAACATGTGATGCTTCATCCTAATGCTTAGCCATGCTCTATTGCTTTCCAGCTCTGAACTTTCTAATTCAGAAAAAGAGTCTGCTTTGTATCTTTCAGTGAATCTCCAGCATGTGGTCAGGTCTTGACACTTTCAGACTTAGTAATTTTTTGATCTTTTCTGTATCCTGTGGCAAATTCAGCTTCTTTCATTGAAGATGAAGAAATGCATTTTTTAAAAAATCTGGCTGTCAATATCTTACAGATACATTCTAAACATTTTTTGTTTTAAATAGAGGGAATAAGCTCCATCCACTCTGTTTTATCTACCATTTTCTGATTGTTGAGTTTTCATGTTGGCAAGAGAATGAGTTACATAGTCTGTCCTTATACTGTAAGTCACTGAATATAATCTTTTTGTAATTTCTAGTAAAGGGTCACAGGGTTTTTAACTAAGTGACATAGCAGTGTTTCAGGGAGCTAGCCTCAGCTCATTTTAGCTTTTTTTAGCAATCACTCAACACACCTGTTTTAATTTCAGTTCCTTGAATTTCTGGTATGGTAGAAGTCTTACAATCTACATAATCATTGCATAAAACCCATGAATTTTGTTGGTGTCATAGGATAGTAAAGACCATTGGTTGCCTAGGTTATGGGAAAGGATCAGACATAAGGATTCATCACAGGACTGGGAGGACACAGTCCTCACCAGCCAGTGCCTGTCTCATCAGCTAGGGAGGGGGCAGGGAAGCCCTGATGTACTGGGCATAAAAACCAGAGTTTGAGAGCTGAGGCTGCAGGGTGTCCTCCGTGGAAGGAGTGCATGAACAGTCCTGTGCTGCTCACGGTGGATTCCAGACAGATCTAGATGAAGGAAAATAGTCCATGACACCCCAAAACTTAAAAAAAAGGGAGGATCATGTAATTTCTTTTCAGGTATATTTGAGGAAGGATGGCAGCTGCTGGGGGCAGGAAATGCAAGGACACTGGAGACACAGGAGTACCCTCAAAATGTGACATATGAAAAACTATGTGAAGAGGAGTATTTAGAGGAAGAGGAGAAAGAATGGGGGAATGAGTGGAAAGAGAAATTTTTGGGAACATGTAAAGAGATGAACCCCTGAAAGGAAGTCCCTTGTGATGGACAAGGGATACCCCTGAGGGATGGCATCTTTTATGTTACCTGTGTTGGGGCATGGACATCTCTGAAGGGACTGTGGCCCAGAGGCAACCCATGCCAGAGCAGGAGAGCAGTATGAAACAAGAAGTAGTTGCAGAAAGAAATCTGTGTACTGTTCCCAACCTTCTGCACCTCCTGTTTCCTCATCAAAAAGGTTTGGAGGGACTGAGTGTAATGTCTGGTGAGAATAAGAGTGGCTGAGACAAGGAAAGGGGAAGAGTTGGACTGAAGCTGAGTCTGGACAAGAGGGAGGGAAGGCAATTCCCCAAATATTTCATCACTCACTACCTTAAAACCTGATAATTGGCAATAAATATATTTAAATTAAATTTAATGAGCTGGCACTTTTTAGCTTTTTACAGCCAGCCATGGTGACCAGAGCCAGAAACAGGCTGATGTCCCCAGAGGCTGATGGTGGCAGAGAGGGCTGATGCAATGTTGAGACCCATATCACCCAGGGTATGGGCCAGAATGGGCCTGATGAGGGTAACTGGTGTCACACACATACCTGCAATGGCTGGGCAGTGGAGGAAAAACCAAGGGCAGGCTGGTACATCAGTATGCAGGCTGGACATGGTTCAGGTGGCAGGGCGGAGGTGGAGCTGTCAATTTTATCAATCCTTTGCCAGGTGAGGGGAAAGTTACTGGAACCAATGAGAAGGAGAGGACTGTTATTAGGAAACACAGAAAAGGATCCCTAAATGGTTGTCAACACCGAAGAAGAAGAAGGGACACGCCCTTCAGGATGTCAGTAATTTCCTTTTACTGCAACCCTTCTCTGCTTGAAGAAGAGTGGTGACACAGACCTTCGGACCTATATGGATTTTATAGGGATAAGCATAAGATAGGAAGAAAGATATTTAAATTTTTATTGTACAGCAACAAAGGCACTATTATTAATGAAGTTTTCTATATTCATTTAGATTATGCTGATATAATTATTGCTTTAGCCTGATTATATTGCTCAGTTTTTATAAACAAAAATTCTTGGCTATATGTATTTGTATTTAAAATATTTATGATGCATTTGCTTTTACTCATACTAAGATTTTGATCTTTGGGATGTTTTTGATGTTGTTTCCATCCTCTTTTCCATTGTTATTTTATTCTTACTGAGGAGAATGAAACAGAATTTTACATACTACTGAAAATGCAGGATAATATTGGGTTTGTACATGGAAAAAGTACACCACTTTCTGTTTTTTTTTTTTTTTCCACTAACTTCTAATATCCTGATTTGCTTTTATGGCCGCTCCTGAATATCAAGCTAATGATTTTTGTGATAACTGCTTTTGTAACCTGTAACCATGCTTCTGAGGGGTTGATTGTCTGCTCAGAGCTGATAATTTTTTATGAGAAGTTAGACTAGTTTATTACATTTTTATTAGAATTGTAAATGTCCGGGTGCTCACTCTGAGCCAATGGCTCTATCACCGGCCAGCCCAGATACCGCAACAGATGTCGTAGGGGGGTCAGACCACGAGCAGCGCAGGCAGTACTGACTCCTGTGGGTTCTTGTCCTATCAGGGGCTCGTGTGAGCGATGGTAATTTGACAGGCAGTGGAACGAAAGGAGGAAACAAATTCCAGACGAACAGAGGGTTTATTACAAACACCTCCTCAGCCTGGGACTGTCCGGGGGGAGGAGGGTGCAGTGGGTTTTTGTCAGGGGCCAGTCGGGGGAGGGCAAAGGGAGTGGTCAGTCACTGTTGGCCAACCAGGGCAAGTTGCTAGGGGACCCGGGGGTAGGGGAACATAACTTAGACCAATCAGGAGAGAGTAGGAGGGATTTCACCAAGGCGGGAAAGAATAACAGACAGCTAACCGTGTGCCGCATAACAGGTGCAGGTGCAGACAGGAGTCATGTGAGTTAAACAAAGGAACCATCAGGGGGAAGGGTACAGAGAACCAAACGAGTACAAAAATATACAAAGCATAACCGATTAAATTAATACACTGCCACATCTCCCCCTTTTCTTTTTACTAAAAAGAACGAAACTGAAGGGGGTCCGGCAGATGCTCAGAGTCCAGGTAACAAATCGAGGTTGTTGGGTTGGCCACTAATCATCTGCGAGGTTTTCACCGTCACCTTCTTCCTCAAGCTCCTTCTCAAGCTCCTTCAACTCGTCTTCAGGAGCCGTGGCCATGGCGACCCGAGCAGCAGCCGGAGAGGGGGCAGATGTGGAACTTAAAACTAACTTAATTAACAATCTCCTGATTAGTCCGAAAGCAAGACAAACAATTAAAATAGTAAACAAAATCAACAGACATGTTTTTAAAATAGACCTGGCCCATCCTTATAGGCCCCAACCTTTAAAAATGTTGCTCATCCAATCACCTGTCTCTCTTTTGATGTCACTGATCATATCTTGCATCTGTGCAATAAGTTTTCGAGTGCTCTCAGCCCGAGTCGACAGATTAAAACAACATAGACCCTCAAACTCCTCATACGTGTCATCGTGGAGAAGTATGATGTAGTCTATGGCCGCCCGATTTTGGAGGGTGGCTTGCCTCATTATTTCCTCATCCTGCAGGAGGTTGAATAGGGTTCTGGAGGTTAAATTCGCTTGTTTCACCACCCAACATTCAAAATGTCCCAATTCTCCCATGGCCTTAGCAATGGAGACCCATGGGGCAAATTCCGTGATTGTGACCTCTTTAGTTTTGTTCCAATGAATAATTTCCGAGTTGCAATCCGGGTCCAATTTTTTAAGGTCTCCTTTGGAAACTGCCAATCCATGTGCACCACTTTGTCTCTTGCTTTTCTTTCCAATCTGTAATTTGCATCTTGTTGGGTGTGAACAGCCCTACCTTCCCTAGGGTCACTGACCTCCAGAAAGACGAGAGGGGATACCTACCCAAGCCCGATCTCTGCAGATCAGAAAGACTCCCTCGGGTAACCTTTTGGGGTGGTTGTGAACTGGAGGGGGTAGAACTCCCTTGACCAACTTCTTGCACCACGAGTGGGCTCTATCTAGCACCTTAGATTGAATAACGTGCTTGGTGCGGTTGTCTAAAGCGTTGGCCGAATTGGTAAGATGAATGCAGGCGGGAGCTGTAGTCGCTCCGAGGAGCTGCAGCTCTCGGGGTTCCTCTCTCAAATTTGGCAGGGAAAACATAAAATTCCTCCAGCCAACAAAAGGATTAACTTGGGGGGTCTTACTGATGCAGCGGGCACAATGGAGAAGTCTTTCGGGCATTTCCCACGGTTTAAAGGGAATCCCCATGAGGCATGTGGACATCAGGTCTGAGGCTGATGCTTGATTGAGACAGATGTGATCTTGTCCCATAGATTCCGCGAGCAGAGCCCACACGTTGGCTCGCGGCTGTGGGACGGTCCAAGCTTGGGTGAATGTTAGCAGCTTGGTCAGGAAGAGCACGGTCGGGAGGCTTAGCATCCTGGGTCCGGGTCTGAAAAACAAAACTGGGGGGCCAAAAATTATTAATTTGGGTCACAAAAATAGGTAAAGGACAGGTCATGGTCCCATTCCCACAGGATGGGAAGAGAGGGTCTGGAGGAGACTCGCCTTCGACGGCGGAATGCCGCCGAAGCCACCCGTGGGACGCAGTCGTCACGCTCCCTCTTCCTTTTAATGAATGGTTTTACCCATTTGGCAGGTATCCATTTGATCCCGGTAGGCGTGAGGACACAGGCGTACCCACGCCCCCACGTCACCAGGTCAAATGGACCCTCCACCTTCCCTGACTCAGGCGATCTCACCAGCACCAGGGGCTTGGGATCGAACTGCCACTCCTTGTTGCACCCAAAGTGTGTGGTAATGGGCGGATTGGGATTTTCAAAGGAACAATTTAGGAAATTGATGACATAAAGGGCTCGGGCCAATCTGATTGCCGGTGGCTCCACCTTTAACACCTGTTGCTGTTGTTTAAGGACCCTCTTGATCTCTTGGTGGGTTCCTCTCTACGATTGCTTGGCCTTTGGGGGAGTGGGGGATGCCTGTCTTGTGCTCCACTCCCCATTGCTGCAGGAAGCCAGCAAATTCCTTGGACTTGTACGCAGGGCCGTTGTCTGTTTTGATCCCCTTGGGGATGCCCATGAATGAGAAGGCCTGGACCTGGTATGCATCACATAAAACAGTTGCTCTCGGTGGGAGACAAGTTTGACCAATTTCGAGAGCTGCTCATACAGAGCTGTGTTGGACACCTCTTGTAAAATTGCCTGATCTGCTCTAGATACCACCCCCGCTACGTATGCGGAGTCACTTACAATACTGAGAGGTCCAGGGAATCTCTCAAGTGCCCTGATGACAGCGGCCAACTCAGCTATTTGAGGTGAACCCTCAACCACTTTAATATCTGCCTCCCATTGCCGAGTTTCAGAATCCTCCCAAGTCATCACTGACTTGTGAGAACTCCCGGACGTGTCTGTAAAAACTGTCATCGCATCGAGAGGTCTCCTGCTCTGGACACTCCTTAAAGCCAATCTAAATGTTACGTCTGAATTAAATAGTTTGTGGGCCGGCCGATGAATTGAAATTTGGCCCGTAAAGGAATCTAGAGCGAATTGAAGTGCTTCATTTTCCTGAAGCAGGTGCTCCAACATGGGTTTGGTCATTTGGCCTGTTGACAATCCAATTGGCATGTGAATACATTCGAAGTCGCATCCTGCCAAATATTTCATCCGCGTTCTTGCTTTGCGGATGAGCTCAGCCATAAGCTCTTGTGGCTGTGTCATTCTTTTGGGCCGATGGTGGCTGAGAAAGACCCACTCTATAATAAGAAGAGGGTCCTTTCTGCCTTGGCCCTTGGTGTTGTGTGCTGATGTTTTTGCACCCATGTCCCATTGAAAAATGATCCCATGTAGATGTGGCAGCTTACTCAGGATGATGAAACGAAAGGGAAGCTCGGGATCACATCTATGTGCCTGTCACGATGTCATTGCCTGCTGGACCTTTTCCGACGCTGCTTTTGCCTCTGCGGTAAGCACCCTAGGAGAACTGAGCTCCTCTCCCCCTTTCAATAAATTGAAAAGAGGGGCTAGATTCTCGGTGGTCAGACCTAGCCAGGGCCTTACCCAATTCAAGGCACCGCAAAGCTGATGGGCGTCTGCAAGGGTACGGACATTTGTCCAAATTTCCAATTTTTGAGGTACAATGGTCCTCTTACCAATCTCCAGGCCCAGGTACTTCCAGGGTGGCATCCTTTGGGTCTTATCTTTTTGCAGCTCGAACCCTGCAGCAACTAACAAATTGGTTACAAGGTCAAGTGCTCGCGTAAGTTCATCTTCGGTCGGCGCGCAAACAAGGATGTCATCCATATAGTGGTGGATGACAACCCCCTCCGCGGCTGCGCGCACAGGGGACAGCAAGGAAGAGACGTACTGCTGACACATCACTGGGGAGGCTTTCAACCCTTGCAGGAGCACTCTCCAGTGGTACCTCTTCCTTGGGGCCGCTCGGTTGATGGAAGGAACCGAGAAGGTGAAACGTGGGGAATCGTCCGGATGTAGAGGAATTTGGAAAAAACAATCTTTTATGTCAATTACAGCCAGATTCCAATTTCGCGGCAGCATGGTTGGGGAAGGCATCCCAGGTTGGAGAGACCCCATATCTTCAATTACCTCATTAATTTGGCAGAGGTCGTGGAGGAGGCGCCATCGTTTTTTGTCACTCTTTCGAATGACAAAAACGGGCGAGTTCCATGGAGAATTGGTCTCCACGATGTGACCTTTAGCTAATTGCTCCTCCACGAGCTCCTCAAGCGCCTGTAATTTCTCTTTTGTTAGTGGCCACTGCTCAACCCAGACTGGTTTATCTGTCTTCCAATTCAGCTTCAGGGTCGGGCGCTTCTCAGCAGCCGCTGCCCGAAAATTTTGCGAGGGGTCGGGAATGTCAATTGTGACCCCCCACTGGGCCATGAGGTCTCTTCCAAGCAGGGGTTCCTGGTAATCTAAAACAAAAGGATGGATGGCAGCCAATTGTCCTTTTGGCCCCTTAATTTTTACCACGTTTTTCGACTGTTTTGCGGACTGGAACCCTCCTACACCCTAGATCTGTCCAGCCACGTCCTCTAGGGCCCAGTGCGATGGCCATTCCGCGGTCGGAATAATCGTCACATCTGCCTCTGTGTGAAAAAGCAGATCTTTATCTACCGATTCATCTCCCACAGTGAGTGTACATCGCACCAAGGGCTTACGGGTGGAAATGTGATGTACAGCATTTACAGTAAAGGTAAGATGTTCTGGGTCACTGCATGGGATGGCCTGAGCGATGACCTGGCCCTTGGGCAGAAATGTGGGCGGATGAGTGCAGCGCAGCCAGAGAATGAGGGCCCTGGGGTTGTTGTGAAGTGTCCCCGGGACTACCTCAATCTCCTGCGGCATGTATTTGCAATCACCGACGACAATGAACTTACCTTCGCCGGTCATTGGCCACTGATGTAACTTCTTTGGGTCTATGGTCACAAAATGAAAGTCCCTATCCGTCAGGTACAATGGTCTGGTGAGATGCAACCTGTAGGGTTCAAAAAAGGAAGAGGTGGTGAGAATAGGTTTTGCTATGTCATGTTCAGGTGATGTTGAGTCCAGTGTAAATTGTCCATCCAATTGACCCCCTTTGGAATTTCCTGCCCGGTCCACCTGATTGGGGTCATCGCGCTGGGTGGACCCACGCTCCCCCTTCAGTTTTTTTGCTGTGCCTGGGAAGGCACCGGTGTTCCTGGAGGTGTATTTTGAGTCTGCTGTAGTGAAGGTTTCTTAGGGCAGTTGGCAGTCCAGTGTCCTTCCTCCTTGCAGAAGAAGCAGCGACCAGGGCAATTACCGAAGGAGGGTCGCCGCCGAGGCGGACGATGTCGAGGCTGCTGGGATGATTCTGCAGCACGCACAGCCTTGGGCGGAAAGGTTGCCTGGGAGGGTGGTGGTGGGTTCCTCCGGGCAAGGAAGGGCACCTTCATCTGGCACACCTGGAGCATGGACTGGAGAGTGCGGGGCGGATCTAGGGGAAGACTCAAAATTGCCTGTTTACACAGGTCGTTAGCATTAACGAAAACAAGCTCCCCTATAATACCTTCCTGTGCACTTTCTGTTTGAACTTGAACTTCCACTGCTCTGGTGAGCCGCTCTACAAAGGCAACAAATGATTCAGAAGTCCCTGCCTAATGGTGGTATAGGGTGGTGATGGTACGTCTGGCTGTAAACAAAAGAAAGCCTTGCAGGCTATATTTTTTATAATTGAAAGGACTGCTGAGGGTATTAGGGCTGCCTGGGACTCAGGGGAAACATAGGAACCTTCACCAGCAAGCAACTCAAGGGAAAGGGGATTGCCCTGTTCATCGATGGCTGGAAAGGGCAACTGAGGCATTGCCTCTCGCAGGGCCTGTTTGAATGCTGCGTCCCAGAGCTTAAACTCTGTGCCATTCACTAAGCAAGAGAAAAGCTGCCGGAGGTCTGCTGGAACAACATGGACACCTGCGAGATCAGCAGTGAGGAGGCCACGGAAGTAGGGACTCTCCCTGCCATAATCCTTGTGCGCCTTGCATAAATCCCGAATGATGCTTTGGGAAAAAGCATGCCAATTGGGTTTTGGTGTGTCACCACCACATGTTCTGCGGTAGGTGACAGGCGCAGCAGAGAGAGTGACCCCCGGCTCACCCTCGCTCATTTCTTCCGGTTCCCAACCGTGGGAACCAGAAGAGAGGGCGTGGGAAAATTGCCGGCAAGATGGCGTCCTTCCGTGGTGGGGAGAGGGACTCGGCCCCGCCTCAGGGGCGTGTCGAGGGGCAGGGTGAGTGGGCGGGACCTTTGGGGAGGCAGGAGGGGTCTGGGGAGGGGCTATGGGAGGGACTGGGGGAGGAACTGAGGGAAGGAAGGGGTTGGAGGGGAGAAAGGGGTTCAGGGGATGGGGGAAGGGTGGCGGCCACGTGGAGGAGTGGGCGCCATTAGGTGGGTCACTGCCGCCATTTTGTGGCCAGTGTGACGCGTTTAAATTAAACTGAACCTTGGGCTTGAAATTCGGGGAAGCAGGGGGAAGGAAAGGTCCTCGGTCAGCTTGGCCAGAGCCTTCCAAGGGGTCCCCAGCAGTCTGTCCCAGGCTACTGGGGCTCGGGGGCCGGGAATTTTTCGGAGAGTCTGGGCGGACAACTCTCTGAGTCGCTGCATTCCTCAAAATTCCCTTTCTCGGGGCAGAGGGGCTGGGATTGGGTTGAAGGGAAACCGGGGCTAGCTGGGGTTCATGAGAGCTTTTCTGCACTCCCTTTTTCGTCGCTGCCGTCTTTAATTGCAAAATTAAAAAGGCTAATTTCTGTGTGTTCTTTTCCCCGGCGTTACCTAATTGTAATAGTTTCTTTTCCGCCAGCTCCCAAAACCAGGAGGTGTGTACCATCGGCGGGGACGCCGTCGGGTAGTGCAGGAAAAGCCATCGGACCAGCTTTTTTAAACAATCCTTAGAGAACTTAACTTTATTAACTTCTAACAACGCAACGCAACTGTAAAACACTCCTTTCTGGGAAGCCGACAGAGACGCACCCATTCTGCCTGCGTGATTCCTGGAGCTAGCAAACGAAAGACGCAACGAAAAAAAACCCGCCGCCGCGCGCTTTTTAAAACCGATGTTTCACGCGCCCGTCCGCTCTGCAAAAAGCCAGCGCACGCGGCGAAACCGAAACTGGCTGGCCGGCAAAAACCCGCACCTGCCGGCAGCCGCGCCGTGCGAGCTCGCGCTTGCGCACAAAAATAAAAGCTTTAAATCAAACCGAGGGAACGAAAAAAAACCGCCGGGGGGGGTGAGCCCGGGACAGGGGCCAAAAAACCCAAATCCCGGGGGCCGCGCGACCTCAGCCAGGGGGGTGCTGTCCCCCACAGGCTGCCAGAAAGGGGAACGCCGTTCCCACTGACCCGCCCCGCGGACTAGGGGGGTCTGCTTACTTACGAACCCCTGGCGTGGTGCTTCAAAGCCGCTCCAGAAGATCCACCGCCGGAGAAGGACCGTCTTCGGGGACGCGGCGGAGACGGCTGCCCTCCTCTTCCCCGGGGAGCGGTCCCTCGCGGAGGGCGCTCAAACCCGGGCCGATGTGACGTCCAGGGATTATTTCAGGTGAGCTCAGCTCCTTGCTGAGACGCACCAATCCTGCCCGTGGGCTCCGTAAAGGTGCTGAAAGCCCCTTTCCAGTGCCGAACGGTGGGCGCCACACCTGCGTCGGTGTGCTCACAGAGAGCCAACGGGCTCTGTCACCGCTGGCCCAGACACAGCGACAGAGTGGTATGGGGTCAGTCTGCAGGCTCACAAGCAGTTCTGACTCCCGTGGGTTCTTTGCCTGGCAGGGGCTTATGCGAGCGATGGAGATTCGACGGCAGTGGAATGAAAGGAGGAAACAATTTCAGACGAACAGAGGGTTTATTGCAAACACCTCCTCAGCCCGAAACTGCTCGGGGGGAGAGGGGTGCGGGGGGTTTTTGTCCACAGGATTTGGAGGGGGGACAAAGGGGGTGGCCAACCACTGCTAGCCAACCGGGGCAGGTTGCCAGGGGATACAGGTGTAATAGAACATCGCTTGGACTAATCAGGGGAAAAATAGGAGGGATTTACAAAGGCGGGAGAATTGACAGACAGCTAACCGTGTGTGTCGCATGGCAGGTGCTGGAGTCATGTGAGTTAAACAAAGGAACCATCGAGGGGTGGGATACAGGGAACCCAACAAGTACAAAAGTATAGAAAGCCTAACCGATTAAATTAACACACTGCCACATTTATGCTTTTTAATAGGTTAGTTCCTTTGTTTGAATTTCTTTTTTAGCAAATTACCCCCATGAATGTATAAACACTAAGGTGTCATGAGGAAGAATGGAGAAGAAAATAGTAAAGGATAACAAGGAGTGTTTTGAAACATGAAGAGAGAGAGAATAGGATCTGTGTGAATAGATCATTTGGATGTAAAAGCAGAGGTTAATACTGTCAGGGCTCTAATATCAGGCCTTACTGTTGTGCTCAGCCTCACCGGGGGCCTCTCTGTGCCCCTCTGTGGTGCTCTGGACCCCATTTCAGCCTCCTGGGGCCTTCAGTCTCTGTCCCAGGGCTGGTGTCCAGATCCCCTCAGCCCTGATCATCCCTGGACCAAACCCACCCACCAGCCCATGCCCAGACCCATCAGCCCATCCCCAGCTCTGTGGGGCACCTGGGGCTTCCCCACTGACTCCACTCCCCTCCTGGCTTGGGCAGTGGACAGGATGGGCTGCCCAACCTAGGATTCCCCCAGGGCTCTCAGTTCCCAGCCCACAGGGAACTGCTAGCTCACACCTCCATAAAAAAGGGTATACTCAAGAGAGCAACTTGTAAGTAGGTGAGAAAGGATTCTTCTAAACCATAAGTCATTTGCCTCAGGGAAAAGAAAAATACTCTCAGCTGTTATTCAGCTCAGCTTCACAGACAGCTCTCTCTTTTAGAGAGGTGACACATTGCATGCTATTTTTCTATGACAAGTTAAAGTTTTCTGTGTATTTTTTCAGAGCAGAATCCTATTTTCTGCTAACATGTTTTCTGTAAACTTGTAAGGTCTTCTTGTAACTGCATTGCTTAAAAATGTGATGTTTTTATTCACAGGCATAAAATACATGTACACTTCGATAAGATATATGTACTTAGCAATAAGTTTACATTTGAATTGCATTTACATTTTCAATGCTGTTGTGCAAAAGTTACAAGTTACAAGACCTTGAAAAGTTTCCCTAGCACTGATAATTCAAATAAGTTTTGAAATTTGCTGTGGAATGTACAGGAACAAGTCAATGTTCTAACACTTGACTTTAAAATGGCCGAGATTATTGAAAAGAAGTAAATCAAGCTTTAACATTATATTCATTTCATTTTTTCCAGTTCTTTGAGAACTCTTCAATTTATTGCATTGAATCAGTGTCCTTTGAAAAAGACCTGATTATGTTGCCCTTGCAGTTCCAGAACTCATATTTTAAAAAGGTCAAAATGTTTATCTTTATAACAGAAAAAGTCATAGCTGCTTATTGGTCTTGAAGTTGTTTCCTGATCTGTTCCCCTGATGTTCATTTCAGTGCTTTGACTTTCTTATTCTCTTTTTCTTATAAGCCTGTGGTATATGATTTTGATGTACATAATTCAAGACAAATAAAAACCAACCAATAGAAATGAGCTCTTTGATCCAGTAAATAAATTGCTAAATTAAACTCTTTTTCTTACCTATAATTTTTGAAAAGGACACTGGTGCTTTTGATGTACTGACAGAACAAATTGCCCCTTAGATACATGTCTCAGTGCTCTTCTAAAATTACTATTTTCCTCTGTTTGTCACCAAAACAAAAAAGTCAAACCTTGGCCTTCTAAGTGATGATCACCTTTCCAATGACCATAAAGGAATCACAGGTTTTCCTTTTATAATTGTTTTAACCTCTTTGATTTATTCTTGAATACTTCTATTGATAGCTCAGGGAAAAAAATTTTATCTCTGCAGAGCACGATCCCATGCACAGCTGATAAATGTTCCAGTGCTACTTGTACGGATGAAACATTACAGCAATACAATAGAGCCTTTTCGAGTGGTTTTGTGTCTAATGGCATTGAAAGCTGCTCTTTTAGTTAAAGATTTGCTGTTGGAAATCCTTGGTCACCTTTCAGATGTTTGTTCTCCTCACTGGTGCCAAATGCTGAGTATCATCTTACTCAGAATGCGAGATTTTTCTGGGAAGGTGAAGATGCAAAGATAATGATATATTTATTTAGAATTAATTTCAGTTTCTGGTTTAGGGAGCATTAGGGAAAATTTTTGACCACATTAAATTTATGGGTAATTTTTGTGATTAAAAAAAAAATAGTGAGAATATTGTCTTGCTGAAATTTTTTTGTATAGGCATAATAGAAAAAAGTTGCCTTTATAAGGATGAAATTACCAGTTTTACTATTTGGATTAAATATAGAAATTTGATTTTAGTTGATCAAACATAAAACACGAAAGACTTGTAATATATTCATTTTGGTACCTTTTAAGAAGATGTTTTTGATATTTATGTATTTTTACAAATTATTAATGAAGTTACTCTAATCCTAAAAGAAATTGGTAAAAGATTTATAAGGTTCTTTTTTGTTATAGTCTTATAATTTTACAACTGTGTAAATGCAAATACATTTGACATATAGATAATGTAACAGGACTTTTGAATTCCATAGGAAAAATATGCATAAGGTTATTATAATTGAAGTTACATTTAGGCAAAACTAAACATCTGGCAATCACTTTTTTCTGTCATGTCAGAAAGCTATATATTTTAGTATAAAAGGAATAAAATCTTAATGGGAAAATGTTGCTTTTTAAAAATGTTTATTTTAATAATAAATGATGCTAACTACTTTTCTTTACCTCTTTTTATGTAAACCTCTGTCTTTTATATAGATATTTGAAGTGGTGAAAAATATTGTAGTCTGTTTTGGAAAAATAAAGGTGAGACCTCTCAATATTTTTTGTATATGAATTGTCTCTGTCTTAGGTAGGAAGCTATTAGTTGTTGTAGAGACTTGGTAGCTTTTGACATATTTCTTAAACCAATCTTTAGTCCAATGTTCTAAATATTAATTGGTAGAGGTGACAGTTAGACTTGGAAGTGTGTGACAGAGGAATGGACAGGCCCTGCACTGTCAAATCAAAAACAGACTTTTATTCTTTTTTCTCTGTATTCCCTTCAGCAAAGTATTTTCATGACAAATTTTTCTATCCCATGATGGAATAAAACTGCAGATAATTCATAAGGGAATTAACTCTCTGCTGTGTAAACTCTTTTCTCTGTATTAACAAAAATGTGTCAGTCAGCTGGGGGTGAGAAGGAGTCAACCTCTGTGTATGGCATTTCTGAGTAACATTGCCTTTCATCCTGTACATCTTTCACAAGAGGAGAGCTCACATTATGCCCATCTAAGAATTTGCTGTTCAAGCAAACACTGAAAATGATTTTGCTACTTTTTGCCTACTGTGCAAATAGACAGCTACAACATTTTTTAAGAAAGGTCATAGATATTTATGTTACTCATAATTCCTCTCCCTGTTATATGGACAAGCTTTGAATTGAGGCCAATGTGTTATTTTTGCCCATGAGAATTCAGCAGAAGAGGGACATAAAATTATCTTATGGACACTAACAAACTTTGGACCTGAGTCCTTTGTTGTTCAACATGCCTTGGACTTGAAGAGTTCTCAGTATTATCAAAAAAACAGATTTTTCTGTAGTAAACAATACATTTGGAGTTTCACAGCTGATCTAAAAAAGGTCACATTTGTATCTGCACAGTGTTATATTGATGCCTGAGCCAAGAAACCCAATATCACAGTTAGGCTGATTTTTGTTTTCTGCATCAAGCTTGACCAGAAACTTGTTTATCTGCATTCCTAAGTTTTGGTATCATTAAGCTTAAAGGCTGTGATCATCAGGGTTCTTAAGATAGGTCTTAGGTCTTAGCTCATAGGTCTTAACAAACCTGACCAGCCTCACCTGGGGCTTCCAATCACACCATCTACACTGGATTCCAGAATCTCCATGTGAGCTGAGGCCTGATTAACCAGTCCCCTATCCTGGCTGTGACTGAAACAAACTCGTCCTCTTTATGTTCATGTCATCTGGATGGACCTTGGACCTACACTGAAGGTAACTTGTCTCCTGAAAGGACCTCTCATATGGGAGTTATATCTTGCTTCCAGTCTTGTCTTTGGTCCTGTCTTCTGCTGCTGCTAACTGGATCCCTGGATAAACTCTGTGCTGGCTCATCTCCTTGCTTTGTCTGGGACTGATGCTAGACTCCATTTTCAGCGCAGTGACAGGTCCACTTTGGTTGGGAAGGCACTACCCTCTGAGTGCCCTGAACACTCTTGGTGGCTCTTCCCTGTGGGGTGGCCCTGCTCTTTGTGCTTCCCTGAACTGCTACGGTGTGGTGATTCTAAACAGTGAGGAAGGGGGGTGGTAATGGTAAAAAAACAAACTAACCAAGCCAAAACCACAAGCATTCAATGTTGGACAAGAGAATACAAAAATCTTGGTGTGTAAAGAACTGATGAACCTCACCTTGACTGAAAGAGATTGATGCACCTGCTGAGGGCTAAACATTTTTAGTATTTCCTGTACCAGCAAGATTGTTCTGCTGTGTGAAAAAGAAAATCAAGCTTTACACTAAGTATCTGGTACTTTTAAGGGGGGGAGGGGTTAAACTGGGGGCCTCCTGTTATCACTGTTCCTATGGTTTGTCCAGCAACTACTGTTTATTCTGTTTTCGCTCTCTTGTTTTCTTAGTGCAGATGTAATTTTATATGTGTAATTGAGTGCTCTAGATACTTAAGCCTTTAAAGTGGAATAATATTTTTAAAAATACAAATTCTTTAACCACTATAATAGTATTTATTTTTACAGATAGAGAATATTTTCTCTGAAAGAGAGCTTGAGAAACACGTTTTATGCAAAACTTTGTGAGTCTGTTGATTAAAGTATTTATATGTTCCCAAGACCATTAAAACCCTTAGTTTCCTAAATAGGGAGACCTAATGTTGGGCTTCTTACCTGCTTGTGTACATGCTGAACCTGACTGCTGTTCTGTATAGAAATCTTTTCCTGTTTTTACTTAAAACTGCATCCTGCAGCAGCATAGAACCGTTTACACTAAAAATTAGCAAAAGCCAAAATGTTTTCTGTGGTTTTTTTTTTTTTTAACAAATTAACATTTTCTAGCTGAAAAGATATTGGCAAGTAATGTTTGACTGGCCCTAATCACTTAACTACATATTTTAAAAGGGAGATCAGTAAAGAGTGTTATGTACTTGGAACATTTATACATTTAGCAAAAGTAGAAAAGTAAACAAGCATTGCTCTATTTCAACAAATGTTGGCAAGATCTTATATCTGTATACTTAGATGTCTTCAATAGGTTAATATATTGGGATTTTGCCAAGATTTCTCAGTATCTATTGTTGCTTTATTGTGACAGAAACTAGGAACAACTCTTTAGATCCAAGAAGCTTCTAAATTATAGGTCTGTTAAGATCCTAAAAATAATCTCTAGAACATATTTTTGCAACAATTAGATATAGTTTTCAGTGCATTTTTATAGTTTTCCTATAAATGGTTGCTGTTCATAAAAAACTGATAAATATTCTATCAATTTAATAATATTCTCTCAACCTTCTGAAGTTGTTAGAAACAAGAACAGTATATTTTTGGAATGCATTATATGTGTTCATTTTGATATATCTATTCATAATTTACATTCCCAACAAACATTATTTGTTTTAGCAGAGACTCAAATCACATTTTAACTACATCTGAATGGATAAGGTGCTGGAATATGGATATGGAATGGAAAGGTACAGAAGCATCTTTTGCTCCCATTTTATTTTACTATGATATTGTATTACATTAGAAGCTTATTTTACCACTTGAAGGATATACATAATTTTCTGTCACATATATCAAACTTTATGTAAACCATGTATATTGTATGAAAGTATTTTTAAGTATATTTGATAATTTTTAAAATTATATAACATGGCACATTTATAAACACCATTGCTAGCCCCAAAATTCTGAGCCCATCATGACATAAGAGTCACACTTTTTATTCGCTCTTAGGTTACTGTGTAATTCTGGAGAAAAAAAAATCACTACAGAAATCACCAATGAATTGGTTCAAATCATTGATATTGTTGATTTTGTGACTAACAAAGCAATATTGTTCAGCATGATAGCTAGGCATCTTCATTTAGTATAAGAAAAGGACAGACCTAATATCTCTGCAGCCTTAATTTGATCCTCCTGCATGTATGAATTAAGATAGTTTTAACTACATAATTGCATACAAATTAAGGGATCATTCCTTTGTTTGTTTGTTTGTTTGTTTGGATTTTTAATGATAAGACTATAACTTACTTCATGTGTAGTGTTTTAAATTCTTGTCTAATGACTGAAAGACTGTAGTGTTTGGGTTCTTTTTTCCTTTAAGGAAGCCATATAATTATGGCTCTTTAATTAGATGACTCAGCTGTTTCTCAGTCCTATCAGTTTTTACAAAGCAAAATCACCTCCAGAATAATATTACATATTTATTGAAAACACTTGTGAAGTCTTTCTAATTGCTTCTCCAGAATTTGGTAAGATCAAATTTAAACTTGAATGTATTATACTCAAATACTTCCTGTTCAGAAAGTTGTAAAAAAAATAAGGATATTGTATGAAAATCTTTTTCAAGTATATTCTGTTTTACTCATAGGAACGTTTTAGTTATTTAGCTTTATAGAGTGGTTGTACTCTGGCAATGTTATCAAGCTTGTGAAAGTATCTGAACTCAGAATATTCTGACAAATACAAAGCAGAGCTCATATCAGGAAAAATGCAAATGTGAGAACATATAAATTAACACTAAGGGGGTTAAAGTAAATTAAGTGCAGCATTTCAGTCCTAGTATATCTATACAAGAATGGGTGGTACAAAGGTTCTGAAGAAGTATATTATCATTAGGAGTTTATTAAATTTAAGCTTACTTACTTTAAATCAATCTTCCAGTGACTACAGTACAGTCATGCAGTTAAAGAACGTTGAAAAATTCCAAAAAATTTCCAATCAGTCAGGTTAACAATGACAGAAATAGGCTGTACAAAGGCAGGTATTTTGTCTTCTGTTTTGTGGTGGATGTGATCAAGGTAACGGTTTCAGTTTCTATTGCTGTCTCATAAATATTAATTTATGCAGTTTAAAAATATGCTTTGGTTTGTCTAAAATTTCTGGGGACAATTTCTTTAGGTTTTTTGAGTGAAAAGCATTATTCTTTGTAATACCTATTGTAGATAAAATCATTGTGTTGATCTGCTTTAGAATTTTTTGGAATCCAGTCACATTCCCCACAAGGCCATCCAGATGATTAACTCAGGAAATGTTCTGTGTAGATGTGGGACTCCTCTAATGTTTTGATGATAAAATTTTTTGGTTGCCCTAAGGTGTAGCAAGTCCCACAGTAGAATACTGTACAATTACCCTCTGAGTAACTGGTCTCTTTCTACTTTCTTGTTCCTTTCTCATACTTTGCTCTGTAGCACTTAAAAGAACTCCACTGAGGTGTCCTTTTAAAGTAATTTGTATAACTGGAGTGTGTCGAGAAGTCATCCAATTATGCTATTCCTTGGCTACTTTTGCAAATCTGCATCTTCCTTTGACTCATGTAAGCACACAAAATTCTGAAAGTAGCAAAAACACCCAAAATAAAAATCTTCAGATGTTCCGCATCAGTCAGCTATGAGCAGCAATATAACTATTTGTGGGTTTAAGGATGTCATCTTAATTAATATACTTGACACAAGAATACTTTAACTGAGCTCTCTCAATTAAACTGAGTATTTAGGTGAAAACAAAAGCTTAATATTCTTTTTCCTGAGTAATAGATATTGAAAAATGCCTGTTAATAGGAGATCACAGAGACCACAGTTAACACCATACACAGTACATATCTCTGCTAAACATAAATTTTGGCAATGGTAAACGTTATATTTTTTTCATGGTTTGCAATCTAGAATAAAGTCAGATGTGATGAAAGGTACAGATTTAATATTTAGGATAGATGGCAACAATGAGAGTGTTAATAATAGAATAATGAAAATTATGACTATGCCAGGAGGATGGAGCCAGGCTCTGCTCAGTGGTGCCAAACAAAAGGACGAGAGAAAATGGGCAAAAACTGATGCCCAGGAAGTTGCAGCTGTGTATGAGGAAGAAATTCTTTACAGCGCAGGTGACTACACGCTGGAACAAGTTTGCCTAGAGAGGTGGAGTCTCTCTCACCAGGGATATTCAAGAACCATCTAGATGTAATCCTGTACAATTATGTCTGAAAGTGAAGAGTGTGTGAAAAATGTGAAATGATTAATTCATGTTCTTATAGTTAATGAAATATTATTGAAAACTATAAAACTGTATATATGTGTGTTGTATGAAAATGTAAGTTTCAGGACACCCTATAACATTTTGTTAAACCAAAGTTATGACAAGGCAGGCGCCACCCCAGAAACTCACATTCAGAAATAGCCAAAAGGTTTACGGGAAACCGGCAGTCTCCTCGAGCACCTGGAGGAGACCCATCAAGATAAGGTGGCAGAAACATCAACTGTTCCTGACTACTCCCTCTCCTGTCATCATCCATATCTCGACCATTCATCAGCCATAAGGATCTATAGAAACTGGACATTAACATATGAACTGAGAGAAAGAACTCTTTCCAGCCTGGTCGGAGACACCCTTGGATTTGAATAGCTAGCCAGGAAACCAAGGGAAATATGAGGAAATATTGTCAAGGGCAGAATAAAATGTATAAAAACTAAGCCCCGAACCGGGCAAATTTGTGAACCTAGGGGGAGGCAGCAGACGGCCAAGTTCTGTGTGTCACGGTTCACCCTTGGCATTTTCCTGGGAAAAAGACTGTCAAGTATCTCCGCTGTTGGTGGGTTTATCAAAATTCTCTAATTCGACCTTTGTTAATAAACCAAATTATTATTTTAATTGGAATATAGTATTGGTTTTATAGCAAGTTTAAGAATTATGCTGTGTTCTTTCTCTATCAAGATTTGTGCTCTTCAGCAGGCTGGGGTGGAAAGCTTGGATTCATCTGAATTACAGTTGCTGTTTCTGATTTATATTTTAAAAGATTTTTTTTTTCTCAGATGGACCTCCACTTTTTAATTTAGTTATTGGTTGCTGAATCTTCATACAATAAATTAATATGTATTAAGCTATTCAGAAGTGGAATATTCATTCACAAGAAGCCTTTTTTATGGTCCTGAAGACTGAGAATCCTGAGACTGTTTTAGAAAGCAGATAAAAAGGTAGTCTTCAGATCCTTCAATGAGATTTTGAAGGAGAGTTTGTGTGACCTTTTGTCTTTGTTTTTCGAGTCAAAGTTAGGGTTCTAAACTACTTAGAGAGCTGAAAATCTTGCTGATGCTAAATGACTGTATAATCCATAATAATTTAGTCAACCAATGAAATCTGAGAGACCTGCCCTACAGATCTCTGTTGAGGTACAAGTCTAACTTTTTTATTCTAACAATTTAAGGTTCACTATTCCCAAATCTAGTGTGCCAGTCTATAGAAATTTTAATATTATGTAAATATTTCTATAAACTGGTGAATTTTTCAGTTCATGTGTTTTTATTATTTTTATAACACACAGATTTCTGTCTAGCACAAAGGTGTAGTGGAAGTAAAACCACATAAATGTCCAGGCTTGAAGAAATTGTTAAAAGCTCTTCCTGGGACACTCTTACCCCTACGGTGTTAACAAATCTGCCAGCAACAGGTAAGTGTTGCTCTTCTGGAGGCTTCTGTCTGGCAGATCAGGCTGCCAGCTGGAAAGATATTGCGGGAAACCCGTGGTGAGCAAGTGCAGTATTTTATAATATCCTTCCAGCTGGCAGACTGCCGAGGATGGTATTTCTGTGCACTCTTCAAAACACTTTAGGAAGTTTATTAAGATTGCAGGCAGCAACCATGACAACTGGTAGGAACTATATTTCTCAAGTGCACTAGAAAAGCACATATACAAATAAATGTACATTGTGGGAATATACAGGTCAATCCAATTCTCTGTTGTAATTTCAATATGTATTGAATAACATAGTAGCTGGCATCTGAGCATTATGGCTTAATCCAGGCAAGAAGACTAATGGAACAAAGCTTTACACTCACATTTTTTGTACCTGTTTGTGTGTATCAGGTGATATGTTTTGTGATGCTGGATCATATTTTTATGTTCCTAGTCACACATGTGAACCTGCAGGAAGGTCAGTTAGCACTTAAAGTTATAAATGAAAACAATGAACTGCTATTACCATATGAGTAATTTTCTATTTACTAAAGGCTAAGAGCTCAGATAAACCAGGTCTGTTGATGAATCTTGTGATCAGTAGCCTGCTGTGTGTGCTGTGGTCAGATCCTGGAGAGCTGAGCCCTCCTAGAGAGAGCAGAGCCTGTGCTGTGGGCACTTTTTGTTCATGGCTCATGCTCTGTGGTGCAGCGCTTCTCTTGCTGCTCTTTAACACACAGACAGAAATCATCCTGACAAGTATGTGAGCAAAAACTAAATAGACAGCAAAAGCAAACCCAAATAATGACTGAAAGAAATTAGTTGAACTAAAAAGGAGAAAATAAAAGTATGGTGAAGCCAAAACAAAATTTAAAAAATAAAAGGAAAAGTGAGAATAAAGAGTAATATTTACATGAGAAAAAATCTTTGGCAAAAAACAAATGATATCAAAATCTAACCAAATGCAGGCAAAGGAAATTGAAATTAAAAGGTTTTTACAACTTTGGCATGTAAAAATAGAAAAAATTCTCCCATAAATCAGAACTTTTAAGTTAGTAGTTTCTATAATTTTTCTGCCAGTGATTTTAACCATCACAGTTTTAAAATCTAGTCTATTGAAAAAAATCTGTTTTGAGTAGACAGAAGCTGGATAATGTTGGTTGAGATACAAAAAAAAATTAATTTGAGGTTATGTGATTTTGATCCCATTATTACAAAGATGATCCACTTCTTGTATAACTGAGTTTTCACTTTTATGTTTTTGTATAATAGTTGTAGTTTTGTTTTTCTCCCGGTATCTTCAGTCGGTCTCGGCTGCCTTGGTTGTTCCTGGATAGGGGTGCACCTACGTACCCCCCTGCCCAAGCAACTCCGGCAAAGCTCCCAGGCACAGCTAACACTTAGCAAGCTTAGTTATAGTGATATTCAGCTCTTAGCAGTGATCAGCTCTTTAGCAGTGATTCTCAGCTCGTAAGCTTGCTAAGGTGCCTTGGCAGACGCAGGGAGAGAGAAGAGAAGCGCCGTATGAAGTTCCACAGATGAATCTTTATTAGCATCCTCCTTGAAGGGTTTCAGGGACAGCTCTTCTGCTGAGCTGGGGGAAAAGTGG
Source organism: Prinia subflava (assembly GCF_021018805.1). Lineage (NCBI taxonomy): Eukaryota > Metazoa > Chordata > Aves > Passeriformes > Cisticolidae > Prinia > Prinia subflava. Next base: position 19,709,363 of record NC_086253.1, on the reverse strand, counting down.
GGTTTTTATAGGGTACCGAGGTTTTGAGAAGTGGTCCAATGGTATGAGTCGGGGTAGAAAGTGACCTATAGTCTTACAGGGAGATAACAGAGGGTCAGAGCGCGGGAGAAGGGTTATTTGGCCTAGTCACCATGACTAGGCATTTCTGCCCTTAGGGGACTGCCTGCCAGAGAGGCCTACCAGGCCTCACGGCTGCAACATTGTAGTACACTAATAAATAAGTAATCCTTATATAAGCAGTGATGAATTTGTTCCAAGGTGTTAGCTGTCCCCTCACTACATTAAAAAAACCCAAAAAAACCCAAAAACCTATCATTTGATTTAGTGATGATATAAAGAAGAGTGGAGAAAAAGAAGTATGATTTTAGCTATAGTCAGATATAACTAGACTGACAAATTCTAGGACTATCAATATTCTATTTTAGACTCAGATTAAGAACAAAACAGCCTTAACGCTTTCTCAGGTTCATTCACTGCCTTGTATATCCTTGGAAACAAGGGTACATTTCTCTGTCATAGTCACACTCTGATTGTTACAACAAGATCAAATCCAAATATTTTATCTTGTTTGGATGGTTCAAAGCTGAATACTTACCTTTTCTTCTTCTCAAAAAGCCATTTATGCCTGTATAGGTTTCTTCTGGACTGTTTGGAATCTGTCACTTCTCACAGTATGGAAAAGGGTCCCTGTAAGGATACTTAAGCTTCAAGAATTTTATAGTAAAAACACCAAATGATTTAAATCTGTTTTAAAGATCTTCCAAGAAAACAAGCGCTCCATTTTCCCCTTTAGTCTTATTGCAGGAAAAAACTATTACAGAATATTACAAAAGTGAATTGCTGCCCCATGAGAGATGACTGAGAATTGAAAAAGGAATTACTTTTAAGATATATTTAGTACAGAGTTTGCTACCTGTTTCCTGCAAATAATTTTAAAAAATATCAACCAAAAACCCAAAATGTTTTGATAGAACCAAAACTATTTGGAGTCTGGTTTAGAATATGTTTGTGTTCCAGTTAATGACAATTGTTAAGCAAGTGAACTAAAACACAGAGGAAATTAGTTCTATTCAAAAAATCAACAGAAATCAGTAAAGCAGTAAAGGAGCAATGAAGTCTAAGTAAAAGGTTTAACACTAGCAAGCAGATTACATAGGCAGTAGTTTCTAACCTTTCCTTGGATTGTTGGCTAAACAGAAAATATTCTGTTCTTAGGTATGTCTGTGTAACTCACTGACTTCTGTCTGAGAGGTTTAGTTGCATCAGCAGTTCTTGTAATGATCTTCAGTCTTGTTGCAACTGAAGCAAACATCACTTGGCTCCAGGTTAATCATTTCTTTTTCTTGTGTAGTCATTTAAAGGACTGTAAAATGGGTTGAAAATGCTTACTCTCATTTGTTGGGCAATGATGAGGCAGGCCTCTTATACTTGCTGGATTCAGGGAAGAGGAGGGAAAGGGAAAAATTATGTAAGCTGTTGTATAAATAAGCATTTCAGAAAGCTACTTTTATTTTTCTAGTAGACTTTAAAAAACCATTAAAAGAATAATTTTTCATCTACATATATATTTATGAATAGTAATCAAGTTTTATGGAATTTTTCTAGTCTTAATATACTAACATTGAACCCCTGCTTATAGCTCTCTGATAAAACCAGTCTGAGCTTCTAAAACAAAATAAGAATATCCCTCTAGGCAATAGGAACATGTGTAGGGAGAACCATTTATTGAAAAACATTTCCTTTGTAGTCTTGCATAAAATTTTTATTTGATATCAGGATTTCTACAATAAAGTTATACTTTGTTATGAAGCTGTCATGGGTTAGCACTGGCCAGATGTTAGTGCACCCATGAATATATGTTTTTTTCTCTAACAACTCTTGTGGGATGTGATCAGGAACAGAGCAGAGCAGGCTTAAATCTTGAAAACAAAAAAAAACCCACCAAAACTTTATTAATTACATAAGAACAGGGACAGAAATACTCTTAAACACACACAGAGACAGAAATAAAAACTTCTTAGAACATTTCTTCTCTCAGTTTCTACCTCCCCACCCATCACTCTTCAAAGACCAACTCTTGGGTTTTAGATTAAACAATCACCACTTAAAAACAAACTAATCTTCAATTCAGCAAGGGAGAGAGGAGTCTCTCTCGCACCACAGACTGTTCCTCAGAAAACACGGGTCTACTCCTTATGTGTTTCCATGTCACCTATAGCACCGCCCGGAGAAGTCTGCTAAGGTGACACTCTCTTTTTCTTATGTCCAGCGCTCTCACCGCTGTCTCATAGGCCACAACTACATACAGGGCTTTTTAAGGATGCTGCATGCCGAGCTCTCTCCTTTTCACCCAGGGGCCGGGGTTCCAGGAGCAGGTCTGCCCTGAGGGCAGAGGGCACCACCTCACCCTCCCCCTCTCTTCTCTGCTCGCTCCAACTCTTCAAGTGCCAGTCACTGTAGCAAAAGCAAGGGCAGCTGCATCCACCCAAAAATGCAGTTTATGTTCAAAAGAGACTCAAGTTCAGTCCATGGCTGACATTATGCAAGAAAAGTCTAGCTTCAAGGCTACTCCTCTCATTCTTCTATCGAGTTCCTTCCAATCATGCTTTATCATCTCGGTCCCAGGCCGCTTCCCTCTCTCCGAAAACCACCAGTCATGAGAATCAATGTCTAAGAAAAGTTTCTTTCTACCAAGCAAGGGTTAACAGTTTCTTCTCGGCAGGGTGCTGCAGGCGGAGGCACTCCCAGGCTCCGCAAACCCCCACGTGGCTGAGCACCTTCTCCCGGAGTTTGGGGGGGGAGGAGGGGGGTGAGCACACACAGAAGGCACTTCCACAGTTTTCCACCCCTCCATCCTGGACGGGGCAGCTCAGTTCCAGTCCTGTCCCTTCTCTTCTCCCCCCCCCGGGGGGCTCCGGCTTACCTGAGCCGACCACGTGTTTCCCCTCCCCCACCCAGCCTCATGGCCGGGCAGGGAAGGAGGCCTGACACGTCCCTCTGCTGAAACCAGGATTTGAAAAGAGGCCGAACTCCCTAGACTCTTGCTTTTAACTCTTTGTGTCCTCAGAGGCGTGTCTAAACCTCCGAGTGACCAACCCAGGTGCCAGCAGAAAAGCTGATTACTGATTGGACTGCCCACATCCCCCTGGAAAAATTCACCTCCCCCCCCCCAACCACGACAGAAGCAAAGAGACAGATGATGACTAACTTATAGTGAAAAAAAAAAGGAATTTGCCAAGCCAGATTTTTAAGTAACCCATCAAAAATGGTATAAAAATATTTTTAGAATTCTGAAAGATGTGGGAATAATTTTAACTTTGCTATATTCTTTATTTGTGGGTAAATATTCTGTATCTTGAACAGATGGAGGAGTCATGCAGTAGCTGAATTACTCATCCAAGGCCATGTAAGGAAAGTATGATTGAGCAAGAAAAGGATACAGGCATTTTGTAATCTAGGCAATAAACAACCTTCCTGCTTGCTGAAAATGAAGTGAGCTTCATCCAGCTTTGTGTTGCTTCTTTATACTTTTCCTTTCCACAGGTTTCTCCTTCATATCTAATTGGGACTTCAATAACCATAATTCTGTGAATGCAATAAAAATACAGGAAGGGAATTATGTGGAATATATTCATCTTAGCAAAATTTGAAATTAATACCTTGGACCTTATGGGCTTCAGGACCCTTTTCAGTGCTGGCAGAACTCTGTTCTTGAATGTTGCAGAGCCATTGAAGCAATTGAGATTTAGCACTTTAGATCTCCTCTCAGGAACTCACAAGACTCTGTGACTCTAAGACCCCAAAAACCACGTAGCCAACATTTGATGATAGTTTCCAGTTTCTTGATATGTTTGCATTTATAGCCAAGACAATATTCAGGTGCAGAATATGCTAGCTAGGCATTATGAATACCATTATTGTGCTCCAAAATGTCATAATGAGTAAAGTCTTTTTAAATTGGTAATCATTCTGTCATGACTTTTTCACATTTTTTATATTCTATGTAAAATAAATTACAACAGTACCAGATTATCTGCTCAGCAAAAAAGTTTCATATGGTTTATAGCAGAATATCAAATCACTATACATATCTGAAGAGGACGCCATAAAGTTTGTTAAGTATCATTACAGATACTTGAAGATCATCATTATTGACAATATATTCTGCACTCCTTATGGTAATATTTTACAGAATTTAATATATTAAGGGTCAGACAAAGTCACTGATTCAAAGAGAAAAGATACCTACAAGTAAATCTTCAGTACAAGAAATATTTCTGGCTCTTGGCAGGATTTTATGTAGTAAGCTAGTGCAACAGCAGGGTTCTCTTTGCAGCTCCTGTGATCGTGTTTACTTGTTATCAGGTAGCAATTGCTGATAATGGACTCCTACATAGGCTCTTGAGTGAGATACAATCCTATTTAACTAACCCCATGTCTGAAGAAACAAGTAAGTGCTGCCATGGACCTCTCTGATCTTATGCTTGTTAATCACCTAGCTAGTTTTCTGTCCAGTCAGGTACATGACAAGATCCTCCATTTCCCTCCTGCTCTTTGCAGAGCAATTAACCTAAAATGTTAAAATTTACATTGGAAAAAATTATTATATCAACAGAGGAGATAATTAACAAGCTTAGCTGAAGCAAAGGCTCTATGTATTGAAGGAAAAGGCTTTGTGCAATGGTATGCAGGGCTAAAAAGCTGCAGACTTAAGTGATATAATTAATTTAGAGAAAATGTACAGGTCCCAATTATAGGGAAATGCAACTGTAAAAGGTAAATCCTTACCTTTTGGTCTGCAGTCTGTGAAACAATGAGCTGGCAAAATTCAGTGAAACGTTTAAAGCAATGTTATCAAAAATATAAAAAAAAAGTTGTAAGACACATGTCTAGCTGTCTACAAGAAAAGAAAAACTGAAAAAAACAGATTGATGTGTGTACTGGCACAGAGACTAGACAGCATGACAGACTCCATACATAGTTGATACAACTACACAAAAAACAGATGTTCTGTCAATAGAGTGCACGGCAGGCCATGAGCAAAGGGTAGACCAAAAGTTTGTTCTCACCTATCCATAGCCTTGGGACCATTCCAGCAATCTGAATTTCCCTGTGAGAACTGCTAATCTGAGGTTCCTGGAGACATAATGCTAAAGCTGGAGCTCATTTCCAGAGAATCACTTCTACCTTCTCCCGAATTGTATACATACCCAGATAAAAAAACCCTCAAAAATCACAGGGTCATAGAATGGTTTGGCTTAAACACCATCTATCTCCAATACCTCCTGCCACAAGCAGGGAACTTTTCACTAGACTAGAATGTTCGAAGATCCATCCAGCCTGGTCTTAAACACTTGCAGGGATGGGGGAGGCCACAGCCTCTCTGAACAACCTGTTGCAGTGTCTCATCACCCTCACAGAAAGAATGTCTTCCTAATATCTAATCTAATCTTGCCATCCTTCAGTTTAAGGCCATTCCTACATGTCCTTGACAAAAGCTCCTCTCCAGTCTTCTCGTGGGTCCCCTTTAGGTACTGGAAGGTGCTATAATATCTCCTGGAGCCTCTTCTCCAGGCTGAATCCCAATTATCTCAGCTGGTCTGCATAGGAGAGGTGCTCCAACCTTCTCATCAACTTGGTGTCTCTTTTCTGGACTTGTTTCAACAAATCCAGTTTTTTTCTTGTGCTGGGAATCCCAGGCCTGGATGCAGTATCACAGGTGGGCAGTTGCACCATGCCTACAAATCAGTTAAATCCAACTTTCTGCATTGAGGAATTATGCATTATACTTTTGGAAAAAAGACATCCCCAGCTTTCTGATAGTTTTAATTATCAAGAAAAGGACTAACATTTCACTTTAAAACATGCACTTTTAAAAAACCATAAACATATATAAGCTCATTTACATACGTAGTAGTCATGGCATATGGAGCAGTGTAAGTAGTGAAGCATTTTAGTGATTCTGCATAACACTCTAAAAATGTTTCTTTTAGATTATGACATGAATTTTCAATGACAGGAGTTTGGTGAGACATACTACAGAAGATAGAATTGCTAATGAATGGTGTGCTTCACAGTAAATAAATGCCAGCTTTTTCAAAAGGATTTTCATATATGCAGACTTATGTTCTTGAGCATATACAATGCCTATGTCCAATTACACAGATAATTCCTTCTTTTAAGTCTTGTAACAGATGGCTGCTGTTCTAAAGCTGCAAAATGTATACATCAGCCTGGAACTTGAGCTGATCCTAATCCTTGTCCCTAGGTTTACAATCTCCTTTCACCTGTGTAATTGTTAGGAAAAAAAAATGATGCAAGGAATACTTTTCCTAAGGAAAATGACAATCCCACAAATTTCAAACTCTCTCCTCATCTTCATGGCTGTTAAAGTTTTAAACATTCTTTCCTAATCTTTTTTGCACTCTGATCTGTGTTGAGAATAGAACCTGATGAATGTTCTGTAAAAACTACTGGAAATAATACAGTTCAATGTGTTCTAACTAACTGCAATTACATTTATATTTCTATTATAAAACATAACATGAGGTTTTTGTTGTTTATTCTGATTTTTTTTCATTATATGAATGATCAAGTGATCATTTGGTTCTTTTCAAAACCATGATTGGGCTGTAGAAATGTTGACATATGAAGACTATTAGACTTTTTGAGCCTAGATTTTGTTTATCCAGTACGCTAAAGGCAATAACCAGAGCTGAGTGTTTCAGTTTTAACCTCATGAAGACCTTTCTTCACATTTACATGTAGAAATAAATTTAATTTAGTCTTATAAGTGGCAAAAGATTTTTGGAAAGGCAGGTGAATTTTTAGAAGTTTTATGTTTCTTAGATTCAATTACTCATGCAAAGCATGTACTGAAGCACTTTGAATTTTATTCCTAGTAGTAGGGATATTCTGCTATTATATTGCTATTTTCTCTGTGTTTTTGCAATTCTATATTTAGGTTCAAATTTCCCTCTTTTCTCTTTCCTTTTCATTCCTGCTTTGTAACCTTTTTTGATGGAATAAGACTTATGGTAGCTTAGAAAATAAAAAGTCTGTAATACCAGTACAATCATAAGCATGAAAAATTATGGTTTACTAAAATCTGAACTATTGCATGAAATGAAGAGACAAATATTTTTAGGCTAATCTTTAAAACCATACCTGACTGATTTCACATGTATGACTCTGTATTCAGTTTTTTAAGTATAATTTTAAAGTAACTACCTACATTTATTCTGAATAGCTGAGCAATTCAGAATTTATCTGAATTTCATTATTACCATTATTAATGAATAAAGGAAAGAAGCTGGAGATGATAGGAGGAAACAGTCTGTAACTTGCTTTATTGGTTCAGAGTCCCTTAGTGTTTCTTTGTGCTTGGAGGGGTTTTTGTACATATTTACAGTTAATTGCTCAGTATCTCATGGACTAGGTAAACACTTCTATAACAAAGAAACACAGAATAAAATAAATACCAGGTTAGTAGTTAGGCCTCAACTAAGCTAGGAAGGTCATCCAAGTTGTCTTACTGTATATTTTTCTGAACATCAAGCAGCAATAGCTTATGCTTTTTTAGATACTTAATATTGAATATTTAAAATTGATTTTTTAAAATTATAATTAATTATTTTAGGTACAGCAATAACACTTCATCAGCTAATCCCTTAAGGTACTTAATTGTAGTCTGTATAAAACCATCAATGCATAGACTGACCTTTATGTAATTAAAACTGTTTTCCATGAGCTTTACATTGTGCATTTTTGTATATTAAAGAATGTGGTGTTCTGATGTATTTAACACGTTAAAGCTTGGCATACTTCAGAATTACTTAGGGATAATGCATGTGTTTTGTTTCAAAACATTTTTCCAGGCAAAAATAACAAATACAAAATAAATTGAAATGTGAAGAATACTTGTATTAATTTTTTTAGGTAAAAAAAAAAAAAAACCTAAAAAACTGAAATATTGAAAATCAAGGTGTTTTTTATAATTTTGCATTTAAATGTCAGTATTTTATTTATTGATCCTTGAAAGTATAACACTCTTTCAATAACAATATGAAATTGACTCAACTCCTTTGACAGTGGTGAACACAAAATTTTATTATTGTAACTTTGTTAGCTTTTTAACTTACTGTTCAGTTTGTAGCCAGAACTCTTTAAATCAGCTGCTCCTTCCCTTTCAGATCTTTATAAGTGAAAGCAATTTGCCTACTTTACTTTTTTTACTGCAAAACCAGCAAATGATAATGGAAATAGACACCTGCCACCAGAAATAAAAAACAGAAAAAGGACATTCAGCTCCCCCAAAGACTTTTTTTAATGTAACTGGAAGATTTCTTGGACATGTTTTGAATGAAAGCAAATTTCTCTAATATATACTCTCTAATATATGTTGTAAAATGACTATGTATTTATCAATATGGTTTTAGTATTAGATATAAAGTTAACTTTAGTAAATACTTACCACTAAACTGGTTTTATTTACTATTTTTAGATTTTTACTTTTGTTTATGACTTCATCATGCACTGTATTTGTATCACAAGAGCACTGTGATATGCAACTATTATCCAGCTACATAACTTTTCTTTTTGGACAATGTATCCTTTACTGTCACAATGACCTGATATGTAGGTAGAATAAAAAGGTGTCTCAAACAGAGTAAAAACCTAAAATATGAGGAGGGATTAAAGAGGATTAATTTTCAGAATACTGCTTCACCATTGATCTAGGACATGTAATCGCATCTTGTTAAACCAGTGAAGCACCTCATGGTCACACTTGTCTTTTTCCTTATTCACCCACAATTCCCTTTTGTAGAAAGGAATTTAAAAGGGAAATATGAAAGGGTAATATTGCAAGACAACAGATAATGGGCTTAATCAGAGCATAAACTGTGAATGTCTGAGAAGCTGAGGAGGATTTTAGTTATGAGGTATCAGCAAGTGACTGACAGCAGGCCAGGCCTTTTGTCCTTGTAAAGTTTGGAGATTCATACAGAACCACTATGCTTAGACTTTGCCTTTTCCAAATGCGTTTGCTAGTTTGGGTGGAGTTGATGCTGAGTATGGATCATATTGTTCCTTACCAATGTCTTGGTTTGGAAAGACAGGTATCTTTCAGGGAAAACTGGAGTTTCTCCTGGAGTGGAGAATGTAAAAAAAAAAAAGCCCTCCCTCCAAATTATTACAGTTTTGCAATTAGGAGCTTTCAGGCAAAAATAATGGGAATAGGAATAAAAGTCCTTTACTAGGAATATATAAAAAAATACAAATGCATTACTAAAAAAAAAAAAAGAAAAAAAAAAAACAAACAAAAAAACCAAACCACCCAAAACCAAACAAACAAACTAAAGTCCTAGAAAACCCTGACAGAGTCAGAGATATGACCTGACACCCTGTTGTCAGGGTTGGAAACAGTCTAAATAAATCTTCCTGGAGTAACAGGTGTTTTTCTGTGAAGTAGAGATGATCCTGTAGAAAAAAGGGTCCCGTGCTGGCGAGATGGGTCTAGTCCACCTCTGAGAATTCAGTAGAAAACCAGCTGAATTGATGTTTGAGATTGCTGGTTTTATCCCGGTGGAAAGGCTTTGGCTCCTCCCACTGGGTGGAGCATCTCACAATGGAATGAGGTGATGTTATCAGTCATGTGGGAGGCCTTAACTGGCCCATTCACAGGTGATGTCCCTCGGAGGAGGATGGGTGGAGGAAGAGATAAGGAGGCACTGCCTTATCTGGTGTTATCAGGTGTCCCATTAACAGAAGGCATCAGCCCTCTTCCCCCACCTAGATTTACAAGAGATAAAGAACAATATCTCCCAACTGGTTTCCACAGATGAAAACAGAATATACATTTTTGGTTGCATTTTTCAACCCAAGACAAACAAATATGGGAGGGTTTATTTGACTGAAATATTTAGTGAAGTAGCACATAAATTGGACAACAGGAGAAACAGGTTGATTTTCCAAAAGACTGTGGATACAGTGCTCTCTTCTTTGAGTCTGTTTTCAGCTTCCCAGAAAAATCCTGTAACACAGAAATTCTATTGCAGATAAGAAGTGGGCTTTCTCTGATTTTGTACACAGATGGTGCTAACACAAGCTCTGCAAAATGTTATTAAACGGTCTTTAAGATGATCTGTGTTCCCTGTGTAATCTGAAAATAAAGATTTTACCCAACTATAGTAAAATATAGTCAGATAACCCAAATATCACAGTAAAAAAAGAGAGATAATCACTTGATTAATTTTACCAAGCTCTACACTTGCACCCAAAGTCTAATTTCCAAAGATGTGCTGTGCTCTCCTTCTTGTCAAAGACATTCCATTAATCTGAAGGCTTCAAATTCTGTATTTGTTGTCTGAGATCATAACCGTTGACACTTTCTATTTTTATGGACTTTTTGGGTCTTCTGCTCTAAGAATTTTCTGAACCAGTATCATTTCTCCTGAAAGTGTGAGGCAGAGCAGGAGAAAAATTAAGTAGATAGAAATACTAATAAAAAGCTCCTCATATATTTCAACTTTCACTTGGGTTATTATCAGGTAAAATGTAGAAGGTAAAATTTAAATATAAATCCTAGTCAAAGCATAAGCAGAAGATCATACCAGAAAGAAACAGCATTTAGTAAGACAATTTCAAAGTACTAAGAGTCTATGTGAAAGTAACAAGACCAGGACGTGTTCAGTGTATTAAAAACTTATACAAACATGGAAGCAGCTGTATTGAACAGGATATAATGTCTTGATTTCTCTAGGCTGGGCCTAGAAATGATGTCATTTGAGCCTTTTTCAAACATATGAAATCTCTGAATCTTGTTTGGTAGGATGTGATAAGATTCCACTCTTTGGCAGGATGATCAAGTCATTAAGTTTTGTCATCCGCCACAACGACCAGAGGAGGATACTGGTGTAGGACTCAACAATACGATGTAGTATTGGAGAAAGAAGAAAAGATAGAATACACTAGGAACAAAAAGAGGAATGTAAAAAGAAACTTAAGAATTGAAATAACTTATGAAATTTCTTCTTTTAATGCTATGTCAATTAGTGGTGATGAGCAAAAAAATATATTATTCCTAGGATAGCAAAGACATAATAAAGCAAGAGATTCTTTTTCTATTTTGTTATCTGCAATTAGTTCTTGTAGACCTCCATTAAAAAAAAAATAAACAATTCAATTTTCTAAAGTTTTTGCCAGTCTAGCTTCTAATTATTGCTATATGATTTACTGTAGTTACTATATTTTAATGTATCTAAAGTTCCCAAAATATTTTACTTCACTTGTTTCCTTTAATATTACATATGCAGTAACTTTTTACTGGGTCTTGCAATATCGCCTGGCTTGTGAATTAGTTTGTATACAATTAGAGACTGTTTGTATAATCCTTTTCTCTTAAAAACATAATATCATTAGTGGTCGAGGCAAATTGTGGGCATAGTGTGTTGTCTGATAGCTCATTTTCAGGTAATATGGTATCCAACCGACTTACAGGATTCCATCATATCTAAGAGCTCTGTTATGATCACTGAAGGCAAGGCAACTCAGCTTCTTGTTAACAGAGGCAGATTAGGGTGAAATGGCAGTGAATGACTGGTGTTTGTAAATAACCATTTATGTAGGGCTTGTTTTAGAACAATTTAGTTGCAATGGAAAATAGCTAAGTAGACTTTTTGGTTATTATCTCTAGTAATATAACAATACAAAAGCTTAAAAATAACACTTAAGAAAAGGTATAAGGAAGAGAAATAAAAACAAACAACTGTAGATTGTGGAAAGATGTCACCACTTGTGGATTCAGTGACAAGACTTGATTGTTGCTGCTTGGATGTCTGTTGGTTGAAGGAACAGTCACAGCCTTGATTTGCTGGGGTACGGGAAGCCCCCGAGACATAAAATTCAATGAGTTAGTATACATTTAGGTTTGGGTGAAATACCCTTGTACTTCCTCTTAAGGAGAGGGGATTTTATACTTTCTGTTGCAACACTGGATATCATACACAGTCTTCAGGTGGAAGGCCCCAAAATGTAGTCGGGGCACTTTGGGACACTTTGATAGTGTATGACACCTTCTAATACATGACAGATGCATCTCAGGTCAGCATAATTGAGCCAGCTATGTCCTATCAGAAGGAATGATGGGAATAAATACCTTCAGGCCTATGTGGGAGTGTCCTGTGTGAATATGAACACCCCAATGACTTCCCTGGGGGAAAAGTTACAACTGAGCCAGTTGTGTAAGGGAGGACATGGGCATAATAAAAAGCACTTTTGTTCCTCCACAGGATCTGCTTCTTATGGCCTTCTCCTCCATCTGGGTAAAACCCAGCTTGTATTTTCCAAGGATGGGTATGCACCCTCTCTGCCTTATGTAGATCAGAGGTTTTGCCACCAGATAAAAACTCACTTTACAAAGACTCCTCTTTGGTTTGGGGTGTGTGTGCAAACCTGGCCTCAGCGAGACACCTGCTGCTTTTGCAAATGGCCAGTTGTCTCAGTCATTAATCTTTAACATTTCAGTCTCTCACACACGCCTTTTCTGGCAAGGTCTTCTGAATTTTGTATTTTTTATTCATGGAGTCATGGAATGGTTTAGATTGGAAAGAACTATAACAATCATCTAGATCCAAGCCCCCTGCCATGAGCAGAGACACCTTCCCCTAGACCAGACTGCTCATAGTCCCATCCAACCTGGCCTTGAATATTTTCAGGGATGGGGCATCCACCACTTGTCTGGGAAACCTCTTCCCGTGCCTCACCACCCACAGAGAAAAGATCTTTTTTCAAATATCTAACCTAAACCTACTCTCACCAATTCCTTGCTTGCAAAACTCTTGTGCTGGCATATAAGATATTTTGAGGGTTTTTTGATTATGTGTTTTATATTAGTTGAAAAAGTTTAATACTTCAGCCTTTTCCGTAGATGAAGGACTAAATATCACTATTAAAATACCAACATAAGCTCTTTTCAAAGTATTCATTAGTGTATGAATGATGTGAAAACTATTAGTCCAATGAATAGTCTTTCTTTTCTTCTAAAACTTGATGAAATATTGGTGCCAAGCTGATACACTTAGCATGAGGTGAGAAGGATCAAAGGAGAGAATACTAATTTTGAATGCGTTATTTACTTCCATGTCTATATTTCTTTCTACTATTCTTAAAAATGATATTATTTTAAGTTCTTATCATGGCAAAGTTCTCCTTAGAAGAAATTAATATAAGATTTTAAAGAAAAATTAGGCATCTACAAAAGTTATTCTAAAAAATATAGATAAAATTAAATATCCTATATTGATTACAATGAAACCTAAAGTTAATTGGACAAAATTGCTAAGCAGAGGCATATAAACTAAAGTATAGAAATGGAAGGAATTGTATCAGTTTATTTTAATAATCAGATTGTGTTTGTGTAACTATGAAAAGATTTAAAATCATACATTCAAATAAGAAATTTGATGGCAATATATTTGTGTTAATTTTTGGAACATATCTTTTCAAAAGCAGTTTGCCTTTCATATTTCCTTTTAAACAAAATCGTTGTAGAACCAATGAGTTTTGTCATTGATGTAAATACTTAATTAGGCCAAAACTGAGCACTTCTGGTAAATCTTGCCCTAACATTTACATATTTAAATTACCATGTAAACGACAGCATTGTAGGATAAAAGCAATTTTATATTACAATTGCAATTGCATGGTTGTGTTTTCTTTCATGTTGCTACATTTTAAGTACTTGGTACAATTAATAGTAGTTAAATATTTATGTTTTTTCTAATTTATTGTGTTTTAAGAATGCATCTACTAAATACAAAAATTACATATTCCTAAAAGTCTAATGTTTTATTAAATACTAAGCCTTTTTTCCCTCTTAAAATTGTATTTTAATCCTAAATCTATCAAAAATTTTCTTGAAATTGTCTGTGGAAGACTCAGAACAAATAAAACCTAATCAAGCTGTCATATTTATTAAATGTTTGACAGTGGTTGCTGAGTGCCTAAATTTTAATTAACTGCACATGCTCTCAAAGCTTTGCTATGGTTTTTTTTTTCTCACTCAAGAGCTATTCTGTGATAGAGTAGGTTGTTTGTAATATCTAATTGAGAAATGCAGAATTCAAGCTGTGTGTAGGTGATTCATGAATTTTTCACCCCTGCTGACAGCCACATTGACTTCTGTGTAATTCTTTAAACTGATTCAATCAAACTCATGCTGTTTATACTTTTAATTGATTGAATTAAAACATCATTTTAAACACTTAATCATTCCATTAGTCAGGATTGTGTTTGCCTAGTCTGTGCTCAATCCAGCACAAAATAAGCACAGATTTCTTATTTACAAGGGATGAGAAAACCCATTCCTCAGTCTCTCAGTCTCCTTGTTTTGGTAGTCTCATGAAAAAATTTTGGAAAGGAGACTGAAGAGGCACTCTGGTATTAATGAACCTATGAAAGACTATAAGGATATTCTGCTTTGGAAAAACAGGGCATTGACTTATCATCTCAGAATTAACTGGTAAATAAACCTTAAAGTCTGCTGCTTCCAAAACAAATTTATAACATGAATTTCTATTCCTTAGAGTTTTCCATGGAAGCCTTTGGAAGAGTGCTGTCAGCCTGGAACATATCATATTTTCACAAAATTTAATCTTAAAGAGTTCTCTTTACTTAACAGAATAAGTACAGACACATCCTGAAGCTTGCAAACCTTGACAGCAATCTTTTGAGAAAAGTAACAACAGGAAATGTCTGAACTACCAGAGGAATGTTACCGATAAGGAAAATTCTCTGACAAATTTCAATTGCTTTCACAATTCCTGACTAAAATTTATGGCAAACTGATTTTTCAGCCTATATTTCTGATTAGATTTACTGTTAGTAATATATTTATCAACAATGGAAAAGTAGACTCTTTCCATTTATTCTGACTCTTACTATTTGCTTTCCTCCCCCTAAACTTTTTTAATCTGTAGCTTTTTCACAAAGCTGAGTTTTTGCCTTTCATTTTAATAATGATTATTGTTTTATAATGTTACTTTCTGCATATTTCCAAATAGTGTAGTATCCATATAGTATAACATCTCTTTCATTTCTCTAACATGGTTCCATAAGTATATTTTGAGATACTGACCATGCAAGTGGTGATAAAAATGTTTTGATAAGCTCTTCAGATAAAAATTTTCACAAAAAATTTTGTGTGAGGCAATGAAGAAGCCACAAACATGATCATCCAAAATTTTCCCTTAATTCCTCATGAATGTTGCTTATATTAAAAATTCTCAGAAGCTTAAAATATTAGCCATGCAGAAATTAGATTTTTGAATACAAAATTATTCTGGTTTTATCCAAACATGGGTAGTATTTATTTTGTATTAAAATTTTATTGGCTTAGAAGAGACATTATTCTGTTCTGAAATGGTACAAAACTTTTATTACATCTTTGGTCAAAAGAGTCACCGTCTCTTGATTTCTGTGCTTAATGCCTCTCAATGATGTGCATATCTACAATGTTAATTTATTTATTTCTAATTTCACTCCTGAAATCACAATCTGAGCTGTTGGGCTCAAGCTGTGTTTTTCTCTTTGTATCTGTCATCTCTGCTAATAAGGATTTGCATGCCAAATTAGGTCCTTGGTTACAGATTAAATTCCATTACACTCGTATTATGTCCTCAGTGATAACTCCATAATATTATGACCTTAATTGTGCTGGTACACCTGTAACTAAATAAATTTTAAGCCTGATTCAAAGGTTATTGGAAAAAATATGTCTTTATACTGACTTTAATAAGCTTTAAATAAGGCCTTTACTTAACAACTCTGTTAATGACATGTAATAGTAATTTTCTTTGCTATGTTGGTTAGTAGCAACAATCAAAAGTGTTACTGATTCTTCTTTTAAAAGGCAAATTTTAAACACCTATCGGAATTCAGACATGAAAATAACAAAGTTACACTTAAGAGCAATACAGTTAGAGTTAGTCAAAAAACATCACTGTTTTTAAGTATTCACAGCATATAGTAAAATTGGATAATTGGCTTAAATAGAAGATTTCATCATAGGAATATATGTCTTTATTGCTAAGAAGAGAGTAAAATTTCAGTAAGACATATTTTTGAAAGAAAACAAAGGAGAAAATTATCCATCTGATAAATATAGAACGTATATATGAATGTTTCAATAAAATATGTGTATTTATAGGCCACTAAGGTGAGAAAGTGTTTTTTGGTATGAGCCCCCTTAAAACTGCAGTACAAAGGTGCTTTAGGTAATCACAGGAAAGAATGATAAAAATTTTGAAGAAATTTTGAATTTAAGTTGGTTAGTAGCCTATGTGTACTAACTAAAATTCTTTGTGATACTCCAGAATATTCCTAATTTGGATTTTATCTGACTTTGGATAAAAAATATATATTTTATAAATAGAATTTGGCTATGTATTGTTATAAAACTTTAGGTCAGGAAGAAAGAACTCTCTATGAACAGCTTTTATTCTAAAAAACTGTTGCTATGACTACTTGAGTAGCTCTTAAGGTGATGTCCTTTTTTATTTAAAGTATTTTTAGTACTTTAGTTACCCTAACAACAGGCTACACTTAAAATAGTAACTTCTAGCAAGCTAGGTCTTGTTTGCAAAGAAAAAATCTCATCTTTGTCTTTCTTGATGAACTTCCAGTCATTAAATAATGGAAATGATAAAAAAACTAAGCTTCAAAATCATGTTTTACATATTTACCTTCTTTTAAAAGCTTCAGTCCACACTGCATCAAATAATCTCTGTTCATATTTTAACTGGATTTTTTTTTTATGAGATCAGATGATCCAGATGGAAGAGTATGAAAAATATTATTGGCTGTCAGAGCATAGTATGGTATTGTATTTAAGTAGACACATATTTTTTAAATAGGCTGTAACGTTTTATATAACTTCTCTTACTTCAGTTAATAATAGGGCATTATACGTGTTTTTTCTTCTCTTCAGTCTCCATTCCTGTAAAAAAGAGTTTACTTTTTTCTTACTAAAGCCAATGTCTATCAGACATGAATGGCATTGAGTGCTAGAAGAATCCTCCTTCTCACTCATGATTGAATGGCCAATAGCACAAGTTAAGAGTATTAGAACTGGATTGCTCATTGTTTTCTGACACATTTTTCATTTTCATTCCGGCACTATGTTGAGTAGAAACAGTAGGTCTCATTTTGATAAATTTTGCATTTTTTTTATTATTCTTATTTATTCCAGTGGGGATTTTTAAAATTTTCATGAACTGCTGTGAGTATACTCCATCTGATCTAACAAGAAGCTGTTTCTCATCTTTGTTTCAAATTTGCCACCTGCTTCTTTCAGATGATCCAGTAAATAGTCCTCTACTAAATTTCTCCATGTCAGTCTTTATTTTAAAGATCATCTATCATGTTCATCTCTAGTTATGTCTTCCATGATGAAAAATATTATTCTAGAAGATATGCAGTGGATGTGCAGACTGTTAGATGGATTTAAAACTGGGTAGTCTATAATTTTTAAAGGGTGATGGTTTATGTCTGGAGGTCTGGTAGCTGATAATAAGTGAAACATCCCTGGAGTTAATATTAGTCAACACAGGCTTTATGAAGCTCATCAAGAACAACCATAGTTATCAGAACAGTTTGGAAAGGGGTTGACTGAGTAAGAGCTTAGCAGAAAAAATTGGCTAAATTAAAAAACAACCCAGTATGCAGTAAGGCCAGATGTTCTCTAAACAAGAGGCTGCTGGAAGTCAAGCACAATAATGCATCCATCACAGCAGGGACCTGACCAGTCTGAGCTCATGGATGAGATGGTCCTTGTGCAGTCATTTCTAGGATGAAGAGACACACAGAGAAGCAGCTCAGAGTTGATTCTCTGAGCTGCGGAAATAATGGAACCAAATTCCTCTGTAATAGCAGATTGTTACCTGGAAAAGTAGCAGATTGTTGTGCCTTGGAAAGTTGAGACTTTTCCTCCTTCTTCCTGTGGGAGGATAAGGCAGCACAAGAACTATCCAAAAGCAGAATACCAAAACAGACTGGCCTCAGCACATCCCTGGAGCCGTGGAGGTAGGTGCCCAAAGCCCAGGGCTGAGGCTGCCTCTGGCTCTTCCCAGCCTATCCTGCTTCCTGGCTGCAGGTTTCTCTCCAGCCACTCCCGTGGAGAACCTCTGCCCTATCCCCAGTCTGGCAGAATCAAAAATAGCCTGTTTTAAAGAAGCTTTTGCATGAATCATAACTGTGGTGTAGTTGCTAACTTTCCTATCACAAAGAGCTGTAGTCAGACGTGTACAATATGTAAGTGAGTAACTGTCTGAATGCAGGCACTGCTGACAGGTCATTTAGAATGCCATGCAAAACAGACTGGGGGGCTGGTAAGGCCCTGGCAGCTAACCCAAAGAGTCTACAATAAGGTGCCTTGAAGCTTGAAACAATTTCTTTTCTGATAATAAAGTAACTAGAAAACCAATTTACCACTTGTTCACAAACCTCTGAATTCTTAGTTTCTCATGAAATCAACCAAACCAAGAATTCTGTCACATAAACATGATGTCTATAGATTTTCCATGATTATCATGATATAGCTTATCACAAAATTTAAATATTAAGTGTTAAATTTAATGTAGTTCATTATGCCATATAACCAAGACAGAAAAAATGGTGATATCAGTCATTCAATTTCCATTTCTGGACATATGTAAATGATGTGTATATAAAGGATCTATGCAAAAGTCAGCTGCAATACCAGAAAAAAGGTACTGTTAGATGGATTAGGTATGTTTTCATAAAACAAAAAAAAAAAGGAACAGCAAATGTAAAAACACAGAGTTTTATTGAAGTGCAAAAAATTATCACTGGAACATGACAAAATTAGATATAAAGATGTTTCTTGTGTCAATGAAAGCACAAGTGTTGATAGATATTACAGGGACTTTAAATGGGGAAATTTCCTTACAAAACTGTGGCCAACATTCTGTTATTTTTTTCAAGACTACAATCTAGAACAGTTCTAAAGAATAAATGATTACTTAACCCTAATTACCATTATGCTTTATTGTTATATATAGCTGTCTATTATTAGCAAATATTAATTTCCATTCCTGTCAAATGGACTGGTTATTCAATTTTGCCACAACCTCTCTGGTGTTTCAAGTGGGAACTGTTGCTGGAGCCCCTGAGATACTGGTGACATTTACATTTTTATATAACATTTCCTAGTAGTTTGGGTTGGGTTTTTTTTAATTACTTCTTCCTAACCCATGTAAGAACATTAATTTCCTTTCCTTCTGATAATATTTTCCTATTTTTAAGTGTCATCTCCATATTTGATACCTCATTCCCAATTCCATTGTCCATGGTATTAATATTTTCTCTCTGGAACATGGAGCTGTAGGTATCATAGAACTCTTCTTTAGACTGAGTATGAACACGTTCAAGTTGGCACTTCCTGTCTTTGCACAGGTTATACTCATTTTACCTGCCTTACATCTTTCATCTTTCTGAGCCTTCTGTTGAATTCATAGGTTTGTTTTTCTTGCTCAAAAACCTGAGTGTATTGCTGCCTCCTTTACTCTGCCACTAGCAACTCTCCAATTTAGTATTATTCCAAATACTACCTAATCCCATTGTAGATTGAAATTTTTATGATGACAAAAAATAACCACACCTTTTGAAATAGGTACATGAAAAAACAGATTTTAAAATAGGAGAGGACAAAGAGGCTACTAGGAAGACACAGGGACATGACTACATTATTTTGGCAGATTAAGTTTTGGATTTTTTTAAGTTGTGATTCACATTCATTGTGCACTTTAAAGTGTATGTCATTTGGAACGTTCCTAAGTGCTACTGGCACCTTCTCAACCTGAAAGGCATTGATAAAGAAAAAAAAAGCCAAAAGGAAATTAATGAACAGAGAATAAGAGAAAATTATCAGACTATTAACATGTAAACTGACATTTACTTGGGAAGATGAAAGTATGGATAGCTTATATTTCCAAAGTAAAGTACATCATGTGGAATACAGAGGGATCTTCTGAGTTTAGCATTTTGGAAAGACTGCTATCTAAACCTTTGAATTAGGGGGCTTCCCACGACTTATAAGAACAAACAAATATGCCAATATGCATGTAATAGAGGAGGTAACATGAAAGCAATTATAAAACTTGTTAGTATTTTCAAATGTTGGTGTTGTCAAGGTTGCTGTGCATATTAGATATGCATGTACCAATCAGAAATTCATAGTCAGTTTATAAATACATCTGTTACTAAATATTCCCAAGAGAAAAAAGTATCATTGAGAGATTTCTTTGAAAGAAAAACTGCATATTTGTTTCCAGCAGAGAAAAAACCAAACACATCCCATGGTCGCTAGTTTAATCTTCACTGCAGGTACTGAAAAACATCAGCAGTTGCTTCAAAGAGGTTAACATGCACCAAATTTTGTTTTCCAGTAGGCAAATAGAAAAACCCTGTCTCAGTAAAATCAGCTTCATTGCTGCTTAACACTAGGGTGGCCTTTTCAGATATGTCAGTAGAGAGATTTAGAGATGTCCTGTGGTCCATTAAGCAGGTGCTAGATACAGAGATGGATTGTTATCCTGCAGGGCTGCAGAGTCACTAACATCTTTACTGAACAATCATTTAGCACAGATAGCTATCAGCAGGCTCTCTCACATGAGAGTTATTGCAGGGGAGCAAGGGAAAAGAAAGCTATCTTTAGTAGAAGTGGTTTTGCTCATGTAATAATTAAGTACGAGATTTACATGAACATGGATTGTCTCAAGCATTCTACAAAAATGGTGGTTTTTGGTCACCAGTGTCCATAATAGTTTGAGGAAGATGAGTAGTATGCTTAGCATCTTCTAAAATAAGGACACATGTCACAGTTAAAATAAAAAATAACTATTTGTCCAAGTCAAGAGACTCAAAGACACTTAAGTGCTGTTGGTTTTACCTCATTAAAGGTGTGTTTAAATCTAAATATGCATTTCAACACTTATCAATATATTTGATTTGAAATGAAGTTCTATAGTATTTCAAAACTAGGCAAAATAAGCATTCATCATTAAAAAATATATAATCTGTCATGCAAGTCTGGGATAGCAATATAAAGTCTTAAAAGAAAGAAGAAAGGTGATTCACATAGAGAAAGTGGCATTTCCTTGAAATTGCTTTCTAACTTTTGGCAACTAAAGGTTTTAGTTTTCAGGGCTGATTATTTCCATTAAGACCTTCTGATTTTATAGGTCTTGATGGAACTCTCTTACACAAAAGTGTTTAATTGCCCTTAAAACTTATACCTGAGGCCCCTACTGTATTCTAAACTCTGTGATGCAGTTTTCTGGCAGGTGAAAAAGTATTTCTAATAGTTTCATTTAAACCATTTTATTATTACATTGATTGCTGTCTACTTCTTAAGATGTGTAACAGGTGGGCTTTTGCCTTTTTATACCACACATGACATTTATAGACCTTTATTAAAGCTTATTTTGACTATGTCTATTCATGATAGTCTTTCATGACCCATTTACTATTCCCTAAAATGTCATTATTTCCTTTTTTCCGTTCCCATTTCAGGGAATCTCAGAAAATGATTTCCACTTCAGTGATAATTTTCTCAATATGGTCTGTATCTTTTTAGTTCATTTGAAAACAGGGAGACTAGACTTGATCACAATATTGAAGATCCAGGTGCATCAAAGATTAACATAATGATATAATTATATTGGGTTTGCTTCCTAACATTCTAATACCACTTCCAGCTGTCACTGGCAATTTTAGAACATGTTCAAAAGTCTTTTTAAGGTTTGTTTCCTGACTTTTAATGACTAAGGCTTATCATTATGCATGCATAACTAGAACTGCTTTCCTAAATAGTCTTTATGTTGTTTTTATTAATACTGAATTTCCCCTGTTATTTCATTATCCAATTATATTTTAAAGCCAGCATTACACTGATTAACTTGAATAATTTGATAGGAGCATTGAATTTTGTTAATTATTTTCCCATTTCTTTTGTGAGATCATAATACCCATACATTAGAGTCCATAGCAGAGATGTATGCTGTTGATCTTCTTCCATTAAAAATTAATTACTTATTTCTACCCTTGTTACTTACTTTCAAAATATATTAACCATGGAGAGATCATGAAAAGAAAACCTCTTTTCATCTGTTTCTGTCAAAGTTTGGTGAAGGTCAATATCCAAATTTGTTTTTTGAATTCATGAGTGCAATTGCAGCATTATCATCTACATCTAAATTTTGACAGTTTCAAAGAACTTGAGTTTATGATGCATTATTTCCTTTATTTCCTATATCAACACTAATTATACATTATATACTATTATATAATTATACATTATACATATGTCTATGGGATGCACCTATATTTTGGTACTTTAGTTCAGATCAGGATGTACTTTTCAGCTCCATCTCCAGCTTCTCTCTAATTAGAATCAAATAATTTTTAGGACTGGAAGGGACCTGAGGAGGTTGTTGATCCAACTTCCTGCTGAAAACAGGTTTAGCTATGATATTGGACTGGGTTTCTCAGCACTTGGTTCAGTCAGAGCTTGAAAACCTTCAAAGATGGAGACTTAAACATGTCTTTGGACAACCTCTTCCACATGGTGGAAAAATTTTCCCTTACTTTAGATAGAGCCTCCACTGTCTCAATTAATTCTTATTGCTACTAATTCTCCTATCATAAACTACTCTGCACAGATATTGGGAGACCCTTTGATTGCTTTCTCTTCATGTGAAGATCTGGACATTTGATCAGAAAAGCTGATTAGACTGGTGGTTCATCCCTAGTTGATCCATACTGTTTCCAAGAACCTTTTCTTTTTCATGAATCAATCACAAAAATTTAAAATAGTTTTACTCTAAAACACAGAATTTATTGTCAACTTTGATGAATATAAAGGAAGTTAAAGCAAAGTCTGGACTGTCTCCTTAAATAATTGAAATAGATTTTTAGTGAAAATGTAGACTTATTTTTTGCTACATTTAAAACTCAGTCCTTCAAAGATCTGTGCGAAATGTCCCATATTATTTATAAAACCACAAACTTTAGGAAAAATATTCTGTATTTATAAAAGGTGGACTAAAGAATTTGCCAAATCTTTACCATGGCTTTAGGATCTTATTAAGAATCCATATTCAGCTGAAATTACAGAAAACAAGTAATTTTTATTATTATTGGAAGGAATTGACATCATATGCAAAATGAGAAGAGTAACAGCAGAAAAGACATGCTTTCTTCAAACACTGAAATATCACATCAGTAAAAATATATTCCAGTCCTGCTGCAGGCTGAATTTTAATGGATGCCCATGATATGCCGAGAGCTGTAAATATTTGTTCCTTATTTAATACATTATTTCTATCTCCATCTGTTGTAAGTGGCATTTTATGGGAATGAGTTCTTGAAAGAGGAACTTTTACTGCTTATAGTGTTATGCAAACAGTATCACATTGCACTCCAAATACAATTGAGTTAAAAGATTAAATCTTTTTCCTTTGAAATCTTTTATGGTTTAATTTAAATTAGAAACTTTCATTTATACAGACATGAAACATCTAGAAAAGTCTATAAGTGTTAATACATGCACTGTAGCATTCAGTCTATGTATGTTTTCATATTTTTTTGCATTTGAAGGCATCTGTATTTCTGCAGTATTTAAGATATATAAAAATTTGGAGTTCCTTGATACTAGTAAAGGTTTCTTGAACTCATTCTTGAAAGAACTGTTGTACGACAGACAGAACTACCACTGCAATTCTATGATTTCTGTTAAAGAATTGCGTACACACAACCTGTCTCATGGTCACAAAAACGGCCTGAATGATTTACTTAGTATGGATAATGAGTTGTACAAGTGCCTGGGTTAACTTGGAAGAAAAACCTTTGATTCTGTAACTTTTCTTATCTTTAGCTAAGCAGCACATGTTGCTGGAATGGATATATAGGGAGTAATGGTAGGTGCCTCTGAGCTACTAATCCCTACTAATCCAGGCCTCATGGTGAGTAAAAAGTGTGACCTAATCCCAATGAGGGAAAGATAGTCTAGTAGCTGGAAATGTGGAAAAGGGAGGTCCCTGAAATTTCCAACTTAGGAAACATTCAGTGTGAAGCATAGTTAGGATACAGGCAATTCTTATTACTGGAAAATAAACCACTTTTCACCAATGTATGTGTTTTCTTAATATATAATACATCTCTGTGTAGCAGACCTGAACAGAGTTTTGGCTATTGGTTTTCCGTAACCAGCAGTGGAAATTTCAGACAGAATTATCTTTATACTGCATAAAAATATGTCTGAAAGTAGATGAACTTTTTAAATCTGCAGGTTAGGATTTATGATTCAAGTGTTGTGCCTGCAACCCGCCCCCCCCACCCCTTCCTTGGGAATGCTAATTTAAGAAAGATGATCAAAGATGACAATGGTCCTTCTTGTATATTTAAACTTGTACCATTTAATTAGGTTTTCTGTATTAAAAGAAGACCACAGAATATAAGAAAAGAAACAGATGCAATCCAGACACATCTTTACCTGTCAAAATGAAAAAGAGCCAGCAATATAAGGCAGAATACAGCAAATTCAGGCTATAGCTAGCTCATAGGAATGCACAGAACCTCAAGAAATAACGTTGAGGCAAGTCAAGAATTTCCAAGTAGTATTTCTACTCCTTGCAATATCTTCAATAGTATTTTCTGTTCAAATGCTAATTATGAACACTCATTATATGTTTGTAATACATTTTTTAAGAGAGCAAATGCCATTAATCATGCTGGGACTCAGTTATCACAAGGGACAAAGATTTTAAAACCGATTTTGAAAAGTCGGGTTCCCTAGTACATTTCATTTAGTTATTCCTATTTTAAAGATGCAATCTTAAGTCCATCTCCTGTTTGCAAAATGATGCACATGAAAATTGTCAAGCTCAGTCAATAGTAGAAGTGGGAACTAAGACTCCAGCAACAAATCTCAATCTTATTTTGTATGTATTGTCGTTGTTACCATCTCATTATTTTACATCACTTTCTTTGGGCCACAAGAGTTTATTGAAATTTTAGATTAATTTCTGTACTGTAGCAGATGACTTGCTGATTTTTGATTTTTTAATATTTTTTCCCATAACTTAAGAAAAATACAGAAAATTATTTCCAAAAATATAACTGACTATGTCTATATAGTTTCTATTCAGACAGTGGTGGTGTGATATTAGAAAAGGTTCAAAGGATCCATTTGTAATGACCACAAAACAAGAGGAGGCTGTGGCATTTTGCAGAGCTGTACATTAATGGCTCTGTTGTCAAATTCAAAGTGCCACTGAGCTGTAGCTGTTGCAACACTGTACAGAAATACAAGGATACACAAGTTAGTCGCAGTACATTTTAAAGTTGACAGATTGTTTTAAAAAATATTGACTTTCCAAGACAGTAAGTTTTGACAGCTGCTTGATATCTCATACCTTAACAATGTGTCTTAAACATGACCATCCTCATTTAATTTGGTGATTTTTTTAAAATTTTATGCAATTAAAAATAAACTGATGCTTGTCAGCATCAAATTCAAAGTCAGAAAATAAATGCACTTCATGTTTTAAAATATAAAACTAGCATATACAATTGACATCCCCTAAAAATAAATCTCCTAGGACTCTACAGAGTTCAGTAATATTTCCTTATTTTTTATGTAAAACAAGTGAAGTCAATAAAATTCTTTCACTATTTCACTGGGAGGATGAACATGCCTCAAGTGAAACAATGTATTAAATGCTTTACTATAAGTAAAGGAGAATGCAAAAACTTTTCATTCCAACATGTAATGCTGTCAAAATAATTTCAAGTATTGTGGCAAAAATTTGTTTTCTCTTCACAGTCTCAGTATGAATGAGCTGTTTGACTATGTAAATAGAGTGTCACTTCTTTAAGTTCTATGCAATTACACTGTGTTCTGAAAGACTGGCTTGCTTAAATTTATGGAACCCTTATGTGGAAATGTTTCAAGGTGCAGACTAAATACTCAAAACTATCTATAAATTAGTTTAGACTAACCCAAGTTACACATTTAGGCATTTAGGAAGGTCAAGGTATTTAAAAAACCACTAAAGAACCTATTTTCCAGAACTACCTGAACAATCTAAAATGAATGATTGCCTCCAATATGAAATACTTGCCTAAATTTGGAGGCCTACACATTTTCAGAAATGTATCTAAACTTAGGCAAAATTATCTGATGTTGTGATATACATGGAAAAATATCTTGGATCAAAATAATTGGATTCCACTATACTTGTTTTAATCTGTGAAAATTCTTTGGCAACTCCAAATATTTTTTTTCCGTGAAAAGAAGTCCAAAACATTAAATTCTGGTTGAAACATTTTCCCAAAAGCAAGGAAGCTTTTTTCACAAGATTCAAGTATATTATTTCTCTTTTTCCCCTCTGTGGAGGAATATTCCTGTCATCAGGGTACAGACAGATTCTTTTTCCTCCAGTCTGAATACAGATTGTTTAAAAACCTAAGTTTAGAGATGTTTCTGTTCCAGAAGCCACTTGCACAAGGGCTTCACCTTGTCATCATCAACGCAGACTTCAAGCCACTCTGTTCTCTCCTGAACAATATGGTGATGCTATTTTAACAAGGAGTTGGAAAAGCAACCTCCTTGGTTTTGACTCCAAGGTAATAATCTTTGCTAAGGAAGTGGAATAACTACATTTAGTCATTTTCACCAAGACCATGTCTACTTTGCTGTACTTTTTCTACTTGAAAAGTGAAACAATAGAATTTTACAGGGGATACAATGAAAAGAGAGGTCAACCACTATTTTTCTTTATAGAGTATAGAATTGCTGTAGTCAGGTATGGACAAATTATAGGTTCAAATAAAACAAATTCACAGGTTACAGGCAATGAAAAAGGGAGCACAGTATTTACATATTTGCTTCTAGGTCTTTCAGTGCACTTCGCAAATTCACTGACTAAAACTCATAAATTATATATGCAAGAGAGGTGGAATTCAGCTGCTTGCCTTCATAGATGAGTGCTGTAATTATCAGTCTAGGACATTCATGATTCTTCACTTGAGTGATCCAAAATTAAGAACACATTTTTCTCCTGTCATTTCTAGAGTTTCATTTTTTTTAATATTATGGAACCAACAAGCAGTGAGAAATCAAACATGTTACATACTCCAAATGGACTGCAGCATATCAAAAACTATACAGATTTTGTAAAGCAAAACAAAACATAAAATACCTCTGCATAGAATGTGTGTATCATCATAGATATAATTGAAATATTGTCCTGTATTTTACCATCTTCATTGTCAATGCAATGATTACTGGTACAAAGAATAAAAAATGACTGTCAAAAGAAAATCATCACAACTTATATGTATTTCAATGTTGTCAGTATCACATTCCTCCTCTTCATTAAATAGTTGTTTCTGAGAAATAAGTGGAAATTCTAGGAATAGTGACATGAATCCAAGCATGAAACTTCTGTACTGAAAACTATTTTCTACTGAAGTCTATTACACTACCCAGGAGATCAGGAGATTCCTTTGGGAAACTGCAAGAACCTGAGTTTTGGATTTTTTTTTTTTTTTTTTTTTAATTAAATTAAATTAAAATGGCTAAAAGAGCTAAAAGAGTTAAAGCAAACCTTTTGTAGTAGCTATAGTAGACCACATGAACAGTAAACTTGTTGGGACTCTTATCAACCTCTATTATTATAAGTAATTTTCTTTCTGGTAGTTAAAACCAATGTTCAAGTATCAACAAAGTTTGATTAATTTATCTAAACAGATTATTTATATGTTAAGGCAGAAAAAGTGGGGAAAGTCTGGGGAAAAAATATCAAAGGCTGGGAAGAAATGTACTGAGTATTTATGTAACAAATGGTTGTGTTTTACCATGGCGTTTACGTAAATATATATTAAACCATACTGCTAAATCTTACAAGAATTTTTATTAGACATTTCTAGCTCAGAAGATTTTTTTCTAACCCTAAATCTTATTTTGGAAGAAAATGGAGGATCACATGCTGGACTGATCAAGATAATTTGTACACACATATATGTTCATTCTGATTTCTGCCATCTAAAAGAAGAATATCTTTCCAAAATTTAAATTTTCCATTACTTTGAAAATGAAAATGTTCTTCTTCACCACAGAACGCTTACTGTTGAGGACCTGAGTGGAGGACCTCTCATTTCTGAAGTACAGCTTTCAGAATAGGGGGTCTCTGAGTCAGCTTTGGCTTTTGTTGCTCAGTTCCATCATTGTGCCTGATCAAAGTACCTGACTTACACCTCTATAAAAAGAATGTTCTGCTCACAGAGAAACAGTCTTTGAAATCACCATGACTGTTAACTTTAAAGTTAGAAGTAGTGTAATTTTCCTGATGTCTTGAATATTTTTATTTGAAAGCTTGGAAAATAACAGGATTGTGCAACTGTAAAGTAGATATATGTAAACAAAGTGTGGTTCATTTTGTTAAATTATTTAGACCAGCTGGAGGTGGTTTTGAAGCAAAAAATACAGTTATTAACTGACTTATGTTTGGCATTCCCTTCAGTCTCTACACAAATATGGTGTATACTGGTGTTTGAGAGCCCAGTAAATTCTCATCTATTGTAAACCTTGATTCTCAGAACGCCCATGTCAGCCTCAGCAAGCTGACAGCTTCTGCCTCACTGTAGGGTTCTCCTCTTAATAAGTTGCTGTCTTTTGATCTTACTTCTTTTGACCAGAGCATAAAATCCTCATTGTCAAGAATTGAGGAGTAGAGTCTTCCCAGCTTTAAATTTTTGCTGTTGTTCTTGAGTGGATTTTTCTCACCAAGAGTTTTTTCCCTTTCTTTTCTGCTAAGCTTCTCTATAATTAGAAAAAAAACCCTCTCTTGCTATACATTCAGGCAAGGCAATGCGTCACATATAATTTTGAGATGCGTATTACTTAAGGCAAAATGAACATATCTATCCTACACAAAAATGTGAAGAATACACTTTATTATCTAACAAAAAACTCTAAAACTGTCTAGCTTGACAAAGAAATTCAGCATATTCCACAAAGTTATTTTCCCTATTATAAATGGCATTTCAATGAAATTAAGTATTCTTTGAAAATAGGATCATAGTCCATATGGATGCATTTATTTTTTTTCTTGAATTTTCTTACAGAAGTTTTTATTTTAGAATTTGTAAAAGTTTTTTTATTTAAAATATTTCAATTCCACAATACCAATCTACATGCATACAAATATAACCATGTTGTAAAACAAATTGTAATAAATATCCCCAATTTATCACTGAATAAATTAGCAATTTTCTCTTTTAATCAGAGAAAAAAATTGGAATTGAAATTATGACATTTTCTATAAAGTGAAGAATTTGATACATGCATGTTTTGACTTCAGTACTGTCAGTAATCAAGTGAGACAAGTAGGAATCAATTTTGCATTCCCTGAAAAATATTTGCACCAAAGTACAGTAAGATGAGACTTACAGTTTGCCCAAATACCTATTTTCTGTAGTTGAAATAACTTCTGAAACTAACAAGCTTTTCTTCTGAAATATGAATAATATATCTGAGAAACAGCATTTTACATATAATTTCCCCAAACCTCATCTTGTTTAAGGGTAGTCATTCTACCATTGAAAAATAAAAAAAATGGGAACAGAAAATGAAAGCCTTGTTCCACTCTCCTCTTTGAATAAAACTCTATCTTGATTTATGAGTTTTATAAGATTGAATCTGCAGAATACTGCAATAAATTGTTACCACCCCTAAAATATTTCCATAATGACTAAGTACTAAATACAGGCAGCCATAGAGATTCATCTGAATTTTTTGTACATGAAAAATATCAATTAATCCAAAATTAAATTATTTTATCAGAACAGAAATATCTGGATTCAGCTGCTGTTAGGTGAATTTTAATATAATATGTTCTGGAAGAGGTACTTATTTTTCATTGTCAGTAGCTTACATTTAAACTATTTTTATTTGAAGTGGTGTTCTCTGACCGCTGCCCAGTGCACAGGGCAGACACAGGAGGATGGCTGTACCTAGGTGGGTTATTGGCACAGGACTGCATTTGTAAATGTGCTGCAGCATGTTGTTCTCAGTTATACCTAGGTTGTGTGCCTTAATGTCAGCTGCACTGTGGATGCAAGATATTATGTCTTTTCTGACACAAAGTTTGAGGGGTGAGAAAAGTTGGTAAGAAATCGAAGATAAGGTAGGCTGATACAAGAGCAGTCTGTCAACATCTTGTTAATAACTTGTACAAGAAAAGATACTTTATTCCAGATTAGCATTTCAGATCATTATGGCTTTTGACTCTAAATATTGAGTTTAAAACTCACATAAATAATTTTTGGTTTTTTAATTAACAACTCCATAAGTACATTTTAATCCTTTAAGGAGGAGATTTTGGCGGGAGGGGAAGCAGATGGTCCAGGCATCAGATCATTTTATCATCCAGCCAAGATCAACCCACCGTGGTTCTTTTTGGTGAACAGTGTAGAGCTTGAGGAATTCAAGACAAGGAGAGGTAACGGGCAAAATATGGACTGAATACAGCTAGAGAATGAAAAGTAGAATGATCATGAAAATTTCAGTTGTCGTGTTGTGGTGATTGGACAAGGGATGAAATGAGTATGAATTGTTTGCTTTCACTTGGTGTTGCGATGATGTTAATTTGATTTTGGTGTGGGGAATCCTTTTTTTTTTTTTTTTAATGTGAGTGAAGTTTGTGAAATTCGATGAGATTGTGTGATAAATGTGTATTTTAATGATAATTCTTAAATATGTGATTCACAGAGGAGAGTGTGGAGTATTGGGTTTCCATGGTAGGGTTTTGGATGTGGGGTGTAAGTGTGTGCTGTAAGGTGGCTTTTCTGAGAAGCTGCCAGAAGCTTTCCCCACATCCAACAGAGCCAATGCCAAGCAGCTCCAGGATGGACCTGGTTTCTGGCCAAGGTCAAGCCCATCAGTGGGGATAGCACTGCCTCTGGGATAACATGGTAAAGGAGGGGGAAAAATCTCCTGCACAAATGTAACCTGGAGAGAAAAGTGATAAATACGTGAGAAACAGCTCTGCAAACACCAAGGTGAGTTAAGAGGGAAGGGAAGAGGATGCTTCAAGAATCAGAGGTTCTCCTGCAGCCCACAGAATTCCACAGTGGAGCAGATGTCCACCAGCAATTTGTGGAGGACCGCATACTGGTACAGACAGATGCCCAAAAGAGGCTGTGACTCCATGGAAGGAGGAGGCTCCTGGGTGGACCTTTGGCCCTGTGGAGAGAAAAGCCCTTGCTGGAGCAGGTTTGATGACAGGACTTGTGACTCCTTGGGGACACACTGGAGCAGTTTATTCCTGAAGAACTGCACCCCTTGGAAATGACCCATACGGGATCTAGGTTTGAAATAGAACTTCCAAAATACTCTTCTGATACACAGATCCCAAACTTAAATCCAGATTTCATCAGCTTGTTAAATACATTTGGATTTTCTGGAAGGACCTTTTGAATTCTATCCATTCTAGATGTCCTTTGCTTGTCTCTAAAGGATTGTCCAGGCATAAATTAAAGTGCTGAAGCTCTGAAATGCAACAGCTTAGATGAGGAAAATAATGATTTCTGCTTTGTTCCTGCAATCAGCTGACAGTTCACTGCAGATTGCTGTGAAACCTCTATTTTGAGAGGTATTAAGAAAATTCATGTGCAGCTCCAGGTTGGTTCATTAGCAGGTTGTTCAATTGGGAACAAATGAATCAAGTCTATTTCTTTAATTGACATGACAGTCAATACATAAAAATAGAATTCCTAAGACCTTAAATATCTAATAATT
Organism: Prinia subflava; assembly: GCF_021018805.1. Classification (NCBI taxonomy): domain Eukaryota; kingdom Metazoa; phylum Chordata; class Aves; order Passeriformes; family Cisticolidae; genus Prinia; species Prinia subflava. Next base: position 19,677,481 of record NC_086253.1, on the reverse strand, counting down.
GTTTTGCTCTATTTCATTAACTCTTAAATCAATTGACCAATATCCACATTATAAAAGGTCTCACTTGGAGAGTTTTCTGTTCCTGTTTACAGCAACCATAAAACAAATTGTGTTTTAATATAAACAGGAAAGTTCTAAACTTAGAAATACTTTTCTTTCACAGACCTAAGAGAACTTCCTATATTTATTTTCATACAGAGAACAAACCAACATGCATATGTACAGGATGTAAAAACAAGTTTTGGCAGACATTAGATATTGCTCATAGTACACACCCAGTCCTAGGTGCATCATCATGATAATTGTACCAGAAAGATTCCCCAACACACACCAGAAATTCTGATTGCTTGCATCTTACCATGTTGCACCTTTGACAGATGTCAGAGTCTAAAGTCCTTCCTGAGAACGGAGACTCTCAACTAAAAAATTTCCTTTCACCTTCCTGCTGGCTATCTTAGCTCTGATTACTGTCTCTGACTCTGGGTATTAATCTCCATGTTTACTGTTATCCTAAACAGTCTCAAAATTATTTCATGAAAACACCTGGACTTTGTATTTTCACAAAAAACTTAGTTCAATCGATCCTTCCTATAAAATGCAGGTACAAGTTCTGTAATTAACATTTTTACTTTCTGACCAGTTTAAGAGGTCATGTAGGAATATATTTGAAAGAGACATAAATAAGTCTGTGCTTTTTTAGCCTCCCTGGGTCTAGCTTTAAAGAGGTATGACTTTCTTCCTTTTTCTCCCTCTTGTGAAAGTTTCCTACTGCCCATCCTGCTGTGCTTTAAATAGTATTTTAAAAAGAAAACTCACTAAAAACCCATTGTGATCCTTGTATTCTACTGATCCATAATTTTAGCAATATTACTATTGCTGTTAGCTCTGTACATCCACAGTTTTCATGTAGAAATGTCAAGTCCTACTGCAATATTGTAGCTGGTTATATTTTTTTAACTGTGGACATTAACTGATGGAAAATAATCTGATGTGAAATAAATTTAAAGACTTGCCTTGCTGAATAGGTAGAAATTAATTAGGAACGTTAAAGAAGTAATATTTTTTAAATTGTCTGGATGATTGGGTTTTTTTGTTACTTTTGCTGAAATGCATGTCTAGTCATGTAATTACTTGAGAACCTGGAGTGAACTGAAGACAAGTGCTCAGAATTGATATATCTCTTGCAAACTCTGCTCCTGGGCAGAACAAATTCACTGGAGATGAGAAACCCCAGAGTTGATCATTGAGGCCAATTAAATGAATTACTGTAGAGCAGCAGAAGAAAATTCATGAGTGACATCTAATCTATTCTAATTTAATTGAACAAAAACTTAATGTGGGTGCTTTCAATGTCTGTAGTGTATTGTGCAATGTGTTACACTTTTAGAAATACATTTCTGAGACCCGCAGTCAGTTTAGTGTTTTGTTAGAGATGTATAATATATTGTTCTCCATTAAAAATGTTGTTAGAGGAGCCCTGTGGAGATAAATGTCATTGTGTCATCTTTGTATTTTGTACAGAGAGACAAAGGCTCCCTCTGACCTGCAGGCACAAATTGTAATTTTTATGAGGAGCGTTCTTTTCCCACCGATAAACCTGTTAGCTTTTGTCAGTTTGAGAGGCTATGTCACAGACAGGGAGAAAAATTGTTTATATTTTAATTCCTTCCACAGAAATATCTTGCAGGAAGCCAGACCTTGAAAAAAAGAAAAAGGCAACAATGAAAGACAGAGATGCAGAATGGACAGAATGAATACCTATACAGATCTTCTACCTTGTTATAAGCTGAAGTGCAGTTTGGATTGTATATATCTGCTTTGTTAAAAGAGACATAAGATACTACTTATGCTAACATGCCTGTTGCCTGACCTAGATAGCAAGTAAGAGCAGGAAAAGAACATTTTTGTCAAATGATTCTTTACATTTGCCTTCATTACTGGAAATGGCTAAGTAGTCCTTCACTTTTTCGACTATCTGTCTCATCATCTCTGTCTCACCTTAAAAAAAAGACAGTATATGTTATGTTGTAGAGGAAGGGAAATATAATGCAGCTGGTATTGATTCAATAAGGTTCTGCTGTGTCTTATGCTGCCCCTTGTTCAGTATAACGCTATATTTTCCTCTTTGTTCAGTCTACCCCTTTTATATTATGTTTAACATTTCATAATACAGATTGACAAGAAATCTGTTATCATGTGTCTTGTGTGAATGTTGCTCCTGAGGTCTCAGTCATTTCTCCTTTATGAATCTTTACAAACCACTTAAGATATCTGTCTTAATATCTTTTAAAACATTCACAGAATCATAGAATGGTTTGGGTTAGTAAGGACCTTAGAGGCCATTGAGTATCAGCCCCCTGCCATGGGCAGAGACACCTTCCACAAGACCAGGTTGCTCAGAGCCCCATCCAGCCTGGCCTTGAGCACTGCCAGGGATGGGGCATCCACAGCTTCTCTGGGCAGCTGTGGTAAACCTGGACAGGGAGGAGTTCATGTGTTGCTCTGCCTCAAACAATGAAGGCCATTCCAGAGGGTCAGTTTGAGCAGGATGTGGCTGGAAAGGAGCAGTAAGGCAACATTTTTCTGAGGCAAGCTTCCCTGTCCTGGTCAATGGAGACTGCATAACACAGAACAGTGAAACTGCAGGAGTGGCATCAAGGAGGGGTCAAGACACATAGAGGGGGAACAAGACCAACAAGACACCCTCAAATGCCCCCAACCTATTTCCAGAAAGGTCCAGAAGAATGGACTGCACATGTTAACTTGTTTACCTGAACAGTGAGGAACGTAAGCCCAGGGTGGGGTAAACTTACCTGTAAAAATATACCTCAACAAAGCCCAAGTTTTTCTGGATCCAGGACTGGTGATCTTCTCTCCTCTTCTCCCTCTCTTTCAATCTCTCATTCTTCCCTTTTTCCTTTCATAATTTTATTTATCTTATTAATAGAAAGTAGGGGCAAAAAATTTACCAATTTCTATGAGAAGTATGTAGTTTGCTAATAAGACTTTTCAAGCTTTTTCTTTTTTCTTGGGCCTTTTTGGCTTTTTCTGTTCCTTTCCAACCATGTTCAGCTTTAATTAGTTGTTCCAAGATTACATACTGTACATGGTGTTCTTGTTTGTTTTGTGGATAAATATTTTCCTGTTTGCTCTTCTTTTGAAATGCAGTGTAGCTAAAATCATCCTTATAAGAAGGGATTTCCCTTATAGGAAATCCTTATAGGAAAGTGTTATGGGATTTCTGTGGGTTTTGGATTTTGTTTCTGAGAAAATAACCATCATAAATAAAAGATGGATATTTCATGTATTACCTCAATATGTTTAAAATGCCTTTTGTTTTACAAATATCCCCCTGTGTTGTTGGTGTTGTTACTAATACCTCTTGTGTGAAAAATAAATTTTCAATCATAAATGGTTTTTACCCTAATATAGATTAATAATTTTTTAAAAATAAATTTTCCTAAAAGGATCAGTGCCTTTGTATTAACATAAAACTGAGTGAGTAAACATTGGTTGTATTTCCATAAATTTTAAATTATGTCCAATTTTTCCACTGGAAAAAATATAAAATGAAAAATTGTATACACCCATAAGAAATTAAAATATCTGGGAATAAAAATGGGATATGTAGTGTAAAATAGTTATTTTCATCAACTGACATTTTTGCTCCCTAGGCTTTTTAAAATAAGTATATGGACTTACTCAGGCTATTGGAGTAGACTTTTATTATTTAACTGTATGTACATTAGAAGATGCATGATTAGTGAGAAAGCCCATATCATTGATTAGATTTGCCATCCTGTGATTCAGCTAATCCAGGTTCAGATTTTTTTTGCTGTGTGATGGGTTTTAAAAGGAATAGCTCTCTAAAAATACAGATAGAAGAAGAATAGAATTTCAAAAGCACCAGAGCATTTAAGTACTGTTGAAATCAATAAATAGTAGTAGTGAGATCCAAAAATGCACTTAGGTGTCTGAAGTACAAGATAGGCACCTGAGACCCAGAGGGTTATTTAAACTCATTTAGATACTAAGAGTCAGAAGGTATTTTAAGTTTGCACTTGTCTTGTTGCAGTGAAGGCCCAGGAGACTCTACTCTGCCACTCTTCTTTGGCAGAAGAGTGCATTGAGGGGTGCTCTCATTTCCCATTGAAAAGACAAAGCTGCTTTTCAGCTAGGGTCTGATGGGGAGAAACAGGACCACAAGTATCTATGTAATTTAATATTTTGGCTATTTTTTCAAAACATGGCTTCTCATTTTGAAATAATTTCTGCTTTCATCCAAGGTTCCATACAAAGTCTGGATTAGTGTACAGATCACAATGCTGCCTTGCACACTCTGGCACAGTAATGTAGTAGCTAGAGTATGTTCCTGCAGAATCACAAGGCTCAATTGAAAAGGAAGGCCAGACTTGCTGACTCATGTGACCATAGAAAAAGTGAATATAAGCATTCTCCTCCTCTCCTGTTTCCAGTCTCCCTCAAACAAACAAACAAACAAACAAACTACCTCAACCAGTGGCCTCTAACCAAAAAGTCACTTCAAGGTTATGCACTCTCAGGTTACTGTACTCAGTGTATTGCCTTAGCCCCTTCCAGCTTTCAAAACCTTGCCACACTAGATATTGAGCACTTTGTCCTATTTTACATTTTTTGTGTACCTAAATATTTCAAAGAGATTTATTTTTTCTGCATGTGAGTTTTTCTATTTGTTCAATATAACATTATTTCCCAACCTTTTCTGGGTATTTTGAGGATTGTAACATTAATGATTGCAAGCAAATTACATTTTTCTGTAACAAGAAAAAATATAAATACCGCATTTACAGTTCCTAGTATCACACTTAAAGAGAGGACAGGCTCATTCTAGATAATTTCAGCACTGATACTCTGAGTCTTCACAACTATAACTAGTGAACTGAGCAGTATTTTATCATTTTGTCATTAAGCTTTCTGGACCTTTCTATGCTTGAGCTCACTATATCCTTTCACAAATTATGGGCAGATACATGGTTGTTGGACTAGAGACAGTATTTTTTCAAAGTGCAGTCAAGGTCAAAACAAGCAAATCGAAACAGAAGCGTAATTCTAACAAATATCTCCTTCTGAAACAATTAAAGCAAGCCTAGTCCTTCAACATGGAAGAGCAAACTGGCAAAACTTCAACCTTTAAAAGGACAGAAAAAATCAGCCACATGAAAAATTTCTTCTATATTTATAAGAAAAGACTATAGAAAATCAAAAGATTAACTATTTGAGTTAGGAGAGATAAATGCTACATTAATGCTAAAAATCTGGAAGGAATTAAAGCTTGCTGATATCTTTAGGCCATTCTACACTTTTCTTACTCATCCTTCTTTCTTTAAAAAATCAGCTATTGGCCACTGTCAAAAGTGTACTATGAATTTTTAGATAGACTTAATACTAAGAGAATACTTTTATAATATCAAAACACGTATTTTTAAGCTTAAGATCAGACTGAGTCTCAGCTCCAAAAAAGCCTGATTTCCCTAGAACTTCTGATGGTTTACACAATATGCCAGTAGTGGTATATAGAATTGGATGGACCTTCAGATACCAATCTTCTGGTGTCTCTGTTTCACTAAATCACATTGAGGCAAATTAATTTTAAGGGTTTTTTGGTTAAGACATCTGTATTCCTTTGAAGAATGTATGTCCTAGAAGGACGTACATTTTCTGGTTAAGAAACCAAAAGACATTTTTTAACCAAAAAATGTAGGTCCTTCTAAAAGATGAAAATCAAGAAATATTTAAAGGAATACAGACTTCTAGACTGTAGTTTCAGAGAACTAAGGAAAATAAACAAGTAGACATGTCTAGATGTGGCACAGTTTAGTGGGGGTCTCAGTACGACTAGGTTGGCAGATGGACCTGATGATCTTAAGCTTCTTTTCCAAATGAAATAATTCTATGATTCTATGATTCTATGATTCCATGCTGTGTGTTGCTAACCCTCCTTGAATCAAGTCAGTAAAAGACTAGTTTATGGTCCCTCTATTTTAAAAAATCCAAGAGAATAAAATACATTAGGCTAAAGTTCTCTGAGCAAACCATGATTTATTTTGTTGAAAAAAAATTAAATTTGAATATAATATTTTGATGTTCATAAAAGGGGAAAGAAAAATAGATTTTTTTACAAAAATAAAAAAACCCCCTTTAGTCCCTGTTTTTTCAAATTAACATTTTAAGGGGAATGCAGATAGTTTAAACATCTTACTTAGTTTAAAGCAGTGCCTCCCATTGCAAAGTGTGTGTATATTTTAAATAATTTTTTTGGTGTCTAAAATTCTTGGCATTACGATTATAGATGTTTATTTTAGGATTAAATGGTAAAAGTTAGACAAAACCCCTTTGACACTTGTTTTATATGAGGTGGGGGAAAAAAACATAGGGCAACCTAAGTAACAATGCTTATTATCTGAAGTGTGCTTAAAATAACTATATTTATCAGAGAAATATCTACATTTCCTAGCAAACACTCAGTTCTCAAAAAATAAATGTAGAGTTACCCAGACAAGATCACATAAATAAGCAAATCTGAATAACTAATATCACAAATATTTGTTTAAAAACTCTGGGGAAAAATAGAAGAGCTCTACATTTGCTTAGCAAAAGGTCATCATTCTGCATTATCTATGAATCAATATTTGTGATTGTGATGAAAAGAAATAAAATTAAGCACTGATAGAGTTAAACTTACTCTGTCTCACAGGGTAGCCATATGTTTTCCACTGTTTTGCAAAGTGTTAGGAACACAAATTATTAAGAAATTTCCTTTCCTTCTCATTAAAGGGTTTTATTTTATTGCAATTATTAAACTGCTGTTACCTTGACCTGTGAGTTTTCTCCCTTTTACCCTTGCATTTCACTTCCTTTGTCCTGCTTGGCTTTGGGAGTAAGGGTGGGTCTTCATAGTCATATGGGATTAAACCACAACACAATGAAACCAAACATGATTCAGCTGATTGATTTCATCACATAAACTCTCCTTCTCCCCATTCCCCTCCAGAACCCCCCTAAACAAGATGAAGGAAAAAGAAGAAAATAAGGAAAATGCATGTGCATGGGAGTTTACTTTTAGTGAGCATTACTGAAATAACATAATTATGAATTCCTGAATTACTTAGGAAAACTTGTGGATAATATTGCAAAAATCTGCTAAGCAGTATAGAGAACAATGATCTAATTAGGCATTGATAGAATCTCTTGGATAGTGCTCAACATACCGCTCTTAAAGAGCACCAGCATTATCAGTAAATACCCTGTAGTTTATCACAGAATTTTCCATTACCCTTACTAGGTGGTTGTTACAAGAAGTATCAGATCTCTAGGGAAGCATCTTCCAAGCAAACACCCCAAAAACACCGTGCCAAGGTTTTTCTTTAACAAAATTGTAAATTTTCTTATGTGAAACCATTAGGGTTTCCACAAAACAATGAAAATCTCATTATGCAAGTCTTAATGAACTTCTAGGAGATTTATTATTTTCAGCTGTTTTTATCCCCCAAAAATACAGTGATCTCAATTTTTTATTCTATGTGTATGGTGTATTCACAGAATGTCCTATTTTTTGCAGACACCTCATGTGATTACTGAAGAAAGGAAGAATTCACCTCTTCTAAAAAAGAGCTAAACCAAATCCTGAATACCTGCAGGTAGATTATATGAGTGGTTGTTTATCCTGAGCTTGCCTTTCCCAGTGCCCTAGCTGGTGGCCCAGCACGAGATTTCTGTGCATCCATGGCTGTTAGCCAATAGCCTCTCTTGCTGACAGTGCATGTCCTTATAACCTAAAATTTCCATATGTTTTGTTTGATCTTTTTGCTTAATTTATTTGTTTTGGTAGTGCTTCTTTCCTAGGTTAACCACAATGACTGTGAAGAGGAAATTTAGGAAGACTGAGACTGATTTAGGCAACAGACTAAAATAAGTGCTGTGAATATCCGCTCTGTGTTACTATTATAACCACAAGCTTATGAAAGGAAAAGAGAGCCTTGTACTATATATAAGATTTTCAACTTGCCCTCTATGGGTACTCTTCTGAATATTAGAACACAGGACTAGAATGGGAAAAGTTAACACCTAGATTATTCTGTCAATGCAAATTTGTCCAGGGGAAAGTAAACATTCCTGATGACAGATAGCACTGTAGTTTAACAGTACTCCTGAACCATCAAATTAACAAGTTGAACCTTTTCCATTTTGTCTGACAGCAGAACATTAATTATATATTATGCTGTATTAGTGGCTTGTTGCTTGATAACCCAATGATATGAGAATAGCATTTATAGTTTAACAATGATTAGAAGGTTGAAAACTGTTTTATTTCAGTGACCATAAAAGGGTCAACATTTATTATCATCTGACGTAAGGAAGAAGTAAATAAGAGCCTGTGAATTCTTTTTGTTCATCTGTTTGTTTTTTTAAAGTTAGATGTAAATGTGATAGGGTTTGGGTTTTTTCCCAAATAAAGAAATTAATTTACCTAGTTATTTTTTAGTATAATTTAGCTTTTTTTTTTTTAATTAAGGATTTCCCTTTAAAGGATTGTTCACATGAGAGAAAGCAGAGTCACTGTCATATGTGATATTCTGTGTTTTCAGAGAGAAATTTCAAAAGGAGACAAATACATGGATATTATGAATGGTTTAACTACACACCAGGTATAGTGCTGTTGACATCTTGAGTGCTGTGTTAGCAAATCAGGGCAGTGAGAAATTTAAAACTAATTAATATAATAACCAGAGATAATTTAATACTATGACTATATTGGCTATAACAAGATCAGATGGGTTTTGGTTTTGTTCTTTCTATTTTCTTTTACCTACAGATAGAGACTCTAAGAAGGACTTTTTAAAAAAATTTGGTTTTTCTTGGTCGGTCATATTCTCTCTGGCAAAAGAAAAAATTATTTGTTGTTAACAAAATAAAACTACTCATTTATTTTTGGCAAATTCATAAACCAGAAAAAGTAACTCAGAAAATCCAGGAAAGACAATTCTACTTAATATTATATCATTTGGAACTGAAAACATAATTTTGACATTCAGGTGGCTAAAACAAGACTTTTCATGAATCTCTGTGCTTATGCTGAAAGAGATGTTTGTTCCTAATAAATATTTCACTATAAGCAGATGGGAAGAAAGACAGAGAAATTAATGCCTTGTGATATGTTGGCTGTTGAAAGGAGGTCTCATACAAATCTCTGAAGTACAAAGTACAAAGGTAATTCATCTTTTTCCCCCAGTTTTTCAGTTTTATTCAAATGTGTCTATAATTATAGCTGTCACAAACAAAATTGCCATGGAGAAGGGGAAATAATAAAATGAAAAAAAAAAGGGCGACTGTCAAACTTAAATTGAAGAAATGGTGCTTCTGCAGAGTGGCATTTTCCAGAATACAATTAAATTTAAAAGGAAAACAAATAAAAATTAGTGGACCCACAACTTTAGTGGAAAAATAGTAAAAATTAAATTTAAATAATGCATAATATTTTCAGTATTCAATACTTCAGGAAGAAAATCTATTTTAACAAAACAGTTTTAGTTAAACTGCTTCATGGTAAACAGTCTGAGACCAAAATAAAGAGTTATCTGACTGAACATGGGAAGAGAATAAATAATTTGTCATACACATATCAAGGCCAGTGGTGTCTTTTCATGGAGGCAGTTGTTTTTGCATTTTAGTCAATATCTAATTTCCGCCAGACTAATCAGATTGATTTTTGGGCAGAAATTATTGCAAAAGGTCCATTTTCACAGGTTCACAGAGGGAAAGGGGTATCCATGAAGTTTTGGAAAAAAATGGGAATAATTTCATTGACTGTTATCATCAGTCTTCTTTACACAAAAGAAAAAAACAGAAGGGATGTACTAAGAAAATCTTCTAGTGAAACAGATCTGGAAGGTTTTATACAGAAGGAAATGTAAACCAAGAAGAATGAGATTATCTCAAAGACTTGAAAAGAAACAAAATTAAGTATGTTAGTATGAAGTGCAGTGCTAAGTACTCATGGAGAATTCTGAAGCATTACAGTCCCAAATATGCAGAAATTATGAATCATGCCTTTGAAAGAGTCTAATGGAATGGACTTAAAAAAATTTAAATTATACATTTAAGATTAATTTCCCTTGCTATTTGCTAAGAAAATACTTAAAAGGGAAAAAAAAAAGACTGTTATTATATGGAAGATTATAGAGTCCCCAAGGGCATAAAAACAAAACAAACAAGAACCAAAACAAAAACAAAAAACCAAAACAAACACCCCCAGAAAATCCCCCAAAAGCAAAAAAACCCCAAACAAACAAAAAAACCCAAAACAAACAAACAAACAAACACACCCCCCAACAAAACAAAACTCCAAACCCACCCAAACACCCTGAAATGGCAGTAGGATTTTAGGACTTCTTGTAGATGAAAATTCATGTTGAGGCAGAAAGTTGTAGAACTTAGATGATGGTTTTAGATTTTCATTTAATTTTTCATTATAAAATACAATCCCTTTTTTGTTGCTTTTTGCAAAATTATTACAGTAGTTGTTTTGATGGGAGTTATTTTTCTCTCATGTTGTTTTGTGGGGAATACAAGTTTTGAACACTTTTTTTCCCTTGATCACGATGATTTGAACTTATACCTTTGTGGAATGTGGCTAAAGACAAAAGATGAAACTCAGTTGTGAGGTGTGTTTTGTTTTCTTTTGTTTCAGGGAGGGTAGAGTTCTTCTTTTCTTATTTTGCTTACTTTGATTTTTGGTTTGTTTCCCCTGCTGTACATCCAGAGCAACTGCCATTTAAATCCCAAAGAACATTGGAATAGCAGGCACTCAAACTTACTGACGATCTGTTAAAAACTCTTGCAAGAGGCTGCTGCACAAATTCATTAAATCCCATGTAAAGCCCTAGAATCCCCCAAAAAGTTAATCAAGGTGTTTTCTTTTTGTCCAGACATTAATTTAGCCTCTTTATATTCCAGCTGAATGCCTGTGTGTAGATAAGCTTTGTTGTGCTTCCAAAATTCACTGATTACACAGCAGCTTTAGCTTGTCCAGACAGCCTACTACTGTGGTTAGAGGGGTTTTTGTAAAATCATGAGACAGAAAAGAGATTGATACTGCTTTCCTGACCATTGTGGTTTGGTTTGGGAGGGGTTTATTTCAACTATTTTTTTTTCTTATTGCTGTCAAGGCAGAGTCATCTGAATCTAAGAGTAAGGGTATACCTACAATCCTTTCTGTGCATCTAACCAGTGTATACATATATCAAATCACAGAATCATCAGGGCTATAAGAGACCTTCAACACCACCATAAACACTCTTAAATCATATCACCAAGTGCTACAACCTGACACCTCTTGAGCACTTACAGAGGCAACTTATTCCAATGGCGTTCTTTGTGTGAATTTTTTTTCTGATATCTAATATGAACCTCACCTGATGCCTTTTCCTCTTGTTCTGTCACTTGAGACATGTCAAAAGAGACTGCCCCCCCACCTTTATACAACCTCTTTTCAGGTGGTTGTAGAGAGCAGCGAGGCCTGAGCCTACTCTTCTCCTGATTAAGCAACCCCAGTTCCTGCAGCTGCCCCTGGTAAGACCTGTGCTCCAGACTCTTCCCCAGCATTGTCCCCCTTCTCTGGACTTACTCCAGCACTCAATGTCCTTTCTGAAATGAGGGGCCCGCCCAGAACTGGACATAATATTTGAGGTGAGCCTCACCAGAGAAGCAGGCCAGGATTCCATTGGCATTCTTGGCCACCTGGGCACACTGCTGGCTCATGTCCAGCTGCCTGTCAAACAGCACCCCACGACCCTTTCTGCTGCGCAGCTCTCAAACCCCCTTGCTTGAGCCCATATACAGTATTGTTGTGTCACATGTGCAGGACCTGTTGAACCTCTCAGTTCTCCTCAGCCCAGCCATCCAGCCTGTCCAGATCCCTCTGCAGAGCCTTCCTGCCTTCCTTTAGAACTGCTGTCCCACCCAGCTGGGTGTCTGTGAACTTACTGAGGATGAACCCCACCCTCTCATCCAAACTGTTGACAACGATTTTGAACAGAACTGGCCCCAGTGGAGAGCCCTGGGGAACACCACCAGCAAAGTTAACTGCATTCACCACCACTCTCTGGACCTGGCCAGTGTTTTTATCCAGCAAACAGTGCACCTGTCCAAGCCATGAACAGCCAGTTCCATCAGTTTCCAAGTCCTTCATGTTTTCTGCAGAACTGATTTTTCAAGGAGAGAAATTTAAAGGGGAATTGTTTCACCTTTATCTGCAACTCCTTACAGTGTGGATACAAAGGAAATGAAACAAAGAACTCTCAGTTTGAAAGCAGTGCCCTTGTAGTGTTTACTCATCTCCGGTAGGAGAGAGGGTATTTCCACAAAGTTTAATTGTTTAATTTTGTTTAATTTTGTTTAATTTTGTTTAATTTTGTTTAATTAATTTTGTTTTGTTTTCAATTTGGGACTCTGTAGAGTTTTTCCAAAGAAAATCAAATAACCACACTTGTTTTGATGCAGCTTTTGTTTCACTTATAGAATAAGTGATTTGTCCTAGAATAAGCAAGGGTTCATTGGTATGTATGTTTGTGTAAAGCAGCATTTATATGATTTCTATACTTTTTAGAACATCACAGCTCTCTCCACAAATCGACAAATTTTCGATTGCCTTGATATCTTCCTTCTGGTCTCATAAAATATATTTTAAAAAGTCAGTCTTTTGATTACTTTGTTAAATTTCAGTTTATAGCAATAATGGAGTCAGTAGCAAGTTGCCAGAAAGGGTACTTATTTTTCAATAAAATATCCTTACAAAATGAAATATTTCTACTCTCCAAAATAGTTCTATGTATTTTCTTTAGACATCCCTACTTCTTTTGTGTTGAATTGGTAAAGAAAATGGTAAACTACTGAATTGATAGATGATAGTGAAGACCATTGTTGACAAGAATTACTATAGCATTATATATGTGACCTTTCAAAGCTTTCGTTACCTTTCATTCAATGTTATTTTCTAAATAAATTGCATTTTGGCCTACAGTTGATTTCTCACACAGCTAATTTCATATGAACAAAAGTATTTTCTTTTGAGCTCTGATGGTAAAATTATGGAAGAAATATTTGAATTTCATTTATTTGCTCAACATTTCTGAGATATTTTATATACTGAAAGATTTTTTTGGCATACACAGATTTATTCTCGTACACTCACATCTTAATGTAATTATATTGAATGAATTTTTACAGTAATTATCTTCTTAAGAACATTCCTAACACAATACATTTTTTGAAATAATTTTCTAAAATTGAAATCAAAAAGACATCCATAATGGTCTAGTTCACAAATTGCTGTGTTAAGAGTTTCCTTTTAAGTAAATTGCCTGAGTGCACATCATTTTATATCTAATTGTCACTCTTACAACACTGAACTGCTTTGGTGCCAACTATATATAAGTTCAGCATGTTCACCTACTTCACAGCTTAGTTTGCTCTATTCAGTAATTTGCAGGATGTAAGAGCTGGCAGTATCAGTGATGAAGCACCAAGACAGCAACAGCAGCTCAACGTTTTACTACAGTGAGTTTCCAAGCAAAGGAGAGCCAAGCAGGTAAGCTCATGCAGAAATTAATATTGTAGCCATGACTCACAGGTTGATCACTGATCTAGAATAAATGGGGTCCATAAGGGTTCTTTTGGCTGAAAGACCAGGAGTATAGTTTTTAAAGACTGAGTTACCGCAAAATATCAACCACAAAATTAATTAATATTTGCATATTGCAACTTGAAATAACTTAAGACTGGCTGGCTTATTTTTGCTTTGGTTTGGAATTTAAGATCATTTTAGTCCCTAAAAGACTATTAAGCAGTAGTCATAAGCATTTATGAATTGTGTGAATTCTTCCATATCATCTGATTTTTTTTTTATTTTATCTGAAATGAAAATGAAGTAAAAAATAAAGATTTCCAAGTGGTTAAGTAAACTGATATTTTCATGCACTTGAAAGGGCAAATTAAAAAAAAAAAAAAAGCCTAAGCATTGGATTTGTACTATAAATTGTAAAGTTTAATTAGTTTTTTGTCTAATCAGCACAAAAAAGTGTAAAAGTAGATGGATCATCCAAAGTACCAGACAACCTCTATTCACAGTCCAGAGCAACCTATTGACTGAGTAACACAAGGAGGGATGAAAACTTGTAGTTCAAAGTTAGCCTGGTCTAGGAAGCCAAAGAGACTCTCCCAGGAGGTGAAACTACTGCAGTCAATGCCATCAGGCATCTGAGAGAAGCCAGGACCCTGACAAGGGGACATAAACACAGCACCTTTTCTCCAGACTAGTTCAAGTTAAAATACTTTATCCTAGGAAGGTTAGGAGGTTTTTTGTGTGGTTTATCCAAAAGCCAAGTGTTTAGACTCCTCAGCTAGTTTCAATTATTTCTCCCCCAAATGATTCACAGCCATATGTTTTATTTGTTAAGTGAGATGTGGTACAATTATAATATTGTATGTTTTGTGAGTTTCTAATTTTATAGTGTTCAAATTATTATGTTTTGCATGGCATATTTGAAAATGCATTAAGCATAGAATTAGAATCCAGAGATTTCTTTCCCCACAAGCATACATAAAAACACTTCAGTTGCTAAGAGAGAGAACTGAGGGCTTTTTGTTTGCTTGTTTGTTTGGGGGTTTTTATGTCCTGTTTTAATGAAATGGCTTTTGGCTAAATGCATTTTTGAATTAAATTCTTCCTTTTGCAGACATATTATGTTGTTCTTTATTTCCCTTTTTTCTGTTAATGGACTTCATAAAGGAATTTTCCATTTGTGTTGAAAGAAAATCCTTTGCACATTCCAAACAAAATAGTTTTTCTTTTATAAAAATTTTATCAGAGAAATAAAACATTTTACCTGATTACTTTTCCTTCAGCATTTCTCTTCATCAGTTAAAACACACTACCAGTTACTCAGACAGTCTTTTCAATGACATATGACCCTTGAAAGTATAATATGCTCAGTCAGTATAGTATACAAAATATGACTGCGCTTGGAACAAGAATATTTTTAAAAAGTTTTATTTAAAGGAATTTGGAATACTCTACTGATGGTAAAACTAAAATAATTTTCTGAAACCATACCTTAGTCTACTCCCAGGAAATTGCAATATTTCCCAAGAAATGTTACAAGAGTGTAGGAGAAAGATAAAAACTCCACTGCAAGCTTATTATTGTCTTTATTTAATGGATTGATTTCTAAAGCCTTGCTATTTAGAAACATCCTGAGAACTAGTATCTGTTCTATATTTTAGGGAAAGTGTTATGACTTACTAGAGGTAGGCCAATACTTCATGGCCCCTTTCACATACACTGTGACTATTTTCAGGGAAAAAAGAATAATGCAAAAATCTAATTCTATCTCCTTCAACATTTAATAGTGGGATTTCACATTCTTCATAGGATCTCACACGAAAACTTAGTGATATGTAGATGAATGAATAGCTGGTATATTTTGTAAAATTTTTCACTGCTTTTCATTGTGCTGTTCATGTTCTTTATATTCAAACTATGTCAGCCTTATGGGTGAGCTGAATAATGTTAAACTTATAGATGTTCCAGGTTAGGAAGCTCATATTATAAGCAAGTATATTATTGTATTGTATTACATATTTTCAAGGCTAAGACATAATACATAAAGTTTGTTGTATAGTATATACAACATAATATATACAACATAATATGCATTATAAGACATAATGCATAAGGTTTGTTGTATGTAAGGTTTGTTGACACTACCAAAGACATGAGTGAAAGAAGGAGCAACAGCTATCATGTTCTCCTGTGAGAGTGTTGCTATTACTGATGTCCATAGTAGCACCAAGGCTGGTAGTGTCATATGATAAAGATGCTGGAAAAGAGAAAAGATTTCATGTTCTATTTGGAGCAAAGTGAGATGAGAGCTGGTGTAAACAATCAGTTAAAGTCAGTTGCAAACACAAGAATTATATCCAGCTGGTTACAGTGCTGCAATGCCAGACTTGTTTTGTTTCTGAGGATACATCTGGAGAACATTTGGCATTTTGTATGCTTTAACTGAAGTACTAGAAAATAAATAAAAATTAGTACACTGTGTAAGAGTTTTAAAGAACAGTTTATATCCATTACTCATTAGAAGTCTGGTATAATTCAGACTCAGAAGTAATGTGATTCAGTTATTAGCTGCATTCAGTAAATATGCAGATGAATGTAAAATTCAGAATGACATTTACTTGTTGGTTTGGTTTTTTTTTTCCTTTTCCAGTTAATTTTAGGAGTAACTGCTTAACAATTTCATTAAGTTGCTACTACTAAGGTAATTAACTACTGTTTTCAACCTTTGTGAATAAATGGCATCTTAGAGTTTGCTGTGCTAGAACTGTTTAAATATAGATCAGGGAGGTTTTAAACTTTTAAAATAAAATTTACCAAACTTTTATGTAACTGTACATCCCCTGGAATTTCCATGTTTCTTCTTCATGCTTGATGCTTTAATGCTATTACTTTCTTTCTCAAAAGAAGGAGATTAAAATTACATTTTGATACTGTTTTTCTTGGGTTTTCAGTACTTCTTCTAATTTATTAGTCAGAATACATATCTGCATTTCTCTTGTTGGTTTTTCAAATTTCTGTAGCATGGATGCCCCGCCCTACAACTCCCTTGCCTTCTTAGTGGTCTAGCTGCTCATTTGCCCCTGCAAAATGCTAATTTATGTGAGTCACAAAACTCTTCTTCTTCTACAAAATGTTGATTGATAATATATGTAGATATATTTAATATTATTAATGCATCTACTTTTTTGTGAGCCCAGAAACATAGATAGCTATACTTTGCTAATTTTTTCTCTGCATATTTTTTATACATTGTCCTGAAATGGGAGATTTCTGTGTTAGAAATACCATGGCAATCAATACAGCTTAGTTATTTATGTTTACCAAATGTTAGTTACTGAAAAGCTAGTGTGAGAGCCAATATTTGCTGGTTCACTGAATAAACAAAGATAAATGTGGATCATTTGCTAAAGTTAAAAAGTGTCACTCTTTGCTGTAGTGACAATTTGGCTTCTGGCAGCAGAGGTGTCTGCATATGGGGGAAGTGTTCTGAAGGTGTGTGGATGTGGGGCATGGGGTTATGGTTCAGTAGTAAACACAGTGGTGTCAGGTTAACAGTTGGGCTCAGTGATCTTGGAGCACTTTTTCAACCTTGCCAATTCTGTGTAAATATTGTGTTGTTGTTTTACTATTTTATAAAGTATACATAGACTTGAAGTACTTTTTCCCATCTCTTTTTTTTTCCGTCATCTTTTATTTTCATTTGCATTCTTTTATAAAATATATTTCATTTGAACTTGTTTATACTTATTTGATGAAGCCCTAGCACTTTGAAAAGATTTAGACTCAGAAAGATACTTTGGAAAAATATTAAAAAATTATTCATTCATCTTTCATATGGTTATTTTAAAGTTACTAGAACTTCCTTAGTGTGTAATTCTAAATTATGCATCTGCATTCTCTAACTCATGTACTGCATAATGCAAATTGATAGATAAAATAATGATAATTTTCACATCATTATTATACAGTAGCCAGCCAGACAAAAATCTCTATTGTGAGCTTACACTTAAGACCATTATTAATTTGAAAAAAAATTAAATATCTCTGTTCCATTTGCTTTGATGGCATATTGTACAAGCTGAGAACCCTGGGAAGCTTAATTAATGCCTTGTGTCATGAACTATGACAAACAAAATTTTACAATATGTGGAAACTATATGACCTTGATAGTCTTCACCACAATTACATATCTTACACAGTATTTTCTTTTAATCCTATTAAAAACCCAATGAATGGACCTCAGTGGAGTACACTGGTATTCTCTTAATTTATTGCTAAATACCATTTCAGAGTAGAATATTCTGAAAAGTTTCCAGATGTTTTGTGTTTATACTCCTGGCTGTGTGTGTGTGTGTGCATATTCATGAATGTTTAGGTGAAAGATAATTGTTCTACTAAATCTGAGTATGAGAGTATGGAGCCTCCTTGCATCCCTGATTTCAGTGGGAAAATAACTTTTTTCACCTGACAGGAAACACCGAGAACCTTGCCAAAATACAGCATCATATGTAACACTACATAAAGAATGTACATGGGTATTTGTTACATAAATAAAACCTTAAGATTATTGATCTCTGTAGAGTAAAATTCCAGAATAGATATCAAAGATGTCTACTTAGTATTGGAGCAGATTCTCTACAGAGAGAGATCTTTCTACACCTTGTTCTGATTGAGGCAATAGTGCATGGTGCTGTCTAGGCTGTCTTCTCCAGGTTATTCTGCAACAGTGAATTATGGCTTCAGCTGTTTTGAACATCTCTTATCCTTATTTTCCATTTCAATGGAATTCAATTCCTCTTTCAATCCCTAATTGTGCTCTGCCATGTCATATTTAACATTAGATCAGGGAACCCTTTCAAAACTAACTCAGGAAAGAAGGCAAAAAATGTTAGTTTTTCAGGTGGATCAGTTACCTCTTGACTATCTTGATCAGCCATACAGGTACATGTGCTTTTGGAGCAACAAAAATAAAGGAGGTTAAAGAAACTTTAAAAACTGCTTTTTTTTTTTTTTTTTTTTTTTTTTTTTTTTTTTTTTTTTAGTTAAAGGAATACATGCTCAAATATTGTTAATTTTCAAATTTTCACACTGTTTTCATATTTTGGAAAATTCTTTGAGATCAAAAGGATAAGATATCTATTTTCACAGTTAAGTGACTTTTCTTGAAAAAATTAAGGCTGTTTGACAGTCTTATATAATGGAATTCTTTTTCTCCCTTATTGTCTGTGATTAAAAAATAAATTAATAAAATTAGATTTAAAAATAAATAAATAACACTATATCTAAACAAGCTGTCATGAAATATTTATTATATTATTGATTATTATTATGATGATTATTTATTAATATGATTAATAAATCATGCACTGTCATAAATGTCAGAAGGTTCAGAATATTATAAGTATTAAAAAATAATATCTGAAAAAAAGTCCTGAATATTTGAAAAGAAAAGTAAATGTATTCCACAATAAAATGTCACCCTGTCATATTAATTTCTGACACTCAGAGGACAGCATTAAAAGCCTACCTGAAGCCCAGGTAGAAAATATCCACTGCTTTTTCCTTGTCTAGCAGCCCAATAATTCAGCCACTAAAGTTTATCAGGTTGGTCAAGCAAGTCTTCATCTTCATGATTGCATGTCAACTACTCCTCATCATCTTCTTTTCTTTCATGTGCCTGGAAATGGTTTCCAGAATTAGCTGCTCTGTCCCCTCCCAGGTATTGAGGTGAGGCTGACAGAACTGTAGTTTCCTGGGTCCTCTTTCTTCCCCTTGAATCCAGGAGTAGCTTTTGCTTTTCTTTGGTGTTCAGGCACCCCTCAGTGGCCGTGTCCAGTCTGGGGTTATGGAGTGTGGCCTTGCAAAACCATCACCCTTTTCCCTTGGCTACCTCTCATCAAGACACACAGATTTATGCAAGACTTCTTGACTTGAGTATTTCCTGACCTGATCCTCTTCTACCAAGACTATGCCTTCCTAATACTATTGGTAAAGTCAGGAGCAAAGAGGGAATTCAATACCTGATCCTCTTTGTCCTGTGTTTACTCTGTTAGGCAGCAGGCTCAATTTTCCTACTCTACCTTTTGCTACTTACATGATCCAGAAGCTCTTATTTTTGTCCTTCTTGCTGCCCCACTTGAATGGTACCAGCTGCAAATTTATGATTCATCAGAAAAAAACCCAAACTCTGAGATTATAGTAAAGCTTTTACACATTTTAGTGTTTCTTCAAGAATTATCTTGAAACTAACAGGAAAAAAATTAACTTAAACCACAGCAAAACAGCATTTTGTTTCAGAGTTCAATTATTTTTCAGCTTAAAGAGCAGGTAAGAGAGCTGTGAGTTTATTAATGTGTGACATATATAAAATAATTAGTTAAGTTTCAGTTAACAGAGTAAAACATTGTCATATTATCTAAGTAATCTGTGAATGGCCAGAAGTAATTATGTAATAGATTTTTTACTTGTTCTAGTGCAAGCATTTTGTGTCACTATTTCCAAATTTCCTCATACCAAAGCTATGAGAGATCAGTTTTAAAAAGTCTAAGATTAAGTTATTTTCTTGCTATCTCTGGAAAATGGGCAGAACTTTTCTTTTCTTGCTTTTGGGAAAGTCCACCATGGTCTCTCAGAGATGACAGGGAGTAGTCTAGCAGAAATTGCTTGCTTCCCTTGGTGCCCTCGCTATCTACTCCCATGGACCTGAGTTTGCTGCATTATCCCTGAATTTATCTTCCTATCTCATGAATAGTACTGTAATCCTTTACATTCTGCCACTAGGCAATGTGAACCTGACGCAACATTTCCACTGAAGACAAAAGCCAAAGCAGCACTGACCGCCTCACCGTTTTTTTGAGTCTGTTTTCAAGAGTTCTGTTTTTTTTGCATGAGAATTGAATTTACTCTATCTTTAGTTTTCCTTTAGCTGTAAATGTAGAAGCCATGTTTTAGCTTTCTGCATCTCTTCTTCATTTCCAGGTTCAGCAGAGATCTGCCTTTATTACATTTTTGAGTGTCTGGGTAATGTTTCTGTGTTCTTCCTGTGCTCATTGAACATTTTCTGTAAAGGTAGTGATGCCTGCATTTGCTGTTCACTTAATCATTAATTAATATTGGCAGGTCTTTTCTTCTTTGAGTGCCATTTCCTTGTCTCTTTCCTAGCTCCTACCATTCTACACTTACAGGTGCAATTTTACAGCCTTCCACATATCTGTAGTATTGTTCCCTATTTCACACCAGATGAATAGTCTCTAAAACATGAAGAGTCTACCTTAGACAGGAAAAGACTGGTCTATTATGAAGACAGGAGAGGACCTGCAAGTTTGGATCAGAAATTGATACTTACATCATCTTTACTTTCCTCGTTGCAGTGAAAATAGGGTAACAACATATTTAGGAAGTCTTCCAGGGTGGAAATTAAAGCTTTTGCCATGACAGAAATAATTCAGTGATGCTTAGAAAAGTGAAATCATTATGGTTTTCTACTTGAAAATACCTGATGCTGGGTATATCCTCATAATTATTTATTTTAAAGCCAGTAATTTTGAAAAATATGTATACCAAGGACTTTGCTTTCCATAAAAACAATTAAATTATGTGGGGAGGCATTTAAGGCATTTCTTTCTAAGACAATTTGGATATATTTAGAGATTCTGAAGCACCCAAGTGAAAGACTTCCTTTTTGAAATACTGTTGTAACAGCTGCATATGCTAGCACAAATAAAGTGTAATGTTGCAATTAAATATTTGCAACCATAGTTTTAAAGGTCAGTTTCTTTTCATGCTTGGAATGGAGTTCTGAATGCATCCACATATTCATTTTGAAGCAAAGACATTGACCTCAAACCCTAGCCACATATTTACCTTCAGTGTAAAGTGTTTCATAAAATAAACATTATTTATATACCTAACATACAGATATTAATTCAGATGTCTTGTGTATCAGTTTGCAGGTGTCATCAGTAACCATCTCAACCCAACAACCCAGCTCTAGTTGTAAGAATTTTTTTCCTCCTGTGGGCATTTATCTTATGCTCATGTCCATGTTGAAAATCTGAAGTAACTATAATTGTAGTAAAAATTGTGCTAAATAAAACTCCTGTTTTGAAAGCAATCTTTGAATAAGAGATATATTTTTACAGTGCAATCATCAATTTCAGGTTGCACTTCATTCTACCTAAATAACTCATATGATTGAATATATTTTTTATCTAAGAATGTGGGACTGTAAATCTACTTTTTAACAGTTAAGTTTCTTTAAGACAAAATTTTCTGTTTAGTCAACTTTGAAAAACATCAGCTTTAATTAAAATTATTCCTTTCCCCTCTTCTCCTTTTCCCCTCTGCATGAAAACAAGCATAATAGATTAAGGCAGTATCTGCTGTTTCAAGGATTTATTCCTATAAGGAATAGGAAATGAGAAGCTTTCGTGTAAAAAGAAAAGGGAAATGAAAATGTTTTCCCTCGGAGATCTCTGCTATGCAATTACAATATATATGGGGATGGCACAAATATTTTACAGGACAGCAGAAATCTGAGAGGACCTGTTAGCAGCTGCTATCCAGTTTGTCCTTCAAAGACTTTTGTCAAGAATTTCACTTTTCTATACTTCTAATTTCCTAAAAAGAGGCAAGATATTAATGTACCTGCAATTGGTTATTCACGCCAGTACCAGTGGAATGTACCCAGGTGCAATGAAGTGTTCTTAGCGTTTACCCCATTTTTTCTATCATCTCAGCTGAGTAAAAAACCAAATCTATTTCCTAGGTGACAAAAAGAAATCTACTGAATATAATAGTTATCTTAATTTTTATGTTTAGCACATATTTGGACAAATGTTTAAAATAACTAAAAAAGGCCATAGGATTTTTTTCTTTAACTGCTGATTCTTTACTTTTTTATTTATAATGCATGTATCTGTGTATGTATGTATGCTTGAATATGTAAAAAAAAGAACTTCTATGTGTTTGATTTAATATGAAAAAGATGTTCAGCTGGTCAAACTAATCACATACAAACTAAATCAAACTCCATGAATATAAAACTAGCTACAAATAATTCCTAAAAGTAAACTTTAGAAGCCTGATTTTGAGTCCTTAAATCTCAAAATTCCAGAAGTTTACAATGTTCAAGAAAATCAAGCAGAGCTTAAGAAGATTAAATCAACCAATTCAGGAAGGTCTATGTGTAAAAATGTAACATTTGTAATATGAGGCATATATAGAAAAAGCATAGCTTTAAAAAAAATGATTATACATTTTGCAAAATTAAAGGAGTAATTAAGTAAAAGGTAACTTTCCATTGTGTATTGTAATAGTTAATATATTCTATGTTTTCCCTAACATGTTCTTCCTTTATCTCTGCTATGTTGAATGGTTAGTTCTTGGAAGTTTTTGGGGTTTATGATTTTTTTTTGGAACAAAAAGTATATATCATGTAAATTTTTATTTCAGAGAGATTCAAAACACTATTACTGTTTTTCAATAAAAAAAATCATTAAAAGAAAAAAAAAGAACACCTAAAAGACTGTTACAAAAAGAACTTTTTCTGAAACTGAAAATTCTATTTAAGAAGGATGATGTGGAACAAAGTTCAGGGTAATCCTCTTATAAGAAAACATTGTCAAAAATCATGGTGGTCTTTAACACAGCTTATTGGTAAAATTCTCTAGTCTAGATGACATTTAACACACAGATTATAACAATGGGAAATATTTTTGATCATTTTACTAACTTTGATGATGACTTTAAATAAAATCTTTAGGAATGTAAAACTTCCTTCGCTCAGTAAAATTTTTGTACTACCAGGAATGTAGGATTCCTGACTAAATACATAGCTTATTGGGAACAAAAAGGTTAAATAACAGGAAAATGTGTTATTCTTTTATGTAGTTCAGGATTTCCAAGTTGCTCATGGGTTGTTTTTTTTTTTTTTTTGGACTTTGAGGATTGAATTTTTGTAATGGTAAGAGATATACCCAATAATGGATCTGCAGGGATCTTTACTGTAAATTTTTTTATTCTTTTGTTTGCTCTATTTCCAGTGCATGTTCAGATGCCCAGCTGTGTGAAGCCAAGCCATAAATACTCTGCTTACTGCCACATTTTCCAAGAAGAAATTAACCTGGAAGCAAAAAGTCTTGGCTCTTCTAAAAACTTCTGAGCAAAATGTATTTCCTTTTAAACCACGAAATGACAACATTTTTAAATCTGAAAGCTTTCTACCAAAAAATGTAATGTTTCCCCTTCATGAAGACTCAATTTAAAAGAGATGACATGAAAAACAAAACAAAACAGAACAAAACCCTAACCTGTTTAGTAACAAGACTAAAATAAATTACTGCTTTTGGTGATATCATTGAATCTCATACTACTTTTCATACTTCCTTTCATCAGGAGCCATTTTATTCCTCATTTATTAAGGTAAGGACTTCCACTGACCTCAAGAAATCTTTTTTGAAGGAGGAGCACAGGATTTGAACTCTAATGTTTGAACTCATGGTTTAAAACATACCCATGATCTGATTTTCTGGGGACCAGCCACAAATAAGGTGTACACATGTTGACTCAAAAAAAGATAATGAATTTGTTTAACCTTCAAACAGTGTCAGTAGGAAATGCTGACTTGTTAATTATTAGCCAGTCTGTTGCACATTATCTTAATCTTTCCATACCTTTATTGACAATAAATCGGAAAAGGCACGATCATTATTTTAAATCTTCACTGTCTTATCACTTACTGATAAATTTAGGGGTTTAAGGTAAAAATGCATCCTTTCATTGTGTTCTTATGCACAGGTAGTACAAGAGACAGTAAATATGTTAATGCCATATCTAAACATATGTAGATTTATTGCAATGTTGATAAAGAAATTATTCTAGTATTTACTAAGTAACTTAATGCAATCAATTATTAAAAATCACAGAGAATAAATGGAGAAGGACATTTTTCCAATTGCATCATGATGAACACTTGGTGATTAAGAATAGCTTTCGTTTCTTAGATATTTCTTTCATTTCCCTGCCCCTTAGGATTTCTTTCACTGGGTTCAGCTGAATTTAGGGCTATAAAGTAGTTTTTTATCCAGTCTGTGCTATTAGGTATATAAACTTCTTTGCATATGGATATGTTAATTACATGTTTGTTTGTAGACTACACTTGTACACAAGGCTAATTAAAAAAAAATTATTTAAAATTTTAAAACATACTTTCAGAATGCATTCCATTCACAAGTACAAATTAATTCAGATGCTGAGCATGCTTTAATCCACACTGTCATTCAGGATTATAGGGGCCAACAGACCAACTATCTCCTGAGGTTGTGAACTGGGACAGATCAATCAATTTATAGAGCTTTGGCAATGGTTGAACAGCTGGTGCTGAAAATCTGTATGGGAGAAATGGCCAACCCACCAGAGATTACAGATTTAGGCCAAGATTGATGGTTAAACCTTGCAAATTAAATCCTCTTCAAATGTGTTCTGACTGATAATAAAGCTAATTTAAAGGCATCACTCCACAGCACTTTCTTAGAACAAGATACTCATTAAACTTATGGTGTTAAAAAAATTCTCTCTGAGGCCTGTTGTTAGTAGCAAATATATTAGTGTTTTCATTTGCAGATTATTTTTAAAAGGTCTCTGTTGAGCAATTTCTTTTTATTTAAGCATTCACTAAGGCAAACTTAGGTTATTAATAATTACTTTCACATACCTAAAAGAACAGAGGGTAAAATGTTTTTGCCCTTTGAGCACCCAGCAGGAGCTCTCTACTAGCTCAGCAACTTTCTAAAGGGTTCATGAGAAAGCTTTGATTATGTAAAAAAGAAAGTTCTTCTAAAGAAGAGGATGTGACTATCAGTTAAGTTGAACTTGGTTTAGTTGCTCCTCTGGCAACTAAAAGCCATCCAGCTGCTCATTCACTTTTCCTCCCATCTGCCCCAGTAGGATGCAGAGGATAATCAGGAAAGAAAAGAAAATGAAACTTGTCAGTTGAGATAAAAACAGTGTAATAATTGAAACAAAGTTAAAATAATAACAATAACAATAATAGTAACAATAACAATAGCTATTATATTGTTAATAATAATAATAATGACATTTTAATGATAGTAACAGTAAAATAATAATAACATTACTAGAACTACTAATGATAATAGTTGTAAAAATTGTAATGAAAAGGAAAGGAAGAAAGGGAGTTAAAATCTAAGAGAAACAAGACATATACTTTAGAATTGATCACCATTCACTGACCAGTTCCCAGTCCGTCCCTAAGCAGTGACTGGCCCACTTCTGAATAATTGTATACTGGGAATGGCGTTCTATGTTCTGGAACTTCTGTTTGGATATGCAACCTGAATTTTAAATTCCATCTTATTAATGGAGAGTGCAAGAAAGGTATTAAGAGAAAAGGCTCAAAAGCTTTAAAGGTTAAATAAAGTGATTTATTTTTTTCTAAAATGTTATGACAGCAGGAAAAGAAGCACAACCTATGATAGAGATGGCAGGGAATAAAAGAAATGAACGAATTTTGTGTAAGGGCTATGGCATTTTTGCCAACAGACTAAAGAGTCTGCTTTCTTTAAATGTTTTTGCATGTAGTTTCAACTCTAATCTATTGCTTAATGGCAATATTTTTTAAGGTATTCAGATAGATTTCTTTAGTTCATTACTGTCAGTTTTTGCAGCCTTCATCAATATATTGTACCCTTTCATCACCTTTCGCTTTATTGGTACAAGTGGCTTCTCAGACTGCTTCAGAACTTGAAGACCTGGAATGATTTTTTTCTGTAGTTATTTAAGTTATTCTCACTAAATGAAATTAACCCAGTTCCTTATCACAGAACAAGTTCTCATTTCCAAATTTCTTTCTGCAATAGTTACTAACTTGGACACAAATAGCTTGAGAGTTATCTGAAGCGGCAACAGAGCTGTATTACTCTTGAGCATTAAAGAAGCCTTATTAAGAAAAGTTTTGTTCTTTTTTCTCAAGAAAAAAAATACCCGTTATCAATTTATACACTTATTTATCCTCTAAAATAAGTTTCCTGAGGAATAGGGTTATATCAAAACCGGAAAAAAAAAAAAAAAAAAAAAAAGGAGAATTCTATCTGAGTTCCCACAACAAAAAATGTACTTTATGAATGAACTGTCAAAACCTATGGATGTAATACTAGCTCATCCTCAATCCAATATATTGCATTGATCACAAAAAATGGATTTATAGAAATGAGGTGGGTGAAACAAAAGAGTTAAGACCTTGAAAAAATTGTACAGAGGAAAGGTTTATCCATTTTCTTTCAAACCACGGGTAATAGGTACTTGTTATCTGTTTTCTGTGTGATTTGAAGAAGAAAGAAAAAAGCAAATTATCATATTTGCAATTTTTATTCTCTGCATAGTTTTCTTTCCTAACCTAGACAGGAAAAGAGTTCAAACACAGAAAACTTTAAGTGCTGACACTCAGAATTCCCCAAAGACGAATTTGTGTGAGTGTTAGTGATAAAGATTACAGTGGGGTTAAGGTTATGTTTACACATATGCTTAAGATTATTCTTCAGTGAGGTAGATAAACTGCAATGCCAAACATAGTGTTTAAGTACAATTCTTTGCAGTGTCCCAGGAAGAGGAATCTGCTGTCTATGAAGCATTATGAGAAATGTGTGGCTATGATGAGTTTTTGAAAATAAGGCTAACTTCTGTTCAACAGAGACACAGAAATTCAGTTTCACAAATCAAATCAGGCTCTACTGTAAAAATATCAACAAAGACATAAGTTTCTGAGTTTGATTTTGGGCCAAAGAATAGAATCAATAAAATGAAAGATGAAAAATGTAGCTTTCAATCCCTCTCAAAATTAACACCTCAGTATAGCATAAAATTTTCATAAATTCTCAAAATTGAAAAACTTATGCCTAGAAGATTGAACATCCTTAAGCTTAGAAGAAACTTAAGAAGGATTATAGTTCTTAGAAAGTAAGCCAATAACATGCTGTAGAATTAACATTTTTAATGTCTTTTAAAATAAATCATATGCTGTGCTTAAATTGAAAAAATTAGACATGTTTGGATTTCAGGTATCCTCAAACCTGCAACTTCCTCTGACTTCATGTGTTTGTTAAAAGCACCTAAAAATCCATGATGTTGCTTTCTAGTGCTACAACCGTTAAGCTGGACAGAAAAAGAACCCCAACCCTCAGTTATTTCCCATATTTTATTAAATATTATAAAATTATAATATGGTATCTGAATTAAACCATAACTGAAGGCATACATAAATGATAAACAAAATAAATATTTTTCTTTGGAAAAAAATAGATATGCTCTAGTTTTCACCAATGCAGTTGTTATTTTCTAGAGGGCTGCTTCATCAATTTGTTTTAGAGAAAGGAATTCCTTTTTTTTTTAGGCTATGCAATGAAAGGCTCTTTTCACCACTCTTTTCCAAAAACATAGCTATCAATATGAAGACCTACATTAAACATATATGCATACACATTATGCACACACTCAAATGTTGCATGGGCCAAAGAATTTGAATTATGGTTTTTAGAGGAGATGCAGAAGAATCATCTGCTATACCCAAAAGAGAATGTAAACTTTAATTTGAACAAGTATATCCTTTGAAAGAAAACCATTTCTATTGATAAAAGCCACAGATGAGTATAGCAATGCCTTTTACTGATGGCAATGCCTGGCAGTACCCTTAACTCACTTAATCATTTCAGCTGTTCCTACACTCCAAACATCACCTTTAGTAATCATTTGTGATTCAGTATGGTATGTCTTGTGAATGTTGTCAAACCTAGGTTTGGAACTCTAATTAAAATGCAGAGATAAGCTTACAATGACATTTTATGTGGTTACAATAAAATAGAGTATTTACTTTCTCTGAATCCCTTTCATGTCATCTACAGCCTAACTAAACATTCTTCATGCAAGCTTTTTATAAATGATTTAGAATCTGACCTAACAAGTTTTTTTGTGACCTATCTGTAATGTTAAATTACTTTTCTGTCCTTTGGTTGTTAATAAAAATAACAGCCAAAATAATACTCTTAGTAGTACATAGAATTTTTATCTATAGATCTCTCTGAACTTTGTATGTGGGTTCAGAAGATACTAATTTTTGTTGGACCTTAATATCTTCTTTTTAAAGTGGAAAGTATTTAATGTTCATCCTTCACATTCCCTCTCCATCTTATTATTTCTGCTCTGTGGGGTTTTATATTATGTTAAATTGTGTTGATGTAATGAGACACAGTCATACTGTGCTCATGATTCTATCAGTAGGGCACAGCATCCCTGTGTAGTAAGAGTCAAATCCTATCATTACTGAAGTGCCTTATTTAGTTTCCTATGCTTTGTTATTCTAAATGTGATTCACACACAACAGTTCAATACCTTTCATATATTAGGACCATAATTTTAACCTGAGTGTTAAAATATAGTAATCAGTTCAAGTTACCTGGAAATTACTTTTATTCATTCATATCAAATCCTATTTTTACAAATTCTAGTTATCCTCCCTTTATACACACACTGTAGGGCTCACAATCTGAGGTTCACTGATACAGTTGCAAAACAGCAAACAGAGATGAGAATCATACCCTGGATTTTTAAAGGAACTTTATTGAATGAAACTTTGTTCTAGTTATTTTGGCAAAGTCATAATTTATTTTTTTATATTTTCCAGTACTTTGCTCACTTATTTAAATAATCTTTCTGCACAGCCATCAGAATTATATTTTTTGATACAAAATGAAACTGGCATTACCTAATTTCCTAACAAACTTTTCAAATCTGAAATCTTTTTAATGTTTAATATAAGCATGGGATCTTAGTTCACAAATTCCACCTTCAGTGGTTTCCTAGGATACAAACACATAATCACAAATAGAAAGCAGCACAGAAAAACAAGGTAGAAAGCCTGCAGCACTTCCACTTTTTTGAATCTTTTCAAATGCTTTGCATTCTCACAAACATATCAGTTCTAAACCACAAACAAAACAGCTGGTGATGGGCTTAAGCTACAAGTCATATCTGTGTCATTTGTAGAAGTAGACAAAATTGTCCTGAGAATTCTGAAAAGAACAATGTAAACAAAAAATAAGAGCTTTTGAACACAGTGCATCATGACTTCAGAAGAATGAAGCAGGAACAATAATTTCTGGGCACAGCTTTAATAAGAAATGAAATAGAAGGGAAGATGTTATGACTCCAACTTCTGAAGTGGAAAGCATCATGTAAAAGGCATTTACAGGATGCATTATGGATGCTTGGTGAGGGATATTTTCAAATAAAATAGATGTTCTGTCAAAAGGAATTTTAACATTATTCTCTCACCCTTCAAATGTTCCAGTGCAGACATGATTCTATGTACACATGCACAAAAATTTAGACAATAGCTACATTACTTTTAAAGAAGAAATTGAATTTCAAAACATTTCCTAAGAGGTTAAAATCAATAACAGAGGTATGACGTTGGAGTGCAATAATAGATCAAGGAAAAAGAATAAGAGCATGACATGTAAACCTGGCAATACTTATTCTGGAATATTTTATTCAATTTTGTTATTGTCTTATTAAGAGGAGACAGACACCTAGAAGACAGTGTAGTAAAAAACACTGCCAAAACTAAAATAATGAAAGAGCTAGAAAAAACATTTGCACAGCAAGAAATCAAATTTGTCAATTCTTTGTGGGTAGTCCTAAGAAACCAAGTGAAGAATAAAAGGAGGTGAGGTGACCCAATTACAGTATAAAAGTCATCATGGGTAGAGATATCGCACACTTAAACAGGAAGATTTAGCAACACCAAAAGGATAACAATAAAGTTTAACAAATTGAAGGGAGAAATAAGGCAAAAAAATGCTGTAAACAGAAAGTATGATTAATGACTGGAACATGACTATAAAGAAAATGATGGCGTGTAGTCTTACTATTCCTGAGATCAAGATTTGTGTATTCCATTCCAGTCCATAGTTATCTTTGTGTTTGACTGTAACATAAGTGGGACTGAGGAATAGTGACATTTAAGTTCAACAAATTTGTTTGTTCTTCCAAGATGGAATGCTACGAACATCTGACTTCACAGACTCACAGAATAAGTGACTTAGAAGGGAGCCACAAGGATGACCCAGTCCAACTCCAGGGCCACCACCACCAAAAGTTACCCTACGTGTGTGAGCGCATTGTTCAAGCTCCTCATGAACCCAGTCGGCCTCTGTGACCTCTTCCCTGGGGAGCCTGGTCCAGTGTGTCATCTGTGACTTGATGGAGACCTCACTGTTGCAACATTAGTAATTTTAATGGCAACTCAGTGTAAGAAACTTGAACCACACTTGTTAAATATATTTAAAACCAGTCTCAGAGTTTCAGTTTTACTTTACAGCTAACTTACTTGTTATCAGGTTACTGGAGCTTTCATAATACAGGAAATAGCTTTGATAAAAGGTAAGGACAGCATTACAAAAATGGGATCTGTGAGTGACATGCCGGCATAGGGAAGTTAATGGATATTGTAATGTCAAATTATTTAGGCCAGCTTTTCACCAATCTTTTGGATGAGTAGACAGAACTAAATTGAAAAATGTCTGTGTGAGAGAAGGGAATCAAAACCTGCTTAAGAAAGACTAGTACGTAAATGAGAACAGTTTACAAAACAACAGAAATTGTCTGTTGGGGGTTAGATTTGGTTTTTTTTTCTTCTCACAGAATTTTTTCCCATAAGTTTCCAAGAAGCCTTAATGACTACTTAGTCAGAACAAAAAGAGTGCTTGAGGGATATGGCAGCACGAAGCTACACCTATTGTTTTTGAGTCCCTGGGAGTGTCCTTCAGAGGGGAGAGATGATGAGCCTTGGGGAAGGCAAAAAAGACAGATCTGGGGGAGGGGGAGGCACTCTTGCTCTCAGCGCCGAGGTGGACGGTCAGGCTGCACTCTGCCTCTGCCTCGTCCTGGGAAATCTACAGTCATCTGCTGTGTACCCGGGAATCCTGAGCTCGCTTTTCTCCAGCCTCTTCCCCCACCGCCGCTGCTTCTTCGGACCTTTGAGACCCTCCTGCTACTCTGTAGCCCTGCACTGCCCAGCCCTGCCGGGACACCCCTGCTGTTCCAGCTGCCAGCGCAGAGCTCCTCATCTGATCCACCAGCCCGGGACTTTTCCTTCCTTCCAGTTCGGCCTCTCGGAGTCCTGCAGGGGCGCCGAGATCAAACTGCTCTGGGCTTTTGTAAAAGAAAGCCCTCAAGGTTCTTGGTTCTGTTTATTATTGATGCTGTAGTTGTTGTTTGTTTGTCGTTTTGTCATATATATATTAGTAAAGAACTGTTATTCCTACCCCCATAACTCTGCCTGAAAGCTCCTTTAATTTTCCTTTTAATTGGAATAATTTGGAGGGAGGGGATTTGAATTCTCCATCTCTAGGGAGGTCCTGCCCCTTCCTAGCAGATATCTGTCTTTAAACCAAGACAGATTATTGGCGCCCACTGTGGGGCTTGAGGGCATTGAGAGGAAAAGGAATAACAGTTCTTAAGTGACCTTGTGCACTGGGTATAGAAACCTCCCTAAATAGCATCATGTGGTCTAGCTTACCTTGGTTTGGGTGGCATGTGGTTGTGGCTGTGTTTCTCCCATTTGCAGGCCCTTATTTAAACATGGGCCCTATAACTAAGGCTACTGTGGCTGTTATCCAGTTTGCACTATGGGTTAATAAGGTGAGGAATTCATGGATTTTTAACTTCCTCTGGAAGGCAGGCACATGGATACATGGCTATCACACTCTAAGTGTTTGTTTGTGGGGTTACTTTAACAATGGTACCTATTGTGAGGAAATGACACCAGGGGAAATTTTTTCCCAACCCTTTACTCAGCTCTTTGGGTCTATTCCACCAGTTTTTGAAGGGTTTAAATCTTCTCTGAATGCTAATGATATCATACAATGGCTAGTATTGCTCACAGGCCTATTCTATTTAATATTCCGAGATAAGGGGAGATTGGCCTGGATAACCACCCTGATACCTACCCCAGAGAATAAAGATACTGCCCTAGAGACTGAGGGTGCTGCCATGGAGCCTGACACTGCCCCACAGACTAAAGATGCTGCCCCACCACCTGACCCTGACATAAAGCCCACCTCAGGAATGAACCACCCAGATTGGGTGGGAGTTCTGGTGAAGGAGATGGGCAAGATGCTGAAGGAGCACACTTCCCTAGTGGTGGCCTCATTAGCCCCAGCTGCTGGCAAACCCTCCCCCTGCCCTGAAGAGGAAGAGTCTGGAGGTGCAGCAGTGGAACCCACTGACGTTACAACTGTCCAGGTTCCAGCTGAACCACAGGGGCAGTCACAGCCAGCAGCAGTTGCCCCTGTGGAAAGGAAGAAATATAAGGTGAAATCAGAGCACCCAAGTGATAAGGATAAAAAAGGAAGGCCCTCACAACCCACAGGGGAGCCAGAAGTTGAGATCATCACCGAGTCCCTGTCATATGAAAATCTCCGTACTCTGCAAAAAGATGTTGCACGACGGGGACGTGAGCCTTATACAGCCTGGTTACTTAGGGTCTGGGACCTTATGGGTAGAGGTGTGCAACTGGATGGTGGTGAGGCAAGGAATATGGGACCCTTGACCCAAGACTCAGGTGTGAATCAGGTATTTGTAAAAGAGCAAGGACCCCTTCACCTCTGGGACCGGCTTTTAATGAGTGTAAGGGAGAGGTTTGTCCACAGAGACAGAATGCAGGAGCACCACCTTAGCATGCGCTGGAAGACTGTTGAGGAAGGGATCCAACAGCTGAGAGAAGTGGCAATACTGGAGGTGGTTTTGGGAGGGATGGACAGCATAACAATGACCCCGACAATGTCAGGTGCACAGGGCAAATGTTGTGGAATCTAGCAACTAAAGGGCCATCTGAATATAAAACATTCATGTCAATGATTAATGCTGATACCAGCCGAGTGACTGTAGGTTCTGTAGCCAGCAAGCTTAGAAATTTTGACAGTATGATCAGTGGCCCAATACAGACTCAGGTCTCTGCCGTGGTTAAAGAACTCCAAGAGGAGATAAGGGAGGTGAGGGAGGAGATGAGGAGGAACAGTTCCCATGTGGCACCGGTGCGAGCCACAGGCCCCAGAGTCAGAACCCAACGTCCTTCAGCTAGAGAGAGAGAGTACATCCCAAGAGCTGACCTGTGGTCCTTCCTGCGTGACCATGGGGAAGACATGGGAAGGTGGGATGGGAAACCCACTTCTGCCCTAGCAGCACGGGTGCGTGAGCTCAAAGAGAGAAACACTAACCGGGGGGGTTCCACTAGAATGAAGGTAGCCTCAGCCTCCCATGACCAGGCTGTCAGGTATTACAGAAATGAGGATGCTCTGTCAGACCCCCTTGAAGGAACCTCTACTATGTATACACAGGAAGAGAGTAGTAACCGGTGCTAGAGGGGCCCTGCCTCTAGCCAGGAAGAGGCACGGGAAAACCAAGTCTTTTGGACTGTGTGGGTTCTATGGCCTGGCACATCAGAGCCACAGAAATATAAATCTTTGGTTGACACCGGTTCTCAGTGTACCCTAATGCCGTCAGAACATGAGGGAGCAGAACCTATTTCCATTGCCGGGGTGACAGGGGGATCACAAGAATTGACTCAGTTAGAAGCCAAGGTGAGCCTGACCGGGAAGGAGTGGCAGAAACATCCGGTTGTGACTGGCCCAAAGGCTCCGTGTATTCTGGGCATAGACTATCTCAGGAATGGCTATTACAAAGACCCTAAGGGGTTCAGATGGGCTTTTGGAATAGCTGCTGTGGAGGCAGAGGGCATTAAGAAATTGAACACCTTGCCTGGATTATCAGAGAACCCATCTGCAGTAGGACTCCTGAAGGTAGAAGAGCAACGAGTACCTGTTGCCACCTCGACAGTGCATCGCCGGCAGTATCGGACGAATCGAGATGCTGTGATCCCCATTCACAAGATGATCCGAGAGCTGGAGAGCCAAGGGGTGGTCAGTAAAACCCACTCACCCTTCAACAGCCCCATTTGGCCTGTGCGCAAGTCTGACGGAGAATGGAGACTGACTGTGGACTATCGTGGCTTGAATGAAGTGACTCCACCGCTGAGCGCCGCTGTGCCGGACATGCTGGAACTCCAGTACGAGCTGGAGTCCAAAGCAGCGAAGTGGTACGCCACAATTGACATTGCTAATGCGTTTTTCTCCATTCCTCTGGCTGCAGAATGTAGGCCTCAGTTTGCTTTCACCTGGAGGGGCGTGCAGTACACCTGGAACCGACTGCCCCAGGGGTGGAAGCACAGTCCCACCATCTGCCATGGACTGATCCAGGCTGCACTGGAAAAGGGTGAAGCTCCAGAACACCTACAGTACATTGATGACATCATTGTGTGGGGGAACACGGCAAGGGAAGTGTTTGAGAAAGGAGAGAAGATCATCCAGATTCTCCTGGAAGCTGGTTTTGCCATCACAAAGAGCAAAGTCAAGGGACCTGCCAAGGAGATCCAGTTCCTGGGAGTAAAGTGGGAAGATGGGCGGCGTCAGATTCCCATTGAGGTCATCAACAAGATCACTGCGATGTCTCCACCGACCAGCAAGAAGGAAACGCAAGCTTTCCTAGGCGCCATAGGCTTTTGGAGAATGCACATTCCTGAGTACAGCCAGATTGTGAGCCCTCTCTACCAGGTAACCCGCAAGAAGAACGATTTCCACTGGGGCCCTGAACAGCAACAAGCCTTTGCCCAGATCAAGCAGGAGATCGCTCATGCAGTGGCCCTTGGCCCAGTCAGGACAGGACCAGAAGTGAAGAACGTGCTCTACTCTGCAGCCGGGAACCATGGCCTGTCCTGGAGCCTTTGGCAGAAGGTGCCTGGTGAGACTCGGGGTCGACCACTGGGATTCTGGAGTCGGAGCTACAGAGGGTCTGAAGCCAACTACACCCCAACAGAGAAAGAAATCTTGGCTGCCTATGAAGGAGTCCAGGCTGCCTCAGAAGTGATTGGCACAGAAGCCCAACTCCTCCTGGCACCCCGACTACCTGTGCTGGGGTGGATGTTCAAAGGAAAGGTTCCCTCTACCCACCATGCCACCGATGCCACATGGAGCAAATGGACTGCCCTCATCACTCAGCGCGCCTGTATCGGAAACCCAAATCGCCCTGGGATTTTGGAGATAATCACAAACTGGCCAGAAAGTGAAAACTTTGATCTCACAGATGGAGAGGAACAAGAGCAAGTGACACGTGCCGAAGAAGCTCCACCGTATAATCAGCTGCCAGCAGAAGAAACGTGCTACGCTCTTTTCACTGATGGTTCCTGTCGCATCGTAGGGATGAACCGCAAGTGGAAAGCAGCTGTATGGAGCCCCACACGACAGGTTGCACAAGCCACTGAAGGAGAAGGTGGATCAAGTCAACTTGCAGAACTCAAGGCTGTTCAGTTGGCCCTGGACATTGCTGAAAGAGAGAAGTGGCCAAAGCTCTACCTCTACACTGATTCATGGATGGTAGCCAATGCTCTGTGGGGTTGGCTGGAAAGGTGGAAAAAGGCCAACTGGCAGCGTGGGGGAAAACCAATCTGGGCTGCTGATGAGTGGAAAGACATTGCTGCTCGGGTAGTCAAGCTACCTGTAAAAGTCCGCCATGTAGATGCCCACGTCCCCAAGAGTCGGGCTAATGAGGAGCACCGAAACAACGAGCAAGTAGATCAAGCCGCCAAGATAGAAGTGTCAAAGATAGACCTAGATTGGGAACACAAGGGAGAGTTGTTCCTAGCTCGATGGGCCCACGACGCCTCAGGTCATCAGGGCAGAGATGCCACCTATAAGTGGGCACGAGACCGAGGGGTGGATCTAACCATGGACAGCATTTCTCAGGTTATTCATGACTGTGAGACGTGTGCTGCAATCAAGCAGGCTAAGCGAGTGAAGCCCCTATGGTATGGCGGGCGATGGTCCAAATACAGGTATGGGGAAGCCTGGCAAATTGACTACATCACCCTTCCCCAAACCCGCCAAGGCAAGCGCTACGTGCTGACCATGGTGGAAGCCACCACTGGATGGCTGGAAACCTACCCTGTGCCTCACGCTACTGCCAGGAACACCATCCTGGGCCTGGAAAAGCAAGTCCTGTGGAGACATGGCACCCCTGAGAGAATCGAGTCAGACAATGGGACCCATTTCAAGAACAGCCTTATAGCAGCCTGGGCTAGGGAACATGGCGTTGAGTGGGTGTACCATATTCCTTATCACGCACCAGCAGCCGGGAAAGTTGAACGGTGCAATGGCCTGCTTAAAACCACCTTGAAGGCATTGGGTGGGGGGACTTTCAAAAACTGGGAGATTAATTTAGCAAAGGCCACATGGTTAGTGAACACTCGAGGTTCCACCAACCGAGCAGGCCCTGCCCAATCTGAGCCCCTGAGAACAACAGATGGAGATAAGGTTCCAGTAGTACACATGAGAGGTATGCTGGGAAAAACTGTTTGGATTAATTCTGCCTCCAGCAAAGACAATCCCGTCCGTGGGGTTGTCTTCGCTCAGGGACCAGGATGCACCTGGTGGGTGATGCAAAGGGATGGAGAGACCCGATGCATACCTCAAGGAGACCTTGTTTTAGGATGAACTACCCACATCATGTGTCTGTACCCATATCTGTATGTATAGACGTATATAATTTAGGTCATGCATGTGTGTATATATATATATATTTTAAAGGTTTAAATTCAATGTAATAGGTTGGTATGGAAAAAAATTCGGGGTGGATGATGTTGGGGGTTAGATTTGGTTTTTTTTTCTTCTCACAGAATTTTTTCCCATAAGTTTCCAAGAAGCCTTAATGACTACTTAGTCAGAACAAAAAGAGTGCTTGAGGGATATGGCAGCACGAAGCTACACCTATTGTTTTTGAGTCCCTGGGAGTGTCCTTCAGAGGGGAGAGATGATGAGCCTTGGGGAAGGCAAAAAAGACAGATCTGGGGGAGGGGGAGGCACTCTTGCTCTCAGCGCCGAGGTGGACGGTCAGGCTGCACTCTGCCTCTGCCTCGTCCTGGGAAATCTATCGTTATCTGTTCGTGTACCCGGGACTCCTGAACTCGCTTTTCTCCAGCCTCTTCCCCCACCGCCGCTGCTTCTTCGGACCTTTGAGACCCTCCTGCTACTCTGTAGCCCTGCACTGCCCAGCCCTGCCGGGACACCCCTGCTGTTCCAGCTGCCAGCGCAGAGCTCCTCATCTGATCCACCAGCCCGGGACTTTTCCTTCCTTCCAGTTCGGCCTCTCGGAGTCCTGCAGGGGCGCCGAGATCAAACTGCTCTGGGCTTTTGTAAAAGAAAGCCCTCAAGGTTCTTGGTTCTGTTTATTATTGATGCTGTAGTTGTTGTTTGTTTGTCGTTTTGTCATATATATATTAGTAAAGAACTGTTATTCCTACCCCCATAACTCTGCCTGAAAGCTCCTTTAATTTTCCTTTTAATTGGAATAATTTGGAGGGAGGGGATTTGAATTCTCCATCTCTAGGGAGGTCCTGCCCCTTCCTAGCAGATATCTGTCTTTAAACCAAGACATTGTCATAGTGGATTTTTTTTTTCACAGTGTTTGAAAGATCATAAAAATCACAGGATGGTTCTGGTCAGAAGGGACCTTTAAAGATCATCTAGGAAAAATGCCCTGTCACAGGCAAGGACACACACTAGATCAGGTGGCTCAAAGTCTTATCCAACCTGACCTTGAACATTTCCAGGGATTGGTTCAATCACTTCTCTGGGCCACATGTTCCTGTGTCTCACCACCCACACCACAAAAACATTCTGCTTTGATATATTTTGGTTTAAACTGTTTCCCTTGTCCTGTCACTACAGAGCCTGGTAAAAAGTCTCTCTCCATCTTTTTAGGAGTCCCCTGTGAAGGCCTGCTCTTACTCAATGAGCTTCTTAAAGGAGCTTAGGTTAGGGTTTCTATACTCTGAGGCAAGGGCACAGGAGAAATGGACAATACTCTCAGGAGGTTAAAAAACATATTTTACTGGAAAACTTTCAAAAATAAGGGTATTTGGCAAATTTTAAAGTAATTGAAATAAAGCATTTCACAAGGCATTGATTCAGCAAACTCTCACCCATCAAATTTTAAGTTACCCAGATTTAAAAAAGTGGAAATTAGAAGAAAAAGAGAGAGCAAGAAGAGAGAGGGATACAGAGAAATAGTTATATTCATTGCTTGAATTCCAGAAAATCCAAAACAATGGGCCACGTGTGTTTTTGTGCAGCTACTTTTATCTGCTTTGGTGTCCCAGGCCCTCTTGTCCAGGTGGGCTCCATGTGTGCCAGTGGCTGACAGCAATTCTGGGCTGGATGGAGGCTCTGGGGGTGGGCTGTAGGGCACATCCCACTTTTTACAGAATTGCACTGCCTTCCCCACCACCACCCTCACTTCTATTGTTTTCAGCCAGTAATCATTTTCTCTAGTCTCTCACACCCCCTTTAAGAATTGAAAGGTTGCACTAAGGTCTTCCCAAGGCTCTTGTTCTCCAAGCAGAATAACCCCAATCCCTAAACATTTCTTCACAGTTAGTGTGTTCCAGCCCTCTGATAGTTTTTATGGTCCTCCCTTGGACCTGTTGTAACGTGTCTGACTTTCTTATACTGAGATCACCAAAGCTGGGGGCAATACTCCAGGAGAGGTCTCACAAAAGTGAAATAAAAGGTCAGAATCACCTCCCTTGACCTGCTGGCCACATTTCTTTTGATTTAGCCCAGGATATAATTGACTTTCTGGGCTGCAACTGTTGATTCATATCCAATATTTCATCTACCATTATTCCCAAATCCTTCCCCACAGGGCTGCTCTCAGTCCATTCATTACTCAGTGCCTGTGGATGCTGGTGATTGCCTCGGCCCAGGTGCAGGACATTGCACTTGGCCTTGTTCAGTTTCACGAGGCTCACACTGGCCCACCTCTCAAGCCTGTCAAGGTCTCTCTGGATGGCATCCCTTTCCTCAAGAGCATTAACTGCACTACTCAAAGTGCTGGTAATGAGGAGCAAGGATTCTGAACACTCTTCAGTATGAATAATATGATTTGGCTACATACGGGGAAAAAATAACTTATTTTTTCCCCAGTTTCTCTTAACTATTCAACAGGAAACAATAAGTTTTTGTAAACAAAACAAGAGTGCAGATCCATATTTAGGAATACTAAATACCAGTCAAAAGTAGACTGCTTGTAACACAGTGTAAAGCTGTCAGGTCTTTTGAAACACAAAAATGTATCTTTGAAATTATGGTGACAACATAAGTGTTCATATAAATCAAACTTCCAGGCCATTTAACTTGATCCTCACCCATTTGTGTCCAGTCTGCAGTAATTTTTCAGTTGAAATGCCAGATATTACCAAAAAGCATAGTTGTTATGCACTTATAAAACAGTTCAAATGACAA
Organism: Prinia subflava; assembly: GCF_021018805.1. Taxonomy (NCBI): domain Eukaryota; kingdom Metazoa; phylum Chordata; class Aves; order Passeriformes; family Cisticolidae; genus Prinia; species Prinia subflava. The sequence goes on along the minus strand of NC_086253.1, from coordinate 19,637,398 downwards.
ATATTACTGAGATGGTAGCACAGTAATGATCAGAAAGGAGACTCAAATCTTGGCTATCTTCATGTTATTCAATAACAAAATGGTTTTTAAGTGAAACTCAGTTAATAGGGTTTTTTCAATGTCAATGTTCAATTAAAGAGATTCTCAGAAGTGCTGTATGTAGAACATCAAATTTTACCGAACTACCCTAAATGAAAATCCTTTAAATGTCTGAAATCTGTGTGATTGCAGAACGTAAATGTGTGTGTATATATTAAAGTCACTCATTACACTTTTTTATTTAGAATGTGAGGTAGTTGTCTTCTATATAAATGTTTCTGGGTATTCTCTAATATTGAACTCATCAGTTAAATTTACCATCTGTAATACAGAGTTACAATTTAGAATATACAAAAAGGGCACAGCTGTTGAATACAGTACCATTGAATTACATTTTTTATTCTTGGAATTATAGTGTAACATTAGATAGTGACAAGCAACCAAAAAAACCTCAATTTTCCATTTGTATTAATTTATATTTTTCCTAAATGTTGGAAGAAAAATTCTGAGGTCTGTATATGAAATTATATTGCCAGAAATAGCTGCTCTAGAGAGAAGAAAAAGAAATCATACAATACTGCAGGTAGCTTTGAACATGAGAGTCTTGCTTCTGCCTCATATTCAGTTATATAAAGCAGATATTACATCTATGAATGAATAATTTGAAAGAACTTTCATAGTAAATATTTACTTTTAAATTTCATAGCACATAGGGTAATTAGAGTATATGCATATATATTTATTTAAATTAACTGGCTCTTATTGATACTGCTGTTTAAGTTTATTGAACTATTTTTGCAGCATTATGAATGATTTGAGTTATTTTCCTTTTAAGTTGGTTGGACTGGGTTTTTTTTCCATGACTTACATATTTTCAATTGTATTTACAGGGAAGTTTGACAGTTATTTGCAATTATTTGTGAGTTGCATGAAAATATATGGTTTACTATTGAGAATTTTTTATGCCTACATAGTTTAAATAGTAGGGGAAAAATATTATAGTTGGTCAGTCATTGGTCTTTTCTCTATTGTTGTCTTTCTCTTTTCTGGTGCAGCATCATGCAACCAGAATCTAGAGGAAACAACAAATTCTGCACACATGAAATTTGTGGTATCTCTCCCTTTAACATACAGGGAAACAAGAGTCAGCAACAGCTTAGCTCAGAAAGGATATGGATAAGCACATCATGTGTGAAGGGAGGTAAGGTAATTCCTGGAATAGATGAATAAATGATCTCGGGTAGATCACACTAAAATCTGGAGGTTTAAAATGCTTTTCAATGTATCATACCTTGATAACATTATATAAGCCATATGTACACCACAGCTACAGTGGGATGTATTAGAAACTGTTGTCACCTATTGGTGTGTACATAAGGAACATAAGTTTGGGGATTTTTTTCCCTTGTCTCAATAAGTAAAAGTTATTACTGAGGTATTGCTAATTAGTGTTAAGTGTAATCACTAAGATAGACAGTGTTATTCAGTGACTAGGCAAAACAGTGCACTAGAGAAACTCATTTCTAGCCAAAGGCTGTTAGGACTAATTTTAAAAATATCTCTACTACTTCTAAGTTCTTACAGTAACAACTGAATCTTTTGGAGCCGGCCATCAGACATACATTTTCAAACTAAACATTGAATACTCAGAAAGTGTTAAATTCTACTCACCTTGAGCTGGATCTATAGAATTGAATGAAATTACTTTCCTTAAGATCTGGAGATCTAATCTACAGGTAACTACTCAGCAGATCATGGTGTTAGTGAGCAAAAGTCCTGCTTTTTAATAGAATGTGTATATCTGTAAAATATATGGGCAAAATCATGAACCTGAACTGTCAGGTTGAGGTTCTACAAGGCTGAAGGCGTCTTTCTTGTGGGGGTGAAAGAAAATGGTTTTTTTGAAGGCATTAAACTCAAAGCTGGAGAGAGTCCAGAGGGCACCACCAGCACCAAGCAGGGGCCTTTCCCTACCCTTCCCACAGTCCAGGGCCCTATTTAATGCCAGCTTGGTGCTGTTAGTCTCTCCTCCAGGGATGCCATAGGAATGCAAAGCTCCAGCATTACCTTTGATTTTGTCTACTGCAATGATGCTGTGGCTAGCTTCTCTCCAGTGCTCTGTCCTGTATGGATGCATGTGTTCCAATATTTGATTCTCACTGGTGAAATCTGTCCATTTTCAGCCTCTACATTTACTTATAATGGCTTAATAACTACAGATCTTAATCCAGCTTTTTAAAACTCGAACCTTGATCTCTGTCTTTCAACAATTACACTTTCAATAAGGCTGAAAATAATAAGTGAGAAGGAAGAAAAAACCCCAAACACTTTGAAAGTGAGAGGCCAGTCATGCATGTATAAATGTTGTCTCTTTAACACCTCTCTGAATGTTGTTTGCTTATGTGAGTTCTGGTCTGAACTGAAATAATTGACACTCTTTCAACTGCAGACCAAAAATTACTGAGAATATAAAATGTGACTCAGTACTCATTTTAGTTGGCTTTACTCTAGTTTTACTTTATGTCTAGATAAAAGTAAGAGCAAAAAATAGCTAAAAATGTTGTTATTCTATTTTTTCTTAGAGAGCTAGCCAGTTAAAAAACATAAAATATTGCTACATGCCAGATGACTTCATAACCGTTCATACAAAAAGAAAGGTATGAACTTATATTCATAACTTATATCTACTTAATTTTAGTCAGCCTCATCGGCAAATTTATTTTAATTCATTTACTCTTTTGCAAAACCCTTTAGTTAATAGAAGTTATTGTGATCAAACTATAAAGAAAAATTAAACTGATTCTTTTGTTCAAAAAAAGCACCAAAAAAGCAAATAAGCAAATATGATAATAAGGGTCAAATCTGGGAAAGTGATAAACATGGTTTAATGATGTTAAAAATAAATATAAGAAAATTAAAAATATATCATTGTACACTGATATTTAAAAAAACCACAAGAAATATTTAAAATTTAGAGTATAATAAATATTATAATAAAATAAAAGTATCAAATAAAAGTACCTACATCAACTCCCTGCATCCTTCTCAATCACACTTACTATTCTCTATAGTTCTATTCCAACTTCCTTTTTCCCCATCTTAAAAAGCTCTTTGTAGATGAATGAGAAAAAACTAAACAAAACTTCCTCAAAAGAACTTGTTATGGTACATGTTATTTACTTACAATTATGCATCATTTATTGTGTCAGATCAACGCTTAAAGATGAAATAAACTTCTGCTAAAATTCATAGTCTCCTTGGTCTACAACAGTTCCCCAGAATGACTTTCTGGCTACCACTTTGTGATTTGAAAAGTTCCCATAACTATATTAGCAATTTTTATTCTCCCAGGTCTTCAAGGACAGTCTGCACACATTGCACAGTCCTACATGAATGATTCTGTAGGGCTACAATTTTGAATAAATGTTTTAAAAATGGGTTCCATACATTTCTTCATTCACTAATTAGGGTACATTCCTAAGCTCTTAAAAAAACCTTCTTACAGTCAGTTTAGTGTTCTTCTTACCCTTACCCCCTTTCTTTTAATGCAGCATATAAATGATTTCACCCTCAGTTCCAGCTGTACAGATCTGGAGACTATATTGGTTAAGTGGCTTCCTGTGCTGGTCCTATACTTTAATGCTAAAGAAAGTTTGTTAATGAACTTTGTAGTTGACAGTAAATATTGGCCATCTTTTGGAAATTGTTTCTTGCAATTAAAAAATTTACAGGTGAGTGTACTTATCTTTTAATTATTAAAAACAACAACAACAACAACAAGAATAAACCAAAAAAAAAAAAAAAAAACCAAACCAAACCAACAAACAAAAAAAAAAAAACCCTCACTAGAATTTTAGGTTTACATTATTCTTAGACTTCTCCATTCGTTTAATGTTCAACACCGAGAATTTTTTTTTTTTCTTGCTCTGAGTCTTAAGACATAGGTTCAGTGTTGTCTGAAAATTATGTAACTGTGCAGGTCCATATATTTGAAAGAACTTGCACAATGTTTAATTGTAAAATTCCTCTGAATCCAGCAAATTATTTGTTCTTTACCTTTCCACACATAGTACCTACTGAAAAAAAAATCTGTTCCCCTCACTTCTGGGTGAAATAGAATTTTTGGCACTCGGTTCCCTTGTAAGTTAAAGCCTTAAATTTGTTACTTAATAAATATTGTTTTCACACTCACTTAATGCTTGTTTTAATTCTTCAATACACAATTTATGTACTTTGAGAGACTAAGGAATCTGATTAAACTCATTGTTCATCTTGTGCCACAAAAACACCATAGGTCTGTCCTGAAGAATTCAGTGTATTATTTTAAGATGGTGCAATGGGTGGAACAGGAGCTTTAAAGAAGAGTAAATGTGCGAAACAACAAAAAAAAAATATGATCATCATGAATAATTTAACCCACCTTTTCTTTATAGTAGAATACCACAATCATAGTTCCTAAACAGGAGATGGATAGAAAAATCCTAGGATTTTTTAAATCTAAAAACAACAACAATAAAAAGAAAGAATTAAAATTATGGCTGTAGTCAGAACTGCATGACACAGTATTTGAAAATCAACGTGTACATAGAAATGCAGGGTTTGTAAGGTTAAATACCTTTGTTTATTTTAACATGAAACTAAAAATTGAGCAAATTTGGCAGACCAGAAAAAGGAAAACTACATCATCAGCAGGTCCACAGCAAGTTTGTTTTAAAGTGAACGTTGTTCATTTGTACTCAATAATTCTGTAGCTCTTTAGTAGATGTTAGGAGGCAAATTCAGGTGAAAGAAATTATAAGTGATACAATTGTTTTGAAGTTATCAGACTTGAGACCAACTGAATCTGGCTGGCAGAATTTCTGATGCAAAGATATGTCATTTTTTGAGACAGAAAAAGAGCATGCAATATAGTCCATTGTTACATAATATTTATCATTTTAAAACTTTGTCATTTGAGGGCTCTCTATTGCAATTTGGAGGTATCACTTTGTTTTTGTTCTCAGGCCTGGAATCAGACAATGTTTATTATTTTGCATTCAAGATAACCTATTCTTGTTCATATAACTGTAGTAGTAATTAACACAGTTGTACTCAGATACTGACTGATCTGATCATTTAAAGGTCAGATTGTAAAGTTACGATTGCAGCCTTTTGACATGGTACTGCTTCTGCTGAAAGGGAGCTGTTCTTAAGTGTGGCTGTGTTTTTTCTTTCCTTATTTTTTTACTCTGTTTTTGATGTTATTGTTTGATTTTTTTTTTTAATGTATGTGTGTGTTATAAACCATCTTTCATAGTCTGCCATCTTAACTGCTCTCGGCAGAAGTGTGGTTCTTAATTACAAAGTGTCATAAATTCATATGCCATTTGTAACTTTAATGGCAAATCATCAGTGAGATTTGTTCTGCCAGGGCTGTGGAACACTGAAAGCAGAATTTCACAAGTTAATGGCCTGCCCTTTTCTGACAGCACACCAAGCTTTCACACTATTAACTAACACTTTGCTTCACTCAACCACTGAACTGTTGACAAAAGCACTTTAGCAAGTCTGAACAGCAGAAAAAAAAACAAGTAAATCAAAAGCTGGTTTGGAATGAGGCAGAAAAACAAGGAAGAAAGATGAATCAAAGGAAAAATTTTAACAAGCAAAACAAAGCAACTTGGTATGCTTCGATAAACTTTATCATTAATGCATCAATATAATGAATAGTACCTGTTATAATTTTTCAGTTTTTGAATAGCTTTTCTTCTCAATACTGAGGAAACAATCTTTGAATAATCCCAAATTATTTCAGTTTTATTTAAAGGTTTGATCCTACATAGCTGAGGTACTGCTTATTTTATTCAACTGGTTCTGAAACATGAAGAGACTGAATTTTTCCCTGTGGAGATAATTAAATTTCATAGAAAAAAACATTCATAATGGAAATATTGATTCCTGTATAGATTGCAGAAAGAGATGTTTTAAGAGCCTGAAAGAGATAGTAATTTTTATTAATAAATAAAGTCATATGTTTAGATGCAATCACAAAAATATAATGTATTCAAGCACAGTGGGTTTCTAACACATAGAGATCTTTAGTTTGCAACAATCTATCTAGAATTGTATGTAAGTGTACCTTTATCTGTTAAATGCATGCACACACACATCTGCTTCCTGACCACAATTTTCTTATGAGCAATGACAGGTCATTGAGGAATACATGTATGTTGTTTCATCCAGAATATTCTTGCAAGTGTAACCCAATTCTTCTTCAGTAGCAGAGACAACATATCACGAAGACTTCCGTGAAGTGCAGGATTGTATGATTACAGCTTCGGACTGAATTGTGTATAAAAATTAGCATGTAGAGGAGGCCTGCAAAAAAAAAGACACAAAGTTTCTGATCCACTTCATGGAATCTTGTGAATATAAATGCTAGGAAATGCACATACTTCGTAGTCAAGCGATCTACATACTCAGACTTTTTGGCAGATGTCCCCATTCTTTTAGTCAAGATGTTTTAAAATTTCTTTGTAATCATGATTCATAATATTTTATTTGCCATTGCATCCAGCAGAATTTCTTACTGTCCTAAAGCATGTTGGAACACTTTACTGGTTTCAGTGACATGCCTGTGTTACACATGCCTATGAGAAGAAACAAATCAAAATATTCCTAACAAAATAATTTCTGCTTCTGCCTTCTTCTGTAACCATTGCAATTTTCTCTGAATCAACATCAAGGATTTGCTGCAAACTACTACACTGATGGATTTGCTGCAACCTATTCATTGTTCAGTTCAAATAATTAAAAAGCATTTGAGGACACCGAAGAGAGTAGCAGCTTTTTCATTTATTTTGTTTCAAAATTCCAGCTTTGGTAAATTTGGACATCTACATAGATGTTTAGACTCCTCATAAAACATAACAAAATGGAACAATATAATCTGCAAATTGGTTAAAAATCTGAATTATTTAATGAATGTGACATAGGATTAGCCATGGAATTTCCCAGGACAGAGAGTCACAGCTGCCTTTCACAAAAGTAAATGAACTTCAACTGCTAATCTTAAAGAGGTCATATTTAGTTTAAGTACTTAGTACACATTTTTAAAGTCAAGGCAGTAAGACAGATGCCAGAGAAATAGGAAAATGAAATAGGATGTAGGTGGGTATTAAGAGAGAAAAGTGACAGAACAACCCAAAGATAAAAAAAAAAAAAGCCATTTTAGCTGACAGTCAAAATTTCCTGTGAGATATTAACAAACTCAGAGATTATTTCTTTCTAGTTGTTTGCTCTTTGTCCAATTGGTCTCAATTAAGTGTTTCTGGAAAAATGTACAGCATCCAAATTTGTATTTAGTGATATGAAAATTTATACTTAAGATCCTCTTTCCCTGTTCAATCATGGACATTAAATATTACAACGTTGTCATTCTCTGTCCACTTTTATACTTTTCAGGCAGAATCTTTCATTTATTTATAGTTTTTGGGATAAAATTGTAAGTAAAAGAAATGGGAAGATGATTGATGACAGCAAGAAATTTAAAACACTTAGATTTCATTCTTGAAAAACAGGGTCTTGTGATAAACTTGGGGGTAATTTTAATGTCACAGAATCAATCAGCAAAGAAAATAAATGTTGAAATAACGATAGAAAAATTAACAAATATATAGACATTTCACATAAGCACATTGGTAACTTTAGAGAGAAAGTAAAAGTATTTCTCAAGTAGATTTGATGCTGAAAGTGCAGAGACTCAAACTGAACAAAATCCCAATTCAGTTTCAAAGCAGGAAGACTTTGAAAAATCATTCTGCATTTAAAGATAAAAACATTAATTCTCTAAATAGCTTTGTTTACAGAGAGTAAAAATATTCCAAATGCTAAAAGAAGGACTGTATGATACAGGACCAAAAAATTTCTTTGTTAGATACCCCTATCTGTAGACAATGTTGTAAATTTGTATTCTTTCACATCATGTCCAAGTCAGGGTTAGTTGAGAAGACTACTTTCAGAAGGCATCGTGAGCTAGAACTAATGTAAGACAATAGCATTAATATCTGATCTGACTAAAATATGAGGTTCTCTTGAAAATAAGAACTGTACTTCTGTAACAGTGTACAGATGAGGAAAGCATCATTTCCTACTCACAAATGAGTCATTTTAAGCAATTTTAAAATAAAGTTCGAATATTTGGAATGAATTCTTGGTTTCTATTAAAAAAAAAGTTTCATATAATTTCATATATTATTGTATTTTTGTTCCTATTTGAAGTAGTAAGTCTGTCTTCTTTTCTTCTCCTACTAAGTGATATTCCTGAACTCACAATAAAAAACTATGATTTACTTTTCTCATTTTGTCCAACTGTTTACACTCTCTGATTCTCTGTAAAGAGGCTGACCCAAGAAATGTTGGTTCCATGATAGAGAATTCTAGCCTCTCCATTTATATTTGAAATTTCTGACATCCTTGTATACAATCAAATAACAAAGAAATGAACTTTTGTGTCTAATTTCAAGAGTAAGAGATATTAATTGAACTTTTTCCCCCCGCTTTTTGGTAGACACTTTATTTTGTAATTCATTGATCCAAAATGAAAGTTTAATAAATTCATGACCTCTCTAGCGAAACTTATTTCTCCAAAGCTCAAATAACCAACAGGTCATAAGGTCAAGTATATGAAAGTTATGTTCAGCATTTTAGAATAAATCAAGTATTCAATAAATGATTCCTGAGCTTTTGGGAACAAACTGTGAAACATCTCTGCGCAACCAAAAATAACACATTTCTCTAATTAGGCTGGTTAATGATGTTTACATTTGCATAATCACCACAATGCTTCCATTAATTTTTGCATGTTTTACATTTTTCTTTCCATTTAGCAATTTCTCACATTGTTTGTGGGGCAGTGTGGTGGATTAATCCTAGAATATTTGCATTTTTCTATAAATAGCATTACACATTGCTAAATAAATAAAGAGTTGAGTGGGTGTTTTTGCCTGTTTTGCTAATCATTTGGATATATATGTTTCTGTTACATTTTCTGTGCATGTTGAAAGAAATAGCTCCTAGTCCAGAAGATTTATGAATCCTCTCAGAAACATCTGTAAGGAGACTTCATTAAAATAATATTTCTCTATACAAAATTTTTTACTTCAATAACAGAAAAGTCATTTTACTTTTCACAAAACTTGTCCAAACTGATAAAATAGAGCATAGAAGAAAGTAGGAAGAAAGAAATGTTCACTACACTCACTTGCAGGAAAAAAAAAAGGAATTACCAGAAAAGACAAGTGATATTTATATATATATATATAAAAATAGAAAGAATGGTCAGCAAAAAATCTTTCCTTAAGACACTGGTGGTTAGATTTGTATCACATACCATAAATACAGAGCATGTTGAAAATGCTACTAGAACATAAAAATCAGTAACAGTAAAAATACTGTGTTCTGGAATACATGTTAGACAGTAATATAAAATTATAATGAAAAACATAATCACTCTAATTCTACAAGGTATCAGGTGTTGTTGGCAGTTTTCTCTGCACAAAAATAACTAGTTATGCATATGCTGTACACAATTTATACAGAATATGTGCTTATAACTGTAACAGAGACAGAAATTACAGCAAAAAAGAAGAAAATTTATTTTAAAAATATTAAAAAAAGGGGCAGAGGAGAGTAGAAAAAAAAACCTGAATGGAAGATGTTCCTAGTTGAAAAATATTGCTTCCTTTACCTGAAATAATTTTTTATGTATTATAGAGTGAATTGAAATAGCTTGTTGGTCTGTGTGAAATCTACCATGAAAAACACAAAATTGGTGTCCCAACTCTCTCTCCCTGGCTAATGGCTAAACCTGACACAAGGAAAAGTTCTAGGGATTATGAAGGCTCTGCCAACCTAGTTCAGCTTCCATTGCAAGTAGAATATCATCCTTATTTTTACTGTTGAATACATCTTTCAGAACTACAGGCAGATAAAGCCTATGTTATGCCTCAGTGGTGGCCATACCAAAACTTTTGAATCCTTATAGCTATATAGACAATAAACTGAAAAGCAGAAATCAAGAAAAATAATGAAATTTTTTGATTTGAATAAAAAACATGTCTGGAAAGATGCATAAACACAGATGTGGAAGCTGAATTTGAATTCATGAAAATGATTATGAAGACACGATGCATAATGAGAAAAGAAACCATAACTTCACTTTCATTTGGACAGGAGATTGGAAGAAAAGAAAACAGTGTACTGAAAATAAATTGTCACCTTCCATTATTTTAAATTCATATATCTTATATTATATTTAAAGGAAATGCAAATTCTCCTATAATACCACATATATATATATATATAAATTTTACTTAAGTTGGTAAGGGGTTAAAGTCACATCTATCATTGTGTTATGAGTGCTTTCTCTAGTGTGAATAAATGTTCATCTTTCAAACCAGTAATTTTCATGAAAAGACAGATATAGATATTCTTGTTATTTATTAAAAAGGATTACAATTTTTCAAGTCCATTGTACATTCACTCTCTTAATACCCAACATATCAAGAGATCTTTAATTTTGATGATCTTATGTTTTGTGTGACAAAACTTACTAGTGACCCTTTGTCACAAATCTTAAGATTGTTTCAAGAATCCCTGGCAAAGGCATCAGCATAAACACATTTAATATAAAAATGAAATAATGAGAAAGTTCTTTGGCAAGTTTCACTCTACTGCTTGATAGATGGTTAAAGACAGAGAAAGATCAAACTAAAGTCTATTATCAATCAATTTAAACCCAAAATCAGTCCAAAAATTATCTGTATGAAGGCTAGGGCAGTGGAGGCAGGTAATGTGGTAGGGGAAAGAACCTACCACATAAGGGTAGGATAAGAGAAGGAAAGGATAAAAAGGAATATGAGGGGCCATTCCATGGAGTCTTAAGGTTCAGAGTAGACCACCTTGCCAAACTGAGCCCCAGACTACACCACCAGTTTAAGTCTAAACTTTTAACAGCCTTTAACTTAACAGCACTCAATCAATAACTTAATTTAGCCAAAGATTCATATAGAATTTACTATAGCACAACAGCAATTCACAGGTTACTTACAGGTCTAACTTATTTACAAATCTTAAGTACTTAAGAATCTAGGAGAGCAACATTCATCATATATTTGGTAGGGCATATTCACACTCACACTCAGTCTTAGAAGAGTATGTGCAAGGCAGACTTGTGAAAAATTCCCCTCAAATTCAGTGAAGTACTCATGTCAGATGCCTTTCTATCTTCTCAGTGGGGTAAGGATTGAGCCTCCAGGAATGTGGGTATCAGTGTAGCCTTGATTTGTCACTTGGTGATCCTCCAAGTATGGCAAACTTGAGAGTTCACTGTCTCTGAGAGGCATCCCAGACAGAGATAATTGCTGGATGCAGCCCACTGCAGTCCAGTCTCAGGGTTGCTGCTCCCTGAGATTCTCCTCAGGGTTGCTGTTCCCAGAGGTAATAAGGTTTTCAGTCTTCTCTTTGCCCTAAGTGTTACACACCAGAGGTAGAGACGACAAGCTGAGCCCACCAGTGCATGTTTCCAAGGTTGTTTATTCTTCATTATCTCAGTCCTTTTTCAGCTCTGCCAGGCCTCCCTGGCAGGGTACCTTATCTTAGTTCTTTCTCAGCTCTGCAAGGCATCCCCAGCAGAGCAGGACACGCGGCAGACTGGGCAGATCAGAGAGCCCCGCACCTTATGTACAGTACCCCTGTCCGAGACGTATTTTTTATTTACAAAATTGTACCAATACCTATTACCTATACTAACATGTCAGTTCTGCTCTAAGCCAATCTCTAAAACCCAACTCAGCACAAGATGGGGGATGAGAGCAAGAACAAGGAGCACAGGGGCCACTCCCCAATTCCTCCATCTTGTCTCTTCAACCTCATATACTAAAAATCCTAGATTCTACATTTACATTCTATGATAAACTAAATACTACTTATTTTGAATTCTCTCAGCTCGTGATTCTTCACACAATGTGGGCATTCACTCCCATGGCCAGGGATCAGAGGCAGTGTCCTCCTGGGCTCTGTGTGAGGCTGGTTGACCCCCTGGTACAGATCCCAGACACCCCTGTCTGGTCTCCAAACCCTCCAGGGTGCCCAGAGGGATGTTCTAGACTCCAACAGTCCAGGAAGGCTCAAAAGATCTCACTAGGAAACACTATTTATAGGGTTCCAAGATAGTTGATTTTAGTCCTAATTTTTCACTCTGGCTGTAATCTGCTGAAGCAAGGGCCTGGGACAGGAGGGGAAGATACATCACCACACCCTTCTCCATGTTATTTGATGTCATCATGGATTTTCACTCACATTTAAACGATAGTTCTGATTGCATATGAATAAAAGAACAGCTAGGCTGTATGTTCATACTGCCCACAGTCTTCTTTTTTTGTGGTCTAGTAAATTTTGAATCCTTGCAGAGAATTTCACAAGCATCTAATACTTGGTATTTTTCACTAAGTATTTAAACATTTTTAATTGCTTTGTAGAAATTCTGGCAAATTTCAGAAAGACCTAATTCTGCTATATTTAATGTTTAACTCGGAGGTTTGGATTCCATTTTTCAGGCTGAGCATAATCAGCTACTGAAATGGTTAACCTGTAAGTGCTATATTTCCTATTTTGTTCTTTTACAAATGGATGTAGCTTATTTAGACATTCTTCGTTGGTTTTTGTCATTCTTATATATAGTTTGGCTTCATACTCCAAACAGTGTTATTTTTATTTTGGGGATCATTTCAGTAGACTACATTGCTGGTTAACGGAATAAAAATCCGTTTGGTATTTTGTGATGGAAATCTTCTACTCAGTGTCATTGTCTAGTTAAAAGGTTGATGCATAAAGTACACTTATTAGCATTTTACCTGGATGCTACCTGACTACTGGCTCTCGTTTTGGGTTATCTTCTTTCATATTTTGTAGCTATTCACTGCTCTCCCTTAAAAGTACAGTACAAGTCACCTACTCCTTAAACCTTTTCTAGTTACTTGAGCTCAAATTAATGAGAAGAGAACTGTATTCTCTAGAGAAAAACATAAGTATTTTTCATTGGTTGTACTCTAACATGAGAGTAGAAGTGGGGAATCATGTAGGTTATGTTTACTTTAGCAAGTAAAGCTGAACAGTAGAAATGGACTTGCAAATCAAAGCAGTTGTCAATAACTTGACATCCGCTATTAACGAGTTTCATGTGGGGTTACTTCAGATTGTCTTCAATCCGCTTTAATGAACGAATGGCATTAATAACTGAAGGTCATTGGGTGTACCTTTGCTGTGCATCATCAGATTAGTTTCACCTGATATGAATGCGTGTGCTCTGAGACTGTCCTGCAAAGTGAATCGAAGCAGGGTATGGATGTTAGCACCAAAAACACACTCCTAATCCAGAATGGAACTGTAATGTAGATATACCCTCAACCACGCTGTAAAACCCAGACAAATTTAAGGATTAGAGAGATCTCAGGTGATGAGAACTTCATGGAACCTTTGAGTACTAAAACTGAAATAATGAAGAATTTCTCTTGTTGCATGGATTGCTGTTGGGGCTTTTTTGACTCTTTTCATTTTATGGATGTTAAAAAGGAATCTATGGACCAAATATGATAGAAAGCTAGAAATGCTCAAGGCCAGGTTGATGGGGCCTGGGGCCCTGAGCATCCTAATCTAGTGGGTGACATCTCTGCCCTTGACAATGGGGTTTTAAACTCGATGATCTGCAAGGTTCCTTCCAAACCAAAGTATTTTGTCATTCCACATTTCCATGTTCTCATAGAGAATTTGCTATAAGCCACAATTTATTAATACTAAGACACATATATATATATATTTAAAATAGATAATGTATTCACTGGCATTTCTTCTACTCAGTATTAAGTAATTTCCATTTTCAATACAGCTTCTTAGCAGAATTTCATCCTTTGCTCTGATTACAAATGCCAACTTTTAAGTTCATTTTCTGAGGAAAGTATTTGCAGTCTTCTCTTATATTCAATGTTAGATCTATAATGCTTAAAGCCTGAAAGCTTGAAATTAATGTGCTTTGTATTAGAGACTTAGTCATTGACATTTAAAACTTACTATATCCACAATTAAGGATTTTTTTTCAGTCAGAATCCTTTTCTAATTTTTAAAAGAAGCTGGTTATTTAATTCCTTATTGAGTATACTTCTAAGTAGATGTAATTATAGGACTCATACCCTTATTTATATGTGGTCTACATTTGGGGATGTAATATAATATTTTTTACATCTAATATGCCTGCAGTTATTTGTTCACTAAAGAGGGGAAAGTCTTTACATCTTAATAGTAAATGTCTATATTTTTAATTTAGGAAATAAATTATTTTCATAACTATCTGAAATTTTAGTGTAAATTTTACAATTCACATAACATAGCATTTCATTGTTAAATGTGAATGTAACAGATTTTATTTTGAAATTAGGCACAATTAGCTGTAGATAAACATTAATTAATTTTTACTTTTCCCAGTATTTATTTTTAATTGATGTTGGCCAGATTTTATACAATCATAAAATAATTAAGATTATAAAAGACCCCTAAGACTGAGTTCAACCACTGAGCAAGCACCACCATATTCACCACTAAAGCATATCCTCAAGTGCCACATCCAGACAGCTCTTGAGCACTTTCAGGAAAGGGAAGTGAATTTCACCATTTCAATCAGCAGCCTATCCCAATGCCTGTCCACCCTTTCAGTGAAGAATTTTTTCCTCCTAGCCAAGCTAAGCCTCTCCAGGTGCAACTTGAGGCTGTTTTACCTCGTGCTATCATTTTTTTAACTTGGGAGAAGCCTGAGTAAGGTCAGGTTTTACCCAGTGAACAATGCACCCATCCAAGACATGGAGAGCAAATTTCTCCAGGAGAATGATTTACTAAAGTCCACTAGATGGGTCACCTTGTCACAGAAGTATATAAGGTTAATCAAGAAAAGTACAGGAGTTTTGCAAAGGTATTGAATCTTCCATGTAAAAGTGCTGTCCTTTTTCTGCTTGAAGACAGACATATATTGACAGACCCAGTCCAAGATAAAAATTAAATAGCAGTTTTTAGATCTCTGCAAGGTCACTACAATTAGAGGAAATTACATTCCCACCTTCAGAAATCTCCCCTGCTGTGCATTCGTGAGTTTTCTCAAAGAGGACTTCTTTAAAAGTGTTTCTTATGATATTCTCCTCCTTCCAATAACAGGAAAAAACCTGTTGCAGTATTTTCTGCCTGAGATCCCCCTTCTTAGAGCTAGAACTAAAACCTGAGACTGTATACATACATATGTATATGCATTCTTGTGTGTATATATATGAGTATCTTCCCTTCTGTCATATATTCATAGTATTCATAGAGACAGGTTTACACTATTTGAATTCAATAGGAATGCAGTCTGTAGCAAAAAAAATCCTCTTTATATAGGTATCCTGAATTTACCTACTTCAGTATCAAATATAAGGCTCTGTATCTGCCTTTAGTGATGAAACATCTCTAAATCTACTGAAAGTAAATATGTATAATTTAACATATGAATGATGTATATAATGAAAATGGTGTGTCTGATACTTCTATGTTTGATTCACAGATATCTTTTCTTTCCATGATTTTTTCATTAAGGATCTGCACTGAAGATTTCTGCATGTAGATTTTTAGTTGGCTCCATCTTGTTGGTTTTAAAATTAATAGGGCAGGTGAAGATAGTCTCATATATTCTTAATAAAATGGTTTATACATGTAAACCACTTAATAAATATTTTATAATATATATATTTATAAATATATGTTTATTTATATTTCTTTATATATATTTATAAAAATATCCAAGAAAATGGGATAACTTATGTCTTTGGTCAAAAGTTAGAAGTAAACATGTTGACCACCTCAATATTTTTCCTTTTTTTTTTTTTTTTCTTTTTTTTTCTTTTTTTTTCTTTTGCTAGTTTAATTTTCCTTTGGAAGACACATTTCTACATATAAAACTCATGACACTAAAAAGAAAATAGGTAAGATTTGTAAGGTGGTACCTACAGTAGTCAACTTTGGTTTTGTATCTGTAGGCAAAATACATGTAAAACCTAATTTAAACAGCAGGGTAAATATAGAAGACCTTGTTTATTTTTCTAGCCATGCCCAGGGCTGGGTGCCTTTTCATATCTGCTTTCCTCAACCCATTCCTAATTTTGGCCTTTATAGCATTCTGGACACTGAAGTAGAAATTGCCCAAAAATAATGTGATGGTTGGACAAAAATAGACAATCCTTGCATTGCCTGCAAAGTAAATAGCAGTGATTTTTGTTAGAAACAGAGAACACTAATTCATAAGAAAAGCTCTAATGATGCTGGGTTTAGTTGGGATAGAACTAATGGTCTTCCTAGCAGCAGTTACAATGTTGTATTTTGGATTCAGTATGAGAATGATGTTGGTAACACACTGTTGTTTTAGTTATTGCTAAGTAGATCTTTAAAACAAGGGCTTCTCAGTTCTCATGTTCTGTTAGTAAGGTGCAAAAGAGGTTGAGAGGAAGCACGGCCAGGACAACTGACCTAAACTGGCCAAAGGGAAGTTCCAGACCACAGAATGTTATGCTCCATGTATAAACGGCTGCTCAGGCGTGGGCTGGGCATCAGTCTGTGGATGATAAGCAACTATTGGATGGTTAGGTAATTTGCATTAATAGGCAATAGTTAACAGTTGAGTATTAAACAGTCAGCTTGCCAAAACTACTTCTGAAATGCTGACATGTCTGTAAGATGTGCTAGTTCATTTAATGGTATAAATGAAAGATGAAGCTGTCTAAAAAATCTGAATGAAAAACCTACCAAAAGGCTTTGTCAGACCATTGGAAAAAGAGAAAATGGCAATTTGAATGTGCTCACATGTCATTATTATTATTAGTTTGGTTGAATGTTTCTAAGCTCACCAATCTAAAGTACTTTAGTTTCTTATACAAGAGCATTGGATTTTAAAATATATAGTTTTTAGTAGCAACTAGTATTACATGAATTAAAGCTTCTGACATTTCCATAAACCTGTAATAAGGATTTATTACAGGTTACGGGTAACTAGTTGAGAGTAGCCATTACAAAGAAACTATTTTTACAGAAAAGGTCTAATATAAAAAATAAAATGCATTAAATCTGTATAAAAAAGACATGGTAAAATTACACACAGAAATTCAAGCATCTCTTAACTTGTCAGTTTCCATGGCAGCAAACAATTTGTATATTAGCCAGTATTTTAAGCACAAGATTTTTTTAATGATTTAGAAACATTCAAAGACAATTAGAATCTGTTATATTTTTGAAAAAAATGAACTCTGAGGTATTTTATTTTGTTACATTATAAGATTTTTTAAAAGATTCTTACCAATTCAAACTTTCTTTTTATGATTTTGTGCTGTGAATTTCTCTTGGTTTCATTATTATGAAGAAATTACATTAACACATTCACAACCTGCAAATTCAGAATTAAATAAGTTCTAGAAATACTTATTGATATAGGAGACAGTGTGTCCAGCAGTAGTATTACTCACCATCAGAGACTGACATGAGAGGTCTGGTTTTTCAAAACATTTCTGAAACATAATAAATGTTGAGATGCAGAGAAGGTAGGAAAAAACAGCTTTTCTTCTTTAGCTTAAACTGATTAAAGAGTGGTTTTGAGTTAAAGGAATATTTGAAAGTTGATTCACCTGCAGATTTTATGTGACATACATTGGCTATTACTATAATTTTAATTTGGAGAATCACTGCATACAGGTTGAACTTAAATGAAAATACATATGAAAATCTGAAGGTCTTATATATAATGCATAAATTCAATATTTTAAAAAAGGAATAACTCTCCAACTCATTTTTTTATCACACTATGATATAAAAAAATAAAATCTCAGTGGAATACAATTTTATGTTAGGGTAATAAAAACAATACTCACATTGTTGTTCCTAACAAATGAACAGAACAGAAGGAAATCAGAATGTTGTATTTCTATATCTTATTATCATAGCCTGGTTCTTTGCAAGAATTAAAAAAACAAAGAAAGAAATACAAATTTTATTTATTGTAAATGGGGGAAGTTCAGATTAGGCAGTAGAAATAAAAGACGTCACTGAAAGAATGGTTAGGTATTGGAATAAGTTGCCCGGGTGGGTTCTGGAATCACTCCCGGTGAAGTGAGTGATTCCACCGGGAAGCATTGGGGTGTGACACGAGGGGTGGTTATGGGGGTGCTGGATTGAAGGCTGGGCTCATGGAGCTTGAAAGCCTTTTCCAGCCCTGGTGATTCTCTGATTTTGTGGTAAAGGAAATGTAGTGAGAGAAGAAATAATCAGTATAAGAAATACAAAGAGCTGTACTGAAGTGGATCATGTTCCCAGGTTTGTTTGTTTGTTTTATGTTAACTGAGGAAAATTACCTAAGAGGCTGACTAATCATGAAAATAAAATAGAAATTGCATTTATGACGTATCTGCTCTTTTCTCAAAAGTGCCACTAGAGCTTGGAATTTTACACATTTAATGGTTTACAGTGACACTAAAAGAGAGAAAGATATTTTGTGGACATTGTATTCACTCAATTGCTGAATTCCATAGTATAGGGAATTAATTTGTAGTAACTACTGAAAATTAAACAAGCAAACAAGTTATTGAGCTCTTTCAGCTGCTTGTGTTTCAGCTGATTTACATTTGAAAGTGAAATCTTCATATATTAAGGTATAAACACTAAAGCCTAGGTTTTGTAGGAAAATGATCTCTTACATATTTTGTCTTCATATTTTTCTTGTTTCATTCTGCTTTAATGGTCTCATAATATGAAATCTTGTTCTTCCATGAAACTATTTTCATTGACAGGCAAGAAACATTATTCTGGGGATCATCTGTGAAATGTATGTGCTTTGTAGTATTGTATTCAGTACATACCTTTTCCTTTTTTTTTTTTTTTTTTTTTTTTTTTTTAATATAGAGACTTTTCAACTTATGGAAGCACCTGTCTAATAAATGCACAGTTTCAAAAATAACTAACTCTTAAATCCCACTCAATTCAACTGAGTTAAATGTATCATTATTCAAGCATATGGCTGATTTAGCAGAATTTGTGTCTTAAGTCAGGCAACGACCACGTTGTGCTGGAGTGTCTGACTGATATGGGCATAACGTGAGACAGCTTTAAGTTCCCTGTGTATCCAATAGAAAATTTCTGGTGAAAGTAACTTAAAGTACATTATATGACCTCATTTATGATGCCAATACATTTCTTCAGTTTCCCTCATGTTTCACCAGAATGAAATTCTCTTCCACCCTCTGGAATTAGAAGAAATCTATATACTTTCTGTTTTTTGCATAATACTGTCAAGTAGCTATTGCATGTTCTTGTCCTCAGACAGAGCAATTGTAATTAAGTCCTGTAGGGAATACTGACTTGTTCCATCTAAAACTGCATGATCACACAGCACAATCCTATGCTTATTGAAGCCTTATTGAGACTTAGACTTTATGAGGTTTATTTCTTCAAAATGTTGATATTGAAGTGTAACATTTTTAAAGCATAGTGGAATCAAGGTTATGTCATACAGGATCTGACATTAAACCTCATTGTTCTCAAAGAGGTGTTGGGAAATTCAACAGTTAATGAAAATAATATTGAATTAGATAACTAATTTGAAGGTAATTGATTCCCTACTTAATGAACACATTTCATACATCAACTATTTTCTTTAACTAGAAAATAATCATTATCTCCTTAGAAGTAGTCTTTTCAGCAGAGGCTGTAGAGTAGACATTACAGGGTAAATCTCTACAATAGAGTATTTTACTACATAGACAATGATTATTTTTATAATCTTTATTTTTCTCTACTACAATGTGAATTTGTATTGGCAGACCAAAGAAATGTATCTAAGAAAAAAATTCTGGAAATTGGCTTTTTCAGCCAATTTATGTTGTTTGGTTTCCCCCTCTATTATAGAGCCTACAAGAAGATTTTTAGTAGGTATTATAAATCATTCTGTAAATAGATATTTGTATTGAATACAAATCAAAAAATTAGGTGATTCATATAGTTTTTGACAAATCATAAGCACAAGAAATATGAAGGACCTGAAATCTTGGAGCAGTATGTCTGAGAGTTCCTGACACCCATACCATGGCCGTTTCTTCAAGGCTGTGATAAGAAAAAGAAATATCAACTTTCTGCTCCTAAATCAATCTGAGGTTTACATTAGGCACCCATGCAGAATCTGCATCCAGTTCTCAGTATCTCTTGATGTTTGAAATTTTGGAGTTATGGCACAATTATTATTCCAGTGATCATCAGGACATATCTTTAGAGCTGTGGGAAGGTCAGGCTTGCTTTCAGAATTGATTGAAAAGGTTTTGCTTACTTTCCAGTACTAATAGTGCGGAAATTTGTAAATCCTCTGTTTTTTCATTAAGAAGGACAATAGTGACTTCCTGATCCTGCAATCATTGTTCCAATAAAACTGAAGATTTTTGTCTCAAGAAAAGTAGAAGGAATAAAATCTATAGTAGAACTGAATGCAAATTTAAAAAATCATTTCTGAGGTTAATAATGGTCACCCAAGTCACGATGATGCACACCTTTTTTTGCCCACTAGTTATACAGATAATTAATAGGAAACTGTGATCTATGAAGTATCCCCTGAATTTGGACACAGATATATAAAAGGATTATTTTTATTCTTATTATTATTGTTATTATAAGAATTTTTGACCCCATTTTTTTCTCATGATTGATGTAATTACTGGTAATCACAACAAAAAGTTCTGTATTTTCTTTCTGTGAGTAGTGGCAACATCTCTCTCATCTGCCAGTCAGAGAAGAGCAGGTAAGAAAAACCTTAGTATTCCCAATAATAATCTGATAGGTGATAATTTCGTATTACAAGGAAAGATCTCTTGGGTCAGAGCAAAATTTCACTGTAAGTGGAACCAGCTTCCCAGGTGGAGAAAACCATTCTAAATCTATTGAAGCAATTCAGGGATCTTGCTTTTCCACATGTAAAATATAATTGGAAGTTTAAGTGACTAGTGAGATTGTGGAGTGAGGTTCCATGTATAGTTTACATCACTTGTTCCCACTAAATCTGAACATACTTTCTAAGCCTTTTATTGGGATTAATTTATCAGGATAAACAAAGTGTAGGGGCCATCCTATGAGCCATGTTAACTTTGGGTTTTTTTTTTTAAATGTGAGAGAAATCAGGCAAATGGGATAGCTGAGGATGGTTCTAGAGAAAAGACTGTGCCATAAAATCTTCAGTCCTATGGATTGTTGTACTTAAATGTACTCAATGTAAAAGAGCTATAAAAGCTGCAAAAGATGTTTTGGACAACTCTTTAATAAATTCATCCTATGTACAGTTTGTCAATATGTTTCTTAGTGTTTGAAAAATTTGCAGTTAAATTAAATTATTTTTGCTGAAGCAGAATTGTTAGAATATTCATATGAAAGAAGTTTGCAATGCTCAGGGCATGCCTTAAGCAAATTACCTTAAAAATTCAAACATATTTTTCAGTTTTAAAGTACAGCATTAGATTGCTATTTTTTATTTAGTTTTTGCTTTCTTTAAAAATTCTGTACTCTTTTGGTAAGGTAGCCCCTTGTCATTCCTTTTTGAAATCATGATAATAAAGGAGACACAGCAAGAAGAAATATTTCTTATTCATTACATCTTACCAACATCTCTGTGGCACCAAGTAGAATATTTTTATCAAGTTAGATGGTCATACTTTTCAAGAAGTATATTTATTAGAAATATTCTATGAGCAGGAAGCAATATGCTTTATGTAGTCCAACAACAAATCAGAAAACATATTTTCTCCCCATGATTCTTGTCACAGTGGATTAAAGCAAACACTAATAAATTTCACTGTTTAGTACAAATAGAGCTACTTAAGACAGGAAGCTTGAGGGGGAAAAAACATTCCTGCTTGCAGAATATTTGTAACAAATACAGTCTGAGCTCAAGTAGCATAAACCTGCAGCTGTAATGGCTATACACTAAGCATTATTTGCTTAGTATGGATGAAGAGCTGCAGCTATGAATAAAAAAGTCTGTCCTTATTGATCTAGTATTATCTTTGCCCACTCCGGCACCAGGCTGTAGTGCTTGTGTGATGCAGCAGCAGGACCCAGTGCTTGGCATTACTGAACCTCATACTGGTGGCCATGGACCATCATTCCAGCCTGTCCAGATCCCTCTGCAGAGCCTTCCTGCCCTCAGGCAGATCAACACTCCCACTCATTTTGTTGTCTGCAAAATGAGTAAAGGTGAACTCAATCCCCTCATCCAGATCATTGACAAGGGAACCGAACTGGACTGGCTCCAGTACTGAGCACAACTTATGACCAGCCCCCAGTTGGATTCAATGGGATCTAAGGCATTAGATTTAACTTTCTAACAAAAGGCTGATCTGCAGCTCCTGGTGCTCTTAAAGTACTGATATGATTACATTTCCATCACTAAGATCTTTTTGATGCCAGCATATCTACTACTGGTGATGAAATGCACAGGTTCTGCTGGATTCTCAAGCTCCTCATCCAGAACTGCAAGTTTCAGATCATAGCAAAATCTGAGTAAAGGAGTGATGAAGCCAAATTATTGATAATATATTTGGTACTCAGTAGCCATATATTTAAATTACCGATGTATACGATCCTTCTCAATTTGATTTCTGAAAAATACTTTTGACTTCTCCATGACCTGACTTCACCTCTGAGAAGACATTCTTAGACTTAAAAGAACTTCTATCTATCTTAGAAGACTTAGAAGAACTTCTATCTATCTTAGAAGAACTACCTATAGAATTCTGGAATGTCCTTCCTGATTCCAGTTCCTCCCCAGATGGCAGCTTGCTCTCCTGGCACTTTAGACGTGTCAATCTTTTTTTCTTTTTTTTTTTTTCCCTTTAGTTTATAGCAGGAATACAGGCATATTATTGTTCATTCCCCAAGTAACTGTAATTCATTAATTTTATTGCAGCATTGAATAATTAAGAAGAATTTCACTGGGTATGGTTTTTAAATGTTAGATATTGCAACACTAAATCTATATCTGCTTTCACCACTGAAGTCACTGCATTTTTAAAGTCAAGATTATGCCTGTATGAAATCAAGATAAATCATCATGATTTTAAAGACTTAGCAGCCCAACAGAATATACTGATCTGATACAATCTGCTGTAATGGTCTTACTTTTTGTTTGCTTGACATATCCTAATTTATGGTAATGAATTTTTTTCATCTATTTAATTAATGTCGCTAATTTCCTCTTGCCTTAAAGAAAAGAGGGAGAAATTTTAGATGAAAAATAAAGAAAAAATGGTTTGCAATATATATAAAGTGGAGTTTGTTTTGGGTTTTTGTCCCCTTCATATTCTACCTAAATATTTTAGTATATTTGGGTAGAGGATTTGTCACAAGTACAGTGCACCATGAATTTTGTAATATCCTATACTAATTTCATCAATTTGGTATTGCAATTAGTTTCATCAACTTATTAAACAACACTACTGATATTCTTTTTGTCGTGTTCTTAGCAACAATATACTGTAGCAGGGTTACTTTAAAAATGTAATGAACACATCAAACCCCACTCCATTTTTAAGAAGGCAAGAATGAAGGAATAGGTCTTGCCTGCAGAATGGTAGAACAACAGGTAAATAAGTTTCTCAGTTCCTCATGGAGATGCTTCACATTCTGCAGGCAACTACAAAGATGTCTGTTGTAAGTGGGGCATTTATTTATTAGGTTTGTTGTTGTTGTTTCATTTTTATTTTAGCTTTTATGTGTATTTTTTTCCTTCAGAGAATGAATAGTCTTAATAAGTGAAAGTTTCTTTGTATCACAGCAAGGAAAAGAAAAAAGATGGTCATCAGTCAAAACTTCAGAACATTTCTCTGTAAATACCTTGAAGCTAGTAAGAAATGTGAACATAAGCTTCAAAATTGAATGTAGTTTCCTCATGCTCTTTTGTCTAGCCAGACTTCATGAGTGGATTACACTCTGTAATTCAAATATCAAAATATCATGGGATATGGCAGATGACTCTAACAGAAAAGTTGTTTAACTCTTGTGGGCTAAGACTTCAGTGAAAGCTACTTTTGAAATTTGAAACAAGTCTGGAATTTGCATAAAAATGTGGAGGATGTGTCTGAAAAAGAAAAACCCCCAAATACCTAAGGGTAATACTAATACTAATAATCATATAAAGAAGCATCCAAACTGAAATCTCAAAATATTTTGGGATACTAAATAGTAAATGGGAGTTCTAGAATTCTACTTGATTTTGAAATATTAAAAAAAAAATTAATAAGATTCTAATTTCAAATATAATTTAGGACACATTCATTATAAGAAGAAAAATCCAAGCTGTATGATCTTGCAAATTTCCTAAATTATGTTTAATGTTACACTGAATGTGATCATTGATTGTGCCAGCAAAACACATAAGTTAGCTAATATAGGTGAAGGTTCACCTGGTAAGTCTGTAACCTTGAAATTCATCCACAATGATTTGGGTGGATGTTATTTGGCTTCTTTAAGTGAATGAAGTTGTATTTTCCTCTTTATGAACCATATACAAAAAAAAGAGAAGAATCTTTCTGGACATAAACATGGAACCTTTGCCTCCAAATCTTTATATCATGCAATCCAGGTCCCTTTTATTTTTGTGAGGTATGTTATAAATAAGAGCGAGAACAAGCTGTTTAACAGCCTAACTCTTTGTCCATGGGAAGTATTGCATGAGATGTGCATGGAATCTCTTCAGTCAGCTGAGGCCAGATGTCCCAGCTGTGTCTCTCCCAACTCTTTGTGTGACCTCAGCCTCCCCTTTATGCTGGTGTGAGGCAGAAAGGGCCTTGACTCTGTGTAAGCACTGTCCAGCAGTACTGAACACATCCTTGTGTTATCCCTGCTCTGGACACAGGACACCTCTCTTCCACAGCACCATTTGGGCTGCTAACAGGAAAGCTCCAACCTTACGAGACTGAGTATAACGTTAAATCAAATAACACAGTTTTCACATCACTAATTTGCTGATAATTCACAGTAACGCATTTGTGGTTTGAATTAGAGTAACACATTTACAGCTATATTTCCAGAGAAGTTCTGTATGACACCAGAACCAAAACTGACCTCCCATTCATTAACAAATATGACCCCAAGTGTTAAAGCTAATTATGAGCATTCATATAATTCAGTACTATTTTTCTGTCTACACTGTCCATTAAATTGAATGGGGAATAAGTGATTATATTTTAAAGATATATTTAGAGAAAAACAAACATATTAAAAATACTCTTCTATACAATTATAGATTGCATTTTAATTTTTTTCCTTTTTTTAAGGAATCTTGAGTACAAGTGTAACATTTCAGCAGCACTGTGTCTCTTGCAGAATTAAAGAAACCATTTTTATTATAGATTGATTTTTAAACTAATTCTGTACTTCATTATCTTGATTGCATAGTTTTCTACAATGACCCCAAAATTGGACTCTTTATTGCTGTGTTCACTGAAAAAAGGGAAATGTCAAGAAACATCTGCTGTGTTTAATAATTCCAGTTAAGCATTTTGT
Organism: Prinia subflava; assembly: GCF_021018805.1. Classification (NCBI taxonomy): domain Eukaryota; kingdom Metazoa; phylum Chordata; class Aves; order Passeriformes; family Cisticolidae; genus Prinia; species Prinia subflava. The sequence continues at coordinate 19,611,727 of NC_086253.1, read as the reverse complement.
TTTAAAACAATTACATTTTTGTGTGAATAAGTACTAGGAGTTTGTAAAAAGTCTGAGCTTACTTCCAAAACTTGTGAGGATTTACAAATATAGCATATAAAATTTAAGTCTTAACTAGTGATTTTTCTATTCAATTTTTTACTGACAATGAAATTCTGCTTTAGACACAAAAATGTTTTCTTTCTGTTTCCAAATACTTTTCTCCTCCTTATTTCCTTTAAATAAAACCGTAATTATGTGAATAGAATTAAATTTTTTTTCTGATGTATTACTCTTCCAAACCATTCAGTCTCATGGTTTTTTTTTTCTTTTTTCCAGTTTCCCACATTTTTTCCACCAATTTCTCCCTACTTCTTTTCTCCTTATAACTTAACAATGTTTTGCAAAATTGTTTAGATTTTCTTTGTGATACCTCTGGGATGGGGAAAAATACTTCTTTCAGCACAGTCAGTGGAACGAAGGTGAAGCTGATACAGCAGAACTAGAAAAAGCATTTTGCAAAATGAAATTAAGAAACTTCTCTTAGCACTCGTAGCACTTTGTTCTATAATTGCTGATAGAAGAGCTATCTGTGAGGCTCAAAATCATTTCACGGCTCCCAAGAAGGTAAAATCTGCAGTAGCTTATTTTGCTTTTGCAGTGGCTACAAAAGCAGCGTTTTTAACTTTTGGAAGGAGCAAGAAAGTATTTTGTAGTTTTCAGGGATTTTAGTTTCTGAGTCTTGCATTTTTTTTTTCCCAGTCAAAACTCTTGATAACCAGACTCTAGAGGATCAGCTTTCGTACTCCAAGCTGGGGTCATAGATTCAGAAAGACTGATGTAGAATAGTCTGACTCTTACATAACTCTGTGAAAAAAGATTTTTGTTATTTGATTACACCTACGTACCTTCTAAAGCAGTAGAACTGCTCACTTTTTGAATATTTTGAAGTAATAATGAAAGCATTTTTAATTTTATTGCATTATTCTCATTCACTACACGCTGCAATTGGGGGATGAAAAGTGAGTTGCAGCAGAACATACGTGTTTACATACGTCTGGGTATCAGAGGCTGCTGCTTGTTAGAAATCAAGCTAATTTCAAACTTTAAAACACAGTGTTGTTCAGTTCATTTACTGGGTATGTTAGTGGCTAGTTCTCACACATGACTGATCCCTGACACTACACACACAAAACAGTCAGTTCTCAACAATCATCTCCTAAGCAGTCACCCTAACTTTGGGCATTCAATACCAAGAGCTGACCTTTTACTGATAGTGGACATGGCTGTAGTCCTTGATGACCACAGTCCTGGAGATTGAGCTGATGAGCCCAATTCCTCTTTAGCACATGAAGATGGACATTTCTTTGGGACTAGGAGGGCCCTTCACGTTATCAGAGATTCTGTCTTTCTGTACCTTCCAGTTCAATAGACACTAATTAGGAGGATGAACAGAAAATTCATGACAGCAGATTTCTTACTTGTCTTTCCACTACAAGCAGATTCTTACCCATTTTGATTATGAAAGTTCATGAGGAAGCAAAGTTAATCTCACAAATTGACACTGCTGGGAGAAGGAAAAATCAGCTTCCCTCGCACTGCTCCAGCATCACCCTCATTTCCACCCATCTGATTCCAGTTCATCTCTTTTTTTTGACTGCAGTATTCTTGGGAACAACAATCTGATTCATTCCTGATTTCTGTAGAATCAAGGGAAAAAGGGGTGCTTTTAGTAAATTTCACATGAAACTATAAACTTTTCATAAGCCATTTGTGTGCTATTAGGATTTGCAGAGTTAATTTCTTACCAGTTCATTTGTTTCTTACAATAACATGTAGTCCAGCTGATGGGAATGTATGATCAGAAACTGTTAGTATATGGACAGACCTGGCCAAGTTGATGGGAAAGTATAAGGCCAAAAACTCAGTTCCTAATTTCTAGTGATTATGAGTAAGAGAAAGGAACTTATAGAAACAGTGAACTACAGCTCAAAGCAAAGCTGAGGTGTCATGACCATGGAATAAACAGATGGATGCTCTGTATATTGAGAACAAGAGGAAATTATGCAAAAATATAAATGCATGTAAAGTTAACTTTCTCTTTTGTATTGGTTTTGCATGGCCTGGCTTTGGTAGGAGGGAGCTACAGGAGTGACTTCTGTGAGACTGTGCCAGAAGCTTCCCCCATGCTGGCAGAGCCAATCTCTGGGGGCTCCAAAGATGGATGTGCTGCTGGCCAAGGCTGGGCCAATTAGAAATTGTGGTAATGCCTCTGTGATCACATATTTTAAAAGAAAGAAAAAAGTCCTTGCAGAGCTGTAATTGTGAACAGAGAAGAGTGGAGTGAGAACATGTGAGAGGAACAACTCTCCAGAAATCAAAGTCAGTGGAGAAGGAGGAGCAGGAGGTGCTTCCAACACTGGAACTGAGGTTCCCCTGCAGCTGCAGTGCAGACCATGGTGAGTCAGCTGTGCACCTGCAGCCCATGGAGGGATGCAGAGATCCACCCACAGCCTGTGGAGGAGCCCCATGCTGCTGGGGGTGATGCTGTGAGAGGATTTGTGAACCCATAGGAAACCCATGCTGGAGGTTTCCTGCCAGGACTCGTGACCCCATGGGGGTTCCACACTGGAAGACCATGTCCAAGACTGTACCCTTTGGAAGAGTGACTCATGCAGCAGCAGTCTGGGGAGGACTGTTGCCTGTGGGACTGGAGTTCTTGGAGAGCTGCCTCCTGTGAGAGGATCCCCACAGTGCAGCAGAGGAACAACTCCTCACCCTGAGCAGTAGGAGAAGCCACAGGTGATGAAGTGACTGTATCTCCCATTCCTTGTCTCCTGGCACCACTGGGATAGGAAGTAGAGCTGGAAATGAGGGGGGAGGGGGGAAGGTGTATTTAAGGGTTTATTTTACTTCTCATTATCCTGCTCTAATTTTGTTACTGTAATAAATTCAACGCATATCTCTAAGGTGAGCCTGCTTTGCCTGTGATGGTATTTGATGAGTGATCTCTGTCCTGGTCCTTATCTCAGCTTATAACCCTTCATTAAGTTTTCTCTCTTCTGTCCAGTGTGTGGAGGGGAGTGAGTGAGCAGCTTTGGGGCGTGCTCGGCATCTGGCCAGTGTCAACACCTGACATCATTACAAAGATCCTACATCCTAAGTTCCAGATTAAATCAATTATTTTTGAAATATTTAAAAAGGCATTTCCACATTACTGCAGGAATTCAGTCAGTAGAAATGAATACTGAAGGCTAAAAGCATACAGACAATATTAAGAGGAGTGCAGCCACTGGATTTTGGAAAGTGGTTGTTACCCTTTATTTGGTAGTCATTACATTGCATCTAGAATACAACATCCATGTTTTGGTCTTGCATGAAAAACATCCATAGACTGCAGTAAATTCAGCAAGTGTGGGATTGCATTTTATGGAAATGGTTTGCTCTGGCTCACCCTTGGAAAATGTATGGTTTATCCCAAGTCTGTATCCTCCCTGCAGTATCCTGTATCTGTAACCTCATTGGCTGGAGAATGTTACCGCGCCCCTTTGAACCTCTGTGATAAGAATGCTAAGGCAGAAGGCTCGGCCCCTCTTGCCCCTCTACCCCTGGAGGCCTCCTGATGCTCCCTTTCCCTCTCCTCCCTTCCCCCCCTTTCCCTTCCCCTCTCCCTCAGTGAATAAACCCTCACCTCATCAGCACCCACCGGCATCTGAGTCTCCTTGCCTGCAGCGCGGGAACACCACGACCCCAAAAGACCCCGGGGGTCTCCGGGGGGCACTCCCCAGGGACCCCCCCATAAATTTAAACAACAACAAGCAAGGACCCACCAGAATAGTCAGGGATTGAAGCCTGTGAGGAGTTTGGGTTGCTCATCCTGGCTGAGCAAGCCCCCTAAAGCCTAAACAGAGAAGTGATACAGGTGCTTTAGAGATGTGCAGGACAGAGAAAAGAGAGCCTGGCCTGTTGATGTTGGCTAGGGTAGAGTCAATTGTCTTCACAGTATCTGGCATGGAGTTGTGCTTTGGATTTGTGCTGAGCTCAGGGTTGATAATTCAGTGATTTTTTTTTTATTTTCTGAGCGGTTCTTACACAGATCCAAGGTTTTCTCTGGTTTTTGTACTGCCACACTGGCAAGGAAGTTGGGGGTGCTTGGGAGGTTGAGAGGAGACACAGCCAGAACAGATGACTCAAACTGACCAAAGGGATATTCCAGACCATGTGACATTATGTAAAGTGGCAGGAAGAAGGAGGAGATATTTGGAGAGATGTCATTTGTATTCCCAAATCACTGTTGTGTGTGAAGGAGCACTGCTTTCCCGGGGATGGGTGAACACCATGCCTGCCATGGAAGTGGTTAAATAATTCCTTGTTTTGTTTGCATGCACTGCTTTTGCTCTCCCTATTAAACTGTCTTTATCTACACCAATGAGTTTTCCTGCTTTTACCCCTCTGATTCTCTCCTGAATCCCATTGGTGGGGGACTGAGTGAGCAGCTGCATGGTACTCTTTTATTGGGATTAAACCACAACAAATGGTTGTTATAAACAAACCACAACAAATGGTTGGTTATAAATTGGCGGTTAAGGCTGAAGGAGATACAAAGAGAAACATATTCATTCCAAGTATAACTAAGCATTGGAACAGGTCATCCAGGTAGAATTCACAGCCTCCATGCTTGATGGTTTTCAAAACCCAGCTGGACTAATCCCATCATTTCAGTGTTGACTTTGTGATGAAAAGGATGCTTGGAGAGATGAGAAGTGAATGAATCTATAATACTGACTTTTCTTTCTTTTTTTTTCTCTCTGATGAATCTTTGAACATCTGTATGTGGCTATTTTCAGAAAACAAGTTAATAAATGAACAATAATTTTCTGGATGAGAAATTTGTCTAACAACACAGATAAAAACAACTACTTTCCTTTAAAGCTTCCATGGGCTTTTTAATGACTATTATATCAAAACTTTGAACACACTCATTCCAGCTGCAAGAATGACCCCTTGAACCATGAGGGGATTCACGTTCACAGCTTACCAATTCAATTGCTGAACTACTAACATATGTATCTGAAGCTGTTTGACTTTTCATCATTCTTTATCCTGTAGAAAAGATTCAGATTTGGCCTGACACACTACTTAGCCTGTGAGATCTGAAGTCATCACAGCAAGAGATCACATGAATGTAATTTGTTTCTTGCTGGATATGCAGTTCCTATTAGCAGAACATCAGTTCTTGTGCATTCAGCAAACGAAAAATAGACACTTTTTTATTTCATGTTCAATCAATAATATTATGGATTGACTTCTCTCTTGAAATATTTATGGAGAAAATCCATCTGCCTACCTATTAACAAGAACCGTTTTCATTATTTGTATTTGCAATTTCTGATTAATGTCAAACAAATCAAATTACTGTGTGAAAATGGTTTTGATTAAAGCAAAATTAAAAATCTAAACAGTTTACACGACTGGGTTTTTATTTCATTCCGAATGTGAATCTTACCTAGATACTACAGCAGACTACTCATTTGATAAGATTTTTCTTTCATCTCTGTGACTACCAATTATGCTGCCTTCCTTCAATTCATTTTATGCTCAATACAAATAGTTATGACTGGAAGTTATATGGAACCACCACTAAGACAACTAAATCTTCCAGCATCCTGGAAAATTAAAGAGAATTTTAATGTGAAATACTGTAGCACAACACTTTGCAAGTCATACAGGTCTACTGACAGGTGGATTAAGCATTGATGAATTTGTGAACTGTTGGAAAAAAAAGTTATAAAAAGTTTCCCATCAAGTTATTTCACTTAGCTCCACAATTTTTTGTCTGAAAATTATAGTATGATTAGAGGTATGGCTGGGAAATGAAGCTGTTGTTTAGGGGATATATATTTTTTTTTTTTTCTATCTCATAATATGTATTGGACAGCATGCATATGTTACTATACATGTTTTGGTGGCTTGTATTCAAAGAACAAAGGATAAAATTAATCACCTGAGCTTGTTTAAAACAAATACAGCAGTCATAGTGGACCTCTGAAACTAAATTATAAAGATTATGGGATTAGATCAGTAGTTCTTGCCTCTCTTTCTTCAATAGGATTCCCCTCCGATATTTTGAATACATTTATTTGTAAAGCAGTGCTGAAGGAGTCTTCACACCAGGCTTTGTGGTCTGACTCTAAGGGCTGTCATCTTGTCATTGTGAGTGGTGCAGACTACATTTATTGACAATTTCATTTGCAAATGAAGGGATACATCATCTTCCTCGATTCAGCCCAATTTTCATTACTTTTCTGGTGAATGATACCTGATCCTTGAGACTGCCCAAATACAAATGAAAACAGAATGCTAAGAAAAAGAAATTGTGTCATTTTATTCTTCTCTCTTTACTGTATATGCTAAAAATATTACTCACAATAAGAGAAATTTGTTTTACAAAGATTAACCATGAAAAATCTTCACATATGCTGCTAGATAAACTTAACAGAAGTTTTACAGTGTCTACAGTGGTAATTTGTAAATAAAATTAGTAAATAGCATAATATCAAATGGAAAAAGCATGACATTTTCTAGGAAATCTAAGTACAAAATCTAAATATTATTTTAATAACATTAAATTCAATCCTTTGAATTATGCATTTCCTAATTAAAGTCCATGGCAACAAACATAACATGATGCATTATAAAATTAAAAAATCTCTGGAATAGAAAATTACTTTCTTGGATAGCAAGATTAACATTATCATTTGATTAGCCAATGCCCAATACTAATCTGGATGAGATTAGTTTCCTTTTAATTACCCATGTGTTCACAGTTTGAGGTACTTTATTACATGCACTCTTCGAACCACATCCATCTCTTCCATTACACCTTTTCAATTACAATGAAAGTAGAATAAAATTACATTATTACATTCACATTTAATTTGTACTATAACTATTAATCTTTTCCTAGCCTTTAACCAGCTGGATGAGTATGATGACATAGTATTTTTCTCTTCCAAGCACTCTTCTCTTCTGACTAGACCCTTTTGTGTTCTTTGTATGAGATGCAGGTAAAAAACACTTTAGATTCCATCATATATTTATAGGTGTATTATCAAGGTCAAAGTGTGTTTTTATTTAACAACTTTCAGTGGGTTTTGAATGCACCAAGTTTAATTCCATTTTTTTTTTTCAAAACACAAGCAGAAATTTCAAAGTGTGACACACAAAAATTAATGTAATTGTTATGAGAATACAGGCATGTCAGGACACTAAAAATATCATACAACAGGCAACACAGCCGCATTCAGCTCATTGAATTATGTCTGATCCAGCACCTCTTTAAATATCACATTACTTCCATTAGATCTCGTGAAAATTTTAGACTTTGGAATAAGAGTTTCTATCAACTGCGTCATGGTAATATTCTTATAATCTGCAGATTACATAAAAAGGCTTTTTCCAATGGAACCAAATTTATTTGTGAAACATTGTCAAAACAGATTCATCAAGAGAATGATGTGGTTAATTACTACTGAAATGAGATTCCAATGTTTAAACTGTTGAATCATTTTTGATACCCACAGCTCAAACACAGAAAAAAATGTCTTGGCACCTTTAGAACAGGTGAACTTTATTAGATGTTTAAATATCTAGCTATAAATTAGATGACCAATTTACTTTCACCTAGCTGTGGATGATCTAATTGCAATGATTTATCTTATCTCTGTGGTAATTTTCATCTCAGATCCATGCCCTCACAGCTTCTGGGAATGGAGGCCATCTCAGTTGAGTTGGGATCCAAAAAAAAAAAAAAAAAAAGAAATGGAGCCTTAACTTGTGATTGGAGGTAGTTCCTTTGCATTTACTTCATCAGCATTGAAAACTAAAGCTAAGCAATGCTGAATTTAGCTTACTGCCTTGGCCAATAATGCTTTTGTTCATTGTCTGAATACATAGATATTACTTACCGATTAGAGGAATTCCCTGCTAATATAAACTAAATATTATGATTTCATCAGTGTGAGGGGAAAATATCTGAGAAAATCTCTGGCTCTTTGACAGAAGTTCCCCATTATAGAAATAGTGATGTTTACTGTGACTGTGACCCTACAGCCCATAAAGCATTTCTAGCCCTTTAAATCTCAAACCCGTTTTTTGCTCAGTGAATATTTAAAAAAGAGAGCACCAGACATACAAACAGAAAATAAATTGTTCTATAATAGACAATAAACTACGATTAAGGCCAAACAAAATCTTGAGCAATACCTGAGCCTAGATATTAATCTCATCTATTTGTGAATGTTCCACCTATCGGCTAACTGGTTTTAATTCTGATACATAACAGTGATCTTTAAAAATCTTTAGTACTTATGTGAAATCCAGTAAAAAATTCCATATACACATACACAAAAAAAGGAAAAATAACTACTCAGACAAATCTGGCCATTACTTTTTGTAACTTGGATTCCAAATTCAGGTAAGTAAATAAATGTCTAGAAATGAACGAAATCTGTAGATTAGGGAGAGGTTTACACAGACCATAGGGGAAGATTGACAAATATCTGAAGAGTTATATAACTAGGGGAACTCCCGAATCATGCCAACTGGGGAAAATGGGGTACAAAGAATGTACCATTGTACAAACAAACTGTCTAAACTTAATAGAACTTAAATTCAGACCACCACAGTAAACAATAACACAAAATGAGAAAGATAGTTTGTTGTATTACAGTATGCCATCTCAAAGGTGTGAGAAGCTGTGTTCTGGGTCAGCAAAGCTAGAATATGCTCTTTATTTTGGTTATTATCAATAGATCATCCAAAATTCTCTCTTCTGTGACTTAACTTCCAGGAAAGAAAATCGATTGGTTCAAGCACACTAAGGATTTTTCTGTGTAAACCTTGTAACTTTCTAATACTGTATTTCATATATACCATTTCCACACAGTGAAGAGTCTAGAGAAAAATCAGATATCAGACTCCGATTAGTGGTTGGCATTGTTCTTTTGTTTGTTTGTTTGTTTTATTTTTAGAATTGAAGGGTGCGGGGTTTTTCTACATAGTCAAAAGGCAACAATTTTGAATAACCACTGGAAGTGTGAGTTATGATGGTTGTTCCACCGTACAAGTAGATGAGGACATCCTAGTGTTACTTGTACCTTGGATGGAAGCTTTTTTTACAGCTTATTTTTTCAGAGTGGTGATATGCAGGCGTATCATGAACCTGGAAATCCTGAATCGTGGCTGGAAATAAAGACAAAATATATCATAGCAGCCCTTCTAAAAGTAAAGTAGCCGATTATTCTCCTTCCTTCCCTCCAATCTGAAGACATATCAGTTGTCATGGGAAGATAAAAATAAATTAGCTTGCATTCAATGTCTTAGACAAGCCTTCAATTGATTCACCACTAGCTTTATTTGCTTATCTTCAAACTTCTAATATGATTTAATGGTGCAGTTAATCTGGAAAATATATATATGTAATTATTTTTCACACTTTTTGAATTAAATAAAACAATAAAATCAGTTTCACCCATTGATAAACTCTTAGATAATCTTTGTTCCATGTCTCAGATCTATTCTTTTAATACGCCCATACCTTTTACCTTCTCATTTGAGCAAGGAAAAATAATTTGCTCCCTGCCATTAGACTGAATATAATTTTTGAAACTGATCCAGTGCATCTTAGTTACACTACTCCTCTTGTCTCCTTGCAGATTCACTGCAGGTCTGGTAGATTAATTTTTCCTGGTGGAACGTCAGAACAAACCCATTTTCTATGCCATTCTCCATTAACTTAAGCCTCGGTGATTCTACTTGTCTTTTCTTCTGTCACTTTCCTTGGATTTTTTGTCATAGTGTATAAAAGAGTTTCTTGCTGTATGAAAGGACTGAAGACTTTTAAGTATGATGGCCAAATGTGGGTCAGTAAAACAAAGCTCTCCACTGTGTAGACAGCTAGAATATAAGAACGTATGTTTAAGACGCCACAAGAGATCACTGAAAGGACTTCCAACTTTAATAGTGTAATATTATCAGGTTGTTTAAAACCTGGTTTTCTACTCCAAAAATCTCCATCATAGGCTAGTATAATGTCCGATCATATATACTTCCAAGTACACATACTTCCAAGTTCCTCAGTGATGATATAAGAATATTCTGTGAAAACTCTTTATTTATCAGAAATTCTTCTTTCTCAGTGCCGTTTCAGGTAAATTATGTATCTTGCCTTGAAGTCCTGACAGAAAATCAAAGTACTGCAAAAAAAAAAAGTGACCTAAAGAAATAATAATAAAAAAACTAAATTAAAGAGATGTCAATTTGAGAACAGAAATATTCTGTCTGAATAAATAGAGAATCAGTAGTAGTCACTAACAGAAGTGGTAACCCTGCACCTATCCTGAGACTTGCTACTTAATGGTTCTTGTTTACCTCATAAGATCTTCACTAAAAATATTTGTAAAAGTGATCAGTGTAAAAGTAAATTCTTGCACATTGAAGTCAATGTAGAACAAGTATTAACAGATCAGAGAAGTTACATTTATTTCTCTAAATAAAAACAATCTGATTTCATATACTATGTATTATGCTACTAATTCAAAATTAATCTCTATTATCATCCTAGAAACTGGAGAGTATTATTTGAACTTTCATTTTGCAGATATCTATATGAACATATAATGCCTCCTGAATATGAACCTATAACACCATCTCAATCCTATGAGATTTCTATGTGAGTCTTTTAAATCAATGTATGAGGCTGGAATCAAACTGTAACAATTAACTTGAAATTGTTTGAAAAGCTCCATAGAGGTAAATATCAAATACTTGCTGAAAGTGCCTTGGAATTGGGATATTAAATTAAATTGGAATATTAGATTAATATTTCCCCTTTTGAAAATTCAAACTCTAATATATTTTAGTTAAAGTACAGTCACTGTTGGAATTTCTGAGAGCTTTGTCTTAATGATATTTAAAACATTTGCCAAACACATACTATCTTTTAGGAATACTACAAGATTTTCCAAAAAATTTCCACCAATGTAACCTAGCTTCTCTACTGTTTTTCATCATGCATGAGAAGAATATTCTAGATTTAATAATCTGTTCTGGAATTCGCTTTCATTTTTTAGTTAGTACTGTAAGCTATTTCAGCACAAATATATCTGAAGCAGTAAATTCCCTTTATTTTGATTTTTCTCATCCTGTGACATACATTTCATAGCAGGTCGAAATGGCTTCAGAAAAATGTGGACACAGTATTTTCCAGTATTGCCAACTTTTACTTCTGTAGACTCTGCTCATAAGGACAGATGAATTTTAGCATATTGCTATGCAAATATGCAAACTTAACCTCAATACCAAAGCTACTTGTACACTTGGCCAGCCGACGCTCTGCTTATGTGTAGTCATGCCCTCAGGCACCTGTGTGGGTTTTAGCTTTTATCTTCAAATGATCTAACTCTTCAGTGGGATTGTATCTTATTTTAATGTTCCCTTGGAGTATATATACATTTATGGAATAAAAATGTAAGTCTATATGTATTACAAAATGCATTGCAAACAGTCTTAGTCAGCTCTGTCTGAATAGATTTATTATTCATGTTCCTTACTTCGTGTTTCAGAAAGTCATTTTAGGACCCACAAACTGGTTATAGACAAGCAATCAAGTTGTCTAGTCTAACAAGTTAATTGCTTTCAGCTCCTTTGCTCTACCTGCTTATATACCTAGGCTAAGTCTAAGATAAATTTAAGTTAGATTGCTCAGTGGAATAATAAACTATTCCAAATTTATCATGAAATAGTATGGGCAATTAGCACAGAGCAGTTTCTGCATGGTAATCACATATTCTTTACATGTTCTACAGTAATTTGCATGAGCATTCTGATGCAGAAATATTCTTATGAGTGAAAAGCACTTAAGTATTTTAATTTTTTTAGAATTAAAATATCAAGATCACAGTGTCAATTCTGGTGACCAAGAAGAACAAGTTTACTCCTGTGACTCTCCTGAAGTTACAGAATGACAGGATGGCAAAACCACAAAGTAACTGATGCTGGAAGGGACCTCTGCAGGTCATCTGGTCCAATATACCTGCTCAAGCAGGGACACCTGGAGCAGATAACCCAGCACCATGACTGGGCATCCTTTGAATATCTTCAAGCAGGGATGTTTCACTTTATGGGTCAGCTGTAACCATGTTCAGTCATCCTCATAGTACAAAAAGTGTTTCCTTGCATTTAGAGGGAATCTCCCCTTTCAGTTTGTGCCCATTGTCTCTGGTTCTGTCACTACTGAATGGTTAAACACAGGTGCTGCAGATTCATTTTTAGCTGAAGAAAGTCAAGTCATGTTTCTAGGATAGGATTGAAAATGTAGAAGTTTAGTTGCTTCCTGTTTTTCTACAAAGCACATATCATAGGGTGATTTCAAGCTGTATTTAAAGTGCACATTTAAAATTCATGGCAGCTAAGATGTGATATATGTCTGCCCCTTATTTTATATCACAAAGACGTAAGACACTTGTCTGACTGAAGTAAGAAAAACTTGACTGTATTTTTTTTCTTCTCATACTCATTTAAATGCAAGCTGAATTTTGCATGACAATTAAGAACAAAATGATAACTATTTTGAAATATGTTTTGTAACACCTGGAAAACTAAGACCAGAATTTCAGTGATCCATTTTTCCAGTTTATCTTGCATAGGCTTCTATTGGTTCTTGTCCATTAGTACTTGTCTGCTTCCTTGTCAATGAATAAAGAAAAATTAAACTCTTAGCATGCATACCAAATTTATTATGAATTGATGATATGTTCATTTCATGCACTGCAAAAAAATGAAAAAACATTATGATTATGCTATGGTTGTTAAAGTTACCAACATCTATAGAAACGAAACTCCCACATTTTTAGGTTACGTCTATTTAATTGCACACAGAATGGGCACATTGACTTCAAGAGACAAGTGGTGTTAGAGGGTACCTGAGGAATTTCAGTATAATATAGTCTACAGTCTATATTTAAAATATTCAGTCCCAGAGCAAATGTTTCACCTCTCTTGAAACTTAAGTTCATAAAAATATCACTCCAGCCTATCCTAACCTTCTTCACTACATATAATGTTATTTGCTGCTTATATTCATCTCTATCCTATTTCTTCACCAAGAGTATTGTTACTATGTTTTAATCCTTATTTTCAGGAACCATCCTTTTTTCAAATATGTATTTTATAGAAAGGTTACTATCTGCCTCCAAAACTTCTCTTTTCTGCTTATTACCTTTATATTTACTTGAAAAGACACTATAATAACTTACATACCAACATACTTATTTATTCTATACCAAATGCTCACAGAAAATAATAGGAAATAATGAACACCAAGGGTCATGCTTCTTTGTATGCAACAGGAAGAGAGAAGTAAAATGACAGGGATAAATGAAGTTGTCACTATGACTTCTATGGCAAATAATTACAGGGTCGTCTATAGCAGTCTTGAGAGATTTTTTGCAGCAAGCATACCATACTTAAAAACTGAAATGTGAGCTCTGTAAGCTCAGTAACCAGCTAATGATATTTTCTGTTAACAGACTAAGCTTTTCAGGAAATCCTATACTTGAAAGGAGTAGGAGCCAGCAATGGAAAAAGGCCAAATTTAGCAAAGAAAATAAACATGATAGTACCGTAATAACCTGAAAAAGGAAAAGAAATAATTTTATTTCTACACACATATTCTAAAATAATATCCTGCCATGTTGTTACTACTGTTTGATCATGATTTTATTATTCAGTGCCAATAAACAGAAGCTTTATCCCAAACCACCATTCAAATAAAATAAAATAAAATAAAGTAATAAAATAGGTTTTTTTACTGTGAGATTGATTAAACATTCTAAAAAAAAATACCCAGAGCAACTGCTGAGGCTTGATTCGAAGAGATATTCAAAACCTGATGACATGATCCTCAGAAACCTTTCCTAGACCTTCTTGCTTTAAACAGGATGGTTAGACTGGAAGATCTCCAGGGGAATCTTCCCACCTCAACCATTCTGCAGTTCTGTAACACAGGTCTTTCTGAGAACACACAGCCCAAGGTCTATATCAATTAATATTGTTGTTGTTGACAACACTAGATTGCTGACTCTTGTGTATTGACAAATGAATAATGTAATTTGTGATAATTATCATATATATTAGCTTCAGCCTGAGGTTTATATCTTCAAAAAGATTAAAGATTTTTTGTTTCAGACTTGAGTGGATTTTTTGTCTTTAATTTTGGCATATTAAATTTTTGTAATTTTTTTCTATAACCACTTCTTTAAAAGAAATTTTTTAAAACATCCACTTTGATTGTTAAACTGCTGTTAGTCTCTTTTTATTTTCAACACTTCCGGAACTGTGCTAAACAACAGAAGATGTTGAAAATTTCAATGGTTGAAAAAATATTGCCACTATTTTTTTTCCAGGAAAGAACATTTCCACTCCTTTAAAAATATAAAACCACTGTTCTTATTTTAAGCACAGAGTATTATAGAGAACAGAGTATACCAAGCCACGATCTGTTACTATTTTGCAACTAGTAAGCATATATTCACTTTTTTAGGTCAGTATTAAGCTTATTGACTGGAGGATTTAATATTTACAGTATTTTGCCAGAATCAATATGATGACCTTAAAGAGGGAAAGAAAATGTCTTTGAGTCAACTAAATAAAAGTGTTTTCTGTTTGTGCCAGAAACCTGCTGATATTTAAATATATCTATGGTGAAAAAAAAGGAATGTAGTTGCAGTTAACAGCTCATCATTCTTTGTCTCCTGGAACTCTGTATTTTTAAAAAATGATGGCACTTTTTAATACTATCTGATTTTCAAGTCCTTTTTTATTTAGAGACAACTAATGTAGCATTTGATTCCACAGATTTTCAGTTTCAGGGAAATTGTGTTTTATTTTTTGCTTTCAAAATGTAAAGCATGCTTCTCACTTTTTAGCTAGCCATTAGTGCAAATTAGGATCATCTCAAAGTAGAAGGAATTTGTTCCTATTAATTTAGACACAGTGACTTTAAAATGCTTTGGCACTCCTATGCAGTTTCAACTTTATTAATGGGGATGATCAGAAAACTACACAAAAAATCCTGTGAATTTTTTTTGTGTATGTGTGTTTGAAATCCCTATTACTTTATGAGATATTATGTGTGAAATTGAAGTCAATGCATAGTACAGGGAGCAATGCTCCCTACTGCACTGTACCATGCATTGCTATGCTACACTATACCTATTATCTGTAATGTTGATGGCTGATTCATATTTGTCAGTTTCTGTCATATGATCTTCTACATCCTTCTTTAGGGAATATGCTTACTGTTTATTACTCAGGTTGTTGTGAGAATAAAAACAAAATAAGAATAAAATATAAATTTTGCCAAGCAGTTTATCTTGCCCTGAGTTAGCAGTGCTTGTTGCACATCATTCTTCAGACCAAAACAATGTGCTATGAAATTGTTTGGGTTTTTTTAACAGATGCATAGAAACGTAGCAGAGTTGATGTCATACCTTGCAACATTTGTATGCTTGTATAGAAATATAATTATGTATTTTTTATGTTCATTGGTGCATTATGTATTTTCTTAAATAAATCTATATTTTCAAGTTTGGCTTTTACTGTGTTTGCATTATTAGTGTCTTTCATCTTTTGTTTCAGCAATTCTAAGCATTACAAATGCCACTGGAAGTCCATCAAAATGAGTAACAAATTGAGAAAATTAAAGTGATTTAATTTTTCTGTAAAAATTTTGTCCATAAAAGTTTAAGTATTAAAACTGGATCAGATTATTCTGATTTTTGTATTCTGACTTTAACTCATTTTGAGGTGTAGAAAATCTAGAAACAGAGATTGAGAAAAAACATCACTAAAGTGTCTAAGGCTGCATAAAAATTCGTCCCCTGAACAAATTTGAAAAACATGTTTTTAAAGGGAAAACTTATCATTACTTGGGTGTAAAAAAAAGATTTTTCTTAATTTTCAAATGTTTTAGAGATACCAAAATCTAAATATTTTTGTAAAAACATGTGACTACTTTAGTATTTAGTATTTACCTCTTCACAGCTGATATATTTATGAAGACATTCAAAGACATAATTTCTAAAATAGTTTATAGAATAATTGAGGAATCAGTTTTAAAACTAATTTTTAATGCATATGTTATTTGACTGTGGTACTCTCACCATCACAAATTAACTAACTTGTTGATATATTCAATAGAACTCCTTATGGAAATAAAATTATCTTTTCATGTTAAAAAAGTCAGTTTTTCTATTCAGAACCTCAAAATCTCCTGGGATGAAAATGGAAACAAAAGAGCCACAGAAATGTCAAAAGGAACACTTCATGACGTCCTAAAATCTTATTTACTCTAAGAGAAAAATATAAGGGGAGAGGAGAGAAAGTGGCTGTAACAATCCAGAGTACACGTGCTGTTGCTGAGATACGGTGTATTTCTTAAGGAAAAAAATTTGACCATGCTCAATATGAATTCTTGCTCTCTGTTACAAGGAAAAAAAATAACATTTACAGAATGAAAAAAAAGTCCTCTACTTAAAGCTACTTTTTGGGTTGCTTTTATTTTCTTTCCCTCTGGATGAAAATATACTTGTTTTCATATTTTTGCCTAAATTATTCCAAAAGTAGATGAAAGGTATGTTTGGTTTCTTATTAGTACGGAATAGTGAAACATCATCAGAATCTGTCTACTCTTTAAAGCCTAAGTGCACAGATTTAGTTCTTTTCTCTCACCTTTCCACCTTTGCTTTTCTTCTACTTAAGCTTTTGTGTAAATACAGGCTATATTTTTCTCACCTTTTCAGCAAACATAGCATGAATAATGAGGAAAGCAGAAACAGAGGAAAAGCTGTGCAATGTCAGGCAAAAGGTTAATCTAGAGAAAAGTACATCTATGATGAGCCTAGCAATAGCCAAAAGCAAATGTCTAAGAAATAACAGGAGGCAGACAATAATTTCCTAGGGTACCTCCTCCTCTCTTAATAGTTGGGGCAGAAATACTTTTGAAACAGAGGTGTTTTCTTCCCATTTGAAACTCTTGGGTGGGTTTCCTCTCCCATGTTTCTCCAGCCTGTCTTTTGATGCCATGTAATGTAAATCAATACAAGGTAGATTGTGATTGATACTATCCACAGGAAAATACTGTTTGTTTCAGATGTTCTGCAAAATCTCTACAAACCTCTCAACATATGACACCTATTAAGGTGAAGAGAGGCTTTTTTAAAATTTTTTTCTTGTTTTTGCTGTATTTATTCTTAATGCTGCAGAGATGACAATGCACTTGCTGTTTCATGATTGCCATAAAAGAAGTTCTCAAAATAATTCTCAAATAGCCATGTCTTAGGCAATTTTCCTGACCTCTTAAGCTGTCCTGTTCCCTATTTGATAGGGAATAAACACTTTCTTCCTTTTTTTTTTATTTTTCTTCCCCTGAAAAATTATAATATACCCGTCAAATGGAAATATATTAATTTTCATATTTGATATATTTTCTATGAAATATGAAATATTTTCAGATAAATGTTAATATTCTGTCAACAGAGAAGAACATCATCTACTATAAGAAAAAATAAAGAAAAAAAATTCCTTGTTGAGCTATTCTTTGAATATTTTTCACCTACTATATATTTCTTCTTTTAAAGCTAATACTTGCAAAAATTGTATTAAATGTGTAACTTAACCACGTTGAATTATGGTGTCTTTGCAGAAAGATTTTTCCAATTACATTTAGACTGACAGCTTCCATAAATAGTAACCAAGTTCCAGAGCAAACAACCTTAAATTCAGTTTTGAAGCTACATTTTCATGTCATACATCTTTTCCTACTTTTACATGCAGAAAAATATAGAGAAAAATGTATGTATAATTGATAAATATATAAAATGCTGGCAGTGATTAAAGAAAAACTTCCTGGAAGCAATAAAGAAGAATGTGAGACTCTCTTCTTGTTTTTTAAAGAAAAAAAGTCACTCTTTTTGGATATTGTTTAAAAACTAATTATAAAAAAGAATACTTATATTTTAAAGAAAATTCAAATTTATTAACTAAAGTGACTTTTGCCTCTGAGTCCAGTTATTCTAACAAATTTCCCTAAGATTATCTTGGTCACTCAAATCCATATGATGCATTTTCCCTATTCATAGATTTGCATGTCATCTACCACGTTGATGTTTTGTAACTAAACTAATGTGAAAAGATATTTTTACTAAACATTTTCATTCAAACAATATATGCATTGCAAATAAATTGTATTTACACCAGTATTTCTACCTTGTGGTGTGACACAGTCCAAGCACACAATGAAGAATTGCCTTTCAGAACATTTGTTTCATATTTGGATTTGTCTCATATGCTTGGTTTTTGATAACCCGATATTTAAAAGCCTACATCTTCAAGTATAAGCATGACTAATACAGTGAAATCTTTCAAATATGTTAACATAAAATTGACACAAACAAAAAAGTGAAAGATGTGTTAACATATCTTAAATCTATGGTGTTATTTTAATTTTTCCCCTGTTGTTGTAAGTTTAAGACAAGATTTGTTGGAAAATAAGAAATGGACATTTCTGTTCACCATATTCTCACTTGCTTAATGCAGGCTATCTACGGTTCCTAATAAAAATTAGAAGCTACTTAAAGATACTTTCTGAACAATCTGAACTTGACATAAGAAGTGTAATTGCTTCTCAGCCTACAGACAGCTTATTGAAGACCCAATATGCAACCACAAGCAGAATTTTGTTTCAGAGCTAATTAATGATTGCTTGATTTGAAAATGTGTAAAATAGGATACAGGAACGTGTCCAGGCTATCTGCATTAGGTCAGACTTCACCCTTTGCAAATACTTAATTTTAGTAGTCTGAGTTTTCTTATACATTTTTAGTGATTTTAAAACATGTAAATATCACTTAAGAGG
Source organism: Prinia subflava (assembly GCF_021018805.1). Taxonomy (NCBI): domain Eukaryota; kingdom Metazoa; phylum Chordata; class Aves; order Passeriformes; family Cisticolidae; genus Prinia; species Prinia subflava. The sequence continues at coordinate 19,592,772 of NC_086253.1, read as the reverse complement.
GCTGATGAAGATGAAAAAAATTACCCTGATAAATAAAAAAAATAGAATAATTTTGGATGAAAAAAATCAAATAACAGAGCCACCACAAACTAAGCAGCTGCATAAGGGAATTTCATGAATTGATATCCAGTATATGTTTTTTCACGATGCTATACAGAATGTCATTTAAAATATTAACAGATTAAAAATATTTATTTTTGAAAATAGTAAATTTTAACTAGAATTCAGCACAGAAGTAACAGAAGCAGGATAACTGTTTTTTACCCTCTATATGTTTAAAATTAAAAGAGAGCAGCCTTGTCAATTTGTATTAATGATATGTGTGACAATTATTAAAAAGCAAGCTGAAGTTATTACAAAAACAAGAAAAGGTGTTTGAATACAGTACTTCTAATGGAAATGAAAGCTGAGCCTTCATTAAAGCAATATGAACTGATGCAAAATAGCAGATATATGACTTGATTAAGGGAACAGTTACAGGTGCTTCAGAGGATTTTTTAGATGTTATATTCTGACTGGATTATTTAAAATGACCTTTTTCATTTCTCAGTCATAAGGCTGGCCATTTACAATATTTTGTCTGGGAATATCAGTCACCTCTGACCTCAACACTAAGATACTGGAAATAATGAGGTGGTGAGGTTATAGTGGATATTCAGAAAGTAACTTAATGAATAAGAAGGTATTTACAGAAGTTACAAATAAATAAGCATGTGAAGATGGAAGGCAATTAGAATGTGCCATGGTGGTTTTTGCAGAACACATATATGAAGGCAGGTTATTGGTTTTCTCTGTTTAAAAGGAGTAAAACTTGCACAGTTCTGTGAACTCTAAGTAAGTGGTACTGATCCATTGATTTTTACTTTCAGACCTGCATATTTCAAGACTCACATTATGTCTCATATTTGTTCTACAGCCTAAGAGACCCTTCAAGCTCCTCAAGATTATCCCAGAACAGTACTGAGCCACACAGGTGCAATGTGCCTGGTAAAGCACTGTTGGGCTCATTGGCCTGATGGCAAAACACAAGGAATCTGAAGAAATGCCCAGCACCCAGTGCAAGGTGGTCATGAAAGCATAGCTTGAAATACTAACCCAAAAAAGCAATCTACCTCTCCAAAACAGAATTCTTCAGATTCTTTAAAAGCTGAAGAAAAAGATTTATAAACTCTCTTCCTCCCAAGCCCACTTGTCAAAATGCAGATTTTTTCTCCTAGAGTGATGTGCCAAAACAACAGGAAACCAAAACTATTTCCTGAAATATATGACTGAAGATTTCATGGACAATTAAGATCACTGAAAGAGAAATGAGTGGGTACCAATGGGAGGGTAGTGTAGGCATAAGGCCTAAAACCACGATAATATGTGGTAAAAGGAATTCCATGAGAAAGGGATTAAAATTCAGGCATGATAGGATGCTCATGGGGGTGATAGGTTATCAGGCTGGATAACTGGCTCAGACTGGAGGAAGAGGAAGCAAAACTCATGTGTCATATCTCCGTCCTATCCTTGCACAAGAGCCACAGCCTTCGTAATCAAAGCTTTCAATAAATAAAGTGCCTGGCCTCCTCCCATACCTGACAGCAGCAAGAGCATATTTGACTACAGTCAGGAACTGATTGCCCAGGGAAGTTATGAATCTCCTTCACTGGAGATATTCAAGAACTGTCTGGATGCAATTCTGTGCAATATGCTCCGAGATGACCCTGCTTGATCTAAGAGGTTGGACCAGATGACCCACTGTACTCCCTTCCAGCCTGACCCATTCTGTGATTCTGTAATGAACTCAAGTATAGGAGTTCATTTCAGATATGACGGAGTCCAATAAAGTTTTCTTCTCTCTCTCCTGGTTATTGACTTTTTGCAGTAGATGTAAATTAGGCAGTCAAGGGAGTGCAAATCAGTTCTCTTAATAGATTATTCCTTAAAACACTTTAAATAGTCTTTGATGTTCATTTGGGGCAGACTCTCTTTGCATTCTTAAATACATTACAAAATAAATAAATAAATAAATAAATAAAAGACTTCCAAACTAAAATTTCCTCATCCTCTTGCTAGAAAATATATCTCTGCCTCTGGGAATTCTATTTCCAGCAGTAAATTCTTTTTTCTTTCTCCAACATAACACTTTGCTCATGTGGAGAAGGTGAAAAATAAAAAAATGCTGCTGGCCTAAAAGCTGGCTGAGTGCACTCTAAAACATTCTCAGAGCTGTGTAATCAGCTAAGATCCAAAATAAAAAATATTTAAGAATATGGGCAGAAAATGAGCTTTGACTTAACAATTGCAAATTAAGTTATTAAAACATTTCACTCATCTGAAAGCAGAAATGTGTCTTACAGCCTTTTTCTCAATATAAGCTACTCAATAACCTTTGAACTATAGATTTTGGATTCTTGCAGGAAACCCACAATGAAAGCAAGTTGATGGCTAACAATTACTACTGGTAAATATACAACAATATTTTTATTAATAAATATATTTGATTACATGATATGTTTGTATGACCAGAGGAAAGATTTATTAAATAGGTGGACTATATTATTTGCTTACAACTTATATTTATTAACATTTTTATGATCTTGATGTGATAAATTGTTACATTTTTTTTAGGTTTGGCTAATGGCTTACCACTTAAGGAAATAAATTACAAAATACTGGAGAGTTCTAAACTGTCTCAGCACAGTTTTTAGAGTAACCATGTTATTCTAGAATGGTTAGGTGAAGAACTCATCCATCACTCAAACTGTCCAAGAATAAACTCAGCATGAGTGCCTGTAGTACAGAGTAACTATCCAAAATACACTTATCTTTGAACCCAGAAAGTAGGCTTCCCAAGACAATAAATACATATGTTTTGGCAATTAATGGAAAAATATTCATGGGAACATAGTTACTACATAATAACAGGAGGATTTATACTTTTCTGGATCATACTGACATTTGTAAACTGAAGTATAAATACTGAAATACAATCAGATGATCAGTAAATACAGAAACTCCAGCCTTTATTTTAGCTTCTTTGGTCACATCTGGTCATATCTCTTCCTTGCATTTGAACAATCTTGATCGTAAATATCATAACCACGATTTCAATTAAATTTGATTGTTTTTGAACATTAGGGTGTTTTTTCTTTTCAAGATTTTTTAAACTGGTTTGGGTTTTTTGTTTGTTTATTTATTTTTATTTGCTTTTAATAAGGGGGGAAATACGTGTCACTAATTTGACCTGTGTATTGAGGTTAAAAGCTAACTCCTAGTTTCATGGTATCCTATCAATATGTGTTATTTTGTTGAAGACAAGAAATTTTGTCACTGAAGGTGGCAGAAAAAGGTTATCAGTAGCATTTGAAGAAAGGAATTATCCACAATCAAGGCATCCACCAAAATGTATGAGTTTCTTACAAGCATACTTGCAAGTAATGAGCAGTCACATAAATACATTTTTTATTAATTTAAGCTTTTGCAGTATTTTTCTATGTATTATATTCAAGGTTTTATGCTAATATTACCACTACCATTAGCACAAGACCTAATTTAACTTTTTAAAATAATCCATGGGACCTCCATAGGTCTTCTAGCCTCTATTTCAGATGTTACCAATTTATAACAGAGGAAAAAATACATCATGGTGCTAGGCCATTGTAGAGGGCTATACCTGAACATGTTTTGTCTCAAACATTCTGAGTATTGCTACAAAAAAGGTGTGATTTGAGAAGAGAGTCCTGCACAGGTGGGGCAAAGCTGTTCTTAGCCAATTCCTGCTCTTCTTGAGACTCCCTGGAGAAGGGCTGGCTGTGCATGCATGAACAAAACAGCACAAAAAATCTAGTTTACACAAGAGACATACACTAGATTTATTATAAAAGGAAGCAGATAAGGAACCCACAACCTCAGCTCCAGTTATCCACCTGTCAGTACAAAGGCGGGACCTAAGGGTTGGTGATATTTTTTCTTTTCTTTGCCCTGCCTAGGCAAAGCACCCCTATTGTATTGTACTCCATACTCCTTACTGAGGTCTCTGGTGGGACAGGGGAGCTTGTGAAAGTTGTGGCTTGTTAGCCAGCACCTCTTGAGCAGTATTTTGTGGGAGTTGGGAACTTATCAAAGTGTACTGTATAAAATGTAGGGCTTGATAGCCTTCACTCTTGAGAAAATCTATTGAGAATTTAAGGGCTTGTTAAGCAACACCTTTTCAGTCTAAACAGTGGGCTGGTTGCTGCAGTTAAGGCAAATGGACAGTAAAACACACAAGTTCCAGATACCTGTTCCAGTGTCTTTGTTCAGCCTGAGAAGAATTTTAAAGGAGCATCATTCCCCCAAAGAGCTGTGACAGCCATGCATGTGTAAAACTAGCTTTCATGGTTATTTTGTTTGTGCCCTTGAAATTCCCTCCTCTTCTTCATGTTTTTTATAGAACCACTTTTACAGAGAATGAACACAGCTATTACAACACTTTAGAAAAGGTAAAGAAATTCTCAATGAACTCTTAAAATTTATAATCACTTAGAAGCAATGAAAATTGAGAAGTATAAAAGCTGTAGTGCTGACTTATTGCCATTTATAAGTAATACCACAACAGAGAGTTCCAATTATGTTGTACTACTGAATTAAATTAAACAAAACAAATTAAAAAAAAGTTTAATATATGTATGCACCACTGACACTTGTGTCTGCATAAATTCAAAAGAGATCATGATCCTCATTCACAAAAGTTGAAAAAGGCACAGTCAAAATGGAAAATCACCTTAATCAAGATAAGTACGGTACATTTAAATTACAAAATAAAGTTAAGCAATTAGAATAGCAACCGCAGAACTAAATAATGTCACTTTTAATCTGAAACTTCCTTTTATTTTGGAGCTAATGAAAACTGCTGAAAATAAAAAAAAAGGAATTATTTTTTGTTCAGTAATTTGTGCTACCACGCATTGATACATAAATATAAATCTCAAACAAGAAAGTCTTTTCAAACTGGCTAGCATTATACTATAAATGTCATCCCAAAAATAAATTCAGGTAAAGACAATTTTCAACTCTATATTCCATAGTTTCAAAACTTGATTTTTTTTCCGTATGACTAAACAGCAGAGCAGAAAGAAATATTTTAGGTCTGGCTAAGGGGTGTTTTATTTCTGAAAGAAGAAAACAGGAATAAGTCTTGGAGCTTGACTTGTAACAACATTTATTTCCAGGTGTTCCATTGACATAGTATAGGCTAAATTTACATTGGGAATCATGTAAGCCTGGGGGGGTGTAAGTCTGATGGCTATTAAGCTCCACTAAATATATAAATTATTTTTGTCTCTTCTAAGTTCAGGTGAAGGATCTAATAATGCTTTAGAATGTATGCTAGGTCACCAACCACTTAAAATTTGGTCTTTTGTATTGTATTTGTTATTTTGGAATAGTTTAACAGAACAATAGTGAAATACTGAATACTGAATAATAAAAGATAGCTTGGACAGTGGAAAAATTTTGTAAAAGGGATTATGATGCTAAATATAGGAGGTTTATTTGCATGACAATATAGATGCAGGGAATCTGTGGATGATCTGAAAGTGACTCAAGACTCTTACACAAAGTGGTGAAACTTGTCTTAAAAGATTCATACTGTGTAAAACATAAATAGGTAAGTAAGCTAATTTTTATATTTGTATGAGTTGCAGCTCTTGTGTACTTGTGCTTGAGAGAATAGATTGATATATGAGTTTGGAAAGTAATTGAATTTATACATAACCCATTCCCTGAAAGCTTTAGGGTTAAGTGCACAGTATTTATTACAAATGTTACCTTGTCATAGAATCATAGAATCATAGAATCATAGAATCATAGAATCATAGAATCACAGAATCATAGAATCATAGAATCATAGAATCATAGAATCATAGAATGGCCTTGGTTGGAAGAGACCTTAAAAATCATCTGGTTCCAACCCCCTGCCATGGGCAGGGCACCATTAACTAAACGAGATTGTTCAGAGCTCCATCCAACCTGGACTTGAACACATCCAGAGATGGCATCAACAGCCTCTCTGGGCAACCTGTTCAAGTGTCTCATCCCCTTTAAAACATAATTTTTTTTCCCTAAGTTTATGTTGCTGTTTCATTAGGAAAAGCTGAATGACTGACACACAGACTCCAATCTTCTTGGAGGGCTTATAGCAAAGTTTATTTAGAAATCACATCTTTCATAGACTGTTCAGACACAGCTGGACATGACTGGCCATTCAATCAACATCCCTCACCATCACTGGCTAATTAGAAATTACATACTTTTGCAAACATCTTGCAAATGACAAAAAGTGCAAAACACCAGGTGTAGGACTGTTTTGAATTCTTACTGATCTTTCTCACAGCTCCTCAGACCAATGTATGGGAAAGTTACTTGACTTTCTCTCTTTCAGGCCTTGTAGCTGTCTGATGCTTGAAAATCTCTCTCTGACCGTGCTGTCAGCATCCACAAATTTACCTATTCTCAGTTTGAATCCATTCACCCTTGCCCTGTCATTACATACCCCTGTACAAAGTCTCTCTGCATGGCTCCTGTGGGTTCCCTTCAGGTACTGAAAGGCCATAATTAGGTCACCCTAAATTCTTCTCCAGGCTGAAACATGCCCAATTATCTCAGCCTTTCTTCATAGGAAAGAAGCTCCATCCCTCTAACCAATTTTGTGGCTTTCTTCTGGACTTGCTAATATGTTTGGAGAAATAATTTGTTCTTTATGCCTGTGTGATAGATCAGACAAAAGCCGATGGGCTTGAATTGTTGGATAGGACAGTCATACTAAATACAAAAGGAAGCTCTATTCAAAGACTGTTAGTGTGTTCCTCATCTATGTCCTTAAGAGCAAAATAAACTATTGGGATCTAAATAAACTGGTCATCTCCTAGTGCAATGTGAATCCTCAAGATCTAGCACAACTTCCATTTTAAGACAAAAGGAGAAAAAATGCTGTTGAGACTGTTTAAAATTGTCATAGATATCAATTGTCATTGATAGCTTAGTTTCAGCAAGAAAAGAATCAAAATAAAAAGCAGAAATCCTAGGGAAAAAAAATATTTAGAGCTTTCTTAAGAAAACTAAAATTTTCAGGGAAGACCTCACTGGACCAAACCAAATGGTTCTCTGTTTTATTTCATGGTGAAACTGGTGTTATGCTAATTCAGAAGATAACTTGGTTTTCTTTACACTGTTTTTAAGGAAGACAAAGTAACCAGTACCATTCACAGTGCTCTAGTCTTCTCTGCCTTTAAAATGTCATTGGTGCATAAACATTGAACCATGATAAGCCTTGCATTCTACCATTTTTTGTTACTCATGTGAGGGACTGACTCCATGTATTTTACTTAAGATACAGTTTAATCATCATCAAAATCACATTGAATTGAAAGGATAGACTGTTTCTGATGCCAACTTTGCTTTGGATGACTTCTTGTAAAATATCACGTTTCCTTCAGAAAGCTTCAAGTATAATAATTTCATATACTGTATTATGCCATGATTGTTGACTGTGCTGTACAAATGTGTAAAGCATACTGATGGCGAAGAACTAGAGATAATTTAAGGCCACTCTAGTCAGTAGCAAACCATTTCCACATACTGCATGCAGCTATGTGAATTTCATTGTATTTGGAAAGTTTCCCCTGCTGCTAGAAATTTAGACACATTTTGAAAACAGCTAATTGAGGATTTTGAACACAGGATTGCAGTCTTTTCAGATCCCTGCTTCATCAGTAGCGATATAACTCAAATTTTAAAACTGAAACAACTTTTGAATGTGTACTTCAGTCCCTATGGACAATTTTAGGCTACAAATTGCCATAATTCTGAAACAATTTGGAGCTGACACAGCAGGTGAGTAAGTTTTAGGCTGAGGTACACAAATGCTATGCAAGTCCTACATTAAAAGAAGATCATACTTACACTGTACAGAGGAGTATGTTATAGAAATATCACCTCCACATATGTAGCAGTGTATCTGTATGATTTTTGGAATATTTCTATTTTAATAAAGCATTTTGAAAAATAGAGCTGATTAGTCCAGTCCTCCCTCCAATGACTTACACTGCTTTTGGGAGTTGAGTTTCCTTATGGCACCTCATATTGTGATGCAAATGCTCAGACTGATGATAGCTAGGGGTTGTCTAATGAAATTATCATTCAGTTCTGCATTTCATAAATCATGTAACCTATGGAGTTTGACTTGAAAAAGATCAAATCTGCCTTAAAAAAAATAAAATCTGAAATAAAATGTTATAAGATATAGTCAAAACATTTCTGATATGGCTGTGGTTCTTTTTGTATCTAGGAAAGAGTATTTTATCTCTTACAGCATCATAGTTCTTTAAAAAAGGGTAAATGAAAATAAAATATTGTTAATTGCTTACAAGAACATGAAGAAAGACGAGAGAGTATGTAAATTGTTCACAAGTCCTAAGATTTTATTTGAATTATCACCTTTTGATGCACTAAAAGAGGTAATTTTGTTCTGTAGTGGAAGGGTTTAGTCCATGCTTTCCATTCCACTTTTATATAAATCCATTCAATGTGCTTGACCAGTATGTTATTATTTATGGAGAAATTTCTGAAAAAACTCTAATGAGTATATTCAGAATTTGCACAGACATTTACATAAAAGCCTTAAGTAGATTTGCAGGTTGAATAGCTTATGCACCATATTCCATTGCTGTATGGCAAAAAGAATATTGTCTAAAAATAAAATAAAAATATTTTTGTAATATTATTTAAGTTTTCCAACATTTTATAAATCTGGTCTTTATCACAAACATTTTTTCTTGTCTCATTTTGAAACACACAGACTGTGATAACTTTCCTCTTGTTGTGGACACTTTCCTATATGAATGACTGGAGATGCATGGGAAGAGCATAATTTATGCAAAAATATTTTTATCATTTTCTTGGAAATTAGTCAAACAAAAAGTACTTCTTAGATGTCTAAGTGGATCAATCATCACACTGTACTTTAAGAGCTGAGCTGGAAAAACCTTTCACCTCCTCAAATGCAAAAAATATACATAAATTTTTTTTCTGTCAGAGAGGAATATGAGGTCAAAAATTATATTCAAATGTCATGAGAAAGACAAATGTGGCTGTGTTGTTTTTGTTTTAATAGACACTTACAGCCAGATTCAAATCCACAAATTAAGACAAATATAATAATTGTTTCATGAGTTTCTTTGGACTTATTCCACAAGACAGAAGATAGCAAAACTGCTTCTTGCTTGTTTTCTGATTGTTTTGTGTTCATACAGAGAGGTGAAACAGGAAAATTGCATTCCAGGTGTCACATTCATATGAAGAAATTTTGCCAGGTTCATAACAACACATAAATATTTGTTTGAATATATACATTTATTTGAATATTTATTACATATGTAAACATATTAACATAATATGTTTAACAAAATAAACATATTTTTAATATATATTTGAATATGTACATTTTAAAAAGTAAAAGCTTGAAACTTCATGTGGTTCAGTTTCCAGACAGGTTATTAGAACAATTCTGGGAAGTCTAGCAAGGAATTTAACAGCAAAACTATTCTGTTGCAGTTGATTTTCTAAGTTGTGCTGAAATAATTGCTGATATGTTGGAACCATTCAGACAAATGCTCAGAACATCATCTTTCTGTCAAACTGTCAGTTCTGTGTATCTCAGATGGTTTTAGGTATAAGCTAGTTTTCTATAACAAAGTAAAGCCGTTGGATAGCTTTTTATGGATGACAACTTTGGAATAAGACACATAATTTCCACCTGAATTGTGTTTTCTATCATTAAGCTGTATTTAAAATCATATTAATTCTGTATCTAACCCTTGGAACGTAATTCAACAAACTGCTGAAACACATTTAAGTGAAGAGCATGCTGTGTGAGAGACAGTAGAAAATTATTACTGGCTCAAAACAACTGAAGTGTGTGTGTGGAGTGGGGGAGACAGGGCAAATTCTGAGAAACTGAGAACTGCACTGCTCCACACCCCACCTCCCTGGAAACTCTAGCCTGCATTGGCTGAATTTCAAAATAATCTCTCTGCTTTTATGCCAAAGTTCATTCAAGAAATTCCATTGAAATTAGGAATTTTAAATTGCTTTAAATATAATTGTTCTGGCAGATAAAATGCAAAGATTTGAAACTGGAAATAAAAGTACAGAACGCAGATCTTTAATAATTCTAACATGGGATTTTTAAGACAAAGTTTCCAAATCTGCACAGGTGGGAACCTAATCTGCCTAGAATTGTACTTTAAATGCTTCCAAATTCCCTCTCTGTAAGAGAATCTCTAAATCTGAGATCTCTAAATGTATCTGTCTGAACAACAGGCCTGAAAAAGGTATTTGGAAAATCATCACACAAGAAAAAATAATACTAAAAATCACTTCTCTCTCAACATATAGTATTATAACCAGCAATTTTTCAATGTGGAATTCCTGTAAATTTGAAGAGTTCCATCACAGAAGGATGGGGCAAATTAAGAGGCACTCATTTATCCTTTTCTTGCTCTATGTTTATGATCTTATCAACAATTAAAAAAATAGGAAAAATACAGAAAAACACGGAAAAGGACTCAGTATGACCTCTTTTTCCTTGTCAAGTAAATCAGCAAATTTAACAAGAAAAAGATTGGTATTGTCTGGTAAAAATTAACTTTCATATCTATTCTATAAGCCTTTCCACTTACTTCCATGCAGGAATTTTTATTTTTTCTTTTTAATTTATTTTTATTTTTTATTTCCCTTAAAGCATAGATGTCAGATGATTGGACCTGTTTTTCTGGACCACTTTTCTCCTCCTCTCCTTCTTAAACGTCAATTGTAAATTTATCAGTCTACAGTCAGGAAGTTCAATTTCTATTTCACTATGAAATCATTCCAGGTAGATTATTGATTGCAAATTTATAATCTAAATTATTCAGTCCCTCCAAATAAGACATATTCTTCCATGACGTAATTGTTTATGTCCCTTTTCTAATTAATTTTTAAACAAATAGGCAAAAACAGTGTTATCACAGGCACATGGTCTGCTGAGGACAAATAAATCATAAAGTCATAAAGTAAGGACATTCCTCTTGGACTGATTTCAGCTGATATATCTGAAGTGTGAGATGTAGCCAAAAGCACAGCACTGTACAACATTAACCCATGAACAAATATAGTTGCTTCCCAAACGTTAAAGAAGAATATATGCATAAAAAATGTTTGTCAATAAAATAAAACAGGTTTTACAGTATCTTTTTTGCTTGAGGATGTTTACTATTTCCTCAGACTGTAAAGGTAAGGACAGTTAAAAATGAAAATTTAAAAAAAATCTGAAGCCAACACAAAGTAGTCTACATTATATTTATCTAGTTAGATAAAAAACCCCATGCCTTTTGTTAACTTTAATAGCAAAAAACAACAGAAAGATGCAACAAAAAACCACACAAAACCCGGCCCACTACTTTCCTGCTATTCTAAGGATGAACAAAGAAATCTTTCATCTTCTACATGAAACAGAGTGAAATGTGAATTATGAACTTCAATTTTTTTACTTTTGTGTTTTAACCTGTTTGACACGGAAATGGAGCAGCACTACAGACAAATTCCTGACACAGGACATGTTAAGTGACTTAGCAAAACAAACATCATTTTATTCAAGAATATTTTTCTATATCCAGCCAAGGAAGAAAAGAGGGGAAGAGGGGAAAAAAAATAGCAATGCCATCTTTTTTGACATGTAAAGAAAATTTTCTCTTTGTAAAATAATGGTGACGCTAATGGAGGGTTTAAAACATATAAAGCAAACAAATATTCATATTCTGAAAATGTGAAGATTTTTTTGCTTATTATTTTTGTTCTCTCTTTAAAAATTTAGCTGACTCCCAGCCAATGTAATTTTCTGTTCTTGTTTACTTACATAAAATTTTTGGATCGTGGTTAAGTTTAGAAAACAAGATGTGGCTTAGAAAAAGGCTTCTAGTTGTTCAGTCACTATCTCAAATTATTCTTTCTTCTTTTTAGAGTTTCATCCTATTTTTAAATATCAATTAATTAATACAGTGGATGTGCAAGGATTAATGTGTTTTTACTTAGAAAATACTTTGAAATTTGCAATCTAGATTAGATTATTGCTTTATTATTATTTTTGTTACTGCATCAAATCATAGTCTGAAACAAATAAATAATTTCAGAAGAATTAATTCAATAGTATCATTTGATCTGTACTGACAATATTTTTCCTTGTTTGAGCCTAGCAACGTATATTAATCTAAATCTGTTTTCTGATATTGATCTGATGTGAAAAGTTCAAGATGGACAGAATTTATGATTATTAAAAAAATGGTAAAAAAATCTCTGTTTCTGCTTTTAACTTGTCCAATTTAGTTGAAAGACACTGATGTCTATATTTTTGTATGCCAGATTAAAGTACTTTTTAGTACATGCTATTTGTACATGCTGGCTGTAACCAATGACTGTATTGTCTTCCAGCTGTTTTTCAGTAACTTCCATAATAAAATTCTCCATAACTTTACCAGGCATTAAAGTAAGATTAAAGGCCTATAGCTTCTAGGGTCACCTTTCTTGCCTTCTTGAAAATTGTGACAACACAGTCAGCTGGAGTCGCTGGATTCCCAAGGCTGCTGAAAATCAAAAGAGTTTTTGTGATGACATTAGCTGGCTCTTTGAGGATTCCTGGGTGAATCCCATCAGGTCCCATAGATATGTAGGGATCCAGCTGGAACAACAAATCACACACAATTTCAGGCTCAGCTGGGAGTAAATCATTCAGTTATGGTCATCCAGCCCTTGCCACTGAGACTCCCTGGGTCCATCATCTGTGTTGAAGACAGAGGCAAAGAATGCATTAAACACCTCTGCCTTGTCCATGTAATCATCTTGAGCAGGGGTTGAATTCTTTAGATATTGGTTTTCCAAATTTGCATAGATAGGATTTGTTCATACTAAATGTCCTTTTTTATGACTTTTTTTTTCAATGCATCCAAGTGAGGAACTGGCTTCTATAAATAATTTTTGTTTCATTCTTCCATGAACAATTATTTAAAACTCTGCAGATTTTAGTATGAGGATTATGGGCAACAAAGATTAAAAAACAAAAGGTATGGGAAAAAAAAACCAAAACAGAAGAAAAGGGAGAAATATCTGTGCTTGACTTTATTCTGCAAGGTTTATAAAAAAACGACTTCACATATTGTAGTCAGAAACAGTGATTATTGAACAAAGTCTTCCCTAAAGCACTCTGATTTTCCTTCACAATGACACTTCTATCCTGAGCTGAGCACTTTCATATTTGGAATATACACTGAACTGTGACAGTACTGATATTCAGCTGATGAGAACCATAGAAAAGCATAATATTAATACATTTGTCCATGGGGATTATTAAAGGTATTAAAAAAAAGGGGAAAAAAAGGAAAAAGAAATAAAAGTAATATTCAAAATTATTTTGTTTATATCTAAAGGTTGTACGTTTATATTAACACAAGAATTGAATGGCTGTATTTCAGAGACTGACTTCCCAGAGAACTACAAGCCAAACAAAATCTAGAAATTCTCTTTACATTTTTAGCCTGTGTTTTCATTACTTCTCTGTACTTTCATTACTTCATTACAGGACACAGAGAGGTTCCATAGACACGACTTTGTACATGAGGTTGTGGATTTGCATCTCTTGTTTGGAATTAATTGTTATTACTTTTCAAAATTTAATTTTTTTTATAGAAGTTGGGAATTTTTTTTATTCCATTAGCTTTTGTTAGCTCATTTTCTAGCAGAGAGTTTTAAATTGTTTTACAGGTAGAAAACTTTGACAGATTCCTATAGCTTTCTGCCTCCTTGCATTTGGTTTTTTGTTAGTTTTGGGGTTTTTTTCCCCTAGAAAAAAATTATAGAGAGTTAAGGTGTATAAGAATGAGTGGTATGATTCTGTAGCACAAATCATAGTCTGAAATCTATCCTGGAGCCTGGTTGACTGATACTGACCCTTTTTTCCACCACAGTTATGAACCTTCCTCTAAACCACCCACAATTTTCCTAAGAGACCTTAACGTCTTCAGCTGGAAGTAAGTATAAAATATCTCATGTTGTGAATGATTTGCACATTTCTCGGTGAGATCACTAGATTGTCAGCTGCCCTGGGTGCTTCCCCTGGCTCATACTGCAGCAAGGTCGCCGGGGCCAAGGGCAAGAAGAGAGGCTGAAAACACCCAGGGTGTGTAGTGATGCGGCATCAGAACGTTCCAAACAGGAGTCAAGATGAAGCTGTTGGCATTTCTGCCCCCTGTGATTCTGTTGTACGTGACTCTTGAGGCTGTTGAAAACAGCTCTCTCCATTACCACTGTTCTTAACAGCCCAGGACCTAAGAAATACCTATATTGTATTGTTTTTGACTCACAGTATTCTCTTGAGTTAACCTCTGCCCCTTCAGTCAATGCCTAAAGATAACAAATAGTAAAAATGTGCTTTAGAATAATTGAGCCTGCATCAGAGATAAAGTGTTGGGATTCATGGTTTATTTCTCTATGAGTTCTTTGTATGGTTCAGTTTTATGTACCCCTTCCCCCCTAATTGTTATGCAAGCCTTCCCTCACAGTCCCTGCACCCCAAGCTATTTTTAGCCTTTGCTGTTAAGTGTCCCTCATCCTTCCTGCCAGAAATGTTCTCCTCCCCTTCCTCCCTGATTGGCTCTACTGCATGCCCCTGCCCCTTTTCTGTCTTGGTTACCAACTTGGATTGGCTAGCTGCGTCTAGCCACCCCCATTGCTCCTCCCATGCTCTGTCCCTTAAAACCCCTGTGCATTCCTGATTCTGGGCTCTCTCTCTGTCTCTCTCCTCGGAGAACCCAGAGTGGACAAATAAACCTCTCTGTGTGTTCCCCCGAGAGAGCCTCTCTGTCTCCTCCTTCTTTGTTGTGGCGAACCATCGGGTCTGCATTGCCTCTCGAGGCCAAGAACCCACAGGGGCAGGGCTGACTCCACAAGACTGTCAGCTCGCCTCCTAGAGTCTGTGTTGGTGGTGGTGTAGAGCAAGCCAGGCCAGGCAGACGGTGAAGAGCAGACACCACCGCAACATTGGTGGCGCCCACTGCAGGGCCTTGAAGAGGCGTCAAGACCCTGCAGAAGTGGATTGGCAGCATCCAAGACCAGGTTGGGTGCTGCGAAGAAGATCCCTGGACGTTCCAGTACCTCCTGGTGAGCAGTCCCTTTGCGGAGGCGCTCCCGGAGGATTGTGAGGGTAGCCGGCGGCTGCTGCACTCCAGCGTCAGTCCTCGCAGAAGGAGGATCTCCCTGAGACAGTTCTGCACCCCCTCCAGGAGCCGAGATTCCGGTCTGAGGATTGGTAAGTGGAAATTTCGTGCCTCCCTAGGCTGCAGGGAGAGCAGGTGCCATTTGGCACGACTCGAATTGAACACATAACAGCCCATAAGGCTGTGGACGTGACCACGTGGTCCCGGGGGGTAGGATTTTTGGGTCCCTAGCCCTCGGTTGGTTGGCTCTGGAGTTTTGATTTTGTTCTGTTGGCTGTTTTTGTGTTGAGGAGTGTGCGTGGCCGTGAGAGGGCGGCATGCAGGGCTGTCAGTGTGTCGGCTTCTGCGGGTTTTTACTGACAGCGAGATTTTAGTTTTGCATCGCACCCCGTGTTGTGTGTGGCTTTTGCAGCTGTAGTGAGTGTGTGTTCTTGCGGGTTTTAAGTTTGCGGTGCTTGTCGTTTTTGTGTGGTTTTTGAGTTATACCGGTCTCAGGGAGAAAGCTGCCACTTAATACCTTGTTGTTGAGAAAATGGGTGCTTCCCTGTCGGCAGCAGACAGAGAAAATTTTTCAGTTTGCGTCGCCTTGCTGGAAGCAAGTGGCGCGCGATTTTCTAAGACTTGCCTGAGGAGGCTGATCAGATGGATCGGCAAGGAATTTCAGGAGGTTTCCCGGGACAAGATCCATTGTCTCCGATTTTGGGGGACAGTGGAAGAGAAAATTGCACAATTCGGTCGGTCCCAAGGAAAACAGGCGCAGAAATTTTCTTATTTGGCCTTGCAGTTAAAAACTGCTTTGAAAAATAAAGATCTCCTTGCCAATCCATCTACCAGGCAGTCTGCCCCTTCTTCCCCTTCCCCTAGTCCTAAGCCCAGTCGTTCCCCCAAGGGAATTCTAAAGAAAGTTGGGGTGAAAAAATCCCCGAGCTCTGCCTCTCTGCAGAATTCCCGTTCCCCCAGCCTCAGTAGTCGTGGCCAGACTGCTGAGGATCCTTCGGACTGCCCTGGCCAGGCAGGCGAAGGCTCAACCCGTACCCGCTTTCCCTCATCCCCTTATCCCAGAGTTAAGTTTAATTTAACTGCGTCACAGTCCGCACAAGATGGCGGATGTGGTGCAGAAAATGGCGGCCACTCAGCCTCGTGGTCACCATCTCCATCCCCCATCCCTTCTTCTTCCCGCAATCCTTTTCGTCCCACCCACCCTCCCATTTCCCTGACAAACCCCTTCCTGTCCCAAACCCCACCCACCTCGGAGAGGTTCCCACCCTCCCGTCCCTCCCACCGACCCACCCCGGAGGTGGAGTCGTCCCGCCCATCGCCCTGCCCCGGAAGGAGGCCATCTTGGTTTCCCGATTCCCATGCTCTCCCTTCCGGTTCCCACGGTTCCCCACCGGAAGATGACAGTGATTGGGATCCTGAAGTGGGTCTGCGGTTGCACCAGTCACTTACCGTCGGCAACGCGGTAGTGACACCCCAAAATCTCATTGGTTTCCAATAGGCCAAAGTGTAATTCGGGAATTGTGTAAGGCGCACAAGGATTATTCAAGGGACAGCCCATACTTCAGGGGTCTCCTTCAGGCTGAGCTTTCCTCCTCAACAGTGATTCCCTTTGACCTCAAGCAGCTGTTTGCTTGCCTCATGGGCCTTTCAGAGTTCAGGCTCTGGGAGACAGCCTTCCGGCAGCTGCTTAAGGACAAGATTCCCACGCTGTTGAGTGACGAAAGCACAGCAACGGACACTCAGGGCAATCCCATTTCCCTCTCCCTCCTCTTTGGAGAGCTCCAGTTCTCCACCCCTCAGGTCCAGGCCTCACTCATCCCAGTCCCCGTCCTTCAGGTGATCAAGGACCTTGCATGCACTGCTTTCTTTGCTCTGCAACCCCATGCCAAGCTTCCCCCTTTCACACATATTAGGCAGGGTCCCCAGGAATCCTATGTGGAATTCCTGGACAAATTGACAAGGGCCGTGGAAATTCAAGTAAAAACTGTGTCTGCGCGCGAGCATGTCCTTCTTGAACTGGCATTCATCAATGCTAACGATGTTTGTCGTCAAGCAATTCTAAGTCTTCCCTTAGATCCCCCGAGGACACTCGCCGCCATGCTCCAGGTCTGCAACGCGAAAGTTCCCTATCTGCTGAAGCCGCATTCTCACCCCATGTCCAGACCTCAGCAACCCTCAGGCTCTGTCAGACCCAAGGTTGCAGACGCGAGTACGCCTTCCCAGAAACCAGCAGTGCCGTCTCGCCGCAAGCCATCCTTCACCAGCAGCCGTGGTGGAAAACCCGGACTCTGCCACGTCTGCAAACAACCGGGACACTGGGCAAATGAGTGCCCCAACAAAACAAGGCCGGCAACTCCCAAGTTGCAGTGGGGGGGAAACCAGCAAAAAAACTAGAGGGAGAGCGTGGGTCCGTCCAACGTGTGGACCCCAGTCGGGCGGACCAATTCACCGGCATGACATCAGCCGGGAACCAGGGGGGTCAACTTGCAAATGACACTTCACCGGACGTGACACTTCTACCTCAACGCTGTGTTAGGGCTGAACTCAGTCCACCCACTACCTGTCTCCATCATTCCTGCAGGTTGCACTTGACCAAAGGACTTCACCTCCCCGGTTCTAGCTGGTCATTCATCAATGTCGACACGACGCACACCGACGCCGAGACACTTCGGGTTGGTAAGTTCATCATCGTTGGTGATTGCAAATTTACTCCGCCTGAGATTGAGGTCTATCCAGTTATGTTCCCAAACATCTCTGGTGCCATCGGTCTCTGGGTGTGCTGCACGACTCCTCCCATCTACCTGCCTAGAGGGACAGTGATTGCTCAGGCAATCACACTCTGTGACACACCTGTCAAGGTCAACTCTGTCCACGCCATCACTCCTAGGCAAAAGATCGTCATCCCTTGCACCATTACACTAGGGAATGAATCAGTAGACAAGGGATTGGTTTTTGACACAGGGGCGGATGTGACCATCATTCCTATCAAGGATTGGCCGTCACATTGGGCATTGGAAAACACGCCAGTGCAAGTCCAGGGTGTAGGAGGCATTCAATTGGCAAGACGTTCACAGAGCATGGTGCAAATTACAGGGCCAAAGGGACAATTGGCTTCTGTACGTCCCTTTGTTTTGGACTACGAGGATCCCTTGATTGGGAGAGACATGATGGCCCAGTGGGGGGCCACAATTGACATTCCCGACCCCTCACACTTTGGGGCGGCGGCTGTTGCACAGTGCCCAACCCAGAAGCTCAATTGGACAACAGATACACCGGTCTGGGTTGATCAATGGCCGCTTTCCAAAGACAAATTACAGGCGCTGGAGGAGCTCGTGAAGGAGCAATTAGATAAAGGCCACATCATGGAGTCCACGTCACCGTGGAACTCCCCGGTCTTTTTCATTCGCAAAGCAGATGGCAAACGTTGGCGTCTCCTTCATGACCTCCGCCAAATTAATAATGTCATCCAGGACGTTGGGTCTCTCCAGCCTAGGATGCCTTCCCCAACCATGCTCCCCCGAGATTGGAACCTGGCCATCATCGACATTAAAGATGCCTTCTTTCAAATTCCCCTGCATCCTGACGATGCGCCGCGTTTTGCTTTCTCGGTCTCTACTATTAACCAAGATGCTCCAAGGAAGAGGTACCACTGGACCGTACTCCCCCAGGGGATGAAAAACTCTCCAGTGATGTGCCAACACTACATCGCTTCCTTGCTGGCCCCTGTGCGTGCAGCATCGGAGGGGGCTGTCATCTATCACTACATGGATGACATCCTCATTTGCGCCCCAACTGATCATGAGCTTTCACAACTGCTTGCTCGTGTAACGGGTTCGTTAGTTGCTGCGGGGTTCGAGCTGCAACATGACAAGATCCAGAAGATGCCGCCTTGGAGGTACTTAGGCTTGGAGATCACCAGGCGGACCATTGTGCCGCAAAAATTGGAGATTCGGACCAAGGTCCGGACCCTTGCGGATGTCCATTCGCTGTATGGAGCATTGAATTGGGTAAGACCCTGGTTAGGTCTCTCTACGGAGGACCTTGCTCCTCTTTTCACTTTATTGAAAGGGGGGGAGGAGCTGAGTTCTCCCAGGAACCTTACCCCGTAGGCGTGCACAGCGTTAGAGAAGGTTCAGCGCGCCATGACAACGTGCCAGGCTCACCGCTGTGACCCAGAGCTTCCCTTCAAGTTTGTCATCCTGGGTAAGCTCCCACACCTTCACGGTGTGATTTTTCAATGGGACACTCGCACACACACATGCGAAAAGGGTCGAGGCCGGAACGATCCTCTCTTGATCATAGAGTGGGTCTTCCTCAGCCATCACAGACCCAAGAGGATGACACAGCCACAGGAGCTGATGGCTGAACTCATCCGCAAAGCGAGATTGCGGATGAGGGAATTGGCCGGATGCGATTTCCAATGCATTCACATGCCAATTGGGTTGTCAACGGGCCAGATGACAAAACCAATGTTGGAGCACCTGCTTCAGGAAAATGAAGCGCTTCAATTTGCTCTGGATTCCTTTACGGGCCAAATTTCGATTCACAGGCCGGCCCACAAATTATTTAATTCGGAGGTTAATTTCACATTGGCGATAAGGAGTGTACGGAGCAGGAAACCGCTCGAGGCTCTCACAGTTTTCACTGACGCGTCCGGGAGTTCGCACAAGTCAGTGATGACTTGGGTGGACCCCAAAACTCAGCAGTAGGAGGCAGATATCAAGACAGTTGAGGGTTCCCCTCAAATTGCTGAGTTGGCCGCTGTCGTGAGAGTGTTCGAAAGGTTCCGCGTACCTCTCAATTTAGTTACCGACTCCGCTTATGTCGCGGGGGTGGTCTCCAGAGCTGATCAGGCTGTTTTGCAGGAGGTGTCCAACAAAGCTCTTTATGAGCTGCTCTCGAAGCTGGTAAAACTCGTCTCCCACCGAGAGCATCCTTTTTATGTGATGCATTGTAGGTCGCACACCGATTTGCCAGGGTTCATTGCGGAGGGGAACAGGAGGGCGGATGCTCTCGCTACTCCTGCCGCTGTGGCCCCATTGCCCGAGGTTTTTAAACAGGCACAAATCAGCCATTCGCTCCACCACCAGAACGCTCCGAGTCTGGTGAGGCGGTTTCACCTCTCCTGCCAACAGGCGAGGGCGATTGTGGCGTCGTGTCCATCCTGCTCATCCCATTCAGTCCCCACTCTCCATGCTGGGGTTAACCCTCGTGGATTGAGTGCTTGTGAGCTTTGGCAAACGGATGTCACCCATGTGGCGGCATTCGGAAAGCTGAAATTCGTCCATGTCTCCGTGGACACCTTCTCTGGCCTTGTGTATGCGTCCACCCACGCAGGAGAGAGAGTGGCCCACGCGATCAGTCATCTGATCCAGGCTTTCTCTTTTATGGGCATTCCGAAGGGCCTCAAAACTGATAATGGCCCAGCCTACGCCTCCAAGGAATTTGCAGCTTTCCTCCAGCAATGGGGAGCGGAACACAAAACAGGCATCCCCCACTCTCCCACAGGGCAGGCAATTGTGGAGAGGACTCACCAAAATCTCAAAAGAGTCCTTGACCAACAGACGAGGATGCTCAAAAGCGAAACTCTGGTAATTCAATTGGCCAGAGCACTTTATACTCTAAATTTTCTAAATTGCACCTTTGAAAATTTTAATCCGCCGGTTGTGAAGCATTTTAACGTGCATGAGGAATACCAGCCTGGGAAGAAGCCTCCGGTGATGGTGAAGTCACCAGAAACAGGTCAGGTGGAGGGACCCTATGATCTCATGACGTGGGGGCGCGGGTACGCCTGCGTTCTCACGCCCTCTGGGGCCAGATGGGTTCCCTCCAAGTGGGTCAAGCCTTTCACAGCCAGGTCGCGAAAGAAAGAGCAGGGTCCGGTGGAAGACGTGGGGCTGCTTCAAGAAGATCCGCAAGTCAAGTCTGCAGCTTTGCGCCGCAAGCGCAAGGTTTGCTGACCCCCTGGAGGAGATCCGGGAGATTCCCTCACGCTGTTTTTACCCCGGTGAACCCATCCTTCCTGATTTTCTGTTTAATCCAAGTTAGTAACCTTCCCCCACAGTTTTATTTCAGGTCATCACCTTCGGCCTCAGGATGCGAAGCCTCCTGACTACCCTCTTGGAGCTGTGCCTCATCGCCGTTGGTAAAGCGTGGATCGCATTGCGGGAGCTACCGACGACGATGAGCAACTGGGTGGACGACGTCCTCGGGCGCTGGGGGGTGCCGGGCTGGGCGCAACCTTTAGTCCGATGGTGCCTGATCGTTTTATTTATCATTGCAGTTATCCCCCTTGCAGTCAAGGCCATCAGGAAAGGAACCCGCAGGCTGGTCATCTGCGTGGCAAATTGCCCCAGGAGGAGCCTCCACCTTCTCTTCCTGCTCTCCTGTGTCGCGAACACCAGACACGGCTGGATCGTCCCTCAGCCCAAGTCCAATGTTTGGGCAACTCTTGCAAGGGCCATGGGGCAGGATCATATCTGCCTCAACCAGGCCAGCGCTTCTGACCCGATGTCGACATGTCTAGTGGGGATCCCTTTCACTGCTGCTGAGATGCCTAGAGCACTCTTCCAGGCCATCAATCAATCGTATCGCCAAGCAGATGGAACGCACTCCGTGGTGACCAAAAGCGGCGACCCAGACGCCAATCCGCTGGCGGGGTGGAGGGGGTTCCTGAGCGACCTCAAGGTCTTGCCGGCCGAGCCTCCCGAGCTTGAGCTCTTGGGCTCCTCCAAGGCTCAGGTTTGTGTTAGGTTCGACCACCCGCCGGTGTCTTCCTCTCTCCCTTCCAGCAGGGTTGTGCTGTCTGGCACCTCTCACCAGGAGGAATCTTGGTGCGAAAGGCTCGCCAAGATATCGACCCCGGTATCTTTCATGAATCAGCCACGCGAGCTGCCTGCTGGAATGTTTCTCATCTGCGGCGATCGGGCCTGGGCAGGCATCCCCTCTCGCCTTCTAGGAGGTCCGTGCACCTTGGGAAAACTGGGGCTGTTTACACCCAACAAGACGCAAATTATGAATCTGAAGGAAAAGGAGAATGGTGCACAAAATCCCGGACACCAAAAGCGTGCTGTTAAAGATTTGGACCCTGACTGCGACACAGAAATTATCCATTGGTCAAAGTCCAAAGGAATCGCAGTCACAATCTTCGCGCCATGGGTCTCCATTGCCAAGGCCCTGGGCGAACTCGGACACTTAGAGTGTTGGGTTGCTAAACAAGCAAATCTTACATCCCAGGCCCTATCAAACCTCCTACGAGATGAGGAAATAACTAGACAAGCCACCCTACAAAATCGGGCGGCTATAGACTACCTCCTCCTCTTGCATGGTCATACGTGCGAGGAGTTTGAGGGTCTATGTTGTTTTAATCTCTCGACGCGGGCAGTAAGCACAAGAGCTTTAATCCAACAAATGCAAGAGCAAGTGGGCAAGATCCAGCAAGAGACAGATGACTGGCTCTCCAACCTATTCCAAGGTTGGGGCGTTTCTGGCTGGGTTGGATCGATTCTTAAATCTGTTCTAATGATTTTCTTTGTCATTTTAGTTGCCCTCATTTTATTTGGCATTCTTAAGCGTATGCTTTTGAAGCTGTCTTCCAGTTCCGATACTCCCTCTGTGCGCATCGCTATGGCCTCCACGTCAATGAACCTTCAGGTCGATGAAGAGGAAGACTATGCTGAGGGCCAAAGCATTTGCACGGACTGTGACTGCCAGCAGTGCAATGAACTTTAAAAACTAAAAAAGGGGGAGATGTTGGGATTCATGGTTTATTTCTCTATGAGTTCTTTGTATGGTTCAGTTTTATGTACCCCTTCCCCCCTAATTGTTATGCAAGCCTTCCCTCACAGTCCCTGCACCCCAAGCTATTTTTAGCCTTTGCTGTTAAGTGTCCCTCATCCTTCCCGCCAGAAATGTTCTCCTCCCCTTCCTCCCTGATTGGCTCTACTGCATGCCCCTGCCCCTTTTCTGTCCTGGTTACCAACTTGGATTGGCTAGCTGCGTCTAGCCACCCCCATTGCTCCTCCCATGCTCTGTCCCTTAAAACCCCTGTGCATTCCTGATTCTGGGCTCTCTCTCTGTCTCTCTCCTCGGAGAACCCAGAGTGGACAAATAAACCTCTCTGTGTGTTCCCCTGAGAGAGCCTCTCTGTCTCCTCCTTCTTTGTTGTGGCGAACCATCGGGTCTGCATTGCCTCTCGAGGCCAAGAACCCACAGGGGCAGGGCTGACTCCACAAGACTGTCAGCTCGCCTCCTAGAGTCTGTGTTGGTGGTGGTGTAGAGCAAGCCAGGCCAGGCAGACGGTGAAGAGCAGACACCACCGCAACAATAAAGGAATATGATAAAGCTCTTCCCTGCAAGTTGTGATGTGGTAGAATAGATTATCAGCTGATATTGGCGAAAGAAGGTTGCTTTGAAACAAAGGTGGGAGTGGGAGGAGAAATATTACACCAAATAATTTAATGTTAGTGCTCAAAAAAATTATTGTTCCAGTATTTTAAAAATATCCATTGTTTATTACTTCTCTCTGTCAGCTTTCATTGCAAACTTTATGATTTTCTCTTTACATGTATTAAAAAAATACAGGTAGGTAAGTTTATAGCTGCTTTATTTGAGAAAAAAATTCTTATAATTATTTTTTATCTCCAAGGACTTTTCTAAAGGCAAATAATTTGTGAAAAAGTCAGTTAATGGTAGACTAAGATATTCACAGCTTTTCTATGCAGCTTATTAGTTGAATAGGAAATTTGTAAACAAGTTTCTGATTATTAAGAAAAATAGAAAAATATATACAAAGATTTTTAATCTTAATCCAATCTTAAATTAAGGAAATATTTCAGCTTTAAGGAAAAGGTAATTTAACATATAAATGCAATTTACTCTCTCTCTATATATATACATATCCACAAACATAAACACTTTTAAAGCTCCATGTAGGAGTAAGCAGTTTATATTTTAGCAGTTTAGTGAGTAAAAGTTCATGTAAGTGGAAAAGAATGCTATTGAAACATGGAAGTATTTACATACAATGTCATTAATAGTTATCTTAGGACACATAATTTAGTATAATGAGGTAGAATGTGAAAACAGTGCAAAGTCTAATGAATATGGGTACAAAAATGTTAGGAGTTTTTAGCATCCTTTTTGTCTTGACTTTTGGATATTGTTATTCTATTTCTGTTTCTTCTGTAGTATTTGATATAAACATTATTTCACATCAGCATGTCTGTTGTGGTTTCAGCCCATCTGGAAATTAAGCATTATGCAGTAGCTTGCCTAATCTTCCCTTTCTCCTCCCCATCCTGGTGGAATAGGGAGGAGAATCAAAATAAAACTTTTATGTTGGAATAAAAACTGATTAGTAATTGAAATAAATACAGTAATAAATGATAATAATAATAACAATGACAAAAGGGAAAAGCAAGTGATCCACAATACAGTTACTAACTGCCCACTGAACAATACCAGGCCTCTCTTCCCAAACCCAAACCAGCTGCCATTTCAGGTAATTTCCTCCAGTTTATATTCTGGGTTTGACATTTTATGGCCTGGAATATCCATTTGGTTAGTTCAGGTCTCCTGTCCCAGCTATGTTCCCTTACAGTTTCTTTTGTTTACATCCTCACTGGCAGAACATGAGACAATGAAAAAGTCCTTAACTTGGGATGAACATGTTTTACCAAAAAAAGAAAACATCAGTGTATTACCAATATCATTCTCATTCCCAATCCAAAAGACAGCCCTGTAACAGCTACTGAGAAATTAACTCTACCCTATCTGAAACCAAGACAGTGCTATACTTATTTTCTTCATATCACTAATATTATTTTATTTTTTGCTAGAAAAGTCAACGAGACATTGGTATCAGATACACGTTCACACATTACAGTAGAGGGAAAAAGGAAATTAATAATGTATATACTGAAAAGCCAGTATTCCAATAAAAAAAATGTAACTTTCTCAATATAAAGAGCCACATTCTTCTTAAATGTTAATCTGAAAATACTTTGAGATTCACTAGGTTCACTGGGTTGTTGGGGATGGGCATTCTTCAACCAAAAAATCATGCTCAAATGAAGGATCAATATTTCTTCTGTGTGCAACATATAACTGTAGAATATATAATCTATTTTTAAAAACAGTTAAAGGATGTTATTCCAAGTGAACAACTCATAACAGAAAGAAACAAACAATATTCCTGAGGAAAATTAGTTCTCTGGGTGGTCCAGGAACTGCCCAGTCAGACATCTTCATTTATGAGATAATATACAGGTTTGAGACAATGGAGCAAGTTGGTACTGGGTAACTCACTAAAATCTTAGCAGCATCAAACTTAATGGGCAAAGGGCTTCTCTAAGTGGAAATTTCAGACTGAAATTCAGTCCTGAAAACTCCCTCCAAGCTTCTCTTTGTCTGGAAGGACAAAATTGTGTCTAAAGTATGTTAGCTATCGTCCTTTGTGGAGGATCTGGCTCATCTTTCCAGAAACTCCCCTAAATGGTTCATGCTACAAAAATGATCAAATTATGCTTAGATAAAGGATTCATAATGAAGCAATAAAAACTTCCTGCAAATGCAGAAATGGACACATAGGACAATCTTTTGTACTAAGAAAGTTAGGATTACATGTGGATTAAGAAAATCTGTGGCAGTGGATCATACATGAGCTGATTTGGTCATGTAAGACTGTGGGCCTCCTGCATCATGAGACTTCAGCAGAAGAGCCAGATCCAATCCTGCTGAAGTTTCAGTTACAGAATATTGCAACAGAAACCTCATTTCCATCTGGACAGTGACTAAGAGTCTTTTCTTAGACATTCCCCATGTGAGAGTTACATATTCAAGAGACCACAGAAATCAACTATGCTTGCTTGCTTGCTTTCAAACAAACTGTCCATAGTGTGTGCAACATGTACAGAAACAATCTGCCAACTCCATTTGAGTGTCAGTTTAGTTATAGGTGAGCTGCATGAGAATATTTTCATAATTACTCTAATGTTTACAAATAAATCAGCAGTCGCCAGACTGTGCCTTACTGTTGAGCTACATAGTTTCCTTGTTCTCTGCATTTTATCTATGTGGAATTATCACTCAGATGCTAAACCTTGTTCTTATATGTTTCTACAATGCTTAATGTAACATAGTTTTAGTCTATATTTTTTAAATTCTGAGACAGCCACACAAATCAATGTTGGTTTATGGTGAGATTCAGTAAAGCTGAACAAAGGACATCAAAGACCATGAAATGAACTGTCATGGAACAGTTGCATGTTTACCCATTTCCAAATACAATTCAAACATTCTTTACATTGACAATTATTCAAAAAAAAGTGGAAAAGGGTAATTTCTCATAAAATTGTGTGACTTCAAGAAAATAAAATCCAAACGAAATGAAATTGAAAATAAATCAAGGATGAGCATATTACTAATATCAGTCCCCAGACACCTGAAAAAGAGTGAAATATTACACCCATATTTTTTTAGTACAAGACAGATGCTTTAACATATATAGTTACCAAAGGAAAGACTCTTGCAGACATTAGAGGGAAATACATTAGGTTTTTTTATCAAATACAGAACAGCTCATGAAATACATCAATATTCACCTAGTTCCATTTGTCCTAAAAAATGTTGGCAAAAAGACACATAGGATTAATTTTCGAAGACAAATAGAAAGATAATTTAACATATCTGTGAAGAAGACATTTGAATGAGAAGGCAAGAAAAATCTGAGATTGCTTTTGGAAATGAAGAGTAACATCTGCCATTTTAGTCACAGTAATCAAGACTTGTCTTCTAAGAGACTCTAAATAGCATGTACCTGTTAAGTTTTCAGAGTAATCCATCTGCCTTGTTATGTAAAAAATTCTAAAAATATTTCACTCCAAAAAAGAATATTTTATTAATGATGGCAAAACATAATTTTTTGCAAACATGTAATAAACATTTATTATAATTGAATCCTAGAATAAATAATCTAAATATTTAATTCCACATTAAAATATTATGAGATAAAATATTTTTCAAAATTAATCAAATTATATCAGGAAAACATAACATGATTTTATTATATCACACCCAACAAAGTGTTGAAATAAACACGATGGTTTCAGTCAGTGAAATTTTGAGATCCCAAAGACTTAAGAGTATCATAACTGTTCAATTCCTCTCCTGCATCTTATTTAAGGTTTTAAAAATCTGACACTATTCAAGCACTGTCAGTTTTCACAGTCAATAGCTGAAAACAATGTGATGGCAATTTAGTCAGCACCTCCTCATGCATTCACTGTTTTGTTGAAGCCACTTTTTTGTTTGATAGATCCTGCTGACTATATCATAGGGGGCTTAGACTTAGATAATAAACACTCTAGTTGATATGAACTGTCAGCTTTGTATTAAGTGTTGACAATGTCTAACTTCAATGTTTTTTCTGATGTTTGGAAATTAAACACCCAATAATTATTGTTTCAGTAAATTAGTAAAGTAAAGTAGTTGTGAATCAATAGATTGAGGAAGTTGGTGCACAAACTAATGATGCCCTTTTAGGGGTGGGTGGTTTGTTTGGTTGTCTGGTTTGTTTTGGAGTGGGGTGGGGATTGGGAGGCTTTAGAGAGTGAGATATGTTTTATCTGGTGTCAAACACCTCTGCTACACAGATGGCTCACAGCCTCATAAAGAAAATATACCTCATAAACTGTCCCTAGCCCAACACTGTGCTCTTGTATGAAGAACCATACAGCTCTGTTTTCTTTCTCAGATGGCAATATATTAGTACTCCCATCTCCTCAGTATCTGAGCTGTATTACTATTCCTCCTTTTGTTTTTTTGAGTAGTTGTCTGACCAACGAGCCTCCCAGCTGTGAGTTTGGACATTGTGGAAGGACGTTGAAGCCAGTTGAGCAGCTGCAGCAGCAGTGCTGGGAGGACATTTTAAATGAATTGATTACAGTCCACTTTCTGGTCCTTTCCCTTAAGGAACAGGTACTTGAACAAATCTAAGTCATTTGCTATTGTTTCACATTTGGTTTAAGAGAGAGTAGGAAAATATCTTCATACCCTCTTACAAACCAGTTCACTCATGATCAGACATCCCTTTTGGACATGCATGGTTACTTATGACTGTTCTCCCCATATGTTTTGTACCCTTTCCTATAAATTTACAAGTTTTGGCTAATACATCTTCATTCCTTAAGAAAAATGCTTCTTATTTCTTGAGTTCTGGCTGCTTATGGCAGTGTATTAATTTAATC
Organism: Prinia subflava; assembly: GCF_021018805.1. Lineage (NCBI taxonomy): Eukaryota > Metazoa > Chordata > Aves > Passeriformes > Cisticolidae > Prinia > Prinia subflava. The sequence continues at coordinate 19,564,259 of NC_086253.1, read as the reverse complement.
AGTTATGCTTTATATATTTTTGTACTCGTTTAGTTCTCTGTACCCTTCCCCCTGATGGTTCCTTTGTTTAACTCACATGACACCTGCACCTGTTATGCGGCACACGGTTAGCTGTCTGTTATTTCTCCCGCCTTTGTAAAACCCCTCCCACTCTCTCCTGATTAGCCCAAAATATGTTCTCCTACCCCCGGGTCCCTTAGCAACCTGCCCTGGTTGGCTGGCAGCAGTTGACCACCCCCTTTGCCCCCCCTCCGACTCGCCCTTGACAAAAACCCCCTGTACCCTCCTCCCCGCAAACAGTCCCGGGCTGGAGAGGTGTTTGTAATAAACCCTCTGTTCACCTGGAATTGTTTCCTCCTTTCGTTCCACTGCCTGTTGAATTACCATCGCTCGCAGGAGCCCCTGATAAGACAAGAACCCACAGGAGTCAGCCTTGCCTGCGCTGCTCGCAGGCTGACCCTTGCAAGCGTCTGTCGCCGCATCTGGGCTGGCTAATGACAGAGCCGGTAAGCTCTGAGTGAGCACCCCGACAGCGTGTTGGCGTCCACTGCGGGGCCTTTGAAAGGGGCTTTCAGCGCCTTTACGGACCCCCTGGACAGGATTGGTGGGCACCGGCGAAGAGCCGAGCCCATCTGAATTATTCCCTGGCCGTCGCGCCGCCCCGGGTTCGAGTAGCCTCCGTGGAGGAGCGCTCCCCAGGGAAGAGGGGGGCAGCCTTCTCCGCCGCGTCCCGAAGACGGTCCTCCTCCGGCAGTGGATTTTCTGGAGCAGTTTTGGAGCACCCACGCCAGGGTTTCGTAAGTAAGCAAACCCCCCTAGACCGCGGGGCGGGTCAGTGGGGACAGCGTTCCCCTTTGTGGCAGCCTGTGGGGGACAGCCCCCCCCAAGCCGCGGTCGCACGACCCCTGAGGATCGGGTTTTTCGGCCCCCTGTCCCGGGTCCATCTCCCCTGGCGGCTTTTCATTCCCTCGGTTGTTTTAAAATTTTTATTTGTGCGCGAGCGCAGGCTCGCACGGCGCGGCTGCCAGCAGGCGCGGGTTTTCGCCGGCCAGCCCGTTTCAGTTTCGCCGCGTGCGCTGGCCTTTTGCAGCGGCGGTCGGGCGCGTGATACATCAGTTTTAAAAGATGCGTGGCGGCGGGGTTTTTTTTTCATTGCACTTTTTCATTCGCTAGCTCCAGAAATTACGCAGACAGAATGGGTGCTTCTCTGTCTGCTTCCCAGAAAGGAGTGTTTTACATTTGCGTTGCGTTGTTAGAAGCTAATAAAGTTAAGTTCTCTAAGGATTGTTTAAAAAAGCTGGTCCGATGGCTTTTCCTGCACTACCCGACGGCGTCCCCGCCGATGGTACACACCTCCCGGTTTTGGGAGCTGGCGGAAAAGAAACTGTTACAATTAAGTAACGCCGGGGAAAAGAACACACAGAAATTAGCCTTTTTAATTTTGCAATTAAAAACGGCAGCGACGAAAAAGGGAGTGCAGAAAAGCTCTCAGGAAACCCAGCTTGCTCCAGTTTCCCTTCAACCCAGTCCCAGTCCCTCTGCCCCCAGAAGGGGAATTTTAAGGAGAGCTGCAACTCAGAGAGTTGTCAGCCCAGACTCTCCGAAAAATTCCCGGCCTCCAAGCCTCAGTAGTCTTGGACAGACTGCTGGGGACCCCTTGGAAGGCTCCAGCCAAGCTGACCGAGGACCTTTCCTTCCCCCTGCTTCCCCGAGTTGCAAACCCAAGGTTCAGTTTAATTTAAGTGCGTCACACCGGCCACAAAATGGCGGCGGTGATCCACTTAATGGCGCCCACGTGGCAGCCACCCTTCCCCCATCCCCTGAACCCCTTTCTTTCCTCCAACCCCTTCCTTCCCTCAGCTCCTCCCTCTGCCCCTCCCATAACCCCTCCCCGGACCCCTCCCTCCTCCCCCAAGGTCCCGCCCACTCGCCCTGCCCCTCGACACGCCCCTGAGGCGGGGCCGAGTCCCTCTCCCCACCCCGGAAGGACGCCATCTTGCCAGCAATTTTCCCACGCCCTCATTTCCGGTTCCCACGGTTGGGAACCGGAAGAAAGGAGCGAGGGTGAACTGGAGGTCACTCTCTCTGCTGCGCCTGTCACCTACCGCAGAACACGTGGTGGTGACACACCAAAACCCAATTGGCATGCTTTTTCCCAAAGCATCATTCGGGATTTATGCAAGGCGCACAAGGATTATGGCAGGGAGAGTCCCTACTTCCGTGGCCTCCTCACTGCTGATCTCGCAGGTGTCCATGTCGTTCCAGCAGACCTCCGGCAGCTTTTCTCTTGCCTAATGAATGGCACAGAGTTTAAGCTCTGGGACGCAGCATTCAAACAGGCCCTGTGAGAGGCAATGCCTCAGTTGCCCTTTCCAGCCATCGATGAACAGGGCAATCCCCTCTCCCTTGAGTTGCTTGCTGGTGAAGGTACCTATGTTTCCCCTGAGTCCCAGGCAGCCCTAATACACTCGGCAGTCCTTTCAATTATAAAAGATATAGCCTGCAAAGCTTTCTTTTGTTTGCAGCCAGATGCACCATCATCACCCTATACCACCATTAGGCAGGGACCTTCTGAATCATTTGTTGCCTTTGTAGAGCGGCTCACCAGAGCAGTGGAAGTTCAAGTTCAAACAGAAAGTGCACGGGAAGGTATTATAGGGGAGCTTGTTTTCGTTAATGCTAACGACCTCTGTAAACAGGCAATTTTGAGTCTTCCCCTAGATCCGCCCCGCACTCTCCAGTCAATGCTCCAGGTGTGCCAGATGAAGGTGCCCTTCCTTGCCCGGAGGAACCCACCACCACCCTCTCAGGCAACCTTTCCGCCCAAGGCTGTGCGTGCTGCAGAATCATCCCAACAGCCTCGACATCGTCTGCCTCAGCGGCGACCCTCCTTCGGCAACCGCCCTGGTCGCTGCTTCTTCTGTAAAGAGGAAGGACACTGGACTGCCAACTGCCCTAAGAAACCTTCACTACAGCGGACTCAAAATACACCTCCGGGAACGCCGGTGCCTTCCCAGGCACAGCAAAAAAACTGAAAGGGGAGCGCGAGTCCACCCAGCGTGACGACCCCAATCGGGTGGACGGGGCAGGGAACTCCAAAGGGGGTCAATTGGATGGACAATTTACACCGGACTCGACATCACCTGAACATGACATAGCAAAACCTATTCTCACTACCTCTTCCTTTTTTAAACCCTACAGGTTGCATCTCACCAGACCATTGTACCTGACGGATAGGGACTTTCATTTCGTCACCATAGACCCAAAGAAGTTACATCAGTGGCCAATGACTGGCGAAGGTAAGTTCATAGTCGTCAGTGATTGCAAATACACTCCGCAGGAGATTGAGGTAGTCCCGGGGACACTTCACAACAACCCCAGGGCCCTTATTCTCTGGCTGCGCTGCACTCATCTGCCCACATTTTTACCCGAGGGCCAGGTCGTCGCACAAGCAATCCCATATGGTGACCCAGAACATCTTACCTTTACTGTAAATGCTGTACATCACATTTCCACCCGTAAGCCCTTGGTGCGATGTACGCTCACTGTGGGAGATGAGTCAGTAGATAAAGATCTTCTTTTTCACACAGGGGCAGATGTTACGATTATTCCGACCGCGGAATGGCCGTCGCACTGGCCCCTGGAGGACGTGGACGGGCAGATCCAAGGTGTAGGAGGGTTCCAATCCGCAAAACAGTCGAAAAACATGGTAAAAATTACGGGGCCAAAAGGACAATTGGCTGCCATCCGTCCTTTTGTTTCAGATTACCAGGAACCCCTGCTTGGAAGAGACCTCATGGCCCAGTGGGGGGTCACAATTGACATTCCCGACCCCTCGCAAAATTTTTGGGCAGCGGCTGCTGAGAAGCGCCCGACCCTCAAACTGAATTGGACGACAGATAAACCAGTCTGGGTTGAGCAGTGGCCGCTAACAAAAGAGAAATTACAGGCGCTTGAGGAGCTCGTGGAGGAGCAATTAGCTAAAGGTCACATCGTGGAGACCAATTCTCCATGGAACTCATCCATTTTTGTCATTCGAAAGAGTGACAAAAAAAGATGGCACCTCCTCCACGACCTCCACCAAATTAACGAGGTAATTGAAGATATGGGGTCTCTCCAACCTGGGATGCCTTCCCCAACCATGCTGCCGCGAAATTGGAATCTGGCTGTAATTGACATAAAAGATTGCTTTTTCCAAATTCCTCTACATCCGGAGGATGCCCCGCGTTTCACCTTCTCGGTTCCTTCCATCAACCGAGCGGCCCCAAGGAAGAGGTACCACTGGAGGGTGCTCCTGCAAGGGTTGAAAGCCTCCCCAGTGATGTGTCAGCAGAACGTCTCTTCCTTGCTGTCCTCTGTGCGCGCAGCCGCGGAGGGGGTTGTCATCCACCACTATATGGATGACATCCTTGTTTGCGCGCCGACTGAAGATGAACTTACGCGAGCGCTTGACCTTGTAACCAATTCGTTAGTTGCTGCAGGGTTCGAGCTGCAACAGGATAAGATCCAAAGGATGCCACCCTGGAAGTGCCTGGGCCTGGAGATTGGTAAGAGGACCATTGTGCCTCAAAAATTGGAAATTCGGACAAATGTCTGTACCCTTGCGGACACCCATCAGCTTTGCGGCGCCTTGAATTGGGTAAGGCCCTGGCTAGGTCTGACCACCGAGGATCTAGCCCCTCTTTTGAATTTGTTGAAAGGGGGAGGGGAGCTCAGTTCTCCTAGGGTGCTTACCGCAGAGGCAAAAGCAGCGTTGGAGAAGGTCCAGCAGGCAATGACATTGCGACAAGCACATAGATGTGATCCCGAGCTTCCCTTTCGGTTCATCATTCTGGGTAAGCTGCCACATCTACATGGGATCATTTTTCAATGGGACACGGGTGCAAAAACATCAGCACACAACACCAAGGGCCAAGGCAGAAAGGACCCTCTTCTTATTATAGAGTGGGTCTTTCTCAGCCACCATCGGCCCAAAAGAATGACACAGCCACAAGAGCTTACGGCTGAGCTCATCTGCAAAGCAAGAACGCAGATGAAAGATTTGGCAGGGTGCGACTTCGAATGTATTCACATGCCAATTGGATTGTCAACAGGCCAAATGACCAAACCCATGTTGGAGCACCTGCTTCAGGAAAATGAAGCACTTCAATTCGCTCTAGATTCCTTTACGGGCCAAATTCCAAATCATCGGCCGGCCCACAAATTATTTAATTCGGACGTAACATTTAAATTGGCTTTAAGGAGTGTCCAGAGCAGGAGACCTCTCGATACACTGACAGTTTTTACAGACGTGTCCGGGAGTTCTCACAAGTCAGTAATGACTTGGGAGGACCCTGAAACTCGGCAGTGGGAGGCAGACATTAAAGTGGTTGAGGGTTCACCTCAAATAGCCGAGTTGGCCGCTGTCGTCAGGGCACTTGAGAGATTCCCTGGACCTCTCAATATTGTAACTGACTCCGCATATTTAGCGGGGGTGGTATCTAGAGCAGATCAGGCAATTTTACAAGAGGTGTCCAACACAGCTCTGTATGAGCAGCTCTCGAAATTGGTCAAACTTGTCTCCCACCGAGAGCAACCGTTTTATGTGATGCATACCAGGTCGCATACCGAATTGCCTGGGTTTATTGCTGAGGGTAACAGGAGGGCTGACGCTCTTGCTGCCCCTGTAGCGATAGCCCCGTTGCCTGACGTTTTTGAGCAGGCCAAGCTCAGCCATCAGTTGTTCCATCAGAACGCGCCTAGCTTAGCTAGACGTTTTAACCTCACACGTCAACAAGCTAAGGCGATTGTCGGCTCGTGTCCTTCCTGTCAGTCCCACGCTGTGCCTACCCTGCATGCCGGGGTCAACCCTCGTGGGTTGGAGAGCTGTGAACTCTGGCAGACGGATGTCACCCACATTCCATCATTTGGGAGACTGAAGTACGTTCACGTCTCCGTCGATACCTTCTCTGGCGCTGTCTATGCCTCTGCGCACGCAGGTGAGAGGGCCCAACATGTTATCCAACACCTTGTTCAGGCCTTCTCATTCATGGGCATCCCCAAGGGGATCAAAACAGACAACGGCCCTGCGTACAAATCCAAGGAATTTGCTGGCTTCCTGCAGCAATGGGGAGTGAAGCACAAGACAGGCATCCCCCACTCCCCCACAGGCCAAGCAATTGTAGAGAGGACCCACCAAGTGATCAAGCGGGTCCTTAAACAACAGCAACAGGTGTTAAAGGTGGAGCCACCGGCAATCAGATTGGCCCGAGCCCTTTATGTCATCAATTTTCTAAATTGTTCCTTTGAAAATCCCAATCCGCCCATTACCATACACTTTGGGTGCAATAAGGAGTGGCAGTTCGATCCCAAGCCCTGGGTGCTGGTGAGATCGCCTGAGTCAGGGAAGGTGGAGGGTCCATTTGACCTGGTGACATGGGGGCGTGGATACGCCTGTGTCCTCACGCCTACCTGGATCAAATGGATACCTGCCAAGTGGGTAAAACCATTCATTAAAAGGAAGAGGGAGCGTGACGACAGCGTCCCGCAGGTGGCTTCGGCGGCATTCCGCCGTCGAAGGCGAGTCTCCTCCAGACCCTCTCTTCCCATCCTGTGGGAATGGGACTGTGACCTGTCCTTTACCTATTTTTTTGAGCCAAATTAATAATTTTTGGCCCCCCAGTTTTGTTTTTCAGACCCAGACCCAGGATGCTAAGCCTCCCGACTGTGCTCTTCCTGAAAGGCTGGGGCCTATCAGGATGGGCCAGGTCCATTTTAAAAACATGCCTGTTGATTTTGTTTATTATTTTAATTGTTTGTCTTGCTTTTGGACTAATCAGGAGATTGTTATTTAAGTTTGTTTTAAGTTCCTCATCTGCCCCCTCTCCGGCTGCTGCTCGGGTCGCCAAGGCCACAGCTCCTGAAGACGAGTTGAAGGAGCTTGAGAAGGAGCTTGAGGAAGAAGGTGACAGTGAAAGCCTTGCAGATGATTAGTGGCCAGCTCAACAACCTTGACTGTTACCTGGACTCTGAGCATCTGCTGGACCCCCCTCAGTTTTGTTCTTTTTAGTAAAAAGAAAAGGGGAGATGTGGCAGTGTATTAATTTAATCGGTTATGCTTTATATATTTTTGTACTCGTTTGGTTCTCTGTACCCTTCCCCCTGATGGTTCCTTTGTTTAACTCACATGACACCTGCACCTGTTATGCGGCACACGGTTAGCTGTCTGGTATTTCTCCCGCCTTTGTAAAACTCCTCCCACTCTCTCCTGATTAGTCCAAAATATGTTCTCCTACCCCTGGATCCCCTGGCAACCTGCCCTGGTTGGCTGGCAGCGGCTGACCACCCCCTTTGCCCCCCCTCCGACTCGCCCTTGACAAAAACCCCCTGTACCCTCCTCCCCGCAAACAGTCCCGGGCTGGAGAGGTGTTTGTAATAAACCCTCTGTTCACCTGGAATTGTTTCCTCCTTTTGTTCCACTGCCTGTCGAATTACCATCGCTCACAGGAGCCCCTGATAAGACAAGAACCCACAGGAGTCAGCCTTGCCTGCGCTGCTCGCAGGCTGACCCTTGCAAGCATCGTGGCATCTGGGCTGGCTAATGACAGAGCTGGTAAGCTCTGAGTGAGCACCCTGACAGCTGCTCACTTGAAAGGCCTTGATTACAGTGGGTTTGACTAGCACAATGTCACAGTCATTGACTAGTTACAACTACAGGAAGAGCTTGATAAAGACATTGACTGCCTTGAAGTTCCACAGAAGAAAAACTTCAAAGGAGTTGGGATGTAAAGGTATGTGTGTAGTGCCTAGAACACAATTCAAGAAGAATGTTCCCTCCTCCTCCCACCATAACTAAGACAATATCTTTTAGTCCTTTTAGCTCTGTGGAATTATTTTTCCTTTTTGCTCTTCATCCTTGATGCTTTTCACTTCTCTGGAGGCATAACCCATCACTCCTGTTTCTGGACTTTGGCTGCTCCTTGGCTTTTGGCTTTAGCCTTCTATTCAAAGAAAAACCATGAACCATCAATATGCCAAAGGGTGGTACTCCAGACTCAGAGGGTACCCACAGATTAATTTTTTTCTTCTAGGAGCTATTCATTCTGATTCAAAGCCCTTCCAATAGGAAATTCACTGTCTCTGTCTCTGTCTTGCTTGCAAATAGTTGTTCAAATGGATTTTTTGCCTTTTGGTGGACTTCAATATACCTCCTTGTTGTCCTGTCCCTCCTGTTAAATCTATCTATCTATCTATCTATCTATCTATCTATCTATCTATCTATATATATATATATAAAAGGCCTGCAGTTTTAAGTGAAAGTCAAGGATAGGAGGAACTTAAGCTGAATGGAAAAATAACAGAAAATATTTCCAAACAGTAAAACACTGATTTTCTAAGAATTTATTACCACCCATGACTTGTAAATGTGATTTGATGATTTTGGTGTGGATGTGCAGGGAGAAAGATTTAGGAAATTTTTTACGATCAAAGCAACATTCAAAATCTGCATGCTTCTACTAAAACCGAAAATGTTATGATCAGTCAATGCTTTGTAAAGAAAAAAGGCTGCTAGCATATTTAGGATTAACCTAATAGCAAACCTTTCTACTACTGTATCTGGAATAGATAATTTGTAAGATTACATCAGTTAGAAATTACAAAAATTTAGGAGGAATTTGCGTAGATAGAATACAATATTTGACCATCTCCTAGATTTTATATACTAAACTGCATTTTTATGTAACACTTTAGAGATAATTAACAGCAAGGAGATGCTTCAGTTGTTAAGTGTATAGATGCTATTTGAATCTAAACTAATAAGTGACAAAGTTTGCAGAATTATGGTTTTAGGATTGACCTTCTCCTGTCCTACAGAAGGTTAAATAATAGGTAAGTCCCATGAAATGCTGATACATTACATTTCTTCTGACACAAATATTTGGGGTTTTATGATTTTTTGTCACATGCTGTAGAAGAGTGTATTCTTAATAATAAGTTTTATAAGATCTGTATACCATGAATTCATTGCAGAAGATCTATTGCAACATTCATATTTTTTAAAAATCACAATCTTTAACTTCCTCTTGTAATCATCCCTTAGGCTATGCACCAAGAACAACTCTTAGTAAGATATTATTTGATAAGATAGAGGTAACAGAGAGACAAGAAGTGTATCTGATCATAACCCTTGTCATTGGTCTTCATGATTATTAATGAAGCCTGTGCCTTTTCAACATAATAGCCATATATCAATCAGTGTTATGATGGCATCTTATCTAGTCAGTTTTTAAATAATTACTATAGTAATCAAATAATTCTGATCTCTCTGTCTAGTATTTCTGAGCAGTTAACACAACCCACTGCTTAATTATGATATTTCTACCTGCATATTCAGAATATGTATTTTTTTTACCACTCAACATTCATAACTATATATTTCACACATGTATTTTTATGTAGAGGGCTGTATAGAAGAAGCAACTGAAAAATTTCTCCGTGAACATGTCAGCTGTACTTGTGAATATTTGTTGATTGACACAAACTCTTGCTATAATTTGGTTACATGGCCATTGACTGGCTGAGCTGATTCTTGTAGATTTATACTTTCTCTTTTATGTATTAATAATTTAATCTTGATGAAGGAATTGGAAACTATCTTCATCTTCTTGACATATTGCTTGGCGTGCATACTATAAAAGGTTAATCACTGACCATTTGTGTTTATGTTATTTTCTGAGAGGATGAGTAGTATGCTCCTGGCACATATATTACTCTCACATGCTGCTCCGGAAAATATGTACTCTTCCATGGATCCTACAAATAGTGTCCTAGTTAATATAACCACCTGTAAATATGAAGTTGTGTATATCAAACTTTTGTCTGTCTGCTCCTTCCCTCCCTCCCTCCCTCCCTCCTTCCCTCCCTCCTTCCCTCCTTCCCTCCCTCCCTCCCTCCCTCCTTCCTTCCTTCCTTCCTTCCTTCCTTCCTTCCTTCCTTCCTTCCTTCCTTCCTTCCTTCCTTCCTTCCTTCCTTCCTTCCTTCCTTCCTTCCTTCCTTCCTTCCTTCCTTCCTTCCTTCCTTCCTTCCTTCCTTCCTTCCTTCCTTCCCTCCCTCCCTCCCTCCCTGCCTCCCTCCCTCCCTCCCTCCTTCCTTCCTTCCTTCCTTCCTTCCTTCCTTCCTTCCTTCCTTCCTTCCTTCCTTCCTTCCTTCCTTCCTTCCTTCCTTTATTTTCAGATAGGAAAACACAATCACTAACTTCTGTACCTTATTTAATATTCATATTCACAGGAAAAGAAATATATTTTTTCAATTTCTGAAATAGGGAAAGCCTGAAAATATTTCTGCTAGCAAATTTTATCATCATTCCTGTTTAATATCAAGATCAGGGACATTTGTGATTTCTATTTTTTTTCCTTTTTTTTTTACTGTTAAAATATATTTAGAAATTTTACACTTCCTCCTCAAGCACTGCATGTGATTCAGGGAAATAAGAGACTGCAGACCTTCAAATACATAGTCCCTCACATTTGGTTCTGTAGAGCAAGCTGAACTGTACTTCACTGTGGCAGCATTCTCTGAATGGTGCTGGAAGACTAAAAAGCTCATTTTTTTTCTTGTTCTAGGAATCAGGTAAAAGCAGAGCTGTGGATTTTGACACTTTCTGACAGGGTGGTGGGTTTTTTTAATAATAAAATAATTTCTGTGACCACAGTTTATCATTTATTCAGTATGTGAAATGCATGGTAATGATGGCAATGTAAAAGGGCTAATAAATAGTTAGTCCTTCCACAGCTAGAAAGTAACATAAAAATAGTGATGGAACATTTATAGCTCTTGATGTGATGCAGCATATGAAGAATAGTACCATCAAAGATTAATTTTATTTGGAAGAAGTTACCAAAGGCAAGTACATCATTAAAAACTATTGATTTTAATCTATATTAAAAAAAGGCAGATAATTCATTTGCCATGAATGAATTTACTGTATAACTTTGAATGAAAAAAAATATTATCAATCCAGAAATTTAAGACAGACACTGTCAAATTGATGGAAGTCTCTCAATAAATCACACAAATTTGTTTAATCTGTCTTTGAAAAACTCTGGATTGTTTAATGGATTAATGTTTTCTAACAGTGTTATTTTTCAGTTTCTACAGATGTAAAATTGTATATTCTTCATTGTATTTTGCATATTTGGGACATCAGCTCAGATTGTCTTGTAATGTTTTGTTTTTCAGGCACAGTACAGGTAACTTCTCCAAGTTGTAAACAGATTTCAAAAAGTTTTCACATAATTTAAGATTAATTTTTTTTTCTGTAAATATATTTAATAAATGACCAAAACTAATTTACTCCAGATTAACAATTAACATGTTGGCTATTTGAGATGAGACATGTAATGAATCTGTGCTGGTTCAGACAGTCATTAATCAGAGGAAGAAGGGTGGCCCCTCTTGCTCCTTGGGATGGGCTGATCATTGATGTTGTTAGATCATAATCTCTCTTTCTTTTTTTTTTTCTTGGGATTTTTTACATTTTACATCAGTGCTTTCCATCTATAATCCCTTAGTTGCTGGTTATCTTATGTAAATTATTCTTCCTGCATTTTTACCATTGTGATCATTTATGTCTCTTTCCTATGCACTTTCTCACAGTTTCTTTTCATTATTTATCCATTTTCTCAGAAGTTTGATTCAAGCATATACACAGCTGGACTGTATGAGAAAGATACATTGGACCTCAGACAGTGGAACCACTCTTTACCATCTTACTCCATTTACGTAGATTTAACAACCTTCCTAAGCACAAAGTCTAATCTAACTGTGGTGTATATGGAAAGAAGAAACATTGGAAGAGAATGATCCTATGATGCCTTGTTTTAAAGCAATCTTGCAGTCTTTTGTTCCAAGGTTACCTTACCAAACTAAAAAGCCATTAACATTACTTAAACAGTATCTTGAAAGTCGTGGATCGCCCTTGTTTAGTTTTGTACCTGGTATAATGAAATAGATTGACATATAATAACTAAAGAATAGTAGCTAAAAATGTTGTGGAATAGCTTAGCAGAGGAACATGCTAGACTTTTTCCCAATGTTAAAAGTCTATTTGCAGAGGCAAAGATTATTTCAGAGGAGGAAAAGAGCTACAAATTGACCAATAGCTATGTTGGTGGAGCGGGGAGAATAAAACTTGCTTTCAACTTTACCTTAGTTCAGAGGTTTGATTTCACAGCTAACCTTAAACACGTGGAGTACTTAAATTTCTCACCCACATAGGAAGCCACCTATATGCATAAATTTCAAAATAAAGAGTCTGGGATTTTAATTCCTGTTAAGGGGGAAGTGAAAATGAAAGAAACATTCACAAGTTCACATAGACTGGTGTTACTGTAACCTGTTAAAATCAGTAAGATATTCAGTTTTTCAGATTTGTCTTCATTTACCATGAACTGTATTTCCAATTTTGTTAACTGAAGGGAATTGTTCCATTTAGAGGGTTACATATGGTATCACTCATCATTGCTGTGCTCTTTATTTCAGTGCCTAACAGGAAATAAAAAGTAAAAAAAACAGCTTCTTGCTGGCTAATTAGAACAGTTTAGTTACTACTAGTGTAAGGTCATAAGATCTCTAAGTTAATCCAGCTTTAATGATAGTGAAATATATTAAAATGTAATTTTTAAGAAAAATAAAGGAAAAATTAAGCCGTGGTCATCTTAGAATCTATCTGAATCTTCCTTAGTGTAAAAGTGTCAGCAACAACTGAAACCTTTACAAATTCCATTTTCTGGGCTAATGTGTAGTTTGGTCAGGCCAGGTGTCAGTGGTGTAAGCCCAGCCTGAATAAATATCAGACAGCCCCATACTCACACTCCCACCAGTGGGATGGGGGAGAGAAGGGTAAATGTAGAAAACTCATGGATTGAGATTAAAGATAGTTTAACAGACAGTGCAAAAGCCACAAAAGTGAGGAAAGCAAAACAAGGAATCCATTCTCCACTCCCTATGGGTAGGTAGGTGTTCAGCCATTCCCAGAAAAGCTGGCATCCCTCATACAGAACAGTGACTTGAAAAGATGTACACCATCCTTCCAGCCTTTCCCTGCTTCCTTCTTCTTCCCCCTGCTTTATGCCATAAATAAAATATCCTTTAGGGCAGTTGGGGTCAGCTGTCCTGGCTGTGTCCCCTCCCAAACTCTTGTGATCCCACAGCCTCCTTGCTGACAGGATGGTACGAGAAGCAGAAAATGCCTTGACTCCGTAAGAGCTGCTCAGGAATAACTAAAATATCTCAACATTATCAATGCTGTTTTCAACATAAATACAAAACATAGTCATCTACCAGCCACTGTAAAGAAAATTAATTACATCCCAGCTGAAACCAGCACACCAGAGAAACAACTAATATCATGTCCCAACTTTAAAAGACTGAAATAATGATCAAAGAGTGTATTTCAGCAATTAAGGTTTTCATGGAATACAAGCTACTACAGGACATGAGAGCATTTTATCAAAAAGCAAAAAGCAGATTAAATATCTACAACATACATATATTTATCCTGAAAAAATGAAAGAAGACATTTCCATATAGTGAACAACAGGAAGAGAGATGAACAACGTAATAGAGATTAAATACATAATCTGCACAGCTGCCATGCATTTTCTTGCTCATTAGGTTACATTAACATCTATTTTATAAAAGGAAGTAAGTTTATTTTATATTATAAAATATACTAAAATAAGTTTTTTTATATTATAAAATATACTAAAAAGCACACTTTTGTGGTTAAACTATAAAGAAAAAACAAAATCATGAAATTCCTTAATGTAAGATTTGTAATAAATTAGGAATAAAAAAAAAAAAAAAAAAGAAAAGTAACTGGAAATTCAAATCTAACTAGCGAAACCGTTTGAGGTGTTTCCCACACCTTACAAATACATTATGCTAATCTGAGGTCTTTTATTTCAGAAAAGCAAAGGCTAGGCATGCCTGTTTACATTTACTTGCCCATTATTATAATTTCATGCAGAGCATCTCTGACACTATATGATGTTTCTCATTTTGCACAAAAGGAAATGTAAACAGAAATAAAAACAACAGTTATCACATCCTTTAAATAATAATTTTCACCATCTTTTTTCCAACTGGTGATATACTGAGTTTTCTACATTCTCTTTCTATAATGAGAGATATCTATTAAACTCCTAAAGTGAAAATATGTTCAAGTTTAGATATTTTTTATTGAATCATGCTGATAGTACCCCATTAGAATGTTAATCTGGTCCTATGGAAAGTTTTCTCATCAACAAACTTCTAACACTTCTTAAAAAACCCCAAAAGTATGTCTGGTTTCATTTTTTGTTTTGGTTTTTTTTTTGTTTTTTTTTTTTTAGTTGAGTCTTCTGCCAGATAGTAAACTCTATGCACCCAGAGGAATTAGGGATGTAATGTTCTACATTATACTATACTCCTTCTGTGAAAAGCAAGCTGGCAGCTACTGTATACTTGCTTTCTGCATTGCTAGAAAAGAGAGAGAAAATATGTAATAGGAAATGTAGCATCAGAGAACTGTAGATCTCAGAGTGATCTTTTAAATGCATGAGTCTCTTACAATTGATCTAAAGTCCAGCTATGACAAAGAACTAAATTTGTTTGCTAGTGTCTTCTTTTGTTAAAAAAATAAACACATACTTTACCACTGTTTGATTTTTTAAGACTTGGAATTGTATTTGGAATTGCCACAGGGTAGCTGTGTGACATATAGGAAATGCAGCCTTAGCAGCTTGATGCTGCTCTGGGGTAGCCAACAGCCAGAAATACCCTCTGAACCCCTACCAGTCTGTAGTCCCAAAATCAGTCTGTGCTCCCCTGAACAGCATTTTCAACAGATGCTGAACCCCGATTTATGTGGATGAAGCTAAGATGCAACACACTAATGTTCCCATGTATAAAAAATAAATAGATAAATAGATAAATATTTATCAATGTCTCAATAAAACGCTTGAATAGTTTAATTCACTATTTTTTAATAGAAAAATGTTTAAATTTTACTTTTGGAAAATCTCGGGCTTCAATCAAACAAAAAAACCCCAGCATTAAAAGTGCAAAGGAGAAAAAGTTGTTTTCACAAAATTGTATAGAATTGCTGAATGCAAACTGTAAAGCTGGCTGAGTAATCCTGGTAGGTGTAAGTTTTAGGAGAGTGAGAAGAGTGAAAGCTTTCTTTCTGTAGCTATTTGCAGTGTATGAACTTCATGAGTGACATTTTGACTCCTTTTAAATCAATGGTAGAAGTCCAATTGATTTCAACCAGTCTGGATTTTCAGCTACAGCAAGAGGAATTTTAGGCGAAAAGGCATAAAAAGAAGAAATTTAGATGCAGGGGGAAAGGGAAAGATAACTATTCAAAAATTGTTTATTTATATATTAAAACCAACATATGGAAGAGTATACATACACATCCATATACTAGTCAAAAAACAGGTCTGTGGATTAATAAAACCCACAAGGAAACAATGGAAACTCGCTGGTTTCTGAAATGCAACGGATTTCCTTTAGAGTAGTAGACATCAGGTTGTGCTGTGATAGAGCTACATAATTGCCACAAGCCATTAATTGTTTTTCACATTATGTTATAAATGCTGAGCTCTAGAATGTGCTTATTTTACGATGCAATATAGATAGATTGCTAATATTGTGAACTCGGTAGATAACAGAGACTTCACTTTTTTCTCTGAGGCAAATATTTAAAGGCAAAATTTGACTGTGATGTTACAGCAATAAACAAGCTAATTTTTACTGATAGAGGTGTTTTAACTTGGATTCCTTGATGCCTTTGAAAAAACCTATAGTTTCATTTAGCAAGATTTCCTCTACAGGAAGGACTTCTACAGTGTTAAAACAGAGCATGAAGAAAACAGATTCTGGTTAACTGATGGATTATCCAGCTTGAAATATATTACAACTGTAATTACAATCCAGATTTATTTTTTTTCCAGAAGAATGTCTATTACTTTTTACCGAAATCAGACACATCCTTATTTATTTTTATACTTGTCATAGCTCTACCATTTAATTTTCTTACAGGTACTCATAACAAGGAATGATTCTGTCCAGAATATTTATCTTGCTTGATTGTATTTCGATCTTCTGCAGATAAGACAAAGTTCTCAGCTGTTTCTATTTGTGAAAGTCTTCTAATTGTCATCTATAAAGGAAATAAATCTAAGACTATGTACTCTGTTTTATTGATTTTTTTGCCTGCTGGGAAGTCAGTGACAGGCCTTGGACATCTCACAATGCTCAGAGCAGATGTAATGGTGGTATCATCATCAGAAAACTACTGTCAGAAGAAAGGGCAGCACTTGGATTTGGTGATAACATTAAACTCTGTAAGAACCTTTGGAACTCATTCAAGTTAGGATCTGATACTCTAATTAAACATTTTTCTAGAATTCTCCTAATAGAACATTTGTCTCAGCAGTAATTCAAATTGAAACAATAATTAGAAATACCAAAACAAAGGTAACAATTTGGAAATTAGTTTAACGAGACATGCTTTAACATGATGACAATAGTTTCAGTGAAAGCATTTCCGTCTTCTACAGGAGATTGTGTCAGGAAAAAAAAATCGATAGCACTTTCAGACAACAAATAAACCCTGTTTAGCTTTTATTGCCTGTGGTATCTCATCTAGAGCTATTAACTCCTCGTGTTCCCAAGAAAGCTATTTTTGTTTCTTCCTAAAGCTCCTGAGCAGAGTGTCTCTGAGTCAATACTGGTATGTATTTTCAATAAGGAAAAGAGGAACCCAGTCTGGTCAGCCTCATCTTGAAGTTTGGAAAGGTGATGAAGCCCCTAATCTTGGAAACCATTTCCAGATACATTAAGGACAAGAAGGTATTTGTAAGTAGTCAGCACGAATTCATGAACTCAGTTCATGAAAAGTTAACAAAGGGAAGTGCCTGATTCCGCACTGAAGGAGGAATAATCTCATACATCACTGGGATGCTGATGGCCAGCCAGATAGGTCACAGATTTTCAGAAAAGGACCTGGGGATGTCCTTGCAGAAAAGAAGGCTTATGGCATCCTGATCTGCACTAGGCAACAGAGGTGCTCATTCCCATTTGCACAGCACTGCTAAAGCCCCATTTTGAGCACTGTGTCACAGAGTCTCAGTATGTCCATGTCCCTCTTGTACTGTGAAGATCTGAACTGAACACAATACTCCAGGTATGGGTTCAGCAGCACTGAATAAAGAGGGAGGATCACCTCCCTTGACCTGCTCTGTCTAAAGCAGCACAGGATACCATTTGCCTTCTTAGCAGCAAGGGCACATTCTGGCTCCTGTTAAACCTGTTTTCCACCAGGACCCCCCCAGTCTTTTCTGCAAAGCTGCTTTCCAGCTGGTTCTACCCTAGCATATACCAGTGCATGGGGTTGTTCTTCCTCAGGTGCAGAAATTGGCTTTTCCCTTAGTTGAACTTTATGAGGTTCCTGTTGAGGAACCTTTTAGAGTCCCTCTGGAGGGACAGTGCAACCCTCTGGCATACCAGCCACTCACCTGAGTTCAGTACTGTCTGCAAACTTGCTGAGAGTATAGTTCTCTATATCATCCAGGTTGCTGATGTAGTTGTTGAAGAGGGTTAGGCCCAGTATTGACTCCTAAGGTGGATCAGTAGTCACTGCCCTCCAGTTAGACTTAGTGCCACTGATCACCACACTCTGGGCCAGGTCAATCA
Organism: Prinia subflava; assembly: GCF_021018805.1. Taxonomy (NCBI): domain Eukaryota; kingdom Metazoa; phylum Chordata; class Aves; order Passeriformes; family Cisticolidae; genus Prinia; species Prinia subflava. The sequence continues at coordinate 19,546,538 of NC_086253.1, read as the reverse complement.
GACAATTTTGAATCTGCCTCACTCTCTGTTCATCAACAGCCTCCCTATGTGTGTGTAACGGGAGACGATGTGTCCTAGGGTGACTTTATGATGCTTGTATCTTCAATTACACCCTCATAGAGGGTTGTGTATGACAGGATGTCAAAGATGTTCCCCAGGTCCAGGTAGACAGCATCCACTGCTCCCTCCCAATCTACCTGGCCAGACACTTTATTGTACAGGTTTAATGGGTTGGTCAAGAATGACTTCCCCTTGGTGAAGGGGAATGTTGAATGTTGACTGCTACTAGCAAACCTGTTCAACTTCATGCACCCCACTAAAAGCAACACATGGACATATTAGACAGCAGAGATATGGAGCTACTGGAGAACCCAAAAAAAGGCCATTAGGATGATTAAGGGACTGGCACACTTCTGTTATGATGAGATGCTGAGAAACTTGGCTGTTTTCATCTTGCAGAAGAGAAGGCAGAGGGGAACCTTGGCAATGTGTATAAAAGTTTGAGGGGAAGGTACAAGGAGGACAGGTGCTGTCCTCTGACAAGATAAGAAGCAATAGGCACAAACTGAAGCACCAGAGGTTCTGTCTGAACATAAGGAATCACTTTAATATGTGACTGAGTATCGGCACAACTTGCCCCGGGAGGCTAAGGAGTCTCCATCCTTAGAGTCTGTTTTGGATATGGTCCTGAGGAATTGGCTCTGGACTTGGTAAGGTGGACCAGATGACCCTCAGGGCTGCCTTCCAGTTTCAACCAGTCTGTGATTGTGTAGCAGATATAATTAATTTATCATGTGATTTTTCATGTGCCATATATTGATATTCTACAGATGTATACTAAAATGTAGGTTGCCAAAGATACTAACAGATCACATTGTTATCTGTATAGAAAGAGACATATCTAATTATTTTCTCTATTAAAAGTCTTCTAAAGTGAACTACTATTCTATATTTAAGCTTTTGCTTTTGTAAATTTGCTGGGATTCCAAGTAGTAAATAAATAAACTATGAAGTGAACTAGCCAATAATAGCTTATAAAAATATAACATTGGAAATATAAAGTAACTTTTTAATCGGATGCTTCAGAGCCATGACACGTCTTGGTTTTGTCTAAATTTATTAATTTACAATTGATTAATTTAATCACACTTAGTTGATAAAACTAGTCCTACAGAACTGTTCTAGAAGTTAAACATCTCCAAAAATTTTGAATCATATTTTGTTTCAGCCCGTATAAAGCTTAGCTATCTGCACAAATCTTGCTGGTGTCTAGCTCACAACTTTTGATGGCTGGGAAGTAAGCATGCAGACTATGTAGCTCATTAGAACATTATATCTGTATAATAGGAATTTATTTTCCCTGTCTGTCAGCCAGTGCCTTATACTGTCTGTCAAGCCAGACTTTTGTGAATTGTGATCTACAGTAAAATATTTGAAAGGGATATGAAGTGCTTGAGTTTTATAGGTGTGGCAGACCATTAAGAGTGGTCTTTTCATTTGCTTAATTTATGGTAGTATAAGGTTTCCTAAGATTCTAGTCTGTCAAAGTTTAGACAAGACTTCAGTATTTAATAAACTGCCACTGAACTGCTATTAAGAAACACAAAAGAAACCCAATCTTTACAGAGGTAGCAAAAATTAATACAGAATAAATACTCTCAGCAAATTGTGCTAAACTTTCTAATAAATAAAATATCATATAGCATCAACAAAGGTTCCCTATGCTTGCTATCTTCTTGGGAAAACATACTATTTCCTAAAATATGGAATAAATGAGTGGGATACAGCTTAACAGACATAATATTTTATGTGAAACTGTGATTTTTTTATTGGATATTAGTGTTATAATAACTAAATTAACATTTTTAATATGAATTAAAGATATAGCACAGCAAGCTCAAGAATTTTTGCTGTTTGCTTCAGTCTTCTGAAATAACATCAATAAATACAGAAAAATTTAAGCTGCCTTCACCACTACTGGTGAAAGACAGGCATGTCTAAAGGTATATCTGCCTGTCTCAGCTTTTATTTGTGAAGCAAAATAAATAACCCTTCAGAAAATCCTGTGGAGTCCCCAAACATCTTCTATTAAATCTGTCTCTGTTGTTGTTTACAATCAACATAGAGAATAAAGCTCAAAACTTCACCATTAATGTAAACTAAACAGGCTCTAACTTAGTAACTTTAATTGTGTTGTAGATCATTAATGGAAAGGCTTGACTTGCTGCAGATTTATTTTAAAGTAGAAACAAACCTCAGGCCACCAGAGTAACCACAGAGATTGTGTATCATATTTGAGGTGTATTTTTTGATATAAATTTCATAAGTAGTTCATAAATCATACGGTTTTTTACTTTGAAAAAGAATGTGAGGCAAAGTGTTTCGTATTATAAAACTCATCACATGGATTCCAAATATTGTGAGATGGTATATAGTGGGTCTATATGAAGTGGATTCTTCAGAGTTATTCACTGATTTGTTGTGAGAAGTGTGTCAAAATTTTAAGGGATAATAGGACATTATTTACAGCTTCTCTCAGCTTCCTACTTCATCCCTGAGTTAATAACTATAATACCATATAAATTTACCATACATATTCTTGAAGAATTTTCACTTTAATTCCAATTTGGAAATGCTAGAAACCTGAGAATTATATGATGTGAAAATTGATTTGTTCTACTCAGAATACGCTATCATGTAATTTTCAAAAATAGTTGTGTCTCAGCTAGCTATGTAATGTACATGTAAAATAGAAAGGACATACTCAATTTTCACTTTAGGTTTAGCAAGAAAAATAAAGAAACAAAGACTTTGTGAATAGTTTCACCAAAATAAATGAATATAAAATATATATTTAATATAGCTATTTCACTCTACACTGGAATGGGGTGAACCTCTGGAACACCTGTAATACACTGATGATGCCGTTGTGTCGGGTAGCATTTTCTGACAAAAGGAAAAATGAAATAGTTCAAGCCCTTCTGAAGGCATTTTTGCCATTAAGCAAAGTAAGCTCCTGGGACTTACACAGAACATCCAGTTTTTAGGAATAAAATGGTAAGATGGATGTCATCAGATCCCAATGGAAACAATCAATAAAATAATAGCAATGTCTCCATCAACTAACCAAAAGGAAACAGAACCATCCTTGGGTGTTGGAGTATTTTTGGAAAATGCATATTCCAAATCACAGTCTGATTGTCAGCCCTCTCTATCAGGTGATCAGGGGGAAAAATGATTTCAAGAGAGGCCCTGAGCAATGACAAGCCATTAGATAAATCAGCATGAGGTAATTCATGCAGTACTCCTTGGGACAGAGCCTGGACAGAGCAAGAGGTTAAAACATGCTCCACAGTACAGTTGGAGAGAATGGCCTTTCCTGGAGGCTCTGGCAAAAAGCACTAGGGGAGACGCAAGGTTGACCCCATGGCTTCTAGAGTCAGGGATACAGAGGAGCTGAGGCCAGTTATACTCCAACTGAAAAAATACTGACAACCATTTTGGTATGAAAGATGATGGCTGAAATACAAATATGGGGAAGCCTGACTGATTGACTATATCACACTTCCAAAACCCTGCTAAGGTAATCACCATTATTTAAAACCTTCTAGCAAATATTGTTTTAGTTAACATTATAAATCACTTGAAAACCAGAATGCACAGAAACATTTATGAACTTCTTTGATGTATGCTGGAAACCATTTCTTTCTAAAATTCATTTTATTAAGCATCTATGAATATCAGCTTTATTTAATCCATTACTACTACAGCACAACTTGTAGGCTCCAAATAATTTTTAATCAGTTACAATCAATTCTGCTCAAAAATAGGAGCAGAGCTAAGAGCCTGTGACAATGTTCCCATTTAACCTATCCTGCCTTAAGAAGGGCTCTTATTGTAAGGGCCTTCTGAGAGCTCTTTCAGTGGGTACAAACCATGCCAAAACAGAGAACCACATAGATAACTAACATCTAAAAAGACAACTCAATAATTAACCGCTGAAATGTAAGTAGAATTCAGCCTTTGGGATTCTATTTCACTCTTTCACAGCATTTTTTTCGTTCTTATAATGGCATGACTGTCGCAGTGTCGCTCAAAGCCGCTGGCTCTCGCCCCAAGCTAGCCCAGACACCGAGACAAGGCGCAGTCCAGGGTCAGTCTGCGAGCAGCGCAGGCAGGACTGACTCCTGTGGGCTCTGTGACCCCGAAAGGGCTTGAGAGGAGATGTTGGTGCAGTGAGGCAGAGGAAAGAAAGGAGGATCCAGCAATGGTGCAGCAGAGAAGGTTTATTAGTCTAACTCTGAGCCCAGTTCTGGACGCCGATTCAGTTCTGACACAGGGTTTTAAGGAGAGCTAAAGGGGAGGAGAAAGGGGTGGGGTTGGCTGCCTCCAGCCAATGGATCACAATCTCTGGGGGGAACAGGGGAGGGGAAAGGCACTTCAGACCAATTAAAGAGAACTGGGAGGGGAAAACCAAAGGCGGGAAAAATGATTGACAATTAACAGTGCAGACTAAAAATACCCCTTGTGAGGGAGAAGGAGAGGAACAAAGGAATATTAATTAGGGGGGGTGGGGGTACACAGAACTGAATTTTTACAGATAACCAAACCTTACATAAAACAGCAAATTTAAAAACATACACCACCACACATGACCTAGTCTATTGGAAGATGTTCCTGTCCATGGCAGGGGAGTTGAAACGAGATGATCTTTAAGATTCCTTCCAAAACCATACCATTTGTGGTTCTATGGCAGCACTTCAACACTGATATTTGCCATTTCATTTATGTTCATGAACTGTGTCAAATTCTGCACTGGAGGTAGGTATCAAGCTGGAAGGGGCTGCAGAGGTGGCCCCTGGAGGAAGAGTCCAGGGACTGCCATCTGCAGGTGCCAGCCACTTCCAGTTGGTTCCAGCTGGCTCTAAAGGACCTACCACAAGACACAGTTTAGTCTGTTTGCCATAGATTGGCACCTCTGGGAAAGTGCACTTAAGAAAGGGCAGAAATTGATAAAGACAGGAGAGATCAAAAAGGCTGAGAAGTAAAAGAGATGGAGACCCATTGAGGACTGGATTTTCCCCTGCAACCTGTGGGCCTTCTACACTGGGGCAGGAAAAACCATGAGAGGAGGGAGTGGCAGAGAGAGACCACAAGGTACTGACTGCACCTGCCCAGTGCCCCATCTCCTCTGTAGCATTAGGGGAGCACAGAGGAGTTAGGAGTGAAGGAGACAAGTTGAGCTTGGAAAAGGAGGGGAAGAAAGGTGTTGTATTAATGTTTTTCCTTCTGTTTTCCACTACCTGAATTAGCAACTACATTTTAATATTGACTGTCAATAAATTAGGTTAACCTTTCAAAAGCCAGTATTGTCTTGCCTGTGATAAGTAACGTCCCTGTCTTCATCTTGGCCCACAAACGTTCTTATTCCTGTACTTAACTTCCTCATTTATTCTGCTAGGGGAAGAGTGAGCAAGTAGTTTGTTGGGAGTTTGACTGTTAGCCAGAGCTAATCCATTGAAAGTTCCTAAAGGTGAACATAACTTTTAAAAGATATAACGGTGTGCTTCTTTTTTATTGGTATGAAAAATTTTCCCTCACAATTCTATCCAAAGCTTGCATAGCCTTAGCTGACCTCTGCTCACTTTGAGTATTTGTTTCTGATTTCTGCATTCTCTTTTTGTCTCTAAAATGTTCTCTTAAAGCCACTAAGTTCTAATAGTTTTGTTCAAATATTTTGGTGCTATGTATCCACTACATTTCATGTTAATGCTGAGTTTTGACACTTGAACTGCAACTAGACACACTGCTTCTTTCTGCCATATATATGTAGGATAAAGGAGGAATTCTTACCTACTGTCTACAGAACAGGAGGCTTTTTCCAGCATCTCCCAAGATCTTTTCCCAAACAAATTCACACACATGACTTTTTCCTGGTAACTAATACTAAGTGGAAATTCTGTTTAAAACTCCTGCTTTCTGCAGAGATAAAGTATTGGTGTTTCTCAAGAAAGCTAGTTCAGACCATTTCCAGACAGCTAGTGTTCTTTATGAGATTTTTTTTTTTTTGAGAAGGATATTTTGCTTAGTCACTCCAGAATATGTTCACAAATCATATATAGTAGATGAATGCTTTTATTACCCTCTACTATTTTTATTTTCCCATTTACTGTTTTCCATGAATTGCTTTGCAACTTTTAGTTCAGTTGTTTATTCTCTTTTGTTTTCATTGCATTAAATTAATTCTTTAAAGATTTATTGGTTCTAGGTTAAACGGTGATCTTTTGGCTTCTTCTGATCTTGTTTGAAAGTACATGTGAAGTACCTTGTTCATCGGTAACATACTGAAGCAATGGCTTTCATGTTTATTTAAACATGAAATGAAAGATAATAAGGGTTAGAAAAAAGGGAATATTTTTAATCATGATTTTGTTTCCATTTAATGGCTTCTCGAATACTTCACTGTTTAGAGCACTTCTCCAATGAGATGATAGTGGTTTTGACACTAGTTGGTAGAAATGGACAAACTTTTTGATTGATAAAAACACCTTATTATATGGACAAGACCAGAAATAAATTACATATTTCTCAAGATTTCAGAGAGAAAATTTGGGTTGACTTATTAATAATCTTTAAAGGAACAATGGACAATATCAAGTAGTTATTTAATTAACCTACTTTTTTCCTGCAACTATTCCCATGATATTCACAACTGTAAGAGCAGCTTTTTTAAAAAAAAAATTAAAACTATTCATAAATGTCTCAACTGTATTATATTCCAAGACTGTTCTCTGAATGTATAGTAGTGATCAGGATGAAATAAAGGCAGAATCACTGCTGATGAATGACAGAGACATAGTTGTGTACACACATACATTTTTTCTCAAGCTAAAAATATCTCTGGCTGCTTGAAGATACCATGACTTTCCTTTTTTTGAACTAATTTTAGACCTTTGGGGCATATTTGTACCTGATCTGGAGACCTTGGACGATATTGGTATCTTGTCCATTGGTGATGAAACATTTAAACTTTGTTTTCAGATGAATATTTTTCATAAGTTGTGTGGAATTTTATCTTAAGCACTGAATTTTTCAAGTTTAACTTTATTTTTTAACATCAAACTATTTTATCTAGTGTCATCATACTTTTTTTTTAATTTTTAAATTTCATTCAGTGATAGCACTCAACAGATTGTTACACTTGATTTTTACTTTAAATACCATGTTTGTCTGTTCCCAGAATCAGTCCGCTGTATCTGATAAAGCTTCCTGTGTTGTGTGTGAGATCCTATTGCCCCTTTCTTAAACGTTTCTTAATAGGAACGAACTTCTTTGTTCATCCTAACAACAAAATTTTGTACGAATGTGTTTTTGATATATATATATTTGCATGTCATATATTTGGGTTATAATACCACATATTTGGGTTATAAGACAGTGAAGGAGTAGATGTAGTTGCTACAACTCACCCTAGAACCTGGGTAACCCAGGTTCTTGTGAATAGATCCCTTGGGGTGGATTAGACTAAAACAACACTGGATGATCAGTGTTTTTAGATATACACATGTAGGGTTCATTGTAGAACTATTTGATTGCACAGGAAAACAGGTATGTAGCCATTTTGGTTGTTATCTATAGTAATATGAAAATATAAAAGCATAAAAACCTCACTTAAGAAAATGCATAAGAAAGAGAAGGAAATGGTCAGAGTAGAAAGATCTTACTACCTACAGTGCAAAGGCCTCCCAGTGAGACTTGGTTGCTGCCATTTCAATGTCTATTGGTTGAAGTGGTGGTTGCAGTCCAGATCCATCAGGAGGTGGTGGGGATCCCAAAGAGGCAGTGGTGGAGGAAGAGGGTCCCAAAGAAGTGGTGGGGACGAATCCTGCAGGACACCACCATCTATTGTGTACCATGTCATACCCAGGTGCCTCCCCTGATGCAGGGAGTTTCAAGTGGATGGTGTAACGTTGTGGATCAGGAACAGTTTGGGTGTCTTTGACACTCCTAAGATCATACAGGTTACAGCAGTGCATCTGAGTCCATTATGGCCCATTATGGCCCATCAGCAGAAATGAACACCTTCAGGCTACGAGTGAATGTCCCAGTACTTCCCCAGCAGGGGAGTTATCACAGCTGAGTTCACTTGAGGAAGGACCAGGAGACAGTTCCCACCTGGCAGGGTTTGCCTCTTCCCTTAGCTCAGCTGCAGCCTGAGGTGAGCTGTCTGCACTTGGTCTGGTACTGTGTGCATCAAGGCTTCCCCTCATGAACGTCTGAGGCACCAGCATCCCAGTCTCTCTTCCAGTATCACTGCTGGATACGTTCTTCTCCCCAGACCTGGGATGATTAGACAATAGTATCAAATTCCCATCACTGTCCAAATTCCAGTTATTAGGCATATTTGGGGAGAAGTGGGCTTTGTTGGTTGCAGATGGACAGCTGTTTCTTTGCAGTTTGCTACAGTGAACAAAAGTCCTTTGATGATTTTAGCAGTGTTTAAGCCATTAACCATTTCAGTCTCTCACAGTAGTCAAGGACATGTAAACTGATCAGGAGGGCCATGGAACAATTTTACTATGAGGACAGGCTAAGGGAGTTGAGATTCAGCAAGGAAAACGAAAGGCTCCAGGGAGACTGTACTGTGGCCTTTTGATTCTCTAGGAGGGTCTTAAAACAAAAAGAGACTTTTTACCAGGGCCTATAGAGACAGGACAGAGGGTAACAGCTTGAACTAAAAGAAGATAGATCAAGATTGGATATAATGAAGCAATTCTTTACAGCAAAGGTTTTGAGGCATTGGAACAGATTGCCCAGGAAAGATGTGAATGCCCCATCCAAGTGTTAAAGTCCCAAGTGTTAAAGTTCAGGTTGGATGGGGTTTTGAACAACCTGGTTTAGTGGAACTTGTCCCTACTCCCTGCAGGGAGCTTTGAACTATTGAGCTTCAGGGTCCATTTCAACCCAGACGATTCTATAATTTTATGATTTTCTCAGAATAAAAATGAAATAAATATTGTAAAACCTAAGTAGAATTCAAATAATTTCACTGATCTCTTATAAATTAAGAAAAATACAATGTAACAATTTAATTTTGTGCTTTTGTGGTTTAAATTTGATTTTGGGTTAATGAGTTGGCAACCAGGTCATATAGTCTCATATATTCTATTCCACTTCCATGTATACCAATTGAGAATAATCACAACGAAAATTAATTTGTATTTCTAACTAATTGGCCAGTTAATGGCAGCCACTTTGAATACAAACTGGGGTATTACTTGCAGAAAAATGGAAGAAGCTGACATCTGAAATAGTTGATATTTCAGTGGGGGATGATGGCCCACATAACCTCTCAAAATCACTTTGAGATGACTGAAATAATAGATTATAAAATCTATATGGCCTTTGGTCCATCCTGAGTGAAATACATTCTTTGTGTAATACGTAGAACAGGACTAAAAATTGCATTTTTGAAAGTTGGAACTTTTTAATAGAAGACAGCAGTAGTTCTGTTGTTGTCATCCTGCAGCTTTGCCTTATCTCAGAACTTAAAAAAAGTTTCCTAAAATTTAATAATACGCCCATTATGACAGCAAGGAAATTTTATGGGAAGCTCTTTTTGCAGCTGTAAAGTACACATTAAGATATTAAGGACTGCATTCAGTGCTGGTAGCTCAGTGTGCAGCTGCAGGGGGAGCATCCCAGGGAGCTCTGGACTGAGAGGGAACAGGCCTGGAGCTGCCCTGAAAAAAGGGCACAGGGACCTGTGGCCCAGACAGGCAACCACACACTCAGAGACAGGGCAGGAGCCAAGGACCCTGGCATCTTTGTGCACTTGGACTGTGAGAGTATAAAAAGCCCAGAGTTTCATTTGTACAGGGTCTCTCCTTGGAAGCACCCAGATTGAGCTGTTCTCTTGTTATTTAATTTCTGCACCACGATTAAATTATTTTTAGGATTTTGATCTCTGAGACTCTGCTATGGGAAAACTTGGCTTGAGCCAGTAAGGAATCCTCGTCTGGGTGTGTGAGTGTGATATGTGTAGCTGCAAGGGAGCTTTGGTCCCAGCTCAGGTGGTGCAAGTGTGACTCTCAGAATGGCTTCTAGGTGGACAGGCAGGGAAGTTTCCGTAATAAAGATAAAAGTCACTATAGAAAATAGGGTATATATTCTTTCTGCTCATAGTCTGTCTTGTAGTTTTACTGGAAAAGGAGAGGGTTCATCAGAAGCAAACAAGAAGAAATAAAATTTTTCATATGCCTTTAAAGTCATATCTAATTTTCATTCAGGCTTTTTGTGTAAATCTACATGCCACAGCCTTTAACAGGAGAACTTCATGCTCAGTATGGCAAACTTAAGTCCTCATTAGTTCACTTTTTAGAAAGCAACATTCATTGGGCTATTTAAGCATTACATTCTTAATACTACAAAAAGAAAGTACTAAAATCCTAAGAAAATACTGTGTGTTTTACTTTAGAAATGTGGCATTGTTTAATACATTTACTAAATGTGACCAGAAGGAAATCTAAGTTCATCTGTCAGGGCTATTTTTATAGAAGGTGAAGTATCAAGCTCATCTCCAATAGCTTCCCTTGCACATCAGTTATGGACCATTGCCTTACACTGGCCTCTGATTGATCTAATAATTTTTAGCCAAAGAGAGAAAAGGGGATATCAACACAGTTTGCAAACAGACAAGCAAGAAGACAATTTAATAGTAGAGAAAGTGAGACTCATGAAGCAGAATTACATTTTTGGTAGTATTTTTACACCACTGCTAAAATCAATATGATGACCTGATTTACACATAATTATGATTTTTTTTTTCCAGGATTCAAGTTACTAAACATACACAATTGCTTTGCAATGATTCTATGTGTACCATTCGCTAAGGCTGTTTACACAGAAAGAAAGAGGAATGATTTAGGGGTATCAGAGTGATGTATATATTACCTTGGGATGTCAGCATCTTGGCTGCACTGAAGTTCTTGCTGAGACTAATATAAGCAAATGTAAATATGTTTTCTGAGTTGAGATACATTCACAGTCAGTGGAAAAAATAGGCATATGCAGGAATACACTTAAACTAAGAATTTCTTTCCCCCTCCATTAACTACAAAGGAATCTAGTAAGACAAGCTCTGAGTTAGGAGTCACCAACAGAGTTACATAATGCTCTGTGGGATGAATTCAAATACAGAATGTTACCATTAACACTGTAGCAAGATATTCTGTATTTAAGGTGTTTTTTTTTTCTCTCAGAAATATTGCTTTTGATAATGTTGCACATACTCTAGTATTGGAAACTTGAAGAATAAATTTTTCCACGTTGAATAAATATAAAAATGACTTGAAAAAGACAAGAGTCTTCTGGTTTGAGGTAGTAGGTTTGTTTAGTTGGGTTTTTTCCCCTTGTATTCTTCTGTTTATTAAGACAAAGAATATGGTAAAACATTTACTTTGCTGTCAATTATTAGTGTAAATACATGCAATGCTACTAAATTCTGATAAAACATCCTTTCTCCTCAGTAATATTGTGATAGCTACAATAAGAATACAGTTATTATGCCATGTAAACAATACCTGCTTGATGTAATAAGTACTACAGATGATTTTTCTTAAGCTTTTATTGCTGTCTTAGAATCATGGACAGCCAAAAACCCACAGTTTCAATGTGAAATTCCTGAGAAATGGGGCTAAGTACAGAATCATATTTGTTTCCAATAACTTATCCATTCAAAGAGTTGTAATTAACTAATAAATTTAAGTCATAATTTATTTCTTAAAGTTTTTTGTTTTCAAATAATTCTGTTCAGGCTATATTAATAATGTATCCTAAGGGGATACATTTTTCCAAGTTAAGAGGTAATAGGCACGAAACACAATTCCAAAGGAATGCACTGGGAAAAAACTTTGCTATTTCCAAATGTAGTCATGAATGTAAATCTTCAGAGCATTCACATGTACACACTTAATGCATTCCATTGTCATGACTATGCTAAAAAAATTAGATATTTAGACAGAAAAATTAGATATTTAGCTTGGGTACAATGTAATTTTCTTATACTTTCTATTGCTAAGATTGTACAGCATTCTACATTTAATTGCTATTGTTTTCTGCCATGTTAGAAGTTCATTTGAAAAACAGTCAGTGACAGCAATAAAAAAGCCTTGTGCAACAACACAGCATCAGTAACACAGTAAAAAAATTCACTTTTGGTCCATGCTGAAACAAGTTTTATAACAAAAGGAACTGTAATTCCAGTAAAAAAAAAAATCTGTTCTTTTCATACTGAGAATCCAAACATATACCAAATCCTTGTTACAAAAATCTCAGACAGATTTTTCATGCCTATCCATGTACACTCATCCAAATTCAGATGGACATAGATTCCTTCTGGTCATATTTAGTAAAAGTATTAAATAATGCCACATTTCTAAAGTAAAACACACAGTATTTTCTTAGGATTTTAGCACTTTCTTTTCATAGTATTAAGAATGTAATGCTTAAATAGCCCAATGAATGTTGCTTTCTAAAAAGTGAACTAATGAGGACTTAAGTTTGCCATACTGAGCATGAAGTTCTCCTGTTAAAGGCTGTGGCATGTAGATTTATACAAAAAGCCTGAATGAAAATTAGATATGCCTTGATAGCCTCTAACCCACTGAAAAATTTTATTTCTTCTTGTTTGCTTCTGACGAACCCTCTCCTTTGCTAGCAAAACTACAAGTTTATGTATTTCTGGGTTTTTTGTTTGTTTTTTGTGCACTCAAATGCTGAAGGGATTCCTCCTGCATCACATAACCATGTAGTATTTATGAAAATGAGCAATGCCTTTCTTACACCATATTCATTATTAAAGCTATTACTAATGACATAAAGATTCCTTTATGTCATTCCTTTCTCCCACAAATAGTCAATCAAAATGTACAACATCTGTGGTTGTGAGGGATTAGACAGCTCTAGTCTTAGTCATTTACAATCTCTGCACAGGCAAGACAGAGGATATGATTCTCTAATTATGCATATATTATGGATATAATAAAAATCCTATATGAAAATGCATTGATCTTAAAAAAATTAAATAGGTTTTAAGCTTTGTATACTATTTTAATATATTAAACTATTTCAAAGTCACTTTTCTGTCACTATTTTCTCCTCAAATTTCTATTGACATAATCTGTATGTGATTGCTAAATTGTTTACCTTACATTCCCAGATATTCCTTGCATATAATCTCTTCTTTATTTCTCAGACAAATCAATAGTGGTGAAGGTTATTCTCCTGATGACCTCGAAGCTCAAGATTGATATCATTCTTGACTGGTGTAACTGTAAATCTAAGTGAAAACAATAATTTCTGATTAGTAAGTAAAAAAAAAATTTGAGGTCTTTGTCATATTCTCAAAACACTTTAAATGAAAGCACAAAGCCATTGTTATTCCTTGATACATTCCTGGAAGAGAATACTTAGTAAATTCACACCTTTGGTTTCAATACCCTCAGTGGAAATTTTGAGCTGTAAATTAGTACTAATATTTTTTAATACTCTTTTTGACAAAAATTGAATTTGTTTCTCTTGCTAATGCAGAAGTTCTAATACTTTTCCTGACCAACTGCGTAAAGAAATCTCAGTTCTTGGCTTAAACCTCTAAATTTTATGGGATGAAAAACCTACAACGTATGTCATGGTTGTGATGGTTGGTCTTGGAATATGAGGCCTTTCATTTTTTGCACAAGAATTTTCTCTCATACCAAGCAGAGGGACACAGAAAGTGTTAACTAAGGCCAGAAGGTTACATTGGGCTTCCTCAAAATGGTGAGCTACTTCACCTTGACATGTGCTAATTTTGTCAATGTTTTTCTGTGTTTGATTATGTAGAAGACTTTTTGGAGGAATTCCAGTTCTTACAAGTGGAAATATGTCAAATACAGGTTTTGGGTTTTTTAATCTTATTGCTGAATGTCTTTTGCACTCTAGTATTTTTAACACTTCAAATTTTATAAACAACTTTGAGATTTCATGAATCTGATTGTTGACATTATCTGGTTAATGTCTACTTCAATACAAAATTGCAAATTAAACTGTAAATATATTTGAACCATTATAAATCAGTTATTAATAAAATTGATGGCAGCTGTACTGTGAAGGACATTCTTATAAATAGAAAGTTAACCCACGTGGTATTGTTTGAGAGATATTCACATTTTATGTGAAAACATTTTTTGCTGAAAGTTGTCAAGATCATGATTATGCCATTTAGGATAAGCCAATATCCACTACATTCTAGTTTTGGGTTTTTTTTCAGGTGTAAATTTTAGTAAATTCTCTGGGAAAAGACCTTTTAAAAATTATATCAAAAATATTTTTTAAATACCCTGCTTTTTCAATCAATGGTAATACCCTAGATAATTTCCATAGTTGCATTACTTAGCGAGCCAAGATATTTGCAACCTTATGGGAATGCCAAATATAATGAATATATACATAATGAATTCACACCCTCTACCTTTCTCATTTTTTCTGCCTCAGAAAAATCTGATATCCATTGAGCCAGTGTTGCTTAAGATCCTGCTATAGAAAAATATGCAACTGATAAAAGACTGTGATAAAATTATAGTTTATTTCTGAAATTTGATATCTTCAATTATAGTGAATAATTACATCCAGTAGTTGATGATGACAATAATATCACAAATTAATTTTTTTGGTCTATTTCAAACAGAAAAAGTAGCAGTAAGCAATTAAATTAGATTACTCCTCTCAGTCACGTGTTTCCAGCCAATGTTCTCTCCTGTGACATTTGATTATTGTAGAGATTAAAAAAAAAAGTGAAGTAAGATTTTTTTTTCTGCATTTTATGAAGATTTGTATTATATCCTTTGTTGAAAGTATCAAATCGAATTTCAAGGCTCGAAACTTGGAAAATTCTACTTACAGTAGTCATGTTATCAATTTAGGTTGTTAAAAATGAACTATTATTTACTTCTAACATGGAGACATGAATTTGGCATGTATTTGGGTAAATAAAATCATGTATTAGTCATACCTAGAAAAGAAAAAAAGACAAAAAACCTACTTGGTTTGGGTTTTTTCTGCTTGTCTTTATTTTCACTGCAACAGATCAAGGTCTTGAGGGCATTACCAGGCCTGTCTGTTCCCATCCAGCCTTGTGGGGGCAATCAGGCCCTGGCCATGTCCCTACACCCCCAGCCCTGCCAAGCTGGGCTCACCCTGGGTCTCTGTCCCAGCCTGGCTTTGCCCCATTGCCATTGCCAGGGCAGTGCCCCATGCCCAGCACAGGTGCCCTGTGTCCCTCTCTGCTCCCAGCTGGGGCAGAGGGAAACACTCTGGCTGCCCAAACATGTCTTGATGTCCCCCTGGGGAGCCTCTGCAGCTCCAGAGAGCTGCAAGCCCCCAGTACATGACACAGTAGAAAATATTCTCATTTTTTTCTCAGCAAAATTATTTTTATTGCCAGTCGGAGCCTATCATGTTTCAATCTATGGCTTTTCATTCTCCTACTCCCTCCAGGCAGCTCTGGGAAAAGCCTAACCCTGCTAGTTTGGTGACAAACTCCTCACAAAACTTTCCCTTTTCCAGGGAACAAGCCCAGAACCCTCAGCCTCTCAGCAGATCTTGCTTCAGTTTATCAATGTACAAACGTACTTCCAGTCTTATGCTCGCCCCTGCAATTAAGAATCTTCAAACATTCCCACCCTGAAAGTAAAATCCACGGGAAAAAAAAAATGCACTAACTAAACGACTAACCATGCATTCAAATATGGGCAGTAGCAATGCAGAGCTGGTATAGAATAGAAATCAGATTTCATCTGTCACTGACAGGCAACAACATCTGGAATTGTGGTTGAAAGATCTGTGCCTGATGAAGTTTGAACTCCATAATTGTCCACCAAATTTCTCAATAAATCAACCAAGTAAAAACCCACAGGAACTTTTTGTTTGTTTATTAAGGTTTTTTACTACAGATGTGTCATTGGTTTTAGCCCAGACAGATAAAACACCACACAGTCACTAGCTCAACTCCTACACTCCTCCCCCCACACCTAGGTGAAATCGGGAAAAGAATCAAATTAAAACTTGTGATAAGAACAGTTTAATAATTGAAAATAAAATAAAGTACAATAATTATGGTATCGTCATCATCACAATCATCACTATAAAATCCTAAGTGATGCACAATGCAATTGCTCATCACTTGCTGACAGATGCCAGAACCCCCTTACCAAATGCAGAGCAGCTGCCTTTCTGGGGTGCTCCCCCAGTTTAAATAACTAGGCCTGATTCTGTGGTGTGGAATAGCCCTTTGACTAGTTTGGGTGACCAGTTCTGGCCATGCTCCCTCCCAGTTTGGCAGGGTTCTTTTGGTTTTTTTTTCCTTTGAGGACCACCTCATAATTAATTGTGTCTGAATGCATTGCTTAGTATTAGGAATGTAATTAACCTAGCATCATCTGATATTTTTTCATTTTTTTTCTATTTTCTCTTTGTCTTTTATTTTCTTGTCTTTTTTTTTCCTTTTTTCTCTCTTTTTTAAAGCAGATATGTCTATTATGTTATTTACAGTAGCTATACAAGACTATTCTCTTCAATTACAGAAGCTACATTCATACCTCCTGTAAAGTATTCTCTTCCTCACTTTCTCTTTAAGACACAAATAAAGCATGAGAATTATGAGGAATGCAACTGGGTTTGCAATAGACTTTATTTATTGTCTTCTAGGGACAAGCACAAGTTTATGGAGCACTGGTCCAGATGTGCAGTGCCATTCTGCAATTGTAGTACTACATGTACTAATTTACCCTTCCAGAAGATTAGAATCTTGTCCAGAAAAGTTTTTTGGTTTGGCTTTGTCCTTAAGATTTGATTTAATTTATTTTATTTTATTTTGTTTCCCTTTTAAACATATTACAAGAGTAATGGAGTTTGTAGGTTCAGATATTCTCACTTCCCCCTTTTATTCTTTTCAAAATGAAAAAGAATGAGATTTTTTTCATTTCCATCATGCACAAATTTTTTAAAGTTTTATCTTTCTTTCTCCCTAGGATTTTAGAGCAAAGATCAACATCTCAAAAATCACAGCAAATTGCAGCATGCTATTGTTGCTTGCTTTAAAAGCTATCTGAAATGGAATCTTACATAATAAACTTGACAGATATCATCCGAGCCATCCTTTCCTCTGTTTTAGCACATGTAGTAGAATAATGCTGTGGAAAAAATTTCTAACAAGCCAGTAAGCAATAATGCTCAGAGAATTTTAGATGGATTCAACATTAATGATAAAACCACTTAGGAGCAGAGAAACTACTGAGACAGAGATAAAGAAGAGGATCCTGCTTCTATAAAAATAAGCTAAAGAGCAGGAGACATATAGATTAATAATATTGTGCATATCCTAATTAAAATGGGCTATTTTGCCAATTAAAAAGATTCATGTCTGGGACTAAATCTGCTACTTTTATTGATAATTCACAAAACCAAAATAATTTATCCCCCTCAAGACTTTTCAACTCTGCAAGACAAACAAGTATTCTCGTTTTTGTCAGAATAAGAAAATCCAAGTTCTCCAAATAGGAAGAATGGTGATTTTTTTGTACAAATACAAAATTTACTTACTAAATGAGTATAAAACAGTCAAGTGTTTAATCAAAGTGCTTTCCTACAAATCCAGATGAAATGAAACACAGAAAACTGAAAAGTCCCAAATAAATATTATGATAAATATAAACAATTTTAGCTTGATTTAGAAAAGAAGGATGGACTCTTACTATTTTTTTATGGAGAACATTTGCTCTTTCTGTTGCAAAATCAAACAGAGGGACAGAAATTTTATACTTTAAAAAACCATGTAGGTGGTAAATAAAACTAAATCCTGACATGTTTCAAACCTAGCAAAGACCTCAGCAGATAGAAAAAGATTATTATGAAACAATTTTCACTGGATTTATGACAGTCCAGGAAAAAGCAAAAAATAGAAAATGAAATAATAATAAGTGGTTGAATGTGCAAAAAAAAAAAAGATAGTGGACTAGCTAACATGAATAATAGAGCCCTAGACAGGGTTAAGTGGATAAAAAATGCATTGCTATCAGGGTTGTGAGAGTCTATTATACTTATTGCATTGCTCTACTTAAAATGTTCACAAATAATTCAACCTAGCAAAGACAAGATTCCTGCTGTGTTTTTAACAGAATATTTTAATAGAAGAGGATATAATCCAGAAAGCTGCCCATAAAAAAACAAGACTTTGCTGATGAGCTAAATTAACTTCTGGTAGGTGAGAGATATTTCATTCTAGTGATATCACGAAATGAAAGCAATTCCTTGGGAAAAAACTCCTATACTTCTGGGTCTCTGTATTTTGAAATAGGGCATTAACAGTGCTAACTATTATGAAATTTTACATACCCCTATAAAACTGATGTCCCTGAACACATACTATATTATTGAAATACAGTATTTCACCTAACCAAGATAACTGACACAAAAATCAAAATATATATTGCTCTATTACAAGATTCTATTTATGAGTCAGCCCGGTTGGTCTCAGGGTAAGAAGTCAGTTTGAACTGATATTGTTTTAGAGTGACAATGTTTCAAACATTTTACAAATGATTTTTGAAAACTATTGGACAGTAGAGTATCTGATTCCCAATAATGTGTATTTCCCTGGATTAAATTCTACATATAGACATGCATAGAGACATTTTGCCAGTACAAAAGGATTTGTCTCTGTATACCTGGTCCTATTTTTATATATAAAGGTGCAAAAGTGCAAAACGGATTTTATTTTTGCTTCTATTTATTAGAAGTGAAACACTTTCTAATAAATTACTGAAAAAGTCATGCTTAGTCTTTTTGCATTATACTCCTTAGATATGCAATGAAAGGGAAGCATACCAAAACATACAACTGATTTTGACTTAATGTAATAAAAGTTTTCCTATAACTGAACAACATGTTGACTAAGCAGTTCAGGAAACAGAGAAATAAATGAAAGATATTGACCACCTATAATCTGTTGGTCAGTGTGTAGCAAAAATTTTTCAGAATAATTTTACTTCTCTCAGCTGCAGGTGTGAGACTTGTAGGGTTTGAGTTTCACCTTGTTATATGGAAAGGCAAAAAACCTCTCTTAACACCTCAAAACCTGCTGAACAATTAGTTGTCCAAACAGCTGTACTGACATCGCATTGATTGTTTGTCAAACCTTCATGTACACAGTTAAAAAACATCCAAGAGAGATTGAACTATGACATATTTTTCACTCCTGGAAAAAAACAACCACCACAAAAGGGAAAACCAACAAAAGAAAAAAACCCAACCCAAAAATCCCAACAAAAACCTAAAAAGGCACAAAATCTATGCATTCTTTAGAAATGGCCATTTGTTTCTATGCACTGCAGTAAAATCATCACACTGTTTAGTGACTTTTCCAAATATAGTACTACCTTCTACAGTGTTCATTTTTTTCTTTTAGTTAATTACATATAACGTTCTAAACATGGTATGTTTTGCTATCTGCTGATGAATAAAAGAAAGAACACTCTCTTTACCTTATGCCTTCACTTCCAAATCAATTTTTTACAGGAAATAACTTTTTTTGCCTCAGGAGAAACATTCACTTTTCAGAGACAATATCATGTTGTCAGCAAATATTTTTTCATTTAATGGAAAATCACTACTAAATTTGGGCTTAAGATTTATGAAATAGGTCTTGTGTCCCTGTGATGACTTTCATGAGAAAGAGATACAAAAGGCATTGATACTTAAAATCTCAAGGTATATTCTTAATTCTTCATGGACTTCTTTTGATTTTAGTAGGCTTTTCAGCAGATGTTAAAGTCATATACTGCAAGGCTGTAGTCATACACTGCTGCAAGCTAACAACATATGTAATTTTTTTACTAAAATTTAATCCAGTTTCAGGTGAACTGGAGTTAACTGCTTTAATCCTGCATCTGTCATTGAAATGGTGCTTTGCCTATAGCTGTCTGTGTGACCATTTTTCAACATCTCTGCTTTAAAAGATTATTTTGTCTGTACTTAATTCTTGTGTTCTGAGAGGTTTGTGTATACCTTGCAATATTTTTTCTTTGTTACCCTCATATGCAAATTTTCCTGCTTATATTTTAGTGCATTGAAATATTTTCATTGTTTAAAAAAAAATTGAAGTTACATTAAACAGTCATGCTCTAGGTAATTATACACCTATATGTGGGCTATATACCTGGAGTTGGGCTTAAGGCTAACCAAAAGAAATGAGGAAATGGTATCTAGCATTTGTAAAGGTCTCAATATACAGTAAATTTAGTTGTAACGTGGAGGTGTAGGCCAATGAGAAAGTGTAAAAATGTGTTAGCAAACATAGAAAAATAATCCCAAGCTGACCCTTGAGGCTGAAGGAGAAATCAGCAACACGAACATCATATTCCTCCTGGTGAAGGATTCCAGATGTTGACAATTCATCATAATGCTTCCTGCTGTGTGAAACTGCAGATCTTAGGGCTGGAGGAGCAGGAGAAGCACGAGCAGAACACCAGGAAAAGGGGTGGAAACTAAGAACATTGTGTAGAACAATTTTAGTTTTATTATTATCTTTTTTATATGACTATTAGACCTGGGGTAATAATTATTAGACTCTCGAGATTTCTGTTATAGTTACAATAAATTATTGATTTTATTTAAATCCTAGATATGCTTCTTTTTTTTGCCTATAAACAAGATTTTGAGCATAGTATCCTTCAGGACCTAATTCACTGCATTCAATCTATTCTAATTACTTCTGCTGACCTAATGGAAACAAGGTAAGCAGAGTACTGCTAATTAGCATAATGATAACAAGAAAAATCATACTTAGGGGGAAAAAATTTTGTTTAAGTCTTATATCTGTATCAGATAAAAGATAGAGCTGTCTTTCCACAGAAAAATGAGACATTTAAAAAATCTAAATGGAGACTCCTTCTACAGCTTCTTCCATAGAGAATAAATCCTACTTACTGCTTTTGTGTGTCAAAAAAGGACAAAAAATTATATATGTATATACATGTATGTATGTATGTAGCAGTTCTATATAAATAGCCCTAGCAAACAGTCTGTGCACAATAAGGTATTTGACTCCAGCACATAAACGTCTTACTGAGACATTCAGACCTGATGTGACAGCAGGGAGCCTTGAGAAGTGGAGATGGAAGATGTGGCCTGTGGGTAACCTTCCACAAATTGTTGAAAGCTTCATGCTCTGTAGTCTTCTGGTGTGTTGCATCTACTTTTATGGAGAGATGAAAGACAATGCTGTTCCTCAATTATTGTGAAGAACTGTAAGTATCTCAACTATAATTGTAGTACAGAAGAAAACTCACAATAATAATAAACATTTAATTAATAAAAAACTTAATGAAATACAGGGTGAAAAAAAAAATTCTCTAACTCTAGTGGAATACTCTTGTAACTGTCAGGGAAGCTCATCATCAGATTTATCTTAGATCTAAGTTACCAAAATGTAAGTTTACTTTGTAATGTCTACAATGTAAAACATTTTCAACAGTTTTCACCAACTTTGAGTTAGAGGGGAGAGATGCAGAAATAATCCAGTGACTATTTAAGAACCACAGTTCAGTTATTATATGACACCTACATTCTAAAGAAAAAGGTATTAGAGAAGATATCAGATAGATGAACAGACTAATGGAAATAACAGTGTCAAAATGAAAGTGAAATAAAAGAAGGTCAATTAAATCATACATTTGAAAATAATAATAATAATAATAAAACCAACCAAAAATAAAACCATAAACATGTGTGAATAACAAATTTCTGTCAATGTTGAACTTTATCTTTACTAGAATAAACATTCAGATATTCCATACCAGCGGATAATTTTAGTCTTGAGTTAAAAAAAAAAAAAAAAGGAAAATATTCCAAGACCAGATATATTAGTTAGACCTCAATATTTCTTTGCTAAAAATACGTCTCAGACATTATTTCTATTCATTTTAGCATGACAGACATTCCATCAATGTATGAGAAAATGACCAGAAGAAATTGGAAAAAAACAAAGTCTTGAGTTCAGAAAAGTCCTTAATTTCTTGATCTACCTACATTTCAAACATTCTGGAACTTATTAAAAAAAGGAGGTGTTCAGGGCATATTTTTGCTTGCTCTGAAAGTTTCAGTCTTATGGGCTTGCACTCTCCCAGAACTTGTTTCTGATCTTATGGGCAGCTTTCAGGAGCGAAGCAGCAAGTGTGTACCAGACTGAGAATATTAAGGCAACGATGCCTCAAGGTAAAGCATTTTGTGTTCACTTGCAAAAGAGTATTAACAGAGAGAGAAACAAAGAGGGACTCTAGAGAAGCTGCTGCGGCAGTTTTTTCCTGGCGAGAAAGAATTCTTTAGTTTTTCTGTCCTTCAGCTTCATATCCTTTAGAATGTA
Organism: Prinia subflava; assembly: GCF_021018805.1. Lineage (NCBI taxonomy): Eukaryota > Metazoa > Chordata > Aves > Passeriformes > Cisticolidae > Prinia > Prinia subflava. Next base: position 19,524,082 of record NC_086253.1, on the reverse strand, counting down.
CAACAGTTCTTTTCAGTCCCTCAGGGGTATATTAAGGGCAAGTTTATAAAAAGGCTGTTAGAAGTTTTCTGCTTTTTTTAACACAGATTATATACGTACCTTAGGACTGTCTGCACATGAAGTTTACAATGCGCATGCTAAATATAGCTTTGATAACTGATGCACAAACTGACAAGGAAAAATAACCCTCCAAAACCAGAATAGTTGCTAAACACATTAATTTTAGCATTATGAACTTTCATTATTGACATATACATTATGGTTCCACAAGACTGGGATTTTTGGGGTAAATCCATGGACTTCAGAAAATCTGATTTGCTGCAAACTTAGAGCTTCAATTGTTGCCTTTCCTGGTCTTCAAAAATTGAGAGCCAGACATGGTTAAGGGGTTTTTACCTCGGAATTTTGGTAAGGCTCCTCATGGTGCTCGGTTTCGCCAAGGTGGGATGTGCCGCAATGCACACCCACGACAGATCACTTGTACAATTTATAGACCTTGAAGATTAGCACATCTAACAAGGATGCCCCAATGGCAGGCCTGGATGAATGTCATGGTGTCCCCCCATGTGATGAATTCCCGCTAGTTGACAGGATATGTTCTAGAGAGGAACCTGGTTTCCCAAGACAGGGTTTTCCGCCCTCCTTCTACGAGGCCTCTAGGATGTTTGGTCTCCTAGCCTAAAAAAATACCAGGGCTATGCTAAATTATCAGACTTAAGGAATTACAACTATGCATGCTGAGCATAAGGAGGATACATAAAAGTTATATAAAAGGTATATAAAAGAAAAAAAGGTATATAAAAGAAAAAAAATCATATTGGCATCACAATGTGGCCAAAGTTAAATAGCTAATGTGTTAGAAGTAGGATATTTTGGGATTGTTTTTTAAAGACGTATTCAGGTTTTATATGACTAAAGCAAAAACTGGATAAAATTCAAAGTTGTAGTCCAGAAAATTATCCCCAAAAAATTATCATTTTATTTGTGATGTACTCAAGCTCCATACTATTTACTTTTTCCTCAGTGGGCATCGTCATGCATTTGTGCTTCTGTTTTTGTTCATATATGAAAATCCTAATCATAACACTAGTAGTTTGAAATTTATTTCATGACTACACTGAACCTTCATATTTCCCCTTAGAATACTCTAACATCAGACACTGAAATTATGATTTCTACAAATCTAAATTAAATTATCTTGTGCCTAAAAAAGTTCAGTCTCATTTACAATGCTTCTTTTCTCTACTGTATCTATAGTCTTGTACTTTTCCCAGTTTCTAAATTGAAATGTGAATTGTTGTGCAGGGAGGGTTTCTGTAGTCATTAACTTACGATATAAAATGACCCCACACTGGCAATTGCCACCTAATAAGGTAAAGTTGCTAGTAAGGAATCAGTGCTGAAGACACAGGTTTAAAATAGTTACTGCTAGATAGCTTTTATGTTTTAATATGAAACTTGTGGCAGTACTCTGTATAGTTTGCTATAGGAAATGACAGTAATTTCTTTTTCTGAGCTGCTGATGATCCTACCTGGAATAACATGCATGCCTTAAGTCACTTGGTCCGATTTAAGAAATTCCTGAATTCCCAAGTATGAGAAGCACAAAATTCCTATTTTGGAATAGCTCGACTCTGTCACTAGTTTTGATCCAAATAGACATTCTTTTTATCAAAAAAAAAAAAAAAAAAAAAAAAAAAAAAAAAAAAAAAGTCTCTGTTTCCCACAGTTTAATAATTTGTCATTTCTATAATAGTTCACCAAATAACATACTGAGTCATGTAACTTAACATCATCTTTGATATAAAGTAATCATAAATAAACTTAGAGTCTCAGTCATTATAAACACATAGTAATTTGGTGTGATTTGCAGTTATTGTAGACTTGTAAATATTAATGAGTTATAAGAATATCACCTTGGTTTTTTTTCAGGGACTGAAGAATTTCCTGTGACTTTCATCAGAGAAAAGATTGGAAAATTATCTGCTAATTTTGGTCAAAAACAAATTTAAAAAGTCTCAGTTTATGCCTACCTGTTTCAGATCTTTTCTGAGGAAATAGCCAAGATTTTAAAACTGCAGAGAAGGATATGTTTTACAATTGTGTCTCCTTAACAAATAAAAATTATTTTCTTAGGAGAACTTCTGCTAGGACCAACTTTATAAAATTTGGCTCAATTATCAAAATGACAAGATTTGTTTGCTTTTGCAGAATTATGTTAGTGTTTACCTTTCTTTGTCATTTAAGAGCTTGAAGATCATATGATTCTGTGGCATGTCCTCTGCTCAAAACAGAGCACTTTTCATTGGCTGGAAACAAGGCATGACTGGAAACAGGGCATCAAGCATACAGTTCACACTTAATAATTCCTTCTAAATTAAATTAATTCCACTGGGCAGCAGCTATGTGAGTTTCCCCTGCTACTAATTCTGTAACACCCATCATCTTTTGCAATTGCACCTTTAGATATAATAATAGTTATAATAATATTTTTTGTACACCAGATTGGTTAGTTAAAATCTATGATACTACATGCAAATGTCTAGTGAAAAGAAACCCCCATAAGAAAAGATGGCAACACAACTGGTAAATTGTTGCCATGAATTTTCCTGGTTTGCTAAGCGTTCATATTAAAGGAGAAACGTGCAGTTTCTCACGCTGGTGAATTGTAAACACAGGACCATGTTTTGTAAATATTGGCAATGTTATGAATACTTTCTCCAAGAGAAGGGGAGGCTGAATGACAGCCTCCTGGACCAATGTGACAGGAGAGGTGGCAATACCCTTCTCCAATCCATGGTCACCTTGACACAGATATAAAATGGAAAAATAAACTAAGGGCAGGTCTTCTGCCCTGCTGCTCTTGTTGCACCCAGATCTGTGTCCCCAGTCTGTGTTCCTGGTTGGGCCTCCACGGTGATAACTGGCGCCTATACGTGGTCAAGTTGCAAGCTAGTGAGGAAAGAAAAAAAAAGAAAAAAAAAAAATCTGCCTTCTACAGCTGCAAAAAGAAGAAACCCACGATGTTCTCAGAGGAACGATTGATGATGGAACTGCTCCACTCCTTTTTGTTGTCCTGTGACGCTGACTTGACCAGGAAACACGTGAGAGAACTATTTAGCTGGGGAAAGAAACTTGGAATTTTTTATAGTGCTGAAAAAGCACTCTCAATCGACCCATGGAAAACCCTGGGGGAAAAACTTTTTTTATCCGTTCTGAACGGAAATATGAGAGCTAGCGCTCTCCTAGGGATCTGGGGAACAGTCTTCCCACTTCTAAAAGAGGCTGGAGAGGACTTTGAAGTTGATTCTGGGTTTTCGACACAGAGCAGAAGCTCCCCTGCGAGCTCCGTCGCTTCTGACGAGGATTGCTCTGATGCAGGGTTAGAGCCGATGCAGGAGACCCCCACCCCCATGTCGGGGGTTGGGCGCGCCCAGCGGGGTTTTTGGAAGCGCGGGGAAGCTTTTTTCGGTCCGCTCCCCGCGCGGTTTGCCGGGCGGGGAGCTGGGGTGCCGAGGGGGCGGAGCGCTCGGCCTCGGGTCCCACGCCGAGCGCGGGGGATCGCCCGCGCCGCCCCGGGCCGCCGTGCCGCCGGCCCCGCCCCGCTGCCCGCAACCGCTGCGGGGTCCGCCCTGCAGCTGCCGCGCGGAGCCGCGCCGCCTCGGGCCCCCTGCGGGGAGCCGGGGGGGCCGCCGTGCACGCCGCCCCCGGCGCTGCCGGCGCCGCCCCCTGCCGCCGCCTCCCCGGCCCGCCCCGCCCCGCCGCGACCTGCTCCGCGCAGGATTCGGCAGGCGAGCCCGGCGGGGACGGCCCCTCCCTGCCCCGTCCCGCCGCCGCGCCAAATGCTGTGCGCGGGGTCGCCGCCGCCGGCGGTCTGTGCGGTGCCCGCAGCGGAGCCGCCGCCGCCGCCCACCGCGCCGCGCCCCGCCCCACGCGTCCGGTGCCGGTCCGGCGCCGCGGGGGGAGGGCTGGGCGCAACGCTGCCCGCTGCTGCGGGGCCACCCGCGATGGACAGCCCCCCCGCGCCGCCGCGCGGCCCCGCCGCATGCCCCCTCCGTTCAGAAGGGACGGGGCCGAGCGCTGGAGCCGCAGAGCTGCTGCCGGCTCTGGACCCGGCCACCGACCCATCGGCTGATGGAACAGGAGCTGAAGGCTGTGGCCGATCGGCCACGCCTCCCTGCCCAGCGCGACAATCGCCCCCCCGCTCAGAGAGGAGTCTGAGCGAGTCACTGTCCCCCGCCCACCCCCCCTACGGGGCCGGGTCGGCTGTGGGAGATGATAACGGGGCAAAAGCGTTGTCTGATGTGCACGCTTTCCCTGTCGTGAAATCGGATGAGGCTTTTAGTCCGCAGCCAAACCAGGCTGCTGAGATAAGACAGCTGCTGCCTGAAGATGCAGCTTTGCCCAAGCCAGTTCAGGGAGCTGTGGACGTGGTTCCACAGCATCATAGCCATGATGACCCATCATGGGCAGTCCCGTTTCCCTTATCAAGGGACGTGGCAGAAAATAATACAAGCTTCACTGAGGCAATTCAATGGATCAGTGCAGAATTTGAGAATCTGATCTTGCCTTATGTAATAAGAGGTTTTGCAACAATGATGCTTGAACCTCAACAGGTTTTTACCTTTGAAAGAAATTGGAAATTCCTAGCTGGACAAATGGCTGTCGAAAATAGCCACCTGCCTCGAGATGATCCCTTGTTTGGGGTCGGAGTTGACCTACTTATGGGGAGGAGTCAATATGCTTGCCCTGATGTGCAAGCTGGCCTTTCTTTCACTGTTTTAGATTCGTGCAGATACATAGGGATATCTGCATTGATAAAAACCAAGTTATCCTTCTCCCCAAAGGAAGACTTCTCAGATATAGCACAGAAGCCAGGTGAACCTTTTCATCGACTTATAGTGCGTCTGATGAATTTTATAGAGGTGAGAGTTGAGGATAGCACCTTAAGAATGATACTATTGGAGCAATTGGCAAGAAACCATGCTAATTTGGCTTGCCAGAGGCTCCTGGAAACCATTCCAGAGACTTCTAATGTCCTGGAGATGGTCCAGACCTGTGCAGTTCTGAACACCTGTGAGTCTATGGTGATGACCCCAACGGCTGCTTCACAGCCGGCAGAACAGAGGCAGAATGATGGACATGAGACACAGGCAGATATTCAGCCTAGTGGAGAACAGGAAAAGGAGGCACAGAAAGTGACTCCCTTGTTTTTCTGCGCACAAGGTGTGGGTCCAGACCATACTGCAGAAACATGCGAGGCAGTGGGTCATGCTGAGACCACGCCAAGCCCGAAAACTCGGAGGCGAAGAAAAAGACGAAGACGTCAGGGGGACGAAACAGTTTCCCAAGCTCTAGAACAAGAGCAAAATTCTCTGGCTGGTGTACAGCCAGCATCTCAAGTGTAGGAAGTGTTGATGTTGCCACATAGCTATGGTCAGTTTTCCTTGGACCTTGCAGTGGGTTTCTACGTCCACATCCTATGTTGCATGCATTCTTTGAGAAAAAGTCAATTGCTCAATTTGTGTTTTCTAAGTTCTCTATCCTCAGGTTCTGGGATCTTTGCCATGGAGGTGGCCGCTGAAAGTCTGCTGAGCTGCCTCAGGTGCATTGGACTGATCCTGTTTGATCCTGAAACCTTGTGCATCCTGTGCCACCCTAGTGCCACCCATCACAGAAGCCTCTTCGAGATCCGATTAACATGGACACGGACTGGCATCCTCTCTCTTCCTATATGGCCTCCATAGAGACTTTGGATCCTGTGGAGCTGCTGGACAAGGACTGACTGAAGCAGTGTGATGCTGAGAGCCAGCGGACTGTTAATCATGGACTCAGAGGAATTGTTTGCTATGGCTCAGTTTTATGTATGGTAGCCATTGTGACCTCTGTGGGGAAAGGGCACGTTGTTTGGGGGTTGTGGTTTTGGGACAGAATTTTGAGGTTCAGAATTTTCAATTGAGTAGAAAAATTTTTCTTGGAATGCTCCTGCCTTTTGCACCGTATATTCCCTTGTATCTTATAAAAATTTAAAAATATGAGGGTGTTGGTTGAATTATGTTAGACTATGCTCGAGATATTTTGAGCAGGTTATTGCAAGGGGTTCAGGGTGAAACCCTGGGTAGCAAAGGCAGAATCAGACCAACATGTAGCCCTCACACCGTCACCTAAATGAAGGTCGGTGAACTTTATACAGGTTTTTTTTTTCTTTCTTTTTTTCTGTCATAGAATTGTTCATTTTTCTTTTTTTGTTTTCTTTTTAATATACTTAAAAGGGTGAGATGTTGCCATGAATTTTCCTGGTTTGCTAAGCGTTCATATTAAAGGAGAAACGTGCAGTTTCTCACGCTGGTGAATTGTAAACACAGGACCATGTTTTGTAAATATTGGCAATGTTATGAATACTTTCTCCAAGAGAAGGGGAGGCTGAATGACAGCCTCCTGGACCAATGTGACAGGAGAGGTGGCAATACCCTTCTCCAATCCATGGTCACCTTGACACAGATATAAAATGGAAAAATAAACTAAGGGCAGGTCTTCTGCCCTGCTGCTCTTGTTGCACCCAGATCTGTGTCCCCAGTCTGTGTTCCTGGTTGGGCCTCCACGGTGATAGTAAATGAGTCAAGTGAAAGCATGAATATAGAAAAAGGCAACAAACAATTAAAGAGAAGCAAAAAATGAGGGAGAAGTAAAGGAGTTCAGGAAATCTGTAGCTTAGTAGTCAGTGAGAGGGTTAACAATTAACTTACACATGACATAACGCTGTGTCATATTCGTATGTCAGGTTTTAACATATATGCTGTATACCAGTGAGCACTTGCAGTACATTATATTTATATAGGAATGTGTGTTTGTGCCTCTTAAATATTCCATTTTTCCTGGTTATATGAATGGCAAACTATTCAGTCACACCCTCCTTTAGCTTTCAGATATAATGAAGTGGTAATAGACCTTCCTAGCTATGAGAACATTTGAGCTTCTATGTCTAATTACAATTTTTTGAACCGTAGTCATGAAAATCTAATCATTGTGACAATAGTCTTCTGGAAATTATACTACAGAAGAACAAAATGCAGGCAATTTAATGTTTGCTATGGTTCATCAAATTCAGACTCCTCATGCATAACTTGGTCACATTTATTTGTGCACCACAGGGTATAACTCCAAAAGGGAAAGCCAGACTCAGAATGTGCTTCACAAAAAGATGTTGTTCCCTTGGCAACTAATATGATACTAAATGTTCCAACAGGTAGCATATCTCACAACATCGGAACAAATCATTCTTATTGCAGAAAATGTATGCAACCCAAAATCCCATACTAAAAGAGAGTGCAGTGGATGTTCCTTTATATTTCATCCCAAAATGCTTGTCATCCATATAAAGTTGTCTCCAATTTCTCTGCCCCTCTGCCATTTAATGATTGATTTTTTTCCCCCTAATACGTTGTTTTACGTAGTGTATCAAGATTTTCCTCAAATTATATCTTCCAGTCCAAAATTCTCTCTTTCCAAGGTTCTTTTTCCCTCTGTTTCCCACATGCATCTCAATTTCTTTGTCTTCTCATCTGAGTTGAGAGACTTCTTAGGAAAATCTTTTCCTTTCAATTTCAATTGCCTTCCATTGCCCTTCCAATAATCTTTAACTGAGGCTGAAGAGTTTTTTTCAGCAGCAGCCTTTGGTCTGGGTTCCCAGGGGCCAGCTGGGACTATTTTCTTGTGCCCTATATGTTGTAAAAATCTTACAATACTTGCTGACCACTCTGAGCTCACAACTTATCTGTGGCTCAAAGTGATCATTGGAAAACAGGACAAAAGAAATATATTAAAGAGAATTCAGAGAATGAAAAATATAATGGTCTTACCAGTGTTGAAACTCAACAGAAATATGGAGAAAATATACTTTAGGAGACATATTCGGAAATTGTAGTCAGTGGTACAAGCAAAGACTAAGAATAGAACCAGTAAGATGGATCTCTTTTTGATACTGACAGGGATTTTTTATGTTTTTGTGGCCTAGTTTAGTCTGGGATAGAGTTCATATTCTTAGCAGCTGGTACACTGCTTTACTTTATATTAAGTGAGGATAATTTGGATAGCATCCTGATGTTTTAGTTGTTGCTAACTAGTGCTTAACCTGAGTTAAGGACTTGGCATTTTTCCATGCTCTGCCACTAAGGAAGGGCACAAAAAGCTGGGAGGAGGCATAGCTAAGACAGATGACCTAAAGTGATCAAAAGCATATTCACATAACACTTGTACGATCATACAAATTTTTGGGTTAGAACCATAAAAATTGTCTAGTTCCAACCCTTCACCACAGGCAGGAATGTCTACCACTATACCAAAGCCCCATCCAACTTGGCCTTAATCATATCCAGGAACGGGGGCATCCACAACTTCTCTGGGCAACCTCTTCCAGTGCATCACCACCCTCACACTGAAGATCTTTTTCTTAGAAGAAGAATTAGTAGTGAAGAATTCTTCTTAGTGAGGAATTTCTTTTTCTAAACCTGCCCTCTTTCAGTTTAAAGTCATTATCCCTTGTGCTATCACTACATTTCCTTGTCATTTATTTTCCGCCTTTTCTTTTCTTTTTTTGTGTAATTTTTAAAACATTGCAGGTTTCGTTTTTTACATGGCATTTTGATTCATCAAAATTTGATATTTAAGGAGGCATTTTAACATAAAAATTTACTTTACATTTTGTTCAGTGTTTAATGTCTTTGTCAGAAACACGTACACACAAAAACATTCCAGAAATATTTTAAATTGATTTATTTTAACCTTTGTCTTTTGTTTAGGATTAACAGTTTTAATTAACAGATTAACTACTTAGTGCAGGACAGCTTTCTGACTCAAAGACAAGAGCAAGATCTTCTTTATCTTTTATATTTTTTGGCTGAAGATGAAATCTATATTTTCTTCAATACAGAAAACATTACATTGTCATAAGTAAACATAATGAAAACATTTAGGATAAGCAGTGTGATCATTGTGGGTTTCCCTAGAGTTCAATAAAATTTAGTTATATTTTCTATTAGGTAGTTATATACTCAGTTTCTCTTTCACTAGACCAAACTAGAAGTTAGGGATTAACACACTGTGAAAAAAAGCAGAATTTTTATTTTTCTAACTTTATCAGTGTCTTGATGTGTCAGTAGTGTTGCCAATGAATGAATGAATAAGTAGTTTTAAGACAAATCCTTCTTGAAAAACACATCTTTTGCAGGTTTCCACACAATTGAAAACACTGGATAGCAGTTTGAAATTAAAAATATTGGAGTTTCTCTCCTTTCTCTTTAATTGTCTTTTGAAATGAAATTTTGCACTTGAAACAGATCACCTCCCTTGACCTGCTGGCAATGCTCTTTCAAATGCAGCCCAGGATACAATTGGCCCTCTTGGCCACAAGGGCACTGCTGGCTCATGTACAGCTTTTATTTCCCACCAGGATCTCCAGGTCTTTTTCCACAGAGCTGGGATTTCCAGCAGGTCAGCCCCTAGCCTGTGCTGGTGCATGAGGTTACTCTTACCCAGGTGAGGATCCTGCATTTGCCTTTGTGGAATTTCAGATGGTTCCTTTCTTCCCATCTCTCCAACCTGTCCAGGTCCTTCTGAAGGGCTGCACAGCACTCAGCTGTGCCCAAAGCTGCACTCAGCATCAGCCCAAAGCTTCTCCCAGCTTTCTGTCATCCGTGAACTTGCTGAGGAGGCATCTAGACCTTCATCCAAGTCATTGATGAGTAAGCTAAACAGTACTGGGCCCAGTATTGAACCTTGGGGGGCACCACCTGTGACAGGCCTCTAGCTGGAGTCTTTGACACTGATTACAACCCTCTGAGATCTGCCATTCAGTCTGTTCTCAATCCGCCTCGCTGTCCTCTCATACAGTCTGTATGTAAAGAGGTTTAATAATATCTACTGTATGAACTGTTATTGTTCTTAGAGATTATTCTGATTTATATCTTTTATTTCTAATACATATTTTTTAAAATAGAAACAAGAGATTAAAGAATATGGAGTTAGACTTTTCGGTGGTATTTAATGAGGCCATGCCACAAACCAAAATGGAAGGAATTCGTTTTGATCAGGAAAAACACCCTTCTATTGAGAACACAGGAAAATGTTCCCCAGGGACTCTGTGAAGTTTCCACCTTGAAGACATTCAAAAGCCACCTGGAGATGGCCCTGGGCAACCTGCTCTATGAGACCTTAATTCAGCAGGGGAGCTGACTAGATGACCTCCTGAAATCCCTTCCAATATGAGTATCTCTGCAATTCTATGAATTAGGGAAGAGATGTTACAGTCTACCAAGATTTTAAATTTTTTAGGGTTAACAGTAAAAATCGCAGGTAGTTACTACTGCACATTAGAAACTGTGTTTGCCACTTGTTTCCACTCAAATTTGCTTTTTTGTTTTTGAGAAAGAAATTGCACAGACCATTATCAGGAGCACAATGGAGTGTTCTCTTGCAAGCCTTGGAATCAAGGTAATTCAGTCCGAAGATTTTAAGTAAAGTCTCAGAGCTTTTAGTTTTATGGCGTTCCTTTTGCTATGATATTGCTGCATTATGCATTAAACATATAACTACACTTCTTTTAGAAATGTGTCCACTGGTCATGAAAGCTATAAAGCCAGTTAAACCATATTTGCTGATTCTAACTGACAACAGACATGGTGATAGAAGCAACTTCTATTCTGATTAAATTGAGGGTTTGGAAAATCTCTAAAGAATTCAGAAAGGTCAGAAGCCAGCAAAATAACAAGTTAAGGGACTTCATGTTTATAAACCCTTTTCAATGTCACCACTATCCTTTTAAAACTGAAAATGGATGAAATAGTATCGCATTCCACTCTAGGGAACAGCAGGGGATTCTTTTAAAACGGATGATCTACGACACAATTAAGCCAAACAAGGAAAATATTACATCTGAGAACCATTTACTGATAATGAAAAGGGTGTTGCCTTACTGAAGAAGAACAGGAAAGGCAGAAAAGGAGGAAGGAAAAGGAAAAAGAATGGGCGGGGGGGGGGGGTGGGTGGTAGAGAGAGAGAGAGGAGATGGAGAGGAGAAGCAGGCATTAACAGCAGAAGGCTGGTTTTGTTTTTTAACTGCAGGTAAACCGTGGATGATGTTTTATTTTTTAAATAAAGGATTCATTTAGGTAACTTATTTTTCTATAAAATAATAAAGGTAACTTATTTTTCTGTCATAAACTACAGCTGTATGTGTAGCTCTTACCTTTAGAGAAGCACAGTTTTCAGCTCTCAGAGATATGTTTATGACAAAATGTAATGCACTGTGGGAGGAGAATGTGTGTAAGCTGTCTTATACATCGACTGTAACACACACTGACTATTCCAAAATGAAGTAAGAGGGTTTAATACAGCTGGTAATAAAATGCAGTAGATCCAATATTGTAGATGTTTATCATCAAATGTATAAATCTTTAAGTATTGAGCTAAAAGCAGATTGATTTTGAGTACTGCTTGGTAACACTTCTTCCACCTATCTTGTGAAATACCTAGAATTCTGTGACATTTAGAATCCATGGAAGGATGACTAAGGACTTCATTGAAGGTTCTGCATTTATCTGAAACTCCAGCTTTTCTATGAAATTAGTCTTATAATTATTTTTGAGCATCTGGTTCAGATTCTTTTGCTGAAGTACAAGTGCATAATTAAAAGTAAGTAAATGGATACTGATGGTAACTTTCAAAAAGAGAACTGGATGTTTTGGAGAATATTTAATACTAGATCCCATAAAGAAAACAAAACTAAAAAACTAAAAAACAACCAAATAACCAAACAACCAAACAAAAAACCAAAAAAAAAAAAAAAACCAAAAAAAAAGAAAAAAAAAGAAAAAAAAAAAGAGAGAAAAAAGGTACTGTTTTGAACGATATCTTGATTTTTTTTTTCATGATTTTTTGTGTGATATAATTTCTTTTAATTTGGAGGAAAATAGAAATAACTTCTATATGTGCATCTGTGTGCTCATATGTGTTTGCATGTATATTTAAGGAAGAAAAACTAATCATAAAAATCAGGAAAAATAAGTTTATTATTGCAGTATCATGTATTTGAAGTTCACAAAACTTCTTATGGAAGTCTCAGCATTTAGCGTATCTGAAAACTCAGTTTCATAAAACATGAAAAATATGTCAATCTACACGTTTCCTTTGATCCTTTTTGCACATATACTTTATGATTTAACTGTAGACCACAAACCCTCGGAAGTAAACACTGTCTCCCCAGTGTCGAAAATATTTTGGAAGTTGCAGGGTTATTGATTAAAAAAAAAATAATATATGCAGTTAAATATTCCTCCTTATCAATGTTCTGTCACAGAGACAGTTTGTCAAAATCCCTGGAATATTCTCAAAAGTAATAAGTGTTTATTAAAATGAACTGGGAATTTACAAATAAAATATTTTTTTTTGTCTTCAGAATCCAGGATTTTTTTTCCTGTAGGGAACAAGATTCTATATTTCCAAATAGGAAAAGGCCCACATGATCATGTAATAAAATGTTCTTACATTCCACTGAGTTTTCATTAATATGCATGTTCATTTCTATTATATCTTAGTTGGTTTATTTTAAATGCCAATTTAAAAGAATTTAATTAAAACACAATATTCCAGGACGCTCATTTATATACTTCTTTCTCACTGAAGAAATATCTACAGTTTTGATTTTGGTTCCTGGTCATGGCAGAATTTTTTATTATGAAGGACATCTCATGAGCCAAAGATCATGAGTGGAAAAATCTATTCATTCTAAAGGAAAACTTATAACTTAACCAGTTCTCAGTCTCTAAAACTTTTGAAATTATTTATTTCTACAAGAAAATATCTTTGGATTGCTTAAAATTTGAAGGCAGGGCAAAATTCGAATTTGCTGTTTACTTCTACTTACTAACAAACTGTAGATCACAGCTTGAGTCATGACTGTCCCTCTATGTAGACATAAAAGTAGCCACCGGTCAAGTCCTAGAAAAGGTAAAAGATAAGGAATGCATGAAGCTCACTGTAAGTCAGGTTCACTGACATGAAAAAGCTAATCTAGCAATTCCTCTCAAAAGCCTCAAACATCCATCTTTGCTTTCAGATTTTCTAGTGCTAACTATTTTCATTTTGCTTCCCCATCCGAAAGGGAAAAGCTCAATTTTTATGATGGGACAACTCTAAATTCACATATATCAGAAAACATATACACTAGAATCAGTTAACTTGATATTAGCCAAAAAAGCTGAACTCTTTCCAGTGGTGCCCAGTGACAGGACCAGAGGCAATGGGAACAAACACAGGTGGGAAGTTCCATCTAAATATAAGGAAACTCTTTTTTACTGAGTGTGGCTGAGCACTGGCACAGGTTGTGGAGTCTCCATCTGAGATGACATCCAAAAGCCATCTGGACGTGGTTCTGGGCAATGAGATCTGGGTGGCCCTGCTTGAGAATGAGGTTTGGACCAGAGGACCTCCAATATTAACCATTCTGTCATTATGCAGGTTTGAACACATTGAGCCTAACCTGCTACTTAACTATCTTACATGGGTCTTAAATGCCTTAAATGGGTCTTAAAATATCACTATTTCATCTAGAGCGTGCACAGCTTGATAACAGCCTCTATTCCAGGTCTTACTGGTCACTGTGGCATAACTCTGGGAGTTGAAGCACTGGAGCAAAAGGAAGTATTAAGGTGCAGCCAGAACATTTGACAACACAGAGAACAGGGAGGATCACAAACCTCCATACAGAAGATTTTCCCAAAGGAAATCAGTTAATGTACAAACATTTGCTATTTTTTTTCTTATGAAGTACAGATTAGCTCCAACACAGATAATCAACTGTCCAGTGTTTCACTGGACACAGGGCTATTTAGACTACAAAATTTCTGAAGAGTGGACTTAAACAAAGTTCTGTTCCAGTGTACTTAACAAAAAGATTAAATGTGTATTTCATTGCCCTGTTTGCAAATTACATACCCATGCAAAAATGAAACTGAAAAATTAGAGTGAACTTCTAAATTTTGATGAAGAAAAAAATATTGCTTTTGCTTTACATTTTTTTCACTTTCCAACAAGTGAGTTGCTTAGTCTTTTTCATGGGTAAATGTTTTGATAAAACTAACAAAGGAAGAAGATAATCCATTAAGAAATGTTTGAACCATTTTGAAATTCAATTTTCATGTGCTCACAGATGCCATACCTAAAAAAGCTAATAAATTGCTTTAAGTGATTAAATTGCATGCATCTAAGTAAACTTAATACGCCTATATAAGTGTAGGGAATATAATTTACAGATTAATTGCTAAAGAAAGCATTTTTTCACCACAAATACTGCAAAAGGTTTTGTAACTTATTTTGTTTTTCAACTTAAAGGTTTACATATAGATTTGTCCTATATCAAAGATACTTTTAAGTCAACAGATGTAGACTGCATTTAGTCTGACATCTAATTCCATCTTAATGATATAAAACAAAAAGATCAAATGACCAAAGCAGTTTTCAGCAGACTGGAACACATTGATTGAGAATATATTAATTTGGAATCTCTGTGATGTCTGAGTCAGACTAAAGAATTAATATAATAAAAGTCATATTGGTAATACCTGCATGTGGGAGACAATGTTGTATGAAGTTAATGGAGAGAAAAAAGTGTTAATTCTAAACTACAAATTTTGTGAATGCAAAATAGTTTCTTTGCAATGTGCGATTGCTCACTTAAAAACCTTTGTTCATCAATGTTTATATTCACTATTTTTGTTTTGATTTCTTCATTTTTACATTCAGTTTGACTATCAACTATTGAAATCTTCATATAAACAAGTCTTGAAAAATAAGTTTCTGCATAATAGCAGACCAGTAAACAACAGAAGACTTTAAGACTCTGTGTCCAGGATTAGAAACCTGAAGAAAAAGCTGAACAATCAGTAAGAATATAATGTAATAAATATGTAAATATATGTAAATAAATATAATGTCCTAATATACACTATTTATCTTGTTTGATTTGTGAGGATGGTGAGCCAGTCTGTATGAAATGAGATTGACTTTGCCAGAGATAGCAAGGTTTTGTGTCTTATGATAAGGAATATGAGGAAAAGAGTGAGAGATTCAGAAACTTACTACTGCTATAAATACAGATAATTATTCCTAAGCTTGACCACTTATTTGATAGGATTTTAATACTAGGAAGGACCTTTTTACTAAAGTCCTCTACCTGCTTTTGACTGACTGACGGCTTCTTTTCTGTGTAAATTAATACAATTCCTCCTGTTGCTCCTCATTTTTCTGCAGAATAATTAGCTTTAGAAATAATCTAAATATAAATCTCAGAAGGAAAACTTCCACTCTATCTTTCTTTCTATTTTGTGGGGCTGAAACCTGAAATGTCATTTAATTTCTTTAACTATAAATAGAAATTTGCCAAGAATACTGCAATTAAGGAGATTCCAGCTTAGGCAAAACATGTCTTACCTTGCACAGGAGCTAGGAAATTTGGAAAGGAAATCTGAAATTTTCACACATTATGGACATTCATGGCAGTGGTGAAAAAATATTGCTTTTTCCCAATTTTACAATGTTTTCTTCCGCCTCAAAAAAATCTCTTTCTCTTGTTCAGAAGGCTTAGAGTTAGTCAATGGTTTCTATTTTATTGTTTTGTATAAAATTGCTAGGTTTTCCTACATTTTGTAAGTCAAGAATAAAAATAAGGCAGCAAGTGATAAGGGATATAAAAGTGTGTGCATCCATGGGCTCTCATACTTTGGACAGTATCACAGTAACACAGAAATCAAGAGTTAGAAACTGGTCACTTTAGATGACACAGAAGAGTTTAAATTCAATAGTGTTATTTTGAACAGACAGTAAGGATTCCTGAGTAAAACTCCATAGCTATGCATGCTTGTCCACTGAACACAGTGCTAAGTGTCCACGAGGCAGATGTCAGTTGATCAGTACATCTGGAAGCAGATAAAGGATAGTGCCATACACGCAGCTGTGGAATGAGATTCGGTGTAGTGAAGTATTTGGGCTAATTAATATTATTTCTTGGGTTGGTTAATTAGCTTCCGGGTAGAATTATATTTGACAGAAGTATGTGGCTGTGATTCTGGAATTAGATAATTTTCTGCCTGCTACTTCATGCCTTATGCTTCATTGAATGATGCAAACAAAGCCCTGCTTCTAGTCGTGTAATGCAAGCTATGTGTACGGCAGTGATGCTGTACTAACCTGCCTTGCTCTGTTTACTTACATGGTAGGTATGCCTTTTCTGTGAAGAAAGGATCTTGGTTTTCTGGAGAAGTTTTTCTTCATGTTTATAAGTATTTTTGGTGATCTTTGAAGAACTTTATTAATGAGGACTTTTAATCTCTGTTTGATGTTGGTGTTTTTTGGGGTTTTTTTCCTCCTCTCTGTCATTTTTGAATAACTTATAAGCATTTTTCTACAGCTAAGTGCAAACAGTTTTGATTTACGTTGAAATTTGTTTGCAAATTTTGTAGACTAGTCTGAAGGTAAGGCTGGATTAGGCTGTCCTAAAACAAGTAACTTATATTTTGAGACAGAGACACATCTCCTAACTTATGATGGATATATGACCCATTACTAAGGGAAAATAGCCTGGAAGACACCATTTTAACAGGTCTGGACTTAACTGACATAAAGCTAGATTAAAAAGAAGAGACCTGGATAAGCAGCTTAACACAGGTATGAAGTGATGCAGTGTGAAAGAAATAGAGAGGGCAGCTACATTTGGACAAATGAAGGGATGTGTCCACAGCGTGCATGGTAAGACAGACCCTTAAGCAACTGTGACCTTAGCTGAATACATTGGACACATCAAAGTGTGGCACTGTACATCTACCAAACTGATCCTGAAAGTATCTCAGCAGGGTGTTTTATCTTCACAGAATGATAAAAATAATTTGGGTTTGATGGAATACAGAATAATTTAGTTTAGAGTGGAGAACCCTGACTCAGGGCAGAACCAGCTTCAAAGCTGAATGTATCTTTGAAGTTACATCAAGTTATTCAGAGCTTTGGGTGAATTTTACTTAGAGTGATGTCAACCTAGAGAGTTAATTCCTGTGATGTGGATGTAACCTCAGTATCATTGTCTCTGACTTAGGTGCATTAACAGGTGACCTTTTTCTCAGTCTCTTTTGTAACTGTATGCTGTCCTTCCTTCAGGCTTTACTCTGGGTGAGAGTGAAGACAGTCCAGCTCCTGTTCCTGTGATTTGATAAACAGTATGGGACATTTTATTTGATATATATGTATTTTATTGTTTTTCTTTGCTACAACTCCTACTAGAAAACTGATCTCGCTACTTTCAATGTCTTCTTTATCCACAAAGTCCTCACTGAGAAATTCTAGGAACAAGAATATTTAGGTCTCTCTTTGGCTAGAAAGGACCTCTCAGTTATGATGCAAACAGCATAATGTACTTTAGAGTAAAATAACTATATTCTCTCATCTATGTTAACAAGAGAAAGTGTGTGAGTAAAAAACTACCCCGGCTCTCTAAATTTTCTGTAGATACCCAAAAGACAAACCCAAACCCCTTGTCTCATACTGTTTAGTGGGAAGACAGCTGGGCATGGGAACATACTATGAAGGCTGAGTCCAAAATATACTAGTGCCTGTTCTTAGAGACAATAGAGGAATTTAACTATGCCAGAAAAAAAGGGATTATATAACTTCTTCCCCTTGAAAATTCAACTAGGCTGTAATGAATCCTTATTCTGTCAAAAAAAGGAAAAAAAGAAAAGGAGTAAAAAAGAGTAAAGGAGTAAAAAGATAAAAAGAAAGAAAAAGAAGAAAAAAGGAAAAGAAAAAAAGAAAAAGAAAAAAGAAAAAGAAAAAAAGAAAAAGAAAAAGAAAAAGAAAAAAAGAAAAAGAAAAAGAAAAAGAAAAAGAAAAAGAAAAAGAAAAAGAAAAAGAAAAAGAAAAAGAAAAAGAAAAAGAAAAAGAAAAAGAAAAAGAGAGAAAAAAAGAAAAATACAAAAATAAAAAAAGAAAAAAAAGAAAAAAGAAAAAAAGAAGCCATTCAACATGAGTCCTCTCAAAGAACTTAGAATACTAACAATTCACTCACTATGTTGCTTCCATGAGTCAAAACTCATAAATATTAGCACTGTGGGGGGCAGGTAAAGGTAAGCAGTATACCAAAATGAAAAAAGTGGAAATTAGGAAACAAATCTATAATAATTTTAATAATATTATTTTGATTAAGACTTTCTTTATTGTAGGAATTGCTTCCCTTTTTTACTCCTTTCCTCTAATAAAGATGGTCTAGAAGTATTTCTTTGATTAGACTAGTCTGATTTTAATTAGAATTAAAACAAATTTTTGACTTTACACTTGATGTGTATTTCATATCTGCCCATAAGTTTTTGAGTATAACATATTCAGTAATGATATTATATTCCATAGTACATTAAGTCGAAGTAGCTGAGACACATGGCAGAGTAGAGTAGGTAGAGAGACTTTTACAGTGCAGACATCAGTACTGATCTTTAAGATAAAGGGCCCTTATGAAGTGGAACTGGAATAAAATAACACTTTAATCAGTTTCGACAGTTTTAAATAGATGTCTCTCCTTTAAGTGCTAATGCAAGATACTTTTTGGCTTCTGTTTGAATTGTTGGCGGAGAATGTGGTGTCATGTTTCTCCTCCCTGTATGTCAGTCTGGTCCCAGCTAAGAAGAACAGAAGGACCTTTTGGAAAGGATTTTTAAATAAGCACATTGAAACATATATGTTTGCCAAGAATTAGAAGTGGTTAGAGGGAATAGATGAGACAAAGGAAGAGCTTACTACCCCATTTATAATTGTTGCACTTTACACTTATGTGCCAATTACATAGTTATAGAACACATTTAGAGACAAATATGAATGTGTGGTTGTGTCTGTGATGATGAAAGCTGTGGGGGCTATATTCTACTTATAAGTGACAACTGAAACTAGCAGCTCGCAGAAGGTCAGCCACTCACAATTCTAAAAGATTCTTCATACTTTCTGTGGCACACTTCCACTGTGGGAAAGATAGATTTTTTTGTTCTCTGTTCAGACTTTTTTCTTGGGAGGGGTGGGGGGGGGCGGGGGGAGGGGGGTGGATACAGGGTGAGTGGGCATTGTTAAATTTTGAGCTCTTTGGTTAATTTTTGCAGGAATACAATGAGTGCTGGTATCTTGGTGTGCAGCTGCAGAGCAAGCTGCAGGTTGAGCTCTGGGTGGGAGCCTTAGGCAAGAGGCTGAGAACATAACAAAGGGCCCAAGGGCCTGTGACACCTGACCAGGTGACTGGACACTCTGGACACTCAGAGACAGGCCAGGAACTGAGTACACTGCTAGAAGACCCCAGACTATCACAATTTAGACTGTGAGGGTATAAAAACCCAGGGTTTCCTTTGTTTGGAGACACTCCTTGGAGGCACCCAGTTCAAGCTGTTGTGCTGTTCTTGCACCCTGATTAAACTCATTTAAGGATCTAGACAACAGAGAATTCTGTGGGAAACCTAAGACTGAGCTGGCTAGGAAGGTTTGTCTGACTGTATGTGAGTAGTATGTGTAGGAGTGAAGTGGAGAAGCTGTTGGATCATTGGAGCCACTTGCTGGAAAAGGACCTCAGTCCCCACTCAGGTAGTGCAAGCCGGAGTGGCTCCTGGATGGTCAGTCAGGAAAGTTTATTAACAAGTTGATCCTAGAATCCTCACCATAGTGAGAAAAAACTTATTAATGTCAGCTATGGACATATTGGTGCATCTCAGTGTTAGCTCTTTTCATGTAATTTTTCTTTATTTTCCTGCCAGTAATGGGTTAGGTAAGGGTAAATACCAGATTTATCTCTTCCTAGTTGAGTTCAGTACCATATTTCTTCCAGGAAAGAATGCACTCTCCAATTTATAGTCTTTAAAGCTGTCCCTGACTTTATTGACATTTTGTACTTGCAGTAGCTGGAGGAGTCCAAAGTTGCCTCTATGGAGTCCAAAGTTGCCTATATGGAGTTCAAAGCAGGTCAGAATGTAAAGATATGATGTATAGGCAGTTATATTTTTGTTGTTGTTGTTGTCGTGTTGCTGGTTCGTATTTCTCTTTTTTTGTGTGGAGGTGGAAAAGTGAATGTGGCTCTTTAGAGATCAGAAATTTTGTCATTTTACCTTGTTGCCCACACAAAAAATGCAGTACAATGGAGTAGAAAAACAAAGAAGACAAACAGTAAATGAGTGGGTAGAGGACGAAGAAACATGTAATGGGTAGTGGGGAATAGAAATCAGAAGGAGAAAACTATGGATGGTGAAGTATTTTCACAGTTAAAATAGCCTTTTAGATAAAGTGAAAGGATATTTAAAGTAATGAGAAATATGGAAAAAATAATGAAAGAATGAACCCTGCACAGGACAGCCACAAGAATTACACCACTTGCCTGAAGCATTGTTCAAACCCTTTCTGAACTGTCAGGCTTGGTGCTGTGACCACTTCCCTGGGGAGCCTGTTTCAGTGCCCA
Organism: Prinia subflava; assembly: GCF_021018805.1. NCBI lineage: Eukaryota > Metazoa > Chordata > Aves > Passeriformes > Cisticolidae > Prinia > Prinia subflava. The sequence continues at coordinate 19,503,564 of NC_086253.1, read as the reverse complement.
ATCCCCCTTTGGGTGGAAAACCTTTCCTAAATATGCAACATAAACCTGCCCTGACATAACTTCATATCATTCCCTGGGGTCCTGGGCACCAGAGAGAAGAGATCAGTGCCTCCTCTCCACTTCCCCTTGCAAGGAAACTGTAGACTGCAATGAGATTTCCCATTAGCCTCTTCTTCTCCAGGCTGAACAGGCCAAGTGACCTTAGGCACTCCACATACAACATCCCCTCAAGGCCCTTTGCCATCTTCATGGGTTTGCTTTAGACACTCTGTAAGAGATTTACATCTTTCTTCTATCATGATGCCCAAAATTGCACACAATATTCAATACTCTGCCCAGCTCAGAGCAGAGTGGGAGAATCCCCTCCCTTGCCCGGCTGACGATGCTGTGCCTGATGTCACCCAGGGGACAGTTGACTCTTGGTTGCCAGGGCACTGCTGACTCATATTTGAATTGCCATCAATCAGGACCCCTAGATGCCTTTCCACTGCATTTATTTCCAGCCTATCATTCCCTAGTGCTTGTTCCAGATGCAGAATCTGGCACTTCATTCAAGTTCTTATAACTGGTGATTTCCCAGCCCCCTAATTAGTCAAATCTCTTTGTGGGGCATCTCTATCTCTGAGGAAAGCAGCAGCTCCTCCCAAATTAGTACCATCAGAAAACTTAGTAACCCTTCCAGTCCTATATCCAAATCATTAATGAAGGTGTTGAAGAGCACAAGGCCTAAGATGAAGCCCTGCAGAATCCCACGAGTGACAGGTCACCTGTCTGATGTCACCCCATTGACTATAGCCCTTTGTGCCCGACCCATGAGGCAGTTGCTCACCAATACCATGACGTGTTTATCCAGCTGTGTGCTGGATATTTTATCCAGCAGGATACTTGAGAGATAGTATTCATTGAAATAATTTAAATGTATTGAAATTTACTGATAGCTTTATTGAAATCCAGAGAGACTATATCAATTGGCTTTCCTTGATCAACTAGGTGCGTTACCTTGTCTTAAAAAGGAATTTGGGAAAAGGAACTGACAAGCAGAGATTTCCTCTCATGAGGCCTTGCTGGTTGTAATCAATGACTGTGTTGTCCTTCAGTTGTTTTTAAATACCTCCTTGAGCAATCTTCTCTATAACTCTACCAGGCACGGAAGTGAGATTGGGAAGCCTGTACATTCCAGAGTAATCTTTTTTGTCCTTCTTGAAAACTGGGACAATGGTTTTGTCCCAAAAAAAGCTTTCTGTTAACTAGGACCTCTGCAGATTCCCGAGAACTCTCAAAAATCATAAAGAGAGGCTTTGCGATGACATCATCTAGTTCTTTTAGTATTCTCGGATGAATGCCATCAGGCTCCATAAATTTATAGGGATCCAGCTGGAGCACCAGATCTGTCACAACTTCAGGGTCAGCTGTCAGTTTACCATTCTGACAGTCATGGTCCCCCAGTTTAGAGCACTGGGATCCCCTTCACCTGTCATCAGTGCTGAAGACAGAGGTAAAGAACGAGTTAAACATCTTTGCCTTGTCTATGTTCCTGTTTGTGAGGTGACCATCCTGATCCTAGCACAGGCCAATGTTATTTCTGCACTGCCTTTTGCTATTAACTTATTTTAAGTAAACTCCTTTTATTGTCCCCCACAGTTCTGGCCGACCTCAACTCCACATGAATTTTCTCTCTTTACAGTGGCAAGCAGCATCTCTGTATTGCTTCCACTGGGCATACATCTTCCTTTTTTGCCTTATCTCCAAAGGAGCACTCCTGCAAAGACAAGCACATTCAAATGCATTTTACCAGGAGACCTTGCTCACTAGCTCCCTGAGCTGCCTGAATTCTGGTCTGCTCATGTGCAGGGTTGACGTTTTGCTAGCACTTTTCCTCCCGTTAACAGAGTTTTTAATCATGACTGCTTTGTGATTGCTGCAGCCAATTCACCCATGAGACCCTCTCTGTTACTACACAATAAATCAAGGAGGACATCTTTCCTAGTCAACTCCCCTACTACCTGTACCATGGAGTTATCATCCAGGTGTTTAAGGAGTCTTCTGGATCTGTTCATTCCAGCTGTGTGGTGTTCCCTGTTAACATCCAGCAAGTTGAAGTCTCTTAAAAGGACAAGATTTGAAGATCTCCCTTTATTCCTTGAAGAATAATTTATTAGTGTCTCCATCCTGGCTAGGTAGTCCATAGTAAACTTCCACAATGACATTTGCATTATTTGTTTGTCCCCTAGTCCTTACCCAAAGGCTCTCAACCATGCCATCACCAAATGTAAGCAACATTCCAGTCCCTCCATGGCATAAGACAACAACTCCTGGCCTTGCCTGCCCCATGTATCCATCCTGAAGAGGTTGTAACTGTCCAACATGGCACTTCAGTCACAAGACTCGTTCCACCAAGTTTAACTTATGCCAATGATGTCAAATTTCTGGGACTGGTATAAAGCTTTGAGGTCACCATTGGCTCCTCATGCTCCATGCATTGGTGAGGAATCATCTCAGGTGTGGTTTCTTGTAGCTGACACCTCATGGAGCAGACTTAGGGATCCCACTAGCACTCAGTTCTTCAAGTTTTGCCATGTGATACCACTACTTATCACTTGCAAGCCTGGTTTTTGTCCCTTTCTCCCTTCCAAGTTCTGTGTATCTGGTAGCTTAGCCACAGATGCTGGTGTAAAAGGAAGTGAAAAAGGTAGGAAATATCACCTCGTATATCAAAGAGTAGCTGTGCATCCTGAAAAGCATTCTACTGCAAAAATGAAACCAGATAATTTTTTCTCTCCCTTGATGACACACTCAGGTGTTGATTTTCCTTTCAATATGAATGTTTCTCTGAGACCTGCAACTGCGATTCCCTGCTTGCTCAGAATTCAGGCACGACCTAGGTATTGCACAGCCTTTGGTTAAGAGTTCCTGGAGCTCAGAAAAAAGGCAGAACACTATGTTTCTCTTAAAGGACACATTTCACAGAAACAATCAGAGTATGCTGAACAGATGGTGCTTAATATGTGCTTTCAGGAAATCTGCACATAGGAGTAGCGGTCTGTGATACAGGACTGAATATCAGCTAGAAACAAGAGCATTAGGTAAGCTCTGAGAGCCTATATTTAGTGTTATCTGAAAGCAATGAACTTTTATTTAAAAGGAGTTGAGTTTATGCCCTCTGACACTGTTCCACAATGTGTACCAAACTGTGGTAGGTAAGTAAGTTTTGAAGTTTTACTTCAAAAATGCAAGAGCTGTACTAAAATTTTGATATAAAGGCAACTTCACTCACCAAATAGTAATTTCTAATGATCAGTCTTTCATTCAGAGCATAAATTCTAGGTTTTAGATCCCAAATGCACCCACAGTCCTGTGTTGAGAACCTACATTCCAGTAGGATGATCAGAGGGAGATTGGATTTTACGGATGTGTTTAGTATTTCATGAATGAACTATTAGAATTTTCCCATTCAGATTCTTAAATTGTTTTTCCACAGCGAATGTTTTAAAGGAATCTGAAAGACCAGCACTGCAATTTTAGTTCTTCGTGAGATCCACTACAGAAAAAAAATTACATTACCCAACTTACAGACCCTTAAAACTTTTTATTGGATCCCATTCTCAGTGATAAAAAAAGTCATGCATTTCATGCTTACTGGTAAAAATGATGAAAAATAAGAAATCTCACTCAGTTCTGATACTAAGTAGTGTAAGGTTATGTAACTTCCAGCTATATTTTCAGTATTTTACTGTACTGAACAGTACAATCATTCCATTAAGCGTGGTCACATAAGTTGAGATAATGTGAACACATAAATTGGAACCCAAAAAATTTTTACCAGTTTCAGTGAGCTTGCAGTCAGAACTGGTGTTACTTAATACTATTATTTCTGCATGGGTAAAAATGTCTAGAGAGTAAGACTTTGTTCTGGTAACAGTTTTTTACGTAAGAGTCTACAGTCTCAGTAGGCAAGACAATAAATAGAAGGTACAAAGAGTTAAGAAAGCTTTGTAAAATAACGTAGCGAGTTAATGGCAAAGCAAGAAATAGAAAGCACAGATTCTGAGTCTTAAAGTCTTTATCCTATTTACTGGGGAAATGACATCAATGAATAGCTTGTTGCACAGATAGAAGAGGGTGAACAAAGCAGTATAGATTAAGAAATGATTTCCTACTGCTGATGGATGTTCTCTTGAATGAATTTATGAAATCTGTGACAAGATTAAGATGACCTGGATTAAGACTATACACTATATGGAATAGAGTAATAATTAAATGTCATAAGAATTCTAATGTCATGCTGCAGAATGTCAGTTACATTATTTAGAAAGACATTGTAGGAGAAAAAAAGATGTTTAAAGGAAAAGAACAAACATCATACAAATTATACACTTACAGACCCCCACACCCACGCTTCCTCCAAACAACAAAAATTCAGAAAATTGAGGCTTGCTACTGAATGACTTTGTTTGAAAATCAGTGCATCAGTTAAGATAGTTTTTATAGGTGGTTAATCACGTGAATCATTCTGTGACTTTCAAAGAGATGCAGCTATAAACCTGTAAAATAACTCTGAGTCCAGACATTCAGACACTTCCATGCAAAAATTCCTAACCCTGGAGACACACAATAAAAATGGGATGTTTCCTCTAATTAAAAAAGAAAGGTCAAACTCAATCTGTTTCCTTTTACACTTTGGCAGATCTGATAAGCAGAATTAGGCCTATCAGTTTATCTACTCAGGTGTTTTCCTTGACAATCCTGGCAGGTGAAGGCAATGCTTTTGTCTGGCTCTAACTGTATTTACCCAGCATCACCTTCCTTGATGCATTTATTTCCTTGTTTTTTTAGAATTGGACTTAAAGTTCTCACTCTGTATCCCTGTACTCAGCTCTTGCAGACGTGTAAGGTTCTGACTCAGTAGTTAGCATGGTTAGCTATGGCAGTCACAGCATAGTTTTGTGAGACCTGAGAACACAACTGTCAGAAAAGCATAAAGAGTTGTCTGATTTTCCTGGATATTTTTAACTTGGACACTATCTAAGAAGGCAGATGGATAGAAAATTGTGTTCTGTTCTATTCTGCTCTGTTCTGTGAAAAAACATGGTTCTTCACCACCATCCAGGTCATACCATACTTTGCTCACAAAATCTAAATGCTTTGCTATATATATTTTTATTAATATATTATCTATGTTTTCTGGTGTTTTTGTTTTTGTTTTCCTGGGCTATTCATAGATACCACTAGAGTGACCCCTTCTTTCAGGAATTCTAATGAAATTATAGGTATACTGGAAGCTTATCTGATGAAAAAATTGAGGCATCTGCAGGTTTGTGACTGTTCAGATGCAAACGGATTTTTTTTTTTTAATAAAAAACCTAGGTTGTTTCATATAGGAACTATAGTATATGATAGAATAATGTAAATAAGATGCTACTGCCAAGTAATTAAGATGTTTCTTGGTCTGGACTTGCACCTTTACATAAAATACTTTAGTGCCATCACAGGGGAATATCTGCCTTAGCAATGCCTCATTTTGTGGTGATGATGAAGGAAAGTAAGGAGGAGTATGGAATCCCCTCCTGCAGTTATACAAGAATTGTCTTCTCAATGAGAACAATCTGTGTGCATGGAACAAAGTGCCAGTGACGCTACTGACAGAAAAACAAGCCCATACACTCTAAAATATCCATGGACCAATATTTTTTGATATATGAATTATTTTACTTCAGTGAAAAAGATCAATGAAAAAGACTCTGGATCAGAACAACTGAATATTCGAGTCACAATGTTTGCTTATAGATACAGGTCTGTAAAGGATTTTTAGGTGTTGTCATATTATATGAGTGTCTGTAAACATTTTCAGGGAACACCTGTTGTGAATTGTGACTAGTTAATACAGGTCTTCAAAAACCCTCTAAATTATGACAACTTGAAAACTGAGTGGTCACCTAATATGAATATTCATGTCGTTGCATGTGTTTTACTTGCAGACAAAATTCAAGTATTTACCTGTACAACTGACTTACACAATATATTAGAAAAAAAAGCTTTTTCCAGAAATTATTTATTTTTAGAGAGAGGCAAATGATGAGAATTAACTCACATATCATGATCTTAAGGCATTTAACACAACAACAACAACAACAACAAGTGAAAATCTTAAGCTTATTTCCACAAGTTATACCCCCTGCCAACATAATCTCACAATGGCTGTATATCATGAGTGATATTTCATTCTGCAACCCCTATTTTTTGTGTTCATTCAGAAGCTAAGCAGGTGATCCCAAACCTTTTAACTTTCTTAAGACTCAAGTGACACCACTGAGTCAGTCGGTACATTCCACACATATAAATATACCTCCATCTCTTCAAGGAGATAGTCAGTAAGATTCCCTGTGAAACTGTCCTCAGGAACAAGGGAGTAGAACAAACCTAGCAGATCTTTAAGGAAGTCCATGGAGTGCAAGAGCTGGCAATCCCCAGGAGCAGAAATGGGTCAAGGAAGTTAAGAGACGAGTATGTCTGAGTAGGGACCTGCTGGTCAAGCTGAATGGAAAGAAGCAAATGTTTAAAGTATATTCCTCAAGTGGAAACCAGGACAGGTGACCTGGGAAGTGTATAGAGAAGCTTGGTTGTATAGGAGTGGGGAAAGGAAGGCCAAGGCAAAATTGGAACTGAACCTAGCAAGGGATGCAAAGAATAACAAGGGCTTCTACAGGTGTGTTACTCAAAGAAGGTGTACATGCCTGCTTCCCTTTGTGAACCCTGATTGCTACAATAGGAAAAGCTAGACCATCGTTTGTACAGAGTAGGGTCCTTCAATGCAAACATTAAAACCAACCTCAAATGATAAAACAAGTGTGGTCTGCCTGTCCTTTCTGTTTATTCACCAGGATTTGCAACGGCTAGTGAGTTTAGCCCTGGAAGTAGGAGTTCTATTGTAGGACTTGCTTTCGGAGCCAGAAATAAAAAAAGGTCCTGGTCGGTTTCATTTAACAAAATATAGAATACAGCATGACGTCTTGCATATGCTCTCTCTTGCATATAAATTCCAGTGACTAGCAGCAGGAGAAGGTGAAACAAAACATTCTGTTGACTCTATTCAAAATCTTAGGTTTAGGTTTAGGTTTAGGTTTAGATGAAGGCAGGAAGCAATAGGGACATTGGTCATTAATGAGCCACCACAAATGGTGGTTTGCATCACGCTGTGTTCAGCACCTGGCATGCAGAGGTCAAGCTGCAGCAAAGCCTGCTCGTGAGGGCACCAGACTGAAGATGTTTTTTAACTGATGTGGAATAAGGAGATGCTGCTTTGGTGCAGAGCCAAGTCTGTTGGAAGCAGCAATGGGCAGTGGGACACTGTTCCCTGGGCTGGGTGGGGGGAAGTTCCAGGAAGGGCTGGGCAGGGGTAGGCTGGGTTGGCAGAGCCCTCAGGACCATGACATTTCTTCATGGAAAAGGCCTCAGGAGAATAGCAACAAGTGATCAACACCCTTGATCCCATCTCTTCATCATATTGAAGGGAATTCTTAAATTCTCTTTACACTTAAGTCTGCCAGGTCTATTTCTGTACATTTTCTAATACTGTCAGCTTCCTTGCTCTTTATTCATTAAACTGACAATATAGTAATTGAATAGGCTATATTTAAGTTTTACTGTGTATGGTAAATTCTTTCTATTTAGAACTAGTTCTTTTTTTTCTCTTTTTGATCAGCTTTACCTCTTTTTTCTCTCAGTGATCAGTTTTTGTATCAATTTAATGACCAGTTGATGACCATTGATAATTGGATTCTTTTCAATCCCTTGTTCTTCCCTTATATTTCTTCAGTTGCACTTTTAGACTTTCTGATCTCATTTTGCAATCGTACTTCTTAACAGTTGTTAACATGCTAGTGACTATTTTTCTTCAACAGCCTTTGAACTGTTTTTCTTTAAAACATACCTATTTTTTTATTAGCACAATGTAGTGACATGTACATCCTTGTCTTAGGGTCATTCATTGTTCATTTTACAAAATAATAAACCATTAGAAGATATGTATAGATTTAATGCCCTGATAACTACTTGTTACTAACATCTATTTTTAAGAGCAGTATCATTGGTGTGCTATTCAGTGTGTTTTATAATAGTAAATAATGATGGTTATATTTATATTTTTTTTTTAATCTAAACTGAACTTTAATTTCTGAACAGGAAAATAAAAACAGTTCACTATAAATACTGCTCAGTATAATGAATTTGACTAGATCTATGGATTATTTTAAACAGACCAAGCAATATTCTATAGAACACTTTAGAGAGCATCTGCTATAGATAAAAAAAGTCTTATTTTTATTATATTCCTGCTTGACAGCATTTCTCATATTTAGGCCCATACTACTTTCCAGAATGACAAGTATCTTGGGAAAAATGATAGACATACTTAACAAGGATGTTCTGCAGTCTCCACAGATGTCACTAGAAAGGTTGTGCCTGGGCATTGGATCAGTCACAGACCTCATTGTATATATGCTGCAAAGGTTGGAAGAAAGAAAGCAAAGTAGAATAAACAGATAAGGAAAATGCCAAGAATAAGTACAGGTGGTGTGAAGACAACTAGGGTTCAATCTTCACTGTTTTGCTCAGTAAACATTTAATTCAGATTGAAAAAACTCCAATAGAAGAGAGTGAGCCTGAAGAAAAATTATCCTAGAGCATATAAGTGACTGGATGATGTGAAAATTTGTCACCCTGAATATATTTCCTTGAAGCAGGATGATGAAAACTACCTTTGTATTTGCAGAATAAATAGAACCTTACAGCATGTAAGGAAGAATATTATGTGAAGCAACATTATTTTCTAAAAAGCCTCTCTGCTAAAATTATGGACAAAAATGAATGTTAAATTGTGCTGAGGTCCCCATGCAATTCCATGCACATCACATAAAAATCTAATAATTCATCATGAGTAATGTTAGTACGGAACAAGGAGCAACAAAATAATTTTAAATAGTGATTAGCCTGATGCTGTAGCAGGGTTCTTTAGTATTTTGTTAAATTGGGTAGTAAATTTGGCTCCATTTGCTAAATGCACATTACAAACTAAGAGTATTATTGTCTTCTGGAATACAGATATTAAAGTAGCCTGACTTAGCCTGCACACAGCACAGCACATACAGTACTAGGCTATGCCTCTACTCTTAGTACTTTACATTTTTTGCTAATTTTATGTAAAGGGCAAGTAAGTTACTTTGTCTATTGCCCACATCTGTGAAGGTAATGTAGCATTAAACTAATATAAAATAGTCTGAAAATTGTAAGTGGACCTTTCAGTGACAGCAGGGCACCAAACTTCAAAGCTCCTAGTTTCAATCAGTTCATCCTTTCATTGACATATAGATTAATCCAACGTGCCCACTTGCACTTAGTGAAACCTAAGTTGTTTTAGAAGGCATTCACTTTCTGCTGAGCCTAGCAAAGTAGGCAAAAATGTCCTTTAAATTAGTTCTTTTTTCTTTTCACTTGTACCCCTGGAAATTCCTTGCTTTTCTTTTTCTCCTTGTGTTACTTTTCCTAAGTATTTATTTTTACAATTCAGAAGCACTGTTAGTGAATAGCCTTTTATTCTTTAAAAAGTGCCTATTTTGAGGGCTGCACATTGCTGAGACACCATGGTTGTTGTAAAATTTGCATGTAATATCTCTGAGGTTCAGAGGCAATAAGAGAGCTAGGGGGCTTCAGGTCAGAGCTCAAAGTAAATTCATTAATTCCTTTTTTAACTGGAAGTACCTAAAAGATTAATGAATTGAGCTTCCTGAACTGAGTTTGCTATATACTGCTATATATTGCAGTAAACTTTTTTTTTTTTTTTTTTTTTTTTTTTTTTTTTGGTTGAGGATTACTTGTGGCTTTACATATTTAATCTGTAGACAAAAATGTGGCAAGAAAAAAAATAACATTAAGGGAAAAACTTACCTCACATATATTGTGCTATGTGTCACAATTGCTGCTCTTCTAGAAAGAGACCATCCTAATACTCTGACACTGCAGTCAATACAAGTATTGATAACAACAGCTATAATCACATATACACATACAGCAAAGAGAATGCACTGGAGTCTACCCAAGTGTAATGGTTTGACACAAAATAATGATGGAATACAGCTACAAAGAGAGCCTCCCACGCTGGCATTTTGGGGCTAGGTTCATAGAACATCTTCAGTTAATTACCCACTCTTGCATCTCCTCCAAGGCAATTTTATACAGATATATGAGTACCAGCTGCTGTGGCAAGCACAGCAGTGTCTTAGGAGGAGGTCAGCCAATAAATATGTTGGGTCTATGCTGTTTTCATACACAATGAAAAGATACACAAATGAGTCGACAAATAATATAGCCACATCCATGAGGTGCTGCAGCCAAGCCTTACTAACTTCAGGGTGACATTTTGCTCTGTTAATCAGTTGGCTTAGGTTAGTGCAAATTTAGTGACTTTTATGCCTTGGTCCACTGAAGAATGCACACATAAGCAAAGATGGAAAAATATGATAAAATTTGTACTGAACACAAATGATTATATAAATAAATAGTGCATTTCAGTCTTGTAGCTCTGGAGTGAATATAGCCAGTATTGTGTTAGGTACTTAAGGGTACTGTGCAGTGGAAAATCTACTAAAATTAAGTTGACTTCAGGCCAACAATGAAGGGGAAAAATCTTGTCAGTGCCGCTGGTAAAAAACCTCTCAAATTTAGAAAGAATGTGTTATTTCTGCTTTCTAACAATTGCTCCATCCAAGTCTCTAGTCTTTTAATGGTAGTAGCCCATAACAGGGGTAACTACAGATGGCAAGAAGTCCTCTTTGAAAGAAACAGGTGGTCTTACACAAGAAAACCCATGGTCACTTCTATTATTTTTGAAGAATGAGTGTGAACCCAAGTTGGTAATTCCTTCAAACCCATGTAATAGCCATATTATCTGGGGAAAAAAAAATCAAATGTAGATTCCAGAGTGGGCCAAGAGACCCACAAGACAATCTGAATCTGGTCTTCCTTAAGAATAAATGTTACATATTAAGGACAGTCAAGAAATAAGAACTGGAAAAGGGCAACTGGAAAATGTAAGTCATTGACAGCAGTAATACAGATAACATTTTTCTCTGTCAGTGTCTGAAATAGGAGAATGAAAAGACAAAATAATTGTTTCTGAAAGAAATACATGCATGAGAGGGAAGAAATATGGGAATTTGATCATGTCCCTGCAAGATAGATGTAAGCACAATATTTCTTTAATTTAGGATGATATGGTTCTGTTATTTGTTGCCCATTTGTAGAATCTGAGACAAATTTAGTTCCGGGTGTAGTATCTTTTGGCTTTTAAATAGCATCTTAATGTGTGGTGGATTTGTCTGGCCCAATAGAGTTAAATTTCTTCACAGTAGCTAATATAGGGCTGTGGTTTGGATTTGTGATGAAAACAGTGTTGATAACACAGGGATATTTTTGTTATTCTTGTGCAGTGCTTACAAAGATTCAAGGCCTTTTCTGCCTGTCTTGCTGTCCCATCAGTGAGGAGGCTGGGAGGTGACACAGCTGGAACAGCTGACCCTCAGTGATCCAAGGGCTGTTCCACACCATATGGAATCACTAACAGCATATTCAGCACACATTGCACCTCAAATGCTGTGCTGCACCTGGAGTACTGCATCCAGTTCTGGGCCCCTCACTACAATAAAGCTGTGGAGGTGCGGGAGTGAGTCCAAGGAAGGGCAGTGAATCTGGTAAAGGGTCTGGAGCACAACTCAGAAGCACACCAGTTTGCCTGGAAGGTCATTAAAGAGCAGCACACCTTAAAAAGGTGTCTTTTACATCTAGACAAATCCTTTGATTTTTCTATGCCTGCATTCCTAGATTTTAACCACCAGACTTAATGTATTCAATGAGTTTTCCATTTGGAGAGGAAATACTTTTAAGCTCTGATACACAGAAATATCTATCTTCAATAAGTGATGTTGCTGTGGCATACAATAAGTATATAGTTTTGCATTATCATATTATTTTCTGAGTTCACTTAATGGGGATTGTTTTGAATTTTAATTCCAAAAGCAAGTAAACTTCCAATCATGGCTAATAGTTAATGAAGACAGAAACTATCTAAATAAAATCTGATAATTCAAAACTGTAGAAATTAATCTCATTATTTGGTTAGTCAGAAGAAAAAAAATTTATAAAACTGTGAAAATTTTCAGCTTTCTTCTTTGTCAGTTTACTTTAGAATATGGTTTCATTTGTTCATATTTTGCAGTTTGGATTTTGTTGTAATGAAACAAGTTTTTTCTTCAGCTTAGCAAATGCAGAATGAAAAAATAAAAATCAATGTCTTGCCATTTCCAGTATTGCTTAGATAGACTCTTGAAAATGGCATAGTTATTTCAAAATTCAACCATTCTATTCCTGACCATTCTTGATTTTTCACTCTGGCTAGCTAATGACTTTCTCCTATTTCCATCATCATAAAAAGAAAACTCATCGACTTCAAATCAAGCAAAATATCCAATAAAAATATGTGGACAATAGTAGAAAAAAAAAAAAAAAAAAGAGGTTTTATTCTTTATTTGAAGTGCACTAAATAATTCTGTGAATTTTCTTTATACTGCTCTTTTGCATCTTGAAAATCAAGACAGCAAGAGAAATTTTTGAAAAATAAAAAAAAAGGAGATCCCAGGCCTACAGAATGGGATTTTCAAAAGGATTCAATAGTGCTAACTCTGGTCTTATTGAAGTCAAAAGAACTTCAGTATTGATCTTAGTAGGAAAATATTGAAGATTTTAGAAACTCTTATGATATTTAGATTAAGTGTCTTGCAAAACTGAGTCCTAAGACACCATGGAAAAGTTGCTCAAATAAAATAAGAGGCTCGAAAAACCCTGAACCAATTTAGAAATCCTCTCTAGCCACATTCCCTTGCATTATTTTGTATGCATATCTCTAACTTACCAAATTTTCAGTAGACAGAATTGAACAATAAAAGATTTCTTACTCAGCCTTTAAACCTTCTTACTATAGATTGAGCAAAGTTGTGAATAATGTTTGTTGTTTGCTTAGTCTAGCTAAAGCACATAATTGAATATTCAAATACATACAGCAGCTACAGCTTTTGATAGAAATTCAATTCAATTTGTTTGGAAGACACTACTATTAAATGTTCTTGCAAATCCAAAGTTTGCCAATTGTTCTTGAAGCTGTCATGGAGGACTAGGTGGCTGTTAATGGCAGACCTCTGCTAATAAAGACAAAATTATTTTTAGTTAAATAGTATTCTTATTAGAAGTTCATTTTTTAAACCACTAATAAGGACAGATGTAAGAGATAGGAAACATCCAATACAAAATTGCTTGTAACAACTGTCTTTCAGTCTTAAATCTCCCTGACTCTATCTGCTTCACCAATGTCTTCTGGGTTTTGGTTTTTTGGGGGTTTTGGGAGTTTAAGTTCTATGCTTCAAAAGGAAATAATTGAATGAATATATGTAATTTTGACTATTTTATCAGATTAAAGTTTAGATGTTCCAGCTGAGATTAAGGATCTGTTGTACTCTAGTGACTATTGTGCAGACATGCAAAAGACCTTATGCACAGCTTCTGTAGTGTAAATTGAAGATAAAGGAAAAATAGAAGCTGATTCCTCCCTCTTGTAAATTGAGAACAAAAATCAACCGCTTTGTGAATGTCACATATGAGAGTTGTGTGCAGAAAGTAAATTATAATCTTCTGAGGAAAGCTGATAAAAATGCAAGTTTTCCACATTTCAGATGTGAAGCATTCAAATATGTAATACTAGATATGTATTCACGTTTCATTTTGTGACACTGCTTCTATATATAGTTTTTCTTAATTGTAATATATTTTAAATAAAATATTATACATAAAAATATTTTGTATATCAGTTGTCTACCCATCATGAAACTTAAAAAAATATTAATTTTATTGAACATCAATTCAGGGTCTGTAGTCACAAAATCTTTTCAGAGTCATTATCCTTTTAAAGCCACCTCTGGACTGCCAGATTTTGTGACTGTACAACTTCACAAGAAGAAGGAGATATTTCCAGCCATATTTCCAACCAGACCTAGCTGCTTAGGAATGCTGAATTTTGGGTTCTAAAAACTACTTAAATTGCTTAGTTTTCCCAAAGAAGACCCGACTTTCCCAGAATTATGGGCCCTGGAGTCCTGGCAAGTCTCAAGGAATATAAAAGTGAGATAATGCAAATCTTGGGGGCTTTTTTGTTTTGTTTTGTTTTGTTTTCTTCTAAGCACAAGAAAGCATTTCATTTTATTTGCCCTCACCCACTACCTTTGACAATACAACAGATAATTCAGGAATGTAAAAGACAATGGCATTTCCCTAGAAAATGTTACTAGCGTACAACTGGATTAGCATACCATCACATCTGATGTTCAATTGCTAGAAATGTTACAGTTCTGGCTTGCTCAAATTATTATTCAATCAGTTTGTCAAGAGTGGAATATATCAGCACAAGTAAGGCTAGTAAAATAAATTATGTGCTTTAATTTTCATCCCTTCCCATTGTCTCTCTACCAGAGAGACAAGATCCTTTGCGCGTTCAAAGTTGGCTGGATCCATACTCGTTGAAGCATAAAAGACATGTGTCTGGGCTAGTGTAGTGCTGTGAACAGTTTATCTACATCTACAAGCAGGACATGAACAATTCACACAATATTAAGAGAAATATCCTATTGGCTTGACCATACAAGAGCAGCTGTTTAGCTTTCTACAAAAAAAAAAATTGCTCTTATCAAGCAGACTCAGAATTATGGGCAGAAAAGCATAAATATGTTTAAACCCTACTCTCTAATTATGTATTTTTATGTTATCTTGCAGGATGCTTTATAGCTCACAGAAAATATTTATTTTCTTCTTCTTTATAATATAGCTAGTTTTTTGTCCTTACATTTATTAAAGGTTTGTCTACTTTCAAGGTGAGGAAGAGCAGAAAGTAGTTCTATGGATTTCTTCCTACTTGACACTAAGGAAAAGGTTTTAGGTATTCTTTACTTCATTATCAGAAAATAAAGCTGCAGAAATAATCTATGAAGGACAATAGACAGACAACAAATGCATTCAAATGAAATTTTGGAAAACAGTGCCACAATTCAAAACACAGATCTTTAAAACTTCCATCTCCAGGGGAAACCTGGGTATTCTGCATGCCCTTAGATGTTGTAGGAAGGTGAAATTTCTATATCAAATTTTCATAGCACCTTAAGCTCCTGTTTTGAATTTGGCTACAAGTGCTTCAGTCCTGCCCTGGGCTATTCAGCTTGGGATGTAGTAATACCCAAACTTGATCAGATTGCATGTTTTTCCCAGTGGAGTTTGGATAAGGGAAGAAGGTGTGAGGCAGCTTCCACCCTCTAGCTATGGCTGTTCCACTGATGTGAGAGCATAAACTGTAGGAGTCATTGTGAGTGTAATAATCTCCCTTGCTGAGGAAACACAACCCTTCCTCTTTTGATGTTCCTCATCCAATAGAATTTCTCATAAATAAGGCAGTAATGCCTTGGGCTTCCTTTAAAAGAATAGTATGAGATAAAGCTCTTGTTGCGTCCTATTTCCTCCCTAAAGGTCTAGTTGTTCTTTTCTTTATGAGAAATGACCCATGTGAAATTGTTGCCCCAATAAGTAAAATACTTTAATTTCTAATTGGATGGGATATCAATGTATGTCTGTCTCAGTAAACTGAGGATTTAACCCCTGCTCATCATGACTGCTTGTGGTTTTGATTTTTTGGTTGGTTTTTTGTTTATTTTGGGTTTGTTTTCTTTCTGGGTTTCTGTTGTTGGTTTGTTTAATTGTTTGTGGGAGTTTTTTGGAATTTTTTTTGTTCTCTCTTTTTGCATTCGTTAATTCTCCTTTCACCTTGTGAAATAATACCTAAGTCACAAGAGACACAAAATGGACTAACCTCATCCACATTGGGTAAATTCCAATAGCAGGATGACTTCTAAAGAGCTCTTAGACAAATAAAGATGCTAGAAACATTTAAAACTAAAACAGTAAAAGGTGTGAAATGAAGATTTTAAAAAATATTTTTTTGTCATGAGAAAATATGTTTTAATGATCATGATGGTTGGATAATGTTGCAACATTTCAGAAAATCCCATATTGTGATATAGGAAAGTTTTGAACTCAGTAATATGATGCACATATAAGTGTCTATGCCATACTTGTTTTAAGTCCCTGAGGATATTAAATACAAATTTGAGGTTTCTCAGGATAATGTGGAAGAAAATGAGATCAAACAGTGCTTAGCCAGTTCGCAGAAGTGCTGACCTTCTTTCTTGGTTCCTGAGTGCTCTGTAAGTGCTATGACTGAAGATGCACATTCTTACTTAATATACATGTCTTTTAGATTTTAATTATGTATCGCATTTTATGCTGTCCATAATGAAAACTGTAGAAGCAGTTTTCTGCCATTCAGTAGCTGCTGTCCCTCCATTGCAGTTTAGCTAATGGCAGGTATCTATATCTATACAGGAAATGAGATGTCAGATTTAAAAAGTTGAATAGGACACATTCACTAAAAAAAATGGTTCCATCTTTTCACTTTTATAGCCCCTCCCCTACTGTTAGCAGAAGCCTCTAAAATTATACCACTAAAGAATAATGGGAGCTGCTATAAAAAACATAAAGCTATTAAAAAAGCAACAATGCTAGAATAAAGTTATTCCTGAGTGCACAAAAGCAGCTGCTGTATTGATGCTTGAAATCAATTACTATACTAGAAGGCATCCGCTCCTCTTGAAGAACCTATTATTTTCAAACATAATGCAGAGTCACAGCAGGTGTCATGGTACTGGGCTGTGCATATTGCATCTCAACCAGATACAAAGAGTCTTCAACAGGCTGGAGTCTGTGTGTATTCTACATAAAAAATAAAAAGTCCTTATAGTGCTATTCTAAACTGTTTTACCACATTTGATTTGGGGATCATGAAGTTCATTGCTAAGACTAAATCCATCATTATGCAGTTTGTTGAAGTGTTTAAAGCAATGCACCAGTATAAACAGAAAAAGTGGTATTTACTTTCAATGGCTAGTTTTTGGGTTTCAAGGAATTGATATCTTCATATGCTGAAATTAATATATTATGTATGAAAATCACTAATCAGAATTTAGCAAGTCTATAATGGTTTTGACATACAATGCAAAAAGTAGGTATCCCAAAGAGATTTACTATGATATATTAATAAAGGGTTTAATTTTTCTTATATATTTCATTGTATAATAATCATGCAAAATTATTTGGCCATATATTAGCTATTTTGTTGTGAAATCATAACTTATTAAACTAATTAGGAAAAAAAGGGTAACTAGTCATTGAAACATTTAAATAATACTATATATATTTTTATATCCGTACTAAATAAGATTAAAAATATTAAACATTTGAATAGGTTTCAATATTTGAAATTTTAATAATTTCTATTGGGTCTCTTAATTACAATTAAATATTTATGTCTATGCGCATGTACATATATATACACACACACATATATATATGTATATATGTGTGGGTATGTGAGTGTGTGTGTATCCACAGAAATATTATCTATTTTTTAAAATATATCAGGGTCATCAGACTGCACAAGTATTGCAAAAAACATGCAATGATCCATTTTTGGGGTTAGTATTCTATGCAAGAAATAAGCTCCACTTCTTTTTCCAGTGGTACGATTCACAGCTATTGGAACCTTTGGATGTTCCTTGCTGCTGGTCCTAAAATTACAACAATATTAGGATCAGAAATGTTATTATAGATGATTAAAAAGATTGCAAAACATAATTGCATGATTCTTATAGGCTGAAACAAAGGAACTCAGGCTTGTCAAAAAAAGATGACACACTGTCCAAAGAAGAAAATTCTCAGACAGAAGACAAGAAGACAATAAGGAACTCATTGAGTGCAGTTTGAAATGTGACCTTTTTTTTTGTAATTGTTATTTGATATATCAAACAGAGGTTTTTACTGTAAGTGGTATCTAAATAGGGTATTTGCTTGTTTTAAATACTAACATGAAATAGTATTTTAGTTTATATGAATGGAATAGAAAGTATAAGATATTTGAAAGGAATGCCTGTAAACAAAATAACCTTTAAAATGTGAACCATGATGTACCTTTACAGCCATTTATTTAAAAGTTATACTCTGTAGCTCATAGCATCTAAATTTTTCGTATGCCTGCATGAAGTCCCTTTCTTCCTTGTGCCCATACACACCATGCCTGCTTAAACAAATTACTGCAAGCATAAGGAATTATCTTATCACAGTTTAAAGAAAAACATTAAGTTGGTAGCCTTAGCTGCAACAATAATGAATTTGAGATCAGCTGAGCATGCTGGTAGTTTGTACTAAGACAAAGCTTTTAGATTTTAGAAGAGAAAACTTCAACTTGTTCAGAGCCCAGCTGAGGGAGATAAGGGCTTTCCATTGTGTAATTGTATTTAATTTGACATCTTTCTTACGTCAATGTTTTAGTTTCAGTCACAATATGCTTTGGAAAGCCATGTATTATTTATTTACTGGAGTGATTAACTTTTTTAAAAAAAAAGTTTAAGGCAATGTTTCAAATTTACCTGGTTAATTTGCTTTTTAGAAATGTATAACTATGATACATAACTTCTCATGTTTTTAATCTTAACCAGGATCTCATCGATTGGAATCATGACTTATTATAATGTAAAAGTTAGTGTGAACTAAGCTGTACCAAACTCTACTTTTGTCTTCTCAGGAAACTATTTGGGATAAAGTCAAGACTCTCTTCATTGCTATTCTCAATCACCTTTCTGTAAAGAAATGAAGAATTGAGGATTTTGGGTTTTTGCCACTGAATTTCCACATTGTTGCTGCAATATCAACTTATAATTTTTATTTCTCTTTCTACTTTTGCAGATTTTAGTTAAAGAAGAAATATTCACACACACAAGATAGATTTCACAGTATAACTTTACTTACCCTCTTACAGGAAATAACTACATTTAGTAACTTGGATGAAACTTCTTTAGATATCTACAAAAGCAAACAAGGAAAAATGCTTCTTTGTTCAGACTGGAAGAGATTACTCACAGAAAAAAAGATTTATTTCACCAAGACTTTTCACAACATTAATCCTACTTTCTATGCTTCATCCATTCCTAATCTATTTCTGTATTCTCTTCATGGATGTCATGCTTGTAACTGCACTTTGTGTAAGATCATAAACTCAGTAGTGTTTGCTTGCCTGCACTATTCTTCCCAGAAATAGGTATATATTACATTTTAAGTAACTTACGATATTAAACCATTCTAGTAAGTGGAAGACTTTGATGCCTCTAGATCAAAGTGCGTTAATTACTAAATAATTAATATTTGCTTTCCTAAACTCAAATATGAGCATGCTGCAATAATGCCAGCAATGAACATATGTAAGCATTTAGTAGTACTGTGATAGCATGCCAGACACAATGCATAAGATTTTTCTGTGAGTATGTGATCAATGTGACCAACAAGAGAGTAGTAAGTTGTGAGGAATGTAGGAGGCATACAAGTATGAAAAAAAATACTTAGGCAAGAACAAGATAAGTATAAGGAACTGCAAAAAACTGGACATTCTGGAAAGTATATAAGGGAGATGAATACCAATAAACCCCAATAAAGAGTTCTGGGAGCAGATGAGCTGCAAAAAGGTGTGAAGAGACTGAATAACATAAAAATGTCAAACACAACCAGGCAAGATGGGATAAGAAGAAAGCTTGCTTTGGGTCCAGTTCCTCACAGGGAGCTTACAAATGTGATCATTTCAACCCACATGAGTAAAGCCATAAGGAACCACAGCTGTGCTCAAAAACTACAGTAGTAGCACCATGATATGTACACTTATAGCTGGTTTGGATATAAATAGGAAAAACTAATACCTTTCTGTGTTAATATTTTGCAAGAACTAACACATGAAAAATCTTGTTAAGGAGTAAAGTTTGAGTTTTTTCTGTAGTTCTGGGTTGGGTTTTTTTTAATCTTTAAAAATATTTTAGAACTATCTCAATTTGTCTTCCAAGTACTTCCATTACAGCAATTTCTGATTCTCTGATATCTGAATTTATATATTCAGTTTCCCCATTCTACTCTGAAGTACAGTGAACTGAAGTGTGATTCCATTTGATGCAAAAAAAATTGAAGGGTTAAGCAAAACTGGAATTAGTATTGTCTACATCAATGCACTCCTGTTAGTTTTATTTCTTTATTCAAAGAAAATCATGTTTTTTACAGAAAGAATTATGTGACAATTAAATGACTCAGATTGACAAAATATGACCATGTGATGGCACATATAATGTAGTATATCTATAATTAATACAATATATTTACTATATTATTGCTTAATATAATGTAGCTTTCTAATAATGTGAACTGTGATTTTAAAAAATAGGGATACAGTGATTAACTGCTTCACTATAATGAGTGTAAAACACTGTGAAATGTAAATAATCTTTGCTGTTCTGAAGATCAGATCAGGTACCAACTGTGGGAGCCCTAGGCCATTACATCTAAACTAGTATCTTGGTTTTGGTGCGGGTAAAAAACAGATATTTAGGAAATTAGTACCCATATATAGACACATAAAATATACAGAGAAAATATGTGACAGTGATGCCATTGCCTTTCAGGGTCCTGAGGGCGTCACTAACCCTGACTGTGTCTGCCCAGCTTCTCCCTGCCCATGGCACAGAATTCCACTGTGGCTGATGCTATTGACACTACAGGAGAGCCTGTGTTCTGTCCTGCCTCTAGTCCTGCTCCCTGGTGCCCTGATCATGAATCAATTAAAAACAGAAAGAAAACACTGACCAGAAATCCTGCCTAGCTGTCAGAGAAAAAGAAAAGTTGAATCAGAGATTTGAGTGTTGGTGGCTGGGAGTATATTATTTAGGTCAAAAGGTCACTTCCAAAATTCACTGCTCCTCTTTGTTTTTGAGAATGACACAGCTAGCTTAGTTGTGCCTTTCAGATTCTGATCATGGTTATGAAGAAAGAAGGTGAATGTTTTCATGTGGAAGAAAGAGACAAGTATGAGTCTTGATTCAACTGACAGTAATCCTTAGGGTTGCTAAAAGTAGTAAGAATTACAGGGGTTTGACATTAAGTGTGGGTATGCAAATATTCCTATTCATAAAGCATTCTATAAAAAATGTAGCTCCCCACAAAACTAATCTGATAAACAAAATGTTATCAGAATTTTCCAATTTCCACTTATCACATAGGAGAAAATACGAATGCATGTGTATATGCATAAGCTGATTTGGTTTAGCTAGAAAATCTTTTTTTTTTTTTTTCCATGAGTGGGCTTCATCTTCTGTCTGATCTGATTTCATATTTTTGTATTTTAAATTTTGAGAAAGTGAATTTTTATTTCTTATTCATTAAGGAAAAAAGCCTTATTTTTCACAAATTGCTGTATTTCTTCTAAAAACACTCATCAAAGAATTGGGAACAAAATATGTAATAGAATTACCTGAAAAGTTTATGCATGTTTGAACATATACAAGTGTGTACTGAGTTTGTGTAATACTGCACTACTGTTAAAAGCCAAGTACTCATCACTTTTTTCCAGCTGTAGTAATTCAATAAACTACAACTGATCACATAACTGGAAATGTAATGGCAATAGTTCTCTCAGCTTATTAACTTAAAATTTTCTTGATTTCTGAAGACAAAAATAGAAGGAAAAAATAGAAAAAAGATGCATTTCTCACTATGATTTAAATAGCAACAGAAATTCATAAATCTGTTAAAATCAGGAATCTGGTTGATACCACTGATTTTGGTGGTGCTTAACATTCACTTATTACTGCAGAGTTCTATTTCTTCTGAGGTCATAATGAAAAGCATTGAATCGTCATGTTCTCATAAAATCTTCTCCTTGCAATTGACTTATTAGCCTTTTGATGGTGTAAAAAAATCATGTTGTATAACACTAATTCTTGATTTTCCCCAAAACACTTAGTAAATATGTTCATTTAGTTTTGGAGCATCATCTTGTATCTCTCAAATCTTGGTAATTAAAAAAAAAAATTTACTGGGCTTCTTTTTTTTTGTTTGTTTTTTTTTTTAGATGTACTCACTCAGATTTTTAGCGAAGGGTTATAGTGTTTTAAGTATACACATACTCTGATGGTCTCTTCCTGGAAATTTCTTTTTGACTTCAGGCACTTTCCAGCCAGAATGTTTTATTTTACCTGTTCTATCTGAAAACCTGTGACATCTGTCCTTGCTCTTAAGACAGACAAAATACAAATTTGCTCTGTAAATGAGATAAGTCTCCCATTTTCAAGAGATCTAAGATTATTAAACCTTCCTGGGAAAGAAATTTAAAAGAAATAAAATTATGCCATTTTCCATCAATTGAACTTCTGCTACAAAAGACAAAACCCATTAAAATACAGTAGATAAGTTTCGGTGCATTCTTTCAGGGGAATGAAAAAGAACCTAAAAACACCTGGACACTCAATACAGACACACGAGAGGCTGAGTTGCTAGAGCAGTGCAACCCAATTCAAAGCCTTACTGAAAACATGATACCATTTACATTACAAAAAAAAAAAAAAATAATAATACACTTCACTCAGGTCTAATTGCTGCAGTTACTATCCACTTCAGCACAGACTGAAGAGAAAAATTACCTGTGGCAGAAGCTCTGAAGCTTTTCCATCTGGGAAAGTATGTTTTTCTTGAGGTTTTTCTTTCAGTTTAAAACTTTTTTTTGTAAAGAAATTTAAACCTATAGTCAGCACCATAAAAACCGTTAAAATCTAGCAAAGTATCATTTGCTGGAGAAAATGTCTTGTAGAATTCCTATAATACAAAATTCTTGACTGAAAGATCCATCTGATCATGTAAAACTGGACATAAATACTTCTACTATTTCCAATTTAAAAATATGCATATAATATAGAAAAATATTCAGGAAAAAATGATGAAACGGTTTTACTTCTTAGTTTTTATTAAAAACAGCTATACAATCTGTAAACTTCTTTTAGTGCAGCACAAAAGACAAATCCCTGCAAAGGGACTCCAGGTACCAGCTCAGGTGGTGCAATTGCTTATGGATGGTCAGACAGGGAAGTTTCCTCAAAACACTGAAGTCTGCACTCAGCAGACTTCAACAAAGTACCTATTTGAACCATGGCCAGAGACCTCACAAACTGTATTTGATGTTACTAGGTAGTTGTATGTATAGTTTATAGAGAGATATTAAGCCAATATCTATGTATATTTAAGTTAATGCACATTAGCTTCTGATATATGATTCTATATACAATTCAATCAACAAAAATGCTGATTATATAATATTGACTGAGTGTTCACTGGAGCTAATTTATGACTGCCTCACTTTGTGAAGTTATCTAGGAGGTTACCTAGAAATACATTTCCTAAACTCATGTAGTGTTTTTAGTTCAAAGGGACCGTAAAATCAGCAAGTTCCAACCACTGTGCCACGGGCAGGGACACCTCCCACTAGACCAGGTTGCTCAAAGTCCCATCTACCCTTGCCTTGAACACTTCCAGGGATGGAACATCCACAATTTCTCTAGGCAATTTCTCTTTTTTTTCACAATTTCCACAGAATTTCCACAATTTCTCTGTTCCAGTGCCTCACTAACCTCACAGCAAAGAATTTTTTCCTTATATCTAATATAAACCTACTCAATTTCAGTTCGAAGCCATTCTCCCTTGTTCTGTCACTGCATGCCCTTGCAAAAAGTCCCTCTCTAGCTTTTTTCTAGGCCCCTGCTTTAGGTACTGGAAGGCTGGTATAGGGTTTCCCCAGAACATTCTCTTCTCTAGGCTGAAAAACTCCAACTCTCATCCTGTCTTAACAGGAGAGGTGCTCCCAGCCTCTGATTCCTGAAATTGCAGTAAACAGATATAGCCAATATTAGAACAACTTCAGTACTAAATGATTTAAATTTAAATGTGAGTGAAAGATACTACTTGCTTCCACCTTGTTTCTCACGTAACACAGAGATAGGCAATATGGACAGCCAAGTGCTTTGCCTTTTACCAGGTTGCAAATTTTTACTGATTTGGCATGAATTGAAAGAATTTATTCATTAAATATGAAGAAATCCTTTATGCTATCCAAGTATGTTTTGGTTTTTTTGTTGTTTGTTGGTTTTTTTCCCCATAAAAGCCCTTATTTCTTTTAACATTTTCTAGTTAAGAAAAAAACACCTAGCACATCATTTAAAGTAAATTGATTAGTGCTGAACAAAGCTGACAGGGAAATAAAGTAAATGAACTTGAAACCATTCAAAAATGCTCATTTTTATAAAAAAAAGGGTCAAAAAGATTACAAAGTCAATGAGTTGTACATTATCAGCATATTAGTAAAGCTATAACCAGGAACAGTCCTTGACAAAACTAGGCAGACTGTGCTTTAGTGCTTTCTCAGTGTAAAGGTTGTTCCACGTAATGTACTACAAATGTACTTAAAATTTCCCAAGGAAGATCACTGAAAAAATAAACTTGTTTCCTCAGTCAAACACTAATTTCATGGGGTGTTTAATATGTTTTCAGTTTTTAAGAAATGAAAAATTAAAATACAAAAAATTTCTAAAGTAAGTAACTTAATATATTTCTTTCTCAAAAATGTCCTCTAGTTTATAAGGGTAAGATGTGCAGAGATAAAATGTCCACTGTTACTGACTCTAGTAGCTAAAGCTGCAAGTTAAAGATTGAAAACTTATAAAAAAACAAGAACTCTTCATAAACTGATATAATGATACAAAAAAAAAATCTATGTAAACCCTATTGAAACAAATCCTGCAACATTTTTTTTGGATACGAAAAGAAAATGACACATTGCTTGTTTCAAATCTAGGATATATTTTGGGGATTATTTTCAGATGCTGAGAAGGATTTCTGATTTCCATTTTATTCTCTTTTCCAATAGTCTTTTTTCCCAGTTGACATCTAAGGATTTTTCTTGCTTTTTTCTTTTATGTGGATTTCAGGTGTAGTGAGACAGACCAAATAAAAGTCTCAAAATACCATCTCTGTTTTGTGTTCTAACCTGATAGATATTACCCACATAAATTATGGAAAGAAAGTACATATCACTGGTTGAGAGAAGTGCTTAAATGATAATCACATCAGTTTATCAGTTAAACTTTTGATAATCACATTCAAATTATTTTATTTGTGTGAAAGCTTGCATTTACAGTCATGAAAACTAAATATATGCTCATAGTTTAGATCTGCAACCTGTCAAAGAGAAGTGAGAGGTACTGACAGCTTTCTATGTTTATTATGAATTAAACTAACTTAGACTTTTCTTTGTCATTCTAAAAAATGAGTTTCACTGAAGATGAGACATTAGTAAGAATATCAATACTTCCCTACTGCCTAAAGGGACTACAAGTTATTTCATGTTCTTTAGAATGTGGCTTTCTAAACACTTACTCTTCTGTAGTACCATCATCCCTTTAATTAAGCCACTATGTTGTTACTGTGATTAGAACTTCTTGAAAAAGATTTTCATCTCCTTGGAAAAAAAATCAATTTAAGAAAAGAAAAACAGAAAGTATGCATCATGAGATTTTATAAGTATAAGGCAAAACCATACACAAATATAGATTCAGTCAAAGTTATTTTTATTTTTTTTTCATTTCAAAGTAAACCTTGTTGACTGTAAGGTAAATGCTATGTGACTGGTAAATGTTATGTAAGAGATAAATACTATTAAATATTTCAACGCAAACATGTATTTATTGAGTTACACAGTTTCAAAGCAAATGAAAACTTTGGAGCTTATTTTATGATCATTTTGAAAGAAGAAATAGAAAACATATACTTCATTAAAACTATTTTGCTTTTATTGAACTAACATTTATCAGAAAAATGTTAAAACAAAACTTCTTAACATAGTCCAACTTTGAACTCCATTATAATTATACATTAATTAAGCTTATAAGTTTGCAAAAAGTTACCTACTCACCATGTTATGAATAGACAACTCAAACTGTAGTGTGGAATTCTAGTGGATGAAAACATACTCTGAAAGGAGAGTTCCTGACAAGAATTTCTGCTGTGTGAACTTCTTTCTCACAATTTTTGTCATCTCATGAGCTAGTTAAATAATTCCTGTCCATTTCCTAATTCATCCTAAGATACAACAGACAGCACATTTCTTGATGATTATAAAATGCCTCAGGTGAATTCTTCTATGGCAGAAGACTGAAGGAAAAGTGACTGGAACTTCTCAAAACCTTCATTAATTATATAAAAAAGTGCTGCCTGGAAAGTCTTATTAAAATCATTAGAAAAAGAATGAAAAGAAATTTTCAAATTTCCTTAGGATTGCTGGTTTTGCTGAGGTGTGCCTGACAATCAATTAAGAAGTTTCTGCTGTGTCTGCTGTGGAAATTTAGAACAATTTCATGTTTAGCAGCATTTTTACTTGTTTATGCTTCAATGCAAGTGTGACAAGCTGCTTGCCTGAAGCAGTCTCTCTTTATTATTAGGGACATTTCTCCAGTTCTTCCTAATAAATTCACGGGTGGTTTACAATTCTCGTCCTTGCTTGTGTTTTATTAACCATACAAAAAATTGCTTTGGAAAGCTTAAGCTTAATATTGACTAGTGAGTAATACTATTGGATTTCCAATCAATTTTGTGAGCTTTCTGTTCCTCTGCAGCTTTGACTTACAATTCCAAAGATGACTTCTCCAGTCCTCTATCTAGGATGAAGGAAATAAATCTTTACAAAACAGCCCCCACCTTAGACAGAGATCTACTTATCTTTTCATAATTTGTTGTTTTAAAAATGCCCTCTGAAAAAGGCATGCATATCTTATTCCATTTAGAAGAGATTGAAAATAATTCTTATGAAAATAACATTGAAAATAGTAATAGGCAGAAGCAGATATCACAGAATATCACATGTGGCTACTCCCAGTGGCCAAAGAATAGAACTGGCAATGGGATTTACAGTTAACATCCATGACTGTTTTCAAAGTTTGTTTCCTAAGAAGGCAATAAGAAGTTGATTTGGCTGTCTACTTCCTCCTTCCCTCTGGTAATTTTGAAGCCTTCAGACTAAATTCAAACAAACAAAACAATGAAGAAGATATCACCAACAGACTAAACTGCTACAATTTCTTTAAAATGTAGCTGCATAGATAAGAACATTGTTAATATATTTTATGAGGGAAGGAATATTTTTTTACAAGTCAAATTTTATACAGACCCAAGCACTGGAAGGTCTTCACTCAAAGAATGAGAAAAGGTTCTCATATTTCTGCATATACGTACATATAAGAGTTCACAGTTATATACTCTGGTTCCTTGAACTTTAAATCTAGCTTTTGGTTCTCTCCCATGATTTTGGCTGCTGTATATCAATACTACTTCAGCCGTCCTCGGCATCACAAGAAAATAAGAGGTTAAGCAGATGAACTCCATGGACATATGAAATTACTGCTTCTTGCCACAAGTTGGAATATCTGGGAAAATGTGTTGGAGGTTTGCACAAGTGGGACGGGACTACTGGGAAACGTTCCTCAAGCCTTTGTGGCAGCATCAGCCTCATTACAGGTTGAGACAATTGAAAGACGGCAACAACTCACACCTGGTCAGCAGCAGCCAGAGATCTCTTTGTTACAGGGCATTTCAAGTTTTCCAGCCAATAGCATAGTGCTGAAGTTTACAAACAATTGTTACAGTCAATCCCTAAAAGCACACGTTCACCTGCTTCAAACAATGCTTGCTTGTATGCTTTCTATGAACAATTCACAGTACCCCATCATTAAGCTTAAAACCTTCTACTATCTTGCTAAGCATATTTTTCTGCAGTCTTAAGGTCTACCTTGGCCAGGACTAAAAACTCAAACTATTGTTTCATGTCCTTGCTTGTTGTATCATTGTATTTTTTCTAGTTTCAGACTTTAGAGCTGCAGTTAGCTCTAAGTTCTCTACTGTTTCTGTTTCTGAGGCCTGCTTTCACAGCTTCTGAAAGTCTTCTTACCTTTACTATTTCCCACAATTCCCCCTCTCAGTACAACCACAGAGAAACTCTCTTAAATTTGTCGCTTATTAACTAACTTGCTTTACATAGCTCTATTATAACACATATTTTTTCATCTAGCAAAACAGTGTAAGGTACCACTTTCGCTTGCTTTAAGTGTTGCTATTTTAAACCACAGCAATTTTAATGCTGTGAAAGATCTGGTCTATTCCAAGGATGTAAGTCAAATATGGTAGTAATCGCTATTTCCTGTTTCAGTAAGTCTCATCCGTTTTAAGGTCTTAATTCAAAGCCTTCATCTATGTCTTTACTTGCATCCACTACCTCTGTAAGAGTTTGAGAACTTTCTGTTATTCCATTTCTTACATCTCTCTCTTGGATGATAAAGGCTTCTTTGATAGCTCTGTCCATTGTCCGTCCCACACACTGAAGTATACAAGGTACTACTACTATCACCACGACAACAATCAGTGCCTACAAACCTATCTTACAAAGCTCCCTTAACCAAGGTGCAAAGCTCCATCCTTAAAACAAATCACCAACCATGATCTATTGTCTCCTTTGATCTGAGATGTTGAATCTTTCAGCTTTTGTATGCTGTTGTGGATGGATTCAGAATGGTCAGGCAAGTTCATACAACACAATCCTTCAAATCCCTCACAACCATATCCATGAGCCAGTAAAAGAAAAAAAATTGCTGCTCTACCTTGAAGGATGGCATTTCTAACACTGCAGATGTCTGTCAGCATATCACTTGATTCCAATGGACGTGGCATTGGTTTGTTTGCTCAGCCAACATACAACCTGATCTGTTTCAGTGACATCGCTGAAGCAAGTGAGGGCAAAAGGAAACCTGCTGAAACTCTTTTTGCAGCTTTCCAGGACATAAAATCACTCTTACAATTTTCTTCATATTGACAGACAAATCTTATTCCTCTATGTTTTTCTTAATGACTGCTTTAGCACTAGGTGCTATCACAGTGAACTCTCAAATGCTGCATGGATCACCTTCAAGGTGTGATGGAATTCCCTGCCAAGCCTTATCTCCTCAAATGAACCTGTATTCTTTTGGTAATTGTCATGGATATTGGTCAGTCCTGGAAAGCACACCCCAACAGTCCAAGTAATTACACAAAAAACTCGGGGTTCTATAAGTAGGGTAAAGGGGAGTAACATTATACTTTGGAGGATCACTTTCTTGCTCATTACTAGATCAGCATCCAACCCTTAGGGAGCTGGGGTGGTATAATTGCACTAAAAACTGAAGCACAATGGAATTCTGTGCTCCCTTTCAGATACTGCAGTCTTAACCTTTTTCTATTAACACTTGCCCTTTTTTTCAAGCTGTCCAGGAGATGTACATATTTTCTTCTTCTCATTAGCATACATTAC
This sequence comes from Prinia subflava, assembly GCF_021018805.1. Taxonomy (NCBI): domain Eukaryota; kingdom Metazoa; phylum Chordata; class Aves; order Passeriformes; family Cisticolidae; genus Prinia; species Prinia subflava. The sequence continues at coordinate 19,474,127 of NC_086253.1, read as the reverse complement.
TTTTTGCATACATGACCTTCATTAAAAAAATTATGCTGATTAAGATTCAGGTCCCAGCCATTTATTGTCTTAAGTGCTCAGGAAAGGTTTCAAAGATTTCTGTCCCCTTCCCTCCCTCTTAGTAAGTACATAGCATACCAGTGGCCATAACAGTGTTGTATAAACATACAGAGAACTTTCTCTACTTCCATCTGGTTTTAGATACAAGATGCAATCAATGTAATCAGTTCTTCAATATTACACATTACGTACTGAATTTCAGAAATAATACACTCTTACATTATCATTTACATTACCATTCCCTAAAATTTCCCAGTGCAGCTTACAGATACAACCTTCCTTCTCAGTTCTCATATGCTTTTTATTTTTTATATTATCTTTATAGTATTTTTATATTATCTTTTATATTATTCAATCCATTTAGCCAAGATATTAAGATTATGATAGCAGTACCCTGCTCTCTTATTTTCTTTCCCCCAGTCCTTCTCTTCAGCAAATTTTATTATCAAAGATACTTAGATTTTCAATCTAGATAATTGATAAATGAGCATTAGTGACATGTCTACTATTAATTCTTGAATTACCCTATTAGATCATGCTATGCACACTGATATCATCATGAATGACAATTTAAAGCCCCATATATGTGATATCAGACATGAAATCAGAATTCTACTCAGTGGGAGATAAGGCAGATGTAAAACATACCTTTTTTAGAGAAGGAGAGACTACTAATAGCTCTGTCTAATCTGGCTGGCTAGAGCTATAGTAGATCACTTCCTATTAATAATTTGTACATGGCCATAGATAAAAGGCACGTAACTTGGCTTCTGATTTATATTTGCAGATTTTATTTACCACTTTCTGTGTCTCAAAGCCAAATAACCTACTTCTATCTCCAGATTAGAAACTATAAAACTATACTGTACTTTGATTTATAACCAGGATATGAATCTCCAATTAAGAGAGAATTAGGTAGTCTTAAAATACACAGAAACAGAACATGCACAACTAAATAAAATCCAACTTTTGATGAGAAGAAATTGAGTCAGAAAATTAAGATAAATGTTTGTCTGCCTTGGAAAAATTTGGAGGGGAAGAAGAAGGAAGACAGCTGCAGCTAATGTATCTGGAGTTTCCTCTCCAGTTCTTTTATTACCTTAATTTAAAATGAGTTTAGTGCTAATAAAGTTTCTAAACATAACAAAGTTTCAGATTACAGACAAGAGTTTTGACTGTCTAGGGAAAAAGGCTGATGACTGCAGAGGATCCAGCCCTCTGTTCAAACACAGAATTAGATTAGTTATAGAATGTTAGGTTTTTCTGCTGCAGAGTTTAGTAAACAAACATCTTTCTTGGCTTCACCTACTCGCCTCTGCTAGATACATAGGGAGCTTAGTAATTATATCTGCTGTGTAAGGGAAAAAGTGATATCCTCCATTCTGTGGCTTTCTACATTCAATATGTGGTTGGCTAGGAAAAGTAATACTCAATGGAACTGACAGAAAAGCCTGATGTTGATATTACTGTGTTTAAGACATTGTAATTTTGACCAAATTTAAATGGGTAGTTGTGTTAACTTGCAAAAAGACAAGAACATTCTCAAGCTTAATATTTTCCTAATCAAATTATTATTGTTAATAATTGTTATAATTCTGTCTTGCTGCTAATATTTTTTTTTTGCATAAGGCCATCCCTTTTGACCTTTTACAAATGTCAGCAATAATATTTAATATGAATATGCTTCACAGGCACTTTAAACACTCATATAATGTTTAATATTAAAAGATAATAATCTTGGTATTTGTACTCAAAATGTCAGTGAATATTGCATGAACAGTGATCATGCTGGCTTAATAGCAAGGTGTGTATCCAAACCCTGATATTATCAAATAGCTTAAGAAATTAATATGGAAGGGAATTGTTATTTTGATTATTCTTTGGTTTATAAATTACTGAGTGTTTGTAGAACACTCTTCCTTTGTAAGAAATTTGGTCAAGGGGTTCAGTGTTGAATGATTATTTGGAAATATGTAAAAAGGAAAAGAAAACATTTGTTTATTCTATTAATTAAGCTGTATCCTAATGCTGATGCTTAGATTCTAAAAAAAATCTTGCAATGAGCACATTTAGCATCATATCCAGTGAAAGACCTACTTTGAGGAACTTAGGTCCCAAATGATGTATTAAGGCTCTCCAAATAAACGGAAACCTAAGATGGGTGATTTGAAACAGAAACAAACAAACCCACCACACTTTAATTGACAAGACACTTACAATGAACCTGTAAAAAATAGCACTTACGTCTTGTGTGCTTAAAAAAAGAAGTAAGATACTCTGAAAAGCTTCTCCATACACACTGACCTAAATCCTTGAATTTTCTTCCAAGGAAAGGTTCCTATAAACACTCTTTTCACAATAATTCAAAAAGACCTATTGAGTTTTTGGAAAACTTAAATTCTGAATTAAAAGCCTTCTCTTTAAATTTTGAAAGCTGTCAGCAGGACAGAGAAGTTACGGTTTTTAAGTTTTCCTTAGATTTAGAACACAAAAGATCACATATCCAGATGAGTTCTGTGTCAACTGTCATAAGGAAAAAGAAAATCCACAGTGAGGAAAAAGCATAGGAGAGTTTTGATCCTACCAGCAGCTCACTTTCTAAACAGGGTGGATGCAAAATCTGAATTTCAAGGGTTTTCACTCAATTATTGTAAATATAGAAGGAAAAATAATATTTATGTTAAACAAAACAACTAAGAACAAATGAAAAATGCTGTCTAAACCAGGAATGAGAATTCACACCTCTCTTCATAAGTGTTCTTACTGCCACATAATAGTATTATACTCTTGTCTGTGTTAAATTCCCTTATTCTGTGAAAAACAACAGAACTCCTGTTGAGCAGAGCAATGCCCTGGCACATCTTGGAAGTGCCTGCATGTTAGGCATGTGTCATGATGTGACTGGGCACATAAAATAAGTTTGAAGGCTTTAAGACATCTGCATGGTACATATTCTGGCAAAACATACACAGAAAATTATAATTATGCTTATGCACGTACAGGATTTGGAATCCCTGAGTATCCATTGACCCAATACCCAAGCAGAGATTTAAATAAAACTTAGAGTAACACTGTAATATCAAACTTGATGAAAAATTAGTTGAAGGTAATAAACAGGAATATTCCATTAGCTATTATTTCTGGGGGTTTAAGGTATACAGTCTATTTCTGAATACAAGAAGACTGATGGTTATGAGGTCCATGTCTTCATAGTCCAACCTCTTCTCAGCTTTATTTTCCTAGTTTTCTCTAAATCTCTAGAGGTGTTCTAAGATTTTCCTTTGCTCCGTTAGAGATTTCTTAAACAAAGTATAGAATCCACTTATTAAGAAAATAATTCTTTACCAGTAAATAAAGCACATACCTCATTATCAATAATTAAGACATCGGATATAAAAAACAAACCAACAAAAAAGTCTCTTGCCATGGGCAGCAATGCACCACTTAGCAATCAGAAGCAGATAATGCCTTAGAGTTCTTGGAAAACTCTTCAAACCTCCCATCAAGGGATACACGCTTTCCTGCACATCTTCATTGCCGAGGTCGTTGTACGGGTATTGAGTCTCTATAGGTCTTACAGCATTTTAGTATCTAAGCAGAGTGGTTTATTATATAAAAACATGTATCTGAAGGTGCGAGAGTCCTAAGAGCAGTCTTAAATACAACCAATTATTAACATAAACAAGCAAAGTCTAAATAAAACAAGAGCCAAAGCATAGAAATCTTAACACACAAAGTTCTAATGAAACAGCAAGAAAAGCATAGAATTCCTAACAAACAAAACTCTAGTAAGACTATAATCAAGCATAAATCTGACATCACAGCCTCTAGGTAAATCAGCTTCCCATCTCCTGACCCCAAGCAGGGTTTTCCAACTGTGGGGTCACAATAACAGAAAGGGAACACAAGATCACAGATCCCAGACAGGGGTCCCGGCCGCGGGGATCACAGTGGCAATGGAGGGGTCCCGAACTTGGCCTTGTTTACTGCTTCCCGAGTTCCCGAACGCAGGGCCGCAGGGACAAGGAGGGGTCCCGGGGTCCCAAACCCTTGCAGTTCCCGGTTGCAGAGACAGGAATGAGGTCCCGGGGTCCCAAACCCTCGCAGACTCCCCAGCAGCCCCGAACAGAGTCCCGGGGCAAACGCTGCAGGGGGAAAGGGAAGGGACGGGATCGCAGGGACAAGGAGGGGTCCCGGGGTCCCGCACCCTCGCAGGGGGAAGGGACGGGACCCCAGGGCCCAGACCCCAGGCTACAATAGATGGTACCTTTAGAATCCCATCCGGCTCCCTGGCAGGGCTCCTTCCTCAGGCTGCAGGAGGTGGAGGTTGGATCAATAGATCAGATTGATCAATCGACCACTGACCAACTGACACAGAGGCTTTTTATACCAAATTGCAAAATGCATATTCATATTTTTTATCTACACACTAGCCAATCTAAATACAATTCTAAAGTTCGTAAAACTACGAAAATCAGTATCAAAACCTACGCACATAGCATTATTAACGTCAAATTCTATCTTACTAGCATAAGGTTCTACCTTGTTGTACATAAAATTCATACTAAAATTTATAAACAGTACTCTACTCTATTTTTGTTGTGTCTAAACTCTATCACTAGGCCTAAAGCTCTGTCCTTGTACACTAACAACTAGGACTTAGGGCATGTAAAACCTAAAGCTGAGGGTTAGATTTCTACTTTATGTATCTAAAGCTTTATATATTCTAATTTTTCTAAAGGTTTTAATTCTATCTCTGTACTTTTCACTCTCTGCGGAAGATCCATGGAAACATGGACTCCAACACTTCATGTTTTTCATTATTATTTATTCTATTCTAAATTAAAATACACTGGGTTATAGTACAGCTGGGTAGATGTTTGGCAATAAACTAGAAGTGATTTGTCACATGCTACGGCATCTGTATAAAATAAATGTGTTTTTAAACCATGATATGTAGGTTTATATGTCCAAAGCAGACAAAACTGAGCATTTATTGTAATGACCTTCTTATATACTATTTTTTGTAGCTAGAAGAAACAGCTTGGAGAAGAAGAAATAACAACAATAAACAGAGCAGCTGCTCATACTAAGATCATCACTTAGTTTCTTACACTTTCTTGAACTGTTTCCTTGTCTTCCGCTGTTTAAATAGTTTTTTATGCGAGAAGTGACATCTTTTCCATTTTTTTTCTTTTTCTGATTAGCAGGAACTTTTTCCAAGATAAATTCACAATCATGAGACAGGAGATCCTTCTAGTTTAAATTTCTGACTGAGTATTGACAGATTAGAAAGGTTAACAGATCATGATTTAGTCTCAGAAAAACCCAGTGACACTTTTTTTTAGTAATTCACTGAAGCCAGGGAGAGAAAAAACTTAATTTTGCATCTAAAAGCCTTCTACTTTGCTGTGTGAAAAAATGTTGGAGAGTTAGACATAAAAATATCTGGAACGGTTTTTGGCATGAACATCACCATAAGAAAAGGGAGGGAAAATTATAAAAGAAGAAATACTTGTTTATTTGAGAATCTTCATTGTTTATACTAAAAAATTCTATTTTGTTTAGACTTTTTAAGACGCACAAGAAAAAAATCTCTTCATAGGTTATTTGGAATCATAGATCGAAAGTTCAAAAGATATAGATATTTATATATATTCATATATAATGTGTCTGTGTGTGGATGGGTGACTGTGATGACTACATATGTGTGGCATTCAAACTTCTGTTACACAGCTGTCATTGGTTGCATTCTATAGCTGGAACACTTTTTTTCTTCCTTATAACAATGAAACTGTCTATTTTTAAAAAATTTAAATCTAAGAATGAAACAGATTAGGTCAGTTATTTGTAGTATCAAATAAAGACTGAGTTCAGTACTTGTAAGACAGGTAATTAACAAAGAAACAGAAGACTTGCTATTAAGCTTTTAATTTAGAGAGAAAGGTCAGAAAAATCTTATAAATGACAATAAAATGTACGAAAAGAGAAAGAAAACACATTGGAATATATTCTGACAAGCACTTTCATTGTAATTAATTTTAAGTTATTTTTTAAATATAATGAACTTCAAAAGGAATAAGGAAATCCGATATATTGCAAATGCAAATAAAGGGAATAACATGAAAACAAAACATAGAAATCTTAGGGGTGTCTGCAAAGTAGTTAGCCTTGAAATTTGTTTTACTTGCAGAGAAATCAAAATAACAGGAGATAAATGATAAAATATTAAGAAAAAGACAAATAAAACTTTGAATTTACTAAGTATGCAAAACACTGAACATTGATCAAGACTACAGAAGCAGTTATCTCCCATGCCAATAGAATACACTTATTTAAGAAAAGGCTTTGGGACATAGCAGGAAATTAAAGATCAAATAGTTTAACTACAATTTGCAGGAAACTATTAGGAACCACTTTAAACCACCAGATTGGAAAATGCTTAGAAAAGCACAACTTGATTAAATGAAGGTTGGAATAGGAGGGTTATGCCTTACTAATTTCTTAGTTCTATGAAGTTATGACTGCCAAAGTAGAGGAAGGAATTACAGTGTAGACATCATACTTAATGGCTTCTCAGGAAGCTTTTTAATAGCAGAGGTTGTGTAAGGTTCAAAATCATTGACGAGGAGAGAATCTGGCATATCAATTAAAAAAAAAAAAACTGGCTAAAGGATGAAAAGACAGAGGGCAAGATACTATAAACCTGGAAAAATTATGTTTGGAGAAAAAAAAAAAAAGTGGAAAAAGGACCCTGAAACTATACAAATAAACTTCTGGACTAGTGCCTGGAAACATATTATGCTGGTTTTAGGATAACATAATACAAAGGTTTGCACTATGTATAAAAATCTAGAAATAAAAGTAAGGTCAAAATTCAATTAACTACCATATTTTTTTTTAATGACAGGCTTTTCCCTACAACTTCTAACAATAAAGCAAAACAAATACAGTTTTCTTTGTGATACACTTAAAAACCTTATCTATACTACTACAGAGAAGTGCCACGTATATGTTTTAGATTTTTAGTATGGGTTATAAATGTCAGTGAAGATCAGGAAAAAATAAAATTCAGTGTTCAAAAAGCAAGTATTCTTCTGTCTGATTCTATCCAGAACATATTTAAGACTTTGAAGTGGGAAAAAAGTATCATCTTAAAAGAAAAGTCAAAACAAAACAAGAAAAAAATATTACCCACAAACTCATGCTAAATGGAAGTGAAAAGACCACTTTCATCTTGCTCTTCAGGTGTTTGGAAGACTGATGTGATTTTTCTTGTCAAAATTTCTAGTGAAGATGACAATAATATCTCATATAGCCTTAAAATTGCTAGGATCCTTTTTTTTTATCTTTTTCACTTTGTCTTTAGTTTGATGACAGTTACTTATCATTACAAAAGAGAAACAGAAAGAAAAAAATCTTCTGGGTTTGTGGCCACTGAAATGTCAAAAGATTTGGGAAACTGAATTAGATCATGGCAATTGTAGTCTTAGAATAATATTTTCTACAAAAAGAAAATCTAAGAAAAATTTCTCAATTGTTTACAATTTGAAGTTTGTTTATTTTAAAATACATATATAATATATTCAGGCAGGGAAAATAAGATTATTGTTTATTGACCTTAATAAATTATGATTTAAATGAAATAAAACAGACTCTCACCTGTCCTTAATAAATACTAACGCATTATCTTATAAATAATGTAATTATATATAAGATAATATATAATTTTAGAATAGCTTACAGATAATATAAATGCTATAGAAATCTAAAAGAATAGGTGGGTTATTTTTTTCATGTTATTTTTTCTCTTTAGTGCTGACTTGCTGAATAATGTGTAATCTTTGTGGAGGTTTGACACTGGCCAGCTGCTGGATACCCACACTTTCACTTCTCCTCAACAAGATAGGAGGAGAAAATTAGATGAAAAAGCTCACAGGTTGAGGTAAAGACACAGAGATCACTCACCAATTACTGTCACAAGCAAAACAGACTCAATTTGACAAAGAATTATTTAATTTATTGTCAGTTAAATGGAGTAGGATGGTGAGAAACAAAGACCTATACTTTCTCCTTAGTCCTCCCTGCTTCCCAAGCCCAAATTCATCCCTGAATGTTCTACTTCCCCTACCAACTGCTCATGGAAGATTGGGAATGAGGGGAATTGTCAGTGCCACTCCTTCCTCTTTACACTTTCTGCTTGCTCCAAAGTGGTTTCTTCCTGTTGGCTGCAGTCCTTAACAATAAACATGTTCCACTCTCTGTTCTCCATGGCCTGCAGTCCCTGCCAGAAAACCTTCCTGTGTGGGACTCTCCATGAGCCGAAGGTTTTAAAGGAACAACACCGACATGGGGTTCTCCAGGTGCTGCTGTGTGGATATCTGCTCTGACTGGGTCTCCTCCATTGGCTGGAGAAGTCCGTTTCTGTAAACAGTCTTTAAACAGAATGCCCATTTGTTGGGCATTGTTGATTGATGTTAGTTCCAGGGCACCCACCAAAGCCTCTCCATTGTTGCCCTTCATTCCATGGTTGGACAGGGAGAGAAAGTATAAAAGGGTTCATGAGTTGGGATGAGGATGGAGAGAGATCACTCAGCAAATCATCACAGGCAGAACAAGCTAGAATCAAGGATATTAACTGAGTTCATTACTAACAAAATCAGAATAGGATAATGAAAAGTAAAACAAGATCCTAAAAAATCCTTCCCTCGCTCCACCTCTCCCCCCCATCAACACCTCCTCCCCTCAGTGGTGCAGGCAGACAGGGAATGGGCATTATGGTCAGTTCATCACACATTATTCCTGCCACTGCTCAGGGAGAGGAGTCCTTCCTCTGTTCCAATGTGGGATCTCTCTCATAGGAAGACAATTCTCCATGAACTTCTTCAACATTAGTCCATGCAAAGGCAACGTACCTCACGAACTTTTGCAGCATCGGTCACTCCTTCATGGGGTGCAGTCCTTCAAGAACAGACTGCTCCAGCATGGGCTCCTCTCCATGGCTGTGCAGGTCCCTGCCAGGAGCTTGCTCACCTTGGGCTACCCATGGGTTCACAGCTCCACTCAGGCGTCCAGCTGCTCCAGTGAGCCTCCTCCATGGGCTGCAGGTGGAGCTCTGCCATCCCATGGATCTCCACGTGCTGCAGAGGCACAGCTGCCTCACCATGGTCTGCATCACTGGCTCTGGTGCCTGAAACACCTCCTTCCCCTCCTTCTCCTCTGGTCTCAGTGTCTACAGAGTTGTTCCTCTCACATATTCTTACTCTGCTTTTCTCTGTGCAGTTACACTATTACACAATCACATCTGTGCAGTAACTATTTTTTTCTTGAGTCTGGTGTCACAGAAGTGTTAGCACCATCTGTAATCTGCCCAGCCTTGGTCAGCAGCATGTCCATCTTGGAGCCGGCTGTCTTTGGCTCTGCCAGACATGGGGGAAGACATTCTGGCAACATGTTACACAAGCCAGCCCTGTAGTCCCCCAGCTGACAAAACTTGGCTCTGCAAACCCAATACACCGTTTTAGACCAGAACATTTTTTCATTGCTAATAAAAACCCACTGATTTTATATTTACTTGACAGTGCTATGATTGCCTTGTACTAAAGTTATTTTCACTTGTTTCAGCTGTGGTTAAGACAGTGTAGTGGCTAAATAACCACTGTCTTTTGTTAATTAAGGTTTTGTTTATAGGAATCACACAACTGTAGACTCAGACTCAATTGTCTGCAGCTCTAGAATAAAAACTGATATGGAAGAGTGCAGACACAGCATGATACAGTGAAGGTAGCCTTGTGAATGAGGTGAAATGGGTTTAGTGATAACAAAGAAAAGCAGAAAATTGAATGTGAACTGGTGAAAAGAAAGAGCATGTAAGTATGGTATGTAAGCAAGGTATGTTAAATTGTATCAAGACAGCCCTCTATGGACTCCAAGAGCCAAGTGGAAGAAAAGCCCACTGCTAATATTCAGGAAGGTTATTGTAACGACTCAGTTTCAAGGTCTCCTTTCTCTTGATTTGGAGAATTGTTTTTTTCCTTGAAACGTTTTGGAGCCTGTTTTTTCTCTTGGTTAGGAAGGAAATTATGGCGTACAGTTCTTTCCTCTAGGATAATGGAGAAGTGTGTAAAGTGGCAGCTTCACCAGGCAATTATCCAGATCGTCAGAGGCTTTTTTCTTGCACTGGTTTTGCTCTCTCTACCCCAGCTGCATGTAATCCCTATTATGTATCTTTGTATCAAGAATTTTTGATGGTCAAGAGTTTGTGATAAACTCAGAAAGCTCCTATGTGAAAGTGTTTAACTAGAATAGTGAGTATGAATTAGAATATTGAATATGACGTCTTTATTGACTTCAGTTGTGATGTTCAGGAAAACATGAACAATCCTAATGCTCATTTGGAAACTTGTGAACACAAAGTCCTGGTAAATTCTATAAAGAAACTGGAATATATATATCAAAAGATAGATACTTGAAACATTTATCAGTTGTAATAAACCAAAGTCACACCTTTCCTATGTCCAGCAAAATATTACTACTGAATTTCTCTGAATATAAACCTAGGGATCACCAGTCACATTGAACTACATGAGAGGTGTTGACCTCATTTTATCACAGATGTTTAAGCAAAATATGAAACTCCTGGGGGTCTGAGCCTGGACGATCAGACCCTTTTGAGTTTCCTTGGGACTCTGCCCCGATGGCAACTTGATAGAGAGAGCAAGCCTTGATCTAGTTTTAAAAGGAATTTTAATAACGCAAAATAACAAACAATCTTTGGACACTGTATTTGGAGCGAACTGGGAAAGGCAGTAACAAGGGGCCAAAAGTAAAAGGCAAAAGGTGGAGTCCAGGGTCAGACAGGGTATTTAGGCCTCCCGGTGTGGGGACGAGTTAAGGTGGGGTCTGAGTGAAGGGTCCAATAGGGGAGAACTATTAGGAATATTAAAATCTCTGCACCAAAACCCGACCTATGGTAACACTAATAACTAGGAACTTCATAGCAATGCTTGCACACTTGAAATGAGGGAGCATGTGAGTAAGCCTCTTGCTTACTATACTTAGAATGAGGTTTCCCAGGGCATCAAGCAGGGGTTTTCTTCTTCCCTAGGGAAACCACTCTCTACAAAAATGGAATGAAATTTAATGTTATGTTGTCTCTGCATGCTATAGATTTAGTATCTATTAAAGGCTAAACAAGTAATTCTGTCAGTTCTTCGGTGTTAAAATAGTACCATTTTATGTTTTATGTAGCCACATGAAATACTGCCATGTTTTAAACATGACTCAGACTTGGTTTTCTACTCTTTCCATCTGTCTGGATTAGGGGAGCACTACTGGAACAAAAATACTGCTAATATCCAAGCATTCAGTGTTCCCGATAGGATGAAAATATTTTTTTTTTCTTTCAGGGGAAAGATAGTTTTCTTGGAGATATTTACATGAACAAAATATTCTGGGTTTTCTGAAATAATACGTTGCCATTACTAATACTGGTAGGTAAGATCCTCCTATATCATTGTAAAATATGTTCAGAAGATATCTCTGAGTTGACTGGTAAAACAACTTCAACTTGCATTCTTTTCTAACAAGGACACATGTTAAGAGAAATAGAAATTACCTTCTGGCTAGCATAATTTCTCTGCCAATAACTTATCTGTAGCCAAAGCAGAGGCTTCTGACAACTGTAAACCCTAAAGGTCCTAATCAGGATATCATAAATTCTAGCTTGCCTTAATCTTGAATTTAAGTGTATTAAAATAGTGTAACTAACAACATAAAAACACTTCGTAACACTGTGATTTTATAGCCAGACATATATTTACCATGTGAATAGTGACCGATGTGACCACCAAAGTGTGAGAGAGGTGTAATTTTATACAGCAGGCTCCAAAGTAAACTAAACCTGCCATACTGAGAACAAGATATGCACAAGGAGCTGCAAATAGGCAGGGACATCCTAATGAATATGCAAGAATGACTTCCTGAATGACTACCAAGAGAAAAGAAAAACAAGATGAGCAGTATTGGGAGCAGATGAGACATCACCTCCCACTCCCCCTTTGGGGATCAAAGACAATAACATACAAGCATTGGATATAAACAAGGAGAATTAGAGAAGAAGCAAGACAAACCCACTTTGGCTTTGATGTCTCTCATCAAACAGTTTTTAAGTCTGAACACTGAGACCTTAATGACTAAAAATCACCAAGGGCTGCAGTCATCAGTGCTAATTATGTGGTTACTATATGGTTATCAGCTTTGTAGTATTGCATATTGAGAAGTAAGTTAGAAACGTATTTATAAAGACTAAGATCCATAATTTTTCATGGTGCCAGAAGAAAAATGGCAGTGTCAGGTCCTTGGTCTCTTTCTGTCCTGTAGTAGAGAAGATCTTAAACCTTCCCCTTTGTTGCTCTAAGGGCATGGAAATATGTGAGAAAAATAAATCCTCTTTCATTCCAGTTGGTCCTTAGAGGCCAGAGTGGCTGTGTGCAGGTGGGCTTAATTTCTGGTTATAACCAATTCAGCTCTATAAATCTGGTGTTCATTAGAATTTTCATGAGGACAGATTCACAAATAATTTTATTTAGTAATTCAGTTTTTTAGTTCTGGTTGAATTCAATATGAACTTGCATGATACAGGTAAATGAATAGTATGATTTGTTGGAGAAATAGGAAAGCAGATTCGGAACTGATGGTAATAATTGGGCTAACAGAGTAGTAATGTGTGCTGCAACAGGACATATAGTAACATCTATTAGAACTAAATATAGATAGATACAGATATATAGAGGGTTTAGATATACACGATATGGATATGGATAAATACTCCTGGGTCCAGTCCAGTTGGAGGCACAAAGCTCACCTGAACACTGGAGGGTTTTTGGAGTATCTCTATAGGACAATTTCTCATCCTCTTCTGCCATGTCTTCCATTTTCATCCACCCAGATTTTTTGTGTACCTAATAAATCTTTACCTGGATTATCACTGAGTCCATGCATAACAATAATACACAAAGCAAAATAACAACACCTCACTCTCAGCAGACAAGAAAGTGCAAGACAGTGATTAGATAAAATTGAAAGAAAGGAGAAACATAGGGGAGGGTTTCTTATGAGAGGTAAAAAGAAGCAGGGAAGAAAGAAGGCATTCATTGAAAATATGTCCCATACACTTAGTCTCACATACTGTGAAATTTGCTTATATTATCCCTTCTTCCTATTCTCTCACAATCCTGGCATCATCATTTCTAAGATAATAAGTTGCTTCACAGGCCTGAAATGGGAGGTTCCCTGACTAGTGATCGTGTGGTCCCAGGAGCAGCAGAGGTACTGTGAAGTAGTCTTCCTCAGCAATGCACTGAAACAGGACTCATTCTAAATCAGAGTACTGCAACATTGGGACTCAAGTTGGCTGCAACCTGAAAGTGGACTAATAAATTGTCCATATGGGAGACATGCAAAAAGGTCTGTCCCATTACAGGAGTTCTGCACAGATCTCACAATCTATACAAATATATATAAGATACATGTATGACTTCCACAAGACAGGAACTCATATGATTTGCAGTAAACAAAAAACATTTCTTGTAAGTGTAATGCGCCTTTCATTTAGAGGGGAAGGAAGTAATTTCAGCAGTTTTAAAATACGTTCTACGTTTTAACTCATGACTTAAACCTTTAACCTTGAAAGATGTTAGTTACTGAATCAAATCAGTAAAGGCTCATCTTACATTTAAGCCTTCAACATTACAATTGATAGAGCACAATAAAAAGAGTGCAGGTCTACGTGATGATCAAGACAATGATTTTTTTTTCCTGTCATGGTTGCAGGAAAGCTGTCTCCCACATAAATTAATGAAAATCAAAATTGAAAATAAATAAATTAAAAATGTTTTAAGAAGTGACGGACTGGGAGGTAGAAGGCAGAAAAAGGAGCCAATCAACAAATTAGTAAGCAATATAGTAAAAGGAGAGTTTTAAATACCAGGAGAAAACACATGTTGGTAGTTGATCCCCATTCTGTGGTTTTTTTTCTCCAATCATGTATTTACTCATTTCAAAAGTACTAAAATTTTTGAAAAATACACAAGCATATAAAGAAAGAAACAGGTTAAGTTGAGGAAAGAACCCCAAAGTCAGCCTTTCTATCTAGTGCTTCATTATTTGTTATTTACCTCCTCCAAAATGGGGAGAAAAGTGAAGAATTATAAAGCCTAGTTTGCTCTTCATAAGTTGTGATATGTCAGTACATTTTTCACTAATATTCAGAGGTGATGTGAGGTGGCATCTTGCTCAAATGTTTAGTGACTCTAGAAAATATGAACATGATTACAATATACAGAGATATATTTCCTAATAGTTCTGATGTATTATAGCACACAAATTCACTAGGAAGTCAGATTGACTAATTAAAACTTTATTCTATATGAAACTTGAACAATGAAATTGCTACTTAGCCTTTTATGTTATTTTGTGACAGTCAGCAGACAACTCAGAGACTAGTTTGAACTGTCAAAATAATTTATATATATTAAATGTCAATCCAACTCAGGAAGAAGATAAAATCTGCTTTCAATATGACATTTATCTGCCAGAGCTTGATTTAGATATGCAGAGGTAGCAAGACATGCTAGCTAAAAGTAGTTATGCAGCATATTTCTAAACATGATGTCCCATTTATGTTCAGAATGATGTGGACTGAATCAATTAAGAGAAACAAGTGAGTTCCAAGAAGTACTTTTAAAAAGCTGTGCAGTTGCTTAGTAACCTGATGTTATACTTCATTTCCCAACAGAACTATAAAGCTGTCAGACTGGTAATGGGGATCTCCCCAAGATAAATGGTGCCTCATGCATTTTGCCAAAAACATGGTTCTATTAAATATGTCATACCTAACTTTGGGGAGTTATGCATATGCATATCTGAAATATATGCAACTGGACAGTTATCAAAGGAATGAGTTTTAGTTGCACTTAGTCATAAAAATGCAATACTTTCCCTCCTTTAATGCATTATCTTGTCAGACAGGAGAAGGCACTGGATCCAAGCTGCCTAAGGGGAAAATTTTAATCCGGCTCTTTCTTAGTGCTTTATTTACCTGACATCAGCTTTGTTCTTCACTGACAGTAATCTAGCATAATCTACTGTATGCATCCTAGACTTGGAAATTTAGGTTTTTCTGCCTGAAACTTCTTTGGGAACCCAGAAGTCACCATGTAGTCTTCTGTCATAGGAGTTTGCTTTCACAGTGTATCAGAAGAGATGTGTCTTAAATTTCAGTGAAAATTAAATGTAGGAGACTATTTCAAACCCATTTAGTTAAAACTACAAATATACTGAAGGAAGGATGTCAACCTTGCTTTCTCAACAATTGAAATATCAATTTCTAAGTCTACTTTGTTCTTAGGAACGTAATCAATTTCTGAAATTGAGATAATTAAATCTGATAATTAAGGAAAAATCTAATGTAAAAATCAGCCACAGGAATTCTGCCAGAGTCTGATGTGAATGTCATTTAGTTATTTCAAAATTTATAAATAGGGGAGAACAAATCGATATCTAATATGATAGGGTCAGATGATCAATTGAGATGAACTCAGTCCAGCTGGGTTGATAATATTTACTCTGGAGTTCAGGCATCAAATATAATAATGACACATTTAGAAATAAAAATTACTAATTGGATCAGAAGATTTTCTTTTTAAAAAGTACTTTCTTGAATTCAATCCAAGTAATTTTCACACTGTCTTCTCCAGCAACCCTTGTGCTCCTAAAAAATCTCCTTAAGACCACAGTTTGTTGTTCACTTCTCTAAATGGCAGAACTAGGACAAGAAAGTTCACAGTGCTGAAAATTATAACAGCCCTAAAATATATAGCAAAAGGTTCAATGAGTTGACTTTTTAAAAAGGTGTTTGTAGGTAGAAATACTGGGAAAAAAGGCTGCAGTCAGATCGAGATGAAAGGAATTTGTGGAATGTTTAAAATTGTGTTTCAGTCCTAATTGAATTAAACAAATGTGAGCAAGTAGGGCACCAAACTTTAATATGGGCTAGTAACAAACTTGCTAAACACAGACAACCAAAGGAAACTAAGTCTCTGTGAATTAAACAGATCAGACCCAGAAAGATTGGAAATATACCCAAAGAAACATGATTAAAACCAAACCAGGTTAGATGTTGGATCCAAAGAACTTAATATATTTTATTTAATATGGTCGGATGGACAGAGGCAAGAAAGACAAGAAAGACAAGAAAGACAAGGAAGACAAGGAAGACAAGGAAGGAAGGAAGCAAGGAAGGAAGGAAGGCAGGAAGGCAGGAAGGCAGGAAGGCAGGAAGGAAAGAAGGAAGGCAGGAAGGAAGGCAGGAAGGAAGGCAGGAAGGAAGGCAGGAAGGAAGGAAGGAAGGCAGGAAGGAAGGAAGGCAGGAAGGAAGGCAGGAAGGAAGGAAGGAAGGAAGGAAGGAAGGAAGGAAGGAAGGAAGGAAGGAAGGAAGGAAGGAAGGAAGGAAGGAAGGAAGGAAGGAGGGAAGGAAGGAGGGAAGGAAGGAGGGAGGGAAGGAAGGAGGGAGGGAAGGAAGGAGGGAGGGAAGGAAGGAGGGAGGGAAGGAAGGAGGGAGGGAAGGAAGGAGGGAGGGAAGGAAGGAGGGAGGGAAGGAAGGAAGGAGGGAAGGAAGGAAGGAGGGAAGGAAGGAAGGAGGGAAGGAAGGAAGGAGGGAAGGAAGGAAGGAGGGAAGGAAGGAAGGAAGGAAGGAAGGAAGGAAGGAAGGAAGGAAGGAAGGAAGGAAGGAAGGAAGGAAGGAAGGAAGGAAGGAAGGAAGGAAGGAAGGAAGGAAGGAAGGAAGGAAGGAAGGAAGGAAAGAAAGAAGGAAAGAAAGAAAGAAGGAAAGAAGGAAAGAAGGAAAGAAGGAAAGAAGGAAAGAAGGAAAGAAGGAAAGAAGGAAAGAAGGAAGTGTGCATGGGGGTTGGGGATACAGAGAGTGACAGGGCTTAGGTGGGAGCAAATCACCTATCCCAGGGTCCCATCTTGTTGCTCTTCTCCACCTGGTCCTTGTGGTGGTGGGTGTCCCCTGCTGCCACACCACATCACAAAGTACAGATCCCAGTGGATTAATTAACATTTTGGGGCAGGTTTGGGCCCCTGTCCCTTTCAACACTGTGGATCTGTTGCCCCATGGTGTGGTGCAGGGCCTGGGGAGCCTTGGGGCCCCTTTGAGGGGCCGTGTCCCCCCTCTGCTGTGGAGGAGCTGTTCAGGTGAGGTCCCCCAGCTGGGCTTCTCTACACAGCAGAGGATGGGTGTTCTCTGCCGTGACCAGAGGGGTTTTCACCACACACCCCAAACCTCTCCTGCCGTCCCCTTTGGTGTGAGGGTCTGTGCCAGCCTGATGGCCCGGGCTGCGCTCTGCACCCCGAGGGCGTTGAGCTGGGTCCCTCTGTGAATGTGCTCTGTTCTCCCCAGAGCTGGGTTTGCTTTATCTTATCTCCATCAGGGAGCAGGTCAGGGCCTCAGACAGAAGGTCTGTTCAGGGTGGGATGGTCTTCTCTGCAGCTTTGGTAATACAGTTTTGCTTTAATAGCCAAAGGTCCTTCATGAAGATGTTTAAGCCTTGAATTATAACATTCAGTCCCCAACAGGGCTATAGTAAAAAAAGACCATTTCCCATCATCCTATATCTTTACTCACACCATCTATGATTTTTAGCAAAACTTTTAAAACAATAATTTTTATTTTGTTTAGTTTTTAACGGGAAGAAATCAAAGAATAATTCTTTTGTTACTTCCACTGAACATGACATTCATGGAAACGTTTCCTTATTTTCCACTGCTAGAAAATGGATAGTTGCAAGGGCATGATTTCTCAGTGCGATACTGTGATAATTCATAGGTGTGTCAGGAAATTATTCTTTTGCTTTGCCCTTCCTTGTTGTGCTGTTCCTCAGTTAACTAGTGGCTTCTCTATTTTCAGCAAAGATTCTAAAAATTAAGGACTAATGAAAGAACTCAGTGAGATTCAAACAGAAAATATTGAAATTGTGTATTTTATACATTTATATATACATTATTATATATATTATTATATATATTTATATATACATTATTGTATTTTATACATTTATACATTTTTTCTGAAACTATTCCTTAATTTTGTCAGCACCCTTAGCCCCATGGATTAAGACTAAATTAAAATTTACAGAATACTTGGATAGCTAATGTTAGAAAATATTTTTCCTATCAGTTTACTCATAGCTTTGTATAAAAGCAGCAAACTATAAATTTCAAAATATGTTGGCTTGTAGTGAGTTTAATAATTGATAGCTGTATGTTTGCAAGACAGTTTTAGAACATTGGCATATTCCTTTTTCATAGTGTAATAAAATTTTATGACTTCTTTTTTAAATACTTTGACAAGACTTTCCACATCTTATTTTGGTGAGTTTTCTGAGATAAAATGTTTGTGCATTATTCATCAAGTACAGTAGTTTTTCAACAAACCAAACAATATTTTTAAAAAATTGGTGTTGATCATTTACTATAGTATAGGTCTGCTTGATGATTTTAAGGAAAGCATGGAAATTTCAGAATTTAAAGTTAAAATACCCAATAACTACCTATAACACTGTCTATAATTTTTCCGGATCTTTTTTCATATATGGACATATGGATTCAGAAGGAGATCTGTGCAACTCACAGAACAAATCAATGGGCTCACAGGGTCCATTTTGAGTACGCGGTCAATGAGTCAGTGGTTGCTATTGCCCACTGCAGGAATTACTTTTCCACCAGGTACTGCTCAGTTCTTCTGACTTCACTCTTGATTACTATTGTCCAGACAGCCCATTTATCTTGGGAATGTCTTCTCTTTTCCTTAAAAAAAAAGGTTAATGAAGCATGAAACATTTGCATTGTAATGGCTTAATAATAACTGTCCAGCTACAGCTAATCATTAATATCTAAAAAAATATTGTAGAGTTTGATTCAAATCTTGAAGGGCTTAAGTCTTGAGGGGCTCCTTATCAAGTCTGGTCAAATAATGAAAGAGAATCTCAAGAAGGTATGAAGGTAAGAAATCCTCCATCCTTGAGGTATTCATAACTTGTCTGGGGAAGGCATTGACCACCACTGACCACCCTTATTTAGTCCTTCCTGAGCATGGGCTTCGACTTAATGGCCTTCAGAAGTCTTTCCAACCCAAACTATTCTGTGATTCTATGTTCAGATTTTATATCACTCACTGCTGAGTTTTTGCTGAATGCCATTAAAAACTTTTGGCACAAGAATTGTTCTTAAAATATTTGTTTCATTCTTATAGACTACCATGTATTTTTAATTAAATCTTATGCCTTCCGTAAGCAGAAAGGGTTGGGTTTTGATAGGAGAAAGCACAATGTTCCTATTTAGGCATATTTTTCAATGGGATCCAAGCTAAATTATGCACCACGGCAAATTCTTTGCACAGCTCACTCAGTGTAATAAGTCATTTTGTCTTCTAAAGTCATTTTGTCTTCTAAAACTGATGGCAGATTTGTATTTGTGAAATATTTGAATTAAGTGAAGGAAATGGTGCCTAAAGTGTGGCAACTGCTTAATCAGTGAGTAATTTACTCTTAATGTGTGAAGTATTTTTTATGGGATCATTTATGATAACAGACATTCATGGCTCAATCAATGTAAGGAACAGATTTATGGTATATTTAGTCACAACATAATCCGATGTAAGTACTCTTATTTATTACTATTCACAGTTTAATTATCTTTTTTTTTTCCCTTCATACCATTTACAGCATGCAACTAGAATCATATAAAGCACTTACCAGAACTTTTCAAACAGCATTTATTCAAATTTGTCTTATCATATTTTTACATTCAGATGTTGAACTTCAAAATACAATACAATTATGTCATATGCATAATTGAATGGATAAAAGGATATTATTTTTTTCCCATATATAAGAAACAATAAGAGAAACCATTAATATGGCAATTGATCATTCCTCTGAAATGTCTTTCTTGTTGTCAAAATATTGGGGTCTGTTTTTCAGTTTATATATTTCTGATTTTCCCTCATAAGCTGGTAGTTTCTCTTCTGTTCTTTGAAATGCCATGCCAAAGAATTAGCACTGGAAATCATTATCCACCAACTACTAACAGATTCAAATGATCTGTAGATGCTTGGTTACAAAATTTTACATATTCTGGAATTCTTGACAAAGTGTGTAGTCCACAAGTGTATTAGAGATGCACAAGGAGAGCTATTGTCACCTAAAGTGATACATATCCTACAGTTAATTGTCTTTATTTGTTATTATGCTACTTTTAACTGGAATTCTTACCAGTCATAAAAGGATGATATTTTCTTACATTATTTACTTGAATTTTCTGAATTAGTTGGGAAAAGGTTGCTACAAGAAGTGCAAATTGTTTCATATAAGACATTTTGTATGATGTCTGAGAGTTCTGTACCATAATATATATATAGGTTAAAGACTTCTTTTTCACTAGCAGAGAATTATCAGTTGATCAAATACTGTCTGGATATAAAAGTATTACTTGTGATTCTAGACTGCCAATTATTCATAGCATCTGAGGAACTGTAAAAGAATGGGCAGACTGACATTTCTCTCAAGCCCTGAAGAATTCAGCTAAAAAGATTAAGAAAATATCTATGGTGGAATATCAGATGTTGCATGGCTAGAAGCATGTGCAGAATTAAGAATCTTGCCATTATGATAAAATTCTGCATTTATGCAATTAACAAAAGTCTAAATATACAAAATATCCTAACTACTTTGATCTGAAAAGTAGGGAAAAGTTTCAAATTTCATTTGTGATGTTTTCTGCATTTCACTTAAATGAACATTTAGTAGGGAATTGTGAGATGTTTTTGTTAGAGACTGTATAGGAACTTTCAAATCTACATGGTTGGCCAGAATTAGGAATGTTGATAGAACAAAACCAATAACTCCTGCCCACTAAAACTGCAAACATTTTTCCAGTATTTTAATTTTTAATTTTGCTGATTTTTCTGCTTTTAAATTGAGTAGTCAACAACCTAGCAGAGGACAAGGCTAATGTTTTGTTTTATTTAAGCTAGATAGATCTATAACTCATATAAATTACCTGTAATAAACAGGACCATCTTCCTTGTTTTTTGCCCTAGTTCATATCATGGGTTAATTTCAGCAAGGCCTCTCCTCTCTAGATCTGCAACATTTCTTCATCTTTTTTGAACAATTTGGTTTCTTCGTGTATGTCTCTGTTATGCTGAGTTTCTTTCTGCTTTCTTAAATAAAGAAAAAAAAATACTCCTCTTTATCTTCCTCAAAACCCATACATTGGGATGGCATTGGATGAAACATAGCTTGGGATGTACCCAAATTCTAAACCGTGCTGCAATCAATCATGTCACTTTAGTGTGAGTGTGCCAGTTTGTTCATGTTTTAAACTACACAAGTAAGATTAGTTTTCTATGGACTGTTCCATAATACTGTGAATGTGTCACCCTGGCTATGTAAGTAAATTCTAATTCTTGAAGGTCAGTATGAGCAGAACTTTACATTTGATTTAAAATACTTTATTCTTTCTTTAACTCTCTACTCAAGTCTGCTGTTATTAAAACACATAAGGGTTTCTGTGGGTTTGAGTAAAAATGAGAAGCACCTAGGTTACATTAATTTTTATTCTGGAAGTGTCTTGAAGAGAATTATGAAACCATGAAGATGATCTTGAAAAAGAGCATTAGTTTTGTAAGCAGTAAGACAGTTGAGAAGTTGCTGCACGCCAGAAAGATATGCGGGAATGCCTGTCTAAAACTGGAATATTTTATTATACAGATTAACAGCAAAATTTCCAGATTCAAAACCTGAATTTATTTCAGTTTTTGAGTAAAGACATCATGTGAAACTGTATCCTCCTACATTCATGCCAGCAGATATCATATAACCAGTACTTCTTTCTTCCTCTGGAGTTATCCTTAGTCATTTGATGTATAGATTTAAACTAAGTTTTTAGTTTTCAAACCAGTTTTTGGGGAGGAAGTGATGTCTAAATGAGTCAGCTGGTCATTCTAATGAGATATCACAATATTCCAGAACACATGAATTCAAGAACTGTTAGTCTGCATATTAAATTGATGTCATAATGAATAAAGTACAGATTTTTTGGAGTTACCTAAATATTCTTTACATCCAAAGGATCTTTTTTTTAGTGACTATGTTTAGAAAATCTGAGGAAAAAAAAGTAAATGAATGATTGCCAACTCTATATTTGGATTCCTCAGTAAAGTACTTACATAAAAAGCAAATCTTAACTTGCCTACACCAATGATGAAGTATAATGTCATGTGAGCCTACTTCCAAGTAATCTAAGTAAAAACTGTACTTAAAAATATCTGTACTGCTTACAGGTCATCCAGCATCCTGGTTTCAAAGAAGTTCTAATTAACAGATGTATCAAACCTAACATCAGTAACTACTATCAGAAGAGAAAGCTGTTTGGATACTGCTCAGTGAGACAGTTTTTAGTCACTTTTGAAGGCACAAATACCTTTTGTACATGTTTTACTATGCTCAAGCACAAAGTTTTTTCCTATTTTCATTGCTAATATTATATGCCTTTATTTGTAGTGAATTCAAAATACTGGTTTTAGTATAAATTGAAATCTCTGAAAATCTTTCCATTGATTTCAATTTGTGTAGTCAGACATGCAGATTTCCATTGAGGAAACGTAAAAAATATGGGAATCTCTTAGTTATACAATTAAAATAAAACTCTATTTGTTAACATTATTTGAATCACATGCATAACATAAACTGTTTATTTTGCACTTACCACATAAAGAGAGGACATTTATTGGAAACTAATAACAACATTTGATTTGTATTGATGAATTCAGAGTCGGGAAGTCCAGTCCAAAACTCACCCTACAAGATAATAAAATTAGTGGTAAAATTTGACAATTTCTGGATGCAAAAAAGAAGAAAAAATGTTTTACATATTTTTGAGAGTCAACAAAATAAACAGGATTTTTTCCAAAAAATTAAACTGTGCAGTATCGAAATATATATATATATTTATGTGCATGCCTATGTATATGCATATATGTTTGTGTGCATCTAGATGGGCACCTTGATGTTATTAAAGTTGTAGGCAGCAATTTAAAAAATGAAATAATGTGATCTATATTTAACTTTTACTTCTGATGGGACTTTCTTACAAGATTTCTTATATTTTTGCAAATTGTGGTTAGCTTTCTGCATTATATTATTACATAATAAAGCAAAGAAAAACAATTTTCTAAACAAAAAAAAATTTTTTAAAAAAATCAACTATAATAAGAAACAGTTATTGGAACTTGAATTGAATTATATTGAATATAGAGGTTTTTCTAATTTTTCTATATTTCATCTGTGCTTTATGTCTAGGCAAGAAAAGACGATTACTGTGTTAGGTGACAATCATAATACTGCAATCTTCATCATGAAGTTTAGTAATTTACAACAACTACTCCTACACAGTACTCAGAATCTCCACTTTGCCAAGGAAAACAACTTTTGTTGTTGCCAGATAAACTATTTTGCTCAGATGATGGAAAGATGCAATGTTTATCCTGATAAACCGGAAGCCTATGGAACCTCACAATGTTCATTCTGCAAAACTATGTTAAACATCAGCCAAGAAGAAGATGCAAAAATAATGAACCAGTCTAGTAATATCAATTTACTTCCACATTTGGGAAGTAACACCGAGTTCATCAAGTTGTCAGGTAAAACTCTGGGGTTGACAATCAAGGAGCACCTGAGGGACACCCAGGAGAGGGGTTGCATTCATCAGTGGGAGGGAAAATATGTTAATGATTTTGGGGAAATCTGTATGTGTTTTCCAGGAAAAACAGTGAATATGTATATAAAATATAGTACATAAACATGACCTTTTCTGTACTTGGTATGCATGACAGGCCTGAAAAATATTCCCTGTGCATCCAGCACAGAATGAGAATGACTGCTTCTTAATGCTGCACTGGCGTTAAGGAATTTTATTTTACCTGGTTTGGTAACATGTGACTGGCATTCAAACATATACCAGGTAAGAAGTTATTCAGAAGACACTTCACACTCTTGTTGCTTTTGTTAATGTTTAACATTAGAATACTTACCGTTAATTTTGTGAGTTCAGTCAATAATGTCATTTCAATTTCTTAAACATGAAGTGTTATAAAAGTCTTAAAATCTTGCACAGAAACATGATATAAGCAGTTTCTTTTCTCTTCTGACTTCAGGAAAACCCAGATGTGAAATTCTTTTGGAAGCCTCTTGGTTCTGGCCAGAAGAGGGTTAATTTTTACAGTACCTGGTAAACCATCTCACACCATTGCCTGGAGCAGGGAAAGGGAGTCCCCTCCCATTTAATAGGAGGGTGGCATGGGGAGCCTTGGGTATTGTTTGTGTGTGAATCATCTGACTCTTTCTTGTACCCTGTGTCATTAATATTGTTGCTGTTATTGTTTGTTTTCTTATCTGGTTGCTCTTTCCAGTAAATTGTTCTATCTCACCCTGTGATCTTTGCCTTTTGTGTCTCCAATTTCTCCTCTCCAGGGAGAGGGACAGAGGGAGGGGAGGGAGTGAGCAAGCAGCACATGGATTCAGTGAGAGCTCTGAATTGGAGAATACCATTCCTAAGCCATAATATAGACATCTGTTTTCTTCAGTTAAGGGGCTAAGCTCAGTATACTGACAGGAGTTTTTAATTTACCTTGCAAAAAACAACCTTTTGACAAGCCATTGAGAAGAAAATAGGGATTGTAAAAGGATTCTTCATTGCTTTTCTTTGGTGGTATTGTGGTGTTTTTTGAGAAGGGGCACAAATTACAGAATTAAAAAAATATTTTTACTTAGGTCTGCAGCTGAAGTTGTATCAACGGTGACAAATGGCAACTTTTTTGATTTACAAACTTGGACTTTATTTATAACTTGTATTGAAGTTCTGATATATATTTTAAAAATCTGGAGCATGTTGACCAGAGTGGGCAGTTAGCACTGTAAAAATATTAAATAATTAAATCCAGAACTGATTGCTGCCAATTACAGGGACATTATTTAGGAGAAAAATAAAATAGAAAAGTGGAGCTGTATATGCTCCTGGGTGGTTGTGTTGGCTGGGTCATATAGAGGGAAATATAATGAGTAATCACTGTCAACATTTTAAGTCATTATGGAAATTATTATAAATGAAGATATTTATTCAGCCCATGCCAGGCCGAGGGAAGAGATTTCCAGAAGGTAGACCAGATGGTTAAGTATGTTTCACTACAGATCTGTGCTGACCCATCCCCAGTGCTCCAAAAGTCCCCACCATGTCTCTGGAACACTGAAATCATCAGTAATGTCAGCTGAAGTTCACTGTGCAGAAGTTCAGGTTGTCAGTGAGAACACAAATGGTACCTGATTCTCAGGATTCTTCACACACTTTGAGGAATTTTCTTAGCTCTCTGGGTAAATGAATGAACTGAGGTCAATCAGAAACTGGTAATTTCAAAAAGGTTTGGGTTGTTTTTTTGTTTTGTTTTGTTTTTTTAATAGTGCACTTCCACATCTTTTAGTGTAAAATACTCTATGACTAGAAAATTTTCTCAGCACCTAGAATCACTGGTTTTGATTCTCTTTTTTGAAGGGGCAACTTTTATTTTGATAGCCTTCATCTGTGTTATTAGCTAAACATCTTGCCCTTTTAAAAATATTTATAAACTTTCAAGAAAAAATTCAGTTAAAAACTAAGCAATATCAGATTTGCCAGACATAAAGGAACACTGTAACATGCTATTACAGTAGCAGTGTAATAGCACACTACAGTAGTACCCACCATAATTTCCATCTCTTTCTTGAAAATTTTTCTTCATGAGAGTTTCTTTCCTGTGTAGAGAGCTGTCCTCTTATAAGTGTATCATTGCCAAAATGTCTTTCTGTTAGTGCCCTTAAATATGACCTTGAAGAGTAAGGTATCTGTGACCTTTGTCTGAACACTTTTTAATTGAGCCGTTTTTGGGGGGCTTTGGGCATCTCTTTCATTTATGCTATATTATCATAATCCTCTTTACCTTTTTAAAATTTTGTTTGCAAGACATCAACCTCTAGTTTCAAGGGTATTAAGCTGAAAAAGGCTGAGGCAAGAAGAAAGTGAACTAGTCACTTTACTTATGTAGCCAGTTCCCAATAGAAGGGTTTATTTTGAAGAAGACTGACTAGGATTACTCAATTTCCTGCTTCATTGAGGATCATGCCATCTTAGTTTCCTTGGCTCTGTATATAAGGTGCTTAATGAAGAAGGAAATTGATTCTCAGTGGCAACCACCTGTAGCTACCTATTCACTCATGCTTTCAGTCCTCCCTGTCCCCATCTGACAAATGTGAGAGCATTTGTCACTCATTTAAATCCCATTTTCTGAACACCTTATGATTCCTCTTGGATTTCTATTATACGACTGATGTGTAGTATAAATAGCTAGAAATACTTGTGTAATCTTTTGCATCAGGAGTAGATCATAGTTATTTCAATGCAGTCCCTCTGGTCAACAAGTCTAGGCACTTTGCTGGCTGTCCTCGCTCTGATGGGACTACTGGATTCCCAGGTACTGCTGGTACTAGGTTGTTATCAGAATTTCAAAAACTAAGCTTAATTCTACAGTCCAAAGAGAAGTTCTGAATTAAGACATGCTTAAACTTAAGAACTTGACTATCTGATTTTAGATTCTTGTGGTTGTGTTCTATATGGTTCTGGGGGTTGTCCAGTCTGACATTTTGCTCATTCCTAGTCCAAATCAAAAATGATAAAGGAGGCATTCCATCAATAAATCTCAGAACTCCTGATTTTGAAGATCAATAACTGAATGCATGCTGACATTCTTGCAATCCATACGAAATCTAATTTTACCAATTTTTAAGAGGTTATTTTTTCCTTTTTTTTTTTCCTTGGTTTAGTTTAGTTATTTTGTTTTGGTTTGGTGTGGGGTTTTTTGGTGGTTTTGTTGGGGTTTTTTGTTTGGTTTTTTTTTGTGTGTGTGTCGGGGTTTTTTTATGGTTTTGGGGTTTGATTTTGTTTGTTTGTGTTTGGGGGGGTTGTTTGAGGGGTTTTTTGGGGTTTTTTTTGCTTTGTTTTATTTTGTATTTTACTGATTGGGATAGAATAGTTAGTTTGTGTTGGATTTGCATGGCAAGATTTTGGTAATGGTGTGTGGAGGGTGGCTACACGAGTATGTTGTCTGCAAAAATGCCAGACCCTTATCCTGTGAACAGCAGAGCGAATGCCAGACAACTCCACAATAGACCTGCAGCTGGCCTAGGCAAAGCCCATCAGTGATAGAGGTAGTGTCACTGGTATAACAATCTTAAGAGGGACAAAAATGCATCACTTCAGCTGGAGAGTGGGTTGTGAATATGTGAGAGAAGCAGACCTGCAGACACCAAGGCCAATGAAGAAGGAGGAGATTCTGCAGGTGTCGGAGGAGAGATTGCCCTGCAGCCCATCATGAAGATCACAGTGGGGCAGGCTGCCCCCAACCTCCCAAGATAGGTCCACCACAGAGCAAAGATCCACCTAAAGCCATGGACACCCCACACTGGAGCAGGTTTGCTGGCAGAATTTGTGACCCTGCAGGAGACTCATGCTGGAGCAGTCTGCTTCCACAGGACTGCACCTCGTGGAGGGAATCTCACACTGGAGCGGGGGAGGAGAGCACGGAGCCAAGAGTGGCAGAAACAGTATGCAATGATCTGAACATCACCTTCCTGAGCCTCTGCAGAGGAAAAGGTAGGCAAATTAGGAGTGAAGTTGAGTCTAGGAAGAAGGGAGGTGTGGTGGAGAAAGTTTAAGATTTAGTTTTTATTTAACGTTATCCTACTTCAATTTTATCCTTAATAAATTGAACTAATTTTACCAAGCTGAATTTATTTTGCCCATGATGGTAATCAGTGAGTGATCTCTCCCTGTCCTTACCTCAACCCACAAGCCTTTCATTATATTTTCTCTCCCACAGCCATCTGGGAAGGGAAGTGCTAGAGCAGCTTTGATGGGCAACTGGCATACAGCCAGGGTCAACCCCGCCCATAATCACTCACCCCTGAAGGCTGCATTAAACACTAGCTGTAACCAGAGATTTGAGTCTCTAGGTGCTTTGAATCAAGCACCAAAATGTGCATATGGCTACTTAATATGGCAGATGAGAACATGTTGCATGAAATAAGAATTTGCATCTTTTTTCTCAGAGTAACAGAATCATTAGTATATAGCCTGAAGACAGATGCCTGCAATCATTGTTGGCCATCATATCTCCCACTTACAGGCAATTTAGGTTCCTTTTCATGACATTAAGAGATGAAAAATCACTTCCTTTTTCTTGCCATAAGGTATTTATCTTACTCCATACATAAGTTTTCAGAGTACAGGAGGGGTCTTTTTGGATTAAAGCTTCTCTTATCTCCATGCTAAAAGCGTTGCCTGAACTGTTTCCGTATTTTAAAATTAATGTTGATAACAGTGACTAATCACAGGCCTTTTCTCCCTTAACAAGCACCCTAACCCACTGTTTTATACCTTCCCCTTTCAGCAGTCAAATAGTTCACTGATTTGTTCAAAATAGTCTGTAAGCTAGTTAACTGGATAGTTATACCAGTGTTTTGGGAGGTAAATTATGAGAGGGATATTTTTAGGTACAGAGGAAATAAACTTGCATCTACTGGAATTCTACTAATTAATGGAAACCTGATAGGCAACTTTTCTTTCATTAAACACTTTTTTTTCCTTAATGGAGAAGGTCATGCTGACTAAATGGGGTTTCTTGGAATGTGGAATGAACGATTCATTTGTTGATAGTGTCTTACTAAGTAAGAACATAAAGAAGAGAGCCAAACAAAAAACAGTGTCTTTATTTTTTCCTACAGGAAAACACAGTAAACACCTTGCTTCAAAAAGCAGATGACTTTAGATGAACTACAAACAAGTTGCTGTATTGATATGTTTTTTGAAGCAAGATTTGCGAATTGTGATTGAAACATTTACCTGTGTTAAAATTTGTTTCTTCCTGAGGATTTGGTTTATGAGGAAGTGAGCTGATTAGCCCAAAATATCTAATTTTACAGGAAAATTCCAATCATGTTGAAGAACATGCATACTCCTTGTGGAAAAGGTGCTCCCTAGAGCATTTGTAGCTACCTCTGAAAGACAAAACACTTTTTAAGAAAACTGAAAACATAACTTTTGTAAAGGTATGCAAATATAAACATACGCTTATTTTAGCCTTTCAAGGTCAATTCAAGTCTTGTTTACTGTTTGGAAGTATTTTGATGGGAAAATATTCCATTGTGTAAGATTTGCACTGTAAGCTTGTAAAGAAAATTGTGAGGAAGGAGATGATCCTGTGGTTGCCAACTTGCTTACATAGGGAATATTAAAATTCTTAAAATCTATGTTACTACGAGGTTGCATTTTGGGTTAGTTTCTCCGCAAGCTTACTAACGAGTACTGTGATAAAGTAGTTCTTCCTGCTTGTTATGACAGACTTAAAAGAAACAGGAATCCATCTTACTAGTTCCAGAAGTTTCATTGCAAATATGAGACAAGTATTTTGTATAATCCATTAAAATAAAATAGAACAAAGACTGAAAAATCCTACCAACAATATAAGTGTCACTACACATTTTAGATTCAACACCTACCTGCTTAAATATAGCATTAATAAGAACAGCCGTAGGATCATAGAATATGCTGAGTTGGAAGGAACCCAGCTCAGGATCAGGATCGAATCCTACTCCTGTGCCTGCCTACTCCTCCTACTCCTGCCTGTTCCAGGACACCCCAAAGGACACACCTTGGGCCTGAGAGCATTGTCCAAATGCTTCTTGAACTCTGTGGTCAGGCTCTGCTGTGACCACTGCCCTGGGGCGCCTGTCCCAGTGTCCAGCCACTTTTTGAGTGAAAAATCTCTTCCTGATATCCAACCTAAACCTCCTCCGACTCAGGTTCAGCCCATTGCCTCTGGTCCTGTCACTGATCATGAAAGCAAAGAGATCGGTGCCTCCCCCTCCACTTCCCCTCATGAGGATATTGAAGACTGCAATTAGGTCTCCCCTGAAAAATTCATAATTTCAAATTAAAAAACCCACAAAGGTGGGAGAATTATATGCAGAAATTACCACACTTTAGAAGAGAGTAAATCAGATTTTAATTTTCTTTTTTTTTTTTAGTTTTATTTCTTCTCTTACAAAGCTTGCAGAAGAATTTTGACCACAATACTCTTCAAACAGATCTTACGTCATTCATTTTCCCTCTAGCTTTTAGAATTCTGTACGTGTCTGTAAGTATGTGATCAAAAGAAACAGTCAAAACAGGAGAAAATCCATATATATATATATATATATATCTCAGAGTAACAGTGCTGTCAATGAGATTGCTTCAGCTACAGTTAGGATATCCTAATAATTTTCATAAACAATCATTATTAGTTTTTCAGTAAATCTGCTGTTTGAAAACTGCTAATTCCAAGTATGAAGGAATGTGAATGGACAGAGGTTTTATTTTGGGGTGGGTTTTTTTTGTTGTTTTTTTTTTTTTTTTTTTAATTATTATTTTTTGTCTGCTTTTGAAGTGCTGTAATTAACTTTTTAACAGGAACATTTTTTTTTTCTTTTTGCACACAGTTTTTAACTGCGAATGGATGGTGCCAAAGAAAGTTCTGTAGAGTAAAATAGAGAGAGAATGTGTAGCAATTGAGAAAAACAGATTGTAAAGTATATTTTTCCACACTGTGAAATCCTAATGATGACAGATTGCTGTCATCATTAGAGACTGAGCTCTGCTATTTGCCAAAATGATTACACAGCTCTGACAAATAACCTGGAAATATTTCAGCAAAGAATATTTGAGACAGTAATATATTTCACAACAAAAATATTTGTGTGTATATTAGAACATATAAAGCGTGTCAGGCTACATAGCTCCACAAGAGTTTTCAGCTGTGCCGATCTGTCAATTTTCTTTAGCTCCACAAGAAACTATTAAAATCTCCCTCCAGCAAATTTCGCTTTTCCCACTGATACTACTTTTACCAAGAATCATGTATCCTGATCTTGCTCAGCAGCAGCTCTTCCTTTTCCATTTTCTCACCACCCACTTTCCTTCTTTCTTTCAGACATCCATCTTATAACATTAACACTGTAGGTGTATGGCTGAAGCGTTTCGAGAAGTGAGTTATTTTTAACCCATTGTCTACACATTTGTATCCTGTTTAATTGTGAATTTGTGATGGTTTAAAAACAGCAGTCACCTTTACAAAATTGAAAAAGACGAAGACCACTACACGTGTTAAATTTTTTTAACCTTAATTGAGGTCTTGATCTCTTAATTTTTCCTCCTTCTGATTTCCTTCTTTCTTTATACCATCTGTTTCTAATTTTAAAGTATTTTTCACATTTTTCACATGTTTTAATTAGTTAGGATTTTATTTCTTTTACTTGAATGTTTCTACCAACACTTACTGTTATGATTTTCGGACAGCACAGAAATAACAACATGACTCTCGATATGATGGTGAAGATGAGAGCAAACATTATTGTTCTAAATTCTCTTTCTATAGATTAGTTCGGTACAAAGAACATGATTGGTTATTGAGAGTCTACACCCTTTGTCAACAACCTTGCCAGTAAACATGTTGGAAAAACGCCACCTGTGGATGGTTTCTCACTTCCCAAGGTTTGTTTGAACTCCTCCTTAAGATATTCTTAGGCTAGAATGAGAAATTTCCTCACCTGCCTTTCACAGAGATGGGATGGTGCACTTCTCCTATGAGGAAAAGCTAAAAGAATTGGGATTATTCACCGTGGAAAAGTCTTCAGGGTGACATAAATGTAGCCTTCTAGTATCTGAAGGGAATTTCAGGAGAGATGGGAAAAGACTTTACAAGAGCATGTAGTACCAAGACAAGGGGGAATGTGTTCAAACTGAAAGACAATAGGTTTAGATTAGATATTAGGAAAAACTTTACTGTGAGAGTGGTGAGGCTCTGGAACAGGTGGCTCAGGGAAATTGGTTGCCTCATCTCTGAAGGAGTTCAAGGCCACATTGGATGGAGCTCTAAGCAATCTGGTCTAGTGAAAGGTCTAGTGATTCTGCCCATTCAGAATCATGGAACTAGAAGATCTTTAAGATCTTCTCCATTCCAAGCCATTCTCATGGTTCCATGATCATGCCTAGGTTTCAACAGGATTTTGGCAAAGTTCCATTGCTTAGTTTAGATTCATATAAAAGGCAAACATCTTAATATCGGGAAACAATTATGTGTAGGCTTGAATTCTAAAAGTAATAATCTATAACTCACATGAAATCTGGAAACATATTCAAGCTTTTTATTTAAAGCTGCAAACTTTTAAAATGAATTTTCGGACAATGTTATTGTTTTGATCTTTATTTCTGAATGACAACAACAGAGCTTCATTTTTAAGCACAAATTTATAGAAAAGATATTTAAATAAATTAAATGTGAATGCTATTATCAGTGAACAAAAGCATGTCATACAGTATGGAATAACTAGGATAACTATGGGGATATATGTCATCACAGAAGCAGCAACCAGCTGGAAGCAGGACAATGTTTCAGTCATTTCAATGACCAAATTTCAATCCCAAAACAAGGGCAAGAAATGGAACAGAGCCAGCAGGACAAGCAGGAATCATATGATATCTCAGTCATGAGAATACAATAGGCATTGCATTGGCAATTAAATATGAATTCACAAACTGGTAAATATGAATATCCTGATGGCCCTGTTTACAAGGTTCAGTGAGTGATTTCCTCTGAAGTTAATGCAACAGTACTCCACATAAGTAAATTGTTCAGACTAGAATAGATGAACAGTAGGCATGATTTGTTTGTAAATAAGGTTAGCTGTTGGCAAAAAAAAAACACCCAACATGCTCTCTAATGGAGTTTAAGGATCAAGAGTATTTGGATAATAGAGAAAGCTATAAGGACTTTGTTTATTTCAGTTGTTTTATAGTGCACTTCAGTCACACTATTTGTGAGATTTTAATCTTCAAGGTCCCATATATTTATGCAAAATATATTAATTCATTAATTATTAATAAAGACAAAAATGTGATCCTGTAATCATTAATAAATGGTAACAGTATCTTTTTTTTGTCTCAGAAAATTAAGATGCAGATGAGCAACTAGTCAAAATCTATTATTCTACATTTTTAATATGAGAAGTGTTACCATGGTGATTGTAATCTTGCCATAAACCTACAAAAATGCACAAAATTGTGTCCTCATTCTTCATATCTGAATCATAAAACTATTCAACTGAGTTAATGCTAATTTTCCTGGGGTTTTAACTTGAACAGCCTGTGTTTTATAGTAGTAAAATATCTTTACTGTTTATAGCTTGTCAATAATTGTGATAGACATATCTTCATAGTTTGCGTTAACAAATTTTCTTTCTTTTTTCATTTAACACCATTTTTCCTTTCTCAACATCCATCTACCAAGATGATTTTTAAATTCGTATCTCAGTGTATGCTAATAAAGCCATTGGAAGTAGTTTGATCTCATCCAATTTTTGATGAAAACTTAAATGGTTCAATTTCATCCTTTTTCCTGCATCACTCATGAGGAGAAATATAATTTCTCAAAGTTCTCAAAGATAAGTATTTTATTTTGTTTTGGTTGGATGGAAAGGTTACACTTAAATCTGATGATCTAGAACTTATATTGTTCCTTTAGACAGATGAAATGAAACCCAAACTTCAATGCTTCTGTAAGAAAGAAATCTATGAAGTTGATTTGACTTTAATTAAAAAATTCACACACATTTCAATTATATGCTAAAAACTCCATTCAAATTTCTTCAATATGTAGTATGTAAACAAGTTAAAATATACTGTTATAGAGCACAACCACAAAGAGAAATCCTTGGATCTATCTGGACATGTGTTTCTGAATGAAGTTTTTTGTAGATTTTGCTCAAAGGACTTTTTTTTTCCCTCTAAATGATGTAATTTTCTAAAATGAATTGATGATATAATGTCTAAATAAACTTTCAGAAGAAAACTTTTCAAAAGACAGATTTTATCTAATTAATAGTTCAATTTCATTAAATATTTACATGACAGATTATATATCTTTGCTTTTTGGGGTGCGTGTAGAAATGCTTAAGATGAGGCTATTGAGCACATTTGAAAACTCTATTGCTTCCCTGCTGTTCCTTGTCTTTTAATTAATTGGCCTCTACACTGATTTTCTTAGTTAAAGTTCTTTATGTTTAATGATGCAGAGAAATACTGATGATAGTTTGCTTTTAACACCTAGCTCTCACAGGTTTGTTAATAGCAATATCTGCAGGACAAGAGCTGCAGTCAGGAGAATAGAATATCAGGAATGTGGCGGATCTACAAAAATTATCTTTATTCATTCTTTTAAATTCATCATTTTGTAATATATGCAAGTTTGAACTGCAGGAAGTTATTAGAAGATTCTCAGACTATCTGAGCTTAAATTTGAGGAAGTTAATTCAACCTTAGCAAGGGCTTCAGTGTCATTTGGAGCCATAAAGACGTAAGTAAAAGTGTCCTATGATAAAGGTTTTTTGGTGTGCAACTACAAACACAGCTGGGATTACTGTACTAGATTCTTACAGGTCTGAGGTCTGGAAAGAACTTCTACTGTTTCCTCAATTATTTAGAGGTGAGCAGATTTTAGGATTTGGAAATTTTGAAAGAAAAAATATGTTTACATTTTCCATTGGAACAACTTTGGAAAAAAAACAAGTGACACATGGTAATTAAATGTTTTTATTTCCTGAAAAGATTATTTATTTTAAATGGAAATGCATATAATTAGCTGACAGATAAAGGAACAATAATTTTTTTAATGATCAATGATAGCACTTTTTTTCTGAAATTAAGTACATCAGTCAGGAAGGATGAAGTTCAAAAGTTATACATCCAAGTTTAATTTTTTTACTATCATTTTTATTAATCAAAATAAATTGAATTTATTTTTATTATTTTGTAACCTGAGGTAGCAATGAAGTACTATGCAACCACTCACTTCCTCCCTGTCACTGAGGAGGAGAATCAGAAATAAAAGGTAAACTTTGTGTATTGAGATAAGAGCAATTTACTAACTGGGAAAAAAGAAAAAAAAGTTATAGCTAACAGCTCCAATAGAAACAAGTGATGCATTGTGCAATTGTTCACTATCCACTGAGTGATGTCCAGCCCATCTCCAGCAGCTCCCCCTTCCAGAGAACTCCCTCAATTTATATACTGGGGACGATACTTATTCTGAATACTAACTTTCTTATTTTCTGAGGTCCTTCAAGTAGTTTATTTACCATCTAAATTGCAGTATCTGAAAAAATTAGGCTTATACATAACTATATGCTTTAAATCAATTGTCTGGTATTCCTAAGAGGAATTTCCTAAATCTGCATTGCCAATATGTGTTGTCTCTCATGTTTCAATAGCAATTATATTAATTCTAAAGTGAATATAAGGTCTTGTTTGTCCTGTTTATGGTTTTATAGAACTAAATCTTTGTTGATACAAATTCTGGTTATTATCTTCCCAAACTCTGTTTATTCTTTGAGGGTTTTGGACTTCATTAAAGTTTAAATTTATTGTTCAATTAATCATTAGTTAAAGCAGGACAGTGAAAATTATTAGCATGCTCCAAGTGCAAATTAATAGTTCCAGTAGGCAGAATAAAGTCTTATTGTCATGGCTATCAAAGCTCATGCTGTGTTGGAAAATTCAGATGTTGGTCTTATTCACATGAGAGCATTTACAAACGTGATTGTCTACACAAACAAGTATTACAACGACTAAATGACTAAATGACTTTTTACTGAGTTTCATAAGTACAAAAATGAGGGCTATGTATTGCCTAGGCACAAAATGTATAATTATATGAATACTCTAATAAAGATCATAAAAGAAAAACATAGATTAGAGACACAGGAACTAAGCAAAAAAGACTGAACTGATATTCCTCAGCAATTGTCTAAGTTTATACAATAGAATGTTACAATACAAATTTGTAGGATCTTTTTTTATGAGGACTTCCTGATAGTTGTATTATTCTGTAAGGATTCAGAAAGTTAGAGACAAAATAATGTAGACTGAATAAAAAGTTAAATACATTTGACATAGATTGTAATGATTTAAATACATATCTGATACAGCTTTTCTTCAAAATAATAATAGTAATTGAGAGAAATATCTATATTTTAAAAATTTACTGCCTTGTTTGAAATTTTTCTTGTGTAAGCAAAAAATACCACTAAAGTGTGTATATCTATCTATTCATGCATCTATCCACACATTACTAATTAATTGTTTTATTTAGTTTAGTAGTAATGCATTTGAAAATATCAGTAAATGAATGAAAATCAGATTAAACCTTTTAAAGAAAGGGGGTGGCAATGAATACTTCATTAAATGGAAACAGTACTAATTCTTTCGTTATTAAAACAGCAGACAAAAGAGAATTTGAGTGCTAAATCCCAGTTGAGGTCTGTTTGTGTAGATTACAATAGTCTCTCAGAGACTGTAGTAAAAAGTTTATGATTAATTTAAAACTATTGTTTTTCCTGTCTTTTCTTTGTATTGGATAACTAAATTCCATCTGGCAATAAAAAGAAAAAAGACACCATGGATCTGGTTCTCAGAGTCAAACACAAAAAGTTGTCAAGTGGCTGTGATTGTTATGGCATTACTCAAATCACTCCAGCTGAGGCTTATATTCTAATAATTTATCCCTGTATTCCTTGCAGTGCTTAAACAATCAAACACAATCAGTCATCACAAAGTTTAACACATTCACACCTTAGATATTATGTTTCCTCTTTGCTCCCCAGACGGTTGCGCCTCTAGTTAGGCTTCCTTTGGAATTATGGTATTTAGACACCCGAAGCACAATCAGCAACAACAGCAGGAACTCATGGGGAAATACAGGACAAGAGTCTGGGCTGTAATACAGGCACTGAGCACTCTGCATTGGCGGCTCCCCATGAGGCTTTAGGAGGACTGATGCACCCGTAACTGCAATTCCCGTGGTCTGCAGAGACTTGGCAAGTCGGCTCTTGGTGGCTTCTGCTTCTTCTTCTGTCTAGAAAAAGAAAACTACACAAATAACTGAAGAATAAGAAGAGATCCTAAAGAACCCAAATCTCTGAAGTAAGGAACACTAAGATTTCAGGAGCGCAGTTTGCATCTTTATGCCAAGCAGTGTTAGATTTTATAATATGTTTATCATCTCAATATGTTTCTGTAATATGTCTCCCATCAGATTCTGATATAGTATTTATACAGAGCAGAAAGGACAGTTTAATTTATCTGTCATTCCAAGTACTAACAAAAATGTTTCTATGTCATGCATAGTTGTACATAATGTAATCTAACTAAAATCCAGAGTTATGCCAGCAGCTTGAGCATATTCCTAATTTGCAGAAAATGCCACTTGGTCTTCTGGCAAACTAAATATTGTCACAGACAATATTACAAATGGTAAGACAATGATAAAACATGATCTCTGAGGAACAATCAGTTTTATTTAGATGAGAAAAGACTGGGAAAAGCTTTGCAATATATTCAATGTCTTCATAAAGCTGACAGTGAAGACTAGTTCTTGTGTGCTGTATGAGCTTCATTGAAGTAGTTTGAGAGACATTTCTCTATTTTCAGAAATCTGAATATAGTGAATTCTGACATTTCTGGGCAACCAAAACATGATT
The DNA here is from genome assembly GCF_021018805.1 of Prinia subflava. NCBI lineage: Eukaryota > Metazoa > Chordata > Aves > Passeriformes > Cisticolidae > Prinia > Prinia subflava. The sequence goes on along the minus strand of NC_086253.1, from coordinate 19,436,289 downwards.
TAAACTCCTTCACTATGCCTATGTTTGTTACGTAAGACAAGAAATGGTTTAAAATTACCATGACACAAAATAACACCAGTAAAATGTTAGTGAACATGATTGACATTAACGAAAATACACCCTACTCAGATTTAATCCTCCTCAAAGTGACTTGGATGACCATCAAACATAAGAATTGTAAACAATCTTGATTAAGTAAATAGGCCAGGTTCCTCTTATGCAGAAAGAGTAGATAACTACTATGAAGAATGAACAATATATTAGTCAACCTAAGTATGAGTTTGTATTTGCAGCATATACTTATCTATATATCTGTATCATCTATATCTATATTATCTATAAGTAGGCACAATATATACATTTCAATATAATTTTAAAACCATCGGTAATTTTGTATTTGTGATCCAAATGTAAAAATAATGTAAAAAGAATTTAAATGCATTTCAGTAGAGAACTTGTGTCCATTTCAGGATTTCCATCTTTTTTCTTTTAAACACGCTCTCTCACTGTCTCTCAGCTTAAGTTTGATGAGTGCAATTTTTTTCCTAACAGATATAGTAATATACTTTGAAGAAAAATATAAATTTAGACACAGCAGGGTTTTTTTCCCCAATAATGTTAAATTTCATATTAACATAATTTTCCTTTAGTTCTTATTCTGATTGTCTGGTTCCTCCCTATTTTATTGTGTGATTACAGTTTTAAGCAGGAGCTTTACATCTTAAAATTCTAACTGAAATATGCTATTTTGAGATCTGAGTTTCTCTGGATTCTATTGCTTCCCAGCTGAGATCTAGGGAGGCAGTCTGTGATGCTCATATAATGAAGAGTTTTAGCAGTGTGCTATTTGCTCCTTACCACAGTTGTTGGCACTTCTAGGTGAAAATAAATCTGATGGTAACAATACAAATACATGTAAGTCCAGTTCTGCTTGATTCACAAGGTTTTGTGCCTGGGCCTCAGGCATCATTCTGTGTCTACTCTTCTACAAGAGTTTTTATTTAGGAATCCTCAACAGTTCTGTATACTTATTTTTCTTTTGATGACTCTAAACTAAAGTTTAACTAGAAAAAAATTAGGTAATAGCTATTTGTCTGCTAGACAAATGCTATCACAGCTACCAAAGTCAGGTTAGACCAATAACAAGTCAATGGCCTTTTATTAGTATTGACAGAAATAATATTTCCTATGCTGCATGATGTCAGAACAAGAGATTAAATTGAACAAAGTTTTCATGCTACATTCCTTGTTATTCACAGTTTTTCAAATTGCTCAAATATACTGCATCAATTGGGTGAAGACAGAGAAAAATATTTGATAAAATTTGGACTTAAGAGTCTTGAACAACAAAAAGGAGAGTGAGAAATGAAAGAATATGACAAAGAAAGATCTATTCTTTTGTTAAAGGCAAACACTATAGTCAAATTAGAAATTAATGACTAAACCTTGGCATCAAAATGATGTACTGCTTCTAGGAAGCAGGAATAACCATATTTTGAATTATCTATAATCCCCAGGTTTGTCCTTGAATATTATGTATACTTCCAAAAGCCTTAATATTCCTCTTCTCTTTTTTGACTTCTTTTAGATTTTCTATTGTTATTAATGAAAAACAGTCTTATACAACACACTTATGTTGTTTACAAAATGTTTAATTTTTTTTCTCTTAAATATCCAGTTATATCTGTAAAGATTGCATGTAAGCATAACACTGAGAGCATGTAATATGAAACTCTTTTCAGTATTGTAGTTATGTTTTAGACAAAATCACTATTTGTGAGTTTGTGATGGAAACAAAATCTAATTTGTATGCAATTTGGCAATCAATTTTCCATCTGAAAATCAGTCAATAGCTACCTTAAGTTACTAATTTTTTTACACGTAACACCAATGAGCATGATGTTTCTTCTTTCACACACATCACTTGGGAAATTCATAAACAATTTAGTGATATTTCTATAAGGGCTACAGTTTCGTTAGTTATCATTAAAAAATTTAAATTACAGAATTTACCATATAAGGGAAAAGAATATCTACATTGTTTTGGGCAGTGGTGGCTTGAAGAACATTAACAAAGGATCAAAATTAATAATGTTTCTTCCTTTCCCAAGACAAAATAAACATTTTTTTGTTTATTTATTGAATGTTCAGTGTCTGAGGTAGCTTTGATATTAAGGAAAAGATAAATGACACAGAAGAATTATTAAGTTTAAAAGCTGCTTCATCAAATGCAGAATCAATAACTGTCCCAGTGACAGAATATCACAAAACCAAAACAGGGGGAAAAAAAGCTAAAACAGATTCCATTTCCATGCTTTAATTTCTTCCTGGCAAGGGTGTGCCGCAGCTGATCCTGACGATAAGATAGGAACTCAGGAGACATTTTCTGGGTTGTGAGCAGATCCAAGCAGGAGGCAGGAACTCCTCGTTTATTTACAAAAAGAAACTTATATACACCTCCTATGATGTCCATCCATTGGAGGATTAAAGTCCCACCTTTCAATCCCACTGGCCAAACTAACTGTCTATTACCTTTATTCCTCCCATCTAGAAATATGTAAACAAGGACAGACAGTTAGCTAAACACAGCCAGTGTTTACATTAACAAACGTGAGAGAGGCTGCACATTCTCTTTCAATATGAGCACTTGACACACAGGAAAAAGCTCATGGCAACAAGGGTGCTTTATGTCCCTTCCAAAATCCCTTTCCCCCCCTGTTTTAAATACATTCAGTGAGTTAGAAATGAAGGGATGGAAGAGAATCATAACCACAAAATAAAAATTGAATCATGTGATGTCACAATGGGATGTCATAATAGCATAATTATACTATTGCTCTGCACATAATATTATTATTTCAATGCTACGTTAAAAGTATTAAAGAGTAACTAATAAACCAAGTTTTGAACCTATTTATTGAAGTAAATGTATACCCTAGTTCATGAGATTAACATCATATATTATTTCTCCTAATTTGGAAACAGTTATAAGATGCAATACTATTCTGATCCTTACTCAGCTTTAATAGAATGGGAGATTTTTTTACCTGAATCTAGATAAGATTCAGTCTGTGATAGAAAAAAAAATTGTTTTAAAATTTATTTTAATTAAATTGGAAAGGTTTAGTTGGATTGAATCTTTCTTGTTTAGTAGGGAGAAATATTTCTTAAATCTCTAGAACATTTCAGAAAACAATTAGATTTATTTTATTAATTCCATTAATATATTTTTCTGTCTTACAGGAACAGAGTACAGACAGAAGTATGTCCCACATGTTTAATTTTCACTATTTTATCCTCTTTAAATGTGGCTACAACACAAGCTGTTTATAGCACCTCAATGTTAAAATCATAATAATTCACTTGGAACAAGTTGTTGAAGATAATTATTTTGATAAAGTTCATAAAGAAAGAAGTAAGGTAGTGACACATTTCCACATGTTTGTGGATTATTTAATTTTTGTACCTGAATTTTCGATGGTGACCTTTTCGAGATATAGAATGCAAGTTCTGACACAAGAACTGTCAGACTAATGGCAAAAGAAGCACATATTCTGTGGCAGCAGTGTCAAATCCTTGACTCCTCTGCTCTAAAGAACCTCACCTCTACTGGGGATTGCTCAGTGAAGTGACAATATTTTATGTTCATAATCATTTCTGTTTAAGGCCTTTTTAAAATTGTTTTTTATTTTTTCCAGCCTGCTGATCATTGTTCTAAATCATCTCTCTTGTAAAATAGTAATGCCACACATTAGGAGGGCAGTGGATCAAAACTGCCCATTGAGGACCTGTGATCCTCCCATAAAATGATAAAAACACCATAACAGTTATGCTGGAATTGTATGTGAACTGATAGCATGAAAATTTAAAAAAATCATAGCTAACACTTGTATCCAAACTATTTAATATGCTGCTTATTAAAACAGACACTACAGAACTACACCAAGAATTTCATAATGCCAAAATAGTGCCCAATTTAGGATTATACAGTTAGATTAACAGAGAAAATATAGAAATTAGAAATGAAGAAGTTTAATGGTATTTTTCTAAAGTGTTTCTGGTTTCTTATGCAGATGTAGGCCAGCATAAACAGAGTAACTACAGAATTTCACTGAGTTATACAGAAAATGGTATTGGGAAAAGATTTTTAAAATTTACAATGCTTTGAAGACTTGTAGTGTTTTTGCTTTAGCCAACAGCTAGTAAATTGTCAGTATCACAAACCAAAGTTCTACTACTCCGCTGGCACCAGAAAAGTGGCAGGAATGGTTTAGGTTACAAAACAAGACAGGAAAGAAACCTAAAGGAAGAGGTCAAATACAAAACTGTTCCCCCTCCTCTCTCCTCCTCCTAGTAAATATCCATAATTTAAGGGAAGAAAAAATAAAGAGAAGAGTAAGGTCATTTCTGACCACCACTTGGTTCAGGTGAGCTAAAAAATGCAATAAAATATTCCTGAGTTGAGGTTTAAAGAGTAAGTAAAGAGCATAGTGAAATGTAAAGGTGGTGCACTAGAATTACAAACAAATTTTGCATGGAATTTGAAAAATGTCTGTGTAAAGAAGTCTATACAGTTTGATCCATTTCCAAAAAATAATTAAAAAATCACTAATATTACAGGTCGTTTCATTAGGGAAAGAATATTGAAGGTAAAGTTTGTCGTGGATATGGAGAGCTGAAGCAACTTTATTTAATAATGTAGTAATAACTAGTAACCAAAAAGCTTGTATGTGTAGAGATGGCTCATATGTGCTTGATGTGTGAAAAATCTAGGAGATGGAAACACTTATGCTTCCATGCATGCACCAGTCATTAAGTACTTGGAGGAAGACAGTTCTTCTATGAACAAATTATTTTACAAGTATGGTTTTTTTTATAAGGATTGAAAAATGGCAGATGTCAGAAATAAAAAGGAAGGTTGGACAAAACTCATCTGACATTATGGAATCCCATTTAATCTTTTGATAGACACTGTTGATAAAATTGAAAGCACTTTTTGATAAATATATTACTGTAAAAATATTAGTAATTCAAAAAAAAAATATCATTCTTCTATTTTGCCCTAGAGGAATGCTTTAACACCGTGGTAGCAGATTTGTTAAATACATTTCTTTAATTATAAAAAAGAGACTGTGCAAGAATCAGAGTAATTGTTTTCTAGGCTATCTCTGATGTAAGTCAGGTAAAGATATAGAAAATTCCATTCAACTAACTCTTTTCCAATTCACTGATGTAGAACTCAATAGAAGAAAAAAATCCCAAGAATAGATACAGCATATAAGCAATGGGCTTATTCTCCTCAGGAAACTGATCTGCAATGCTGAAAAAGCAGCTGTTAAGGAGAAAGACATAGATGTGTAACAGAGGAACACGTCTTTGAAAATGTCTTTGCTCAGTAACCCACTTCCTGCTCTCATTTGTTAGTAAAATATCCAGGACCTCAGAGCAGTTTAATCCGTAAGACTTGATCTCCACACTGGTATTAAAAAAATCTGATATTTATAGTCAATCTAAAGCAAGTTTCATTTAACCCACATAATCTTTAGCAAAACAAATAGAAATATAATTAAAACCTTAACCACATATTTCAATCAAACAGTATGTCCAGTGTGCATCACAGGTTTGTTACAGCATCAGACATATGTTCAACTCTTAAAAAGAAGATAGATATTATGATGGAAGTTTTGTAATATTGGCAGTACTGAGTTTCTGTTAAGACAGCTATAGTTTTTCCCCTATCAAGCAATTTCCAAAGCGTAAGTTCTACTTAAATGAAAACTATAGCAAACTTTCTTGGTTAATGAGATTCCATGTTAATCCCCCATGCTGCAAATCAATTATTTAAAGCCTTTCACAGCTAATGAATCATATAGTACTTTCTGATTAATGCCAACAAGCTAGTTGTAATGCAGTGAAGCAATCAACAGTATTAACCACTCTGCTTTAAGAATACTTCACTGTGGCTGAAGAAGAAAAGGCATAAAATATTTTAAAATAAAGTATTTTTGCATAAGAAAAACACAGAACTCAAACTGCAGCAGACAATATATTGTCATGCTGTAAAAGAGTAAGAGCTAATGTATGTTAATTGCAAATTCTGCAATGCAATAGTCAAATATCAATGCTTAGCATTTTTCAGGAAAACCTTTTCTACAGAAGCATGTACTATAATGGCTGTTTCTCACAAGATATTAATGAAATAAAGTACTGGTGCTATAGAAGAAGTATTAAGTGCTGTGGATATTTTTTAAATTTAAGTAACGTAAGTATGTTGTTTCTCAACTTATCTGGGGTGCATTGTGATCAATGTTCTGGAATGGTACTGAGTAAGATTTTCTCAGTAAATGTATGTAACAATGTATGTTATTGAGGAAAGCAGTTTGGGATAATAAGGAAAAAAGATGACATGGTAAATTACCAGTATCCAGGAAAAAAAAATTGTCATTTAAAAGTGAAAAAAAATGTCATTTAAAAGAAAAGTGGTTAGCTACTTTGCTGGTTTTGTCCAGGAAAGAGGTAAATTTCTTCACTATGGCTTTTATGGGACTGTGTTTTGGGTTTGAGACCAAAACAGTGTTATTAACATAGAGTGCTGACCACTTTGTGGGGTGTCTGGTACATGTGGAATCAATTTCCCTAGAGGTGGTAACAGAGCTCCACCAGTTGCTGTGGACTGATACAGAGCACATGGGAACAGGAGGAAGGTCCTGAACACCTGCAATATATTGATGATTATTATGGGGTGTTTCGTGCTTTATCCCCAGGCAGTAACCAAGCACAACACAACCATTTGCTCACTTCTCCACCAAAAGGATCGAGGAGAAAATTTGAAACATGAGAGCTAGGGATCTGATGGGTGGAGAGAAAGACAGTTCAATAGGGAATGTAAACAATGAAAACCAAGGAATTCATGCTTCCCATAGGTAGACACGTGTTCAGTCATCCCCAGGAAAACAGGGCCCATCACACACAGTGGTTACTTGGGAAGACTGATGCCACCTCTCCAAATGTCCCTCTCTTTCTCCTTCTTCCTCACACTTTATACACTGAGCATGATGTCACTGGTCTGAAATATCCCTTTGATCAGTCTGGGTCACCTGTCCTGGCTTTATCTCCTCCCAGCCTCCCATGCACCCCCAGCATGGGTGTACAGCGTGGCAGTATAGAAAGCAGAAAAGGCTTTGGCTCTCTGTAAGCCCTGCTCAGCAAGAGCAAAATTATCACTGTATTATCAGACCTGTGTTCAGAGCAAATACAAAATACAGCCCCATACCAGTCACTGTGAAAAAAAATTACCTCATTTTGGAGAAATAAAAACCAAAACAAGGTATTAGACATACATAGATCACAGTATACTCTTCAATAATAATTTATTGATGATGAATACTCAACTGAGATAAAGTTTGAAGAATATGAAACTTTGAAAATAAAGTGTTGATTGCAGGGAATTTTTATTTTCCAAAATAATATTTTTGTATTTTTACATGACTATTAGACATTTCCATTTCAATATGAAATATTTTTGTATTTTAAACACATACAAATATATACAGAAATTAAATAACTTTTAGAGATAATTATGAATAGAGAATCTTGTACTTAATTTAAAAATATTTAAAATATTTTGGTTGAATTTTGTGCAACTTTATCTTTGTTCAAAGAAGGATCTAAAAAGCAAGTATAATAAATGAAAACTCTTCCTAACATATGTCCTAGGGAGATAGCTAAGCAATAGTCAATGAATTCCTTAGAAAGAGTCTCCCAGATACCTGAGCTCAGTTCTAGATGTGCACTAATTCATTATTTCCTGTGACTATTCAGGAGTAAGGCAAGTAAGATCATTATGCTTTTAGCAAATTTGTGATTGTTTTGTGCATGCATGTCACTGGTAGGTATTTCAACCTTATTGCTTTTTTTCCTTAGTAAAACAGGACAAATAAAACCAGTAGTGGTTGCATCATCTTTTGCAGAATTGGTAATGTTTAGGCAAATGTCAAAGAAGATCTCACTAAACTTAATCATTGCAGCACAAAGGAATTAATCTCCCATGTCTGTTATGATGATAATTCAATCTGGGGTACTTCTATCTCTGGAGCCAGGAACTGTGTAATTGTGGGATAAGAAGAATGGTAAGCAAGGTGGAGGAGCATCAGTCTGGTGTCTAGTACTACTCACATATGGAAGTTAACAGCTTGGCTGCAATATCTGCACCAAAGGATTATTTTTGTCTTTCAACAAATTCTTCTTGAGCTTCGCAAAGAGAAGCAGTGCAGGAAAATACAGAAGAGACAGTCTATAAGAGGTCTACACATAAGCTGTCTCACTTACTCTTGAGAAAAACACAGTACTAGCTCCTAGATGGTCCAAAGACTGCAAAAGGAAAAAAAAAAAAGGACAAATAAAATGTTATTAAAAGCATTAAGTATTTTAATGAAAAAAATTGAAAATATTAAAAGCATGCTTTTTCAGTGATACCTGTCCTCACATTATTTTACTAGTATTTTAAAGTTTTCAATCTAAATTGTATCAGCCTTTGAAATAAAATACTATATCTAATTACCTCTTTTGAAATAAACCTCTCTTTTTCATGTAATCAGAAAAATCTTATAAATCAATTGCTTAAATATTATCAAAATAATAATAACATATTCTTTTGGTGTTATGAACAATGGGACTTAAAATTAACTGACATATTAAGTACGCTAACATTTATGAGTTAATGTAAAAAATAATTCCTTCCATCCCCTTTAAAATCATTTATTGTGCATTTGACCTTCTGAATAAATCTATTATTACAGACCCAACATCAGTGTGAGGATGATGATTACTGTTGCAGTCAGAGTAACTCAGCAAGATCGCAAATAATTGAAACTTCAGTAGTGTGTAAAATAAAATGAGCTTGATTCATTCTATGACCATACAGGAAGCAAGGTGTTTTCTCCTCTACAGTGAATATGTTGTACATAAAATCATATTAGAGATGCAACCTTTTAGAAGATTCTGATTTTTTTGCCCTGACAAATTTTTATAGTTCCAAAGATCCTAGCATTTTTAAAAATGAGTTATTTCTATGAGAGGGAATATTTTAAAGTATGTCTAGATGGTGAAGGTGTGGGAGGCTTGACATTTTGAAGTTTCTACTGACCAGGCAGTAATTTTCAAATAACTTATTAAAAGAATTTAAACTTCTAGATTGAAGGACTGAGAAATAACCCATCAAAAAAGATACTGAAATGTAAGCTTAAATGGGGTGGACATAGGAATAGAAACTCTTTAAGACCTGTTTCCCCCTAGGATTTAATACTGACTTCCCATATGGCATAAAAAATGTGATAGGTCTGCACTTATAAGGAACAGTTCCTACAGGGTGACTTTTCTGGGACTGTCAAAATCTGTGTTTTGATTAATATAACTGGGACATCTTCTTAACATCATGTGAAGGTTTAATGTAATCCATGGGTGTTTCCTTTACTTCCTCTATTTATTTTTTAAAATTTACCTGACTGGCAGAAGAGACAGATCATAAAACAAGTCAACAAATCCAAACAAAGGCATATGAGTGCTTTGTGTGAATGAAAAATTATTTCCATACAATTCAAATGTTCTTGCTGCAATTTTTGCTCAACAAGCACTTATGAGCATTCAGATGAAGGAGTGAAATAAACTAAAAGTGTTTTTTATTTATATGGAATCATGTATACTTCTGTGTGTGAGCCATAAAGGAGTGGAAGGCATAAACAGTGTAATTGTTTGTATATTCTTGTGATGCTTTTTAGTAATTAAGTACTGCACTCAAACTAGCAAATATGCTTATAAAAATTCTCATTACCTCTAGAAGGTATCATTATTCTCTTTTTCATAAAAATGGAAGTGAGGACAATTAGCCTATTTTTCCTCTAAAAAGTCTTGAAATTTTTGTTGAGAATTGACCTGAAATAAAAATTTTCCCTAGCATCTTTTAAGAAAATTAGCCTTTGGTGAAAGTTGCTCAACAATGAGTTATTACAAATTTGGCTTTACTGCTGAGATCTGGATTCTTCCTTTTTTTCCTCCTAGCATGAGAATGTATATTTGCAAGATAAGCACAGCATTGCTTAATCACATATGTGGTGTAATTTTGGAAACCTACGTTAAATTGATTAACTCTGTTAATTGATCATATTCTGAAGAGCTGGTTGTTCCATTTTGATTTTATTCTGTAAGAATTAGAATATACTCAAGCTCAAATTAAAAGAGTTGTTTGCAATGCAGCAAAGATTAACATAGATCTAAAAGTGCAGGCAGGCAGCATCACTTCACAAAGATAAAATACATTAGGGCATATGGACTTCTATATATGCTTTGGAGTAACAGAGATCTGTTAGGGTTTTCAGACATAAAATAAGGCCATAAATAAAACCTCTGAAGAAATATTTGCTATTAATAAAAGCTAATGTCAATAACACAGAGTTAGTAGTTAGGGGGTGTGTGTTAATGTCTCTAGTTCCATCCGTGTCACCCTGCAACCAAAAGAGCTATTGAACTATAAAATGTATGGATTGAAACTGCTTTTAAAGACTGCATTAGGTGTAGAGCCTCAAGTACAACTACTGTAAATCCATGTGCACCTTATCCAAAAGAAAAAAATATCAAGGGAACTTTAACATGTATACTTGTCTTTTTGTGTAGAATTATATCATTTTTCATGATTGAATTTATCTTTTAAAATGTGCTTCTTCAAAAGAATGCTACGGAAAATTTAGAATTGTTTTAGCACCCTTGCAAAATATTTCTTTCATGAACTCTGCATATTGTAATGTGGTGGGCAGATTCAGACGTCTTGCATCCTTTCATAGAAATTACAAAACTGGTTTTACCAGTACATTCTAAGATTAGACTTCACAATTAAAAATACCTACCATCTATAGCTGCAAGAGAGTTTAGAGGAAACCAAGAAGGAAGAGAGGCTTTCCTTTTATAATCACTGCAGAAGTCCAGATCTACTGAAACACTGAGTGGAATTATGTGTTCTTATGTCAGTATGTAGTTTTGTCTCTTAAAATTAATTGAATTCTAATACTCAAGTCAGAGTATATCTCTCACTTGAATACATTAAGGATACATTAAGGATAGACATTGAAATTCATTATGTTAATGTATCAATGGTATGTTCACCCTGCTCAGTGCTGTTCCATGCCAGATTTGCTGATTGTAAGTAGCAGTATTTCTGTGTTTTTACAATATTCTCTTTGTCTAACACACTGCTTTCCCACTCACGTGCTTGCTTGCTTCTCCTGAGACAGGCTGGATACCTTTCTGAACTCTCAATTTGCATCATGAGGACTTAACAAAAAATATGGCCTTTTGGTATGGTATAAGCCAGCAGTGTTGCTCACAGGATAGTTTCTTTTGGTAAAGGATTTTTTTTGTTTTCCTCTGTAAAACAGACTTTATTCTGTAAATCAACTGCCAAATATGGATGACCAAATATATACCAGAGAGATACCTTCTTACTGACAGCTTCATTAATTTCAATTGAGTTACTCTCAGAGATTAATTTGACTCATTAAAGCAAAACCAAGTTCTCACTAAAATTAGTTGTAACCCTCCTGCTTGTCTTAGAAGCCTTAAATATCTAAACTAATATTAGATCAGATAAATTAATTATTACGCTTGAAAAAGTGTCAGTCAAAACATGAAGAATATTTTATATTTCCACCTTTCTGCCTGATTGCAATAGCTCCATCTGAGCATGATTATCTCTAGATTAAAAAAGCAACAGCTAAATGGAATGGCAGAATTATAGAATCACTTAGGTTGGCAAACACCTTCAAGATCATCAAATCCACCTGTATATTTCAAGACAATGGCTATTAAGGACTCTGTGAGAAGACCATGTAATAGAATATTTTTCCTCAGTATTTTGTAGACTGACACAAGTCTAACTGGGTATTGTTGTTTTTATGATAAAAAACTATTTTTCTCTGGGTTGTAAAAGATACAAAACTATTTTTCTTTGACGGGGGAAAGCATCTAATGGAATTTTAAAAAGACATAAATGTTAAGAGAAGCACAAATCAAAGATGCACTAAGCACTGAGATTGCATATTGTCGTTATTATTTTTACATTATTTCCTTATTGAAGTAGTCTACAGAGCAGTAGACTTAGAAATTATATGCATGAGACCAATCAAGTTAATATGTGAGTAATTTTTGTGGACAATCTGGATGAGGAATTGGGCAGAGAGCAGTGCTATAGAGTTCACATGTGCTTCAAATTTGTGCTGTCACTTAGATGAACATTCTTAAAAGCAAACTTAAAATGTTTTTTCTGAGTATAATAAGTACCAGTGTGGATATGTGTCTGTTAGTATATACATAAAATCATATATACAGGTGTCTTCATTACTAATAGGTTTTTAAAGAAAGGCAATGTCTTCTCTTAGCTAAAAGCAATAGAAGCTTTTTGTACCAGAGTATATTTGCCCTATTATTGATTGCAACAAAATTTGACCTCAACATATTTGGTTGACTTGAACCTGGAATCTAAAGCAAGCTGAGGCATTTTCATTAAAATCCACCTATGAAATGGAGACTTCTCCATTCCATTTAAACTGGACTTTTCGTCCTTTAAATACTGAGCAGTATTATTACTTGCTGTAAATCTCAGTGAGTGAATGTTAGGGAGCATGATGGATATTTATTTGACAGTCATATTTTATTCATGACACATAACAGAACGTATGTGGCTAATGGCCAGGAAATAATCACTCTTTTGCTGAATGTATGCATTTAGGTGTTTTATGTAGCTGCTTGAAATCAGATAATTCCCAAAAGAAAACTGCTAGTTCTGCTGCTGAAATACATTACCTAATACTAGAGGATAATTCAAACTTTTTTTTGCCCATTACTAGCTATGATACTAAGAATTTTGTGAGAAATTATAGTCTGATAATCTGCTTCTCTGGAAGTTTTTCTTTTTCTTCCAGGAGTTACCTGGAAGAAAGAAAAAAAGTTTTATAGTTGATTAAAAAAAACAAACTCACGTGCTTTCAGAAATTTTGTTCTGTACTCACACAAATTATGAATTATAAATTGAGACAAAGTGCTTAACAGTGGATCAAACTATGTGAGACATTATTGCAACTGTTTATAATCATATATTGTTTAATAAATTAGCAGTTGAATAGAGGAAAATACTTATTCATGTACCGCCACTAAAAATTAGACAACTTTCTTTTTGTGTGATGACTGTATTTGACTGAATTAGAGAAAATCAACAGTGAAAATCTTTAATTGGGTTTTACAACAACAGTTAATGAAATTTTATAAAACACATTTTCTAGATGTCTGGTTAATATTACTATTATCTTGTTTTAATAATGAAATGAGAGTGGTTTAATTACTTTATTATATTTATTTAAATTTTAATTAATTGCAAAGTAATTATTGCCTTTATTGTATTTTGTTTTTAAAAAGGTAACTAGAAATAGTTGTCTTCTGTTTTAGCTACTTGTATTTTCTTAATCATATTTCTACAAATGAAGAACCCTCTGAAAACTAGCTATGTCATCAAGAACTTTAAATAAAATCTTACATTGTGAATAATCTTTAGCTCTCTAAAACAAGACTTTTAACTTTAGGGGGAAAATACAACTACATAAATATATGATCCTCACACCAAAGCACACACATAAACAAACACTTGAGGATTACAAAGCGTACTTTCCAGTAATTACACACTCAAAGCTATTTAGTCCTCGCCTCTTAAGCATTGGATAATTGGTTTTGAGGAAGGTGAAGAGTAGGTTCTGGTAACAGCTAGATAAAGAAAAGTCATTTCAGAGTACAAAACTTCCTTAAAAAGATTGCCAATGACCTCGCTGTAAAAGAAATGTCAGTGAAGCCCATGCAGCCTGACTCTGAAAGACATAACTTAGAGAGCAAAGCAAAGCAAGGAACACGTTTCTGCAGGTGAGGCAAAAGTAGCAAAGGATAAAGAATTCCAAGATCAAATAAACAACATTTCACTTTTTTTTTCATCTAAAATTGATCCAGGTAGATAGGGATACATTAACAATTATAGAGAGGGGAAGGAGAACAAAGGAGAGGAAAATAAACAAAGTACTAGTGGTTTTAAGTGATATTTTTAGTCACTTTTGTGCATTTTCTGTAGTATTATGAAAAAAACTTCCAAATAAAAGTTAATCCTTACCTTTTTTTAAATTAAAAATGTAGTTTTGTAATTAAATATTTTAATCAAAAGTTTTCTATGAGCTTTTATTGAACATGTGCAAGATCTTTGAATATCTTGGCCAAAGTCTGAAACTCATCACTTCATAACTAAGACAATATCAAAAGCCTTTTTCAAAAATGTGAAACTAAGGGATAAAATTGTGTCTGGAATTTTCTTAGTAGTCTTCAACAGTAATAAAAAGAAACAGCTGACATTTAAAAGATAGTATTCAGGCAAGTTCAAAGTTACCTTGAATTTAGATTTTTTTTTTCTCTTTTTTTTTTTTTTTAATTGTTTTTATAGTGTAGAAATTTCTGGTATGCTGAAATGAAACTGAAAAAAAATACCCCTTTAAATAATAAGACCCCCCCAACTTTTTTCAATGTATTTGATTTTTTTTCTTAAAATTTATTATTAAAAACGGAAAATACAGATGCATCTTTGAAGGTAATTTTCATTTAAAAAACCTCCACATTTTGAAGGAAAATTCCAACCTATTCTTTAGAGTTCTCAGACTGATATTGGAAGATTGTTTTTGTTGCTGTATATTCTACTTTGTTTATTAAAAGCTTAATGCTATAGAGACCAGTTAACTCATTGAACATATGAACATATTTTCTTGATTTTCATGACATTTTGTACTAGTTGAGTTTTACACTTCCTTTTCCATGTGCTTTTTCTCTGTCTGCAATGGTCCTATTTGTCTTTTCTGTCCAAAAATAAAGAAGACATAACTAGACTTTGCTCCTCCATTCACTGAGAATGTGCAGATTTTAATGCATTATACTGTGTCTCCAAATATGTTTTCATCATTTTTCCAAGACCTTACTTGCTGGCCTCAGCATTAAGAAATAACTCACCAGTTGAACAGGACTAGAGTGGGGGAAGAGGGAGTATATCATTAAGCAGTTGTAAACTAGAGTTTGAATGAATAATATAAAAAGAGATAAAGAAATTTAATTCCATATTCCAGGAGGTTCCAGTTATATGCTCCTAGACTACTGCATCTAGAGAAAGAAGAGGATGTTACAAAACCTGTTTTATTAAAATGATCGATATGTTAATCCTCCAGGCTTTGAGGTTTGAGTGCAGTTTGAAAACGTTTACTGAGCCAATGAAGACTGTAATCCAAATTTCTCAAGATATTTCTTCTGCCTTTCTTGCTTGTTTTTGATCTTTCTCATGGTGAAGTCCATTTGAGAACCAGAAGGGAGAAGATACACATATTATCTTCCTGAGTGGTGTGAACACCACCATTCTGTCTATGATCTCTCAGATGGCAAATGATTCAAAACCTGCACTAATAGCAAGGTGTGGCAGTCTAAGGTAAGAGTCCATGATTTCTCTGAGAAGAAGAGCTTTCATTTGTATTGCACATGTGTGTATGATTATGATTATATATATATATACACAAAAATATATGTCACATTCCATGGTTGCTAAGATTTTATAAGGACTCTCAACTGCTTTTCTGTGCATAAAGATATTTGCTATGCCTCACATTTCATTTGTTTGTTAATAAGTAGATTAAAGTATTGAAGTGGTTAATTGTTATTGTTTAATTTTCATAATTATGTTATTCTTTAGGAAAAATGCTTTATATAGATTAACTTCAGTACTCCCTGCTTTTTCACTGTGTTACTGAAATGAAACTTTCTACAGAACCAGTCTAAACCAGATGATGTAGAATCCTCATACTGTAATTAGGGATGAATGAAGCTCAGAAAGCTTTGGGGTTTGGATAATCTTTCCAAAGTTAAGAAGCTTAGCATGTGTTTTTATGAAGTTATTTGGCTGAGGTGATGTTTTTGTAAGAAACATATAGCTTCTATCAGTATTCAGATATTATGTACACATTGATTAGTTACTCTTTAATTGTGAAAGGATTCTCTAAAGTAAAAAATTGTGAAAAGGTATATGAGGTAAAATTCAAATATCAAAAATTGTTTGGGAAGGAATTCAGCAAGGTAATATTTCCCATGGTAGGTGTTCCTACCATTTCACTGCTTAACATTTGATCTTCTCTTTTCTCCATCTTGAGAACTGAAACAGAAAAGCACTTGCACTGCCCTTCTGCACAAGGTGAACTTTAATATTTGCACTGAAATGACAAGTCTCCTTTTCCTTCTTCTCCCAGAAATTGCAGATATGACTATAAGTGGATGTGTAGGTTTTGTGGCAGATAGAGGCTTACCTCATCACCTCAGTTATCCAACCATTTAAATCCTTATAGATCAGACATATTACTGTGCATATGACTTTGAAGCTGTAGCTATTAACTTCTGGTGTAATAAGACGGGACTCAGTATTTGCAATTTCATCTCATCTAGAACTCCTTCTGACAAGAGAAAATAACTGAGGTGCTTAACAGTCCTTCTAATATACTACACCTGCAATTCATGTTATACTGAAACAGAGCTCTCTGACAATCTCCTGAAGGCTTTATTTTGCTTGTCATTTTCTTTAAGGTATATTTCAAGTTCACTGAATTTGCATACATTATAAATTTAAAAAAGAATAGTGTCTCCTTGTCCATAGTGGCAAAATTTCTAGTTGTAATAAAACTCAATTGCTTTGAATAAAACTCTTTCACTATATCTGATTTATGGACATAAGCACTGTAGCATGAGAGGTACATTTATTATGTACATTTAGGCATCACAGGTATTTCTTGTCTAATAATAGTTCATCAGCTTGTACTGCAGCATGCTTACATCAAAGTCTTTTCTCAGTCTTACAAGGAGAAAAGTGATTTAGCTTTTTATTTGCCATGCAGTTAACAGAATTACAATGTGAATATATATTTTCTCTCATTTTTGTTTCTGGTAGAAATGCTTCTGTCAGTGCTATTCACTTATGATTAAAAAACCCCAAGCGGACTTTCTCAAAACTGAATGAATAAGACTGTGAAAGTGTTTGGTTTGGAGGGTTTTTTTGGTGGGAATTGGAGGGGTTTTTTAAGAAAGTCCATGTTTTCTTTTTTTTGCTCTTGAAACATTCTAAGTATTTTACTCTATGACCATGGTTTTAAAGGACAAGAAAGAAAAATAAGACAGTGAAAAATTTTAAAAGTCAGGTATTATGAACAGCATTTCTTGTGCCCTTGTGTGTCTGTGTGTGTTATGGCTTTCTTTTATTACACTTGGTAGAAGAAAATATATGCATAAGAAATTGATATATAATCACTAACTACACCTAGTTTAAACTTGTGATTGATAACATTCTGTATATAATATCTGGAAAAATTTCTTCAATTCCACATTTTCTTGCAAATTTTAAGGTTCTGGGAAGGAACACCTTCTTCATTTCCATATATTCCCATATATTCCCTTCCACTATAGTTACAATATTTTGTCTGCTGTGTATTTGTCATGGGTTAGCACTGGCCAGATGTTAGTGCACCCATGAATATATGTTTTTTTCTCTAACAACTCCTGTGGGATGTGATCAGGAACAGAGCAGAGCAGGCTTAAATCTTGAAAACAAAAAAAAACCCACTAAAACTTTATTAATTACATAAGAACAGGGACAGAAATAAAAACTTCTTAGAACATTTCTTCTCCCAGTCTTTACCTCCCCACCTATCACTCTTCACAGACCAACCCCTGGGTTTTAGATCAAACAATCACCACTCAAAAGCAAACTAATCTTCAATTCAGCAAGGGAGAGAGGAGTCTCTCTCGCACCACAAACTGTTCTTCAGAAAACACGGGTCCACCCCTTATGTGTTTCTATGTTACCCATAGCACCGCCCGGAGAAGTCTGCTAAGGTGACACTCTCTTTTTCCTATGTCTAGCGCTCTCACTGCTGTCTCATAGGCCACAACTACATACAGGGCTTTTTAAGGATGCTGCATGCTGAGCTCTCCTCCTTTTCACCCAGGGGCCGGGGTTCCAGGAGCAGGTCTGCCCTGAGGGCAGAGGGCGCCACCTCACCCTCCCCCTCTCTTCTCTGCTCGCTACTCACTTCAAGTGCCAGTCACTGTAGCAAAAGCAAGGGGCAGCTGTATCTACCCAAAAATGCAGTTTATGTTTAAAAGAGACTCAAGTTCAGTCCATGGCTGACATTATGCAAGAAAAGTCTAGCTCCAAGGCTACTCTTCTCATTCTTCCATCGAGTTCTTTCCTATCATGCTTTATCATCTCGGTCCCAGGCCGCTTCCCTCTCTCCGAAAACCACCAGTCATGAGAATCGATGTCTAAGAAAAGTTTCTTTCTGCCAAGCAAGGGTTAACAGTTTCTTCTCAGCAGGGTGCTGCAGGCGAGGCACTCCCAGGCTCGGCAAACCCCACGTGGCTGAGCACCTTCTCCCGGAGTTTGGGGGGAAGGAGGGGAGTGAAAACACACAGAAGGCACTTCCACAGTTTTCCACCCCTCCATCCTAGATGGGGCAGCTCAGTTCCAGTCCTGTCCATTCTCTTCTCCCCCTGGGCCCCAGCTTACTTTAGTTTCACCGCGTGGTTGTCTTGAGCCTGGCCACGTGGCTTCCCCCTCCCCCACTCAGCCCAGAGCTGAGCAGGGGAGAGATGTTTCCACTGCTAGAACCGGAACCCAAAAGAGGCCGACCCCCCCCCAGACTCCTGCTTTTAACTCTTTGTGTCCTCAGAGGCGTGTCCAAACCTCTGAGTGACCAACCCAGGTGCCAGCAGAAAAGCTGATCACTGATTGGACTGCCCACATCCCCCTAGAAGAATTCACCTCCCCCCTAACCACGACAGTATTATAATTGATTTTTTAATTGATTGTGTAACTTAATATGTATTTATGCAAATACTTTTGAACTTCTGTTTTTTTTCAAGTTACTAAGAATCTCAATTATATCTAACTGATAGCTCCCTTTCACGCATTTTTGACACTCACTTAAAAGCAAATTGGAGTTCATTTATAAATATATATTATAAATTTTTAGTTTAGAGAATCCTTTCATCATTAAAAATACTGATAGAAGCTATATGTTCTTGTAAAAACATCACTCCAGTCAGATAACTTCATAAAAACATGACTATAAATAGACAAAAGAGAAGTTTGATAAATAAAATATCTCAAACACACTAGGAGAAGAAAACATATATCTAAAGAAGTTTTTCAGAAAAAAATGACTTGATTTATAGTGAAGGAACCACATACGGATTAAAGGATTTTTTTAAACTGTGTATAATGAGTCTGACATTTTTGATCTCTTCTGATGACACCTTCACTTTATTATGACAGTGGAGAAATCTTTCCTCTTTGTGACCACTGCTTGCTAGTAACTCAACAATTTGAGGGGAGAGCAAGACATTCTGTTTAAAGGCAGAAATAAATATTTAGAATTTCTAGGATTTTGTTTATTTTATGATAACCCTCATTGTATCTTCTGAAATCATATAGGTCTCTAAGAAATCTAAATTAAAAAATCAACAATACATGGAATGAGAAAATGAAAGCAGGAGATCGTTCACGTTATTATTTCTGAGATAATATTTCTGAGATAGAATTATCAATGCCACATGCAGTTTAAAAACCCCAATATAAATAGCTGCCAACCTAAAGATACTTTACCAATTAAAAGGAAATATAAAGTGTTTGATGGAAAAAGGGCTAAGGGTAACTGTTTTCCTTACAGAGATTAAAAAATGGTACAAAAGACAGAATGGAGAAAAAAATATCTGAGACCATGTCCACATGGAATTAGGAAGAAAAACAGTCAGGAGCAACCTGAAAATGAATACTGAATGCAGCACACATACCCATCATAAGTAATAGTTATAATAATCATCATCATAGTAATAATTTAAAACTACAACAACAACAACAACAAAAACAACAAAGAAAAAAAAAAAAAAGAAAAAGAAAGAACCAATGAGATTATTATGATTAGGTAGTTACTTAGTTTTATATAAATACCTAGTTTTATATAAAACTTCTGATTTCAAGACTTCCTTATTTCTGAAGAATTTGTGCCCATTTGTTCTTTCCCATGGAATCTTTGCCATTTCACCCCAGAAAAGCAAAATTGTGAAATAAAATTCACCATAGAATTAAATACTCTGAAGCAGTTATAAAAAAATTTTAATCAGTAAAAGATTTTAGAGCAACTTGATGTGAAAGAATTGGATGTAGATCCTTAAAGATTATTTAAATTAAAAGAATGAATCTGAAGATTTTTTGCTTTGAAGAAAAACACTTATGTAAGTTTACAATTTCCCTCATGGTGTTCCCAGTATGTTGCAGTATGTCTGTTTGCTTAGTCTTTTCATTCTTATTCTTTTAATTTAAGGAACATTATAAAGTAAGCTGCAGAAGTGGGGTGAAAGATCAAGAGAATAGGGTCAGGGATAACATCATGGCTCTTAGATTCTAATTGTGTAATAGCTGAACTATGTCCATGTAACAGTTAAAATAAAACATTATGATATTCTGTACTTCCTTTGCCTATTTATCTTCATCCTCATTATTTTTTAAATATGTTATGTGGCCTTGTTTTTATAAAAAAGTATTTTCTACCTGCAAATTACCCCTTTCTTGTAGAATATTGTGTGCCCCTGCTTCCTCTGAGATGAAAGGCCAGCCAGAGAAGAGTAGCACTTTGTTTAAGAAACAAGTGAGGAGAGGTCATCACAGGACACATTTTATACTGTTATATGATGTAGGATTCAGCAGCTCAGCAGTCCAAATCTAAATAGACAGTGTAAGAAAACTCAGGTATTTTTATATTTTTCAATATATAAAAAAAAGGTATATCATTTATATTCATGTTCTTTATAGATGTTCCTTTACATCTAAAGATTTCCTTAAATATTTAAAATAATAGACATTTGAAAAAACATCATTTAATAATATATTATTAATTAATAGCAAAGCGTATCTGCCTTATCCATATCTTCTGCTAAAGATTAACACCTGTTTTGAAACACATTGCTTTTTACTTTGCCTGTCAATACTATAGATTTATTACACAACGTAAACTCAGCAGTCAGACCCTGTCTGGAATTTGAGTAATTCCAGGAAATCCTTAAAAGCTGCACCTAATCTTTC
The DNA here is from genome assembly GCF_021018805.1 of Prinia subflava. Lineage (NCBI taxonomy): Eukaryota > Metazoa > Chordata > Aves > Passeriformes > Cisticolidae > Prinia > Prinia subflava. The sequence goes on along the minus strand of NC_086253.1, from coordinate 19,415,057 downwards.
ATACATATTTAAATACTGAAATATTATATTATGTCTGGAGCTTTAACTTACATTCACTTCAGTAGATTACATAGTGTCTGGCCACATAAAAGCTTAAAATCTATTTTAATGTAAAATAAATAATTTTCATTTCCATTAGTAGCTGTAATTCAATTAATCAGTATTAGCAAACTAGATAAAATTATTCTAATTTGGACATAGGCATGTGTAAGCACAAAATATAATTCTTTTACTGATTTCTTACCATAAATTTCTTTTTTTTTTTTCCTGAGTTGACCAATTTTTTCCTTCAACAACTTTATAGAAGCTCCCTTGAGAGACATTAGGTGTTTAAAAAGGATATTAGCTGACAACCAACCTGAAAAGTCGAAGACATGATTCCTAATCAGCAGAAAGCCCAGTGATTTATTGCTGTTGATTAGTGTGAGATTCTCGTTTGTCTTCAAGGACCTGGAAAGCCAGTCAAAGGCTTCTGGGAAGTGATAGACTTTTAAAAACTTCAGCAGCTGCTAATCAAGAGCTTACCAATTGATCGCTAAACCTCAGGTTCATGAAATCATATGAGATATTTCAACTGCTTTACAACTAAAATTCTCTGGACTAGTGCAGCAAAATTGTGCTTTAAAAACTGTTAAGGAGTACATAGGATGGAGCACCACTCCTGTGAGGAAAGGCTGAGAATGGGTTTGTTTAACCTAGAAAAAAGAAGGTTTAAGTGTGGCCTTTCCATACCTGAAAGGAACTTTCAGAAAAGATGAGGCAAGACTGTTTACAAGAGCATATAGTGACAGCACAAGAGGGAATTGGTTCAAATTGAAAGAGACTAGGTTTAGATTAGATATTAAGGAAAAAATTCATTACTTTTGAGAGTGTTGAGGCACTGGACCAGGTTGCCCAGAGAAGTGAATGCCCCATCACTAGAAATGTTCAAGGCCAGGCCAGATGGAGCTCTGAGCAACTTGGTCTAGTGGAGTGTGTCCCTGTCCATGCCTGGGTGCTTGGAACTAGATGATCTTTAAGGTCCCTTCCAACGCAAGCTATTCCAGAGCTCTATGATTTTACAGACTGTAGTGGGCTCATTGTGAAAGTACAAAATGTTACCCCTTCATCAAATGATCAGATTACCTCTAAATGAGAGGGATAAAACAGTGGAACAGTGATTAGGGGTAAATACTGTGATAGCAAATACTTATGTTTCCCAAAGCAAACTGTTTGGAAGATCTGGATGGGTTTCTTTTTCCCCGAGGAAAGGAAAAATAAATCAATCCATTTCTTTCAGATATGCAAGTCAAAAAACTCTAAGTAAAACCGTGGTCATGCAGTTGGGTCATAGGAAGACCTCATTATATTTCTCATTCTGCATTTCTAGTTGCTTTTGGTATAGCTGCAGTTTGCCTCTCCAGAAATCCAGAAAACAGCTTTCTTGTTTTATCTGAAAATATAAATGATTATGTATTAAGCATCAACTGAACTATAGCAACACAGTCTTACTTTTCATCAAAAATTTTCCCAGATAAGTATATAACAAGTGTAACGTTTTCTTCTTTTAGTCTAAACTGTCTGCATTAATTTACGGTTTTAAAAATAATATTTTTTCTCAATCCAGTCATGATTTTCTGGGTGATTCTTTTCCTCATGTATGGAATCTATTTAGTCTTTCCTTGCATAGAAAGTGCTTCATAAAACTGAAAATCCTCATCATCTATAATTTACATCAGCAGAAAACAACAACAATCACCAAACACCTAAAAATTTGAACAAATAAGAAAACAGTAGCTATGAGGGAAGGATTTTTTCATTCTTCATTAAAAAAATATCTTAGGCCTTAGAGCATGGAAACATATTTTTTAACCTGGACCTATTGTATGCATATATAAAAATAGGAATAATTATATATTTTATTTAACGATTCTAATTAAAATGCCCATATAGTCAGAGATATTAAGTTGTATATGAAATTTAGCCCAATCTATAATAAGGAGACACCTCAAATACCAAAAATACTAGGGTTGTTTTCAAATAGTACCTTTGGTGTCATACCCCAAACAGCAGTGGCTGGTGGGTAATAGAACATCCACAGATCAGTTCAGTGACAGATACAAAGGAGTTTTATCTGTTTCATCTGTGAGAGTGTTTCATGTCAGTTTTGGACACCAGGCTGTGTAGGAGGTTAACAGTTATCTTAATGCGCATCCATAAATGAAAAATCACTAAATGCATATAATCAGATTTTTTTCTTTATTAAATAAGACAAAGAGAGATATAGATAAATTTTTATCTTTTAGCTTGAGGCTGAAGTCACAAGGATTGTTGAGCCAGTCTCCTATCGAAGAACTGTTTTGATCTCTATGCTATCTTACCTTCTACTCCTCCTCCTTCCTTTCTCTTGCCCTAGTTCTGACAGTAAATTTTCTTTCTCTTCTTTATATCATTACTGGTTAACTCATCAGCTCAGAAGAATGATGTTCATTGCAAGGGGAGAGGGAGGAGAAAGGTGTTAGTTTGAACTAGTTCATGGAGGAGATCTGTGCTCCAGTTTTACAACATAAATTACTGTTATTAGGGCACAGTAAAGTTAGAGGCATAACACGGAGGCACAGGCTGATTTGTTCAATGAAAATATAACAATACAGCATCATAGCCTACCATATAACCAGCTTTTCAGACTATACTCTAGTAAAACCACTACTATTTGTTCTAAATACTCACCTTGTGTATATATCCAAAGAAGGGAATCTAAGTCTAGAGCACAAATTTATGAAAAATATCTGAGTGAACAGGAGCTGTCTTACCTGGAGAATAAGAGGCTTGGAGAAGACCTTGTCACTCTCTACAACTGCCTGAAAGGAGGTAGCAGGGAGATCTCCTCTCCCAAATAACAGTTGATAGGACAAGAAGAAATGGCCTCAAGCAATGTTTAAATTGGATATTAGGAAAAAATCCAATGACCCTTCTCCTCACAGAAAGGGTCATCAAACTTTGGAAGGGCTGCCCAGAGAAGTGGTGGAGTCATGCCTCAGGGTATTTAAAAGATATGTAGATGTGGTACTTAAGGATATGTTTTAGTGTTTGGCTTGGTACTGCTGGGTTCCTAGTTGAACTCAAGGATCTTAGAGCCGTTTTCTAAACAAAATGATCCTATGATTTTATTATCAAATGATGAGTTTGAACAATATTAAATGAAGCATATTATGGAAGACCAAGATTACCCCTTAGCCAGTGCAAAAATGGAATAACTACATTGAATTAAATCTATACTGACATAGATGTGATGGAATATAATATGATTAATCAACTTGTTAAATACCTTTTCTCCTAAGGGACAGAGGACAAGAAGTTTCAAGAATATTATATTATCAATTTTATTTTAAAACAGGTTCCCATATTTGCGGAGAAAAGTATTATGAAGTTATATTTATACTGCAGAACAACCCAGAACAGGGGAGTAAATTGGTCATGGCATGCCTCCACAGGGGAAAGCTCTGAATGGACTCACCATTTAGATTTTAGATTTGAAAGCACAAGAGTAAGAAATCAGTTCTGAGTTATGTGTAGGGTTTGATTACTGTAGCTTCTCGCTAAATTACTAAGAGAAATATTGTAATGTCATCATTTGTTGTTTCATGAACTGAGTTTCTCTATAAAGTTTATCAGTTACACATGATGACAACATGAAGGAATAGCCTCAAGAATGAGGGAAATTTAAGGTTGTTTTGAATCTAAAATGTATGATTTTTTTTTTTATTTTTGAGGTTACATGTGGGCTTTATTCAGCCTTAAGTGTTAATCAGTAAAACCAGTAATTTATGAAAGTAAATGCAGGAAATAAACTAAAGCTGAAAGAAATGCATTATTTTTATTTATGGAAAAAGAACATATTTTGTAGGAAACTATTCAGGTTACTATTATATGGTCTCCTACAGATGTCAAATCTCCATAAGTGAGACAGGATTCTAGGAAAGCATATCGTTTGTCACTAGATGAAAAAGGGCATATAAACTGAGGCTTTGGAGAAATATATTACTTGTGCAAGCAGAAATACATAAACACTGTAAACATGGAAGCTATTTCTTGGTTCCTGTGGTGATACACTTTACAAAGTGCTTTTGTTATTGTACGGCAATTCTGTATGACATTTGCTTCTGGAATGTTTTTTCTTGTTCTGCTGATACTTTTCTCTACCTGTTTATTTTTTCCCTGTAAATAGCAAAATCTAGAATTCTAACATAATTCAGAAACAATGAATTATCCTGACTTGCAAGATATGGTCAAAGCTAGTATTGGAAATAAAAGTCCCCTTTGATATTATGCATCTTTTTGCTAGACAGATCCATGTTAAATGTCAATTGCTTGAATGCATTGCACTGTGGGGAAACCAAAAAGCTTCTTCCATAAAAAATATGGTAGTCATTCTATTTATCGTAAGAGGTTCAGTGACTTCAGATTGTGGCTAGAACATGTGATATAACCCTGTACATAAAGAGATCCTGTGAATGTAATACTGCATGTATCAAATAAGTATTAAAACACAACTGGCCCATTTCCACCCATGCACTCAGATATGAATCATGTTGTTCAGTTTATTCCAGAGCAGACTATAGATTTGAGCTAATATTTATACGATAGTTAAGGTCTGTGATTTCAAACAGGACTCTACCAAATCGTCAGCAAATGTGCACTTCCAATGGATCTGGCCTTTGAACATGTTTGAACTACAGTTCAAACACTCTTCTGGTTCATGCAGGACCTTGATCTCTACTTGCTGCAAAGAACAATTCTAGGCATGAGCATCACAAATAATTTCAAGTGTTCAGGGAATTTCTTGGCCAAAAGCTACTGGATTGGATGACTGCAGAACAGATACTTTGAATCACAGCCATGTATTTAAGTATTCAAAGATCTTTTGATTCTATCATGTCTCCCAACAAAGAATTTAGACTATGCGTCTTAAATAACTATCACAGATGTTGCTATTAGCATTTGGAAAATATAAATATGTGTAGATATAGCAGAGGCCACCTGTATCTGGAAAAATAGATATACCTTAAGCAGCTTTTAACACCAGCTTGTTTTCAACTTAAACCTGAAGAACACCAATGTACACAATTTTCTAAGCCTTTTTTTTTTCCCAGTGCTCTTGTAAAAATAGAATTTCCATTCTTCTTTTACAAATTTACATAACATTACATGCTAACTGAATCTTTTGTGCAAGGCCCTACTTATGACCTGTTCATCTTGTTATCAATTGTTTCTGAGAGATCAGTGTGAACCAGAGTTTGGTATCTACTGCCTTTTCTGTTGATGCACAATTTTATCTTGGGACAACAACAGAGGTCTTGAAAATATGAGCATGGGTTGAAAGCAGAAGCCCCAGATCAATAAAACTGCACTGATAGTCAATTAGTGATCACTGAGAAAACATGGCCTTGAGAGCTGGGTGAAGACAGGTTTAGCTTTAAGAAAAGGAGCAGCAGCTGAGCAAAGTTTAAAAAGAGCACAGCAGTCACATCCCATTGGGAAAACAATCCTGCATCAGTGCTGCAGAGTGCAAAGTCTAGAGGGAGGGGAGACCATGGGTTAGCAATTCTCTAGAAACATGACTGTCTTACAAAAGAAAAGATACCAGATTTGAGGACCTGGGTGAGAGAAAAAGAATCCAACTACTGCATTTCTGTCTTCTCCTATCAACAAGCTTTGTAAGCTGACTAGCCTGATAGCTAAGATTTTATAAAGGAGTAGCTCTACACATTGTTGCATACCCACAGCTAATATAAGACTGTATAAAAGTGGTACCCCCGGAAGAATACATCAAACACCCCTGCCACTGAGAAGCCCAGGGTGAAGAAGGAGCAATGGGCTGCCAGTGGATCCACAGGTGTTTATTATCTTCTGCTTGATCTCACCCTCCCTGTCCCTCTGCCCTTTTTCTACTTGTTTCTAGCTCTCTACCTCACATTTACTTAAAAAAAAAAATCTGTATTATTGATTTCTGCATATGGGTATTATTGATACATTTATGTTGATTATTGATATCTGCACCATAATTTGGGCAAAGGCATCTCTCACTAATCTGATGATAAAAACAGTGTCACTTTGAGAAAGTTACATCTTTATGTTCCAGGCCGACATGTTGGCTGCCACTGGACTTGCGCTTAGCCATATAATTATGCTATAGCTCTGCTTTACCTCCAAAGAATTTCATTCCCTTTTCTGAGGTAATTTTCACAAAAGAATCTGTTGATTCCAATCCATCAGGTACTGGAGGTTGTGGAAATTTTTATCTGCTTAATATCTTAATGCTTGGGTGTAATATCCATATTAACTTTCATTATCCTTCGCTAAATTTGTATTTCTAAATACATTGAACCTCATAACAACTATTTTTATGTGTGTCACTTCAGTAAGGAACTGGTTTTACTTTCAGTGATTAGTGAAAACAATGCACATCTATTAATCATTTTCTGTGTCCAGACTCTGTACCTATTACATTCTTTATTATCTGTACAATCTGCACATTGGGGTTTTTTCTCTAGCAGTTCTTAAGTTCTGTGGCAAATTCTTGACATCTTTTTATTGCACATTATATAGCAGACCTCAGTTGAAGCTATTATGAAGAATAAAATATGAAGCAAATAACACAATCACAGACATTTCTTAAATAGTATTACCTGGGATGAAGTAACATGAAAAATTTTAGTGCACGATTTGCCACCAATTTGTACTTAACATCAAGAAAAATGTGCTATCTTGCCAACTTCTATGACTGTGTATGCTTTATAATGCACTGAAGGAAAATGTAGTCCAGCTAAATATATTAAAAAGAATGTGCCTGTTAGTAAAAGAAAGCCTATTCTGCATCATGTACGTTGCAATAACAGCTTCTTTTCAAGTACTTTCTTTGTTAAAAAGGATACATTTGCCAAAGTTGAATTTAGTTGTGTAATTCCTGAGTCTTTTTAAACAAATGTTTTTTAAAATAATTCAATTGGCAAAAAAAATAAACAGATTTGTGAAGTACCAGGGAAAGAGGACATTGCCAGCTTTTACTGTACTGAAGAAATGTATTAGGTACTTTATATTAACAAAGACAGACTTTTAGCAATCTAGCAAGTAAGAATAAATTCCTCCCCTTTCTTTACTTCAGAAATACTAAAATGTCATATTCAAAAAGCTTTAATCTTCATTTCTCTGTTTCTTATTTTCTAAAGCTCACTGCCATTATTGGTAGGAACTTCATTTTGCTTCCATTGTTAGGTGAAATATAAGCAGTTAAATTGTGTTTCTTTTCAATGCAAGAATAACCTTAAAAAGTTGTCTGAGGTATTCTGGAAATATGTTCCACAGTAAGCTCAAAGTTAGAAATATAAATATATTAATATATAATACTCTCTCTAATATATCTTTCACCAGCCCAGTCAGATACGAGGCAGATTTACACATCTTGTTTTATACTCCTAGTGAACACACTGAGTACAGGCAGGTTCCTGCGTGTAGTGCTGGACATACAGAAGAGAAAAGTACATCCAGGTGTGGGGGGTGAGGGTGGATTTTTTTGATCTGTATGGTTTCTCCAGCATGAGATTATTCGTTCTTTTGGAGGAAAAAACCCCAAAACCAACAAAACCAAACCAAACAAACATACAAAAGAAACAAAACAAAAACCAAACAGCTCTGATAAAATTCTGGAAAAAGAATGATGGTTATATTGAGATATTGGAGAATTGCTGCTGTTGAACTGGAGCCTAGAAAAAGCTTCTTCAAGCACATATATGAAATAAACTTTAAGACTCCTTTCTTGAGCTGTATACAATATAGACCCAACTTATGCAGAGGGAAAGTACATAGTTTTGTCTCTTCATTTCAGCCTTAATAATTGTATATTGTGATCTTTTCTTTTTATGTTCTGCATCTGTCTGGGTGATGGAAATCTAGTATTTTGAAGTCAGCAAGGGAAAATTCAATGGAATTGGTCCTTGGGATGCCTGACTTGTCTTTTTCAGTGAGCAATTTCATTAAAACAAACAGTTGGAGAGGAAAATCTTTATTCATAATTTTTTGTGATCATTCAGACAAATTAAGATCTGGACATCTTTTGCTCATTTGGAACAAGATCTGCCCACAAAGATTTTTTTCACAGTTCAGGGATCACACATTTTTAGAGACCTCTACTAATGCATGTTGGGGAGGAAAAAATTGATATTAAAGGAGTATGGAAGAGTTAATAACAGTGGAGATGGTTCAGGAACCTGTGATTTCCTAACCAGGGCTATGTAAGGGTCCAAAGCATTTCACAGGAGAGAAGGTGCACTGTGTCAAATCACACAACTCCTGTCTTCTATATGGTTAGACACAGTCCTGCATGATTGACAAATGATAGTCCTGAGAGATAAAAATAACTGAAATGACTGTCCAAGTTAGACCAGACAAAAAAGGGATGAATACATGAGAAATGCTTGTCTAATAGGATACCTCCATTGCTTAAATTTATAACAGCAATTCTTCCAAAGCACCAGAATAGTAGAGGTGAGGAAGGCAGACTGCTGCTTGCAGATTTCACAGAACAGAGAAGAGTAAGTGATTTTTTTCAGTGCTGATCTAAGATGTTATCTGTGCACTTCTCAAGAGAGAATGCAACCATAATTACTCTCTCTTACTTTTAGTGGCAATCTCACCATGTCTTGATTATGGGCAATATCATTGTATTAAATCATAGCAGCCAGCTTGGTGGCAGCTGTATTGAATAAAGTACTTAAAAAGTAATCTGTAATCAATTACTTCCATGTAATCAGCATTATATACTTGTAACATTACTTTCCAGACCCAGCAGCTGGTAGTGGATTGGTTTCTTAGGAGAACTTTGACAACCCTCTAGACCAGCTTTTAAGCTCTGTTCAGCCAGTGTGAATTTTTATCTATAACATTTATTGGGTCGTGGAACTCATAAAATCAAGGCCTGTGAGAACCAGATCTGTGTTTTATTTATGTATGCTGAAAAATTCTTCTGTTAACAAAGTTTCAAACTTAAAACAATGTGATATTTAAATATTTAATTATGATTGTAGAATACTTTGAAAACCACTAGGAATAAATATCTGTTGGGTATAAATATTCCCAATGAAAAGAATTTTCTCAGAAATTTGGTTTGATCTCAATCAAAATAATTAGCGAAAATTCCATATGTTAAGAGAAAATGTAAAAACTGATGTAAACTTTTGCAACAAAACAAAATCCATCAAAAATATAAAAAGAGCATCTTATGTCAACCCATTTATGTTGTTCATTTTGGTACAATTTCATTTCAAACCACTTTACATATTGGCTTGTCAAGTCATATTGTCTGTATCTTCTTTTATTGAGAGAGGATGTCTGTAGGGATAATTTGGCTGCTTTGATTGCCCTCTCTGCATGTGGCCACCTGTTTCAAAGTAATTTCTTCCACTTCTTTTCCTTTTCTCTTCTCAGTTGTGTTTTTTGCTCCTTCCACGCCTTTCTCATCCAATAATAAAGAACAGCTTTATTACCTAACAGTTTTTCTTGTGCATTCTTTATCCTTTTCCACCTGTAGTGGCTAAAATTCAAAAGTCCTAATACCTTTACTTTTAGATCAAAGTGGAGAAAAAAATAACTATTTACATTTATTAATTACAAAATCATTCTCCTTTTTGAGATTATTTTGATTATTTTCTCCATCAAAAAATTGCTTGGATCAAAAATGAGTAGTGAAATTTCATTTTCCAATGAAGAAGGTTTTGGTTTCCAAACAGTTCAAGTTTCAACATGATATGTTTTTGTTCTCAGTTACATGCTGAGCAACTTCTTGGAAGCACAGGCAACATTTTTAAGAGCAAGTTAATTTTCCTGAAATATTGTGTGCACCTCACATAGGGTAGACCTTGCCATAAATCCAGTGTTTTCAGTGCAACATGGAATTTACAGATTTTGTATTTATTATTTACAGAATAATATACTCTGTAGTCATTTGTTATTTGCCCACATATGTTTCTTTTTTTTTCCTTTTAAAATTCTGTTTATAACAAAGTATTTATTATCTACTTGTTTCACATTTCAGTAATTTTTTTGAAGTGCAGGAGATTTTTAAAAAATGAAATTTCTTCACGTGCTAAGTGTTGTAAGTTAATTAATATTTTCAAATTCACCAACATAATATATGTCTTGGATAAAGTGTTTGCAAAGAATGGCATGTTGATATTGCTTTTTGGTTTACAGACTATATAGCACTTATTTTAACAATGGCAGAGCTAAAAAGTAGGTACAAAACTGCCACTGTGAATTCTCTTTGTAATATCAGTTTCATTATTTTTAAGGCCATGGTTAGTCTGCTAGTTTCTTATACATATTATAATCAGTAAAATTCCAGCCAATAACTTCAGTTACAGACTTCCAATGCTTTTGCCTTTGGCTGAGGAAGCCTGATAGTTAACCAAACTCAAATAGTCAGCTAGACTGTGATGTGAGAGTTGGTCCAGTAAAAGCAGTAATTACAGGAACAGTACTCCTCACATAGAATCTTTATTTTCCCTGACATTGTTGCTGCTGCTATTTTGTGGGAAATTTACGTATTCAAACTTCTTATTTCTATGAGAGAATTCCCTTGAACAAAAGACCATTAAATATAAAATAATTATAATCAAATGTTTGCTTAATCACCAAATGAATTAGTATTTTTTTGATTCAAATTTTGTAAATCTATAAAACACACAAAACATTTTACTATAGTTTCTTTATACCTTTATATAAAGTCATATTTGCAACTTCACATACACAAGGATGAATCTTTCTTTAGCGCTACAGTACAAATTTAAATAAAACTCTACATTTTCTGATGAATATGCACAAAAAAGTTGCAATCACAAATTAATAAGGTTCCCTCTGAAACTAAAACCAAAACCCCCAACTACACGGAAAGTGATGACTTGTGTTTTTATTTACAGCTGCTCACGGTATTTCTGGTAGCAGTCTATCAGAAACACTCTTATCAGTGTTATAAAACTGTAGTGTACATAATTAGACTCTTAATCAGTCCTTAGTGATACAATATGCAGTGTCCACCATTTCTAGCTCTGTGCTCATATGGCAGAAAGAAATATCTCTGTAACTACTATATGCTCTGATGGAGGTCCTAATTGGCTTGGAATCCCTCTCCAACTTCATTTCACTAACAATCTTTCACTACACTTCATTTGATTCTAAGGATACTACAAGCATGCTGAATTTATAACTTCTCTGACATAAAAAAATAACCATTTGTCAGTCTAATATTTGGAATTCAACCAGATTCATTAAAGGTAAATGAGAAAGCTTATTTCTATGTCGGAGTCTAAAACATCCCTCTGGGCACCCTGGAGGGTTTGGAGACCGGACAGGGGGGTCTGGGATCTGTACAGGGGGTCAGCCAGCCTCACACAGAGCCCAGGAGGACACTGCCTCTCATCCCTGTCCATGGGAGTGAATGCCCACATTGTATGAAGAATCACAAGCTGAGAGAATTCAAAATAAGTAGTATTTAGTTTATCATAGAATGTAAATGTAGAATCTAGGATTCTCAGTATATGGGGTTGAAGAGACCCCCATATAGGGGGGAGTGGCCCCTGTCCTCCTTGTTCTTGTTCTCGTCCCCCATCTTTTGCTGAGCTGGATTTTAGAGATTGGTTTAGAGTAGAACTGACATGTTAACATAGGTAGTAGGTATTGGTACAATTTTGTAAATAAAAAATACATCTCGGACAGGGGTTGTCTGAGATACAAAATACATCTCAGTCAGGGGTACTGTACATAAGGTGCGGGGCTCTCTGATCCGCCCAGTCTGCCGCGTGTCCTGTTCTGCTGGGGATGCCTTGCAGAGTTGAGAAAGAACTAAGATAAGGTATCCTGCCAGGGAGGCCTGGCAGAGCTGAGAAAGAACTGAGATAATGAAGAATAAACAACCTTGGAAATGTGCACCGGCGGACTCAGCTTGTCATCTCTGGCTCCAGCATGAAACACTTAGGGCAAAGAGAAAACAAAAAACCTTATTACCTCAGGGAAAAGCAACCCCAAGGAGAATCTCAGGAAATAGCAACCCTGAGATTTCTATATTTAAGTTCCTCTGTTATGAATTCTGCAACAGGTAAGATTGTGAAGAAGACTCAGAGCTGAGCAAATATCAGCTGGTTGCATGTTCTGCATGCCCACCAAGCAGTCAGTGGTAAAGGTACATTCTGATTAGCACTGGCCTACTGTGTGTCTTCCAACAGTCGAACAATCAAGGTGGCACAATAAGAAGAAATGGATGTCCAAATACTCCTTTAAAACATTGACTCCTCTGAAGTCACTGGGAAATTCTTACCAACTCGGAAAGTGAAAAATCCCGAGTGCTTCCAGCCTGCACATGTTGTACCTCCTACTACATAAAATTTGCCCAAACAGCTGAATGTGCTCTCCTTAGAGGCTGTGCAGCATCTGCAGAGCAACATTATACAGATTTGAATACTAGAGGCACAACTTGCCTTGAAGGTCCACATACTCTCCCAGAACATCTGTGTAATGCAGAATGTGATTAGACCCTAATTTACATTATTCTCTTCATTTGATGTATTGTATTTCAGGAACTCATTATTCTTTATCCTCTTCCTTTCTTCCCTGAATACATTCCATTTCATCTTCTGGTGAGACATCTGTGCTTAATTAATTACTGCAGACCTAATAAAAAGAGTCTGCAGACAATTTAATATTTTTTTGTTCAATAGATCCAGTATACACCAAGATAATTTGCCTCAGAGAAAGCAAGACTCTCACTGCTTAGGCCATAAATATATATATATCAGCATTTTATATTCTGTTGCATAATGTTAATGTGCACTGACATGTGGAGGAACTCCAGATAAGCAATGCTTGGTAGTGACAACTAATGACAATTGGGCTTCAGGGTTTTTTGTTTGGTTTGTCCCTTTCCCTTCTTCTGACAAATAGAGTAGTCTTTTTAGATTAATTTGCAATTAGTAGCAATGTTAACTGCAAAACTCAGGCTTTATGATATTCAGTTTCATAAACACAGTTGGACTTTTCAGTGAGATTTTGAAGCAAATATAAATAATTTTATTGTTACATATTTGTAACACTTTAAATAGGAGCAGTGATTCCTCCTCTTTATCTTGGCCAAAAGTAAAATAGCAATAAATAATAAATTTGTTTATAACTTTTCCTTTTTTTTTTTTTAGTATGACATTTACCTGTTTCTTCTCAAAGTCAGTTTTAGCATCCTAAAAAATACTTTCTGGCACCCATGTAGCCAAAAAAAAAAGACAAGAAGCAAAAAAACTACCAGAGAACGTGCTTTATGATAAAACTCTCTGAGCAGCATTCAAAAAGTGAAGTTCTGATTTTCTATTGGTTTTGCAGAGGACTTGTGTTTTGTCTTAGACTTAAGATCAGACCAAGAGATAAAATTCAAAAGACAAAGTTTTTTTGAGATCTAATATATATGTACATATATTAGCCATGTAAATAGACAGTAGACAGCCATGCTAATCAGCCAGTCCGGTGTCCTAATATCACACAAATGTCCTTTAGATGGGACATGTGGTTCCTGTGTCATAAGTTTTGTAGATGCTTCGGATTAAAAAAAAATGTAGATGTCTCAGATAAAAATAAACTGTAGATGTCTCAGATAGCGACATCTCAAATGTCACTAAGAATTTAAGATCAAGCAACTAAATTTCAGCCCAGATATTTAATCACAAGATTGATCCTGAAAAACTTTGTTAAAGATTATAGAACTTTTTTGTGACTTAAATAGCTTAATATAATAAAACTCTCTTCCACTCATGTTATTTACTATATGTTTATTATTATTTTCATTTCTAAGCCCATATAGATTCTAGATTTCTATAGATTTCTTCTATATGGGCTTCAAAATCTGTAGATTTCTAAGCCCATCTAGAAGATACTTTTTCCACCTAAATTTTGAGAAATTTAATCAAATCGTACTTATTTAGCATGCTGGTATTCAGCCAGATCTATTGTTCTATGCAAAAATAGAACCACTACCGTGGCTGTTGTTTAAAATGCAGAGGAGAAGATGTCACCTTTTATGCACAGTTACAACAAAAAGTTAAATTAATTTCTTTGCATTCAACTCACCAGGATTATTTACATACTCTCTCAATTATCAGGAATTAAAGCACAGGACTCTGTCCTCCTGTTTAATTGTACTTATTATGAGCTAGCTGCTCTTTCTCTCACAAAAATAAATTGGCATGCACACGTATAGAGACCTCTTCCTCTGAGAACTTCCTTAAAGGAAATTTGTTCTTACATATTGGGAGCCGATTCTGTGTCCAGGTTTCAAAATCAAAGACTTTTTCTTTTCAATTTTTGAGTGAAATGAAGCAGTTATTTGCCTTTGAGGCAAGATTCTCAGGTGCAGATTCTAAGCAGAATGAGGCAGCTTCTTTAAGGACTAATCAAAATACTTCACCAAGGATCTAAATCACAGACCACTTTATTTCCACATTTCTGCCTGTAAGAGATGGAATAAAATCCTCTTCAAAATTTACTTCTGTTAGTGTGTCTTTCCTGTTTACTTGTTAAGCTGTTTGAATACAGTCTTCTCCTTGCTGTTTATCTAGAGGGTGCAATATACAGCAAACTTGTGCTTACTTTGGGCTGCTAGACACTTCTCTAATATAAATGCAAATAATAATATTACAACTAAGAATCCCAAGGAGGTGGTGTGTAATTCAGTGCTTTAAAGTCAAGTAGGGCTTCTCAAAGTCTTTCCTGAACAGAATGCTATTCCATTTTAAATGTGCAGCTTGCCTTTATCGAATTCTAATTTTCATCCAAGAATTATTTATGGAAAATAAGAAAACTTAGAATGTCCAAGGCAAGAATTAACCACTTCCCAAAGGCAAAAAAACCTAAAACAACTGAACATGCAAACAAACAATCAATAAAAAGCCATGTAAGCATTTTAAAAGATACATTATTCTCTGTATAGTCACGTACTTTGGAGTAAGCTCAAAAAATACATTTTATCAATAAAGCAATTTGGCCAAAGGAGCATCCAGCTACTTAGGTAACCACAGTAAGAAAAATCCTTGCCTCAGTACAGTCTTCAGAAAGAGAACTTCTCTTTCAATGCTTATAAGAAGAGAGAAAAAACTAGCCAGTTTGATGGGGAGACATGAAGAGACATTTTTCTGCACTGCCAAACATTAATCACCTTCCATCACTTCAGACACGTTGTCTCTTTCTTAGGAAGTTTCAGAGATCTGGAATCTCATACCTCAATACTTCAAAAGCTTGACTTCTTAATCTGAGAAACTCGACTCACCTCATCTCACCAGAGGATCCAAAGAGGTAAAGGAAGAAAACTGGGAACTGTATCCAGTGATGGACTAGACTAGACTACATGCATTAGAAATGCACAGCCATCATGCTTCTGAAATGAAGGCACTAAAAAAGGTAGGCAGTGGGCACAAATAAAAAATGTTTTGTTCATAGACACCCTCCACACTTCAGTCCCCCCAAAACCCCTGGCAATAAAGATAGAACCCTGTTTTTTTACATGTGACAATTTTAGTAGTTAAAATTACTTAAATTAAAGTACAGAAAAATATGGCAAATAATATAATATAAATACTATCTAGCTAAAGAGTCTTTTCCCAGTTAATCTGATGCTGCAACTCCCATTAACATTCATAACAGACTCAAGCTAATAGTATTCCTAAATAATATTAACTGGAGTTTTAGAAGAGCTCAAAAGGTGATAACCTTGACATTACTTCAGGACATGATTAATAAATCAGATTAATTACTCCAAAACTGAGGTATTTTACAATTGATATTGCAAGAGTTAGGCTTAAAATTTGTCATTAGAAATACTGTCTTTTATTGTTAAACACTTCATTAAGAATTCCTCTTTAAATGCCAGGTGTGACATCACAAACCTGCAATAATTTGTTATTTTAAAAAGTCTTGAAGACAGGAATGAAATAACTTTCAATGTTCCTGGGAGACAGAGAGAATAAATTCATTTTTATATGAATTTAAGTAAAGTAGTTTCTTCAAGACCCCTAAAAAGATGAATAGGCAAAGAATGAAAAATCAATTGTTCCTGATTTTTCCCTTTATCTACACAAAACTTTTTTCTCAGATGTTATAGGACAACGTCAACTAACATGGAGGTATCACAGGGTCTACACAACCCCAAAAAGTTTTGAAATACTTGAAAAACTTATAAAAGTAATATGTACAATTTCACAATTCAACTATTCAACAAGTAAAGAAAGCACAATATTAATAAAAAATTAACATTTTGACAATTAATAGAAGAAATATACCAGAAACTTAAAGAGAGAGCTGTTCTTACCAACCTTAACATCCACAACTATAACTCATTATTAATTTTATTTATACTGCACGGAATTAATTAACTTAGTGTTTAAGTTGTTTATCTGAACAGGTATGTAAACCAACAACCTACAGTTCATAACACCATCTGCATGTAATCATAGAGCCTTAGATTGCTAAAAACTCCTCAGATTGATCACTTAGCCTTCCTCCATGTTATTTAAGCCCTTTAGTCCCCTCAGAAAATGTTTTTCACAAGGGAACAGTGGTTGCTAGGCATCTGCTACACTAGTACACCTCAGGAAGGGTGTAGCCATGGAAATAGAGGGTCAGTCTTTGCACACCACTTAAGCTCCTCAGAAGGGGCGTGAAGCCAGCGGGAAATTTTTGTTTTCTAGTTGAAGATGGAATTTAGGACTTCTCCACTGTCTCTTCTCTCACTGCTTACTCTTTCTAACACACGTTCAGAAGGTTTCTATAGTGTCACCTGCGGGATGTAACATCTGTTGATTTTGTGGTTGCTCTCCAAGATGGAAAAAACTGACAGGATAGTGAAAAAGTAACAGCATGGATTTGAGTCAGGAATCTCTTAAAATAGTAATCAAATGCAATCTATTTTTTAATGTAAAATGAAGTAATTTAGTATATTTTTAAAAATAATTTTCAAATTGTTCTATTCTTCTCCCATTACCTTTTGTAATGGAGTCCAGATAAATAAGATAGATTACTTTAAATACCATTTTTCATAAGTAATGTGCCTTAAGTGTCCCTTAACTAAATAGCATGTTTTGATCCAACAAAATCTGTCCAAATGTAATTCCAAATGTAATTCCAAATGCTTCTGTGCAGGAATACATTTTCCTTAATCAGAAAAAAATCATATATGAAAAGGAGATTAGTGATAAATCTTTCATTTTGTCTGTCCAGTCTATCTTTATGAACTGTATTCTTTGAAGTTGGTTTCCCTACAACATCTCATTGCATATTCATATGACTAAGAACTTTTGCATATGCTGTTTCCCAGAATATTTTTCAAACTGTGTTACTATATTCTAACCAATAGAGACTGGGAGTGACCTGGAAACGTCAAACATATTTTTAAGTCTGGAATGAGTGAGTATTAGCTTTCAAGATGATCAGAAGTCAGGAATAGTAGAACTCAGTTTTGCCTCTCTCTCCCAGTTCTCCCCTTGCCCGACTGGTTCTCCCCTTGCCACACTGTTATAAAACAGTGTGATTTAAAATCTTGCTGTCTTGTAAGTGGAACCATCAAATCTGAACTGAATCGATGGTCAGATACAACAGATATTACATTCAATTTTTAAAGCCTAACTAGAGAGATGATATTAAAGGTCAAATAAGAGCATCAGAAGCCAAACCAGACAGGGAGCAGTGTTCAGAAACAGACATGGAACAATGTTGTACTAAACTTGCAGCTATACAATGGACTGAGATGGTGCACACAGGGAGTTATTGCCTCTAAATTGGCATGTAGAACTAATGGCATGTCTAAATGCTGTGAAACAGTAAATATTTTATAATTTTAACTTAAAAAGCCCCATGCCAAGAAGCATTTTCATTGAATAGAGTGGCTAACAAACAGGTTCAAGTTTTAAAAGCATTCTTGTTCTGAATTTATACTTATTTGTCGACCACCATGTTGTGATTATAAAAAAATCCGTGTCTTACATTCCAGGTAATTACATTCTAAATTGGATATACCACCATCAATTTTTGGCTTTCACTTGGTAAACAAAGTCAGGATTTTTTGTGAAGAAAAGGATGGGGTTTTTTTCTAACATTCTTGAAAGTAATACATACATACATACATACATGCATGCATGCATACATAAAGAGAACTTTTTTAAACAAAGAAGAAGACCCCAAAAATACCTGAAGAGCTTTTATTCAAAAATTTATCTTAACAAAATTTACTTTCAAGCAGAAATCAAGTTAAGAGTATGCCAGTCACAGAGATGAACATTTGGAGTAGTGATAAGAAAGTAAAAGAAGGTTTGTAATATGTATTTTTCAATAATAAGTAGATTTCTATAAACAGTAGCAAAAACATTAATGATATGTAAAAAGATTTAATTTCCTTAGTTTAAAAGAAGTTTTACTCCCTTAAGGATATAAATTTAGAAGTTAAAATATATAACAAACTTATATAGTTCTATAATTCTGGACAAGCATGTTCTATCGAGAATTTGTTATTGCATTCCATGATCAAAATATTTTATTATTGATGTCAAAAAGTGAAAGTCTAATAATGAAATAGAGTTGATGTAAAATGAACATCATAATTTTAATTTACTTCATTCATGTGGGAGGTGTTCAAATAGTAGGATGGGGAGATCTGCATAATCATCTTAGTATATCAAAATATGGTACGTTGAAGAACTAGGACAATTATACCAACTTCAAGTGGAAAAAAAAAACCTTTAACAGACCATTTTCATTTTTAAAAGAACCTGTTATAGCAGGTCCTATATACTTATTGAATTTTTTAATGTAAATTGATAGAATTTTATTTCAAAAGTTTTGGAGTTTCTCTCCTTCTTAGAGAGAATCTGCACAACAAATTCAACAAAAGTATTAACATTATTTCTTCCATTGTTATGAATTTTTGTTCATTTAGATCTAATGCTTATAAATGTACATGGATATCTCTCAGATGCAAACCACACTAATGCCATATCTTCTTTAATTGATAGGAAATAGGCCTCATCAATTTATGGAAACACCACTCACAAATAGGAAATTAATACAGAGGTAACAAAAATGGCTGGAATATCACACAATAACTCAACATGCCATACCAAAACTTCTCTTTCTTCCTACTCAGTTTCAAACTTACTGGTCCTTCAAAACAATTAATTGGTTAGGCCTAAGTATCTTAGAACTCAACTTCCATGCCATTCAACAGTGTAATACCTTTGAGTATTAGGACAAAATCAGTGACATTACTTATTTCTGAACTGGACTCCTTCCTTTAAAAGATACTGAGATTACTATCAAGATACACTACCCAGAAAATTTGAAGGAATAGCAGACCCATTCTAATGCTGCAGAAACAATGATTATTTGGCAAATAATTCCAGGAAAATAATAAAAAAAATCTTTCTGTGATAGTATTTTTTTTCTTTGAAATAGACAGAAGAAAAGTATTTTACTTCTGTTCTTCATACATAAATATTCTTCAGATTGCCTGTAAATGATCTATATGAGCTGTGCCATCAAAGAATGGTTCAGCCTGCAGCATTCTTAATGCATTATTCATATGAGGATTTTAAAATTTTAGGGATCCACATCTCCTTAGCATGTTACACAGCAGCATTACAGTCAGCTTCAGAAAGAAGCATTACTGAGCTCAATAGCTATTTAGTGTCTTGGGTAATCCAAATTTCTTATCAAAATTGATTCTAGGTCTCAATCATACCTTGCAATGAAATGTCTGAATTTCATTACAAGACCTCACAAGAGGTCATTTTTCTGTCTTCTCTTGTAATATTTTCTGCTTGTTCTTACCTTAGAGTTTTTTTGATTAGAAAAGAAATATGCAGTGGCATCCATTCAAGTAACACCCACAGAACTTACAAAATACTTTTTACAGTTATGTGATTTGAGAGCATATGGAAGGACAATTTAAATCTGAACTGAAAGAAAGCTTGGCAAATTGTGCAGAGTTATGTATATTTATTTTCATAGGAAAAATTACTCTTAAGTAGCCACTGATAATTTTGATCTGCTCTGCTAGCGAGTTTAAGTGTACATTTCTGTATCCTTTCTATAAAAAAAATAAAAGTAGATCTTGAACTAGTGTCCAAGAGATTTGGCTAAATCACAGTGATATTTACAGACTCCCACTAAGATCAAGACTATATTGTGGTAGGTGCTTGTAAAAATACACTTTTTAAAAGAATAAGCTAGTGCTGAAGGACATGAGGTGTGAAAAAAACGTGAAAAAATGCAATGACTTGTCCAAAACCCACTTATAAAACTCAAAATAGGTCTATAGCCCTAATACAATACCACACAGTTAGATTTCCTAATCTATTGATTGCCTCAGGCACAGAACTCCTACTACACAAGACATATTCTAAGCTTATTCTCTTTCACACCCTTTTTGCAAGCACCTAACACTCACTGCTAGCCACAGAGCATTTAGCTAAATGGACCTTTGTTCTGGTCCATTCTGGCCATTTGATGATTAATGATTCATAGCTAATTTTCTTCAAAAAGCAAACCATGAAATTGAGCAAGTTTTTGCAGTTTGCCCCCAAATCCATCTATTTCTACATGTTTCTTATTGTCTACACTTGGCCTGTGGTAGGAAGAGAATCCCTTTCCCTATGGACTGTTAATCTCTCCATTAATATTGATTATTTTAATTTAAAGTGTGATACATGTTTACCTTACAGAAACACCAACAACTTTCTGGGCAAACGTCATTTGTATTTGCTATTCTCGCAGTCATAATGAAGAAATAAGTAAAAAAAAATAGATACTAGATGCTTTATCATGTACAGAAACCTATGTACCAGCTAGTACAGTTTGGGAGGCATTTGCCACAAACACTGCTCACAGTGTAGCTCATCTGATTGGAAACTTATGCTGCGCACAGTTTCAGTTTTTAACCTGGACTACTGTACTTCCTAGGTATCCATAACCAACCCCACAGAGTTAAATATTCGGCATGGATGGCTGAGAGATCCTTAGGAATGTCAGATGAAACTAGAGGCTAGCCAAGATTTTTCCCCTTACCACTGTAGAGGGCTGTTCACCAGTAATCATATCTCAAAATCAGCAACTTGCCAATGCTTTCGGCCTCCTTGTGTCTGAAACCTCCCAAGCCTGACTCTGAGACAGCAGTCACAAAGCTAGTGAAATGAAACCTGGGTTAATTATGCAATGGTTTGCCTATTCCCCATCTCTTGGAGAATTATGTTGCCTAATATAGAAGTCATTTTCATGTTATCTTGCATACTTTAACTTAACGCCTCTCTAGTGTAGAGATATGAATCTGCATCACCTCTTATTTAAAGCTATGAGCAAACCCTGCCATCTGTCCCAAATTAAGGCATATAGCAGTCAGTCTCCAAATGTTAGTATAGGAAACCAAAAATACAAGAATACAAAAAAACCCCCACACAGCGAGCTCAATGAGTAAGAATATTTTCAACAGTGAGAACAGGAATGTTTAGTTAAAGTTGTATCAACCAAAGAAGGTGAGCATCCCTGTAATTTTATGTTAACTGCTTCTTTAACACCATGAAGACATTAAACACGAGCTTTTTAAATATGTGCACAATTCAGTAGATGCTGAGCTTCTAAACAGTGGAAAGATAAAACACCAATAACCAAAATATTGGCATATTGTATCTTTTGATTATAGTTCATTAGGTTTTCTGTAGTTTTCAGCATACTCCTATAAAGTGTTTGACAAACTCAGTGAGAAATTTTGAACTATGGAAACACCACGTTTTAAGAAAATAGTGAACTTAATTATCTGAAAAGCTTTTTTTTTTTTTTTTCTTCTGGAAAGAGTTGACTCAATGGATACACGACACATGAGAACAATGGGGAAAATGTTGCCAAAATGTAGGCAGCTGTGTTTGTGCTTAGACTTTAATCTAAACACCTGGAACAAATGTGAAATATTTGAATGTCTGAATCAATTAGGATCCAGTCTAAACTGATAATATAGCAACTTTTATTTATTCTATTGCAATGAAAAAATCTATGAGTTCAGGCAGATTCCCTAGAGGTAAAGTTTGCCTATCTCTCTGAATGATGCTCCTTGATTGGATAGAGTTTTTATTACATATACATTTTACAGGTCATCTCAAATCTAAACTGTTATTAGTTTCTGGTATTTTTGACAACTCTTTTCCTTCTTTCACTCATTCTTCTCACACACTTATTAATTTCTCTTGCATTAGGTTGGTATATGGAGAAAATCCATTTCTGTCATCAAAATTTTGTCTACCAAGAAAAACTAAGAAGTATGTCGGCTCTTTTTAATAGTGTACCATTATTATTTGTATTGAGCTGAAATGTAATTTAAACCATCAGAGAAGATGACATCTAAAATGGGTTGCACAGATGACATGACTACTCAACTAACTGGTTTTAATTAGGAAATTCCTTTAAGAGGAAGATAAAACCTGCAGGTGAATTTTCAGAATTAATTTTAATCCATTTAAAGAGATGGCACAGATTTTTTATGTATCCCCTTCTGTGTATAAACTAGTAAATATTGAATCATATGGTAAACATGAAGTTTGATGATTCTGCTAAAAATTAATTGGAGGAAAAATAATAAGTAAGATTATTAGACTGAACTCATACCCTGCACATCCTCATGATCATTAATGCTGACATAAAAGAGATATAATTAATTTCATGGGTGAGAAGGGAAAAAAGGGTCAGCAGCACCCTTTTTGATATCCAGAAATCATATTCTGACAGTTCCTTGTAGTCACTTCCATATTTGTTGCATATTTGTTGCAGTTCCTTTCTGCTTTTCCACTCCCTGATTCTTTCTGCTTAATAATTGACACTTCTGGGTTTAAAAAGCAAGCATACAAGAAATCTTTCTACCTCGATTGATCTTTCAGCATTTTAGCTACAACACGAACTGGAGATTTTCAAGTGAAAATTTTGAAATAATAAAGAAAATTCAGATAAGTTTACAAGTATAAAATAGCTTTTTATAAACTACTTGTGCCTGTAAAATCTTTCTAGTGTGGAAGAGCTTTCATAAGAAAGATTTGTAATAGCACCTATGATATCATCTTTTGGTTGTTATAGAAAAACTAATGGAGAAAATAATGTGAACCTGACTGTATATTGGACTTCATTCACACAGTATTGATTTTTGCTGGAAGGTTAATGCTACCGTCTGCATAACAAACATTTTAAACATTAGTTTGTAGTTTTAAGATGCTAGAGACAATATTAGAGACTGAAAAGTATATTACCCTACCTTGGTGATTCCATTTGTAGTACCTTGCACAGGAGCAGAATACATAGTGTGACTTTTAGATTATTCTCATCTATGTATCAGTCACATTAGTTTGCAATACAACTTTAAAAGCTTAATTTTGATCTGCAGTTTTATGACTAAAAAAGAAAATTCTGTAAAAAAACATTTACAATATCCCTCCCATACAGCTGCTGCTCCAATGTATTGCTCCTGGCATAACTACCACATCTGTGAAAATTTGCCCCGTAGTATTCACATTGTAGGCAGGATCTTGTTGGCATGTGAATTTTCA
Organism: Prinia subflava; assembly: GCF_021018805.1. NCBI lineage: Eukaryota > Metazoa > Chordata > Aves > Passeriformes > Cisticolidae > Prinia > Prinia subflava. The sequence goes on along the minus strand of NC_086253.1, from coordinate 19,391,424 downwards.
TTGAAGTGTATGTGTATCTATGCAACCATAGCAAAGTCTGTGTTCCAAAATATTCCCTCCAATCCATATCAATTATTTGATTTTTCTACGTTTTATACCAGCACAGTATTCCCTTTTTGACAAATCCATTTATTTTGCACTTCTCAAACTTCATGAGAAAATAACTTACATTAATAAAATTGTCTAGTATTTCCCCTGCTCTGCGTTATATATATTTGAAAATATCTTTATATGAAAATGCATGACGGACTTTCCTGAAGTTTGACCAAATCTTATAGAAATTATGCTCCTATTTTGATGAATTTGGACATGTTTAAATAATTTAGGTTTTTTAATTCACAGGTTCAGAGAAAAAAAAAAGAACTCAATGAGATAGAAAGAATAAATATGTCTTGTCCAAACCTCCTTTTACTTCTTAAGATTAAAACATATGGTTTATTAGATTTTTATGGGTGTCTTGCTTACCCTTTTAGAAAATATGTACTGTTCCATAGAACTGCTTCTTTTTCAAAATTTTATAACAAACTAGAATATCTTCCAACATCATGGTGCATTTGTAGAAAATCAACCTTTTTAATAAAGAAATATTTCTTTTCACACTAATATGATAATCAGTGAAGCAGAGTACATAACTACTGAAATAAAGGAAGCAAAACAAAAATCTAATTTGATGTTCCCTCTTACAGTAAGATCAGACTTAATTCTGTCTCATTTTAACAAACATTTTATCTTCCTACAATACATCAGATCTTATTAAAGACCTCATTATTGTACTTAAATGTACAAATACATGAAACAAAAATTCAGCAATTAAAAGAATAGCTTCTATCTTTTCCAGACTAATTCTGTTTGTAAGAACAGCATTTTTGACACACTTGAATTAGTATGACCAATCTTTCTTCATCAATAGTCCTTACCTTTTGTTAACTAGGCTGGAAGAGGTAAACTGCAAACTTTCAGCTCTGAAAAATGGAAGACCTTGCTGAGCTATTGGGAATTCATTTGTTGGAAAGGCAAGGGTCAGAGTTTTCTTTTTGATAATTTTTGTTTCCATTTAATTGTATAAGAAAAGTTTCTGTTTTTTCCAAAAAATAGAAAGAGATTAATGCAAAAATACACGTCTTTTTTTCTGAACTATTGTTAAAAAAATATATAAATACAAAGGTGATATAAACCTACTTCCCTCAAAGGGTCTCAGCTAGCTCAGCCCTTCTCAGGCCTAGTAGGATTATATCAAGAAAGACAGGAAAAGGATTCAAAAGAGGCTCTCACCCTTTCTGCTGCTTTATTCCAGGTTGATGTCCCAGGAGAGAGAGAGAGCTCCCGGGGGACAGGGGTCCTTTTTCTCAGGGTTTCTGAGGGAGGGGCTAGCTGGCACACAGCCAATGGGGTCAGAAGGGGAAGGAAGGGTCAAACTACATGACAGGAGTTCCAGGGGTCCCTGAGGGAGAAGAAACCATTTCCCCAGGGGGATGTAACACAAAGGATAGACCTGATTCAAGTCCTTGAAATCCATCAAATATTTTGTTCTTATTCTTGGTATTTTGAATGAGCTGATACATACCAGAACATAAATTCACATTAAAAAACAACAAAACAATGAAATAGATACTATTGTTGACTAATAAAGAACACAAATGTGAGCAAGCTTATCTTTAAACAAACTATTCAACTCACAAAAGATTTAATGAAGCTGCATAAGAAAGCTCTACACAGCTACCATATTATGCTTGTGCTTTAAAAATATTTGTCAACACAGTTTAGATCAATGGAACATACAGTATATCACAGTATTCTAAGTTTCCAAGATATAGAATTTTGAAATATATTAATGGTCATAAAGATATTTTGTGGCTTGCCTGTTTTTCAGTGATGCAGTGATTGAACAATGCCATCAATGGTACCACCTCAGCCATGGCCAAAGTATTTGTTAACATTACAGCCCTATGCTTTTTTTGCTTTTTTTTTTTTTTTTTTTTTGTCATTTTCCATGTGTGCTATTTTCTGCTTTTCCACTGAAACAGTTCATTACATTTTAAAAGTAGTACAGAGTAATTTGGCTGTTGCCTTGGTTTAACCCCATCTGGTGACTAAGCACTGCACAGCTACTCACTCACTCCACCACCCTTTCACTTAGAGGAAAGTATTCCTCTTGGATCTTCCCAGGACTATGCACAACTCTGCTTCTGTTCACTTGTCTCCAACAGATACTTGTGGCTACCAAACAGGTTCCATTTGAGTCAGAGCAGGATATCCATTTGTGTGATTGAATGTTGCTGGAGATGCCTCTACGTGGAAGAAAATATATTTACATATGGTCATGTAAGGAGTAGCAATTTTCCAGTCACTTGAATTTTTACCAGGTTTCTGCAGCCTCTGCCATTTGTTTTGAGAAAGAAAGTCTGCCCATCTCACTGGTTTGGTTTTGGTTTTTTTTTATCCATAAAAGGTCTTTGTACTTTTTACCATAATACAGATATTCAACATTTTTGCATTCACATCCTGAATTTTCACTCTATTTCCTGTAGGCAATAGAACAAAATTTCCTTGTGCTACAAAAGAAAAACATCTCAGAGAATAATCTAATACTTATCCTTATGAGCATGAGACCTTCACATCTTCTGCCAATCTGGAAGAACATTTAACATTTATATGTTGGGTTATCAATTTGTTATGGATAGCAAATCTTTATTTTTTAAATATCCATGTTGTTTATTGACATAGCTAGGATTAAAAGTTCATGAGGATAATAAATGTGGTCCACACACTGAGAAACTTCTACATCTGCTTTAATATATTTTACTACCAAATTAATAAAAATGTATTTTCATACAGGACAGTTCACGGTTTCATACACTAGCAATATTCAATCATTTCTATAATATGAACTGGGCTATTTGTCTCGGAGGAAGAAGAATGTGATGCTTGTCCCTTATTTCCATCATTGTGCTTAGCTGGCAAAATCTGTAGCTTCTTCACAAAAAACAAACAACATTCATGTATGGGTTTTTAAACAGTATTTTAACTGTGAGTAATGGAATTTTCCTTTATTACTATAGATTTTTTATAGACTCCAGACTAAATTCAGCTGTCTTGCCTCGTATTAAGTGAGAGAAGAAAGAAAAAAATACTTAGTCTTTCAATGTGAGGTTCATTTGGAAATAAAGTTATTCTGTTCTTTATGAAGAAACATTGACTGATTTATATGCAGACAGTTTCTAGTGCATAAGGACTATGAAGTGGTATGAAGTCTCAAAGATTCATGTAAGATGAATGGGCCAACAGAGTTTCTATCTGTAGAACAAAAGTTCATTTAGAGTTGTCACTGATTCATATCTAATGCAGCAAGTGAAGACCATCAGAAGAGATTCCTGTCATTATCACCGAAGTGTAATAGGGATGGGTCCATTTTTCTCCTCTGATGGCAGGTAAATCAAATGCAGATAAATGCAGATAGATCAAACTTTTCTGCTCACATACTCCACGACCACTTTTAAGCAGCATATTTAAATGTTCTTCTGACCTGCATATAGTTCAGCTAATGCTAAGTGAAAGGACGGATACATAGCACTTGATCTAGAGTTTAAAATCAAGTAATGTGTTTCAAATTATATTCCAAACAAAACTTTTCTTGTAGTCTGTGACAACTTTTTTCGTTTGTCTGTGGTGTAATTTGTAGTTTAGAGTGTGTTAGTTCCACTGTAGAAAGGTATTTCGTGAATGTTACTGATCTTTTGCGTGTAATATCAAGTTCACTGAAACCTAGAAATCTTTATTTTACTAAAATAATATATTTTGTGCTTGGGGGTGGAGGGGGACTCTGTTGGTTTCAGCTAACTCTTGGAAAAAGTCCAGTCAAGGAAATGCAGAAATTTAATATCAATTCATTCATGCTGATCAAAAGTAAAGTACTCTGCAGCCTGACCCTGAGGACTGCAGGAACAAATGTGGAAAATGCAATATTCCAGCATATAACCATATTAATTCCATTTTATTGTATCTTAGAGAAATTAATTTTCACTAACATACTGAAGCACACATCTTCTAGAAATCTTTAAGTGTATCTTTGGCTAGTTTATTCATGATGCAGATAATCAGGGATTGTTGCTTTCCCTGCTCTGTTCTGGATTTGACTCATTTCTAGTGTATTTTTTAGAATGATTTTATTTCTACTGATTGAATGTTGCACTCAGCACAATAACAAAAGATTTTCACATTTCTTTTAATTTTTCCCTTTTAATGTTTTGCTAATTTAGGTAAATTCAGTCAGGTGTTCAGGAAACTGTTTCCTTTAAGAAAGAAGGCTGCAAAAAGAGTTATTAAATAACTGTGTACATATCAAAAATTCACATTTTTCAGTGTTCTAAGTGCTTCAAATAATTTTTTGTAAAATCAGCCAATTCTTTATCTTTTGTAGTAATGAGAGATTTTAAGCCATGCAATGTTTGCTTAAATTAAAAACAAGAAAACAAACAAAGAATTAGGTTTAAATGAGATACCAGCCACTGTTTTTATTTTGTTTTTGTTATTTTTCAGAAGTCTGACCAGGTTCTCCTGGATTTCAACACAAAGGATACATTAAGAAGAAATACAAAAAATGAGAAAAGCACAGCGATAGCATAAACAATCTTTTGCCAGTGGTACTAGTTCTTGTTTACACCTTTGCTCCCGGAAGCAGGAGCAATGTACATTGTAAGAGCAGTCCCCCCAAGACACAGAATGGATGTAGTAAAATCAGGCTCTTAAATACTTTTTTTCCTCTGCACGTTTAGATACAGAATCACAACACTGTATGTAGTGGGCTGACCTTGACAGGCTGCCAGTTGTTTCTCTTTTTCCTCATCTGGACAGGGGGAAAAATAAGATAGAGAAGATTGTGAGTAGAGCTAAAGACTAAATGGTGGGGAGATTGGTCTAATTTATTGCCAGTTAAAACCAGACTTGATTGGTGAGAAGCAAAAAACAAAATCAAAATCATCAAAATCAACAACAATCAAAAATCCGCCTCCCTGTCGTTGTCTCAGGCAGAACTTCACTCCTGTGTCCTCTACCTCCTTCCTCCCAAATGGTGCAGGGAGATGGGGAATTTGGGTTTTAGCCAGTTCATAAAAATTAAGCGCTGCTGCTGCTGCTCGTCCTTCTCACAATCTTTGCCTGCTGCATTGCAAGTCCTTCCCATGGGATACAGTCCTTCAGAAACTGCTCCACTGTGGGTTTTTTTCCACAGTCCATCAGAAACAGACTGCTTTAGCCCAGGTCCTCCACAGGCTCCAGTGCCTGCAAAAGCCTGTGAGCTCTCCATGCAAGCCTGCAGCTTCCTTCAGGGCACACCTCTGTTCCAGTGTGGGACCCTCCACTGTATGAACATCTGCTCCAGCATAGTCATCCTTGGGCTGCAGCAGCAGAAGCGTTGTTTACCATGGTCTTCTCTGGGGCGGATACCTGCTCAGCTCCTGGAACACCTCCTCTCCCTCCTTCTTCTCAGATTGAGGTGTTGCCTCTGCTGCATTCCCTTCTTTTTCTTTCACCTGGTGCTGGCATTTTTTGGTCTTTCTTAAACACCTATACACAGAAGTGCCACCAGCTCAGCTGAGGGGCTCAGCTGCTCCTTGCTGTGGTTTGCTGGAGCTGGCTGGAAGTTGCTGGAACCAGGGCAATCCCTGGCCTCTCCTCAAAGAGGCTGCCCTGCAGCACACAGCACACCAACAGCCACCCACCACTTGCACTCAATACAGAAACTGTTGGCAGTAAGAAGAACTCTTGGACAACTAATGTTAACATTTTAGAAAGAAACAGAATGAAGAAAAAGAGCGAAAAGTAGCAAAGAGAAAAAGAAGCATAGAAAAAGAAAGGAAAGCACTAGGAAAGTTTCATTTTTCAGTTATTTCAGAAAACTGGTAAGGGTAGCAGTTAGAAATGAAATTAAAGATTAAATTGAAATATAACAGCAGTTTGTGTTGAGATATATTGCAGAAGAAAAGACAAAGGGAGGGGGTTTGCTTCCCTAGGGCTAGGCTGCAGCATGTGCTGGGCATGCTGGCTCTAGCCATGTTGGTGCTGCTTACAAGAGCTGGGACCTGGTTCTGCAGCAAGCAGTCTCATAGAAAGGACAAAGGGAAGGTGAAAAATCTCACAGCTCAGGAAGCTATTTAGCAAAATGACAATTGTCACAGTTTAATTTAGCTCTTTATCTTTTTTTCTTAAGTGTCTTATGTGGAAGCTGTTATACATTAGGCAGAGATGGGAAAGGCAGCTGTGATAACAGAGCTGCAGTTACTTTGTGTATTTGTTCTGTTCTTCTAAAGGGTGAAAAACACATATTCTGTTGCTGAATAAGGCTTGCTTTCAAAATTATTTCAGTTCCTCATTCCTGATTATCTCAAGCTATTTTAGATACAAAATAATGCAATGCAATGGGGGAAGTTTCTTTCTTCCCCCACGAGTGAAACAAGTGTGGGACTGAGACCCACACATATCTGTGACTACACTTTCACATTGTTTCAACTTTATGAACACCTACCAAATACTTTAGAAGAATCTGTGCATCCCAATTAAAATGAAATGGGAATAAAGAATAAGAGAAGCCAAGAATTTTGGCAGTTAGGAGGGCAGCCTCCCATTCCCTGTCTTCTGCCTCAGTGAGGCAGGGTTGCTGCAGGATGGCATAAAGGCAAATTATTTGTGAACTTAGCTTTCCTGAGAGAATGTTTATTAAGACAAGTTTGGCTCACACTGGCTGAATTACGCTTGGATATATATAATTATAAGAAGTTAATGAGGCTGCAATATAATTAAACAACAAGATAAAATAATCCTTCTCTCTTCCGTGTTCAAATCAATAGGGTTTTGATTAGAGAAATCTTCAGTTTTTAGACTGTCATGCTTCAGTTCTGTTTTCAGTGTGTCTTGAGTTACTTAACAGACTCTCAAAATAGATTTCAGATTTTGTCTCTAAGTGATTTCTCATTACTTTATTGCTGACTTCCCAGAACTCTAAGGATATGTCAGGTGAAATGCAGTAACAAGGATTTCAATATCATTTTTCAGTACTTACCTGTGTTTAGCTACAGCACAGTGACATGGGTCACTCACATCACAAGCAAGAGTGGATGTTCCATTGGACTGCAGTAGGCCTAAAGTTAACAAACGTGACAGAAATCCTCAGCAGTATACAACTGTAATTAGATTGGTGTTATGGTGTTGGTGTTGTGGTGCAAATGTAATATAAACAAAACAATTTAGAGTGGAAACAATGCAGGGAAATGGAATCTCTTTTTAAAGAATATAATAATTTTTCAATCCAGACATCTAATTAAAATATGATTAATATTTCATAGGAAGGAAAAAAGAAAGGGAATTTTCACCTAAATGATCTAAAACATTTTTTTCCTTTACTCTAATACCTAAACCTTTCTTTTCAAAACAAGATTGAACCAGAATGCTGATTTAAATTTGGGTTATAATTTTCCTTTTTAATAAATAAAACATTTTCCACAGAATACAAAGATGCTGGGTCTTTTGCATCTTTAAAGAAGAATAATATAGCAGAACATATTTTTTATTTAAGAAAAAGAAACAAGCTACCTTCTGCTTAAGTTATAAGAAAGAAATAAAGATTCTCAGGATCCTCACTATTAATAGAGGCATATCTATGATGTGACAGTTGGTCCTTTTTTAACACAAGCCAACACACCACAATGGCAGAAAATAACATGTTTAGCAGCTTTGCCTCTGGTTTGTTTTTGGAACAATGCTTGACAATTCCATTGGAGACAATAAAATAGTTGTTGGCACATTTTAATTACTATATAAGGGCATACTCATTTCATGGCACTTCAGGGGGTAAAGAAGCCATCAATTACCCTGCTCAGCTTGAGTTTGTTTAAACAAATGATTTTCCATTTCTGGATATATAAACTATACACTTTCAGTACTTTGTGCTATTTGCTTCCAGGAGCTTTTCATTTGGGTTATAAAATATCCTGGCCAAGCCATATATATTAAAAATCAATGTTACAAAGGACAAGGTGATTATAGGCACCCTACAAGTGCTTTGCAAACAAACTCACATTTGTAGAAATCTCTGTGCCACTATTCATTGAGCAGAGCAATATGTTTAGCACTGAAGCCCTCAGGCATATTAAGTGTTTAGTGGCTGAACAGAAACACAATTTTGGCTGGAGGGTCTTAAAGCTCCCCCTACTGATTCGGCTCAGTTTCAGTACGGTACAATAGTAAATAAATACATAAGCTAACTATGGAAATAGTGAAAATACGAGATGCACATACCAGGACATAAGTATGACACAGAGTTCTTCAAACTGACTGTGTGCAACACTTTTCATTTTTTTCCAAATTCATGAAACTCAGAGATTATGCTTAATTTAGACACAAATATTACACAGATCTCTTACTCAAGTTAAAAATGAAATTTGTCAGTTCTGAAAGAATACGGAGGAAGAAGTTTCATGGTAGTAAGTAGTTCAATGGTTGATATTTTTGCAACTTCTTTAGGATCTCCCTCTCTATTTCAGATTAATGTGCTAAAATTAATAACAACTGTACTACTAACATGTATATATGTAATTATTTATAATCAGTGCTTATGACAGATAAATTATGTCATCTTTTGGGGCCAGAATTGCTTGTTCTGGATATTGCAATACTCACCTTAAGTGCATGAATATGCATTTCATCGAAAGATCTTCATCATGTTTTACAGAATGCTACTTTTATCTTTGCAACTACTCTACTTGTGCATGTCAAACATATAGGCCCTGGAAATTTTAAGGTTTGTAAAGAAAGTATTTTAATTACTTTGTATAGCTACATTATCCTGCCTCAATAACCCATCCTCCACACCGCCCAGCCCCCCGCCAAAAAAAAAAAAAAAAAAAAAAAGAGCACCATAATCTAAATGTAAATGCACATAAAACTTCTGGACTAATAAACTGACCTATGCAAAGTCTTAATATGAATTGGAGGAGTTAAGTGTAAATTCATACCAAAGTAAAAGTGTATAATGATCACTAGGAATAGGCTTAAAAACAATTATACACTCAGCAAAATGCGAGTGCTTAACTGAATTGTATCTATAGCTTTCCACTCAACTCCTAGTCTACCCACTAAACAGACATCATATTTTAATGACATTTAAATCTACTAGAAGATTCATCAAAGTAGGCTCAATTTTCTCTTTCAGGTTTTCTCTTTGGCTGTTCAAATATCAGAATGATGGACACAGAAATATTATTGTCAGAATACATCAAGTTCCTGTCTGCAATCAAGTGGATTACAACACGGAACTATGTTTGGTCTGTACATTCAAACCTTCTTTCATTATGATTGATTCCCAAATTATTTCAGATGTTTTTGCTGGTATTTCTGAATCTAGTGACTCTTTCTGGAATATTTATCATGCTTCTTACGATATCTTATGATGCTGCTGGTGAGAAGCGCTATGTAAAAGTGCCTGATTTACAGAATATGAGCTGAGGCCTGCAGATGATGGTCTTGTTCAGAATCCCTAGGGAAACTGGTCACAATAACAGGAAAATTTAAGTTGTATAACCACATTCTAAGTTTTATTCCCAGGACTTAAACATTGGAAAAACGGAGGGTGAGAAATATGTTCAGAGTTAACAAGAAAAATCTGAATTCTGTTGTATATCTATTCAGCAAATTTACTGGTATCTTTTTCTAGTTTTATTCCTACTATACTTGCTGTCTTGTTCAGTCTCTTTATGATCCTGTATTTTCTTTATGTATTCCTTCTTTACCAAAAAAACCCCAAAACTCCAAATCAAAAAAACCCAAACAAACCACATCTAACTTTGTTTAAATTCTTCATTTTCTCTCCTAATATACAAATAGGATTTGAAACCATTTGAAAATACATTTTTTCATCCTGGCAAAATTTTGAAGAGACAGTCATTTTTAATCATTCATGCATTTAAACTGTTTGTTCCTGTACACTTTAATGTTTTTAGGTTCTCCAGATTTTTTTATTCCTAAAATTATCTTAAAAATTATTGCATCTGTTGAGACAAGGTTTCCCTATATGTTAGGACAAGCAAGTTAAAAGCTCACAAGAAAGTTACAACACGCCTAACAGTTCAGGCATTACAGCCTTGTAATGTCAGAATGATCTGGTCAACAAGACTGATGACTAAATTTCTAACTCTAGTCACTAAATCTAGTAGAGGATCAAGCTGTCAGTAAATATTATGTTGGGTCCTTGGATGCAAGCCCTAGAATGTATTTTTGTCTATTCATTCTGCGTTAAGGCAGGATTGAAACTAAATTAATAAAATCTCTGTAGGGCAAGTGCTTTGCTTTGATTTCTCTCTACAAGTGAACTGCTTAGTGCTGTATGCAGTACCCTTAAAAGAAAGGCAGTAAATGATCAGTCACAGCAAACACATTGCCAACTTTAAGTGACGTACATCTCAATCAAATAAGGCTTATTAGTGATCCAAATGTATTTTATTCAACTTTTTATTAAACACTTAGGAAACATACAAACTAATATAGAAGGCAAGATCTAATAAGGGAGGTGCTTCATATTGACTGATGCATTATGAGGCTATGCCTTACCATCTTCAACCAAACCTAATCAGAGTTCTCTTGTCCTGCTTCAACTTATATTTGTTCCAGTCACAGTGAATACATTTGTCCCTCCCTTATGCCAGCATTTTTACACATGCGTAGCAGTTTAGTTCAGAGACAGCTGAGTTGCCTGAAAACAGTTCTGTAGGGACAGGGATTCATTTTCAGCCAGAGGAGCTGAACAAAACACTCCTCTGAATGTTTATGTGAGTGTCACGGCTAGCACTAGTAACTGAAATATGCAGCCCTCAGCTGCAAAGGAACAAACAGCTAGAGTGTGTAATTGTATCTGAGCCAGTAAAGAGAGACTTTTTTTTTTACCCTGTCTTGAGTTAAATAGTTATAAATTGTCCATTCATGTCCAAGGATTGATATCTAGTATTAAAAAAGAGACAATTGCATCTTCACATATATTTAAGACATGCATATTTCACTGAAAAATAGTGGCCATTCTATATCTTCTAGTAAAAAAAGAGTCAAGTTCAGTAGGATTTAAACTCTCCAGACCCTCTGAAGTACTTCAAAAGCAATATGTATAAAATCTTGATGCTAAAATACAAGAGCTTGATATTTAACCTAAGAAACAAGGAATGCAGGAAGACAAAAATCCTGTCATGATAATTTCAAGTATACAAAAGTGGTCTGACAGACAAAGGAATTGGAGATTTTTGACTATTCTGTCTTAATACTCCTTTTATTTCTTCAACTGTAACCTCTGTTAAAATAAGCAAACAACCTAGTGATTTGTGTTGGTTGCCATGAATGACCACTTATTTTTACTAAATTCTAAGCTGTCTTGAGCTCAGGATGACTTTGTAAATGCCAACAAGGTTTTCCTAACTAAAGAGACTAAAAAATGCACACGGTGAGAACTTGGATACATCAGCCAATGAAAGCTGTCAAAAGAGGGAATAAAGTGTTTCCCAGAGACTGTATGGACCAAGAGAAGGGCTACAGTGACAAAAGTCAGAAAATTAAAATCTCTGTTATGGTAATCAGAAATGACTAGGATGAATTTCTGCATGCAACAAGAAAAGCAGAAATGTACCTAAACTCTGAAGGTTGTCTGATATTCTTGCAAAACTTTGCTAATTTATTGTGTATCTTTTCTTTAAGCAGTGCCTGTATGGCATAACCATCCACAAAGGTTTTCTAGAATGTGTGTTTATTTTACATAGTATACATCTGATCATGACAGATTGCACTACATATAGACTAGTTTATGGGTTTGGTCTGTGTATTAGCTTACGGCTTTAGAGAATGGTTTGAATATTAATGAAATAAATCCAACATGAATTATCAGCTTTCCAGAACTGCACAGTGGCAATTTAAAAAATAATGTCTCTTTTGATGCAGTACACAATTTGTTGATCACTACCTCTTCTAAAAGTTATTAAAGGAATAACTACTTACAGTCAGTCTTGAATTATAGTTTTACTGTGTTTCTGAGCTGAAAATAGTGTGCCATAGCTGCTAGGAATTTACTCATTTTAACCTATCAATTGTAAAACTTATATTATTATAAAACATTAATTATATAAGAAAAAAACCCTGCATGTTAATATAAATTGAAGATGATTTATGAGATTGTGCCAGCCCAGTATCATATACTTTGATCTAACTTAAATTATCAGAGAGAAACTCAGGGTTGGTAATATAAAACTCTAAACTGAAAATCCTATATCTTCCTTTGCGGAAATACTTTTTTCTCTCTTTCCTCTCTTTATTCTGAGAAGAAAAACAAACAAACCCATAACACGGATTAACTGCAGAATTATATGGGGAAATTATTTTTTTTATATACATTTCCAAATTTTCCCATTTTCTTCAGCTCAGTGTAGTCTAGCAGCAATCATAAATTAAGGGATCATACTTTTTACCACCATTTGTATGAAGTTACACCTGGGCTGATTTAACTCAGCTTAATGGTCCATAATATCCCTACATAATCCTAAGACTTGTGAGATGTAAAATGTAAGCAGGTCACACCAGAGAAGGAGAAGAGTCTACACAAGGAATTAGTAAGAATATTTAGTAATTCATTCAATAGTGTCTTCTTAGGACTCCAAATCAGAAAAAGTAAAAAGAGAAAAATCACTTACAGCTGATAGTGAAGTCTAAAGATGTCCATTTTTATATGGAAGCAAGAAGTGTACTAAGATTTACAGGTATCTTGTCTTAAGTATGGTGGGCTAAATTAGTTCACTTTCATGGCATTGAAACCCCCATCCTCCTTGAGTCTAGAGCTCTGGCCCTGCAGGAATCTCCTGTTATTGATATTCTTTAGAAGTGATGATTTTACCATTTCTGAGAAAAAGAAAAAAAATACAATTAAAACTACAAAAGAAAGAAACAAACATACAAAAAACACTAAAAACACTAAAAATTCAAATCCAATCAGAATATCAGCCTCCCCCAAAAAAATCCCAACAAACAAACTCAAGAAAAACACAAAAAAATATTGAAATGCAGTTGTTCAGGCTGCAAAGTAGTAAGCTAATAAACATTCACATTTAATCTCATTGACTTTAATGATATGAAGAATATTGATTTGGAATTCTTTTTGTTGCTGTCAGTGATTTAGGGAATAGACATGTAGTTGAGGATCTTCAAGGGAGTAGAGGTACACCTTCTTTGTGGCAAAACTGTGTCTTTGAAGAACTGCAAAAGAAATGCACTGGGGAAGGCAACTTCCATTTGAATGGGAGAAGTATAAGGAAAAGTTTGGAGGTAAGGTGAGAAGGTGTGAAAATTATACGGCACTTGCAGAAGGGGGTCAGAATTCTCTGCCCATCTGAGTATCTCATAACCAAGTGAGGTGTCAGTACTTGTTTCACGTCTCCTCTGTATTATCCTAAGGGCAAACCCTGTGGTCCACACAAACCATTGCTAGTGTACATCTCTGTCACCACGTGTTTCTAAGGGGGAAAACTCTAGTCTCAGGTGACTTTAGCTGTCACATTTTGAATTCTAGGGGAATACTGCCTATCAAAGTGAAAAATTTTGTTCTTGGACATTTTAAACACCTTTTAAAATCTTTACATTTGAATGATGGGGCTTGGGGGGTAATGAAACTGATCTGTGCATTTATACTCTTGTTCTGTTTCAAAGGTAGTTGTAATATTCTGCTTCAAGAAAACACTACAGGTTGTTTTTCTGCTGAGAGAAGTCAAATGAAATGACCTTTTTCATGTGTTATTCTTTTCAGCTTTTGAAGTTCTTTTTGAAGAGATGATCCATTTATCAGTCATATCTGTGAGGAAGTTATAAATTTTTCTAGTAAAACCTCTAGTAATTTGCTTTGAGATGTACTATCCAGCCTGCAGTCACATTTTGTTGTTTTTAAATAAATTAACGACCACCTTGAAAAGTAAAAGGCTTAGAAAAGCTATCATAAGAATTAGTGGTTACTTATAGCCAAAAGCAGATGTTAAGAGAGGGTGTATTTTAAAATGTATATTTTTTACCCAGACTTGGTTATTGTTCTTTACTAGATTGACTCTAATTTATGTCAAATGTTTGGGGCTCCAAAAGTTGGCAATAGAAATCATTAAGCTGAATTGCTAGACCAGCAATCCAGAGGGAGGAGACAGAATTGGTGATGGCAACTGCTGAAGCAGGAATATTACCTAAATATTTCTCTAGCAATAGGAACCATATGGATGTGAGCATGTGTAAGCATATGATATCAATACTGGAGCTGATAAAGTCCATCTATTTTTAAATATATACATAATAAGAATTAATGCAACCCACTAGTATGAATTATATGCTCTTCTTCCTTCAGAACTGTTGCTTAATATCTAATTCAAAATTAATAATGCAGCAGAAATGGATTCATTATCTCTTGTGTCAAAATCGTTCGTAATAAGTACAATAAGGAGACAGAAAAAGCATGAATAAAAAAGAAGAGTTTCAATGATCAAATTACTCCTGCCTTCATCAATCTCAGGGAATAAAACTTTTGTCCCCTCCAGTAACTGGTTGGTAAGGTAGCATAGGTAGAAAATGTGGAAAATTACCTAAACCTGCCTCATAAGTATATTCATAAAGTAGATGAAGAGTGAAGAAAGAAACACTTTGTAAGATTAAATAAAGCAAATTCCAATATATTTTTTCCCATCGACATTAGAAACCTGTTAGAAAAATTTTATTCTTCACTTACTCACATTATCATAGAATTATAGAATAATTTGAGTTGAAAGGGACAAGCTCACATTGCTGTGCCATGTCAACCCCCAAGTCCTTTCCCTCAGGGCTGCTCTCAATCTGTTCTCTGCCCAGCCTGTGTTTGTGCTTGGGGTTGCCCTGACCTGTTGGGGTGCATGATTTTATCAGTTCTATGTATGCTCATTTGTTCTATGTATAAGCCAGTTCTGTGTACCCCAATGGAGTTTTTCTACCCTCACCCACCTGATTAATATTCCTTTGTCTTCCCTCAGTCCCTCACAAAGGTCTATTTTTAGTCCTGACAGTTGTATGTCAATCATTCTTCCCGCCAGTTCTGTTCTCCTCCCCTATTATCCTGATAGGTCTAGGTTCTGTATCCACCCCTTTGTCTGCCCCTGGTTACAAGTCTGGATTGGCTGGCTGTGTCTAGCCACCCCCATTTCTCCTCCCCTAGAGAGTCACATAAAACCCCTTGTCAAACCCTCCTCGGGGCTCTGTCTCTTCAGGGCTCAGGAGGTGGCAATAAACGTCTCCTGCTGCACCTGGACTGAGTCCTCCTTTTCTTCCTTTGTCTTCACTGTGGCTAACAACTGTCCTGCGGCCCTCACGATCCCCAGGGCCAGGAACCCACGGGGAGCAAGCCTGGTTCATCTCGCTACCAGCTTGCCCTTGACTGTAAAGTGGTGTCCGTGGTGCAGAGCCAGCCGGGGCACAGAGGCAGGCACCGCGGCACTGACCCAACTGCAGGACCTTGCACTTGGCCTTGTGGAACTTCATGAGGTTTGCACAGACCCACCTCCCAAGCCTGCCAAGGTCCCTTTGGATGTCACCCTTCAGCCTGTCAGCTGCACCACACAGTTTGGTGCTGGCAAACTTGCTGAGGGTGCACTCAATCCCACAGTCCAGGTTGCTGACAAAGAGTTTAAGCAGCACTAGTCCCAATACCAACCCCTAAGGACTGCCACTCATCACTCGTCTCCATTGGCCACAACTCAATCATCCAGCCAATTCCTTATCTACCAATTCACCCATCCATAAAATCTGTGTCACTCCAGTCTAAGGACAAGGATGTCATACGGAATCATGTCAAATTCTTTGCACAAGTCCAGGTAGATAGCATCAGTTGTGCTTCCCTTATCCACCAGTGGTGTAACGACATTGTAGAAGGCCACAACATGTCAGGCATGACTTGCCCTTCCTGAAGTTCTTTTGACTATCACCAATCTCTTCCTTATTTTTCATGTCTCTTAGCACAGCTTAGGAGGTTCTGCTCCATAATCTTTGTGGCCACTGAGGTGAAACTGACTGGCCTTTGGTTCTCCAAGTCATTCTTTTATCCATTTTTAAATTTTGAATTATCTGTTCCTATTCAGTATCCAGCCTGCCTTTTATTAGAAAGAAAAGAAAAATTACTCTGAAAGCTAAAGAAAATGTATTTTACAATCACTGTAACAAAGATCGATATCAGGATGTTAATGTAAAGAAAAAGTGTTATTAACTTGTAGATGGCTGACATAGTCATCTATTTGATTTTAAAATTATTTCTGAATGGACTTTGACACTAGAAGTAAATATGTGAAGATCTTTACATTTACAATGAACATTAAATTTGGAAATGCGTTAAAGGCAAAGGAAGAATTACCCTGTTTCTGTGCATAAAAAGAATACAATTCATTGTTAGTATTATTGCTGTTATCATACTTTATTTGTATTGAATTTGGAGAATTTAATGCAATTATTTTGGGAGAATGTAACATTAAACCTGAATGACATCAATTTTCCTGTTTGACAAATACCTGTAAATTAAAGTGGAAAAATCCTTACTGCCATCTGTATTGAGCCAAGGCATTTCAAAGATACTTGCAGTCTTTTTAACGGAGACAGGCACAGAAATGGTCACACCCTAGGACTCTCATTTAAGATGTTATAATTGAGTTTTGATTTAATGTTCAGTCTTATTTAGACCACTGTTATGATTTCAACGTGTGGTGTCCTTCACACCAAATGTACTTCACACCCTGGGTCCGTAAACTCTGGTCTTCTCTGATCTTTAACAAAAATTATGTCCCCATGGAAACAATACACCTTTTCTTCAGAAATGCTGAGGTTGAATAGTTTTAGACTATGGCCTAATGATAACAAAATAATCATGGAAATTAGCAGCACTATCAGGCATGGAAACCTTGCATGTTGGCCCCATTTACTTCTGACTGCCTCTTGCCTCTTGGATAGCTGAGCTTGTTGGGTCTTGTTTTGGTTTGTTTTTTAATGGATAGATGTTTTCAGATTTTTGGCTAATAGGTCACTAATATGTAAGAATCCAGGTGTACCTAAGGCACATGGGTACTGTAAAAACTGTAGCAAAGCATGAAATATAGGTTTAATTGAATATTATCTATACACATTTTTTATATCTCAAAGTGTAGGAGAGGTTAAGTGCATCTAGAAATAATTGCACAGAGTGGCAGTAAGTCTTCAGTGCAGAGCTGGAGGTTGGCATGACTGGTGTACATGTAAATAATAACTAATATTTGTGACAAATGACACAGAGGATGTCTAGGATAATATATTTTTAAATATTAGAAACTGAAGCAGTTTGCTACCTTTGAAATGCAAAACTGAAAAAAAGAAAATGAGAAAAACATGAAGCATGAAAATCTGGAACAAGATCAGTCATTACCTTTGACTTACTGTTTTGATGCTGACAGATACTGACCAAAGAACATTTGTGGGTTTTTTGGCTGAGATGAACTGGGCGATCCAGTCACAGGACACCTTCAGCTGCTTTATCTTTTCTTTTGGTGGCAGTAACTAGTTACCTTTCTTGCAATCTTGGCAGGGCTATCATGGATTTTTAGACTTCACTGACATCCAGGACCACTTCCAGATCATTCCTTCTCATTGGAGACACAGATGACAGGATGGATTTGCAATTTATAGGACTAGCATGTGTTAAAGTTTTTCAGTGAGGTAACAAAAAGACATCCAAGAACAGGTAAACAACAGCACAAAAGAGAAATATGTATTTTGATTATTTCTGTTTTCAGGTCTATAATATTTTTTAATATCAGTAAAAAATAATACTAAAACCCACAAAAGAATCAGGAAACACTCTGATCATACAATAAGCTTCTAGACAATGTGCTTGTGGATACTCAAAACTGAAGTGTAACTCAATGAGGCAAAACAAAGTAAAAAAATATAATTTTGGGTTATAATCACACAGACACACATGCATCTAGAAAAATCATAATTCCTGTTAGTTACTATTGCTATATTATAAATATCTCTCATTCAGAACGCATGCTTATAAACTACAAAAGTGGAAAAAAAATGATGTAGGGACAGGTAGTAAAACTCTGCCCTGAAAGTTGGCTCTACAGATTTGTTTAACCATCTTCTCAAGACTTTTCTTCTCATCTCCTCTTGTCTCCACTGACCCAAAAGTACCGTAAGAAAACTGTATTATTTAAATAAAACTCTTAAAATAAGATTTAATGGTACACTTCCTAAAATATTACAAAACAAATCATTAGAAAATCTCTCTGCCTAAATATCAATGTCTATATATCAGTATATTAAAGATGTGATTATTTTTTACCTTATTGCATATCATTTGTTAAAAGGTTTGTGTAATTTGAACATTTGTTTGTTTACACCATTTAAATATTTGAATGTCCAATAAAGGCTGGCACAAGTACACATAAATAGAATATTTGAAGCAGACATGTGAAATAATAACACACCACATATTTTACCACACATTTTTACTGTTCTTAGATATATGTGTGCTTTATAAGGAAGACAGTGTTTTATCCAAAGGACTTTGACACATGCAAATCAAGCACTGAAATGCATAACTTCTACCTCACCTCTAGAGCAGAATGCAGAACCATTTGTGAGATATAGAAAATCCTAATATTAGCATGCCCATGTTCATTAATACAGTATGCTGAGAAAATATCCTCATTTTGAGATGTAAAAGCCTTTTGCCACTTAGCAACTCCAGACAGTAAACTTCTCAAATAGAAATTAAATAATTTTGCATCATGGTGAATTAAAGAATCATAATACGCCAGATTATCTCACTGACTTCTGCTAAGACAACTCTATCAAACACTACCTTGCCACCAGTAGGTTTATATACAAATAGTTGTCTTCTCCAGACTCCTGTGTTCAAGTCAGCATTGAGAACTTTAATAAAAATAAGATTTATAGTCAGAACATGAGTTAGATTTTCACATCTAAAATCTGATTAAATATTTTTAGAGTTTTGGATTTGTAATTAAAAATAAATATTCAAGAGAAGAAATTAAGTAAAGATTATCTTTATGCTCTGGTTTCAAACCATTAAATTGTAGAGTAGAGCAGCATCCTTTCCATCACCACTCCACCACCCACTCCTGCTTTGAATACCTCATCAAGTTCAATGGATAATTCTCTTGTAAATAATTTCTTAGATTTCAGGCTCTTCTGCCTAGGAAAATTCTTTGCCTGGATTGTTTCATAAAGAAGAAATGTAGTATTTCTGTAACTGACTAGCATCTTAAAAACAGAACTCTTTGCCGAACAAGAGACCAACAGATGGAACACTATATTTAGAAGTTATTTTTCAGCCTTCAAAGCTTTTATACAAGACACTTGAAATTATTATTATTAAGACATTGTGACTGTGAAAGTGAAAACTTCTTATTATAAGATATCTTTTTAAAAACAATTGAAACAGCATGACAGTCTTCTACATGGTGATTTATGTCTAAGAAGTCAGTGATGGCTATGTTATATGCAGTAGGTTAATATAAAATTGACTATAAAATATTTCAGTGAGAAATTTTGTCTTTTATGTTGTATAAGAAATTAGCAAGAATGAAAAATGCTAATGATGATTATCTGTGATATCAGAAAATTTTATATGTTTAATTGATATATGTTTTTGCACTGTAGAATGAAAAATACTAATGCTCAGTTTACTAATAGTTTAGGGCTCTTATGACAAGTGGCTGAAGTAGCCTGCCAACATTTGCATTGCACTGTTTCCAGTGTCACAAATGCCCAGTGACCATTTCTTCACCTGTTTCTCCTGAGTCCATGCAGCGGAAGTTGTCCTACCCATTAGCAAGTAAAGATAAGGGTGCTGAATTTTGATTTTCAATGGTAAAGTGCCAAATAATCTCAAAGATATTCTTAAATCTTTTGCTATCTTCCTTGTTTTCAGCAAAATTTTTGTAAAATATCCACAAAATGGATGAAAATATTTAACATATTTTTATGCAAATACTTTTTCTTTTAATCTGTAAACATACTTTTCCCAAATAATTGATCTAGTTGTAAGCTTCATTAGGATAACACACAATTATCAAATTAATTATTATTATTAATAACACACTATTATAATTAGAGCTGTGCATTTTGATAGAAGGTGCCTTCATCCAGTTATGTCACTCAACCAGAAGTGGCTGGTAATTCCTTATTTTAGTAAAAGTTAATTTACTGGTACTTTTACTGACAGCACAAAACCAGAAATCCAGAAGATATTGTTTTGAGATTTCCCTTAATCTATCTACCCAAATAAAGGTACTTTAGCTCCCTGAAGTTTTGAGAATATTTTTACTAAACCTGACAATATCTTATTGTACACTGGAAATTTTTATATTCTGAGTTATCACCTTTATAAAGAAATAGAAAAATAATAACTTGCAGCGTGTCTGATTTTTGTCTCAGGCTGAAAGTGTATATTTAGGTACATGTTTATTGCTTACTGCTGGGGTGTGGGACTAGCCCTGGCTGCCAACCAGGGGGAATCCCCCACTCATAGCCTCACTGTCCCCAGGGAGCCACCAAAATTGCACTGCAATTTTGATCTTCCTAAATTAACTCCCAGCAAATCTTACTTCTGCTGTTTTATTTTTAACTTGGATAAGAGAAACTATTTGTTGGTTGTTTTTTTTTTTTTTTTTTTTTTTTTTGTTTTTTTTTTGTTTTTTTTTTGTTTTTTTTTTTTTTCGAAACTCAATTGGGAAATTCCAGGGGAAAGCACAACAGAAGATACATTAACATATGGATGAGCAGAAAGGGACAGGAACCAGTGAAGTTAGAGAAGACTCACTAGTCCTTTCCTTAAAACATTGAGTGTTTGGAGATAGGTAATACAGACAATGTATCAAGAAAAATATGGTAAATTTTGATATGCCTTAGTGGTTCTTTTCTGACCTATCAAGATTTTTGCAAATTCTTTTTAAGTTTTGGGAAATATTTGTTGTTTAAGCCTTTCTATTTTAGTTCTATAATGTGTTTTGCCTTGGTGACATGGTGGATGGATTTCATCCTGCTTTTCATCGTATTCTTCCATCCCATTTAAGCAATCCTCACTTCACACTTCTATCTAGAGAGACAGAGCTTGATGCACATAAAAACTCTATTCTTCATTTTCATTTCCCTTTTCCACATTTTTCAGTATGCTTAAAAGAGGATTAGTAAATCCCTGGCTACTTAGAATTTCTCAGATGTCACTGTGCCTTATACCATTTCTCTTCAGTACAGCCATCTGACAAAGTGAAAAGAACACAAATTTTTCTGAAAAAATAATTTCATTTCTCTGATCATGCCTAGGATGAGCCATATTTCCATGTTGTATTTTTAAATTCAGACCTTGAGTTAATAATTGGTAACAAAATATTTATAGAAATCTAAGAGCTGACTCATGGAGCTACTTTTTCACATGCTCTATGAATCTATATTTAAATCTTGATTTCAAAAACCTAATAAATATTATATATTTAGTGGAGTTGACAGATTTAAAAGAAACCCTCACTGTGACAAAAAATACCCAACAACATACTCTGACCCTAAATTCTTAGAATAATAAATCATATGTTTAACTAATTTTTATCAAATTTCATTTTATTTACCTTTAATTAATGGATAGAATATTATCTTTATTATTTGAAATTTTTTTGAACTGTATGTCCTTAACAGAACAGAAAACAGTCAGCCAAAAATTCCCCAAATGTGTGAAAATTCCATCTTGGGATCTGTATCACTAATGCTACAATAGTGATGATACATATGCTGTGGATTCAAGCAGTTATAAAATGAGTATTTGTAAAAGACTGCACCAGTAAGTAAAGGTCCATGGAAGAGGTATTTGACTGTGCATGTGTAATTTTTTTGTTCCTGGATGTAATAATGTACTTTCTGTTGATAGGAACTGTCTTAAGGTAACATTAATGAATACATAACTTAATTGGTTGCTGATATTGCTTATAGCTACAATATTTTAAATGCTCATTTTGAAGAGAACATGTATTTATTTAATAATGTATTTAACAGTACTAAAACAATTTAGTACTTTTTTGATTTGAGATTAGCTCAGTTGATTAGACCGTGGTGCTAAAGCCCAGGTCTCGGGTTTAATCCCTGTACTGGCCACTCACTTAAGAGTTGGAGTCAATGATCCTTGTAGGTCCCTTCAACTCAGAATATTCTGTGATTTTTTTTGACTCAATCATATGCATTATGTGTTTACTAGTATAACTCTATTTATTTAAAATTCTAACTTTAGGAAAGAATTTCCTAAATTGACCTGTGATTTTTAGGCTGACAGATCAGCCTAAAAATTATGTCACATAAAAGTGCTTTAGATTGCTTGAAAGGTATAGGTCTCCTCTTGAAATAGTAAGTATACTCAGACAAGAGGTATTCTAACTAAAGATATCACCAGTACCTGGACTTTGCTTAGTATGGCTTTTTCTTAAAATAAGGGCCAATAAAGAGAATAGTTTTGTTTCTTCCTACTTCCAGAATATACCTTGGCAACTGGGTCATGGTTTTAAAGTATTTCAACAATAATACCTACCTGAAAGCTCAAGTACAATTAGATGGAAAGAAAGATTTAAATTCCAGTCTGCAAGTAAGAAGGAGTAACTTTTCATAGAGATTATACAGATAATCCCATAGTAAAGTCACTTCAGGTCAGTCAACTGATACAGGTGAATGAAAACAACTGGAAACAAATCTCAAAACAGACAGGATGCCACACATATCAACATTTGATGCTTTTTTTCCTTTTTTGTCCTAGAAAGGACCAATCTAAGAATGGGAAAATTCTGTAGCAATATGGTATTCAAACTATTTAATTGATTAAAACTGAAGATATATTGAAAATTATTTTCTCAGCTTCTCAGCTTAGTAGTATAGCTATTCATATTTTATCTTCCTTGGTTTTAAATTTTTTAAAATGAGATGTTTCAAAATATTTCTAGTCTGGTTCTCAGACAAGAATTTCTCATCTTCTCAAGAATAGATACAACAGGAAAGTTGAAAGACTCCAAAAACTATATTAAACATCTCTATTTAATGCTTATAATGCTCTTGATAAGGTGATTGATAGCTGAGAGCACAGACTATAATCATAACATTATACGTTAGGCAGGATTATTCTCACAGCTGGAGTAACAATGCTGATTTGTGCAAAGTAGGAAAAAAAAGAAAGGGAAGAGATTAAAAAGTAAGACTAAATAACAAATGCAACTGAATATCACAGTGATAATATCTAATCTTGATGGAGGGCAGTCAGTGATGCAGTGGAGAGATGCTGCAGTTTGGTACAATGTACTTCTGGTTATTCCAAGATGCTCCATGTCAGCTGATTTAGATTCTCCTCTGTCACATTACCAGGATGCGAGCACAAAAAAGACATGGTTAGATGATGTCTTTAGGCTGGATTTATCCTGCTTAGCTCTCCTTTGTTTAGTGTTCTAATGAGGTTTGTTTCCATAGCAATTCAGTAATTCTTGGTAATATTGACTTACATCTTCATCTATTTATGAAGTTTCTAGCCAATATTAAATCTATTTCTCTGAACAAGGAAAAAAAGTACAAAAATGTTCAAGGGCCCAGATATGATCTGCCACTCTTAAAATCTTTAATAAGAAACAAAAATTGAAAGTAGAAAAAAATATGCTACTACAGTGCACTAAAACCAGAGGATCAATATAGAATCAGCAGTTTATTACCTATTCACAGGAACTTAGAGAAATACTCATGTCATGATGTAGATGGCCAAACACAATGAACCTAGGTTGAAACCAGGGGACTTAGTAACCCATTTTAACATTGTGTTAAGGCAGCTATATTTTCTCTAGAATCAACTGAAGTCCAGAGATGGTTTATGCAGAATCATACAGGTCCCAGGCTCACAAACTCTACCATGTCAAATTGGCTTTGCACAGTATTAGCCTGGATACTTCTGAGCTCTGCTTCCTGGAATGTAGACTACATGTGTGTGTTTACACAGACTAGACCTTTCCACTACACATATCATTGTAATAACTCTGAAAATGATGGTTTAGGAAAATAAAACACTTTTATATCTTATGCAAAATTATTCACCCTAATTCCATGGATTACAGCAAAACTGATAATGCTGATGCACTGATGATGGCTTATTGAACATAACTTTTTGATAATATCTCTCACAACAAGGGAAAGGACATAATTAATGTTATTACTATTATTAACTTTCACTTGTGATATTTTTATCTACAATGTATTGGTTTACCATTGCCTTGTGTGAGCCAAAGCATGGAGATACTTGACAAGATATTCAGCCTTTGCAGCAGAGATTGCCACAATGGGCATATTGAAAGTAGTACTGATGAATCAAAAGGCATAATAGGATAAGTCATGAAGCCTGGCAATACAAGGTAATCAGGTTGTGTTTGGTCTAAGAGAACAAAAATCATGGGAAAAGAGGTCATGGTGAATGCAGAGACCAAGAAAAAGGATATTTTACATGAAAATATCCTAAGAGTTTACGTTTACCAAAGCAAAAGTACAGTATAACGTGCTGAGTTGTGAGAGAGTGGGAATTTGAACAAGAGTTGACCTGTACACAGAAACAGTAATAAGAAGATGAGATATGGATCATTTTTTTTTCTGAAGCTATTCTTGCATGTCTGTATAAATATAAAATAAAAATGTACCTTTGCCATATGGTACATTATCATATGCTTGTTGAGCTATGTTTAACACAACCTAGTCCTTAGCTTGTAAATAGTAATTTTCTTCTCAGTGTGAGGCTTCTTAATATGCTTTGTAATGTTTTATTATGTAGGCTAAATTTGTGTTCCAGTTATGTCTAAATGCTGACATTATTCAAGTGACATGCAAAACAGTCAAAGGACACACTTTCTAAAGATTAGAAGGAAAGTTAATTTTGATTGCAATCTGTGGGCTCACAGATATCTAGATTTTTTGGTATTTATCTAATTCAGTATAAGAAGGCTTGAGAGTTACTGAATATCATTATCTTAAAAAAGAACCTGCTCAGGGAAAAAATGTCATAGATCAAGTACAGGTTAAGAGGTAAAATAATTAGTGTAGGAGGAATCTGTTGCCAGCAGAAACTGCAAAATTATGTCTTTTAAACATGAAGAATTTAATTTCTATATTGTTAGATTCCAAATTCTATCTAAAATTAAAAGGCTCTTTCAGGCAGGAAGCATTGTTAAAAGATACTTTAAGACTCTTACAGTAAACTCAAGCAGTTTGGTTTGCGTCTTATCTACAGCAGCTGTATGGTGAAGGAGAGCATGGACTGAATTTTTACCAGGCTAAGAAATAACTCTTCAATTAGTCTGCAACATTTTAAGTACTTGGTGTCAAAGAAACAGGCCTTTTTGCTCCTTCACTTTCTCATGACTGCAAGTCTTACTGCAGTCCTTACTCTTTTTTTTTCATTGCTTTTCCCCTTATTACTGTTAATAGAAGTATTTTTTCCCAGGTTACCATCATCTGATGGAAAAAAACTTTTCATATGAAAAACTGCAGAATGTCTAGTGACAAGCTATACTTGGAAACAAGCTACTTTGTTCTGAATAGATAAAGTTTTGTTTAAATTGAAATTATATGTGCATACACCTGTTAAAAGCACAATAGGCAAAAAGCCCAGGGATCTGCATCATGTAAGAGACACTTCTGTGAACAGGGACTGATGAGCAAATATAAGTGCTGATATGGAATCTACATTACCAAAAGCTGCTTGTCTGTGATAGCCAACCAAGTGAGTTGCCAGAAACTAGCAGGGGAGCTGGTAGAAAATTTCTTATTCCAAAAGACTATATTAGTACTTTTTGTAAGCTGCATTATAGATATCTCAAGACACATATATGTGTTGTGCATAAAGTCACATTTGTGCATAAAGTCACAGTAGCAAAACAAGTGAGATGTGTTCCTTTTCAAGGAATTGAATTTATAGTATGGAATAGATATATAATGTTCTGATGTTCAATTTGTTGAGCATTTCTGGGCTATCAGTTTTAGAAAACCAGACACCTTCATCTTTAAATAATAAGAAGTCTACTAATTTTGTGTTCATAAATGTCTTTCCTAAGGATATTAACAGATGACAAATATCAGGCTAGATTACTCCATTTCTAAAATTTAGACTTGAGACCACAACAAATATGTTACTGATGTTGAAATATATAAAACACAGTTCATAATATGTAGCTCTTTCTTGTAACAGGTGTCTGGCCATGGCAGAGGGATTGGAACTAATTGACGGGTCTTTTCCAACCCAACCCAAATTCTATGATTTTCATATCTTTATATTTATGTATGTGTGGGCTTATATTTATGTATAACATATCAGTATAATTAAAAAATTATTTATGAAATATTAGAATCTGTATCCTCATTTCAAGAAAGAATAACTGAAGCATACAGGGCTTAATTAACCTTTTAACCAAACTGTCAGATCAGAAAACATTAATGAACAAAGCTACATATAATGAATTAAAAGAGATAAATAAATTAAAAAAGAACTATTTCATACATTTTAACATGAGTCTTCATTAATTTGTAAGTACATCAGTTGGTATGTCATTATTTACAGGAAGATATTTTACATGAAATAGGACGTACCTCTGAGAAGCACCATAAAAATAAAGGAAATCGGGTCATTGTAAACAGTATAGATCTGTTTCATGCTTATGACACAGACATGCTGAGCAACACTAGCACAGAGTCTGCCAAAATATTTATGATACTGAGCTGTTGTGAAGAATTTTTGAAAGATAAAAAAAAAGGTTCCAAGGAAAATAAATGTGGAAAAAGTATAAGCAGCAATGTGAACAGGAGAAACTGTTTTTATGAAAATAGACCAGATAAGATCCTGTGTTATGAACAGAGAGAAAAACCTCCTAAAGTTACATTGCTGGATTCAAACAAAATTTTCAGCTACTGTCTTTGGTCCCTGTTTAAAATGGTTAGTGATTTGGCATCAGTTTTAACATCAGGAGTTTCAGGAAAGATTATAAACCTCTGAAGATGAGTCACTGCCAGACACAGAATTACTTAAATTTTTAGGTCCTTAGAATAGAAGAAATTGACATAAATTATCCCTATTTGCTAAGTAGTCTACAAAATTTTGTTTGGTGAGACAGGATATATCAATCAAGTAAGCTTTGTAAAACATCAGAGAACCAAAACACCTTGAAAACAAATTGGAACCCTTTTTATTCTCTTTGAAATTTGCTTAGGGAGGGAGACTGGATATTTGTAGAACTGTGCATTTTCTTAAAGCTTTTCTGTATTGTAAATGATGATCTAAGGATAGACCTAAACTTTGTAGGAATTGTTGATGAAGCACTGCCATCTTTTGGTTGTACAAATACAGAATATGGAGGAAGGATATAATTGTTACTGAAATAAGGACATCAGCTGAAATCATGAAATTATTATTTTATTTTAGCATTGGTCTACTTTGCTTGTCTAGATAATTGGCTGCAATTTTCCCCTTAAATTATTCAGTATATTCTAATTTCATCATCCTATCAGTCAAAGTAATACAACAAAATGGCATGAAGTAATTGTTGGCTTTTACAGAAGATTTACAGCCTAGGTTAAAGGGATTTTCTGTACTTTTTTCAATTGCTCATCTTTACTTTTTCCCAAAATAGTTTAACAAGTTTAGCAATAAATTTTATTACAAATTAGAAAAAAATTGTAATTATGGAATATAATAAATACTAATGTAAATGACAATTATTGTGTGTAAGAATTATCTAAGAACTAGTTGGTGGCACTAAAATCAGCTATGTTTTATATTAAAGCAATAAAAATTGTTCTCCATTCCTTAAGTTATAAATCTAATGCTGATACTCTAAGATTCAGTGCTATGGTAACATACTTCTTGAAAAAGGATTTTCGCCACTTACCTATTTAACAGTTTTAAATAAACAGTATAGTAATACAACAGAATACTTTTCCTGCATGTGGAAGTAGTTCACATATTTATTACTTAAGTAGAAATGTGAAAAAATGCAGTATATGCTTTGAATGTGTAAGCCCGGTATTATTCTGTTTTAAAATATATAATATTTTATATCGAATCTTATTGTCATATCAGATTGTACCTCTTTTTAAATGCAATATTAAATTCATAAGCTAATATAAGGAAATTTCTAGAAGAATAAATAAGATTTTCACATGAATATTAATATTATACACATCAAAATTATGTTTAAAAACTTACATCCCAGTAAAGTATTGCTAAATTAACACTTAAAGGTATAAAATTATCAACTGCCTCGCCCTGAATGCAAATGAATTAAAATTTCTGCTTATAAGAAACAATATCTTTATGCAGCACTTTCAAGCTTGATTTGAACAGAAAGAAATGGGAATTCTGCCATATGCCTAAGACTTATGATGTGACATTTCTCCTGTTAACTCAAATATGGGCAAAAGTGTGAAGTACAAAATATGCTTGCACTGCTAAGGACTGACTATCAGCACATTTGGCTGAAAATTCAGTCAACATGCAACAGTTGGAAGGTCAGAGGCCTGTGATGTGGAAATCAAATGATTATCTAATACTGACTGAAAGATGAGAGACTTTGAAGGTTTTTTTTTTACATTACAACAAGAAACTTCTGCACATCTGCTGCCTGAGATAGTGATGAAAAAGCCAGTATCAACATTTGTCAGGTTAGAACAATTGTCACCTGATTTCAGATAGGCTGGTACCACTGGCACACAAAGTTGCAAGTGAGACCAGTAGAACCTGACAGAACAGTCTCAGAAAGCCTGTCCTGAGCAGAGTGTGAAACCTGTCAGAAAGTCTGTGTTCTGAGCAGACTGGCCATTTGTTGGCATGTCTCATTCTCCCTTCTTGTGGCTGACCACATTTCTGGGTACACCACACTGGCTCATAGCTGCATGCTCCCACCTGGTTCCAGCAATCTCCTTCCTCCTTGCTCCAGCCTGCTCACATG
Organism: Prinia subflava; assembly: GCF_021018805.1. NCBI lineage: Eukaryota > Metazoa > Chordata > Aves > Passeriformes > Cisticolidae > Prinia > Prinia subflava. The sequence continues at coordinate 19,362,367 of NC_086253.1, read as the reverse complement.
GACACAGTGGGATTCCTGCATGAGGCGCTGCATGTCCTGCAGGCCAGGGAGCCGGCTGCATTCATGCAACCACTGCATGGGAGCAGACCTCAGGTAACCACGGCTCAGAGGCACCTCCCTGTGCAGTCATTTGACACAATACTTAGCACCTGGTACCAAGAGGCAGCGATTTCTTCTGCAAACATGACTGAAGCCAGATTTATCAAACCAGATTTAATAAAGTCATGTTCCCCCTCTGGCAAGACCACAGTATTTGTAAATCTTTGAATTAATGAAATTATCTTTTCAGAATTTTGCTTTGATATGAGCAGGAGAAGATTATATTTATGAAGGACACAGTCTTTCTGAAATAAACTAGAAAGACCCTCCTCCAGATTTCCTCTAGATGACAGGAAAGAATATGAGATTGTATGAGCATGTTTTCATTGCACAGAAATGGGTTGGAAGGTTCAAGCCACTAAAAATGTCATGCAGAAAATATCTAAAAAATTGAGACTAATTTCAGGGGTTAATTGAAGGCTGAGAAACATCAAATATTCTGAATAAATTAAAAACAGGCAAGTCACATTTCAGTTTCTAGATCTTATTCTGACAGAGTAAAGAACTTAGGTAGTCTATATACACAAAAGATACTTTGCCATTAAGCGTTGTAGATTGTGACACTGAAATTACTAAGATCTATCATTTTTTCTTTAAATTGTTCCATATTGTTGTCTTTACATTTTCTTTTTTCTTTTTTTCTTCTTTTGCTGAAGGGATACAGAATATTTACCAGAGAATCAAGTTTTTATAAACGTTTGTGTGAGGATTTAGTGTGGAAAAATGTTCAGCTGAGAGGTCTAGGGGATCTGAATACATGAGGAAATTACAAATGAGCAGTTTAATGAGGAAAAAAATAAAAGTGGAAGCACCTGCACACTTTCAGTACTTTGCAAGCTGATTTATTTCCTTCTCAATATGCACACATAATTCTCACTAACGTAACTGGAGTAACACCATATATTTAGTTAAAAAATAGCCATGAGTGTTTCTGTCACTTCCCTAGGTACCATCACCATTAAAGTCAGTTTCTGTAAGAGAGGGACATAATGAGACTGCTAATAAATCTTCTCTTTTTCGTGTATACCTGAGTTTATATAAGAGCAGGCACTTAGGAATACACTCCTAGGTCCTGGTTTCCAGTCAGGAGTTGGCCCAATATTCCACTTACAAATACCTGCATGGATAATTCCAAATACTAATATCTGCACACTAGTATTGCAATTGATGGGTTGTATGCAATAGGACATCACTATTTTATCATGCAAGAAGTTTATAACAGGAAAAATAATCTTAATTTTTATATAAGGTTTTAGAAGACGGAACTGAGAAAGAAAACCCCAATATTAAATACACTTCTAAAACCTCTGCCTCTCAGAATGTGGGAATCCATATTTGCCAGCTTTGAATAGTCTTTCCCTAAGCATTTTTTGTTGGCCACTTCATGGACAGGTTGCTGAATAAATCTTTAGTTTGTCTCAGCATGATCATTTTTTATGTATGCATAGGAAGTTCTATGTAGTTACACTTGAAGGGACAGCAGAGAGCCAAGATCCTAAAAATTTGCTTTGTAAGTCTTAGGAGTTGGATTTAGCTCTAGTGCACTGGTCTTCTTCAGAAAGAACATTTTCTTTAATAAAACTGCTGGAAGTTTCCAATTATATGGATGAGCTACTTCTCAGTACAGAATAGCCAGTACACTCTTTTATAAAGGCATTGAAATTCTTATATGAAAGCAAAAACCTTATGAAACTGAATACTGAAACTGTCATGGCAATATTAAAGAGTGCAGAAGGAAGCATGCAAATGTCAGTGGTTTGCTTACTACCATAAGGGAACAATTTTCTTCCTTTATTTTTCTCTCATGCATTTTTACATTTGCACAGTATCTCTGAGAAATTTTAACTGTTATGTACCTTATTTTCCTCTTTCAAATCCTCATCCTAGACAGGTTAAAGTCAAATAAAAGACTTTTATTGGGCTCAGATGTCTTGCAGCATAGCTTAAAATGAAAAACAGTGTCACCTAACAGGAAAGTTAGTGCAAAACTTCAGACATTGAGCTTTCTTGTTTAAAATATAGAGGTAATTTGATGACTTTTCCTAATGATTCTTAACTTGTGATGTTGGAAAAAGTTGTCGTGATCTCCCCAAATTCATGGATTGGCATGTCAGAAAAGTCCATGGATCAAGGATCATGGTGATATGTAGTAAAAAAATTATTTGACTGTTATGAAAAGATTAAAATGCCATCCAAAAACAAATATAAAAAATCTCTATTATGAAAAATAAGAGGATCAGTAAAATCATAAATAAATAGATAAGTTTTTTTGTGGAGTATGTTATAAACTAGAGAAAAGAAGGCTTTCTTAAAGTTTGACAGGAAATAAAGAAGATAATATTAGTTAGTAAATGAGACTAAGTAAAAGAGCTTTAATATAGATATATAAAAGCATTATTTCTCTCTAAGAAAAAATGGGCATTAATTTTTGTAGATAAAATTAAAAGAAAATATGGTCAAGACTAATGTCCATAAGTGAAAGCTTGTTTCATAATTTGTGTCAGGAATATATTTATTGGAGAAGTGTGGTAATTTTGCTTTTCCAATCCATTCTGATTCTTGAAACTTTTTTTCATTATTTGGTCAGAGGGTTCTGGGCTTAGCCAATGTCTTTGTAATTCTTCTTTAAAAGAAAAATGAGATTTTTTTTTAATTTAAAGAAATTTTTTGTATTGACAGAAAAGTTGATCACCACCAACTTTATTTTTAAACAGACAGAATAAGACAACTTGTCAACACGCACCTTTCCCTGAAAAAAATTGTGGCAGAAGTAAAGCCCAGAAAGATAAATTCCAGATAGGATGCTCCAGAGACTGGAAAACACACTTTGCAAGTTTTCAGTAATCCAGATGTCAGAGATCTTGTTCCATTGTAGTCAACCATAAAAAAAAAATTTCCAAATATGTGAGAATGCAAAAAAAAAAAAAAGGATTTAAAGATCATTGAGTTATGTGCAGAATAATCTGGAGAAAGTCAATCCTCCTTGTACCTGTTATCTTATGTGAACTGGCACTTCAAAATCCTTTTGCAAATTTCTCTAAGGTTACTTCTCTGAAGAAGATGCAATTTCCAGAGGTTCTGTAGTTGCCCTTTACAACTGTAAATAATAATCATTCAACCACTTTATTATGTTTGAAATATTTGACCCAATTCAGGAACTGCTTGTGTGTTGGGAATTGTATATAGTAGCTTGGGGTTTGGTTTTGTTTTGTTTTCCTTCTCAGTCAAGGAAAACAACTCATCAGCACTTAGGCACTTTTTTGTTTATTGGAAGTGTGACAGGTTTGGGAAGAAATAAGTGAGTAAAATAAGGTGAATGATATTGTATGCATCTAATACTTGCACTTCTAGAAACACAGTTTTGCTACTTCTTCACAGAAATTCCATGAAAAGAATGTTCTGTATAATTATTGGCATTGATTACATATTCACACCTTTGAACACCTTAAGGGAAAATAAGTTGAAAGAAAAGCCTTCTGAATTTCAAGTGGATATGTAGTCAAGAGTGAAAATAAAAGTGAAGCAGACATTTGCCTAGTAGGTAGTTTTCAGGAAAAAAATCTACTTAGCCTTCTATGAAACAGATGGGATATTTGTCTCTCTCTGAAGTAAGAAAATGCAACTGCTTTATTCATCCCTTCTTCTTCTAGGCTTATAAAACATGCCTGTGTGATAGGGAAGCTGTGAAATAGAAGATGAATAAGGTCAGAAATACAGAGTAAGAAATACACAATCAAATTGGAGTAGCCCTTTTGATTTCCACACAGATTTATGCAGTAAAAGTTGATGGGTGGTTTAACCTTTCACCCTCTGCTCTGGCTGCCAGTGCCTTGTACCTTCTGTAGTCTTACAGCTGCCATTACACAGCAGCCTCACTTGTGCATCTTGGGAAGAAAGTGAAGTTTTCAAAAAATCTTTGGTTGATTTAAACATCTATTTTCAAAAAGGCAGGAAATGACCAACCTCTCCAGTGAATAAAGTATTCATGTTCAGAACGAATGACAGACTGCTTTTACAACTCCCTGTGGGATTTACAGCTCTGCTGTTAGAAAAGTGATTCTTCGCAGTGAGATATCAGAGACCTCTTGTGTATGAGTGTTCAAGGGTAGCGTTCATGTCATGAAGGATTCAGACCTTACCACTTCATACAACAACAGAATAAGTTAAACAAGGTGTTTTAACTTCTGTTTTCCAGGACTTTTAAATGAAGATTGACATTCTTTCTGGAAGTTCTGCTTTACTGAAACATGAATTCTTGAAACCAGTTTAAGGATAACAGATTAAATACAAAAAATCTACAGGATGAAGGAACAAAGGGATTATTTATTTATATATATATATATATATATATATATATATATATATATACACAGAGTGATCAGAGGATTTCTGGCTTCTATGAACCTTTTAATCTGCTAAAGTGTGTAAATCATAAATTAATATTTGCCAAACATTTTTCAGAATTCTGTACTAATTATTTTTATGATAAGTTTTGATTCTATTTCTAGATAAATATCTATCTACTAAGATATTTATTACAATGATTGAAGCATTAATTGATCTGTAAGATTCTAGAGCTCTGAAGCCTATTGTGAAATTACTGCATCTAAATCTGGGACCTTCCTTCTGAAACGAGGTACAATCACCCTCACAATGACTGTGGGGGGAAGAAAAAAACAACTTCTGTTCTCATTTTTAGAGTGAACTTGTCCTAGGAAGACATCTAATCTTTTGAAATATTTTGGAACAGACTTTATATTTCAGCTCATAATGGTTGTTTATTTTTTACATAGGGATAAAATGTTGGTAATTTATAATCTTTGTAAACAGCCATACATAATTTTATTAGAACTGCATTACACCAGAGCTACAATGTTGTTATTGTGACACAACAGAGTTTTTTCATAATCAGATGCTAATTAGAAGAAACTAACTGTATTACACAAATACACCAAAACCAAGCACAAGCAAACCAATCAAAACACAACTGTTTCTTGAGTTTCTTGTTTTCCTCTGCAGCTGGTTCATTTCAAAAACATTGATCTACATCTATTAAAACTAAAGAAATTCACAGGAATTGGAAGTAAATGATTAATTAGTTTGTAAATGTTTTTCTATGTCAGCTGTTTTTATCAGTATGGCATGAAAATTATGCTAGAAAACTATTAGGTTAACATACATGTTTCAACATATTTTAAGTTACCATATTTGTGACAAGAAGTTAACTTCAGAGGGCAGATACTGGAGAATATATGAAATATTAATCCTAAAAAATCCAGAACACTTTTAAAAGTAAATGTTATTATAAAGAGAAACTGAAAACTCTAAAGAGAAACTGAAATCTCTACAACTGTAAACTCATTAATGCAAATCAGAACAATGGAACAAGAAACTTTATATGACAGGTATGGAGAAATTAATAACAATACAATAGAAGAAAACAAACCTCTGACAAATGGCTCTTTAATTAAATGTAAAAATCCATCCTGGAGAAGAGGAGGCTCCACAGAATCCTCATAGTACCTTCCAGTGGTAAAAGAGCCTACAAGAAAACAAGAGGAGTTTTTTTTACAGAAAAGTGTAGTGATAGGACAAGAGGGAATAGCAATAGAGGGTCATCACAAGCTCCAATGTTTGCCACCATAGGAAAGGCACTAGAGGGTGAATCTGAGGAAGTTAAAATGGCAGAACTGAAAAACACCTACTCCAACAGCAGTCAGTCAAAAAGAAAACAGAGAGTTCTAGTTTCTGTGTGTGCATAATGTTACATAAACTAGTTAAAATTTAGTGTATGATCCCTTCGACATATTTTTAAGGAATTCTTCATCATAGACTGAGAAGTATCTTTTAGAGGCACTTGTAGAGAATTTGTTAAATTGGCCACCAGAAAGAGTCCAACAGAGGCAAGGCTGCCACAGCTCCATGCCTTCCAGGTCCAGCCCACGGTAAGGCTAAACCTGCATTGCAAATAATACATTCCCTGGCAGGGAAAGAGTGCCAGCTTCTCCACAAAAAGCAGCACAGTCCCCATGGGCAGGGGTTTGGCCCTGGCTGTGATGGCCATTGCAGATTGCCAGTGGCTGCCAGCAGGACAGGGATGCCTTTAGCTGTGCTGGCGCTGCTCTGGTCCCAGCTCCAGCAGCCAAACCACTCTGAGGAACAGGTGTGGAGGTGTTGGCTCAGCAGCAAACAGTGACACATTTTGGGAAACTTCTCATGGGTACAGTTTGTCTTCACAATGTGGAACTTAAAAACTGTTGCTACAGTGACAAAGAGAATTTCCTAAGTAATGATGAAATACAAGCAAACAGAAAAAAATCTAGCAGTGATTTTTTTTCCTTTTTTGTACATTTTGTATTTCTGTGTTGTGAGACTCTGTAGGTGATCTTTTAGCAGCTTCAGAGGTAAAACTGCAGAAAAAGAGGAGTCTTACCATAGAAAACTAAGCTAATTCAGCATGTAGGGGTTACAAAAGGAGCTGAGCAGAAGAATTAAGCAAGGGACATGGTATGCTGTTAAAGTAAAATTTCAGCACTTCATACCAGAATTAACTGATTATTCTAATGTTGTTCATGACAGGTCTTGAGATCTTGTCCTGACAAGAGAATGAAGGCAGAATTAAATTTAATTATTTGATTAATATTAATTATATCTGGCTGCCATGGGTGCACAGAAGTTCACAGTGTAGGTCAGAGCTCTTACTGATATTGGCCTATGGTGGCTGCACCGACTGTTTTTCTTCATTGGTATCTTAAAAATAAATAGTTCTTTATGAAAGGAAGTTGCTGAGCTAAAAGGATAAGGAAAATTAGGAGACTAAAGGGAAAATTGCTAAATGTGTTTCCTTTACAAAATTAATACATACGTTTAATTAAATATACATAATTTAATATACATTATGTATATTAATACATACATTAAGAGTCTCCATTAAGTGTAAATAGTAAATAACCAAACACTTTCTTGCAGCTGTGCAATAGCTTTACATTTACATTTACAAAAATTGCCTTGATATCTAATTTTGTGATTAGGAAGAACTTGATAATACTCATTAAAACAGAAGTCCCTCCTGCTCAGATGCCATCTCTGTTATTACAGGGAGCCTGTTTCTTGAGAAAGCATATTTGGATGATGTCATGTATTTCAATAGTGTGCTGAAATTAAGATAATATCCAAAAAACCTGTTTCATTCTGCAGATTATATTAGTTTTTGTGAATTTTAATAAATTATCTGGAACTCATTTATACTTCTGGTCTCTATAGCATCCTGTGACAGACTTTACAATTCCTGAGCATGTGAACAAGTACTTGTTTTGCATGCTTTGAAGCTTCCTGTTAAATATTTCACTGAATAAACTCTAATTCAACTACTGCAGAAAATTACAAATAGTCCAAATCTATTCACTTATGGTAGGATACTCTTTTTCTTATTCACTTCTGTGGTAGCCTTCATCTACTTTTTCCTACTATTTCAGTCTCATTTGCTTCAAAACAATTCCATATTTTTTTATCACACTTCCTTTACTTTTTTAGAATCCTATTATGAGATCCATTATAATGCATCTATTAAATGAAGCAATAAAACTTCATGAACGTCAAGAGATGTCTTCAGATGGTTGCCTACATTAATTTCAAGATTTTCTTTCTGAGTGATAATAACTCATTTAGATGTCCCCATCTTGTACATGTGGCTTTCATATATTTTAGCTCTACAGTTCAGATTCTTTTGAGGTCTCCTATCATGCCATTTCTTTAGTCTCTTGATAATTACATCACTAAATACTTTGTGTACACTACTATCAAAGTCAAAATTAATTCATAGGGTGCTATGTCCTGGGAAACTATGCAATTTCTAGAAGAGATGAAGAATTGAGTCAGGTTTGCAGGTATATCACATTTTTCTCAAGTAAATTAGCCTACTACAAAAGATTAATTTATATTGTTCACTAGTTTCATCAAATCTGTGTTGAAATTTAACCATTAAAATATAAACCTGGAAAATCTTAGCAACTGAAAAAACTCATTCTGCTGAAACAAACAAGTTATATTCCTTTGGTATATATTTCAGTGAATTTAAATATCAGTATGAGAGGTGCTAGGAATATCATAAGTGCCTGTTAATATTTGTCACACCTTTATAGCATTAAAGTGGAATTTTGTAGGTGCAAAGAAGATTTTTTAGTAATTTCTAAGGATAAATATAACATAATAAACATAACTGCTGAATACATGTATTGATTTTCTACAGTAACAATAATACGAGATAATGGTTTCATGCAGGGGTAGTTTAAAATCAATGATAACCTAAGTAAGTCAAATCTCTTTTATCTTCAAAAGCTCTGTAAGAGAATCTAGTTTCTGCAAAGCAAATGAGATGAAAATGTCCTTAGAAAAATCCCACACTTACAGGTTATGCTGCTTATATTAGACCAAGAAGTAGTGTATATTAATCTTAGAGAAACAACAAGGCATTTTTCAATACCAAATAGCCCACTCAGCAAATGCCAGGTTAATTTAGATGTAAACATGGAAACTATGTATTGTGTTTTAAAGACGACATAATATAGTAGCATTACATGTGAATTTCAGCCTTTTTTATCTAATAACATCCGATAAATTCTATTTTATTGTTCTCACTCCTTTACACTCTCTCAGAACAGTCATGATGGAAGCATTTTACTATTTTTTCCCTGTATGATCATCAGCTCAACCATTAGATTATCACTGCCAAGCCTGCCACTAAACCATGTCCTTAAGTTCCACATCTACACATCTTTTAAACACCCTCAGGACTCAACCACTTCCCTGGACAGGCTGTTCCAATGCTTGACTCCCCTTTCAATAAGGAAATTTTCCCTCCCCTGGCCCAGCTGGAGGCCACCGTCTCTTGTCCAATCTCCTGCTACTAGGGAGAAGACACCAATCTCCACCTCATTAGAACTTACTTTCAGGTGTTGTAGAGGTGATATAAAGTCCCCCCGAGAGCCTCCTTTTCTCAGGCTGAACAACCTCAGCTCCCTCAGCTGCTCCTTGTAAGTTTTGTGTTCCAAACTTTCCCCAGCTCCGTTGTCCTTCTCTGGATCCACTCGAGCACCTCAGTGTCTTTCTTGTGCTGAGGAGCCCAAAATCCTGAACACAGGATTTCAGGTGTGGCTCACCGGTGCTGAGTACAGGGGGACAGTCCCTGCCTGCTCCTGCTGGCCACACTCTTTTTGATGCAGGCCAGGTGCCAGTGCCCTTCTTGCACACTTGGGCAGACACTGGCTCATGTTCAGCTGCTGTTGATCAGCACCCCCAGCTCCTTTACCAACAGACAGCTTTCCAGCCACTCTGATAATTGTAGTCAATTTTATTTGCATGTATCTTGTGAAAATAGATACATTTGGAAGTTGAGTTATATTGATTAATATTATTTTTAAAATCCCATATAATTATCCAAAAATAGTCAATTAATTCAAGAAAATTAATATACGTAAAAACATTCTTACACTGTTAGCAATAATAACATATTTAAAATCACCAAAATTTTGTAAAATATCTTAGGTTAGTTTGTTCTGATTAACAAACTTGTGCATAGAATTATTCAGTTTTGTTCATGCATTTTACTGGATTTTTGAACACAGGGGCAACACTTAATTTTCTGTCTAAGTCCTAAAGATCATCCCACTAAATATTTCCACTTTTTATTATTTGTATTTGCAAACTATGTACAGCATTTTTGTCAGTCACAATCCCCATAAACAATAAGGTGCAATAGTATTCTTTTTCTGCTCAAAATCTTTTTTTTTTTTTTTTTTTTTTTTTTTTTTGTATAATATTTGTGTGCAGTGTGTGTGCAGAAGAGAAAAAACGGGCAGAGAAATTCCATTCCATTTCAGAAGCAATCCCTGAAAAAGGAGGAATGACGATTCCAACTATCCTTGTCTCTTAAGAATAATGTTAAAATGTGGTGCTTTTTGTTTGGAAATTTAGCATAGGAGTAAAATTGATTCAGGATATATTTCTTCTAGAAATTGCTAAATAATACTCTCACTCTGAATAACTGAAAGAATTCATGCAATGCTTTACTAACCTCAAAGAAAATAAATATATTTTGTATTCTGAGAAAAGTTAAGCAGAGACACAATTTTAACTTCATATTCAAATTACATATCATTACTTTCACTATGCGTGTTAGATCTGCCTAAATTCCTGATGCACTTTTCTAAAGGGTGGTACCTCTTGTAGGTCTCAGGATATCAGGTAATCCTGATTATTAAAGTGGAGGGAATTTTAAGGAGTGCACAGATAGCAACTTCAGTCCTTTTTTCTCTGAAATCAATTTATGACTGTCATCTCATTTGCAACTTAGGTGTCAGAAGTGATGTGCTTTGCTCTGTAGTTTTCTCAACCTTACTACTCACAAGATGATACTCTTATAGTATAAGCTGTTTTAATGTATAATTCAAGAAAGTATGTGGTTGGCAAAAGTTCTTATCCTGGATTTTTAGTGTCTTCTTTCCTATATTTACACTCTTAGTGACAGTTCAGTACCTACTTGCTTAGAGTTTTGAAGTCATGAGGTTAAAGTCTTAAGCTGACATTTCCAAAGTCAGATGTTCTAGGATTACATTTAAAAGTTTTTCTTTAAAGTGATGTTTTTTACCTCCTGAACCAAGACTGAGAACACAAATTTGGCTTAGAGAAGTCCCTGAAAATTTCTTTAAATAATAAAAGCTTCTATTACTCTGTGCAGGAAGAAGTTCCACATTCTTCATTATGAAAGCACAAACATCTCTGGTTTTTCATCTGTACAGTTTTGAAAGAGCTGGTGTATTCAGAATCATGGCTGTAGTGGGGGTTTTCTGTACTATTTCCCTTCAGACCCTTCAGAAATTACCACTTGAATGTTTTACATAACATAAAACATGTTTTCTGACTGTGCATCGCAGAAGACAGGAAGAAAGAATTTTATGAAATCATACAAGAATGTGATATTATTTAGAATCCTACTATAATCGCAGTAGTAACTTTACTGTATGAGATTGTCAGTAAACATGAAGTCTCCAGTTGTGTGTTCTAATCTGCTCATTCAAAACTCATTAGTGTTTTCCACTATTACTTACAGAGAAAGGATCTATTTTTATCCTTTCTTGAAATCATGAGTGGATTTAAAATTCAAGTAGGTCTGACAGAATCACAGAATATCCTGGGTTGGAGGGGAGCCACAAGGATCATCAAGTCCAACTCTCAGTATAGTAGAGTAGAGTACTATCCTCACACCATGTGACCAAGAGCATTTTCCAAACATTTCTTGAACTCTGTCAGGTTTGGTTCCCTGGGGAGCCTGTTCCAGTGGCCAAACAACCCTCTGGTGAAGAATCTTTTTCTTATATCGAACCCAAACCTTCCCTGACACAACTTCAGGCCATTCCCTCAGGTCCTGTCACTGATTACCACAGAGACGAGCTCAGTGCCTGCCCCTCCTCTTCCCCTCATGAAGAAGTTATAACTGCAATGAGGTGTCCCCTCAATATCCTCTTCCTGAGTGACCTCAGCTGCTTCTCATTTGATTTCCCCTCAAGGTCCTTCATCGTTTTCATTGGTCTCCTTTAGATGTTGTGTAAGAAATGTATGTTTTTTATATTGTGGTGCCCAAAACTGCCCACAGAGCTCAAGGTGAGGCTGTCCCAGCTCAGAGCAGAGCAGGACAATCCCCTCCCTGGCCTGGCTGGTGATGCTCTGCCTGATGCCCCCCAGGACAGGGCTGGCTCTCCTGGCTGCCAGGGCAGGCAGGATCATATCCAGCTTTCCATTGCCCAGGACCCTCACATCCCTTCCTGCTGCACTGCTTTCCAGCATCTCATTCCCAGTCTGTACACACACCCAGGGTTATCCCATCCCAGGTACAGAATCCAGCACTTTCACTTGATGAATTTCATGTGATTGGTGAGTGCCCAGCCCTCTGATTTCTCAAGGTCTCTCTTAAGGGCCTCTCTGACTTTAAAGAAGTCAACAACCCATCCTATTTTTGTATTGTCTGCAGACTTGCTTAGCATCCCTCCCAGTCCTGCATCAAAGCCATTTATGAAGGTGTTGAAGAGCACAGGGCTGAGGATGGAGCCCTGTGGAACCCCACCAGTGACAGGTCACCACTCTGATGTCACCCCATTCACTGTGACCCTTTGTGTCCAACTTGTGAGCCACCTGCTCACCATCATGTGATGTGTTTGTTCAGCTCTGTTGGACATCTTGTCCAGAAGGATCCTGTGACAGACAGTAATGATTGATTTAGTATTGACTTTTCACTAACATGAATATTTCTCTAAAGAAATTGCAGCTATGAAATGTGGTTTGAATTTTGCAAAATTTTTAAAATTTAAGATGCAAAACCATAAAATTCTCATTGTTTCACTATTGTAAGTCTAGTGCACACGTCTTGACAACAGCTCATTTACACTATACTTACAGTGGGTTGAGAGTAACCATTTTCTAGCATGCGTCATGAGACAAAAATTTTCTAAGAATTTCACTTGTAATGAAATACTTAAGCCTTCTTGTTCTATAAACAAATAAATTTTTGTCTTATATGGGTGAATTAATTGAGATTTCAGTCAGATGTTTCTTATGTGGATCTGTATATACACATTATCAAGAAATACAAAATAATCAGTATTTTCGTCTGTCATCAATCTTAAAGAAAATCCTGCAAGTACAATATATTGGTTACATGATTAGATTGAGTAATCTAGATAAAATACCCCTGGAGTCTGTATTTCAGAAAAGGTAAAGAAAATTTGGATAGTGTACAGAAAAATTAACATGATATTACATATTCATATATTAATATAATGTAATATAATGTAATATGAAATATTACATTATCTGAAGTGTCTGCCAACAGCATAACATGGAAAGCCTGTTACTCTAAAAGTAAAGGAAACATATATTCTATCTTTCATATTCTTAGCTCTATAGCATGCAGGCATTGCCTTATTTCCAGCTAACTAACCCTGATTTTATATTCCCTAAATTCCAAAAATGGTCTGATATTTTCTATTGAAAAATCAGACCATTTTTAAAGAGCTGCCTTTGTTTTATTGTGATCTGATTAATCTGAACAGAGCACAGAATATTGGTGAAGCATTCCAGTCAGAATAACCAGGCAAAACTGAAACATCCAGTTTCAAAACTGCCATACTTTAATTTACTTATTGATCTTACTGTCATTTTTTATGCAAACAGAAGTTAAGAAAACATTGAGAATCAAACTTTCTGGAGTTTTCCATCTGCTTAAAATCAATATCTTTTTGCTGCAAGGCACAAAGTAGATTATATAAGTTTTTCTTTTAGAAACACTGGGAAACCATCAGTATAATATAACAAACCTATATTTACAATATAAAATATTTTAACATAAATTATAATATAGTAGAACTGAAGAGTGAAAATATTAACATCAGATTGTAGTGTACAAAGGCTGTGAAAAATCTGTCAAGAATTCAAGTCACTGTTCTTTCACTGCATTTTGTACCAAGAATATATTCAATCAAAGTATCAGTTAATTTTTAAAATTATCGTAATTATTTTCATGTATATATATAATAATAAAAAGGTGACTTTTATCTGTTAAAGAAAGCTAAGCCTGTGTATTTTGTCTGTCTCTTCAATCATTTTTGGCTGTTACAAAGCATACTGACAAGCTGTAATTTAGCAAAACAAGATCTGTCATTCTTTGTATAAAGAGAAGAAGAAGAAGATAAAAAAGAAGGATGGAGACTTAATTTCCTGTAAAAGTTACAGGAAACATATGGATGCTATGAAAATTGTGCAGTTCCTTTAAATGAAAGACCTAGCATATATTTCCACAAGAATAACATCTATCTATAGGAGAATTTTGGGGAGAAAGGTTATAATAATACTCTACAAAAGAAAGTTTTGAAAAAAGGATGTGAATGAGTCAATTTGTTCTTCTAATACAAAAAATGTGCTTTATTAATTTTGAATCGTTTTGTGCAATTTGATGAAAAGTAATTTAATGATTGAGACTAACTTTGAATTAAGGTGTAATAAAGTGTTATTTTCTTGGGGTTATGTTTTTGGGGTTTTTTAAAATATAGTCCATTTGAGAATCAAGAAGGGATAAATATTTTATATTTTCACTTATTCTCTATTGCACTTACTTTATTTAAAAGTTGGTTGCTGTTATTGCAGTGTCCTAAAACATCTCTCTCATTTTTTTATGTCTGATTCTCTGTTTCAGTTTTACCTGGACTGACTTATTTATTGAATTCCTTTTACTATCATGAATGGTTTAGTTGTTAGGTTTTTTTCATCTAGTTGTTTTTTCTTTTTCTAGTTGTGATTCACAAGAGATATTGCTTCAGTTTTACATCTCAGCATGGGTTTGCCCTTTTCATTGATTTTGCATTTTTATGTTTGCAATTTCAAGACCACTTAATAAAATCTTAAAGTCTAAACTTTAAGAAGTGGTGAGCCATTTCAGTAAAAAAAGGAAAAGGCATGCAAAACACAGTTTTTCTGAGTACAGAGACACAAAATGAATTGAATGGAAAATATTTACAATGACAGCAGATGAGAGAAATAGCACCAAGAGAGATTATCTGAGGTGGTGTGGTCCAAACAGTAATGGAGTCTGACAATAGGTTATAGATCAAAGTTTTATTGAGGCAGTAGGAGGCATGAGCAGCAAGATTCCCATATGGCAACTCAGCCCCTGACAGCTGGGGATCATAAGTGATACCATACCTCCAGAGGACTGCCAGGGGCACTTGGTGTCTGGATTATCTGGCCACAACCGCCAATAAAGCAGCAGCAACACTGAAGAGACGCAGATGCATGAGTGTTTGGAGCTGAAAATGGTAGATGGAAGAGAGATTATACTTTTTCTTGATTGATACAATTGCTTCTATATTTTTATCAGTCTGAAGCCTTTGGATTCTCTCTATATCCAACTGAAGATGCCACTGCAATCACTAAGTGTATTATTGATAAGTGTAGAACATTTGGCACTGCCCAGGATGTATTCATATCCTTCATATGACATTAACACTAGAAAACATTCTACTATATCAAGACTGTTGATACAGATGTTTAGTCAATCAGTCTGTAAAAACCTGGAAATGATAGTGAAATTGGGATAAAAGATGTTCAAAACCAATAATGTCTTGATCATAAGTCTTTCAGATGGAACATTTTGATGTATTTCTCCAGTACCTAGATCAGTGAGTCTGAATTTATGTGTTACTGTAATAAGAATCAAAGAGTCACCTGGCCATGGCCCCTTATGATTTCTAAAATATGTTCCTGTACATTGTTTTGTTTTCAATATGTACTGTGTGAAGATAAGTAATATTTTTTTTCAAGTTCTGTCCCTAAAGTAGTATTTTTGACTTACTTCAACATTACTAGTCTATTCCAAATGAAACACTGCTATTTTTTTCTAATAACCAAATTTAAGAAAAAGTTCAAATAATAATAATATTGATATCTAATTGAACTTTTTCCAAGAAAGTAAAAAATGCTGAAGGATTTCTGGTGAGCATAATTTACCTCTAATGATTTTGTGTTTTTTAGAAGATTGTTGAAATATCCTGGTCATAAAAAAGAGAAAACATTCTGCTCACTATGCAGCTCCAAGTATCAGATCTTTCCTTGCGCAATACTGAAGAAAGGTGTTTTTCCTAGGAGAAAGCCACATGTCATCAGCTCAGCATTAGGGATGGCATTTGATTTCAGACATCAGTCATATCAGTGTCAACACCTGTGAGGTCTCTTTGGGAAACATTGCAAATCAAAATATTAGCATTCATTAGCTGTACACATCAAACAGCTGTTCTCAGAGTTAAAGAGGAAAAAGGAAGTGAGGGAAAATTTAAAAATAAAGCAAAACAAAACTATAAAATGAAGTATTGCTGGCATGAAAATGTTACCAGAGACCAAAACTTGTCATAATGACTGTTAATGAGAGCATGCACTGAGAGAGAATATAAAAAGAGTCTGAGACGAGACTCTAATAATAATTATCAAGGGATTCAAAAAGAACATGTTTAAACAATGCAAGGAATGATCAATGACTTAAGTATCATTCAAGACAAGTAAGAGCAACAAAGGCGAGCCCCAAATGATAGCACAGACTATCTAACAAGATCTAATAATTAATAATGACAACTCTGGCAGACGTTTCTACATTGAATAAATAAATCTTATCAGAGACTTAGTTAAGAGGTTGTTTGCAGTGCAATTTCTCTGTCTTCCTGTGTCAAGATTGTTACAAGACATAGTATTGATCAAAAGCTAAATACAGCAGATGCATTAAAATTTTACTTATTAATAAATTGCTTCATAGGCCAGCAATCATAAAATAGGTAAAGGATAATTTTGTTAAATTTGTTAATACAGTATTATGTAATCATATGTTTTTATTGCATTCTCACTGGAATATGAGGTCAACAATGAAATTCCTTAGACCTGCTTTCTGAAAGAAGGTAAAAAAATAAAAATATAATTAAGTTTAAAAAATCCTGCTATGGCTTTTGATCCTTTTCAAGATTTTATCTTCTTTGAATAATATTTTAAGTATTTACCACTATTCTAATCCTGCCCTCATTGGAATCTTTATGTCACATATTTTACTCTCAACAGAGTTTTCAACTTATGTATAGATCAACTTTTATCTATCTTATTTTATTGAGAAACTGTTATTAAATGACATTTATGGGCTCTTCATCTGGTGTACCAGTATTTGAAGACAGTTTTTGTCAGACAAAAGTACTCTTTTCTTACTGCTCTTCCTAATATTAAACTGTTCTCTGCTAACCTATTCCCTGCTAAGAAACCCTGAAGCAAATACATTCAGAGACACTAGAAAGGAAATAACCATGTTAATCTGTATTTTAGCATAGGCACAAGAGTATGCAGCAGCAGATACTCATGATAAGAATATGTACAGAATGGGTAATTTCAGTCCATTTGGGAATAAACTGCAGATGACAGGTGAACTCTGCACAAAGTAGGGGAAAGATTCCTGGCTCTTTCAAATCAGGACTCTTAGGCCTTTTATTTCAGCAATTTTTAGATCATACTTTTTTCAAAGTAATTTTTTTGCTAGAAGCTTCAGACTCATATAATGCTATTTATATACTTCCTTCAATTTATAGAAGCCAGTACTGCATCCCCAACTGGCTTGGTTATTTTTTCCTGATGATGAGGTTGCTATGATATTTCACTACCTCTTCTAGTGTTGCTCTTGAGCTTCTTCTAGTATTTGTTCTCACATTGTCTAGCATTTTGAACAGCATTAGTCACACATTGACATTGATTATTTTAATTCATATTTTTGTATTATATTACATCGGGCTCAGTAACATATTCCTAGAAAACATTCATTACTGAGAATGGATTTTTTCTCTTCTCAGTCCATATAGTAGTTATTGCTTGTGTTTTTTAAAACATCAGTGACACCTGATTATGTGAAACCACAGCACACATGTTCCATTTCCAGGCTGCTTGGATTGGATTTTGCTTGATAATAGACAACAAAAATAGGTGGATGTGCTTATTTGTGATTTGTTTTGATGAAGCAAATTCTAGTCCCACAGTGGAAATCTTGGTTTATTTAGATTCAGAGAAAAGATTCAACAGTTTCAATAGAGAGTTCTTTTCCATATGTATCTATTATGGAAGAGGTTTGACTGACATACTCTGCATTAGCTTCCTTCAGCCTTATCAAATGCCTGTAACTGTAGAACTTCCACTGCTTACCAGACCTTAGAGAGGCATATCCTGACAGAGGTTCAATGCCTTCAGCTTCAAACTCTACAGAAGGGATTTATGAATACTCAGCATAGGATTAACTCTGCAACAATTAAAAGAAAAGGAGAAAAAAACCTTTGAAGGCATTGAAAAATTTTGACAGAATATACAGTGAAGTATCTTTGATTTGTACCCACTTTAGGTCTAAATGTATCATAACTTCTTAAACCTTACTTGAATTTACCTAATTCCCTTTTTTTTTTTCTTTTTTTTTTTTTCTTTTTTTTTAATTTTTATTTTTATTCCTGAATAACAATGTAGCAATAAGTATGTATCATAGAAAAAGTAACTTTATTCCCTTAACCTGTGCCTTGCAGTTAAAGGGAATCGAGTTACCTTTTCCAAAATTTGACACTGACAATCTTGAAGACATCCAAAGGACTTTTCAACTCGTCAAGTGTAATGGCCAAGAAAATAAATTTATTTACAGTGCTCACACTTCATTTCAGACACAGTAGTGGTAGACTGAACTACAGTCCTTTTGTAGGAAGTAGGTTTCAATTTGAAATCAATAACATGTCATATGAGGTCACTGCTCAGTAATCCCTAGACAGTCTTTCTAACAGATCTGAGTACAAGAGAGCTCTATAAATTTTATCTGGTGATAATGAATTGACTTAAAACTGAAGAACTGATGAGGTATTGTAAGCTATAGCATTTAAAAAACTATCTTTAGTTGATATTCCTGTACCCTCTGAGAGGCCTTTGTCATACCTGCATGGCTTCCATACAGTGCTTATGGTTATTTGATCTGCTAAATAAAAAATGGTGATCTGGTTTTACTAGAATAAATAAGAGTAAAGAAAATAAGGAAAGAAAACAAATAAACTATAGCTAGAAATATTCCTGCTGGCTGCCCATGGCACTATCACAAATTATTTTATTATTCATTTCCTATAATTAAGCTGTATTTAAATATTAAATTCATAATTGTAATGTGATTTTTGTTCTTAGAGTCATTCTGAGACTTTCTTCCTGTTACTGTGCAACAACCTGGAAAAATGCTGGAACAAAATTTTCTTCTAGTATATACAATACAGCTTAATAATTTTATTATCTAGAATGTCTCAAAAAATGCTAGCCTGTTCTCTAACATTACATTACAGAGTCTAACATTAAGACTCTGCTAAACCAGAAATCTTCTGTAAAATCAACTATCTTTAAAAAGAAAATTTGATACTAAATATTATATCTTCTGTGCATGGATTATCTAAAAAACCTAGTCAGAGAGTATTAAACTTTGTCAAAGGGCAAGGAAAGTAGATGGTAATGTTAGAGAACAGGCTAGCATTTTCAGCAGGACGTTTGGTTTACCCACATTGCTCCTTTTTATCTCCTGATCTTAGAAGGTATATTCTTATGTAAAGGTATGTTTTGGTTAATGATACAGTACATAATACATATAACATTACTTAATATTGCATTGCTTACCTTTTCTATTAACTCACTCTTTTCACAGATCTAAAAAAAAAATATGCATATCTAAAGATACTCCATCTTAATGAGTCAATCTGATAACTACTTAAATTTGTCATTGTTCTTATGTTACTAATTACTAAAGTGCTACTAAGCAACACAAAATGTTACATTTGGATTATAGTGAAACAATAGTACTAGGCATTGTATGCAATAAATGATGACGTTTAGAAAATGCAGAATATGCTAAGACCCAAACTGAACATGAATAAAACTTAATATACTTATTCCTTCACATATCATTCTTTATAATTACAATGAGTGATTTTAGCATTGCTTCAACACTAATTTGCTGAAGGCATTGCATAAACTTTGCATAGCTTTAGCTCATGAAAAGTATAAAGCAGAGAATCTAGTCATTAAACCAAAACTAAAAAAGAAGGCTTTCAGAGGGACTAATTCTCTTTCATACTATGTCCAAATAATCAGCTAAATCATCTTAACCTAAAAAAACCCTGAAAAAGTACCTGCTGGCGGTTCTGCTGGGTCAACATGGCCCTCACAATCTAAAGAGTATAAAATTTATGTGAGGTTTCCTTCTGTGAGTTTAATAATATTATATTTTATAATAATCTTAATTTCTATACTTCTTGTACAATGTCAAAATTATTTATATGTGCATTGTGAAGAGTTCCTGCTTAAGCAGCTAGGTTTGGAGTGCTTTGTCAATAAGAAAGAATAAACAAACTCTTACACAAAAATCCTTATTGATTCTACTGAATTTATTCTTTTCTGGAGATTAAGGCATGAAAACTGCAAGGTATTAATGTTACTAGGTGCTCTAGAAAAACAGTAGAATCAGGAAATCACCACAGGTTGTCCAATATCACTGTGTCTATGTATTTGCATACTGATGCACACATGGATTAAATACTGAGTTATTAATAACCCTTTTTCCATTTACATTATAGAATACATGATAGACTAGAAATAATAACCTGAATTTCTATTTTCAGAAAGAAGAATGTAAAGCTAAACATCTACAGTCACTCACATTTACTTGTTTGCCCAAAGAAGTTTAATTTAATTAATTTTTTTGTAACATGTCTTGAATGGAACTGCAGCTGCAGTACTTTGACATGTGCTTGATTTTGACATGCACACAGTATGTTTCAGGGGACATTTAATGATATTTGTCATGCAACTCATATACTCAAAAAGGTTGGATACCACATTTTAAAGTGGATAATAATTTTTAACAATTATTAGGGTAGAGCTAAAAAAGTTGGAACACACTACAATTTGAAGCAGAATAAAGTGTCAAAAAGGTCAATAATGTATAAAAATATTATATTTTCCCATTTGCATAATAGGGAACAAATATACAGTATGGTTATATTTAAATTTGGAGTGTTGTTTTACCATAACACTTCAAAATTATTTCATTGTCCTTACTAACAGCAGTTTACTTGTCAAAGCTTTCTTGTTTCTGAAAACTAAATGTCATTTCACAGATAAGTGGAGGAGAAAGAGCGAAATAGCAAACTGAGCTGACAGCCCAGATGATCTTGGACTCACCTTTGCTGAGTACTGGAGACCTGAGGTCTATTACCAGTATTTTCCCAGAAATTCTGTTCACAGTTCAGATGGGTAAGACACCACATAAAATTGTTACAGCTGTATAAAAACATTGACTGCGACTGTAGTGTTTTCCAATAACTTTAATGTGTGTTTCAGTAGATTCCTTTAAAATAAAGTAAAATTTAGAAACACAAATAAAATTTTCATTCTAAAAGTATAGTACTTTTCAATATCCCCAGAATATTAGCCTGTTTAAATTCTGAGCAATTAATTGAAAAATGCAGAATTAATTAATGATGCTAAGAGTACTCATAAAGAAGAACTATGGACATGCCTAAAGCAAGAACCATAGCTTGGCTAAAAATTAGGTTAATAAGGAAATCAGCATTGAATATCATAGTATGACCTTTTTCTGGGAAAGGTGTGCTGCATACTTGTCAGGAAACACATCCATTATTCCACCTTGTGTGAGCTTTGAGGAAAGAGTGTGGAAAATGATAGCACAGTGGCTGAGTTCCTGGACCACATTTCTTCTGTAATCTTTTGCCTTGTTAAAAGTTTTAGGAGGCCAGCAAACATATCCAAGTTCAGGAAAAATTCACATTACAGTGTATATCACTAAAAATATGGAAGTTTAATATTATATGTATAGGAACTTTGTGAATATGTTACAAACTTTCTCAAACTGATACATCGTGTAATTAAAAAAAATTGAATTGTGTCTTTATTTTAAACCTCAACTTTCAACCACTCCTGACAGTACTGTGGGGTACATAACCATTTACAAAGTAATCAATTTTATCTCACTCTGGGGTAAAAAAATACTAATTTGCTGCCTTATTAAGTTGTAAAATGTATAAGTACCCTGCCTACACTTTGCCTAAATGTTCAAATAATTGTGGAAAACTTTGTATGTTCATGCAAGCACACATACACACATTTCCAGGATTTGTATTTTGACTTTAAATGAGCAGATTTTTTTAAATTTAGTATTTCTGCTAAACCAGTAAGTTTTTCAGTGATAATATGCAGGTGTCTTGAAAAAAAAAAAAAAAGAAAGAAAAAGCCTTTCAAATATTATTTTAATACATTTTGTATAAGCCTGCATTTCTGTTTTTGTTTTCAAAAAGAAATAGTTTTCAGTAGTTTTCAATTATATGTGTTTCCTAATCATATGGAAGTAGTATGAAAAGGGTGTCATTGTGTTTTACCTGTAAATGAATATATCTCTTATTGGATAATACAATTTACCTAGATTAATATGGGGGGTTTTTTTGTTATTTAGTAGGACTATATATTTTTAATAAAATATTTGCTTGTGGTTCTTAATGTTTTATCTATAACTAGCTCAGAATATTAATGTAGTGTGTTGAGCACTGGCAGCTGTGTTAAGCTTTTTGATGGAACCATGATGACACTAATTTCTTATGTATGACCTCTTTCATGACACTAGTGTGTAGTATAGGTGATCTAACCTAGAATTCAAAACAGAATTATAACATTCTTATCTTCTGCAGTCTACTAGGAGCCTCCAACTGAAATTAAATCTATCATGGAGAATCTAATAATGCTCAAGCAATATGGTATGGTACAATTATAGAACTTACATGCATTAATATTAGTACTCTTAGGGCATCAGAATTTCAATTTGCCATGTCAATGATCTCTTTTTTAATTAAATGAAAAATGAACCTCCCCCCGTAAAACCAAAAAAACAAAAAACAAAAATAAAACAAATCAACTAAACAAAAAACACTCAAAAACCCCCAAACTAAAACACACACCTCTTTATTCCTTTAGAAGTCAATAATATTTAAACATGCATTTACATTTTTTAATATATTTACTTATTGCCACTTTCACCAAAAGAGAGTAGCAATATTCATCTAGACCAACATTTGAATAATAGGCTCTTGACACTTGAATAAGAGGTACTTGACTTGTATAACTGCTGGCAGACTATAAAACAGATTTAGACCTTGATCTATTTATGCATTTAAGCACATACTTAGTCCATTAATTTCATTTGTGCTACGCCTGCAAGACAACACCATAAAATTTAATTACTCTTCATCCAGCTTCAAGAATAGTAAATTTTCTTCTGTCCTATGCATTCTTTAAGTCTATTAGGTCTGTCCTAATGGAAAATGATTCTTGCAGCAATTTTTCAATGTAGCTGACAGATAATGCTACATCGAAGAATACTACCCAAAATGTAAATAGTAGGAATCTTTTTTTCTTGAGGAGCATTGAATTGAGATACACTGTCTTTGAACAAAGTTATAATCCAGTTATGTCCCCTCCCATGTCAGAGATATTGGACTAAATGATCTTTAGAGGTCCCTTCTGACCCAAACCTTCCTATGATTCTATCATAAATAGTACAGGCAGTTACAAAAATAAAAGGATTTCTTTCTCTTGTGGCTAGAGAGAGAGGAAAACCAGAAAAATTTCTGGATGCAGAATCCTCATGTAACAACTTATCAGGGTAATTAGGGACACTGCCAACAAAATACCTGTCCTGGGTAGAAAGCACTTCCTGTCCCTCATTAAACAAATGACTGTTAGGTTATACATCATATCTATGACAGTAAAGCCACTTTCATGTTAATTGCTTAAATAAATACATCATTAATAGCTGGTAATGGGCTTATGAATCTACATAGAAATAATACTGTAGCAACATGGACAGATTGCCTTGTTAGGCAGAATGTAGTTAGTATATGCAATACATGTTTGGTCTTTGTTTTTGTTGTTCCTTTTAACTACATTAAATAAACAATTATTTCCTTTATATGTTAAAGAATTTAGCCCTTCTAGGAACTACAAGAATGCTTTATAACAACCTTAAAAATTTTCATTCTAAACACAAAGAGTTAAGGTATGACCACTACAGGAAATAAACAAAACAAGCATGTTATTGAATTATTGCAAAGAATTTTAATCTTGACATATATTATCATTTATAGTTTGATGAGTCTGTATTTGTGCTTTGTTTGTTTGTTTGTTTCTCTTTTTCTGCTGAATGTGCAACAATATTGACTGGGAAAAGATATGGCATTGGCATAACTAAGACTTTTCTTACAGTGTTTTCTTTTATATTTTATTCTGAATTTCATTTCCTCTTCCTTCTGTTAACTCTCTTTTTTAATGTAGCAACACTGAAGAAGTCAAAAATGGGATGAAATCCTGAGTTTCTTGAATTAAGGAAGTTTTGCAAGTGATTTAATGGGATTTATGCAAGGTAAAAAGTGTGCCATAATTTTACCTGTTATTATTTAAGATCTCTGTGTGTTACAGCTGGTAGAAGACAGGAGAAATATGCATATTTTCAAGTTATTTTAGGTGTCTAATTATCCTTTACTCTGAACAGTTCTTTTTCATTGCTTGAATACATTATCTGCTATCAGCCAGCTTTTTACTTCTTCCAGAAAGAGTTTATTAAGGAATTCTGATAAATTAATTTCCATCTTTTATAAACATATAAACCAATCAGTTCCTTAATGAAAACCTCAAGTTTACTGAAAGCTGAATTACCAAATAATGTAAAAGGAAACTGTTCATATACTGAAATGTTATAAATTAATACTAAACAATAAATGAAATATTAACATTTTAGGGTGATGAGAAACCTACCATTAAGCTAGAGAGGTTAAAGTATCAGATTTAATTACATAGAAGGTCTAAACTGAGACCAACCTTAAATACAAGAATTAGCATTCATGATTTCTTTCATGGTTTAGCACTTCTGGGTATCAGCACAAAAAAGAATAATCTGATCTGATCTCTAGTATAAAAATTAAAATAGTTTTTAATATATATTTTATTCAAGATCAGAATTTTTGTTTGAATTAAAATGATTCAAGACACACAATCTGAAATTGAAGATCAAAAATTGTTTGAATTTTAATCTGAACAAACTCAGATTGTTTGAATACTTAATTATACTAATTTTGATAACATGATTATTTTTAATGTGAATTTGTCTCATTTCTGTATCCTAAAAAAAAATCCTCAATCAATTAAAAGAGGCCACAAATTGAACTATATAAAATTGACTGATATCAAGTCACCATTTAATCTCTTCTCGATAAATAGAGACCAAACTGTTAAAGTTGTTTTTTTTTTTTAATCAATCAAAAGAATTGAGAGTTTTCAATACTAAGTAACATCTCTCTAAGCTATCTAAGATATCTAAAAATGTAATATGGCAAGATAAGATCTATCACACCTCTTAAAGGCAAAAATAATGCAGACGAAAAGGCCACAGTAACAGAGAGAAAACAAAGTTCCAGATGTAATATGGCAGAGAGTTTTAACATGAAAGACTTTCAAATGATTTTGAGCAAGGGAGTTGGGAGATTATGCTATCAATGGAAAGGGCTAACAGCTAGAAATTTGGAATCTACTAGATGAGATAACTGCTAGAACAAGTGTACTCTGGATGTAGTTAGATTAGACACAGAACAACCCTATTGGCTCAAGAATACCAAGGTTACCAGATAAAATCTATAAGCAATCAGATAACTAAAATCAATGATCTCCACTAAAACTTCCACGTTATTTTGTAGTCTGTCAAAGGACTGACCAGCTATATTAGTGTTTTTATTATAGCCATCCCAAGGAACCTCACTCATGGCTTTTTTATGGTCCCTCCTCCTTGCTCTGCCAAACTGCTGTACCGTAACAGAGCCTTGCAGAGGGGAAGCCCTATGAGGAGCAGCTGAGATCCCTCGGTCTGCTCAGCCTGGAGAAGACTGAGGGGAGACCTCACTGCAGTCACAACTTCTTGTGAGGGGAAGAGGAAGGGCAGTCACTGATCTCTGTGGTGATGAGTGACAGAACATGAGGGAATGGCCTGAAGTTGCGTCAAGGAAAGTTTGAATTAGACATAAGAAAAAAATTCTTCACTCAGAGGATAGTTGGGCACTGGAACAGGCTCTCCAGGGAAGTGGTCACAGCACCAAACCTAACAGAGTTCAAGAAATGTTTGAACAATGTCTCTGATACAGGGTGTGATCCTTTGACCCGTCCTGTGCAGGCCAGGAATTGGACTAGATGATCCTTGTGGGTCTCTTTCAACTGAGGATATTTTGTGATTCTGTGAATTCTATTCATTCAAGGAGTTATTGATCTTGGGAAAGACTTATTCCGTTGGACATTGTACTTGAATCTTAAAAAAATCTTAATGTTAGCAGGAGTGACTGCAGTAATAACTCCATCTATATAATAATACTGTATGGGAAATGTGCTGGAATACCCTGGATATGTACTATACCTGGATACAGTTCTGAGATATGCTGAGCTGGATATGCTTTAGTGGACATCAGGAAAAAGATAACAGTATTGCGATATTCTGAAGCCATTATTATAACTTTCTTATAGTTTCTAATTTCCTGGAAGTAGTTGCATACAACCTGATCACCTACCAATAAAATTACAGTCAACACTTGAATGTTGTTCAGAAATGAAGTATGTGCTAGCAAATAGGGGTTTTGCCAGTACTAAAACAGGACTTAAATTTTATTAAGACATGGCAGAACAGGCTCTCTGCTTCACCCAGGCCTGCCATGGTCTGAGTTGATTTTCACCTGTTTTCAGAACTGGCTGCTGTCCAGGTGATCACTGCCACACTTCAGCTATAAGATTTGTGAATGCCTGCTGTGGTCAAGCCTGACCAAGTGAGGAAGTGACTACACAACAAAGAATTGTCCTTTTGTCACAACTTTTGTCACAGCTCTTGTGCAACTTCCGAAAGATGCAGGAACAAGATGGAAAGTAACAGACTTGCAGTCCACTTGGGACATAGAAAAATATACTTAAGGGGACTCTATTGTTAAGAAAGAAAACAAAAATATCATAGTTTCCCCACAAAATAGCTCAGGTCATTTAATACTTCTTATAATCCCTCTACTCTTTTCTTGAGAAAAATCATTAATTTTGTCATCCAGAGGAACACTGGAATCCATAACGTAATACCATAGAAGATAGAATAACTTTTTTTACAGGCATTCTAAGTGGCAATTAACAAGGAAGTTCTTGTTATTTATTTGGGCACTGAGTATTAGTATTGTTGCAACTAGACAATACATCTGGTGTGCTTTTATTAGATTGCTAAGAGTAGGCTAATTGTAAATCTTTTCCTCCATACATATTCCTTTTGAACATAATAAGAGTCTGAAAGTGATACAGTGGAACTGTTCATTTTGTGGCATATGACACAATGAAATATCTCATCAGAGATATACAGAAATAGACTTTTTCTAGGCTGAAATATTACAGTTCTACAGCATTTTAATATGCTGCTCATTTCAGTTCTTCTCATGAACCAAGTCACCCTGTGGAACTTGCAGTCAGTCAATGTATCTGGCAGTGCAGCAGCTACTGTTAGAAAATTCCATTTAACTGACTGACAACAAAAATACTATATCCAAGCTAAGGGCAGACTGCTGAGCTTAATGAATGTTAAAGCAAAAATATAGTTTATTTTTAGACTTCTTATCCTAAACCAAAAATATCAACCAAAAGATTCTAGTATCACTGCTATGTCTGTGTAAATAGAAGGCTACTGACAAATTAGATACAGTTGCTTACTGTGAAACCTTTCTACCTTGAAAGCACAATGCAGGAGCAGCAGAGATCTTCAACCCAGATTCCAGTTTTCCAGGAATTACTATCACTAGCAACAGGAAGAACAAGCAGCTAGTTAAAAGCCTACTGGAATACAGTGTTGTCTGCAAGGTCCAGGCTACATCAAGTGTTTGATGTATGATCATGCTAAGCCAGCAGTAATTCTGGTAAACATGTAACTGTTCTTTGAATGACTTTCATGGATCAGCACGTACAGACATGATCGCCAAGAACAGATCTTGTCAGGGTGGTTTCACCAGGTGATCTAGATATACAGGTGATTTAGACTAACCTTAGCAGCACGAAAATATTATGATTTTATTCTGTATTCTGTAAGCTGAAGGGATGTAGGCAGTGAGAACTTAAGAAAATAACTTAGAACTTTAAGAGAAAAACAAAGTGTGAAGGTTAAAACAGTGCATCTCAATAGAAGGAAACAACTCTCCATTGGGCTATAAGGACTGCTTTTGATTGAAAGATAGAACTGATTTGACAAAAGGGGTCTTAAATAGTGTGTGTGTGCTGGAGATAAAGAGAGGCCCTACATACTTACCTTGACAAAAGTAGGAGATAGCAAATGTCCCAAAAAGAAAAATGTCTCAAGATAGCCAAAAGATGTCTACATCCAGTGTAGATACCATCAGAAGAAAACTTGAGCCTCAAGCAAGCAACGGCTGATTAAATGTAGGGGATAGAGAAGTTAACCACAATGTTTTCTGTGAAAGAAAAGCATTGGGACAGTCATTTTCTCAAGACAAGAAATTAAATTATGTAGAAATGATAAAAAAATCCCCAAAACCCATGAATTAGTCTCATCAGGTCCTCACTTAGAGGAAATAATGGGAAAATGTATTTGTAATAAATGAACCAGTCTGCATATGAGCTGCTATGAAAAATGCTATTCTTATTTATTTACACTCCTTGCTGTATCACAGATTCACAGAATTGTTGAGGGTGGTGAGGCACTAGAACAGGCTGACTGGAGAAGCTGTGTCTACCCAAATCATGCAAATATTTACGACCAGGTTGGATGGGGTTTTGAACAAAATGGTCTAGTAGTAAGTGCCAATGTCCATGGCAGGGGTTTAGAAATAGATGATTTTTTAATCTACTTTCCAACCATTTCCATTCTATGACTCTATGAAGATATTTTCCTCAGAGTACTTTACATTATAAGAATGGAGACTATTCCTTGCTTAACCACTGGTTCAACATTTTAATGAGCTGTTATTCCTTGTTATTATGCATGCAGTCTGCATTCAAAATAGTTCTGTTTGCAAAAGCTCTGCTTCAAATTTAGATATAAATGTACATATTGATTTATACTTAATGAAATGCTAAATATAGAAAATACTATGAGAAGAGTAAATTATTCAGAGTAAATTTGACAAACTTGTATAAAATAAGGTGTTGTAATTTATGGAAACAGTTGAACTTATTCAAAAAATGAGTAATCTTTTATGAATGTTAATATTTTCTACATTAATATCACACATAAATTCCAGATACTATGAATATTTTAAAAAATGGTAATGGCCACTCTTAATATTACTAAACAATCTTAGACTGACAGCTTTAATGAAAGGCAAAATAATTCCTGAGAGATATATTTTACATGAAACAGGATTCAAAGTACCCTGACTTCATTGCCAAGTGCCCAAGGCCATGTATTAGGCCATTTGTTGACACTGTTATCATTTTTGGGGATTTTTTTTAATTAGAATGTGTGGTGGCAAGTGGCCAGACAGGGTCAGTAGAATGGTCAGTGAGATGTAAGGTGTATGTGTGTATGTGACAGCTCTGGTCATGCTGTAGCAGTGGCTGGACCTCAAGAATGAATGAAGAATCTCTGCTGTAAATGAAAACAACCACTAGAAACCTTCATTTCTCCCCCATTTTTCCTCAGTCCATTGGCATTTGTGATAAGTTTAAAAGAGGAGAAAACATATTTAACTACTCTAAGCAGACCAAAAGAGAAATAATTCTGGTCTGAAAGATCTGCTATATGAAGGTGTCCTACTCTGGATGAAAAGCCTGTTTCCACATACTAGCTTTGGGATAGAAACTAAACTGTGGAGAGATTAAACAGAGTAATATTTGTATCACTCTGGTCTACAGTGAGAACAAATCCCATTAGAGAATTTACTTAAGAATGTATTTATTTATTATTTAATGCTGGGCATAAAGCAGACAAATGAATCTTTTTTAACAAGTTAAAATTTAGGAATGAAAAAGAGGATAATATTCATCAAACATGCCTGATGTTTGCTTGAAGTAGAGTTAGAATTCTACGTAAGATAATGATAAGAGAAGGAAAATAAATGGAAGAGAGTTACTGAAAATGCAGAAACAATTCTATCTCAGGTAGATCCTGCACTGAATAATTGATCAACAAGACATATTAAGTGAAGCAGTGCCATTCAAAATCCCACTATTCTTGTTCTGCTGTGGATATGCGCTTGTGACCATTATTCTGGTCAGTAGGTCCTTGGCTTCACCTGCTAGACAAAGTCCATGAGTTTATTCCACAATACTTGTGTTTGTATATAGGCAAGAAGGTAAGAATTAATTGTAATATATAACACACAGATAGGGGGTCTATAATCTTGATACCATAATGCCTAAATTAGAACCTGAAACTCACAATACAGTAAAACAAAGATACTAAACAATAGTTCTCTATGTAAAGAACACTTTAATATCTCAGTTCAATTATCATAACTTTATCATGAGCATTCATCCATGAATCAGCACTGAAATCTGGTTTTACAATAATTTCTACAATCTAATAAACAACCTAAACATACTGTGTCAAATAGCTTCCCTACATACTTGACATTAAACAGATGCTAAAGTGTTTTGCTGGCTCTCGCCATAACTGACTACATCAGGTACAGTCAGGGAAGAACCATTTGTTTCTCAGACACATTGTCTGAAAGATTTCCCTCAGACATGCTCTCTGTGCAACTTGATTAGAGTTTGAAGGCAAATCAAACCTCAAACCAAGGAATACTGCTTTCCTAACATGCAGTGCAAGCTTTCTTTAAACTTGTAATATATTACCACATGACTGAAAGAAGATCCTTGCTGGTACCTGGCTGAGATCCTTGTCTTGATTTGTAATGTCTTCTGAGTCTCTGGCATTAATCTGGCTTAGTGTTAAGAGGTCTAGTCTTTTAATGCAACCTCTTTTATGCTTGGCTTCCGACAAAATACACTTTTGAATATATATTTCTTTTCCAAGACACCTTCCACTTGAAATATTTGGCAGCTGCCTATTTCATTTGGAGGTACTACAACAATTGACTTAATATTAACATATTTGTAGGAGTGAAAGAGTAGTTTTTACTTCCTGTATTTAGAGTAATATCAGCAATCCAATCTATTCAGCTGTTTAATCTGGATCTGACCCTCTCTTAGTATTCCAAGATTTCCTTAATTTCCTAAAATAAACTTGGGGCATAAGTTACATACATTCAATTTTTTTTTTCTGATAACCCTGGAAATAACACTTTGTAATGTTGCAGAAGATCAAAGAATCTGGTCATGCACTAATGTTTCAACAAAAATGGCATTTGGTGAAATGTTCTTGAAGAGATTATTAAAAGGAAATGGATCAAGACAAAAAGCTTCAGAATATTGTGGTGAAAGGAAAAACAGTAGTTTATTTGAAGTTTGCACACCTAAAGAAATCTTATTCAGAGTTTAGTTATAACAAATAAAGGGCGTTTATTGCTGCAGCAAAGTGACTATTATGAATCAAACCACCAAATTCTCTTAGATGAAGTGAAATGTTTTATTCTAAAATAGGTAAAGGCTAATAAGTATATGAAAAAAATAACAGTCATAAGTTTCAGACAAATCCTAACTATCTAGATGTAACTCTAATTCACTTCAGATGTAAACTGAAAATATGACGGAATTTGCTAGTACAGAATTCATCAATCTCAGAATAATATTATAGCCCTGGCTATAACAGACACTATGTGCTGAAGAAATAAATTAATATAAAACAGACATTGCAGAAAATACTTCAGAAAAATCTTAATTTAAAAACAAAACAGTCCTAACCCAAACAATTCACACTAGCATGAGTTGTTGCATAAGAGTTCGCACTTTGTCATATTTTATTAATTAAACTTTATAAACCATCTGTGCAATGTTCTTTGCTAACCTAAACTAAAGTAAAATAAACATAATTACTTATATATTGGTTCATAGTGTTTATGTGTATTCATAGTAAAAAAGGAAAGCATTAATATATTATATAGGAATAGAGATACTGTAGCTATAAAGATCAAATAGGCAAGCTAAAATTTTTTAATAGATTGTTGGATGGATAGGAAAGCACTTTTGAAAAAAACACTCCAAAACTTCTCATAACTTTTCAATACTTTAACTCCATCTTCCCATTTCTTAATGTTCTTCCTATAAAGTCTAAATCCTATGTAGTTCAGTTACATATATTATACCTGCATATTCCTCATGCCTTTTAGATGGTCTATCACAAAATATAAAGGGAGGAAAAAAAGTAGATTGATAAAATTAAGCCTTATTTCAAGTTTGCCTTTCAGGAGCAAGAAGGAACTTTGATAAAATCTTCATACTTAGTTTGGTTTAGCTACAGACATTCCTCAATAGATGCTTTTCTACAGTTACAACTACTTAAAAAATTTATTTGTAATGAATCTTTGTGATGTTCAGGTAGTGGTGTTTTTTTTCATATATGTTTCTCTTTAAAAAATTTAGGACCAGGAAAAGTTATTGACATTTGGCTCTTATTAAATCTAGACTTTATGAAACACTTAGCTATGGAAAAAACTGGTATTTTCTTAAGTCACATTCTGTGACAGCCATTTTAAAGAGAATAGCAAATACTCCTTATCAAAATTAAAACATGGGGGAGACAACAGGTGGAAATGCTGAATATTGATAAATTCAGCTCAAATTATCTACACAGACAGAATAAATTAATGGACATAATTTTCCTTGCCTTAAAAAATATTCAGTTCGCTATGAAGTATCTCACAACT
The DNA here is from genome assembly GCF_021018805.1 of Prinia subflava. Lineage (NCBI taxonomy): Eukaryota > Metazoa > Chordata > Aves > Passeriformes > Cisticolidae > Prinia > Prinia subflava. The sequence continues at coordinate 19,329,794 of NC_086253.1, read as the reverse complement.
TTTTGCCTACATGTCAAGTTCATTCCTTATTAGAAGTTTGGGTGATGATTACAACTATTAAAGTAAAACTGTGTTAGTGGAGTCTCCACCTGGTGTTGCATGTGAGATTTGAGCTTCAGTGTCTCCATCAGCTCCTGGACTGTTGGAGCTATTTCCTTAGTCTGTCCTCAGCATCCTTGAGAGGCCCTTGCCACAGAAGAGCCTGTGTCTGGACACTCACACAGCTTAGGCTGCTCCCAGACAGCATCCCAAATTTCCCCTATTTTCTTCTAATGGTAACACTTTCACATTTCAATTAGCACTATGGTTCAGTCAGTTTCAGAAAATATCAGTTTGGGTAATAGTTTAACCACAGCCCAAACCAGTATTACTTTTCAGAAATATTGTTCTTCCACTCCAAGGCAGTGATATTCAAAATCTTATCATCTTAACTGACATTAAGGCAGACAGAAAGGCTAATGGCATGGACTGGCTAAGTGGTATGGATGGACTACAAGTTGTGAGTTTTACACCAAGAGAGAGGAGTGGTAAAGAGTCAGATGCACAAGATCTACTTCTGTGCTTGGAGTAAGATACCTCCCTCATTCTGGACATTCTGCTTTCACCTCCCAGTCTGAGTCCACCTTGTTGTTCTCTGCATGGCTTTGTCATGAATACTATGAGAGACTGTGATGCCAAAGTGGCAGATTTTTTTCTGATGATACTACTCCTGCATTTTCAGAATTCACTATTAGTTCAACATGTTTAGCACCAAGAGAGGGATGAACTTTGTCCTAAAGATGATTGACAATATCAATGAAATAACATACAACTTATTCTAAGGTAAATTTGTATTTTGAAAACCTTGGTCACACCACAGATGACCATTTATTATAGAATAAATCATTACTTAATTAATGTTCTGTTAATATTCATCCCATTTTTATGATAAACATATGCAAGAAATGAAGACTTTTTAGAAAGATTGGAATTACATGTATACAACTGATTAATTACATAACCAGTGAAAATAGGTGAAGATATCAGTTATCATATTTTATCTTTTATTCATGCAAACCAGAAAGAAATTTCATTTTAACTATTTTTTTAAGTACTTCTGGAAAAAAGTTTAAAAAAGAAACAAATTATGGAGAAATAGGCAATGGAGCTTCTGTAATTATCCAGCAAGAAACATGTTTAGGCATGATAGAGGCAAAGTTCTTGTACAGAGGCAAGCTATTTCAGAATCACCCTTTGGCTGTCTGAACATTTAAGAATTCTGTGAAAGTGGTATGAATTCTAATAGTGGGAGATTGAGCTGATGTTATTTCATCAGAGAAATTGAAATGTAGAACTGTAGAATTCAAATGATTGAATTGTAGAACTACTAGTAGTCAAGATGCAGCTATTACAGAAAAAAATAAAGAAAAATAAAACAAAGGAAAGAACACCATTCTTACAGACAAAATATCATTAATAATTCCACAGCTAAAATTGTTACATATATCCTATAAAATGTCCGTGCCTTTATCTGTTTCTATGGTCAACCTCTCCAGACCCTCTGGGGTCAAGAGAAACAAGGCACATCACCATGCACATCAAGACAAGTTCAAACAAAGCAAGCCTGGCAAATCTTCATCCTGAGCCATTGCAATATCAATACACTACCTGTGGTCTCTAACAAGCAGTGGCAATATTCATAAATAAATGAAATATGATACACACAAAATAAATACAACATACTTGAGAACAGAATGGCAGTTTTCAAACCTGCATGTAGAAGATTAACTGTTCAGCTTCTTCAGCAGATTATCCCTGCTGTGGTTCTTCTTGTCAAGTACAGAATGCAAACCCTCTCCTGCTCCCTTATTTTAAGGAATAAACAGTTTGAGAAAAAAATAAAATAAAAACAAGAAACACTCAGCACAAGGGTGCTTTAACAATACCATGCATCACTGAAGATTATATAACTTTTTGCCTTCTGATTCATTAACAGCTCTTGCCAAATCTCCAATAATATTGACAATGTTTGAGTTAGTTTTTTCAATTGAAGAAGTGTTTTTCAGCTTCTAATTTTTGTAATTAATACATCAATATAAAATTCAACAGAAAATCAAACATATTCTTGCCAAAAAACTAATAGCAGTCTATTATATGTTTTAGAGAACAAAACCATGTTTTTAATTCCCTAAAAAATATATTTTTTTATTGATAATGTTCATTATAAAAATCAAACATTTCTTGCTGGGCTGTTTTTTTATGGTTACCTACATGTTCACATTATCTCAGCTTCAGGTGGGAAATAATCCTGAATAAGACTTGAAAATCACTTCCAGTCTTGTCCTAAGTCCAGGGTCACTGAAACTATTGTGGTTTTGTTAACTCTGATCAGCTTTGGAAAAACACTACTGCTTCCTGAAACATTCATTCAGAAATATTTTTAAAAAAGAAGGTGTAGGATAATTCACAAACTTAAGGGTAAAAAAACCCAAAACCATCTAACAATATTTTCTTAATTTCTCGGAAAACACAAGATCTGAATTCTCTAACAATTACCAAAGGGATTAATTATTTTAGAGATAATTTTTACTTTTGAGTCTGCCCACAAGACCTAATGGCGGCTTTGTCTTCTTAAACTGCCCCATGAATATTTTTCTTATTTATTTCCGAATGACAACACATCTTTTTTTTTTAAGAAGAAATACAAGGAATGAAGAAAACAACAGTTCTAGTCTCTGCATCTTCTTCAGAAACACTGATAAGATTCAATGCTGAAAGAATATTCTAGGTAGGTTTTGTAAGCTATGGCATACATTTCCATTAGAACAGCTGTTGAATTTTAATCTGCTGATTAAAAAATGCAGAAGATTGCAGAAGAAAATTGTCAGTAATATTTCCACCTCATGCTTGAATAAAATTTTTGTAGGAATCATCCTCAAATATAAAGCAGACCTTAAAAAAGAAACTTATAAAAAAGCTTCAATTAACATACTAATGAAATAAAAGCATTTGCAAGAGTTTTACCTGAGCATTGATGTCTGTTGAAGTTTTCTTTAAAAAGTTAAATGAAATGGCTGGGTATTTCTTTCTATTGTTTTATTTATTTAACTGTGAAAAGTCTGATACTTTATGTTTCTTAGCAGTAGAAGGGACTTAAGTGAGGAAAAACAACAACGCCTCTACAGCAGAAAAATAGTTGTACTCATTACAAAATATAAATTATAACCCTACTTAACATTGAACTTGCATTCAAAGAACATTCTTCTTTTTTTCTCAGTAAGCTTCACAGTTTTAATTTTTAATAGATAATTATAATACAATATTTTTTCTTTTTATTTATTTTTAATCACTATCAATTGATATGATGCTATTATCTCAAAGATATAAAAAAGCAGTAGAATTTAACTTATCTTACAGTTTTGCAAGTAATTTTTATAATTTTCAACTGGAGTTAAGGAAATAATGTCCCTGAATCTTTGTTTGAAGATGGCATACTGCATATTTCCTGTGAGTTGCAGAGAGTGACCAAAGAGAGAAAATTTAAATAAATTCAGTAGTAGTCCTGACAGAGTTCATACAAAAATTCAATGAGGAAGAAAACCAACCTTTGCCAAACAGCATCATGTCAACAGAACCCTAGCAGAGTGCCATGTGTAGTCATTTCTTGAACACTCCAGGGATGGATACTCCACCACTTGCCTGAGCAGCCCATTCCAACGTCATCTCAATTTCAGTAACAAATTTTTTCCAACTTGAATCTCTCCTGGTGCAGTTTGAGGCCATTTCCTCCTGTCCTACTGCTGTGCAGCCTTGCACCAAAACTAGCACTTCCACCTTTAAATCTGGTCAGGGATTTGAAGTGAAACAAACACAAAACATATAAGGTGTGGCTTTATATAAAATTTTGAAGACCCAATATTTTTACTTTCACTTAAATATCAATATAAGTTTTTGTCTGTGTAGAAGCTCTTCACACCTGCCTCCCTTTTCCAAGTCTTTGGTTAACTGCAATTTGCCAGTCTTAGTAGGTTTCTTCTTTGTTCTGTTGCTACCTCTTTTAAAGAGGGAAAATAAATAAGTAGCAGCTTGTTTTACAATAATGTGCATATTCTAATGACTGTAAATGTTAATCTTGTGCTACATGTGAAGAGAGTAGGTGGACTTTGCTGGGTATAGTTATTTTTGCTGAAACATAACATTGAAATATCATTTCAGCATTCCATGCTTGAAGCATAAACCTACAATCAAAAGAATTTAATAAACTGCAGGTCAGTTTCTTACAGTCTACTTAAGGCAGACATTGTTCCTTTTCTTAATGATATCTCACAAACATGGCATTTACATTCTCTTTTTTTCCTGGACTAAACACGAATTTATCGCTCAGAAAATAAACTAATTAATGATCATTTACCAAGATATTTTATAAACCAGAGATTTGTGTTCTGTCTCATGTAGAAACTAATACTGTATATAAAATCTCTCAATATATTCTCTTATAATTGCTGGGGTTATATACCAAATTATTTAATTCAGGTATTTTGCTTTTATATTTGAAATAAAACCAAACTTTATCATTTTAAGGAAATCAGTGATAGTTTAATAAATCAATACTTGTTATTGTTAGAAAAATTAAATAGAAACCAATCCAAAATGTCTTTATTCTGATTTTCATAACAAACCATCCTCAGTCACAAGGCTACAGCTTTAAAATCATTAAAAGATCTGTGAAATAACCAATCTTCATTTAAATAAATTCAATTGAGGCTTACATCCAGTCGAAGTAGAATGGAGAAGTAAAATAAGGGAATAAACACTGTGGAAGAAGAAAAATCTCACCCAAGCAAGTGATAATTCTATCTATTAAATATTTTTGAGAAACTCTATCTGTAATATCTTTTGTGAAGTGTTTTCTGCAGTGCCTTTTAGGGAGCTGAACCTTTGGAGATGAGGTTGAAGCTCTGAGCTGGACAACCATTCTGTGATGAAGGCTGTATGGAATTTGTTTCTATGCTTCTTTTTTTCAGTGCTAATGGGCTTCTCACTGTGACATACGAACACCTACTCCTGAATATTTAAAAAATTTCCTAAGGATCAGAGAGGAATTGCTTTCAATTATTTTTCACAGATTTTATGAAAGAAGTATCACGTACCAACTGCCTGAGAGAGTCTTTGGTTTGGAAGGTCAAATTGTTTTCAGAGATGCTAGACATTCAAACAGTGAAACATCTCATTTTGCCCCTGATTTGCCCCTGTCCTTTTCTGAACATTTGTATTCTTATAAATATTTCCAGGTTTGGTTACTTTAATTATGTGCTTTTAAAAAGTTAAGTATTTAATCTGATGGCAGATGTTGTACATGGTAGGCACAGCTTCAGATATATGAATCATCCAATTGCTGTCAGGAAAGCTCTGTGTTAAAATCTTTCTAAAATGGTGCTGGTTTTCATATACCAAAATACTTTCATGCTTTGACCTAAATTGTTTTAAGATATAATCTTGTTATTTTTTCTGTTCCATCACAGAGGTTAAAATTGTTGACTATGAATAGAGAATTATTTTAAGAAGGTAGGGGAGAAAAGCTTGAGACATGAGGGTTTTTTTCCTTTCTTGTCACTCTTGTCATAAGTCCCTGAACATTCTCTAAACAGGATAAAAAGAGTTTTTTGGAACATACCAACATTTGGGGATGTTTCTCTTGTACCTTGACTAAGCCAACTGTGTGGTAAATATGATTGTGGGTTTTTTCTCTAAAATATCTCAAATATTCTTTTTCCTATTTTTATTTTTTTACCTTTTTATATCAGTAATGAATACTGGTGCACAATTTGTAACTAAGAAAATGGTTTATTAGAGACAAGGTTTTGTGCATGACACATTACCTTTCGTTAAGCATGAGTGCTACCAGGGTCTTTTTGAAAAATCTCTTTGTGTAACTCATTGCTGAGAGGAGTAAAATGGCATGCAATTTCATCTGCCTTGTGGAAATACTAAACTCCTCAAAGTTAAAAACTTTGCAATATATACATTTGTTCATCATCACAGGACTAAGGCAGTTCTTGTTTTTTGTAAATGTTATTCCCAACGCCATGCTTGGAATAAAACAAGGGTTTGGGAATTACAACAACTAAAAATCTTGGCACTTTTACGTGTTTACTAATTGGATATTATTCTAATATTGTAATAGAGTTAGAAAGAGCTAGTCATAAATTACCCACAACATTGATCTAACATATTTGCTCTTATGTAGCAGTGATACTATTTTGCATTTTATTTACATGAAAATGCCAATCACAATATATGTTTATTACACCAACTAAATCTTATCAAACATATCCATATTTATGTTTTCAAATTTACTACGAGAAATATCTTACTAAGGCAGACACACTTTCTTAGTAGATTTCACATCTTACACTTTCTTTAGGGCAATTAATCTGATTTAAATACTTCTTGTTTCATGGTTCTTCTTTGGAGGGGATATATTGCATAAAAGGTTTTCTATGATTTTGGCATTTGGATGGCCTGGTTGGAGTGCCTAGTCCATAAAGTAAAACAGAACCATCAAATTCCCAAGCATCAGTAACGTGTGTATCCATATTTAGTTTACATTTTGGTTGGTTTTGGTTTTTTTCCAGTAGGCTGTAAAGCAGGGTTGAGTTTAATCAATTGTTTGTTTCAATAGTGATTGTGTTAAGCAACACCAAAACCCCTAATTTTTAGGGAAGTTGTCAGTGAAATTGGCATTTTACTTGCCGGATGTCATGGGTTAGCACTGGCCAGATGTTAATGCACTCATGAGTGTATGTTTTTCTTAATGAGCTACTGTGAGATGTGGTCAAGAACAGAGCAGAGCAGGCTTAAAACTTCAAAACAGAGAATGAAACTTTATTACATTACATAAGAACAGAAATAGAAAGGAAAACTTTAAACACACACAAAAACAGAAATGAAAAATTCTTAGAACATTTCTTTTCTTTCCTTAATTTCTACTTCTTACATGTTACTCTCTATAGACTAAAACTTTGGGTTTTAAATTAAACAGTCACTACTCAAAAAAAACCAATCTTCAATTCAGCAAGGGAGAGAAAATCTCTCTCGCACCACAGACTGTTCTCCAGAAAACATGGGTCCACCCCTTATGTGTTTCCATGTCACCTCTGGCACCGCCCGGAGAAGTCTGCCAGGGTGACACTCTCTTTTTCCTATGTCCAGCGCTCTCACTGCTGTCTATAGTCTGAAGCTGCATACAGGGCTCTTTTAAGGATACTTGCATGCCGAGCTCTCCCCTTTTTACCCAGGGGCCGGGGTTCCAGGAGCAGGTCTGCCCTGAGGGCAGAGGGAGCCACCACACCCTCCCCCTCTCTTCTCTGCTCGCTCCACTCTTCAAGTGCCAGTCACTGTAGCAAAAGCAAATGCAGCTGCATCCACCCAAATGCAGTTTATGTTCAAAAGAGACTTGAGTTCAGTCTATGGCTGCTTTTCTATGCAAGAAAAGTCCAGCTCAAAAGCCACTCCTCTTCAATCTCTGCCATCTAGGGTTTTTTCATCTTCTTTTATCATCTCGGTCCTAGGCTGTTTCTCTTTCTCTTCTGAAACCACTAGCCATGAGAAGCAATGTCTGGGAAAAAGTTTCCTTCTGCCAAGAAAGGGTTAACAGTTCCTGGCTCCTGGCAGGGTCTCGGACTCGGCATCTCTTTACACAGCGGGAACTTCTCCTCTTTTCTCCCCTCCGCTCTTTCTTCACTGCTGGCTGCTGTCAATGTTCGAAACTCTGAAGCAGCAGTCTCTGTCCTTGGGGGGACGGGGGTGGGGGGTGATGACGGAAGGCACCTCCACAGTTCTCCACCGCTCCATCCTGGATGGGGCTGGCCCAGCTCCAGTCCTGTTCTCTCTCTTCCCCTGGGACCCCGGGCCAACCTCAGCCTGGGTAGGAGGGAAAAGATGCTCCTCTCCTGAAAGGGGAGCCAGAAAAGAGAAAGTCCCTCTGGGAGGCCTCGCTTTTAACCCCTTGTGTCCTCGGAGGCGTGTCCAAACCTCCCAGTGGCTACTCCAAGTGCCAGCATAAAATCTGACCACTGATTGGTTTGACCACAGCCTCTTGAAAAACTTACTTCCCTTCAAACTAAGACACTGGCCTTGATTAAGGTCAAGTTCTTATCAAATTATATAATTTTATAGTTGTATAGGAACTGGGTGAGATTCATTATGACCAGATACAATATACTGAAACATTGTGCTAAAGGAATACATAGTGACAAAATGCCAATAAGTTCCATCAGCTCTGTGTACTGGGCTGTTTTTTCTCTTAATTTCTGCTTGGCAAATGAATGTTTGTTTGAATTCAGCATTTTTTATCAATTTCCCTTTTTTTAATCACCTCTTTTCTCTAAAACTGCATGAAATCACAGGAAACCAGGAAATGTAGTATTTTGTGTTGAAGCATTAACTGAACATTGTTGTTGACTTCTTTAATGCTGCGTCTGAGCAGTAACTGAAATGTCATATTCACTGGTATCTAACCAAATATATCATCTACGGAACATAAATAATCACACATATCCATTTTCAAATATATTTTAAAATATGCTAGTGATTTGTCATTCTTATGGCTTAATAGCCTTAGTTTGCCAATTCAGTGATATTGAAGCACCTAAGGTAAAATCTTAATAAGCTACTGTCATATTTAAAACTCATTTCAGGTCTGTAAGTCAGATCAAAGGTCACAAGTCAATTTAGATTTTCTATTCCCCTTTTTTTTTTTTTTTCTTTTTAATTTCTGATTCCTTTTTAAAACTTGGCATATTTTGCCTCAACAACTTTTAGTCTTTTGAACTATGAAACACATATTACTGCAATACACATAGATGGAGATGTTTATTTTTACTCTTTGACAATTTAGCATAGCCACACTGCAATCACCTTATTATTTACTCCTATTCTGAAGGAGCTAATGATGACACACTTTTAAAAGTCTAAAACTAGAGAATGTGAAAACAGCAGGGAAACAAGTTATATTACATAAGGAATGTGGTAGAAATATCATTACCATTTTTAAGTACTCAAAACTTCAGAGGATTAAGTTTTCATATTTATTAACAATTGGTGACCTATGCTCATTAAAAACACTTTGTCTTCAAATACAGATATTTCTATACAAGTTAAAATTCAGACACAATGTTTTTCCTCTAAATATGCAACATACACTTTTAGATTTCTCATTAGGGAATTAGTAGGAATTTTAGTAACAGTGAAAAGAAAATAACTGAGTATCAAGAATTAATTTGGAAATGTTTGTGGTTACTGCAAGTTACATAATAAAATTTTGTATATACTGGTGCTGTAGACTTTACAATATAACACCTTCATTAACCCACTGCATAGTTTTAAACCAACCAGAAAAGTAAACCCTATACAATAGTTTTAACATCTTAGGGTTGGACAGCCGTTGTTTGAGAATTGTCACGGTACTTCTAAAAAATTTAACCCTTTTTTGCTGTTATATCTGAGAATTTAAAATATAAGATTTTGTTTCTTTTTATATTAACATGGAAGGTGATTATACATATCTCCCAGAAATCCTATTATTTCTTCTTAAATTCAGTCTTGGTTAAAAATGCCACATCCATTCTTCAGTGCCAGTTACTGAAACAGAGTTCTTGCACTTAAAGTAAGAGAGGCCATGTCTACCAGTTTTGTACAACCACAAAAGCTTTCACATTTGCTAACATATAAAATAAGGTCATGTTTTTCCCTTAGATATTTGAAAACAGTTAAATAGTATGTGAATAGAGCCTGTTTTTTTTTTTTTTGGCTTTTAATAGTGAAGATTATTTAAAAAAATCTTAAAGAGGCTGGTCACAGTTTTATCTATTTGTCACTAGCCCAGAAAAATGCACTTGGCAATAAACAAGTAGCTGAGGAAGTCTCATTCTGTAGGGAAAGCAATGATCGACTAGGACCCTTTCTAAAAAATTTGGAAAGAATTTTGACTTAAAATATTATTAGAATATGTAAAGAAATTATTTCAAAGCTTCCAGCTAGAGAGATGAGCACTCTTTCTTCTTTAGTATTTGATGTCATTTCTTATTAGTTCTAAACATAATGAACAGTGATTTAGTATTTGGTGTGTTTATCCAGATTATGCTGTTATCTCTTGTGCTTTGCATAAGTGTTTTTACTTTAAACTCTGGTGTAAAGATTGTTTCAGATGCCAGTAGGGGCTAAATGCCATTCTTGGAAAGACATGCTTTTGAACTGGCAAGGAGACCATAATTGTCACTGAGAGTAAGTAGTTTTTATGTCAAGGTTGTCAAACCTATTTTGCTGCCAATGCTTGGCCTGAATTCTACTTAATGCCAGATGGTATTGTTTTTTAAATGTTCTTGAATAGAGCAGATCATTAATTCCCCCTGGATTTTCTCAGACGCCTTATATGATGAATTTTCCTGCCCACATGCCTCTGCAGTCTGTGGTAGTCTATGTTATTTCTTCCTTTTTGTTGTGCAGAAATCATGATTCATTCACTTACTCTATATAAGCTGTGCAACAACAGATACATGTTCACATGTGTTTTTGTTTTTGTTTTTGTTTTTTTTTTTTGTTTTTGTTTTTGTTTTGTTTTTGTTTTTTTTTTTGAGGCGAACATTTGGGTTTTCAACATACAATTATTTGCAGGCATAGCTGGCATTATTTAGAAACCCAAAAGTGCACCCAATTGCCTTGATTGTTCCTACAAGTCAGCTAGTAAGGATGCTACTGATATAAAATACTCTTGGTTTTGTGAATAGGCAGTTATCTTGCAGTGGGACACAGCTGGAGCACACTGGGTGGTTGTTTCAGGTCCCTTCAACCCAGGCCACTCGAGACTGATTCTCCAGTGCTCCACATATTGTACACTCACACACTGTGTGCTTGATACCAGATTGTACTAGTGAATTCCCAGATTTAGGGCCTGTGAAAAAGGTCTTTGTTAGAAATGGTAGAAATCAGTAGCAATGTTTCCTTTGCCAAGAAAGCATGCAGTTCATATTAATAAGAGGGCCCCGTGAGGTTGCCAAGGTAGGCATTGAATTGCTTGTCACTGCTGGAGGAGTTTTAATGATTAAAAGCTGCTTTCTCTTTTCCACTAAGAATTTGTGAAGTAGTAATGGAAATTACTCTGTCCTTCTCTTGTGAGGGATCCAACTGAAGAAACTGTTTCATTGTATCTAGTTAAAGTAATATTCCTGACACCAATAACCAATATATCTTAAATTTTACTCCAGCTTCTGTTAAGGGTGTTATAATTTATAAAACTTAAGGAAACCAGAGGTTCCAGGTGCAAAATAAGAGAGAGGATATCACTGAGTTTGTGCAGATGTCACTTTCTGACTTTTGAAATGTAGTTTCTGTTAAATACCTCATGATTTCTGTTAGAAATCTCAAAAACCCTATCAAAGGTACTTGTCAACAGTCTTGAGGGCACAGTGACTTAAGAAGAGCTGTTTATTAGAAGTTTTGGTCAAGTGAGATTTAGTGGAAAGAATCTGAGCATCTCGTGAAAGATAAAAAGGTCTTGTAGAATTTTGGGGGTTATATTTTTAGGATTAAAATAAACACTTAAGCAGGGGCTCTTGTTTGTTTGTGGGTTTGGTTTTGTTTTGTTTGTTTGTTTGAGGTTTTTTCTTTTTTTGTTTTGAGAGAGAGAGAGATAGAGAGCAGCTTCTCTACATTCAATTTTCTCCTTCAGATTATTGTGTGAGGTTGGCAGCCATATCCTTCAGAAAGCTTTTTGTCAGTTGTTTTTCAGAAATAAAATGATGATTGGTTTCTTCCTGTAAATTTAATCTTTCTGAGCTGTACATTCTAAAATACATTTAAAATTTTAGATATGATATGTCTGTAGCAAGGTCATTGAATATTGGAAAGTAAAATGTTAAAACTTTGTCGCTTTTGTGTGATGCAGAAGGGAAAAAAGCCAGTCTGCTCTGAAGCATGGGTGGTATCAGTTTTGGAGTGTTGCCATATTCCACTACGTTTGTTCCAGTTTAGGAGACAGATAAGTTCCTCTCATTTTTAAAACCTCTCAGCATCTGTATTGATTACCTCACATAAAATTGGCAGCATGTACAATTTCATTTGTGCTTCCACAGGTCGGTTCTAGTTTGGTCATATCATTAAAGTCACAGAAAAACCTCCAAGGTTCTTTTCAATGTAGTTTCACAAAGGAGGACACTGGTATTTTAGTTTCAAGTATCATGGTATTTTGACAGGCAACTGTAAGGAAATCTTACCTGTGGGTATTTTGCTACTATCTAGCTAAGTTTATTATTTCAATATTCTATTTCATCCCATCCCATTTATGCTTGGTATACCAGAGAGAGTCCTATTGTTTACAGTGAATATAAATTTAGTATCTATTATTCCTGGAGGAATTTTTGTTTGTTTATTAAATTCTTTATGGATGATATTAGGACTTAAACAAAAGAGTATTCTTTTTCTACTACTAATCTAGCACTGCATTTACAAACAAATATCTTTTGATTTCTGACTGTGTAGAATCATCTTGCATTTGAATTCTATTAATTAAAAGCAAATAAACAAAAATATGAAGCCCCTGAAGGACTAAGAAAAGTTTTCTTTGATGGGAAAACAAACCTTTTACTAAAGCAGAAGCAGAATAGTCATACATTTAAATTGTAAATGAAATATTATAGTGTTTCTTGTGGACACCCATTTCAATCTCCCTAATAACATAAGCAGCTGAAAAAGCCAACTGTCATCCCAGCACTTCCAGCTACTCAGTCATGAGCTGTTTTGCATACAGATACACAGAATCTCTCACACAAATTTGTCCTAGGATTTCCAAAGTTGCTAGCCTTATTTGTTCTTTCATAAGACTGTAGTTTAGAAAATGTTGCTGTTGACTTCTCTTTATCAGACAAAAACATAATGATCCAAAAAGAGTAGATAGTTTTGCCATGATAATTTTCTTTTTATCTCAGTCAAGTGAAAAGTACATTGAAATAAGGAAAAATGGATTTGGAAAATACTTTTGCAAATTTAGAATGTTTCTAAGATTTTTATTCATGGTAACAGCTTTTGTACACTAGACTAGCAACCCAAAAGATTACCACTCTTCATAAAAGCTTCACAGCTGGGGCGTTGTTTGATGTCCTAGCAATGCAGCTGAGGGGAGGATGTGGGAATGGCAGGGTTGCTGCTAAAAAAACAACACTCTTTAAATGTCTGGGAGGTAAAAAGGCACAAAACATGTGCTTTACTGTTGCCTTCTGGAGAGTAGCTCCTTATCATACCCTTTTAGGCAGCTGGAGCTGATGTTTTGTCTTCCCTAGCACTGTGTGTGCACCATTATGAGCTCGTCTTTGGCATTAACCCTTAGACTCAGCTTTAAGATCCCCTGTCAAGCACAACTCCTACAATTATGCATCCAAGCTCTGCATTGAAATGTAAAGGTACTATTTTGAAGCTTTCCTTGAAATAGCTGTATTAATTTATCTAGTAAAATCACCTGTTGAGACAATGTGTAAGTTACTGCTGTTATAGGAATACAAGAATGAGAAGAAAGAGGGGAAGATTTTAACATGAAAGAATAATTAAAGTAAGCACTGAGATAAAGGCTATTAAGACTTTAGATCACCAATGCTTTTAAATAGTTTCAGTTTGCTTGTCTTGGAATACTTCACTCCCTATTTCATACATATTATTTCATACAAACCTGGAAAGTCATCCCCTTTTTCATAGACTTGAAATATATTTGGGTTTTATTAATTCTGCTACGGGAAAACATTCTTCTGCTAGGAATCCAGTCTTTATTCTACTGACACTGACCAACAGGCTAACTTAAAAGAAGTATATTTATTCTGGTATAATAAAATACCAAACTTCTTTAAAAATACATAATTATTATTTTTAATTTTAATATTTTGTGTGGAACATGTTAAACAGATTTAATAAACCAATCATTCGGAATAATACTTTCATACTCTTAATGTTGTTGATAAATGATGCAGAACTTCAAAGAGATTTGGTAATGCATCAGTTTAATGTAGTCTTGTAATGGAAGCTCTTATTCACCAGCATTATTTTTGTAGCATGTCTTGTTCTTTCAATAGCTGTCATTTAAACATGAAAGGTTCTTGTACTGCATTGCCTTAGGATATGGTTTTCTGAATAAATGATATCTAGTCTAGAGTGGTGAAGTATTGGGCAAATAGGGGTAGAATGATTATGGAATACTGGCAAATTAAAATGGCAGCAAATAAAATCTGCATTAGTACAGGATAAATTTAAAATAAAATGCAACTGTTCATGATTTAAAAATTAAATTTGAAATTCAGAACTTTGGATATTAAAACTATATTTTGTCTAGTTAAATGTTTTTCAGTAGTCTTCTTTAGCCTTTTTTTAGCAGGACTGAAGTTATTCCAAACTCACCACTACAAGGTTAAGCTTTGTGTGCTGGTTTTGTCTAGGGCAGTAAATTTTATTCACAGAGGCTGTGTCTTGGATTTGGGCTGATCATAAAGCTGGTAATATAGAGATGGTTTTGTTATTGCTGAGTAGGGTTTACACAGAGCCAAACCCTTTTGTAGTTTCAACACTGCCACAATGGCAAGGAAGTTGGGGGTGCACGAAAGGTTGGGAGGAGATAAAGCCAGGACAGGTGACCCAACCTGACCAAAGGGATATTCCAGACCAGTGACATCATGCTCCGTGTATAAAGTGGGGGGAAGAAGGAGGAAGAGGGGGACATTTGGAGGGATGGCATTGGTCTTCCCGAGGAACTGTTACACGTGAAGGGGCCCTGCTGTCCGGGGGATGGCTGAACACCTGCCCATCCAAGGAAGTGCTGAATTAATTCCTTGTTTTGCTTTGCTTGTGTGTATGGTGTTTGCTTTTCCTATTAAACTGTCTTTGTCTTAGCCCAGGAGTTTTCCAGCTTTCTCATACTCAAGAAAGTGAGATACGCAAGTTTATACAGTCTGCAAAGTGGATGGCAAGAGTTACAACAGTGGTAAAAATGAAGAAATTACTATTTTTCCTAACATTTTTCATCTTATGAGCAATCATGAAAAGACATAAAAGTCAATCAGGTCCAGTTAAAGCGAAGGTTGATCTGGATACAACTTTTTCATCTCTTGTCACATAAACTGCTGAAGCATTATTCTTTCCTTGGAAAGAATAAAAAAAGATACATTACTGAATTAAAAAGGAAACATTCAAGAAATAATATTAGTGCTTGAGGATCTCTATATAGAGTTATAGGTCGTTCACAAGTGTATTCTATGTAAATGTAGACATGAACTGCCTTTTAAAGGAGAATAACAGCAAGCACTGAGAAAATAAACTTGACCTTTTAAATTTAATAGCATAGACACAAAGAATGAACTAGGATGATATAATAAGGTATTCTCACAGTTCTTGAGAGAGTTTGTATGCATATGCTGGCAGGTAAACTGTAAGTTAACAACAAATCCACATATTTTCTGTTGGTTGTTGTGTTTTTTTCTGTGCACATTTACCAGTGGTCTATATAGTTTCAATACTTACTGAAGCTTTAAAAATAAAACTTCTTATATGACAAGATTTACACTTGTAAAAATATTATTATTTTGATGAAGAATCTGAAGCACCCTAGACCATTCATTTTCAATTCAGAAAATGAAATTTGCCTGTTTGCCCATCTTATTTAATTTAAATCAATATAATTTATAAGTGAGAGGAAGTTTATACCAAAGAAATCACTTCATCATCTCTCAAGGTTTTCAGCAACTTTCTAGTGTCTACCTTTTAATTTTAAATTGTCACTTTTTTCCTCTTGAAAAGTTTAAGCCGGTCACTATAACTTGACAACCTCAAAACTGTTTAGAAAGAAAGTTTTTCTGAGAGAATCATTGACTCTTACTGATAAATATTTAAATGTATTCTATGATTCTTCTTTACAAATCACTATGGCACTTTATTTCTTCTGCTGACTTTATTCTTCAGTATTATTTTGTTTGTGTTCACATTTTAGCTGTCTTCTCAGTATGGATTTGTATTTCTCTGTCTTCTGCCATATAATATGAATCAGTTAGGACTACTGCTTTAGATGCTAATTAACCACTTGTCTTGATGATGACATGATTGACAGTTCCTCATTTGCCTGTATTCATTGATCACTCATACTCTATTCTTCAAGTTTGTTGCTTTATAAATTTTGCACTCTAGACAAAATATAGAGTGATTTGTATAAAACCAACATGCCATTGCAAAAGCATAACATTACTGATCATAAAACAGCAATAAAGCCTGAAAACCTGTAACTCAGACAACTAGGTATGTTTGTATAGGAAAAATAAGACACTAATTTTAGGGGGATACAATGTGTATAGAGATTATCTGGAGTATTACCATAAAATTTTGAATTATAATAGGTGTAAACATGGTACAAGCCACATATCGTTGGTGATATAAAAGAAAGAAGTAATGGCAATTATTCATGGCATGTACAAACGGAAGAAAAAATGAATATTTCACATAAACCTACAGAGAAGGATATTTGTAAATGTGAGTAGACTGAGTGGAAAAGTTGGCAACTTTTCAAATCCCAATGATTAATATAAAGTCATTGGTGTATTTATTGGAATTTCATTGGTTTCTAAAGAAAATGAGCCATTAGAAAGAAGGAAATAATTTTGTAAACAGGTACACCTGAGGACGAGCAAAGAAGAAATGGTTTCAAATTCTTGTTGAGACACATATCAAGACCTTCAAAAGATTTATGTTCCTGACACACAGAAGTACCTCTTTGTGTGACAGTAATATAAAGGGGACTTGCATTTTTGAAAACAAATTATACTGCCAGAAGCAAGTAGGCAAAAAAAATAAATAATATAAAAGTCATGTTATATTCTACCTGTGTTTTTGCAATTATATTGAAATCATTTACTCAAACTGTTTCCTTGTGTGTAATTATTTTTACTTTGAATCAGGAGACTGAGATTTACTAACCTTTTAGACTTGTCTATTTTTTCCATTTTCCATTTGTTTTTGTCTTTCTAGGTATTGTGAATGTCTGTTGAATTAATGAAATAAAGTACTTAAAATATAACACCACGTAAGAATTTGGGTGCTTTTTAAATGCACATCTATTGTTACTATTTTTGCTACTCTCCTGTTGTCGTTACATAGAAAATAGTGAACACAATCTAATTATCCTTATATTTTTCTGATTCTTTCCCAAATGCATAAGTAACAAATTATAAATGTCATGCTCTTTACTCACTACTACAACATAATTAACCCACTTACAATCTTCTCAAACCCCAGTGATTTTAGTATTTGGGACAGTAATGTTGTTAGTCTTTGACCAATAATTTAATAGTATTTCAGTATGAGATGGTAGATGATAGAAAACCAAAGAGTCATTTCTTGATCTAATCCAGTTTTAGAACTTTTATTGAGCTGTCCAGAACCTGAAGTCGTATTTCTCTACTCAACTGTGAAGCATTTTTCAGTGCTTATTCCCAGATTCTCTTTTAATGAGAGATTTCAAATGTTTATGTAGCATAGGAGAACTGCTAGGAGAGGACAATATTGTTCCTATCAGAGTATATACATTTAAATAAGAATTCAAAAAATAAGTACAGTAGACTTTGCATATCACTAAGAAATTCAGTCATCTTTTAGGAATAGCTGATTTTAAAAAAGCTAATTTTCTTTTTTTTTTTTTTTTTGAAAAAGTTCAAGTATTTTTCCAGCTCCAGAAAACATTTATTTTTTTCTTCCCACCTACTAAATCATCTTGATCTATCTAGTAATAACTAGTAGTAATTGAACACTAAGAAAACCTGTATTTATTTAAAGAAGAATAAATTTATTCATATTTAGAAAGAGCAGTACTAATGGTAATCAGGTGATACATGGTTAAAGACTTAAAAGTCATTTTAGGACAATTTATCTGAAGAAAAATAAAAAAGGAAAAAAATTTCAGTCTTTTTTAAGATTTTTAGGTAACTTTGTCATGCCTGAGAACATATTTCTGTATGTTTTGAAAGAGATATTGAGCTCTAAAAAAACCTCTCAACCAAGCAAACAAACAAACCCAACCTCCAATATTTCAGTGAGTCATATCAGATTCCTTTATTTTGGCAATGAATAATAATACATGTTTTCTAGGTGATAAATAAATCAAGTTACTTATTCAACTATAGAATAAGTGACCGACTGACTTCGCTTAGGGTTTGAATAGAAGAGGTGACTGAAAGGACTACCCTAGCTGTCCATAACAGCCTGATATATGGAAAAATAAGATATTTAAAGACATGCCTGGGACAAAGGTGAAAATCAAAGTTGAAGAGTTAGCATCTCAGTTGCTACTTCTTTAATATGAGAAGCCTCTGCATTCTAGGCTACTTGTAAAGAAATAATGGATAAGAGTAGATTTGCTGCAGCAAATTCATCATGATGAATAATCATCATTATGTCCTCTCATGGCCAAATTCTTGTGCTGGGATTCTACAATGTAAATGAACTACAGCTTAATATTCAAACAGCAGTGTGTGACCTATGCTCTTAGCCTGTTTTTTTCAGTGGTATGAAGTTATCATGTCTTAAACATACCAATGGCTTAAAAAGTTGTTCTGATTTTTACTTTTAAGGTATATCCTCTGGAATGCAAACCCACAGGGATTTAATGCACTGATTAGTTTAGCTTGTTCTTCCTTGTACTTTGATTTTAGACATTTTAAGAAGTCCTGTAAAAGTTAAAAGTGCTTCTAATCCTGAGTGGGTTGCATACTATGCTGTATTAAATGTTTTCATCTGTTGATTTCAGCTGCAGTTACAATGCTTAAAACATCTAATCAAACAGTAACTATTACCACAGACATTTCTGTGCTCTTCACATGGCAAATATTTTTTATCTTCTTGCAATGTTTTCTTAGTCTCTATAAGTAAAGTGAACACAGGATAGAATATTTGTACTTATTTTCATGAAGATGAACATTCTGCTTTATAACCTGTTTTCAGTGCAATGTATCTGACACTTGACACTAAAAAACATTTAATAATATTAATAATAATAATAAAAAATATTTTATAGCAATATATAACATATAAAATGTGTATTCTGTAATTATTATTACTGCTGATTACATTGTATTTCTCAAAAAGTATATCTCATCATATGTGTTATACATTAATTATTAATTTCAGTTTAAGCAGCAGATACCTTCATATCTGTCAGGAGCTAAGACTGGGGTAGATTATGATGGTAATTATGAACTACAGTATTTGCAAGAATGTTTAAATCTTGGATAGTATTCTTTTTTATTTTATTTTATATCAGACTACAAATTTGCTTTTTTTCTTTTCTTTTTTTTTTTGGAAACATGCTGCAATTTAATAGAAAAATATAATGCAAAATGAAATGGACAAGCACAGTGTACTGTGTTGAATCAAGGTCAGCCTTCAGCAGAATCCACAAATGCTTTCTACTTCAAAACCAAATTTGGTTTCTTAACTGCAGCTGTTTTATTTTTAGAGCTGTTCATATACTGCTTGCAGGATTTCACTTCATTTTTTTATAGTGGGAAAAGAAAATGTATTGTTCGCTTTAGAGACAGAAGAACTGTGAACTTTTGTTAATGTTTCTTCCCGAAAATTTCTTCTTTAGGTGAGGACAGATCACAGAAATTTGTAACTTAAAAAATTCAGAAGACACAGTCAGAATAGAAGAAGGATCAGCAATAGCTGGAGGATAGCCAATAGGGAAAAGGAAAGTAGGTATGCAGTTTCATAAAATGTCATATACAGACAGACATAGCTGGACAGAAAGAGATAATATAAGCACAAAGGTATCCATTGCTAAAAAAATATTCACTTGCTTGTATTCCTTGTTTTTTCCTCATACATCTTTCTTTGCCACCTCTCACTCAGATTCCATGTCTATTGCTGTATTTTCTGCTGCTGTGTCACACTCATATTTTTTCATTACTTTATCCTTTTGTTTCTTACTTCTCATATATTCTCCTGAACTCATTAACTTCATCATTTTAGCTGAGCTTTCAACAGCTATTCTTTTCACTCTCAAAATTATCCCAGAATCTAATACCACTCTACTCCACACCTTGTTATCAAACCTTGTTATGTCATGTCATGCAAAACGTCTTTATTCAATTTTTTTCCAGAAATTCTAGGTGTTGGATGTTGGAGATACTGAAATTTAATAGCTCTGAACTCTAACTTTTAATTTGGATCCTTTTTTGCTGTGTTATCTTAGCTATGTAATCTTTGGTTATTTTTGCTGTGAAAAATGGAATATTTATCGTATGCAATAATCTGAACAGACGAAATTAAACGTGTACCTCATATAAAAGAAGGGGTCCCAGAAGACATCAGGCTGAGCATCAGCCAACACTGCTCCCTTGCAAGAGAAAGGCTAGGGCCTTCCTGGGCTCCATCAGGAGTGTGTCAGTAGGGCAAGGAAAGGGATTCCTCCCTTCCTGTTCAGCAAGACACATCTGGAAGGCTGGGTCTAGCTCTTGACTTTCCAGTACAGGAAAGATACAGAGACACTGGAGAGATTTCAACAAAGCACCACAAAGATGTCCCACCACAGAATTTGTGATTGGAACTCATATGCTGGGTTCTTCACTACAAATAATTCTCCTGTTATTTCTTCTACACGAATTATATCTACATGCAAATATTACAATTAATTATACTAAAAACTGAGTCATTATTTCAAGATAAGGGAGAAGTCTAGATGCAGGATGAAGGCTAATGTCAGAAATACATTATGTTGCATAGCAGCAGAGTTTCTAGTAGGTTTTAGAATCGAAAGCACAAAGTTTTGCAATTCCTTGGGGCAAGAGTATGGGCATGTAGTCTGATTCAAGGTCTCTATTTTCATATTCATTTTGTGTGTTAATGGAGTGGGATCCTACTCTCTCAGAAATCTTTTTCTCCTATGACCCATAGGTCATGGCTTTCATACTCCTCAGAAAATGGGGATCACAAGAATCAGAATATTTTTATAGGCCAGGCACCAGCTTTCCTCAGAAGTGTAAACCACTCATTTGTTCTGCAGGTGGCAGCAACAGGGACTGAGCTATCTAAAGTATTGGGCCAGTGAAGGGATCATCTGCCAAGGAGTTTTTTTCCTGGGAAAAATGTTCACATGAACAATTTTGATACTGATGAATTTGTTGGGAAAATCTTGTCAGAAAATTTTCAACAGATTTAAATTCCTTGAGGCACTGGCACTATGTCTTCAATATTCTTAAGGTTTTTGATAGTTTAGGTAGAACTCATGACATGAGCTTGGATCCAAGAGAGACTAAGAAATGAAATTCAAACCAACACAAACTTTAAAAATATGTATTTCATATTGGCTTGGAATAAAGAAAATAAAAATAATAATTAGCACTCCATTCACAAATAAAAATCTCATATCACTTGCATAGAATGTAATAGATATATAAAATGCATAGATGATGTATCATAATGATGAGAATTTTCAATTAATTTAAAATCACTGTGGAAACGTTAAAGACACAAATAAAAATATTATTTGTTGAGCTTATTAAAGACTTTTTTTTTCCAGGCATTGGATCATAATAGCAAAGGTCTCATCACAGCCTCAATACCGAGCAGGAACATCAGAATTAACAAGTTTATTATTAACTAAGCACTAGTACAAGCTGTGGTATTACAAATACAACATATAGATAGGCTTAATTGACTACCAGGTGCCTATCAAGCCCATTTGTCACTCCCCCTCCTCAAGAGAACACAGAGAGAAAATATGACAAAAGGCTCATGGATTAAGATAAAGAGAGGGAGATGACTTATCTAATGCCATCATGGGCAAAACAGACTTGACTTAAAGAAATTAGTTGCCTTTATTGTCAATTAACATTAGTGCGGATATAGAGAAATAAAAACAAAACTAAAAACACCTTCCCCCATATATCTCTTCTTTTCCAGCTTCACTCCCAGCTCTTCTACATTCCCTCCCCAAGCAGTGTGGGGGATGGGGAATGGGGCGTGCTGTCAGGTCATAAAAATTTGTCTATAACACTCCTTCTTCCCCACGTTCATCTCCTGCTCCACTGTGTGAATCCTTCTTAAATACAATATTGCAGAGGTGCCACTAATGGGCTCAGCCCTGGCCAGCAGGTCTGTCCTGGAGCTGACTGGGACTGGCTCTGTCTGACTTGGGGGCAGCTCCTGATTTCTCCTATCACAAACCATCCCTGCAGCCCCCTGGCATCAAAATTTTGGCATGTAAATCCAATACATCTTACTCAGGACAGCACCTAGCACAGTGTTTTGATCTATAATAAAAGCTCATAGGTACTGCTGGAAGATTTGAACTGGAGTATTTATATATATGGTGAAGTTTTCATTATTTTCACTGCAAGGAAGCTGCATAAAACATGTCTGTTACCTTTACTTTTATTTTACTCAGAAGGAACTGCAAATTGTTGGTGAGAGGTGAATGAATGAAAGATTTTATTGGATAAATAAACCATACATGTTGCATTTATATGCAGAGTTTTTACCAAATATAGCTGCTGTTTGTTTATAGTTCCAACTTTTCTGATTTTTTGACTACAAATGGAAGGGATCTATGTACAGCATAAGAACATTCTCAATTGTAGTTTAAATCATTCTGTGAGGATAAATGGTACCTGGAAGATGTCCAAATTTAGAGCTGGAGCTGGTAATTCTCTTATAATTGAAGGTATGTAAATTATAAAGGGGAAAAATATTTGCAAACATATCTTGGTATTTTTGTAATCACTTTTGCTCTCCGTGCACACTCTATTATCATACTTGCCATATGTGAAAACTACAGTAGAATAGAGAGCTGTTTCTTTTGCCAAATTTATTTGTGAAACAAGATTCTCAAGTCCGCTAGCCTCTACATGCCAGACAAATTGATCTCTTTTTATTTTTACTTTGTATAGAGCACAATGAATAGCTATAACGAGAGAGGGAAATCCTCTTTTACTTGAAGGTTGTGACCACAACTTCTGTAGTTGAAATTTTCAACTGGATTTTCAAAATAAGTTTTTAAATTTATCATATATGTGAGATGTAGTACCTTGATATAGTTTTACTTGCACCCAGTAATTAGTATATTAATAAAAATGAAAATAATAAATGACTTGTGATATTGTGATATCCAGTCAGACTGGACTCTATCAATAGCTTCTGAATATTTAAGGAATAATTTCCATAAATTAGCTATGTTGGTTTGGATTTTTCTTGGTTATGTTAATATCTGTTTTGCTTCTTCCTTATTTTCTTTCTTTCTAAAAATATATACATTTTATTTCAAGGAGCAACTATGTCACTTACAAGTAATTTACACAACTTGATAATAAATTATTAATACATTATTATTAATAATAATAATATTTTATTAGAATAATAACTTAAACATTAGTGATTTCATATTTTTCAGAGTTTTAAAATAATATTTCTAAAATAAACTCATTTTGTGCTTAACTACATTTCAGGCATTTAAGTACTCTGATACTTGACCAAGACTGACACTTGATAAACTTATTTTCTCAACACTAAGTCTCTGACACTGTGTGATCTTTTTAAAATTGTTTGAATGAGTCAGTTTCATGATGTGATTAAAGGCTAGCAGATTGTCTGTTACTTACAGTCTTCAGAATTTTAATAAATTGGTCTTTTGTCAGTGGCCAAAATAGAAGTCTTAAGGGTGAGTTAGTCTTGCTGACCAGTCCCTCCCTCTCCAGTTCACAAAGCATCTTCAGATGGGAACCATGAATTTTCAGTTTGTGAGGTACTGCCAACAATGTAAAGCTGTGGTAGGGATTGGTATCTGCTTCTTCCACCAGTGGCCAGGCAAAGTATTCAGCCCTCTAACTTCCTCTGTCTTCACAGCAGCTATCCCAAAACACAGCAATGCCCTGTTGGGTCCCTGAAATGCTTGTGCTGAGGTATTTCCTGAGGTATGATCGATGCCAAGGGCACACAGGACCTGTGGACGGGTCACCAGTCAGGGCTGTTTTTGCTGTTCATTCTCAGCCAGGCTCCCTTCAGCTTCCAGTACAGTCAGCTGTTGGGATCCCACTGTCACCCCAGGAACAGAGACAGATTTTGTCCCTAGATATCACAATGACATCAGAGTCCATTGTGCACTGGTGTCAACTAAAGCTTTATAGTCCTTGGGGTCTGATGTGCCAGGCCATCAGATCCTAATAAACTTACAAGATTCTTACTTATCTTTTCAAATTGGCTTATGAACTAATACCAAATATAAATACTTAAGATGATTATGAATGTTTTGTTTTGGTTTTTGTTTTGTTTTTTGTTTTGTTTTGTTTATTGTTTTGTTTTGTTTTGTTTCTACAATGAAAAATTGTATATTTCTTGACTAAAACTCTCTTTTGTCTTTCTCAGACCAAATCAGAATGCATATCTACTTTCATTTCTGTTTCTCAGAAGAATTGTTGGTAAAAGATGTGGTTTCACTTAAAACAATTTCTTCAGGCTTTGTTTGTTGCATAATTTGCACTTAGATGAGGAGAATGGTTCAGTGACTCTTAGGTTTTGAGAAAATACAATTTGAATGTATATGAGAAAATAATTTTTTATCCTTTTTACTATGTGCATGTCAGTGCTTTGCAGATCAGAACACTGGAGTGGTAACACTTTCTCTTAGCTTATATAAATTGGTACCAAAGAATTGCAAAGTTGAGAATTACGTATAGATTTTTCACATTGTGTTTAATAATACATGGTAATAATGTGCTTCAATATGCATAGATTGCAGTGAGCATAAACCTTGCAAGACAACTAGTGACATTTCGTGCTAATTTTTACATTCATAAGCAACATATTTTTTCAGTATATTATATATCAATAATTTAAAAAATAAAAAGTCTTTGGCACACAGCATATAAGAGGCTGTTGCAAATAGGCATTTAAATATGCTACCTCATTTCCCATTTTCCCGTTACCAAAGATTTTGCCCACACAAATCTGTGAAAATTCATGACAAGCAAACCTATGAACTCCTACACTTCCAAAATACACTATCCTGAGGAGGGGAAGACATGATTTGGCATTATCCTCCAATTCAAAATTGAACTAAAACCTATCATTCTTTTGTGCTTTGTTTTTTTTTCCTCCTTCAGCCATATTTAAGAGATTATTAAGCCCAAATTATATATTTTTAAAAACCATCTTCATTTGAATTGTTTTTACTACCAAATAAGCCACAATATCTTGAGAATTATATCAGAGTAAAGATAGTCCAAATTTTCTTGGTGAACAGAAATGTTATTTCACCTTTTCTGTTGTTGATGTTTCAGTGCAGAACTGAGAAAGGATAAACATTGCAAAATTTGATAGAAAATTTTAATAGAAATTGATGATCTTGTACTATTTTAAATGTGTAAAAAGGAGCATTCCGCAGCAAGCCAAAATGTAAAGTGTCATTAAAAATATATCTATAAAATTTCCTGCTTTCAAGAGGTTGTGCAACAGGCAACTACTTTATCTGTTGCCATTCCTAGGCTCATTAACCTGACAATTTTTTATCATAGATTTAGGTACATTGCCTTCATTATGCTTCAAATGCAATATTTTATAGCACCATATATAAGTATATATTTTTGAAGTGGTGTAGTGAAAATGGTGGAATCTACAGTAGATACAGATCTCAAAAATACATTTCTATCCAAGGGTAAAAATTCATCCTTAAAACCCATAGACATTCATAATGAAATGTGAATTTTTTCAAGTCTCATAATTTGTTCTAACCCACTCTAAAACCTGGAGATACTTTTGAAGTGTAAAAATGTTATTTAGAATAAAAAAAAAAAATCAAGGTTTCATTGGCTTAAGTTGTATTTAAAAAATTATATCAGCACTTTCATGTTTTAAAGTATTAATAAGTTTTTATTCATCCTGAAGATCCATCAGTACTCAGTTTAGTCACAGATGAAGAGGAAGTGAACTCTTGGATTTGTTTATGGAAAAATTATTTCAACATAACACATTTTGTTCAGAATGGAGGAAAAGTTTCTATGTGGTCCCTTAAAAAAAGGAGAAAATGAATATATGATTGTAATCATGTATGCACATCAATTTGAGAAGAATTTTACAGACATGCATAGGAATTAATTTGATTTTATAATAATGAAACCTGTTTCTTGATTACAATAAAAAAATTATATTTGTATTTTGCACAGCTGTAGCTGCAGCCTCTTCATGACGATGCCTAATACTTTTGGCCTTTAGTCTGTAGAAGAAATATGATTGATGAGTGATTATTCCAAATTTAGTGTTACAGACAATGTTGACATGGAGAGATATTCTCTATTCCTGTTAAAATAGTGCTATGGGGAACAAAAATAAATTGAGACTTGCTGGAGAAGAAAAGAGCACATGGGCAATGGCCAGACAAGGATGTTTTTGTGACACTGTATCTAGGTCATAGCCCCAGACCTACCTTTTCTATTCAAAAATATTTAATACAAAATTATTTGAAGAACTGTAATTCTTCAAAAGGAGAATTTTCAAAGTAAAACTTCCTCCAGGTTCAACATCTCAAGCAGCTCACTGCATTCTTGTTCTGGTTTTATCTTGCTCTCCTTTCCCCTTTTTGGTTAGTGAGTTCTGATTGTCCTCTATGCAATCATGTAGCTTGGATAGTGAAAAAAAAAAAGAAAAAAAGAAAAAAAGAAAAAAAGAAAAAAAGAAAAAAAGAAAAAAAGAAAAAAAGAAAAAAAGAAAAAAAGAAAAAAAAAAAGCTAGATGAGAAAAATGGAATAATTAAGAAAAAGAAATAGCTAGACTGGTAAAAAAAAAAAAAAGTCTACTTTAAAGACCACAGGCTGAAAACAACTTTATATTTGTCTTTCTGCCTTACTGTTTGCTAACAATTTTCTAATCACTAGACAATCATCTGCTAGTGACTGAACCAAAACCTTTGGACAGAAATTTTAAAAGAAAAAAGATAACAATCTCTGTCTCTAGAAGAGGTATAATTATTAGCCTGTGGGTAATTTTGGAACAATTTCCCACTACATCCAGAGATGCTGGAAAATTTTAGACCTGATTCTCTCTCAAAACCAAAGCTGTCTCTAACCATATTTCTGGATTGCTCAAAATTACTAGACATCACTCTAAATTTTCCTGTACAAGTTATATAAGACTCGCTTCTGAAGTACTCATTCTATTTGCATTTTTACGCAAAGCTGATAGCCCTTCATCTGACTGACTTTCAGTGACACCTAGGATTTGCCTACATAAACAGGAGGAGACAGAGCTGAACTTAAGCATCATATTTGGCCTTGAAAGGTGCACAGTCACAGGTGTTTCATATTTTGTTTATGAGGCTTTGTGCAAGTCTTTTCTGTTGCATTATTTACCTAAAATTTCACTGCCTGTTTCTTAAATCATGCAGGTGGATTCCTGTTTCCCACTTGCCCTCTTAAATGACATTGCAGAACTACAGAAGCAGGTATGGCTATTTAAAACACCAAATAATCCTTGGTGCCCAATGCCTTTCTTAGATCATTTAACTAAATTAATATTCTGACTTTTTAAATAGATAAACAAAAGCAAAATGGGGGCATTAATAAAATCTATTCAAAATTTGAATGTAATTTACAATTTAAAACATTTGTGAATTGTGAAAACCAAAACTTGAGTTAAGAAAAATAGTAACTATGGGAGAACACATCATGTGAAAGCTTTAAGTTCAAACCATGTATAAAACGGTTTTTGTTTACCTACTTGATTTTCTTGCTGTCTCGGCCTCATTTCAGTATCCCACCAGTCATTTCACACAGTCTAAATAAAATATACTATGGAGCCATCAATCCTTTTGAACTCTAAGTTTATGTTCTTTTTATGCAAATATACACATCATATGTGATTATGTATAATGTACCCCAATAAACAAGACTTTTGCTGTTGCTGATAAAAGGGATTGCCTTGGCCCCCTTAAAATTCTTTTAATTTGTTTAAATAGCTGACTGGTGGTCAGTTAAGCATTGCTTCAGCTGTTTCTGCTGAAACATTGCCAGGGCTACCTTTGACTCATCAAAGTTGTGGTTAAACAATGTACATTTTTTTTTATATTGTGTCTCAAGAGGCTGTTGTACAATTCCAAACTGTAGCTGGGAAAAATGCAAAGGAGACTACGGAGGGAATGGAAGGAGATTTCTCAGACTATGATCTGAGAAGATATAGAACCAATAAAAAATGGATTCAAGTGCTGGAGAGGTAGAAAGCTTCACAATGAACATCACGCTTCTCTGCAGACCTGGCCAATGCCTCTTGTAGTCCACTTATTCCCCATTCCCCATGGGAAGACTAGCAGCATTGATTTTAGGACCCAAAACCACACTGGGAAGAGAGAATAACACCAGGAGAAAGTCACAAATGGTAAAAAATTTTCTTGGTTGGCAGCCATAAATATGTTATGAATGCAGCTCCTCTTTTATATTGATTGCTGAGATTGCTGGACTAGAGATAAATGTGAAATATTCTGTTCAGTCTCCTAAAGTTTTAATTAGGCTGAAAATTGCAATTTTAATTTATATATTCTCTTTTATCCTTATTAATATTCTCCATATGTATATGCATTTTATTGATATGTATGTGTATACATCATAGTAATATTTATTCATCTCATCTTTCTTTAGGGATCTGCTATTAGTTTACCTCTAAATATGATATTAGGAACTCAAGCTCTTCCTTATTGTTCTGCCTCTACCACACCCTTCATCCATCATAATTTTAAATGTGTTTCATCTGCTTTCACAAATCCTTCCATGGCAGGTGTTCATAAATCCGTTTGCTCCCAGGATATATTCTTACCCCCTAAGCTTATTAACTCATAGTCCCTATGTCCTAAACTTACAAGCTAACAGATTTTCCTTCCCTCCCAGAAATCCATTTGCTTCAGCAATACGTATGATTTTTTCTCCTGTGCTGAGGTAGAAATTCCCTGTTTCAGACAGATAATCTCCTAAATGTCTCCCAGGGAGCAACAAAGAAGGAAAGCAAACTAGTTTATTTCCACAGTTGTGGATAGCAAAAATGGGGAATATTAATGAAGCAGTTTTTGTAATACTTGAAATTTAAGTTACTTGATTAGTTGTGTTTGGAATATAGCAGGAAAATTTCCTTTACTGTTTCAAAACTATCCAATACTATCTATAAAAACAAAACACAATTCCTCTTGCTTATGTAAAAGCTGCCAACAGTTTTTTAAGTAAGATATATGTATCAGGGAAGGAGTAGATAGTGGTCTTAATCTGTGTTCTTTGAAACTAAACCGACAATTACGAGGATGGCTCAGACAATATCACTGAGAACAGTTTCAGATTTTATGAAGTGAAATTTTTCTAATGACAATTTTCTTCCTAAAGGTGTGATTTTACTATGCTTTTCAAGAAATCAGAAGAAAATAAGAATGTTAGTTCTCTAACTGGGGGAAAGGGGGACAAGAAAAAACCAAAAAGAACACATGAGAGCTTCAGATGGCCCAAGGAGATAGGAACCTCAATTCAGGTGACATCATATGCTCATGATTATTCTACTAGACCTTGGTTTGGGGCATAACAGTTTATCAGCTGTACCTTGCAATATATAGAATGCTTGCGGCATTGTTGGACACTTGAAAGGATATTTGAATAAAAAGGGAAACATAGGAAAATACAAAGCTAAAATGGAATAAAAAGTCTACTCCCCCCATCAAAGGGGTATGTGTGTGGTGTGGTTTTTAATCTCATTTACCTTCTGCTGTCACTGAAAGAGAGATCTTTCTGCAGACATTTTAATATAAAGAGCAATGATACTAAAGGAGGGAGAATGGAAGAGAAGCAATAGTGATTTGTATTGCAGTATGCCATCCCTGTGTGCTGTGAAGCAAGTTATTTTAGTTTCTTACTCGTTTCAGAATGTAGGCCTATTAGATACTAAAAATGGTAAGATTACCCTTTAAAAATCACTCATTACATGGTATGAAGTCTTGGAAGGGAGTCTAGGAAGAAAGGAGTATACATTTCAATTTAAATGAGGTACTGTATTGTAATACTTATAAGAAAAAGCACAGACAAATCCAGTTTTAATGAGCCCTTATACTATATAAGGAGAAAATAGCAGACAGATATATTCTTGAAATTAACTGTTAAATCTATGAGAGGAGCAAAGAAAAGACAGATTTGTTGCCTAAAATGATCTCTGCAAGAGGTGAAAGCATAAGGCATAGTAAAAAATGTTTCATCTTGCTAACAACTTTACTGGTTTATTTTCCAAAAATTCAAATGTTTGTTACAGATCCATGGAACTGCTGTGGGTGATAAATAATAGTACAGTTCATACAGTTGTCCTTTACAAAGAAAATCAGAAGATATAATTAAGTATTTGGCCTTAACAGAGCTGGGAACTGTATTGTGTGATGACAGGTAGCAGACAAAAGGGAAAATGTGAGGAAGTAATGGAAGGCAAGATAAAAGTAAAGTAATTCTGACTGGAATGCAATTGTACATGCAACATAAATGTCATTCAATTAAAAAAATCAAGATTTTAACACTTATTATATCTGACTTAGAGCAGGATTCTTAATAACTATCAGTTTCCTTCTCCAGCCAAAACATCTTGGGTACTTTTTAAATGTTTCATTTTAAAATTGTAAAAAGTGTATTACCGTGAATATATGGATGTTTATTTCAAAGTAAGAAAATTTAGCTCTTTAATTTCAAACCATAAATATTAGATGTATTTTTTGTCAGTACATTGTTTTCTTCCAAAACATAAGTAATAGCAGAATTGATACAGTTCTGTGAAACATTTAGATTTTACCAGAATTTCATTTACCAGAGTAAAATGTGTCTGACAGGATTTTTCCATGCACTTCCGTGAACATATATTTCCTAGAAGCACTATTTTGAAAGATTCAAAGAAATAGTTTGGCACTTTACCTTACCAGTGGAACCATAACTAGCCAGCTTTATAAAAGCTCATCTTCTAATAGATGAATAAAAGAAAAAATTGAAATCATTTAAGCTTTCTCACAGAAGGTCAGCAAATTATGAGCAGTCAGCAGTAAAAAAGGTAGAAAGGATCTGCGAATATAAAATACAACACCCATAACAAGGTCAGAAATAACCCAGAGTTAAATTTAAGAGGAAAACAACTCCCTAGGCTTGTATTAAAAGCAAAAATGCTGTCTTTCTGCATAGTTAGTAGCAGTGATATACAGTTATAGGGTAAGTGTGAAGTATTCTAATCAGAGACATATCAGTTTCTGACCTTGAAATCGAGTATCTGAATGAGTCAAACAAATAAAAGTGAAGATAGATAAAAGCTAGATGAAGATAGGTAGATAAAATAGATTATTTTAGCAAAGCTAGTAATTCTGCATGTAGCAGTCATAACTTGCCCAGCTTGGAATTTTCTGCCTATCCTGTAGCTAAACCCATCTGAAGTATTTTTTGGTCCCTCATTTTGACTTTTGGAAGAGGTAAAATATTTCTTTCCATGCATACCTGTGAATTTTGGAACGTACTGCTGAGGAAACTTCCCAGTTTGACCATTCACAGCACTCAGGCAGTCACACTCTCAGTGCCAGAGACTTCAACTGCTGGGACCAAAGCACCTTCACAGCAGGCAGCTGTAATGGGCCAGTGAGGCCCTACACTTGTCTCCCTACACAGTCCACTCACGTGCACCCAGACCAGATTCCCTATCTGTTTGATCCCAGTTTTAATTTGGCAAAATCTTATAGATCTCATTACATACAGCAAGTTATTCGCAGCACAGTAACACAGCGATGGCTCAAGCTGGTGCTGCCCTGGCTGTGCCACAGGTTCCCATGCCCTTTGCCATGAAAGGCTGGCAGCTCAAGGCCTCTTGAGTCAGGGTCTGCCCACCCAGGGCTCCTGTGCAGCTCCCACTGCAGCGGCACACCGAGCACCGGCACTGGCTGTGTTCCTCAGCTCCTTGTTCCATCCCAGCTCGTGAATACCAAGGTTATCAGCAGGTTCAGAAAACTAAACCAATTGGTGGGCAAATCCACTGACTCATAATAAAAAGATTAGGTATAGGAAATAGTTTGCAAAGAACTTTCATCCAACATCTGCAGGATTCAATGAAGAATGATCTGGAGAAAAAGGCTGGATTTAATTGCTCTTCCTAAAAGCCACCACTTGCCATTTTCTGAAATACATATAATATCCTTCTGTCTGCAGGAGGGAATGAGACTGATATAGACCACTGATCTAACCAAATTAGGGTAGTTAACTTTCAAAATTCTTAAGCATTAGTAAAACTGGCAAATATATAAGCAAGTATAATCTCTTATTCACAACAGAGGTTTTCCACTCGTAGAGGTTTCCCACTAATTTGCATTTAAATTCAAAGCACAATTAAAGAACAAAAGTTCAGAATAAAAATGAAATCCATTTCCCCAATAGTAATTCAAGCAGTATTGAAAATAAGATGTAGACACAAATATTAAAAGCTAAATGCAAAATTAATTTATTTAATGTTTCCAACAGCAGTTTTACTAAGATTTCCATTTAATACCGTTGTTGTGTAAAACCAAGGCAAATGTTTAAAAAGCTGCTAAGTACAAGGCTTTTTACTGTGCCCGAGCTGTGGTTTCAGAGCTCCTCATGTCTGACATGAGAGTTTAAGTAAAGTTTTGTAGCAGAGACTCTTCTGCTGGCCCAATCACTCCCTTGGAAAAACATTGTTTGCATAAACAAAATACAGCATGCAGTCTCAGCTGATACATAGAGTACAAAATAAGAACACTTTTGTTTAAATATTCCTGTTGTAGTGCAGCTTTTGGATTTTTATTATTCATTGTCTCTCCTTTTGTGGCATTTGCAGAAGATTGTAGTATCCAGGAATACTGGCAGTATTCCTGGATATTGGCAGTATATTGGCAGTTAAGGCAAGTGCTTTTCTCCATACTTAGCCCAGGACCTAGGCTGCCTGGATGGCTCCAGTATGAATCTTGTGGAACAATCCATTTGTGCACAATGCCAGTGTTTCAGTCCTGGGTGGAGGTAAGCTGAGGACAGTGGAGTCTTCTGACTTACCCCAGCAGGAACTGAATCATATTTTTGATCTGCAGAAACTTCAGTTCTATTTTAAGGTAATTTTTTTTAAAGTTATATATATTATCTTAGAAGTTCAAAAAGGCATAACCACACTAAGGGCAAGAATTGAAGGTTAAAGTCTCATTTATGATTTCTTAACTTCTCATTTCTGTTATTTACATATAATGTTATTCATAAATTTAAGAGCCTTGTTTACTCAGCTTTTTAACATTCCTCTCCTTACACATCTGTGGGATTGCATTTTATGGAAATGGTTTGCTCTGGTTCACCCCTGGAAAATGTATGGTTTATCCCAAGTCTGTACCTTCCCTGCAGTATGGTGTATCTGTAACTCTGTAGAATCTTACGGCACCCACCTTGAACCTCTGTGTTAAGAGTGCACTCGGAGAGGGCTCCTCCTCTTTTGCCCTGGTCTCCAGAGACTGCTCTCTCCCCAACCCTCTCCCCTTCTCCCTCTCCCCCGTTCCCTTCCCCCTCTCCCTCAGTGAATAAACCCTCACCTCAGCAGCTGTCTGGAGTCTCTTTGCCTGCCAGCACAGGAACACCCACGACCCTAGAGCCCGGGGGGCTCCCGGGGAACCCTCCCCGAGATCCCCCCCAAAATTTAAACTACAACACACATCCATATTTCTAAACGTATACCATGCTATAAAGACTGTCATCTGGCAAATAACAGGATTTTCTCTTATTCTAGTTTTGCACTTTAGACATATTTTCATTGCAGATATGTATTTCTGATTGAGAAAAATAGTATTTGTTACTTGATGGAAAAAATTGAATCACATAAAACAGATATATTTATGCATAGGTTATCTTGATTATGAGATATACACATAATATTTGTATTTTTGGATTATAATAATGATTTAGAATGGCTATATCAAGGATTTGACTTCTGTGTTTCAGTCATTGAAATGCTGTCATTTGCATATGAAAATTCCTCAAGACAAATTTTGTTGAAACTCATCTCAGAGAACACACTGCAGTGGCATACTCCATGATCTTCACTTTTTGAAAGTATGTGTATGAATGAGAGCTATAATGAACAATTTTTCATATTTTTTGAAGGAGTTTAAGTAATTGCAATCTCATTTAAGTTACTATGATTCTATTAATCCTAGGTAATTTTTATACTTTGTACATATAGTGTTTGAAACCTTTAGAACATTTACAATATTTATTCTTGAAGGAATTGTGAGAGAAGCGCTAGTGATCTCATTTTAAAAATGAGATGAGCAAGACACAAAAGTGACATTGTGTAGAACATGAAAATTATGTAAGTGGTCTTGAAAATCTGTTTATAAATGATTCAGTCATGTATGCAAGATAAGACTGCAGAAAAAAATTAGTTTCAGAGTTTGAAAGCTGTATCTTATGCCCTAACTACTGAAGTATTTTTCTAAATAAAATATTAAATATACAGGAGTAATCTTTTAAAGAGTCACAACTTCTTTTGAACACCTTCCACAAGCTAAATCAGCAAGCAATATCAGGGGACTGTAAGTCTGTGTCCTGGTTTAGGGAAAATTTTGGGAGGAAACTTCTGAAGTGGTCTCCACTATAGAAGCAGATTTCTGCAGCCCGTCCGCAAGTAGTTCAGGAGAATAACCTCCTTGGAGAAAAGTAGAAAAAGCTGTTTATTTAACAAGCAAAGTATTCACAAACATGAGAAAATGAATAATATTACACAATAAAACCTCTCGCTGTTCTGAAGAGATGGCAAGTCGTCAGCTCACTCAGTCTCCATCAGTCCCTCCTGCACTGGAATGCAGCGTCCCAGGCCCCGGTGGGACACAGGAGTGAGCTCCTGGTGTGTTTATGGGGTTTCAGTCCAGAGCTGGGCTGATCAGTTCCAAGAAAAAGAAAAGCCACAGTCCAGAGAACTTCTCTGCCTCAGCTAGCTAAAAAAAACCTAACCAAAAACAAAGGAGAACTCTCTCCCTCTCCCTGTCCATGCTGCAGACAACATGAATGAGCCGAGAGAGAGAGCTGAAGCTCTTACCCTCTAGGTTTTGAATACAGCTGCCTCAGACATTCCACCACTCCTCCTTCTCCCCTGCTTCACTCTCAGATCTAGTTTTAAATGTGCAGAACTAATTTCTTGGCTAAACAGAGGCATAGGGATACAAATATAATACCGCATCATAAAGTCACCCTGGGACAGTCTGCAAAAAGGAACAGATGTAATTTGGTTAAGTATATGAATAAATTCATTATGCTGAATGAACACACATTTTGTACATGAATAAAGTTCAGGGTGTACAGCATATTTTAGATAACACAAATGTCTAAATAGTAATCTTTTGCCAACCTTAGATCTACAGTTATCATAATGTATTTGTACAGTTAATCACCTAGGACATGATTCAGAATCTTTTTCATAGGCTTATTTTCCTCCCACTGTGTTTTTGAATTTGGAAAAAACAAGATTAAACTTTTTAGGAAAATAATAATAATTTTTTTTCTAATTATGTCATTTTAATAGGGAAAGGATAGCCCCTTAGAAACTATTTAAATTTGTATCACTTATCTTATGTTCCAAAGGACTGAACTCCTCTTTATAGTTCAGGAAGCAGAAAGCCATTCCTTACTTACAGTTTTCTATATAATCCCATTGACATATACTTGTTAAAATATTAACTGTGAAGTATTTAGGCCAGATTTAAATGCAGTAATAAGTAAAGGGATTTGCATAATACTGGGCAGTGATGGCAGCTTTGAAATGCCAGCATCATTTTTCACAATTGAAAGCCTAGTGCCTTTGCAAAGAATCATTTATTAATACCAAACCACTGTTTCAATAAAGCATTAGAATTTCCTGCATAGAATAGCCCTTGGGCAGTGTTCTGAAGCAATAGTGAATTGCTATTCTAATCCACAATGGAACATTTTAATAAGTGTGATAAATGACTCACAAAGGGCTTCAGATTTCAACATCAGTAGAATTAGAATCAGGCTAAGGCTGGGTCTGGGTGATAGATGTAGAGGATTTTTGTGGTAAACAGTTTGCAATGTCAGGACAATACCAGCTTATTGAACTTCCATAGACTAAATTCCTGTCCATTTGTCATCTTGTTGCTAGCAGACAGAGATATACATAGAGTAATAGACTTACATTCTTTATCAGCTGATACTATCCTGTAACTTCTGGACCACTTTAAAGAGATCATAAAATGAAACATTCAACTAGAAAGAAGTGAAAAAAATCAAAAGACTAAATAAAAACAGATTTTTTTTTATTCCTGCAAATATTTTTATATTGTAAGCACAAAGCTAGAACAATTCCTGGTACACATAATACTCCCTCTAAGTCACTCTGCTATTTACAATACTTTTAAACTTCTCTGAAATTAATCTCTTTTGTTTGTTTTTAAACAAAAAGGAAAAGTTATATTGTTATATTATAAATTGATTTTAGAGTTAGAGACAATTTTGATATTTCATGTTGAAGAAAATTCAGAAATAATTTTGTTGTTTTTCTGTGGTTTTCCATCTCATGTCATATCAGTGCTGGAGGTAATATTAGGATTTTAAAAAACATAAAAGGCAAAAGAATGAAAAACAAGAAAATGCTTATCTATGACTAGAATGGTGTTGTTTCAATTTTGCTAGGCTTGGTCATATATTGAAAGTAGATCCCTCTCACATAACTTTGTCTACCTCCAATTTTAGTGCTGAGTGTAAATTGGTTATTCTGGCTTCCTCTGTTATGAGAAAGAGCAAGAGCAGCAGTTTATCTTATATATTTGATACTTCCTCAAAAGATGCCTTTTTCTCTCTGCACTATGCAGAAGACCTATCGTAGTCTTGGTGGTTAAATTACTGGGGTAAATATTGGTGAGATGAATCCTATTGGCAGAAAAATTTCTCTTGTATTGTCTGGTTAGAACATTACCTTTCATTACCAACAAGCTAATAGGAGGATAAACTGCTATAATTTTTTTCTTAACACAATGACAGAACAAATAATCTTTCAAATGACCATTAATATTCTTACTGACTCTGGTAGTGGTGATTCAGTTCTTCTGCAAATCAGTTTTATTTATTTAATCTTTTGTTAAACAAGCCTTAAAAATATTTAGAACCAAATACTCCAGTATTTCATATTATTGGACTGCTTCTTTATTGCCTTACATAACATGCTGTAATTTAGAGCATGCAGTGAACATCAAGGGAACATGAGCATTGGCTGTGGTGTTAGTAGTAAAAGGCTAAACTTGAGTATTCTTGAGTATTCTTGAGTATTCTTGAGTATCCCAATAGTATGGGATAAGTCATTTAGTGACAATGGATGAAGAAGGCTGAGGTGCTCAATGCTTTTTTTGTCTCAGTCTTCAACAAACTCTCATAGCCATGTGCCTGGCATCTGTGAGAGCACATTTAGAGTACAGATTCAGTTTTGGACAAATTAGTCCAGGTGAGATTCTGATAAACTGGAGTGATTTCAGCAGAGAGCCTTGAACTGGGTAGGAGATGGAGAACCTGTCATGTAAGGAGATGCTGAGGGACCTGGATTTGTTCAGCCTGGAGAAGAGATGGCTTTGTGGAGACCACTCAACACCTATGGAAAGGTGTTTTGCACCAGGAGGTATCATAATTCTAGTAAGAAATGCCCTCAGACTCTAGAGTATCAATTTAAATGCTATTTATTAGAGCTAATGTGATAAGAAGAGAAAATCATAGATCTTTTTCTATCCCTTCAGATGCTGAAGCAGTGTAAAATTCTTGAAGCACTGAACAGAACTCCAACCCATGCTCACCATGTCATGTAGATCCCATCCATAGTAGAGATCCTTCCTTCCATCTTCCAGGCATTTAAAGGATGTTTTCACAAGGAAACAACCCTGTTAAGCTTTTTTATTGTCAAGGCAGAAATCATACACTTATGAAAGCTTATTGCAGCACTCTCAGATAAAGATAAGACTGTTCTACTAGAGTAAAAAAAACCAAGGGTGATAATTCTTGCTTTGGGTTTAACTTTCTACCTTGCCTAAATAGAAATTATTCTATGTCACTGTGCCGCGTTTTGAGACCTCAGCGTCTCTATTCCAGCTAGCCCAGGCACTGTGAATATCGCTTGCAGGATCAGTTCGTACGCCGCGTGAACAATGCTGATTGCTACGGGGTTCTTGTTCCTGAGAGATCCTGTCAGCAGCGGTGGTGAAATGACTCGGACAGAGGCAGGAGGAGGGAGGCAGCTGATAGCAGCAGAGTTTATTCCACGTACACACGCGGTCCGGCTGTGCCGCAACTGCGCGCGAACCCAGTCTGCGCAGGGCTTTCTCCAGATAGGTGAGAGGGAGGGGTGAGGGTACAACAACCAATGAAGGGGATCCCCGGG
Source organism: Prinia subflava (assembly GCF_021018805.1). Taxonomy (NCBI): domain Eukaryota; kingdom Metazoa; phylum Chordata; class Aves; order Passeriformes; family Cisticolidae; genus Prinia; species Prinia subflava. The sequence continues at coordinate 19,291,352 of NC_086253.1, read as the reverse complement.
ACCATCAAGCACACGGGAAATCTAACTTTACCAACTGGGGAAGTGGGGAGGAGTACAAAAAACCGCGGGCAGAATGAATGACAGGTAACGGACTGTTACATAACGACAGGTGCACGCACGTGTGAGAGAGAACACAGGAATAATATGATAAACCTAATAAACCTAATTTGCACACTGCCACAATTCTAGAGAGCAAAGAGGACTTGAATTACTAACACTGGAAAAGCAGAAAAAATTCAATGGAAATGTAAGCTATTTATAAAATACTTGTAGGTCTTTGGCTTCTTAATCCCAAAAACTTCTACTGATTTTTACTAGTGAATTGAAGAATACTTGGTAGGAAAAAATGGAAGTTAAATTAACATTTACCTTCACTTTAAAGGGTACTTGAAAGAAACGCAAATTCTAATCTGAACCTAAAAATGATATGCATTTTTTGTGTTAAAATGGACTTTTGATATGTAATTTGCATGTTATACATGCACAAATTTATATGTATACATCTACATATATATTTCTGTTGGTCATCAAAGCAAATGGGCTCATGAAAGGAGTTAAGATTGGAAGCAGGAGGAGCTGTTGTGACCATGGCCTGTTTGTGTTTGTGATCTTGAGGAATACATGCCTGGAAAAAAACAAAGTCAGGGGCCTGAACTTTAGAATAGTGAAATTCCAGCAGCTTAAAGAATTAGTGGAGGAGATACCCTGGGAAACTGTCTTTAGGGGCAGTGGAGCTGACCAGAAAAGTCAGTTATTTAGGGACAGTTCTCTTAGAGCAAAAGAACTCCCCAACCTGGTCTGTAGGAGATGAAGCAGGACAACCTATAAACTGACATGGAAAAGCAAGGGCCTGCTCTTCAAAATGATGAGTAAGAAGGAAATGCACAGCCGGTGGAAGCAGGACCATGTGGCCTGGGAAGAGTACAGTGGATGTGTAGGTTGTGACCAGGAAAGTTACAGTACAGATGGCATGCGACTTGGTAGGGCATGTGAGAAATAACAAAAGAGGTCATAGAATTTCCTGATATGGAAGGTACCCACAAGGATCATCAAGTCCATCTCCAGGACAGAGCCAAGCATCACACCATGTGCCTGAGAGCATTATCCAAGTGTTTCTTGAACTCCAGCAGACTCAGGTCCGTGGCCATAGGTTTCCAGAAGGGATTCTCTAAGTGAATAAATGAGAAAAAAAAAGGCTGAAGAGAGTGTACAAATAAAGGAGAACTGGTAAAAGCACACAAAGAGCAGTGAGACATTTAACAAGTTCTTGTTAAATGAACAAGTTCTGTCTTCACTGGCAGTCAGGCTTCCCATGTCTCTGAAATCCCTGAACCTCTAGGTAATGAGGTTCTCCCACTGTAATTGAGGATGTTTGAGACCTGGAGGAACTGAATAGCCACAAACACACACAGGAAAGAAGGAAATACAACTCCTATTTTAAAAAGTGGAGAAAGGAAGGTCTGGGGATCTACAGGCTGGTGAACCACATCTTTGTGCCTGGGATGATCACAGAACAGATCTGTATGTAAGCAATGTTCAGGAACATGCAAGACAAAGGTGATTTGAGACATCCAACACAGCTTTACCAAGGGCAAGTCAATTCTCATTAATTTAGTCACCTTCTATGATAGAGTGTCTGCAATGGTTGATGAGGAAGACCAGTCAGTGTGATCTAAAGGGACTTCTGTGAGGTCTTTGACATGTTCCCATATGATATCCTTATCTCCAAACTGGGAGGACATGGATTTGAAGGGTGAACCATTCAGTGGATAAGGAATTGGCTGGAGAGACACAGCCAGAGAGCTGTGGGCAGTGGCTCTACTGGAGTCCAGTTGGAGGCCTATGATGATTTGTACCTATCAGAGCTCCACTTGGGGCTGGTGCTCTTTGATACCTTTATCAGTGATATAGACAGCAAGACTGAGTACCCCCTCAGCAAATTTGCAGATGACACGAAACTGAACAGTGCAGTTGACACCAACCCAACCTAAGTTCTTCCAGAAGTAAGCTGAAGTTAGTTAATCTGTTATGTCATGCAAATGTAATTATGATAAATGAGATTGTATAAACTCATAGTGTGATTAAAGAAAAGTGAAATTCTACAATACAAAAATTGATCCTACACAACTATAAAAATAATTAAATTAACACATAGCCTTTGTAACTTGGGTTTTTTATTGGTAGACTATTGAAAATAGAGTAAATGCATATAAAGTGAAGATATTATTATTAAGGATTAAATTACATCTTCCTTGCATCATAGCATCAAATTCAAGTGGAGTTCTAAATGAGAAATAGTAAACCCAGAAATATCTGATATAAATTCCAATACAACAAGATATTCAGCAGTACATCAGAACAGTTCTTCCCATCTGTGTGACCATCAGAAAATGACTATCTGCTTTTGCTTCTTTTCTATGTTTGCAAGGTACCCTTTTAACAGCAGACCCTAAAGTTTTTAAAGAAAAGAGTAAATTTAAATCTGAAAGGACACACGTAATACAACAAAGAAAGTACTTTTGTTGCAGTGTCATCGTCTTAACTCAGAGTCACAATGTCAAATTTTGGTGCCTGATGGTGGTGGTGTTGGTGCTATTCCACTGCGATTGACACAGATTTCTCCCAGTAATATACACTTAACTATGTACTTATAAAATGTGTGTTTTGTTGCTCCCAATCACATCATTAGGATTCTTCTATCAGAATTCTTTGTTCAGATGTAATGCTTTAAAATTTGGCTTTTTTCTTAGTTGTACTTTCTGCTGACCCAAAACACTTCTGGATTTTATTTTTTTAATCCTACTCACATGACAATTGCAGCTAAATGTTTTTCATCTAGACTTGCTTATCTGTACCGCATGTAATGACATGCATTTATTACTTGACTGGAGAGATATCATCCTCAGATTTTTAAGCTGTTTTTCTGATATTTAAAAGTCTGCACCCAAGAGATTGTTTTTTAAAGGTACAGACTTCAGCTGGTGTTTCTATGCCCTTGGCAAACCAACAGATTTCTGTTAAAATGCTTACATTCTCCATGGAGTCTTTAATACTGCCTTATAATTTTGAGTATTTACTGAAAAATTGTACTAAATAAGATTTTCTTGCATAAAAATTAATAAATGGGGTCCTGTGCCTTGTACAAGTGTGGCAGGGATTTTTATAGCCTCCGGGAAGCTACACTTTTCAAAATCATAGACAGGGTTGTTCAGAAATTCATCCAACCTTTTCTTGAACACTTCCATGAATGGGGCAACCATGACATCTCCGGGCAACCTGTTTCTCTGTCTTATCCATCACAAAAAGGAATTTATTTCCAATATCTAGTCTAAACCTCTCTGAGTTTAAAGCCATAGCCCCCTGTCCTGTCAGAATATGCCATTGTAGACAGTTCCTCTCCAGGTTTCTTACGGGTCCCTGCTAGGTACCAGAGGGTTGCAATAAGATCTCGCTGGAGTCTTCTCCAGGCTGAACAATCCAAACTCCCCCAGTTTGTCTGCACAGGAAAGGTCCTCTAGCCCCCTGATCATCTTTGTATCCTGCCTCAGGACTTGCTCCAATGTGTCCATGTGCTTCTTCTGTTGGGAGTCACAGAACTGAATACAGTACTCCAAGTACTCCAAGGGATCTCTTAACAACACAGTAGTAGGGCAGAATCACTTCCCTTGAACTTCTGGTCGTGGATCTTTGGATGCTGCCCATGGTACAGCTGGCCTTCTGGATTGAAAAAGCACATTGCCAGGAAGTGTTGAATTTCTTGTCAACCAACTGTTGTGGTTATGACAGGAGGAGGAGTGCCAATGTGAGTGCAACCAAACTCCTATCCTATAACCATCTGCATTATTTCTGAGGATCTATTAGTGGTGGGTCACTTGCAACAGCTGCCCAGTGCACACCACAACCCCCAGGCAGGCCGAGTGTTAAATGACAGAAAGAAAAAGAAGCAACCCTCTGAGGTAGGGTAATGTTTATTTTTCTTCCCACCAATGACTCAGCCCAAATAACTCCCTCCAGGGAAGCAGCAGCACAATCTCACCCATCCTGAGGGAGTCATCTCTGCTAATGAGCCATAACGAGCAGGATAGACAGCTGCAATGACCATCAAGGACCCCAAAAATATCCTATGACTTGTAAGCCTACATCATCTCACTTTGAAACTCCCCACCCTAGAGGAAGTACTGAACATTTCTATCTGCATATTATCTGGATATTTTGAGGTTTGGGATCACCAGCTCCAGGTCTGGACATCCAGACCTTCCACAGGACCACTGCTTTTGGCTGAAACCATCACTTTGACAGCACTCCAACCACTGCTTAGTCAGACTGTGACCATCACTATGACCAACAGGGACCAGGTTGTACTCTAACTTTGTGGTTTTAAGCTATTTTTTCTGTGTCATTGCCTTTATTGTAATCTTTCTATTAAATTATAACTCATCTTGAAGTCTCTTGCAAAGAATTTGTGTGGGGATTAATTTCTCCAACTTATTCCCTTTCAAGCCAGTACACCTACACACCCAAGTCATTTTTCTCAGGTCTGGTTTCAATCCATTTTACAGCCACCCTATATTTGTGATTGGGATTGTTTCAAACCAGATGCAGGACCTTCCTGATCTTCAGGGCATTCACACAGGCCCAGCTCTCCAGCCTCTCAAGGTACCTCTGAATGACATCTCTTGCTTTCTGGCATGTCTACAGCACCACACAGCTGGGTGTTAGCAAACCAGCTAAGTGTGCATTCAATCCCGCTGTCCATGTTGCTGAAGAAAGTGTTGCACAGTGCTGGTCCCAGTAGTGCTCCCTCCACACTGGTCTCTGCCTGGATGTCACATTGTTGACCACAACAGTTTGAGTATGACCATCCAGGCAATTCCTTATCCACCAAGTCCATGCTTCAAAGCCCTGTCTCTCCAGTTTAGAGACAAGGATGTAATGCAGGACAGTGTCAAATGCTTTGCACAAAGAAAATTACATCCCACATCTACATGTGTTTCCATGAAGACATTTAAGTTGCTTTCCCAGTGAAGCCAACTTCCTGGCTGGAACAGCAGGAACCCCTTTGTGCTGCCCTTCAGGTTGTCCCCTGTTGGTCTGAAATCCCCTTCCAGTCTCTGGAATCTCTTACTGACATTGCCATTAAACTGCTAGGAGTGGGATGGATTGAGGTTCCCCCTCCCCTGCAAGTTTAATTTCAAATTCACATGATATAAACAGGTGATGAAACATCTAGTTTGAATTCATATCATCAAACATCTTAGTAAACTCAAAGCCTAATAATTTGGAATGTTTTTTAACTTTTACATATGTCACTGAAAATTACAGTGACGCTGTTAAATATATTATTTTAAGCTTGTCAAAAAACTGTCATTTTTTTGATCATTATTAAATTGAGTGATTTTTAAGTTCACTAATGGAATACTCCTTCGGTGACAAAACCAACAGTTTCTAATATAGTGTTGGCAGATGTTTATTCAAGGGGAAAAGAAAAAAGGCATTATATTTTCAGTTTTCTACAACCTCAGACAGGTTATTGGTGAGAAATTATTTATAATAACTTAAGGGAATTAGAGACTCTACAAAATAATAGGTAGAAAGGAATGGATTTCTCATTGGCAGTGCATCCATGATTTATTCAATGCAATTCTGCTGTGGAAAGGTATAATGAAAATAGAACTTACTTTTGCTGTTTATATGGTTTATTTGATTTATTTTTCTTTATGAACAAAATTAGTTTCTTATTACTCACTTGGCATGTGAGATTAATTGGTAGTAATTTAAATTATATTTCAAATATGTAATGGTCAGAATAGACAGGAAAAAATAATAGAAAACTTAAAATGGACAGCATTAGCAATTTCTTTCTTTTTAATAGTGCCTCAAATACATTTTTCATATTTCTCCTGTTCCTTGAGACAAGGAACACACACAAATATCCTAAGAGTGGGTATCAAGAGGATTGAGACAGACTCTTTTTAGTGGTGCCCAGCAAGAGCACAATGGGCAAGGGAGAAAAACTGAAATACCGGAAGTTACATCTGAATATGACAAAAAACTTCTTTATATTGTGGGTGACAAAGCATTGGACAGGCTGTCCAGAAACATTTTGGAGCCTCCTTCTCTGGAAATATTCAAAGCACACCTGGCTGCAATCCTTCACAACCTGCTCTAGGTGAACTTGCTTTAGCGGGGGAGTTGTACTAGGGATCTCTGGAGGTCCCAATTCCAACAGTTCTGTGATTTTGTTGATTTATTAGCCTAAGTGTTTATTCCAAGAGGCTGTTATATGTTGATGAATTTGTTAGGTTACTGCCAAGCAAAAAATCAATAAAACTCAAAACATTTCTGACTGACCAAGTGATATTTGTTGTTCATATAATCTTTGATCCTTTTTTTCTTGTAGTTTATCCAAAAGACAGAATATTCCACCATCAAATTGACACTTGGAGCTTAAATCTTTCTGGAATAACAGATGTTCATCAGTTCCTTTTCTCTCTCTTTTTAATTTTTTTTTTTTAATTCTTACTCTAATTTCTGCAATCCTCACAAGATGACAAAGAAATACAGTTAAAGCTCTATAAAGGTTGAAGTTTATCTTGTCTAGATAATAATTCTGTAATTATAGAAACATGGAAGAGTTTTGGTTAGATTACACCTTTAAAGATCACCTAGTTCCAACTCCTCTGCCATGGGTATGGACACTTCCCACTAGACCAGGTTGCTCAGAGCCCCATCCAATCTGATTTTACACACTCACAAGGATTTGAACACTTACACAACTACTCTAAGCATCCCATTACAGTGTCTCGACACCTTCACAGTAAATAATTTCTTATATACAACCTAAATATCCCCTGTCTTAGTTTAAAGCCATTACCCCTTTCCATATCACAACAGACCCTTGTAAAAAGTGTCTCTCCATCTTTCTTGTAACCAACAAGCTTTCCCCAGAGCCTTCTTTCTTTCAGGATGAACACCACCAGTTCTCTGAGTCTATCTTCCTAGGACAGGTGCTGCAGCATTCTGATAAATTCTGTTCTCTGTATCTGCTGTAAGAGGCTCGTGCATTTCCTGCACTGAGAACTGCACAGGCGCACACGGCGTTCCAGCTGGAGTCTCACAAGAGCGAGGAAGGGGTGGGAAATAAACTCCCTCAATCTGCTGCTCACACTTATTTATGTGCAGCCTGGGATAGTACCAGCCTTCTGGCCCACAAGTGCAGATTGCTGGGTCATGTCTAATTATTTTACCTTGTTAAATTGATCATAAATTTTGAAGTGATTATATGAGCTTATAGTTAATACCATTTCTTGCATTACTTACTTTCATTGCTCTTTGATACTGAATTCATGGTTTCATCACATTTCTTGGTAGAACAGCCAGAAGGAAGTTTTGTGACATATAAATTGATTTGACTTACTAAACTAAAATATTTGAATTCAATTAACAATTTGACATGTTCAGAATATCATCTAAATTTAGTTTTCAGGAGACTTCTTTCTGTGTAATCTTCAAGCCATTAAAAATTACACAGTTAATAAACAATAAGGCTGGAAGCCATATATACAAGTGAACTACCATAAAGGAAAAGATAGGGCTGAGAAAAACAATGAAAATTCTGAAGCTATTACATTCTTAGACATGTTAAGGTGAACATAAAGTAGCTGCAATGATATTAAATTGGATACTTTACAGTCATTCTCTGAAAATAAAAATTACTGCTTCGTGAGTGTGAGTGTAATGTCTTGTTCTATATATCTTTCTTCCCTACTGCAATGTACGTTCCTCTTTAAAGATATTCAGGTTGTCATTAAATGGATTTGAAAGTAATTGGTATCAGTTACCAGCAGCCTCAATTCACAATATATTTATGCTTTCCTTGGCTTTCTCCTTGGTGGCACGACTCCCTAGAGTATTGTCCGACTTCTTCCTTTTACGTACTCCCTCTTTCTCCCAAAAGACAAATTTTGAAGCTAAAGAAGGAACGTGAGGCTGGCTACAGAAGCATTAGGTTTTTTGGGATTCATCCCTGAAGTAACACATTCCCACAAGACTCACACAGCAGACCGTGTCTGGTTCCTAATTCCATCCTGCTCTCTCCATCACTCTCTGAAGAAATTATGTTGCAACTCCTAGATCTAACATGGAAGAACAGCATCACAGTAGACAGAGAAATACGTAACATTCCGGGCAAAGTAGGGATCTGAACTGTTTCCTAGGGCATTGTTCAGGCCTTCCAGGAATCTGTTTCATCTCAGATGAGTACCAAGTTCAGAAAAATGGCTTGAAATGAGGGAATCCCAACAGCAAACATTTTTAAATGTCTTTTAGCTATCTTTTTCTTCCTCTCTTGCAGACAATATTCAACTCTGTAAGTAGTCCAATTATTGAAATAAGACTTTTCAAACACCTTTTATGAATACTAGTGACATAATCTTGACCTTTGAGAGGACTTGAATGAAAGTATTATTTATATCATTAACATCCAGATGTTCATTTCCTTGCCTATAATTATCAATGAGCCTGTGTCTGTGTAAGGCTTTATATCCATAGAGAGAACTTTTATATTTTATGTAACATCTATTTCTTTCTATAGGCACATACACACCATCAGCAAATCAAAGCAATTTGAGATAAAAAGGCAACTCTCTTGTTACCTCTATCAGCTCTCATAGATAATTTTTATAATTATTTTTGTTGCTTTTTTATGTATCTATTTTTCATTATTATGGCAAAAATCGATACCTGAAAATATATGATAGAATTAAAAATGGAAGGTTTATACCCATTAATAATAAGCTTCCCTATTTTTCCCTCTCCTGTGTCCCTTGAAAATATGAAAAGCAAGGATCCTTTATTGCCAATGTAAATTTGGAAGCAAGATTCAGCTTTTATTATTTTCAGCACCTGTATTACCTGTCATCTCAAAAACATTTTATAGAAAATATATAACATGCATACATGCAACTGCCACAATGTTGGGGCCTGTAAACAGCTTTAACTCTCTGATGGAAATGAAAATACATTAGGTATCTAAAGGATTATACTATATAGAAAGTTATGCTCTGTAATTTATTAAAGACAGACTTAGGCTTACTTGTTTGCATTTCAAATTCATACTCCAAAATAAAAATTCAGAAATTCAGTATCCATTTATTTGGACAAAAAAATTCAAAATTCAAAATTCAAAATTAAAAAAAAAAAAAAAAAAAAAAAAAAAAAAAAAGTCTATTCCCCGTAATTCATGAGAAAGAAACACCAACTGTTAATTCAGAAAGTTCTTGCTGCTGATATGCTTCTAATCCAGGTGAATATTAAATAAAATCATGAAGAAATGGAAAGGATGAGCATGTTAAAAGGGCTGTGACAGAAACTGAACAAGAGAGACTGATGATGCAATTACCCTTCTTCCAGGCCATGCAATACTAATGTGATAAGGGCCTGCATAGTTCAACAGTAAGGATGAAGAGGCCAACAATAATTCTCAATTAAAGTAGGTTTCCTTTGTGCTGGTAAAATACACTGCATCTCATTGATTATAATGCCAAGAAAGCTCTACATTGTGTCATGCTGTTTGCAAAAGAAATGCTAAGAGAGGTATTCAAATACTATTTAATGAGAAGTGAGAAAGCTAAAGAATTGAGGAAAAAAGAATTGGGCAAATGTTAAATTTAACACCACCAATACATTACTAGCAACTATAATGTACTGAATATTTATGGAAGCAGTAGATTAGTAAGGCTCCTTGAAAATCCCTCCATTGTTTCTCACAGAAAAAATCACATTTAGCACCTGCCTTCCTCTCCAAAAATATTTGGCTTAGTGGATATTTTTCATTTAAGAGGTAATGTTTCTCAATTGGCCATTCACTTCCTGTGCCCCTTATAATCTGTTATGATTTCTAAAACTGAAGCCTATGTTTGAGCTGATCCAGAATATACTGTGCTGGCTGACTAGAAGAATTCATGTAGCTTGAATTGTATTTTTTGTGATTTATTTTGATGAAACCAATTACAGTTAAAACTGTAGTCCTTGTTACATAGTAAACTTGGCCCTATGTCATATAAGGTTTTCACAGTTATGGTAAAACAATTACAGTCTTAGGCTTCACCAAGGGAAGTTTATTTCAGGCACCAGAAAATACTTGTTCACTGAAAGAGTGACTGGGCACTGGAGTCCTCTGCCCAGAGAGGTGGTGGAGTCACTGTCCCTGGACGTGTTTACAAAAAGATTGTATATGGCACTCAGTGCCATGGTTTAGTTGATGAAGAGGTGTTAGGTTAGGTCACAGGTTGAACTTGATGATCTCAGAGGTCTTTTCCAACCTAGTTCATTCTGTGATTCTGTGAATCAGAATTTCATTTTGCTTAAAAAGCGATATTGCACCATAAGGAGCTGTCATGGTTTCACCCCAACCGTGGTTTCACCCCAAGCTGCAACTCAGAGTTTTCACAGACCAATCCTAAGGCCCAGGCAGTCACTTGCTTACTTCACCCACACTGAGAATGAGGAAAGAACTGGAAAGGTACAAGGGAGAGAATTCATAGTCTGATACTGAGACAATTTAATAGGAAAAGAAAAGCCACGGTACACAAGCAAAGCAAAACAAGGAATTCATTCACCACTTCCTGTGGACAGGCAAGTGTTCAGCCATCTCCAGAACAGGGCTGTGTAATGCAAAATGGTGACTTGGGAAGACAGATGCTATCACTCTGAACATCCCCATTTTTTTTTACTTCTTTTCCCAGTTTTATACATGATTACAATGTCATATGGTATGGCATATCCCTCTGTCAGCTGGAGGCAACTGTGCTGGCTGTGTCCCCTCCCAAATTCTTGTGCAACCCGTCTCTAGTGAGATGGGGTGAGAGGCAAAAAGTCCTTGAATCTGTGCAAGCACAGCTCAGCAATGGCTAAAACATCCCTGAGTTATCTACACTGTTTTCAGTACAAATCCAAAATACAACTCCATATCAGTAATTTTGAAGAAAATTATTTCTATCTCAGCCAAAACTGCCACAGAAGCAATACTTTGCTATCCTTTCTTAAAATAAACTTTGGAGAAGTTTTCATTCTTCGAAGCAAAGCTTAATGAATAAAGTGAGGTTTTCTTTCTAAAGGTGATGTTACAATGCCTTGATTTGTTGATCAGTCTTCAAATTTGACATTGGTTAGGGTTTTTTTACTGTTATCACGAACCTTCTGATGAAATAAGCATCTACCAATTTTGGACAAGTACTTTTGAATGACCTGCAGTTCACCTTCAAGTGAGAAGAGAGTTTGTGATTCAGGAGGATCCATACCAGAGCTCTGAATATTGTCATGATTTCCTTTCAGCACTTGTGTTAGCTGTTAAGTATAATAGTCCTGCTTATCTTGCTGTAATAACTTCTGGTTTCTTATATTTATTGTGTTTTGTGGAAAGAACTTTCTTTGCCCTGAGAAAAAACAGTATTTATTAATGTATGGTACTGAAATTTAATATTGTAACACTGTATCAACATGCAAGATGCAAAAGGCATCTCAATCTTACATGCTAATGTAGCTTACTGTAAAGTAGATTTACGGTTTTAATTGACTGAAGATTATTACCTTCTAATATTTCTTTGGCAGTCTAGAACTGAGTTTGGTCTTATTCCAGTTTTATTATTTATCAAAACTTATTTCTTTAAAGCTGGGAATTGTGGGTGTTGATCTGAGACTTTCGGTACTTTCCCCACAAATTAAAATACAGAGTCCAAAACATAAATAAATTTTTACCCATAAATATAGCAGAATCTACCCACATCACCAAAGATCTGAAAAAACTAAGAAAATAAGTGGCAGGGGAGTCTGGGTTGGGATTGAGAAGTCTGCCAACATAAATAAAACCAAGTTTCTGTAGATCAAAGCTATCTAATGCTACTCTTCACTGGCCTACCTGAAATGGAGTCTATGATAAACTGTCATGATTAGTGACAGTCAATGTATTTGCAGCTTCAGTAAGTACAGACCTTGAGATGATGAAGATTGTAGAGCTTGTCTTTCACACAGTAATGATTAAGACAAACTTTGGAAGTGTGCACACATTTTACTGTACTACACTTCAAAATATCCACATGGATGTATTCAATTTTCAGCATCAGCTGCCATTGTTACAAACATTTTTCTAGACAGTGAAAATAATTTTCTGGATTGTTGCCTTTTCTCTCATTAATATCATTAGCCAATCAGCTAAGCTTAGTTGTCTTGGGTTGTCCCTGAAAAATGTTTGAATTACTCTGTTCCTCCTCAATCAGCTGTTTTGAGGGCATGCTGACAATCTTCGTTATGACTCTACAGAACTCTTGGCTGAGGGAAAGAAGAACCTGTTCATTTTTTCTAACGTCAAGCAGAAGGTGGCAGATCCTCAGTTATTCATATACAAAAAATATTATGGAAGATGATTAACTACTCACACTTCGGACCAGTGTCCTTAAGTCTAGCTTTTCACTATATTATTTCATTCCTGTATTTCACTCAAAGGTAAATTGAATATTTTCCTCAATAAAAGCAAGGAACTAGGGTGAGTTTTCACCTGTGAAAGAAATGAGGAAAAAATCTGTGCTGGATATCCCCTCATCTCAAAGTATTTTCCAAAAGGCATAACTTGAAGCTTCCATAACCTTAAATGTTGTGTCTAAAGCCCATATAGTTTACTTTAGTCACTACAAAAAGCTCCAAAGTTAAAACAGTAGGTCTGAGCATCTCTGAGTGGAGTAAACTTTGGATCTGGTGCTTATCTATGTGAAATGTGTAGGTTACTGACAAGCTTTGTACATTTTTAGGAAGCAGAAGGTGGAATGCCAGTTGATGTGACATAGATTTCAAGCAAGAAGGCAATAAAAAAAATAAGTCACAGGCAAGTGGAAGACAGGAGACAACCCACAGCTACTATTTGCCATAGCTGTGTGTTCTAGGTGAAGCTGCACAAAACCTTTGAGACGACCTCCCCCCGTAAGAGCAAGTCTGACATTGTGTGTAAGTATTCTTGGATTACTCAGGCAAATACTTAGAAGTACAAACCATCAGACACTGGCAAGTTCTTAAAAAGAAATAAAAGCCCTAAGAAGATAATATTAGAGTACGTCTCTAGCCTGGTACAGAAACATAGCTTATGTAGCTGGGAGAGATTTGGGGAAGGAAAAGGGAAAGATTTAAGCCTGTGTATGTTGACTACTGCACCAAGCAGTTTCCGCTCTTCAGGTGATGAACATCATTAGAACATGCTAAAATGAAGGAATCCTGCTTTCACAGACTCCTTACTTGCTACATTCATCACAAAGAAAGGGATGTATAGGAGCATCCTGTGCTTTTGGCATTGCTTAGCTGGTGGGATTTTTCTTGATTTTCAGGAGCAGTAACAGTGGTGGGAAAGTAATTAAATATCAAAGAGTACTAAAATCCCTAATTAATGTCTTTGTATGGTAGTTTCTCATGACTAGAGGGAATACTATAGTTATAGACCATGGAAGACCAGAGCACTTAGAGGATGGTATTGCTCACCTCAACAACTATCAGACCTGAAAGGTGCATGCTTTCCAAGATCATCATTTCAGATCGAGTTCACAAACCTCACAGAGAAATGAAGGTCTTCTCCAAAGCCCCAAAGAAGCCTCTGAAGGTTGTTTTCAGGCACCAGTTATTTACACAGGACTTTAAATGCAAGCCTGCATATGTTTAATTTCCTCAGTTTCCTGGTGGCCAGCAGGTGACTACCAATGTTAATTAATTAGGAATTTCAGTGCTTAGGAAGACTAGTTCAAGCCATATCTCAGGGTCCATGACCATTTACAAAGTAATTATGAAATCTAAACAATAAATTACAAAATTATCCAAATCATTATGTTCTTTATGTGCAACCACTATGATCAGCTGGCTTACCTGTCCATGATCATGGCCTGAGGCCATAAGGATTTTTTTATTAAAAACTCCTTTTGCAGAACTTACATGAAGGTCTTTTTCTTTTTCAATTACAGCAATTATTGCAAACCTGAGCACATGCACTGAACCCTAAATAAACTGTAAATAAATTGTTAAACATAAATTGTTGTTATTTAACTAGTAAATTCTAAATACTAATATGAGACAGATAAAAAAATTACAAGCTTGTATTTTATTCTATATGTTACATTCTCTTTTAATTCTACTATACAAGGCTCTTCTGAAAACGTTCTCAAAATCAAGCTGAAACAAAAGCATTTATGCCAAGTAGGCAAAGGTCTGCACCTACAGGGATGGTATTCTTCCCACCAGCAGGTGCTTCTCTCCTTCTGTCAAATCAATTATTCAAAGAGGAGAAAGACTGGAGTCTCAGCACTGGACAGTTTACTCTTGGGAGAAGCAAGATAAGTCACTGTTAACACATCAGCTTGACCTCTTCCATTCTGTCTGGCATGAGGAAAGGTTCAATGATTCCCAGCACTGCAGAGCTTTTTGCTTTACCAGGTAAGGTAAATATCTGCAGTTTGGTCATTGCAGCAATGCTCGCTGAATGAAAAGAAATTTTTCATTTTAGAAAGTGCAAAAAGAAGTGGGAAAATTGTGCCAATGTGGTCACTGTTTAAACTTGAAACAGAACAATTGGACTGAGAGGACTGTGGTAAAAAAGTTCATTGTTTATTCCTGACGGCTGATAATTTAGGAAAAAAAATGTTTCAAAAATCTTTTGAAATTGCAGACTATAGAAATATGAGCAAGAGTCAATTATGTCTGAGTTTATACAATAACAAAAGGAAATCCCTGACATAACTCAAAAATGTGGTTTTGGAATAAACTGCTTTTTGGATACAGAAGTATTCTAGTAAGATATAAGCATGTAGAAAATAAGGATTCTCATACAGCTCCAACTTTTTTTTTTTCCTGTAGATACTACTCATTGAAATTGTTCACATATATTTATCTACAAGATCTGTGATAAAAATTGTAGCAACTAATTTATATAATGAATTACAATTTCCTTGTGCAGTTCGTTTTAGTGTAATCTAAGGAGATCAAGGATAGAAGAAAACTAGTGCAATAGCTTATTTCAGCATAAGCACTCCATTAAAAAACCTGGAAAAATATATTAACAAAGAAGCTATTTAGGGATGAATCCATCAATTCCTTAAGTTGCTTATTTATTTTAATGGTTACACTAGAGTAATATCCCAAGACAGTTTTCTAATACTTTATTGCTCTGAATTCAAAGAAACTGGATACCCTTGAAACAGATGTTGTTCTACATCTTGTAGCCTCAACACACAGAAGTGTTTTTACTTTGTCATCTCAGTTTCAAGACCTGGAAAAATTATTCTAATAATAACAATTGCAACAATAATTAAAAATAATTATTACTGCTGTTAATAAAATATTTTCTATCTGGATGTAAGTATGTGTTACAGTGCAAAACACAGATGGTATATCTCTTTTCACACAGCTTCATTTTCCACATAATTTAGAAGAAACTTAAATGATTTTTGTTATAATCCATTATTTAAATGTTATAATCCATTTAATAGCACAGTAATTAATAAATAACATTTTTAAGCACCTAGTACTTTATGAGAAAAAACTCATGAATTACAATATTGTTTTTCTTAAGGAAATTAAAAATAGCATTTATCAGAATGGATCGGAATAGGTCAGAACAAAAATGCCATCTCCACCAGCAGCACAAATAAGAGAGAGAGCAGTGACTGCTGTGGGCTGAGGTGACTGCAGCACAGCCAGCACACTGTCCCTGTCTGGAGGAGTCACACCCAGGGCCCTGCAGACAAAGTCACAGCCTGCCCAAGTCACTGAACCAAACATTCCTAACCCGAGGATCCAAAGGTGGCTACTGACTCATTTGTATGTAAACACATCTGCGTGTCAAACATCAAGCTTTAATGTGTTCAAGGAAAGACCATTTTTCTTCTTTGCTGGCTATGGCAGAGAAAGAAAACATAACTTTTCTGTCACGCTCCCAAACTCAGATGACAGTTGCTATCAGCATCAAAAATATCTACTACAAACTTTAAAATGTTGCAATACCTTCACACTTATCTCACTTATCATTTGAGGCTTTTTTATTTATTTTTGTTAGCTGACAGGCCCTAGGCAGTACACAACTCTGTCTTCCCTAACTCATAGGCATATCCAATAAGTTTGATACATTATTTTTTTCAAAATAAGATCAACAGAGCCAGAATAAACAATAAAACTAGAGCCAGAGTTGCAGGGAAAGTGCAGACAGAAAAAAAAAATTAAGCTAAGTTCCAGAACTGAAATGGGAGAATCAAATAGGTTCAAAACATGGATGACAAGAACTGGAAAATATTTGATAGAACAAAAATATATTTATTAATTATTGTAAACAACTGGACTAATTCCCTTTGCTAGAATACTTACATAAGCAGGTGGTTAGTTTCCATAGTGAGAATTTCATATGATGTATGTAGTGCTTACCCAGGCCTGAGACAGTGTAGCAGAGTAACAAACAATATGCTATCTGATGGATTGCAGAGGTAAGTTTCTGATGTTGAAAACAGTTGTCTAATTCCTATTGATTTAGTGTAATTACTCTTGGAATAAATTGCTGTTCCACATCAGAACCTTAATCTTTATACCAAACTCATAAATTTATTTAGATAAACATGAGTTACTCACAATGACTCCCACTGGAGTTCATAGAATAATTTTGGTCATTGATGGCAGTAACATTCATTTCACCTAGATGTCTGCAATTAACCCCCAGAGTAAACAACCCAGAGCTGACCTGTAAACATATTTGTTTGACAAGATGGATTGACATCGACATTTCTTTGGTATTTTTAGGGGACCTGAACTAGTAGGAAGGGTAGGTTTATTATTAAATTTTATTTATTATGGAGGGACACAGCCACAAAGTCCTGGCCAATGGCTCTATGTGCAGGTGGGGGCCAGTAACCTGTGGTGTCCTCAGGGCTCTGGTTTGGGACTGGTGCTCTTCAATATCTTCACCAATGACACAGAGAGCGAGATGGAGCAGGCCCTCAGCAGGATTGCAGGGGGCACAAGCTGGGCAGTGCAGCTGACACAACAGAAGGAAGGGATGTCATCCCAAGGGGCAGGACAAACCCCAGCAGGGGCTCTATGGGAACCTCAGGAAGTTTAACAAGTCAAGGTGCAGGATGCTGCACCTGGACTGGGGCAACCCCAGGCATAAGAAAAGACTGTGAGAAGTCACTAAGAGCAGCACTGCTGAGAAAGGCTTGAGGATGTGATAAACTCTTGAAAATTCAACCTCTTTCATGGAAATAGCTGTAGCTGCACATTCCTTCTCCTGTCAAGATTTTTGAACATTCTACAATTTGGTATTTCCTTTTGAGATAAAAAACTCCTACAATTATCTTTAACAGTCTTATTCTTTTCTACTTGTAAATGCTATCATCTCTATCTGAGACATGGAGTCACTTAGCAATTTATCTGATTATATTAAGATTAATTAAGATTATATATATTTGTAGATATATTTGAACTCAATTTTCAATGAAAATAAATTATTAACTGCCAGGAAAATGATTAAATATATTCAGTAATCTTTTTCCACTGCAATTCTTCCTCAGATTACTTACACTGTTCAAATTAGTTATTGGATCTTGACAGTATTGCTTAAACAAACAATCTTAGAAATTTCAAAGTCCATTCTTAAGTTGTTTTCTTATTAATGACTAGTAAATTATATAGCAAGCAGGATACCTGTAACAGAACAGGTGTTTGTAAGTACAGAAATAAAACCCAACTAATAATTACTACTGATAATTATTCAGAGGCAGAAAAAAATTAGATTATTTTTCTAGTTCCAGGTTTAGTTTGCAGGTAAAAAAAAATAAAGTATTTAATGAAACAGGGAGGAAAAATATATTAATAAAAATAAATTTTCTACTTGCAAACATATTTCAGCTTAGTCATGTGAAGCTTACTGTCATTTATTTTAAAATATTCTGGATAGTAATGCCTTTAAAAGTCTGTAAAATTTTTCTCCAACATGGACAAAAATAATTCAGAATGTAAAAATTATCCTCTTTATTATGTTTTTCAAGTGTTCATATTGTGAAATTTGAACTGTCAGAAAACATAAGTAAAAAATGAATACTAAACAGTTTATTTCTCTAAACATTTTAGAAGACATTCTGCAGGAAGACCTTCATACTACAATCAGATTATTTTTAGCAGAGTTTATTTGGAAATTATTGATGAGTCATGTAGGACTGTAGATGTTATCATCTTTGTTAACAAATCTAGTTCACAACTTCTATCAAGAACCAGAAAAATCTTCGAAGTAGAAAAGATCCCCAGGCTGACCTCATACTTGGTTATAAAAAAGAGGAGTCTTGCAAAGCCATGGGAAATCCCTTTTAAAAGTGTTTATGTCCCTAGGAAATATAAATAATAAACACATACATACATAAATAAATAAAATAATAAGAAAGGCTTTATCTCCTCTGCTCAGCTCTACAGACAATTCACAACCCAGCAACTTTAATGAAGTATATAATTAGTAGATAGAGAAAACTTTTCTCTAACATAGTTATTTTTCTGTGTTAGAAATTGGGAGGGTTTTTTTGTTTGCAAAACCTATTTAGAATTCTTTTCACTTTGGTTGAACTCTGGCCTATTTGCTAATCACTCAGCAAATACAAATATAATTTGGGTATTATTCTGCAAATATACATTTTTATGTTCAAGACAAATAAGTTCTGCAAAATTCACTTATAATATTATTTTCTATTTTATTAAAATAAGTTACAAGGTTAGATACTCTTTTTTCCTTTAATGTCATCAGAAAAGCAATCAATCCATTAATTTTACACTAATGCTTCCAATTTGGTCACAATACATGTCAAGAAATATATGGAAATAGACAATTTGCATATTTATAAAAAGAAGAAAAAAAATTCTGTTTTCTTTTTTTAAAAAAGTGTTTCTAAATCATTTAATTTGAATATTTTCTCTTCTTCTCACTGAATACAATGGCAGATATACTGTCATGACATTTTAACATTTCTACCTGCCCTTCAGCATTTTTCTACCCAAAAAGTTGAATATCAATGACTAACACTGTGTTTCTGTAAAGAGATACCTCTTGTCTTCCGGACAAGTTGATTTATAATCATCTAATACTACAAAAATATTGCTGTACATGAAATGCATTACAATATATTGTTGAAATTCAGTATAAAAATACAGCATCACAATTAACTCAGAAAAGCATAAAGATATTGCTTTCAAGTGGAAGATGAAGTAATAAAAAGTGGTGTCCAGTACAAATAATTGATCATCTAGAAATTAGAGATAAATTAATTATTTTCAGGCAATCTGATAATCAATCTATTTTCTAGGTATACGTACTTCTTTCTCAAATGAAAGAACAGGAATATACCTACAACTTGACAAAAGTGTGGTGACTTGACAAAAGCTAGGAGATTTATTTGGGAATTAAAAAAAGAAAAAATAAACAAAACAAAATGAAAGAATGTGCACTTCAGCTGTTGTTATCTTCTACAGCCATTCCTAGAATCATTTAGACAAAATGCAGATGTTTAGTAGGCTACCTACACTAATTGGCTACTTCATTGGACTGTAATCAAGGATTTATACAAACAGATCAGTGTGCTTTTGTGACAACTGAACATTTGATTTATGCTGGCAGACTTTAAAAAGTGTGGTGAAACTATGCAGTGAACACCAGTGGAGAAAGTGAGAAGGAAAGAAAGGCTTTTACTCATAAGTCAGCTACGATTTTCTTTTTAAAGGTCAATCAATGGCAGCATGAACTTTTTCTTTTGTCCTACTGAGAAACAGCAATAAATTCCTTTTACCATACATGGTGGATCAGGTACACTGCTGGATGAGGTTTGAGTCCTAAAATCATAACAAGGGACTTTATTTTTAAACTCATCGTTTATCTTGGCAGAAATCAAGTTTATATGTCAGTCTACTAAAAGTCTAAGAATATTATATTTCTTGTTAAACTTCAGTCAGAAAGATTTTTTTATTAAAATCCTTCATTCCTCAAAACTGTTCTGATATAGGAGTTCAAATATTGTTACTAGTGAGAAGGAGATTTCTAAAGTCTAAGCCATACTATGTAAGATCAATTTTTAATCAAGATAGGCAAACCTTTGAAGAAAGGAATCAAATCTACTTACATTACTTGCCCATTTGGCCAAGTCCTAGAGTGGTTACAAACCTACAGGAGATTAATAAAGGACGAGGGAAAATTGAGTAAGAACTTAAGAATATAATAAATATAGACATATTTCTATTATTTTTCTAGATTATCTTGAAGGACAAGTGCTAAAATTATTTCATATAATGGCAGATATGGTGGCTGAACGTATAGTGAGGTTCTTCCTGGTATAAAGGATGATGAAACTCCAGAAGGGAAAGAGAGGAGGACTCTTCAGGTACATTGTAACTATGGAGACTGCTAAATCTAAAGGTAGTGCTTTGGGAACAAAAAACTCGCAGCAATCCCTGTCCTAAGGGGTAAATCTCCTTTCTGTACATCATACAGACAAGTTACTCAGGCAAAGTAATAAAGATTTTTAATTACTGAAGCCAATTAGGATTTACTTGCACCTGTCTTAATACTAAATCTAAAAAAACTAAATTTATTAATTTCAGGGTCGTCTTCTGATTGACAGAAGGAATTATAATGTAATTAGCATAAATGCTGAGCCAGAAAGTATTTTTACTAGAACTGATATTGAATTTAGATGCTTATGTTAGATGATTCTTGGTTCTGAAACTCTTCAGTTTTCAAAGATACAACAATGGGGAATTTTTGATATTGGATTACATATCATATTGGATTATCTTAAAAAAGGCTTAAATGTAACACAGTGAATAAAAAAATGGCACAATTTCAGAAACTTAAAGAATGTTATTAAATGAAAGGAAAAGAACCCAACTCTTACCATGGTGGAAAATCTAGAATAATACAAGACATATTTCTGGGCAATATTCTAGCTAATTATGCTGTCACTTATAATTAGAAGAATTAACATGGCAATTAAAAGTTTGTGGCTGGTGCTCTGTATTTTTTACACAACACCAGACAGGAAATTGCCTTGTCAATTACAATTAAAGCATTAACACAATGTTTTAAGGTCACAAATGCTTTAGCACAGTAGAGGAAGGTAGACACATGTGGTTATAATGTTAAGATGTTACTTATTTTTTAGATACAGGTTATTTACATTTTAAACTGCTTGTAAATTGAATGGAATTATTGACCAACAGGTTGTTTTGATTAAGTGACATTACATATGTTATGATATGCATGTTAGTGAAAAGAGGTATACAAAGAATGACAGATAGTTCTCATCTCATTTCAACTCACTGAAACTCACTACCAAGAGAGGACCCATGCTGGCACAGGTAACTTAGATTATGCCCCAGTTTGGATGAATGAAAATGGGAACTGAAACACTCTTATAACCTCTCTATTTACGTAAAATCACAATTTAGATTCCACGCTGTTGTCTTCTCATTTTCATTATATTCACTTTCATGCATAAATACAGGCAGTCAATGGTAACTTCTTGACCCTTGCTGATGGAAGATTAACTCAGTTTTGATGTTTGTGTGTTAGATGCTCACCAACTTCTACTAATCAAAATACAGCCTATATTTGAAGTCATGATACAAATCTAGCAAATGTATATCAGAAATGGATACACCAAACATTGCCTGAATATCATTCAACAAGAGATATGTAATCTGCCTTCTGATGACTTGTTTTCTGTACTCATTTTGGGGTTTGGATTTGTTTCGTTTTTTTCACTGTGTTTAAATAATTTATGGAAAAGCCACATCCACCTCCTTGATTATTTAGATTGTTATTCAATTATGTAAGTTATTTAAACTAAGACTATTTTCTGGGAGTTGTAAAAAGATTGAAGGGCCTTGGGGATATCCTCCCTCCAGAAGGTAAGGTATGGAGTTCAGCTGGATGAAGACAAGGTCAGATCCTTCACTGACAAAAGCTGCTTTGAAGGGAGCTGGAAGCCAGGGCCAACTTCTCCTTTCCTTGGGAGCTGCATTTAAACTGGGCTAGTAGTGGTCCCCATCTGCACCCCAGTGGAACTACAGCTGTTCCTGGTTTGCCTCCCTGACCATCACTGTGACTCTCTGCTTTGACTTCCTGGCTTGCTTTCAGATTTGCCTCTTCACTGCAGTCTCATTGGGTGAACACTGGACTGTGTCAGACCTAATCTCTGTTTCTGAACCTGGTCCTGACCCAGACTTGCTGCTCAGCATCCCTGCTTCTTTTGGTGCAGCCATTGCTCCTTCCTGCCCCACTACCCCGCTCAGCTCCCAGTTCAGCTTCTCATGTTATCCTACCAGACTTCTCTTGGCCATTTTGTCATGTGCTCTCCATCCTCTAAATAGGTGCATCCAATTGTCAAACAGCTTTACATCATGAAACCCCCTGAGAAAATCTGTAATTTGCTCATATCATTGGGACATTCATAACACATGGGAGTCATTTTCATTTCTCACTGGGGTAGGTGATCTCTCCTCCATTTCTAGGTTCTTATATCATTATCGTGCTATTCTTGCTTATGCTTTACATCCTCTGTCCTTTTTGTCTCCTCAAGTTCCAGGTCCCCATACTTGCCTGCTCCTGCAGTTCAATTTCTGATTCACAACTTCTTTTTCTTGTACATAGAGTTATGTAATAAATGAAGATATGAATTCCAGCTTCTGAGTGTCACAAAGGAACACAACTGCTTCTTGAATTTATCCCAAAAAAACTCCATGTTAACACAAAACCTCTAGTAATATCTCAGCGCAAAGAAGTGAACTCTATCTCTCTGTAAATTAATTTTCTCTAGTAACTGTGTGTAGTCCTAGGGCAATTTAATTGATCTTAAGATAGAGAAGAACAATAAATTGTGGGTGCCTTCCTTGCTTTTAGAACATTTGCTTGAATTTCTGTACTTTAGTCAATCAGAACTGGAATTACTAAAGAACTTGTGAAGAAATATGAAATACTGAATACTGAATAGAAACAAACTCACATTAATTTAGTAAAAACAAAAGAGGAATTTCTCAGCCCAGTCATCTGTTTAACATTTTTCATAACTCACCCAAAAGGCCATCAGAACTAGAGCTTGAGCTCTGGTGTATATAATAATGTAACGTACATATTCCTCTAATGTCTTTTTCTTTCCCCACCAGCAAGAGGAGCCTTATGTGATGTAACTAGTTAATATCCAGTTTTACCAGCCATATCTGAAAGCAGAGAACATTTGTCCTCAGATCACAGAATTTCTTCATATAAAGGAACAAAGAAAAAAACCAAATGCCAGCAATACAGCAAACTCAAGAATATCTTTGTGTTTCCAAGAATCTTTGAGTACTGTGGTTCTTTCTTTCACTCAAGGACAGTAAAGCACATTATTGTTCTCTTATGTTCAATCAAAATATTTCAAAGATGATAATTCAGTGGGAGTGAGGCAAAAGGACCTGTCTGAATACCTATTTGTTATGCAGAACTGTGGTGTCATGACTGTTTTATTTGATCAGCTGTATCTTCCAGTGAAAACTTGAAGATAAATGCCAAAAATGGCTGAGGAAAGGGGGACTGAGAATCTTCACTTTTACATGTAGTTCTTATGGACTTGTGCTACATTTCCATACCCACTTGATGAAGAGATATAGGTGCTTTAGAATTAGGTTCAAAAGAGCTGAGATCTGACCAAACATCAAACAATGCACAGGCTGTAATATGGCCCGATGGTAGCCTACAGCAACAAGCACAATGAAGCAAAATTAACTGAAATATAAAAGCTTTAATCATCTCAAAAATTGTTTTGCTGAAGGTTGTTTTTGGTTTTTTGGGGTTTTTTCATGAGCTAGAACTGATTCTGAAACTGAAATCTCTGATCAGCCTCAGATGGAATTGAACCAAATACATATTTTCAGCTATCACTTCAGAAGATAAATATAGCTCAAAGTTTCTAAAGTTGTATATTTTATAATGTTAGTCCTAAAAACTTTCTCTGCCTACAAATGAACATTTTAGGATTCTTTTTGTCTCTCCTGATACATTAGTTCTCCATCCCTCATAAGAGGAATAGTTAATCTCTACATTTTTGCCTTTCATTCTGTACTCTTTCTGTGTGTTGGGATTCAGAAGGCAAGAAATTTAGGGAAGAATAAAGGAACCAAGTCAAAATGCAAGTCACATGATGAGACATGAAGGAAATTCATACTGGGACCTGTAGAGATACATACTAGACCTGTTTTTTCTTAAAGTTTTTAAAGTTTTAGTAATTGCAATGGGAGGCCTCAATTTCTCTTCTGTCCTGTCAGATTCCTAATCCATGTAAGAACTCTAACTCTTTAAAGTTATATTAATCAATTGCCTATGTAGAATTTAAATTTACACCATTATCTCTTCTTTATTTCTGAAATTTGAAGAGGAATCTGTAGTTTACATATAAAATAAATCAAAAACACGCTATCTATAATATGGCAGCTGTATAAAAATTTATCTCGTTTTCACCATGTAATATTTAAGATACACTTTTTATGTCAGAGGATTAATTTGCAAAAAATTGTCAGGGAGAAAAATAAGAGATGATATTATATATTACTGGAAGTCTCTGGAGCAAGAAAAATAAAATCTTCATAAAAATATCTAAATTTTCCCCAGTATTTACTTTATATGATTCAGTTGATCTTCTAATTCTCATAATTAAGATTAAAATTACACTAAAATAAGACACAAGAGTAAGTCTCTCCCAACTCAGGATATTCTGTGATTTTACGATGCTCTGAGAATGATCAGTTTACTATGAAGACTGGAGGCTAATTTTCTGGGTTTATATTCTCAACAGAGTTTATTTTGTCCACTTATTAAAAATAAAGTGTTTTTCAGAATTGTTTCTGTCTCTATTAAAAGGAATCCAGTCTTTTTTATCTAATCATTGATGTTAATTTTGTCTTTAGTTAAGATATATATTAGTTGTTTCACTTTTTTTGCTTTTTCTCCTCCAAATACTTTATCAGATGAGTGAAAGATTAGCATTTTCATATAATTCAGCAATCTACATCTGAACCTATTGCTACATTAGTATTCCTTATTCTAATTGTTTTGGGAGTGTTGTCTCTTGCTAAAAGAATGATGATTTTTTAAAATTATAATGTAATATGAAATAAGATTCTTACGTATTATACAACAATAAAACTGTGGTGAAAAATTAAAATAATATGATTTTCAAGCTTGTAGAATTATAACTAATTAAAGAAACTGATTAAACTGCCATGCTGGATGAATAAAAACAGTGTATTTGTAGTGACTGCCCAAGAATGTAAAATAAAATTCTTGGCAATTATGTTTTATTAGTATTTTGTATGCATGAAACTATCTCTCTCTTGAATTCGTTAGTATTTTTGCATGACACAGAAGAATTAAATAAATAATTTAGCATTCTGAGTATTTATTAAATAACATATTAGAGAATGTTTTCAAAGCTATTTTGTTATATTCTGCTATTAAAAGATTAAGAGTCTTTAAGCAATTTTAGACCTTTGAATTCTAGTTCTGCAACTGCTTGTATGAGTACAGCTTTACACATTTTGCACTTCAACCATAGGCCTCTGAGGTTAATCAAAGGAAGAGACTTGAAGCAATAAACCCACACTGCTTACAGGTGGGTTTATAATTTATTCCATGGTAAGCATGTAAAAGATAGAAAGGAAAAATGAACTTTCAAGTGAGTTGGACATTAGATTTTAAATTTTAATTCATCATCATTGTTGATGAGGAAATGATGGGCTCACTAGAACTTGGATTTTAAGATTAATTTACCAAATAAAATCAAACCTATTTGTATTAATAATACAAACATTACATACTCAGTAACCTTGTGCTGAATGATCTATGAAGTTGTATTTGCAATGGTACAACTACTCATGCTGGTAACTATGGTATGAACAGGTAACTGAGTAAAGTAACTCTATAAATCATTTAAGACCCTAAAACTTTCAATAAATTAAATCTATTAAATTAAAAAATAAAGGAGTATTTAATGTAGGTATAAAAATTGACCACTAGCATAAAAACCTTTAAGAAGCATCACAAATAACATTCTTTGGTGGACACATTCAGACATGAGGTATGTACCATATTAAATGAATATTGCTGAAATAGAAATGTTTTTCAATCTTGTAGTTAATGTTCTTTATTCTTTCTATGTAAGCATAACTTTGTAAGAGTTTCATACTACTGTGCCTTTGACTGTATTTCTAAACCAACTTCTCTCAAATGTCTCAGCAACTTGAAAAAGTCTAAATTATTGCTGAAATATTTTCTGCAGAAGAAGTTAATCTAAAAGTAACTTTGTACCATTTTGATTGATTTTGGTTTCTCTTCTGTCAGGAGACAAGGTACAGGAATGAATTTGCTGGCATAAGAGTCACATAATAATTCTGTAATAGACTGAGATGAAAATAAATATGTGTTGTACGGAGAAAATAGGAGATTATGCAGTAAAAGAGCAAGAACCTTTTTGTACATGTACATCAGTAGTGTGTAGAAACCGTATGATGGTGAGAATATAGGACAAGTTTAAAGTCTTTCTTACCTTCATTATATTCATTCATTAGCAATAAAATAAAGCTGGAGATTTTTGAAAGACCCACACTCCGTAGCAGATCCATAGTATAGATAATAGTGCCACATTGCCTGAGCCATGTGCACACTTTCTTTCTTTTTACCTGACTAGTTTCTCCTGCTTTATGAACTGCATAGTAATATTACCTGGCTAGTGTCTCCTGCTTTTATGAATCAAACTTAGAATAAGATCTTGAGCAGCAGATATGCAAACATCTTAAACTCTTTTCTTTTCTCTGTTTCTATCCTTGTGTCTTTGTTTAAAGATCCTACTTTCCATTATCAAAGATAATGTATGTATATATATGTATATAATTGTGTAATTATACATATATTATATGTATAATATCCTGCAATCAGATAACTCTGTTCTAGAGCAATTACATGTGCTTCTTCTCCATTATCTGTTTTGGGAAGAATTCCTATTAGTTATTAGAACAAGGTTAAAAAGTCTAGAGATTCATTTGTGCTATGCAGCTGATTTTCAAATGAGCTATCATTTAGGTAAATGCTTAATAAGAAGCTAGGATTAGGAAGCTTAAAACTGGTGTGCCAGGTGATAAAGACCTTAATGTAAGAAAGACTTAAGATTGTAGTGTAAATGCCTTGTGCTATGCTATACTTAAAGTAATGCTGCTTTATACCTCTGGAAAAAAAGAGTTAGAGACCTGAACTAGAAATGTCTTGATTTTGTACATACTGTCTTGGATATACAATACTTTGTCTAAATGTGAAATGAATTCTCATGCTACTTTTTAAAACTTTTGTTTGTTTGTTTGTGTGTTTGTGTGGTGTTTCTGGGGGGTTTTGTTTTGTTTTTGTCTTTTTCTTTTTCTTTTTTTTTTTTTTTTTTTTTTTTTTGTTTTTATTGTGATAGACAAATAAAAGTTAAACTGCAATAGAAAAAATATGAGTACAAAAGAAAAGTTGCGTAGGATAACTAAAATTAAATGACAACTTTCTGTCGGTTCTAAACCTATCTAGTATGAGTATTAAAAGATTCAGCATAGATAGGCCATAAAGACATGTGCAAAGAAGTTGTTACTGCCACAGCTTCATATTTACAGCATTAAGACAGCAACAATAACAGCAATGTATCTTACAACTATATACAGACAGAAATTGATGAAAATTGAAGTTGCCAAAACTCCTGATTTTCACTGAGATTTCATACTAATTTTCTGTGTAGATCTGGTGAGAGATAGGAAAGTAATTTCCTATGAAATTTTACTATGACTCTGTGACACTGCTTTCAAAATTTAAGCAAACTTTTTTTGAAAACATGGACACAGATCTATTTGAAATTTATATTTAATGTTTAGATTCAAAAAAGCTTAGACTTCATGTAGAGGTATGAAATGATGCAGATAAAACTAGGGAATTTTTTTTCCCAAAATGCACTGGTTGTTTGATTTCATTGAACTTTGGATGACTTTCACACTGCAGCCCGGATCAGTATTTGTAGCTAAATGCTTAACACCTAAGAGGTGGTTATGTATCATACAAGGAGCTCTGTAGTAGTAGTAGTACTGGAACTACTAGGATAAATCAACAGAAGTTCCATGCACAAGATATTCCTTTTGAGACATTTTATGAGTATGAATCTTCTAGAAGTATATTGGCCCCAGTAGAATCAGGAGGGTAAAGATAGAGATGAATGTCATCAAAATAATAGTGATGAATGAGTCCATTCCATTGGAAGACTAAAGTCAATGATGGATGATAGGAATCAGTTTTGTGAGCAGCTAATCTCTCATGGAAAGCAGATCTATAAGACAGACAGACTATAATTTATAGGTAATTTTAGGTCTAAAGTCTCTTATATATTCACTGAGACCTGAATGAAGACTTATATGAATAAAACTAAAGGAGAAAATAGTCTCAGTAAAGAAAAAAAATATAGTTTTTAGAAGATTTTGAATATAACATTGCTTATTAGATTTACCAAAAAAATAATAACGTTTACATATTTACAACCCACAATAAAGTATGTGCTGTTCCTTATTGGTGAATAAGACTTAACTCTGGTTAAAGAGGGTGCATATATGTCAATCATATTTTGCACAAGCAGTGACCTATGAATAGATATTTATATGAGAGGAGGCTTTCATCTCCTTCTTTTGACAACATAGCACACTGGCAACTATATTTAAATGCTGTACTGCATTTTATCCCAAAGTTGTTAAAAATGTCTGCAAAACGTGATAAAAACTAAATAAAAAGTATTCTCTACCCTTTGCATGAAAACACACCTGATTCTAACCATACATGGACTCAGATTTTACATACAGTATTACTGAAAGAATTTCACTATTTAAAAATAATACATGTGCTTACAATATATCTTTATAATAAACTAACTAAACCCACTAAATAACCTCTCATATAAAATTACAGATTATTTAAATCTAATCCCCAAAAGATTTCCAGGACTTATAGCAATATTTATTTAACTATATTTAAAATTACAAAAATAAGATCAGCTCATGTGGACAGTGTTTTAGACAGTGACAATATGAATCCAGTGTCTATGAACACATAGCAGTGATTTTTTTTAAACTACTTTCCCTATTATAATTACTCTCAACTACTAATGCATGTCTGTGACAACTCAACATGAATGTGTAATTCAGGGACACTGAAAAATTCTTTTCGAGTCCTTTATGGCATGAACTAGGACTCAGTTTCTGGGAATGTCTGCACAATGCCATACAGTCAGCTACACAATCTCTCAGCAAGCTGATTTGTCTTTCAGAAATTCTTTAGCCATGGTGACGTAAGGTGTGGTACATTATGGGCCCAATGTGGTGAAAAAGATTATGAGTATCTTCATTCAGAATGTGATATGCAGATGATATATGTAAGGAAGAGGTTTTCTAAGCTGAACACAAGAATCTGAGAAGACCAAAGACGTGACTTTTCTTTGGCTGTGGATAGGCTCCAAAGCTGGCTATGTTTTGTTGGTAACATCACAGTCCTGGTAATATGGTCAGAGGGCACATTAGGAACATGATCAGAGTAGTGCCTTTCTGTCAGATTCTCACACTTCCTTCTCATGAAACTGAGGTAATTGAAGATATAGCTTCTGCTATGTGAAAGGAACTATTTCACTTCTCCTTACTTTAGTTCTTCTGCTTTAAAATAAATATGTCTTATTTACCTATTTTGCCAGCTTAGATAAATGTGAAGAATGCCTCTCTACTTTTTGGACAAATTTGAACATTTAAAGAAAAAGCAATTAAATCCTATGAAGTCAAGTTGAACTTATTGCTGTCTGTACAGTATTTGGGCATAAAGTGTGTGCTAGCTTTACATTCCCCTGCCAAAGAGCACAAATCAATCCATTAATAGACATTGCTACAAATTGATAAATATATTTTGGTGAATATAATAAATAAAAAGTACATATTTTCAGAACCAGAAACTCAATCTATCACTTCTTGTTCATTTGATTGTTGGAAATTTTTTTGTCAATGAAACCTGTTCCTTTTATTTAATTAAGAAGAATATAGTTTAGTTAAATTCATTTTTTGTCACTAAATTTCTTTTGAAAAAACAAAATGAAAGTTATCAGTCTTCACATAAGCAGTTGAGTTGTTTAAACATATCTTCAATGACTAAATTTCTCTTTTCATAAGAGATTGTCTATGAGAGCACTGGGACTATGCAAATTCTGACTATGCCTACTAGGTTTTGAAAGAATGATCCTAAAGGGTTTTATTATATTTGTTCAGGGAGAGACAAGAGGAAAATTCATAGTTTTGTTCACCCTGTAATGCATAAACTTAAATGATGTATCCATGTGAATACCAGAGAGGATTAAATGATTGGAAAAATCTCTATAACTAGAAGCTGAAAACTTCCAGCCATCATTTTAAATTTAGTATATACATAATACTCTCATATCCTGTGACTTTACAGTTCTTTGTGAGTTTCTGCTAGGATAGAATGTAGGACTAATTATACTGAATGACCAAAATAATCAAGAAGGAAATCAAGAGAAAATATTTCATTTTAAAACAGCTTAGTAATCTGTTTTCTGCTATGTAGAGTCTAAAAAACAAGGACAGGTAATATGTTCATTGCCTGGAGGATGAGAAAATCTCTTGTGCCATTCACCTGTGACCTTTCTGGCTGAGTGATAATAGATCTCCAGACTCAAAGAGCATCTGTCAGCTAAAAAATTAAAGTTTGGATAATCTTCACGGTTTAAAATGGGTTACCATTTTTTTGTTTTATCTATTGCCTTTACAAATGATTTGAATAACAAGTGGGACAGTTAACAAGAAGAAATGCTGATACTTAAGCTATTTTCTTAGTGTAAGAAATAGGGGGAAATAAATCTCTAAGAGGACTGATACATAATTAAGACAATGCACATTCTTCCAGCTTCACTTTTCCCCTGCAGATAAACACCACCTACTGTTGGTGTTCACGTGTTGTGCAGAGGATAAAGATAATATCACTCATTACAAAATTACTGTTTTAAAAATCTGTCCCAAAGGTAGATTTTTTACTTTTCCATATCCAACATAAAACATACACAAGAATGGTGTATTGTACAAACTCCTATCAACGATTCATTATAATAGTGTGCTGTCATGTGAAAAGGAAGACCTTCGCAGGAGCCATATTTATTTAACAGCTCAACTAAAGCTGGCTTCTTTTAAATCCTATTGGTTGATTCAAGATGTATTTTTTAGTTCTGTGTTCTAGTTCACTGGATGGATTTGACATGCCACTAGATTGTAAATTTGAATCTTTTTTCTGGTTTATTTTTACTTGTTTATTTGTACTATTTGTCATATAGGAGGATAAAATTATATATAATAAAAATATAATAACTTCAAGATCATAAGGAATTATATCAGAAGATATTCATAATAGGTTTTAAGGACTGAAATTAAAAATTTAAACATCCATACATATAAATCATCTTATTTTCAAAGTGTAGTTATCCACTAAGTGCAACATCCTGTTGTTTACTGAATCCTTCCAGAGAAGGTGATTCAAACACCTCCCTGAGCAGTCCATTCCAATTCTTAACCATCCTTTCAGTGAAAAAAAATGTTTTTTGATGTCCAGTCTGAACTGTCCCTGGGACAGCTTGAGGCCATTTTGTCTTGTCCTGTCACTAGTGACCTGGGAGAAAAGTCTGGTCCCCACCTGGCTACAACCTCCTTTCAGGTAGTTTTAGAGTGCAATAAAAACCCTGAGCCTCCTTTTCCCCAGGATTAACAGCCCCAGCTTCACAGCCCTTCTTTGGACTCACTCCAGCACCTCAATGTCTGCTTTGAAGAGAGTGGTCCAGAACTGGACACAGAGTTTGAGGTGCAGCCTCACCAGTGCTGGGTATGGGGCACCATGACTGCCCTGCTCCTGCTGGCCACCCCAGACAAGCCAGGATGTCCTTGGCCTTCCTGGCCAACAGTGGTGGCTCATGTTCAGCCACCTGGCAACCAACAACCCCAGGTTCTTTTCTGTTGGGCTCCTTTCCAGCCATTCTTCTCTTCAAAAGAATAGCAGAATGGTGAACCTTTTCTTGGTGTTCCTATTTGTGACACTTGTCTGAAGTGTCAGAAGTTTATAGAAATTTATCCTCACTTTGCCTCATCATCTGCAAGGCTCTAAAGTGGCAACAGGTTCTCTTTCTCTATACAGCTTTCTCCGTATAGCTTTCTCTATAGGTAGGTGTAAAAGCTTTCTCTGTACAAGGTAGATGTAAAACCAGATAAGGTATACTTTCTATAGGCCAATCTTTAACTATATTCCAAGACATCCATTCATAATTCAAATATTAACACTTCTGAAATGCTCTAACACTTGAATAGCAAACATTCCCACATGACTCCCATGGTCACAAAGTTAAAATCTGGGTGGAATGCCCTTGTCAGTGGATCGTGTGCATCTGCGATACACAAAAATCTCATCTGCATCGTCAGTGTAATTTAGTTTTATTCCGGCCTAGACCAGGAAAACACGTGAAATATTAACCAGCTGCTGATAAGATCAGAAGACTTATTCCCCAATAGCTGAAATCAAGAACATATTTCAAACTCAAGCAAAAACTAGCTTTAAAAAAGTTTGAGTTTATTTGTTTTTTGTGAGTTTTTTACTAGTAAGAATATATTTCCAGGTCTACTTTATTGATAAAAGTTTTTGTACAGTCTTAGCATCTTTCCATATACAACACCTTGCTGGAACCAATACTGCATGAGATAATTCATTAGAGACACATGATGCATATTAACTGGCTCAGCATATCCACAGTGAAGATGTTAGACTATTAGATGTATACAATTCTTTTGTTCTTCTTTCTCAGCAGTTATCCTTACTGATACAGTCAGTGTTTCATCTCAGCATGAAATAACATTAGATAACATTGCATTTTGAGGAAAAAGAAAAAAACAAGGGCTCCACAAATGGGAATGAATTAGAAATGCTCTTGCAGAAGAGGCCCTGGAGTTATAAATGAGAAAATGACCCATGTACTTGGAAAGGGACTTTACATAAAATTTTTCTCCTGCTATACATTTCTCATTCTTTAGCATATTTCCTTCTGAAAAGCATTTTTGACAAGTGCTAAAGTAAAAATTCCATACATTATCTAGGCTTTTCTAATTGGGTTACTCTTTTGGTTTGGTTTGGTTTGGTTTGGTTTGGTTTGGTTTGGTTTGGTTTGGTTTGCTTTGCTTTGCTTTGCTTTGCTTTGCTTTGCTTTGGCTTGGTTTTTTGTCTTTTTGTTTTTGTGTTGAAAGTGCCTGGCCAGAGGACATTTCAGTACTATTGATATTCTGAAAAATGGACAGAATTTTTGCAGTTCTTCCTGTAGAAACACATACGGGAAAAGTTAACGTGATTAAGACTTAAAGCAAAACAGACCAAAGGGACAGGATTAATCTCACTTAAATTTAAACACATGGTAAAGTAACATCACAGCTAACTAATGAGGAACTTTCTATAATTAATCAAGGTTTTTAGCTTTTGATTCATTTAACCTATTTTTGATATATATAGTACAGTATGCTAATTGCATCATCAGCCATACCTGTAGTATACTATTCTCTTTAAAAGCAAATTCCATAATAAATTTGTGTCAACTTTTATGCTAGGTCAGACGAATTCAACTGATATATAGCAGTTAGTAACTGCTACAAAACTGAAAATTATTTCCTAAAAAAAAAAAAAAAAATCAGACAGTTATAATTTCTGACTCAGTTTCCTTCACTCTATGGCCACAGATGTCCAGTAGAATTATTTTTTCCAACTAATTAAAATCTTAGGCTTACTAATAATGCATAGGAGAGACTATAGATACACTATATATACACAAACTTTGTGTCTGTGATTAAGCCCTTATAAATAGATACTGGTATCACTTAATCACTACAAAGTAAAAAGTAATTATTCACTCTTTTCATTAGATAACAGTCTTCTGTATAAATATATAGAATCATATACAGAATCATAGAATCATTAAGGTTGGAAAAAACCCTACGAAATCCAACCATTTAACTAGTACCACCATGCTCACCATAAAACTATGCCTTTTACACATTTCCAGGAATGGTAATTTCACATTTTCCAAATTACATTTTCCATATTACATTTTCAAGTATAAGATGGAACATCAAACCAAAAAACTTCATGCAAGAGGAAATATTTCCTTAGAAATTATGGATCAGTATCATCTCCTAAATGGCGTGTAATCTTAGAATCATAGAATATCTCAGGTTGGACAGGATCCATAAAGATCAGCAAGTCCAGCTCCCTGATCTTCCTAAAACCATATGACTAAAGTGCATTCTCCAGAAACTCCCTAAACTCTGTCAGGCTTGGTGCTGTGACCACTTCCCTGGATAGCTTCTTCCAGTGACCAACAAACCTCTCAGTGAAAAATGCTCTCCTAATGTCCAACTTAAACTTCCTCTAACACAAATTCATTCCATTTCCTCATGCCCCATCACTCGTCCTCAAAAGAGAGGAGATCAGAACCTGCCATCTGCTAATAAGCTGATCACTCAAGGAAGTTTTAGATTGTGATGAGATCACTGCAGCAGCTTTGTAACATGTGAATACAGCATTTATTCCTTCTTAGATGGCCTAGATATTAAATTTTAAAATAATGACATTTTTCAGACACTATCATACTTATAGAAGTGGCCAGTAAATTGTTTACAAATGTATGTAATATTGTAAAAAAATATTTACATTTAAAAATATAATAGGGGAAAAAAACCAACGTGCATTAAATCCTTCTTCTGTCTCACTTTATACACTGTTTATACACTCCTTATATTAGTCCTAAGGATGGGACTAATTCTTGATTTGCACCCATGTAATACGTATGCCTGCACATAGTCAAGCAGGAAGTATATTTCTGTACCCAGGTTTTATTATATATATTAAAGACAACTTGAGTTTTTTCTCAGTTAGACTTATTTTAGGAATGACATTGTCTACTATCTTGTGAATACTTATGAACACATTCTCCCACAAAATTCCCTCATTTTTCCTGTATAAGCAGTCCCTGTCCCTTCTAACAATCATGCAGAGAGATTATTTCTTTTACCCTCAACAGATTATTAAATAAATAAATTTACTTTGCCCATATTCAGCTTGCATAACATTAACATAAGTGTGAAACAACTATAAGTCATTAAATTTTTTCTTTATTTTTTGGGAAACACAACAGTTGGAATCACTGCTCTTGTGAAATCCTTGTCCTAGTGAATTTTGACACCGACTTCAGCAGAGTGAAGGTTCTGTTACCCAGTATTTTGTTAATGCAGTTTATGGAATATACATGCCTACAGAACACAGTGCTCACAATAGTTCATCCAGACCTTTGCATCCTGATACTAAGTGGGTTGCAGGAAAAGCTGGGAACAAGGTATTTTGGGCTTGCAACAGATCTATGTAATGGCGTGCAGAGGTGCAATCATCTTCATAACTACTTTTCAACTGGCATAGGACTCTGAGGGATGAATTCAGAGACAGCTGAAGTCCTCAATTGCCATGGAATGATTATTCTTATTTTCTTCTCCCAGAACAAACAAGAATGTGAATCTTGTGCAAAAAAAAAAAATGCTCTGGTCCAAAAATTTCAGTGACATTTTGAAAAGAGATGTAGCTGATGATGCTTTGCAGTTTCATAATATCTTTAACTAAGTGTCACATATTTTTACAGCCAGGGTACCAATAGTTTCAGATTACATTTAAGCCTTTTATAATTGGAATCTTTGTACATTGAATAAACATTTTATAATGCAAAGTATAATGTTATATTATGAAAATTAAATTATTAAAATTACAGATTCAAACAGCAGAATTATTAAAATAATAGAGAGGAAACTGCAAACTCATTCCTTTTTCTCAATATGTTCTATTAACTCATAAATCTGTTTGAAGAATGGGATTATTTTCTCATGTAGATGACTTTCTGTTGCCTAAATACTTCTGTGTATTCTGTTTGATATTGCTCTTGGAGCATAATTCATTGTCTCAAAGTATGCTTTTAGCAATCAATACCAAGAGTGACAGAACCTTGAAGAGTGTAACACAACATAATTACATTTATGAGACATTTAATAGTAATGCTTTACAAAATTGAGATGACTCATTGAGCTTAAGCCACATCCTTCAATTATGATAATGCTTTTTTTTCAGCAAAAGCTTTCAAGACTGCCAGTATCTGCAATTCAGTGACTCTAAACTTAGATGAGACACACTATGAAAGCAAATAGAGATCCTAGAGCTAGTGGGCTTTGTGAAGCCTTTTCTGCTTCTCTTCCTACAAAAGCTGTCTCCTGAGACCTGTTTCCATGAGACATTTGTCTTCCATCCCTCTTTTATGGTCTGGAAGATACAACAGGAAAGCTATGTAGACCAGAGATACTTAAACAACAGAACTTCTCCTTCATCCTGACAAAAATACGCTGTAATTTACTGTACATCATGCTTGCTTTGGACAAGCATGCAGTTTGAAATGATGTCTCTGTTTTGTAGATTTGTTGTGACTTTCAAATACACAGTGCACTGCTGGCACAGCATCAATACCTTGAAAGTTACTTTGCACATTTTTCTGGAGTTGATATTTTCCCTCACAAACTTTAATGTGTAATCATTCCCCTACTCTTCATTTCTCTAAACATCAATTCACTAGCATTAACAAAAAAAAAAAAAAAAAAAAAAAAAAAAAAAAAAAAAAAAGTCAATTCCTATTATTTCTGTTTTCTGGAAAGATCCTGAACATCTCTAGTATTGAAATATAAATGAATATAGCTTTCTAACTATCTAAATTTTGTCATTGTAATTGTAAACACAAGAAGTTCTTTTACAGTTCTGACTTCTTCACAAATTCTAGAATTGGAGGCAAAAGTCCTGATTTCACAATTTCCTCAGAAGCTTTTAATAATTATGAGGTCAGTTAAGATATTGTAAAATTTTTCAGATCTTGGATTAAGATTTAGTAAGTGTCCTGGAGGCCATTCTGGTAAATGTAATTTCTTAGCTTAATCTACATTTCTAAATGTGTTTGAAAGGTACTTCTACAGTAGAAAAATGTATGTGTTATGACTTTTGTGTCAAGGTTTTCTTTAAAATAATGTAACTATGCATTGAATAGATTTATCCACTAAGTTTTGGAGTCTTACTTGTTTAAATACTACATCTTGTTATTAAGAAAACCCTTGACAAAAGGTTTACAAACTAAATTGAATGCTTAGCAGAAAGGGGAATTTTCATTCTTGCCCATGGAAGTAAAAGTCAAAAAAACAGTCTTGCCAAATAGTTACGTTCCAACTACAGAATCTGTATAAGTTTTCTGGAAGCATTTTTGAAGGAGAGAGAAAACCTTTTGGGAGTTAATTTAACTTTCAACAGTAATAAGCAGGGCTTTATTTCATTCTGTTGAGTTTCTAAACTTCATAATAATATTTGGATTATAGCATACAAATTAATCTTTAATAGTTACCCAATTGTCAGATTTGTTACATAATAAAAAATTCAATTGCAGTAAATTTAGACGCCCCTCACACCATGGAACAGAACAATTCAAGATTAAAGGATAGAAGATGTTAAAAATGCATTAGTAATCCAGCATATTGATTTGGAAGAAACAGAGTCTACTAATATAATCAGACAAAATTATACCTGAACTTTGCAAATCTGCAATTTGCCAACTGCTATGTACTTCTTATAAGATCTGAGTCTTTCCTAAATTAGTTTCTAAAACATTTTCTAAATTTTCTAAATTTTCTAAAATTTTCTAAATTTCTAAATTTCTAAATTTTCTAAATTTTCTAAAACAATTAAAAATTTCTGCTCAGTAAAAAGATATGTTTCTCCAATAAATCAATATATTATATATACATGCTAAAAATTTTTACAAGGCTACAATTTTCAGTCTGGACCACTCTGAGAATATTAGTGATTACCAGAGTTATTCCAAAGGCCTTCTAACAAAGTGGTACTGGTATTCTGAGCAAATGTTGCATTTCTGTTCAAAAGGCAAATAGAAATGAGCCTGCCTTCAAGGAGAAAAAACTTATTTGTAGAGCCCCCAAAAACTACAACATGCCCTCAATCAAAGAAGCAGATTTCTTATTCCTTATTTCATATTCCTTAATAATTCTAAAGTTTTTTTTCTTTTAGTGGGGCCATGTAAATTCATACATTACCAGTAACATAGCAAGACTAGATATTCAGAGATTTTTCTGATCTTGGAGGATTTCAATGAGTGTTGCTGCCTAGAAAGCTGGAATACATAATAATTGTGTTATTTATTATTACATTATCAGTGTACTCACAATTTAATTGTATTTATCACTCCATGACACCATAAAGGAAACTGTATAGATTTGTAACTTAGAGAACCAGTTAAAATGCAGATGCTGAATTAAAAAAAAAGAAATTACCAACTCTTATACTGATTTTTTAAATTTCAGCTCTGCTTTCTGTGTGAATCAATTAAATATGTAGTTTTCAAGGTATGACCCAAAGATCTACTGCTGTGAGAATTACAAATCTTAGCTAAGTGTGATTTTTCTGGAATGAACTACTGCATGAGATCAATATTGTAGTAGGGTTAGGAGACTATAGATTATTGAAAGTAGACTATTTAATGTAGTGTACCAAATGCAAGTGACAAAAAATGTAAATTAGTAAAATCGATTTGACTTTTAAGTATTAAAGAAATTGGATTTTGAAAGAACCATAAATGAAAAAGAAAATAAGAAGCTGTTTGATATAATGCAGAGTAAAGCTTAGAAGAATCATTTATTGGGAGTTATTTGCAATTTGTTAGGGGTAATTTGCATCATTTTATTGATCAAACAAGCTGTAGAGAACAGGGAAATTAAACTTCTGTCTAGTGAATAATATTTAAAATGTCTGTTGAAATAGCTTCAAAAATTCTTAAGTAGGTCAAAGACTTGATGCAGAAAGTCCTATATTAGCAACAAACTGGCTTCTTTCATGCCCATCAAGTCAATTTGCTGGTTGATGGACTGATAAAAAGATCTTACATTACACATTACCTCTTTAAAAGACATGTGAAAATTGCTCATATTTAATTGCTGCATTTTATACTGTAATGTAACAAAGCAAGAACTTGTGGAACAACACAGTAAATGTGGCTGCTTTCCTTCCTTGTAAGCAAGTGTTCAAATGGCATATGAATTTAAGCAATTTTTGTGGTTTTATCCTAATTTTCGGTACTCCTTTTTTTCTTATTACACAATTATGATAATCTGGCTTGTTTAGCAGGCTTTGTTCTTGGAAAACTCAGGACCATAGGAACAAAGACATTGAAAACCAAGCCTGCAAACTCAGAATGGAAGCACAGGCAAGTGGACTGTACAGCACATATGAGTCAGCTTTATTAAGGCGGAGTGCCTCATTTAGAATCCAGACTGTCATATAACCAAAACAAGTCTGAAAATATATGACATATGCCATATACTTTTGGAGGGCTGCCTTTAGGCAATGCCCATAACAAATATTATTGCTAGCACTTGTGCCATTCTATCAGCAGAAATGAAATCTGAGAGCTTTATTGACCAAAAAAAAAAAAAAAAAGTTTTAGAAGTTGTTTAGGATGTCTTTTATATTCATAACATCATAATCCTTTTCAGTCCTGCAGGTTATTTGCATAAACAAAGCATAGGTGACAAAGAAATGCCAAATATGTGCCATAAGGCTTCCTCTTAAAAATTCACTTTTAAACATGATACATACAAATGCTATAGTCGGTGCAAATCCAGTGTAAAAAAACCTTTATTTTCTCAGTTTCTCAGACTTGTTATCATTATTTGAACTTTAAGGATGTGATTTGTATATATGATCATAATGTCACTGTATATGCTCAGAGTAGAATCTTTAAGTAGTTCATCTGCCACTTGATTCAACTTTCATATCAGGCAGGCACCCACTGGTAAAACATGAAAAGTACAAGATACAAAATGGTAAAAGATCCTTGGCCTCTTGTCCTTTATATATTTCTTTTTGTTGTACACAAAGTCACAAGCTCCAAGAGTTATAGTTTGACTTCTCTTTGTGATCACAGAAAAACTGTTGTCTCTTCCTCTTAAAGTAATTAAAATTTCTCTTTATTGTGCTGTTAACACAAATCCAAGCTCTTATGCAGCTGCAAATATTTCCACTCTCATGGAAAGAACACCTTGTATATTGTATGTTCCTATTCTGTCACTTAAAAGGATTAAAAGATTCAGATTTTACACAAATAAGATTATAATACAATTTCATTTCTTGTAGTATTTGCTTTGGTATTAGAATCAGAGAACATTACAAAGACCACTAAAATGAATAGTCAGAGTGATATAAGTTCAACCTGTAACAGTAGGAGGGGTTGCTAATTAGAGATTATGGCCTTGGAGGCTTTCTAGAGATCCAGATTTTAAACCAGTGATACAAAGGAGTGTCTATTCAATTTCCCAATAACACTTAGAAAGATTTTTCCACTCTCTCTTTGTTGATACCTGTATAATAAATGTATATTTGAAATTATTTTTGTATACTTGAAAATCCACTTCCACTTTTAGAAACCACTTTTAGAAACCACTTTTAGTTCATTTTTACTTTAAAGTAGGTAAACCATACCCATGTTCAAAATATTTGTATCAGAGTATTTCAAAGTACCATAGTGTTCCTGCAAATGTGTACAGTCTCTGGACAGTGAACTAGCTGGGAAACAGGGGATATATCAAAGATCATTATAACTGCTCTGGCTGGGGGGATTGCCTTGTGATCTTCTGCTAAACACAGGGAACTCTGCAAACGTACAGAGATGTTTTCTCTAGGATCCTTGGCATGCACTCCCTCCACCAAAAACAGATATAAAGAAAAGGGTAGTGGCTGGAACTGATAAAGCAAATGTTCACCCTCCCACAGATTCCTAGATGCTTCCCATAAGGCCTATATAGGATTTATAGATTTCCTTGAAACACTGCATCAGTCTTTCATTTTTAAAATAAAATTAATGATTTCACATTTTCAAACAATGATATTGATAACTGGAAAAAAGTTGATCTGTTGTTTGTGCATTTACAATTGCGAGCAGATGCATGAGGGTGGTTGTCAAACTGAATAAAGAGAAACAGCAGGGACTTTAATCATTCTGATTAATGCTTAAGAATTTTAAATCAGAGCAGCAATAAAAGGGTTTTTTACGATGGATATTCAGTTGGTTTTTTTCTCCACTTTTGTAACTAAAAAAGTGTGATCTCTTTGTGCAAGAATGGATTTTCCTCATTAGCAGTTTTGTGGAGATCATACCTTGGTTTCTGTAACTACATAGCTACGTGTTGAATGCAGGACAGCATGAGGAGTGATAAAGAATTTTCATAGTCCTACCGAGGGCAATATTTTCCAGTCTCATTCACTACACATTGTGTTACAAATTGGTTATAAATTTGTGGTGTTAAAACTACTCCAACAAAACCTAACTCAACTCTGTGTAAGGAAACGTATTTTGTTTGAGGATCTTCTGGTTAACATCTCCCCAGCACAGAAATCTCAGCTTTTTACATTCAACTGAAGTGTATGTTGACAATATCTCAGTAATTTTGATGCTGTGTCCTAGGGGTCTTTTTGTCTCTGTTCCAGGTGAATGGTCATTTTCCTGTTCACTTTCAAACATGCCATCCCTTATCATCACTGATCATGAATACCTTATAAATCAACAGCCATTGTAGAAGAAGAGCATTCAGGCCTTTCTTTCACATATTCAGTAAGGAAAAGCTAAAACTACGAAAAAAATATTGATTTGATAGAAAACATTGTTGAATAGTAGCAAAAAAACCAAGCTCATAGAGCGTGATAGAAAAGAGTTTGAAAATAGCATTTAATGAAACTTGCACAAAACATATAATTTCATCTGTATCTCTAGTTTTTGGGAAAAGATATATTTTTTTAAAGGTAAATAAATAATTTGAAAATAATCTGTGCTTGATTGGCACTGTTTCTGCTATTTCTACTTTGCTATTTTTGTCTTATTCTGACAGCTATTAAAGACTAGTTTTTGGATTGGAAGAAAATGAAAAAAAAGAAATAATATTATTTTGGTTTTAAAATACTCAGTGAATTGAGGTGTCAGAAGTGTAGTTAGGAAAATCTAAGTTTCTAGGAAGACCTAGAAGCAAGACTACATATTATTTCAGATAAGACAGCTAAACTGAAATTGTGAATAATTATGAAATTATTTCCCAATATCCTCCTCAGTCACAGGCTACTTCCAGGTACTAGGTCTACAGACGACATTTGTGTTTTTGTGGATGGCTGTAAATGTAGCTTTTGCTGTCTTCATAAAACACAGAAAGATGAAGGTTTTTACACTTACTTTTAGGAAAGAAAAAAATTTCATTTTCTGTTATTATTCTCCATATTGTTTATGGAGATATCACTATTCTATATATGTGTTTGTCCTTTAGTAATATCTGCTATTACTTATAGACACATTGGTGTGATATATTTACATGTCATGTGGTAAACATGTGGTTAGTTGTAGAGTACAGCATGTTCTGTCTTTACTAGATGCCTACTTCAAAATAGTTTAAGTAAAGAGACTTCCAGGAAAAGCAGTGTTTGCCTAAAGAGTCAGAAAGTAGAACTGACTAAAAGTCTCCAATCTCTTTCTGAAGCAAAAGAACCCAACAAATGAATGATGCAAAAAGATGATTGTTTATTTTAATTACAAAATAACTCTGCAAGGTTGAGGATTAAGATCTGCAGCTTCTGGAGGAAAACATCATTCCTTCAAGGAGAGAACAAAACTGTCACAGTAATTGCAGAATGCAGAAGAATGAAAC
The DNA here is from genome assembly GCF_021018805.1 of Prinia subflava. Taxonomy (NCBI): domain Eukaryota; kingdom Metazoa; phylum Chordata; class Aves; order Passeriformes; family Cisticolidae; genus Prinia; species Prinia subflava. The sequence continues at coordinate 19,248,374 of NC_086253.1, read as the reverse complement.
ATTAGAAAAAATGCAGAGAAATGAAACATTAGAAAAATTCCATTTTAGTCCTGACAAGAATAAATGAGAAAAAACTACATTTGCAGACAAGTTATTTTTGTTTATTTAAAAAAAAAATAAAAAACAACCAACCAAAACACACACACACAAACCCAACCAACCAGCCAACCAACCAACCAACAAACAAAAAAGCCTTTGAAAAATATTTTCAGTAAGGAACAAGTATATGATTTAACCTTTTTTGAAGTTATTTGCAGGTACAGTGGATCAGTATGATTAATCTCTTCTAGAAGTATTTGAAATATAAACTGTGTGTATAACTTGTATACTATTTCATTATCAAAATGTCAATACATGTCTGTGAAATCTGGAAAAGTTTTATGTGAAAGTAAAAGTTAAATCATGACACCCAACTTTGAAAATCTACCTGAAAATCCCAGTACGAAACTTAGGAACTGCAGACACACCTACCCTTCAGTTATTTATGCTTTATTTTCCTATTATTCTCTAAAAGGCACCTAAGAACAAGCTTTTCTTTCAGAAGACGTTCTCATACCCTCTGTGCCTACATTTGAGGAGTGAAAACACCTTTTAACACATACCTCTGACAGTTCTTTAACTCTGCTGGCACTTCTCCATCCAAAAGCAGGCATATCATCCTCATCCTTTTCTCCTGCTTCCCTGTCTGCTCCTCTTACAGTGAAATGCATAAGTTATGGAGTGAGCAACAAGAACAAAAGGAGAGATGTCAGTGTGAAAAAAAAATCTCCTCTTGCCACCCTCTAAATAATAACATAATTTGCAATAAATATATATCACTCTCTGAAGGTCTGCTATAAAGGGCAATTGTTCTGCAATACCATCAGGTGAAATTCACTGCTCATCTGCACTTCTTTCTGTTTATGTCAAAGTTGCAACCTTCTATTTTCGTTTACTCTTTTACATATAGTGAAAAAGGATTTACAGACTATCATTTACCTCATAATGGCAAACACACAGAAGCATACAAATACTGGAATCAAGATTATCTGTATTCTTTTTGTCAATGCTGTGTTGTATTTTTTAGGTCTATGACATGAGGATAAAGTTTTTCTATCCTCCAAATCCCTGCCTCATTCAGTCTAGAAGCAGACAGCTCTTGTTAATGAGCAGTTTTCCCTCTTTTAGTCTTCATCTTGTTTAATAGTCTGTACCCAGACTTATTCACTGAAGATTATTCAAATCTTGCCCTGAAGACAGAATTATTTATTTCTCCTTTTTTTTTTTTTTTTTTTATAGCGATCAACCCTGCAGTACTGAGTGCTTCACAAACATTTACAAAATATGATGATCAAAGTTATGAAATGTCTTCCATACTGGGAATGATAGATAAGCTGGGATCCATGAGCTGTAAAGAGAAAAACCAAGGACAATAAGCTAAAAATTTGCAAATCATAAATACCTTGGCAAAAATCTATAGGGAAAGATAGTTTACTGCCTCTTCATGTGCAAGAACTAAAAGATAACAAATGAAACTGATAAAAGTCAAGTTCAAAAAAACCACCCACTTTTTAAATAAAAGACAATAATTTGTCTGAAGGATGTTGCAGACATATTTATTTATTCTATATACAGGGAAATTCCTGAACTTAAGCTAGTAGGGCTCTGCAAAAAAGTTAAAGTGGATCATGTATATTTTCCACATTCTTACATTTTCATAGAATCAGAGAATGGTTTGGGTTGGAAAGGACCTTAAAGATCATCCAGTTCCAACCCTACTGCAGTGGGCAGGGACACCTTTCACTAGACCAGGTTGCTCAGAGCTCCATCCAGCCTGGCCTTGAACATCTCCTTTTATTTGAACATAAGCTTATTGATTCTGATTGAATTGCTATTTGGGGCTAGGTGTGCCTGCAGTGTAACCCATTCAGGCCATTCTTATGTTCCTATTAATTAACAATCAGTTGAGTGGGTATTACTCTTCTTATTACTTTGTTGTTGTAAGGAAACGAGGGACAAAAGAATATAAATTTTTAGTCAAGGAATTCATATAAAGATTTGTTACTGATTAGTTCAGGGAGCTGAATTAATGATCACTTGGGGATCTTTCCAACCTTAAGTTTTATGACTAAGATATTAAATACAGAGAGGTTCATTCATTTTTAAAAATATCATATGATACACTGAAGCTGGAGGAAGCTGTTCCAACCATACCAACAAGGTCTTAACAGCCTTGCATATTTTAATAATTAAACAGAGACACTCAAAATATTTGAAATGTGATATTACCTTACTCAGGATGTTAATCTGGGTATTATGTTTTCTCTAGACCAATGTAACACCAATTTCTCTTCTCCAGTTTGGAAATGGATGAGCAATCCTTTTTTATATAATCTGCTATAACAAACTGGTGTTTGTTCAAACAATTTCAACCACGAGAACATTACTGCATACTGGAACTAGGATTTAGTAATTTTAAATCTACCTATCTCAACCCACCCGTTGTATGCAAGACACCTGCTGAAAGCATAAGGAAGACATTGCAATGCTTTGTATACAAAAAAAGAGCTCTATTTAGAAATCAGGTATTTGTATAAATATTTCAAAGTTTCAGTTGTATTTTCAGTTGCATTTTTCAAGTTCTTTTCTTTATAAATCTGGCATATAGTAAGCCTAAGTGAGACTTCCTTCATTACAGTGAATCTATCCTTCAGCTCTTACTACAAAGTACTACATTTTTACAGAATTTGTAGGAATTGATAATTTAATATATTAACTATGAATATCAGTTCCCCTTACCTTCTGGAAATTGATTCAGCTCCTTATTTCTCTTAAAAAGTTACAAGTTTCCTTACTCTGTGAGGCACTCATGAATATACTGTTGGATTGTGTGGCAAATTATACACCAATAATTTTTTTTAAATTCAGTCTTTAGATGCTAGATTTCCTTTTAAGCAACTTGTAAGAAATATTGTTGCTTCTTCATGCTTCAGCAATCACAGAATAACTTGGATTTCCCATGGTAAAAATCAAAGCTCTTGCACATTCATCATTGAACAATCAGGGGCCAATAGAGGAAAATCCAGTATTACTATGAGATTATTTTACAGAGAGAAGAAATCAGTTAACATGAGAAAATCTGTGTGTGACCACTGGAGTTTTCAATGTTAATTCCATAAACATCTATAATACAGAGGGACACATAATTCTACCAGTAGCTAGTACAGTAGTTGGTTCAGTATTTTTATCATTGTTTAATTGTTAACATTCTGAGCATTTTTATGTTATGGGCAAGTATTACTAAATCAAGCAGCTCAGCAACATTATCATGTAAAAAGAAAAGTAATTTCAAAGAAAATATAGTTGTGTTATCTAGGGCACAGATAAATATGATTTATTACAGGCAGTGCCACTCACTGATTTGAGATGTTCAGGCATTTTAGAAGGGCTAATAACATACTTACAGAAGAGTTGTGCATTGCCTGTTATTTAATTCATCATTACTTTTACTCCTTTAATATGACAGACTTTTACAAGGCCATTTCCTTGACAGTGATTTTGTACCTGCTCTCTTCAAGTGTTTCACAAATTCTTCAGATTTAAATGTAATTATTTCATTTTGTTATGCAACATTTAATTATCACATATTTTCATTTGACAAATTTCACAGATTGCTGCCAGGCAGATTTCAAGCCTTCCCTGACCCTCTCCAGGACTCACAGTGCTGTCAATATCTCATCTAGTTTACATCCCCTCACAGTGTCCTTGAGAACAGTTGTTCAGTATCATGAGGCAGCTAAAAGCATTGTTCCTAAAAATCTGTGCTTATCAATAATGTTAAAAAAATTGGGCAAAAACTACAAGATGCAATGGTAAAGATGATGCCTTGTTATCAGTCTTATCAGAACTAGAAAATAAATTCAACTGGTCGCATCAAAGAAGATTCTTGTAACAGTGTGATGAGCTTCTTTTATTTCTCACCTACCTCTTAACAAAATATGCCAAATAATCAGCCCACAAATTCAAGGTGCACTTGCTGTTCTTCAGCCTAAAATGTGTCATCACTTCTTTCAGGTTTTCTCATGAAGACAAAAAACCCCACCAACAAATGTGAAATCTCTTCCTCATCCAAATTAAAATAGTATTTTGATTTCTCTCATTAAATTCTCATAACTGGACATCAATTAACAGAAAAAACATAGACTCTTATTTCTATACATATGCTATCTTCTTCTATTTTTCTACTTCGTTTTTTCGTTTTTGGGGTGAACCGCTCCATTTTAATGTAATGAAGTCAACTATCCTTCTGTATTCGTACTAAAATGTCCTTAAAAATAAACTTTTGTTGAGAAACAGTATTGTTCCAGAATGCAAAGGCAAATTAAGTATTAAGTATTAAGTATTAATATTATCTTTCCTAATAAAATAGCACATAATTGGAAAATAAAATTGATATATTGACTAAGATAAGGAACTTAAGAAATACTAAATCTGGGTAAGGGGAGGAGAAGGGGGAGAAATCCAGAGAGAAGGGTTCAAAGTTTTTTTGATGTACATGTTTTCTTTCTGAACCCAGGTAAGAGCTGGGAGCCAAGTGAGTATCTGCTTCCATAACAGACATCCTAAACACTTCTGTTAGTTACTCTCATGATTCACTGTTACTTCAGGGCTCCTTGAATATTCATATACAAACCATCAGCACACCATTTTACACTCACAAGTGACACTGCTAATGGCATAGCTTTAGAAGAAAAAAAGCACTGGGGGGAAAAATTACCATATTTTACAATAGTTAGCATGACACTCAGGAACTTAATTTTACTGGCAGTAACTGATCCAGCTATAGACAGCTAAATCAGCACTGATCCTAGAGAGAGGAGACAGCACTGCTGAGGTGGTGTAAAAGTCAACTTTCTGCTTTGTTAGCCATGTTTAAGAGAATAGTCAAGTAAATCAGAAATATTTTGGAAATAAATGTTTGGCTCAAGACCAGAGTTCTATCAGGAAAAGGGCAATGGGAAATTATCTATAGGGAAAGATAATACACCAAGGCTGGTATAGGGAGAAGATAACTTATGCAGAATATACGTTTTGCGCATGTGTCTTTGTTCAGAGATATGACATTAGTATTTATCTGAGTTTCTGTTCACACAAGATGTTGATTTTTCTATGTACTTTGGCATATTTTGCCAGCTAACAACATTATGGTCCTAGAGCAATTATTACGCATTTAAATTGAAAAAATTTCATACAGATATGTCATGCTACTATTTGGTTTGTTGCTTTTTTTTTTTTTTAATAGCTGATGTTTATGTTTTGAGTATTTCCTCAGCTTTTAAAAAATATTTTTTATTATTTTATTTTCAATATTATTTTATTTCCAAATGGGATTTGCTATCTTACTGATACTTGCTGTCTTACAAATATTTTATAATACTTCTCCTCATTCTTTTATCCCCTCCCTACTCATCCAGTTTTGGCCTCCCTTGCTTTCTGCACAATCTGGTGCAAAAACTTCTTTTCTGCTTTTTTGGCATATGAAACCACATACCTCTACTTCTCTTTTTAATTTAATTTGAAATCTCAGCTGAAATCTTATCTTTCTTCCCATGTTTACGCCTCCAAGTTTCACTCCCCTGCTGGTGTAGTTTGATTTTTAATTTTACAACATGCAAAGCATAATTGTTTATTTTAAACTGAAGAAGCTAGAAAGAACAATTAAATATTTTTCTTTTAGAAGAGGTTTGCTTTATTTGATAGCACTTTCTCTTTACAGGGAAATCCACTTATCTTGTACTGTTAGTTTCTTGCATGTATATGTCACAAAAAACCTAAGTATGTTTCTTTCATATATATAGTAATTATGCTAGAATGAGGGTAACAAAAAATCAACTTATTCTCATGAAAAAAAAATTATTTTCATAAGAGTTTTTTCAGTCATAGTTTTTCTAATCTGTGTTGATTTAAATCTCATCTATGAATATGAAAATGCACAGTGGCTAACACGAGGAGAAACTCCTCATCTGGATTCTTTGCTTTTAACTGCAGGATAAAGTATTCTCATCCTCATTTTTCTCATGTCCTTGACATCTGTGACAGCGCTGCAGAGAATGGGAGATAAATCCTATATGGTATTTAGACCAACAATCTGCTGTAATAAAGTGATTTTGCTGCTACAGTTCTTAGATTTCTCTGTGGCTGCCCTCTTTCAGAAAAAAAGTTGCCTTTGCTGACTTTTTTTTTTAATCTCAGGAAACTCTATGTCAGATTCACTTTACTAGAGACGATGACTATATACCATTGGTTCATATAATTAAATGAGTTTACTTTTCTCAACTTTTTAGAAGTAATCTTTGGCTAAAGAAGAAAACATTCGTAGTGTTCATGAAATTCACAGACATTTATGCTTGGGTTCCAAAGCTCCATCTAAGCTATTCAGGGCTAAATATAATAATTTTTTGTGCCAGCTTTTAATTGAGTAATGGTGTGTGAAGCTCATGTGGCACAGTAGGAAGCATACAAAAAAGAATCTGAAAGAGCATAATGACTGCAGAACATCCATGCATTTGAAATCAGGAAGATGTAAGAAAAATCTAAGTCTTGTCAGTCACATAACATGAAGTAATGAGATTATGCAAAAAATGTGGTTAATAATGCTTCACTATAAATGCACCACACCACAGTGTGAAACATGCACCCTATAGTATGATATATTATTTAGAAAAACGATGTCATTATTTAAAAAATGATTAAACAGTCATATAGTAATCCACTTACAGCAGAAAATCTAAATATACAGAGTGTGTGGTTTATATTTCCAGGGTGTCATCTACATTATTTTTCAAAGTTTGCTTTATTTGTTTTACTGAAAATAGTTATATTTTCCACAGTTAGTAACTAAAATAGTTGCTAAGACTCTGAAAAGCTATGACAATTATGCCCAAGTAGGGTCTGTTGGTAGATACAAGTGTTTGGACACGTGACAATAGATACCAGAATGTTTTTAGAGCTTCCCAGGTATCCTGATGTTAAGATGTAAGCAGTTCTAAACCTTTTCTATCTCTCTCCTTAGAGAAAATAGGGACGAGTTGGATGATTTTTCTGAGACGTCATCACTGTAAGGTCTATCAAGCAAAGTATGTTCTATTTCCTTCATCTTGGACTTCTTTTGTGACCATCAGGTTTCATTTTCCTACACTGTCAATTGAATTCAACTCCCTGTTTCCCTTCAGAGAATTCCAGTCTTAAAATTGTCCACAACTGTGAATTTTCTCCCAGGCTTGGGTCCAGGTAAGCTGGAAGGGGAGATGTGCATAGTTTTTGCCTAGCACACTTAGCCTGAAGAATTTCTGGATATAGGGTTAACCTATTTCTTTATTTGCTTAAATTCTCAACTTGAAATCTATGAATAATAATCCACAGGTATAACTTTTAGTTTCCCAAATCCCACAGTTCTGGATACTGTATGTATAATAACAAATTACTTCCTATGCAGTCTATTGTATCAAGCCACCCTTTTATTGCAGGAGGTCACTGCTGCAAGAGTAGGTCTTGAAGAGATATCACTTCAGCATGCTGCCTTGCAGGTAGGTCTATTTCTAAATAAAGATTATTCGTGAATGAATAGCTGGTCAAGGAAGGCAACTGTTCCACACTGCTCTGCACTGGAGCAGCTTCATCTTGAATATTGTATTCAGTCTGGGGCAATTCATTATAATAAAGACATTAAACTATTAGAGAGCATCTAAAAGAGGGCTATGAAGACAGAGAAGAGTCTAGAAGAGAAGGCCTAGTGGCTGAGTTCACTTGGTCTGGTCAGCCTGGAGAAGAGGAGACTGAGGAGAGACCTCTCTACAGGCTTCAATTTTCTCATGAGGGCAAGAGGAGGGGCAGACACTGAATCTCTTTGGTGATCAGTGACAGGACCTGATGGAATGCTCTGGAGCTGTGTCAGAGGTGATTTAACTTGGATAACAGAGAAAGGTTCTCCATCCAAAGGGAGGTTTGGCACTGGAACAGGCTTTCCAGGGAAATGGTCACAGCACCAGCCTGACAGGTCAAGAACCATTTGGACAACAGTCCCAGGCAAACAGTGTGACTTGGGGCTGCCCTGTTCAGGACCAGGAGCTGAAATTTAGTGGTCCCTTAGTGGGTCCCTTCCAACTCAGAATATTCTATGATTCTATGAAAATTGGAGGAAAAGTGAGAAAGGATGTTACTGAAGCAGCTCTCAGTAAGTGCTTCTAATAAGAAAACTTACATGGAAAAGTTTAAAGGCTGAAGTTATATAGTTCACAAAATAATATAATCCACAGAGGATGATTTCTCAGAGGCTTATAAAACTGAGATAAACTATATAATCAAGTGAGAATTATTTTATAAATCAGTTAAAACAAATAAACCAATTATCCATTTGAATACTGACTTGATGTCATATGGAGTTTGTCCTACAAAACTGACACAAATCTCCTCAACATTTTTGAAAGGGTAACCCAGAAAATGTAATCTCTAATCCAAAGAGGTGACAGCTCTCAAACTCAAGAAGTCACTTTGGTAGTCATCCCAGTTTAAGGTGGATAAACCCTCCCTGACTGCAGATGCTCTGCAGTGCTGCATCCAGGTCTGTGGTACCCAGAACAGAAAGGACATAGACCTGTTGGGACAAGTCCAGAGGAAGCCACCAAGCTGATTAGAGGGATGGAGCACCTCTCCTATGAGGAAATGCTGAGAGAAATGGGTATGTGCAGGCTGGAAAAGAGAAGGTTTCTTGGTGCTCTAATTGTGGCCTTCCATTACCTGAAAGGAGCCTACAAGAAATATGGAGAAACTATTTACAAGAGCATGTAGGACAAGAGGGAATGGCTTTAAACTCAGAGAGGTTTAGGCATTGGAACAGGTTGTCCATCCAGGGTGGATGCCCTATCCCTGGAAGCATTTAAGGCCAAGTTGAACTGGGCTCTGGTCCACTGGAAGATGTCCTTGTCCAGTGGAGGGATTTTGGAGCTAGATTGTCTTTAAGGTGTCTTCTGTGGCCAAATATGTTCACATTCAGCCTCCTTGGCAGGGGGATCTGAACTTGTGCCACACAACAGCCACCATGCAGAGGTGATGGGTTGGCCTACATGGGGTGTGGTCAGCATTGCATGGCTGAAGCTGGCCATGACATGGCTGAGGGCAGCTGCAGGTCAACCACTGAAGGGGCTCATTCCCTCCTGGAACAAATACATCTGCCTTTACTGAGAAAAGGATCAATGCTGATGTAAGAACACGATTCTAGAAAAGTAAAAAGGGATGCTAAAACATAGATTGTGATGCAGAAGTCCCTGATTCAGCAGAGACTTGATATGGAGAAAATAGTGATATAATAAACTGGTATACATCACAGAAAATTAATTTTAACTGAAACATATCTGTGTACAATCTTGGGAGGTAGTTTTAGTTCTCATCATGCCCAAATCTCTATTAGATGATTCTGGCATGGCAGCAAAAGTGATTATTTTGGAGATATCCTCAATAGACATTGCATGATTTGTATATCATGTTAGAAAATAGAAAGGAATAGAATTTGTCTCCAAACGCTGGAACGTGAACAAATGTTGGAATATTCCATAATTATAGCAATGTTAGAAAGTAAAGCAGTCAGAGATGACAAGGGGTAATTTAACCCAGCATAAACTGTCTCTGGTAGTGCTAGACATGGGGGAGTAAATGAGATAAATTACCTATATGGCTTACTGGCTTACTGTCTCACATGCCTACAAAGATATGTTATGTGTGGGGATATACTGAAGTATAACAGGAGAAAAAATATCAAGTGTTTGATAAAAGTTTTAATTGGTTCTGCAAATCTTTTATATGAGCTTGGCCCAGCTTCAAATAAGGTAATTCAGCAATGTGGTCCCCTGTTTTTTAATGAGCTAGAGAAGATTGTAAATTTTGGGCAGTAAGTCTAAGTCTCTAGAAAATAACACTGAAAACTGCAAAAGCATATAATGTATACAGGAAAAAAGTCAAGTTTTAAACAACAGATGCAGAATTTAAGATAGTGTATCTAGCTACAAAACCCAGTACGAAATCTTTGAAGTTTTTATACTTGCAGTATAATGAAGAGGCAAAATTAGGTTCTTTTTCTTCATAAGCCTCTTCTAACATTTCTTGTCCTTGTAATATTTAATTCATATGTTTGTGCTAAAAATTTCAGTGACTTCACCTTCAATTGTCTGTCCTCTTTCTACCCTTCAGATAAATGCAATACTGGTAGTTATGAGCTTTCTCCTGAGGTTTGTCATAAAAGGTCTGCCAAGACGAAAAAGGCATTTCTTGCTTGGTAATTTTATCTAAAAAGTTGTGTAATTGCAAAAATGAAACTTTTCAACAGGATCAGGCAAACAAACATAAAGTTTTGCATTGAAGTGAGACCCACAGAAGTCCAGATATCATCTTACTTGAAAAAAATAGCTGTATACCAGCTGAATTTTCTGAAACAAGAGTCAGGTCATAAAAAAACTGTTTCCTTATTGTTTTTCTTATAAAAATGAAAATTAAAATAATGTTTAAATTTGTCATTAAATATAAAATACAATGATGTAAAAAATTTTATTCTTAATAGACGAAAGAGAGAGGGAAAGAAAAAAACCCACACGCAATATTTTGCTCATTTTATCATCAGGAAATTGAGATACAATTAGTCTAAGTGCATAATGTGGTCATACAGAAAAACTGGTTTAGAAGAAATAGTTATATTAAGCCAGATCACCAATACCAGGCTTTTACCTTCTACAGGAAAAAAAAAAAAAAAAAAAAAAAAAAAAAAAAAAAGTTCTATAAAACAATATCTATCTTTTGAAAACATGAAAGATGCAGGCAACAACAGAAATACAGACTCAAAATGCTTCAGCTTCTCTATGAAAAAAAAAACCCAAGAGTCTGAAGCACCTTAGAAATAATAATGGTCTTTCAGGTTCTTTAGGATTTATGAGACACTAGAGTTGCCTCTAGGTAGTTTACTTGACTGACTGCTTCTAAAATTCTCAATGATTGCTGTAAAAACAGACAACTTATGCTGTACACCCACACAGATGACCAAAGGCTTTCTGCAATTCATTTTCTTTTTTTTTTGTTTTGTGCCGCACTTAGGTTACATCTTCCCAAAAAACATTTTTTCTTTTGTGGGCATCATCATCTTTGTTTCCCAAGCATGGATATTTCATTTCAAGGCATCTTGAAAAGCATAGAATTTCAATTTATCCTGATTTTATAAATACAATAACACAGTACTCTGTTTCTGATTAACATGAATAAAATATCAGCTTCAAACTTTGAGGGTTTCTAAATCTTCACTCCATTAAGGGATCCTGGCAGTGCTACCTTTTTCTTTTTATTTTTTGGGCACTTTTTCTATACACTAAGGAAGTAAAAGAGAGACTATCTCACATACATCCTGTTTCCCACTGGTTCCTTCTCCTAGGGGTCTCTTAAATGAAACACCCTTACTGAGTTCACAGTATCTCCCTCCATCCCTTTTGTACACGCTCCCATCCTGAACAGACTGGCGACGATGGCTATTTTTGAAGCTTCTGTGAGCACTGACTTGCATGAAAAAGATGACAAAGAGAGAGGAAGAAAAAGAGACTTGCACGTGTAACTGGAATGGAGACACAGAGATACCGAAGGGCACACTGAGAAGAATAAGAGGGCTAGTTACAGTTAGAACTGTTAAGTGGCAACACAAACTTGTACAAGAAGACATGTCAGACACAACCTCTGAGAAACATACTATTTATTTCATCCTTCTCTCAAGTTTTCTCCTTCATCCTCATAATTCTTTTATGTAGACTATGGTCTGCAGTGTAGATGTCTGAGTGAATTAGAGTTTTTTAAGAGAAAACTGAACTGTGAAAAAATTTGCTATTGCAGGGTGTTCTGTCACACAATTTGTGATTATTGTGATTGACAACTAGCAAGAGGTAGTTTTTGAGACTTCTTCCTCATGTGTTTACCTTCCCTTTTTATCCTGTCATATTATTATTCTTCTAGACTTTTCACAAAAGGTATTTTATGTATAGTTCATGAATATTAAGTACTTCAGCTTAAACACCATTGATCAACAGCCTAATTCTACACTGGAGTGCTAAGTATTTGAGATCCGCCTTTATACTTTGCTTCTTTTAAAGACATCTTCCTTAGTGAGTACCCTCAATTTCAGGACATAAAATATAGGAATTGCAGACTCAGCCTTCTGAAATACATAAATAAATCAATGGACACAGGTAATAGGAAGGGTCTTAACAGACCCTTAGGTACATTAAGAGTCCTAAGGATCTTTTCCTTATCTCCAAAGTGTCTTCCTTTCTTGTTCAAATAGATGCTATTTCCAGATGGAATATAAAAATACAAAGCATTTCTCTACGCTTAATATGTGAGGTGTTTCGTTCATAAAATGTAGCGACTATATTCAAAACTGTTCTGTATTAATGCCACAGCATTTATCTAGGATGTGAAATGCCAAAATGCATTGTGTTTGCCAAAACAAATCCAAATATCAGACCTTGCCCTCTGCAGCAAGACATTGCTTATCTGTGTCATGAGAGAAATATAACGCAGACCTGTCTTCATCATTACCTACTGTTCCCATTAAGTCCGTTTTCTTACTATATATATATAGAAAGAATATGTATTTTGACTTCTATCTACCAATTCTAGGAGGTACTTTAGATCCATATAGACCAAATAAAAAATACAAAGCTGTTTGAGAATTCCATGAAAAGCAGGCCCTCATATAATTACAGTGCTTCTAATCTACTCTTAAAAATAGAAAAAAGATTAAAATGTCAAAGTACAAATTTTCACAGTTCCCATTCTTATGTTATTGTGAATACTGATTCTGAAAGACAGCTGAGCATGCAAGTAATCATATGCCAGCTCTATTTAGTTCCTCCAATAACCTTCAAAATATATGTTCTTGTGTTTAGTGCTGTAGAGTATGTTCTAAATAAGCAGAATGTGTACAAACCCATTAGCAAAAGGAGAAAACAGAGATACATGTACATGAAATCTTAACAGAATATATTCCTAAAACTTTCTCCATGTCAATGAAACATTGCATTTTAAAATGTAATGTTTTTCTAGCTGTGCTGGGTGAGCCTGGGTCATTCAACAGACTTTATAAGGACTTCTCCAGCTAAGGGCCTTTCTCTGTAATTCTCTGGTTTCATGATATTGGGAGAAACTTTAAAATATTTTGTTTAAAGATGATATTACTTATAATTATATTAACATGTCTTTTTGAAAAGATTTTGATTTTTCAATTTTGTTTTTATGCTACCCACACACAATTTCCAATAGAGAACACAAGGTAGGCATTGCCTAGCTATTGAGAAGAAACAGCAATATTTAAAACCTGTAAATATGACTCCAACATAATGTTTTTGTACTTTGTTTGACAGGAAAAGTGAAGTAGCTGAGCATTTCTCACATGAAAGCCTAATTTCGTTTAAACTGATAATTTAATGTGGTAGGAGTAGGCTATCAACTTATACATGTCAGAAGATGCTTTAAGAAATAAACATACAGAATTTCATTTTTTGTGAAGACTGAGTCTTTGAAACTTAGAAATGTTCCTTATGAGATTAGGTGGAGAAGCTATTGAAAAAATTAGGAAAAATCCTATTTACATCCACTTGACATTAGGCATTTTAAAGTGACACTGAGCTTCAGTTTTCAAGGAATGAGAAGACACTACTCTGGACCTTTTTATAATTAAAAAACAAAACAAAACCCAAAAAATCACAGTTTCTAAGGTGCCGAGGTTGTGGTACGGGTATTGAGTCTCTATAGGTCTTACAGCATTTTAGTATCTAAGCAGAGTGGTTTATTATATAAAAACATGTATCTGAAGGTGCAAGAGTCCTAAGAGTGGTCTTACAATACAATCAATTATAAACATAAACAAGCAAAGTCTAAATAAAACAAGAGCCAAAGCATAGAAATCTTAACACACAAAGTTCTAATGAAACAGCAAGCAAAGCATAGAATTCCTAACAAACAAAACTCTAGTAAGACTATAAGCAAGCATAAATCTGACATCACAGCCTCTAGGTAAATCAGCCTCCCATCTCCTGACCCCAAGCAGGGTTTTCCAACTGTGGGGTCAGAATAACAGAAAGGGAACACAAGATCCCAGATCCCAGACAGGGGTCCCGGCCGTGGGGATCACAGTGGCAATGGAGGGGTCCCCAACTCGGCAGAGTTCCCGAACGCAGGGTCACAGGGACAAGGAGGGGTCCCGGGGTCCCAAACCCTTGCAGTTCCTGGTTGCAGAGACAGGAAGGAGGTCCCGGGGTCCCAAACCCTCGCAGACTCCCCAGCAGCCCTGAACAGAGTCCCGGGGCAAACGCCGCAGGGGGAAAGGGAAGGGACGGGATCGCAGGGACAAGGAGGGGTCCTGGGATCCCGAACCCTCGCAGGGGGAAGGGACGGGACCCCAGGGCCCAGACCCCAGGCTACAGTAGATGATACCTTTAGAATCCCATTCGGCTCCCTGGCAGAGCTCCTTCCTCAGGCTGCAGGAGGTGGAGGTTGGATCAATAGATCAGATTGATCAATCGACCACTGACTGACTGACACAGAGGCTTTTTATCCCAAATTACAAAATGCATATTCATATTTTTTATCTACACACTAACCAATCTAGACACAATTCTAAAGTTCGTAAAACTACGAAAAACAGTGTCAAAACCTACACACATAGCATATCTATTAACGTCAAATTCTATCTTACTAGCATAAGGTTCTACCTTGTTGTACATAAAACTCATACTAAATATTATAAAGAATACTCTACTCTATTTTTGTTATGTCTATACTCTATCACTAGGCCTAAAGCTCTGTCCTTGTACACTAACAACTAGGACTTAGGGCATGTAAAACTTAAGGCTCAGGGTTAGATTTCTACTTTATGTATCTAAAGCTTTTATATATTCTAATTTTTCTAAAGGTTTTAATTCTATCCCTGCACTTTTCACTCTCTATAGAGGATCCATGGAAACATGGACTCCAACACTAAGGGAAGCCACAGCTGGGAATCATGCAAGTATACTGGCTACCATCTCACTTACATTCAAACAGTTCCCTTTAACCTCACTCATATCCATTTTCCCATGCTCCTTCCCATTTGCCACTGTCTCTCTGTTTCTTTGTCCTTTTCCCAGATAATAAAACACAAAACAGCCTTAATACTTTCTTCCTATTGGTTACAGTCTTGTTCCTTCTGTATCCAAATTTGCTATTTCTGATAAAGTTATCTACACATTTCATATATAGATGGTATTTCTGATATGTTTACCGGTCTGCTGTGTGAATTAAAAATTAATTCCTCTAATTATCTGTAATATTTGATCAACTGTAATCTCATCAATCCAGCCATGCCTCACCCTTGTGGTATTATTCTTATACTGAAAACTGGTTTTTTGAGTTTCTCACTCTTATTTGATTCATCCAGAAATACCTCATTCCATGTTCAGTAAATTCTTAGGCCCCATTCTGTCACCTGTCTTCAGAACATGGGCATAACCTGTCTGCATACCTTAACAACTTAAATGTCTCCTTGCACCATCTCCTCTCATATATGTATAATTCCAGACACAATGTGCCTTGTAATCTACCCCAAATACTATGAGAATAATTTCACTCTTTTACACATTCAACTTTTTCAAGTGCTCTATTTCTAACATTTTCTAAGAAAAACTACAGCTCCATTTCAACAATTACTGCCATTAAAAAAAAAAGACATTTTTTCAACTAATGAAAAAAGTTTAAATAAAAAGTTGTCAATCAGATATATCTACCACTAAATCACTATCATTACAAATAATTAAAAAAATCTTTCTCAGATTTTTAAGACTGATGGCTGTCACATCAGGCTTCAAAGAGCAGTTAAAATTAGATTTAATCCTCTAACACTTTTCTTATTCTGTGCCACATCATATTACCTCTAACAACAATGTCCTTTTCCCTTGCTGCTCTGTGAAACATAACTCCTGACAGTGGAGCCAGCTACCCCAGTTGTTTCCTGCATATATATTGCATGCATTAGCATTTCAGTCTTGTGAGTTATACTGTAACTGTCTTACAGTACTGAAAGAAATCTTGTTGGAATTCAAAAGTGTAAGATTTATAGGTCCAGATTTGGAGAGCATAATACAGCTTGTCCAGTTGTCACACTGCAGACTGGAGAAGGAAGCACCTTTTGAACTTCTACTGTAATGAGGTTAAACTAAAAACATCTGATGTCAATGAAGACTGATGTTCTGACCATATTTTTGCTCTTTTTAAGGAAGACATGCAAAAGGAGGCTGTAGGCAAAAATAGGCTGAGGGCAAATGGGACCTGTATTGAACATCTGTGCTTGCTTTTTTTTCCCTGTTACTAAAAAGAATGTTAAGCTGGTGATTTTAAATGATTTAAACTTGACAGTGTTAGGTCTAATAATAGCAAGCTAAACAACATCTGGTGTGGAGCAAATGAAATGATTTGGTATAACAGTTAAAAATCTGCATGTGTAAGTAGGGAACTTTTTTGATCCTTCTAAAGGACATATTGAGCCATCATTTTTAATGAAGAATATGACAAGATGGGGCATGTATTTCTCATTAAATTTCTATTACATAACTAATCAAGTTTTCTTTTTTTTTTTTCATAGGAAAGCTTATCATAAAGGCAGGTATTATTCCTCCTCAAATATTCTCACTCTTTTATAGAGATAATTTTTTTAATGTTATGCTTATTTTTGTTTTACCCCCTTTTCTGTTACTCTTCTGTATGTTCAATGTGAATGCCATATTGAAAAATGATGAACATACACCTGGGAATATCAGAGAAATTAAGATTTGGCTACAAACTGCAAATTCCCCAGTAGGAGCCGCAGAAAACTCGAACCAAATATGAGCGTAAAGTGCTGAAAGTCATTGGTAGTGTTAAAGCACATCATTGGTTTTTCCCATGTTACCTGTCTCAACTACTTGCTCAAATAACTGTTTATAAACTTAATTTTTGTACTCTAAGTTTAATCTATAAATAAAATATTCCCAATTATTTTTTCTATATAGAATTTATGATGATAATCATAATATCATCATAAGATGATCATAAGATACAGTCATGAAGTTCCAATAAATCTAGAGAAAATGAAAAGCAGAGCAAATATGCATGTATGGATAACATTTGAAGCCTTTTTGTACAAAGACTTAACATGTACAAACTCTTCTATACACGCTATTTTTCTCTACAGGCAGAAGCCCAACTTAACAATATGCTTTTTAAAAGTTACTCACTGGTATTTAAACGAGAACAAAAAATATTCAGGACAACCATCCATATGTGAGTACTTTATTCTTTGCTCTGACAGGTTCTTAAAATGAATTCTTTATCAAAGATAGTTTAAATTATTTTGCTAACTACTTCCTCCATTTCATTGTATTGAGCTGAGATTTTTAATTGGTTGATTCTGTATACATGTATATGCATATGTGTGTATGTATATATTTAATTGGAATGTAAAGACACTAGAGGTGAACACAGAATCTGAGCTTGAAAAACATAGAAATACATAATTGTTTTTATTAAATAAAACATTATTGTGGTTTAGAATCTGTCTGACAGATCTTAAAGATTACTTGAAAAAATTTTTGCATTTTGCACATATTATTACACTTAGCAAGCATAGCTAATTGGCATAACTAAAGTACATGAATAACAATGTGGCTTAAAACTACAAAAGAAAAGGAAATTATGTTTATTTCTTATAAATAATTTATTAGCCACAATGTATTATTTATATTACACAAATGTAAGCAATGTATTATACATGAGGATAAATTTACTATATTTGGAGCAAAATTAACTGAGCTGTCTCTTAGGACCTTTATTAATATTGCAAAATTGGTATTATACTCCTGTATAATTGATTTGTAAGGACTACATTGCATATGTTTTCCTAAATCACATCACTTAAGCTAGAAAATATTACATATCATGTGCTAGATTGATAGCATCAAGACAAAGGTGTGTAGTGAAGCATGAGACAAAGTTCCTTAAAATTCTTGGAAATTAGGTTAGCATTACACAAAATACGAAATACCATTTTTTCTGTGAAAAAACTCACAACAAGTTATTTAAATCTTCTTAAGAAAAGGCACTTCCTTAGCTGTCTAACCTGAAACTGTAATATGTTCCTACGATCTATATATTCTATTCAAATTACATTAATCAAGTGTTAAGTAAATTAGTCTACAGATGTTTGAAATCCTCCTACTGGAAGAAAACCCCATACTACTATTCATGTGCTTCCTAAAGACTTTGTGACAGGAACTGTGATGAGACTTAGGTTCTAGGAGTTAGAATATTTTCTTAGAAAAGTAATGGTAGAGTTATCTTTGAAAGAGAATTTGAGATCCAAGTGATTTCACAACTGCTTCTATAAGACTAAGAAAGGATGTGAACAATTTCTTTGGTAGAGGACAATGACCAATCTTTCTTCTATTTATCCTTTAATGTTTTAAAATGGTAAGAAATGATTTATTGGAAGCACCTCTATTGAAAGTGAGATAATCGTGAGACTTCCCTCTCATCATAAGAGGCAAAATATTTTTCATTAGCAATGACAACTGTTGATCCTTCAGTCTCCTTTAGTCTCAATACTCATCCAAATCTATATAAATAAATGTTAAAAATGCATTTTGATAAATTTTTTTACATTTCAGTTTAAGTACTCTTTTCCTACAGCTCCATATGGTGTAGGAGTAAATATTTACAGTTCAGGAATTTTATAGTTTCAGATTAGTTTTTCATGTGAAAATTCCTTTTGCTCTGGAAAAAAGCCTCCTCTGGATTCATGTCAATTTAGTTTCACAGTAACTTTTGGAGCAAAACATGTCTCCTGTATCACATAAGTCCATCCCATGGAAATGCTAGACATTATAATCCTCAAATACTGGGAAAATACACTATTGTTTTCCTCAGATGTGTTAGTTCTATTTAAAGAAAACTAATTAGAAATTTTCATGATCATTTAGAGGTGTAGATATAAAGAATAAAGAAGAAAAAATATTGCTGGACCAAAATCCTAGCTCTTGCATTTTACCTCCCTATCAATAAATTCTATCAAAAAAAGAGATATTTCTGTCACACTAGCCACTGCAATATTTGGCACCAGAATGTGTGTCAGTTATGGAATGGAAGTGGAGTCTCATGGGTTCTTGGCTGCCACAGTGTTCAAACTTAGTGCCTTTTCTTTAAATTGAAACTATTAGGGTGTTTTGTGTTCAGTATTGTAACCAGCTGAGGATCTTTAAGTGAGTGGGCATTTTAAAACATCTCTTGTCTGCTGGGAAATGATTAAAGCCCTATGATTTCTGCACTTGCTTTTGTTATCTCAAATGTCACAGTGATTGATGGCAAGACATCTTTTCCTCTGTAATGGTTTGGACTTTGTTGCTTGCCTTAGAGCAGATAATGTAGCCACCACAAAATGTGAAAAGACAGGTAAGTAATTTGTCTTGTTTTCTCTCCCACGTTGCAGCTGGAATAGCCAGGATACACTTGTTCACCTACCTCACAATTGCTTTTGATAACATTCTGGTGACTGACACCAGACATGTGCAACGCATAATCAAAAAATTGGAGGAGAAATCTGCATCCGTCCTGGAAATAGAAGATATTTTGCTGCTTGAATAGTATGGAAGATAGTTTCTTACTAAGTTTTCTGTAAATTTCATGAAAAAACAAGTTAAAATACTCAAACCAAGGGAAAAAGAAGGACACTGAAAAAGAGATTTAACTTTTTTCTTTGAAACCTTCTTATTCAAGAATCTTGATTTTTCTAAAACATTCTCATCTACAGGATTTTTTTTATAGTTTATGGCTTATTTTCTTTTTTTTCTGAGAAAAAATATCTGAGGTAGCAATATGGCACTACCTTGCTTTACAACAGACATGAGTGCTCAGGTGCCAAGTGTTAAACCTCTAAGTCTGGTGTAGACAGCGATCAATGACTGCCAGATATGATTAACTTCTTTATTTTCCCAGTATCTCTATTAGGCCAATACTGGCCCCCTAATCTCAGACAGGAAATAGTAAGAACTAGAGAAGATCATGAGAGGGGTAACAGGAAAAATGAGAGCTTTTATTTGCTTCAGTACAGGAAATAATTAAATAGACAAGAATGTTTTAGACCAAAAAAAAAAAAAAGACTGTAAAGTGATATAAAGTATAAGTGTATAAAATCATGTGTTGCATGAATAAAGATGAATACAGAAAAAAAAATTTCTTTGTTTCTTCAAAATAAGGAATAAGGTAACAAAAGTGTATTAGTAGCCATCACATTTGAAACATATGAAGACAGATGTATAGTTTAACTGTTGAACTTTGTTGCATCATACAAAGACTATGAATTGCAAAAAAAAAAATCAGGAAAAAAGTGCATAACATGCACCAAGCCCTATAAAACATATCAGTGCAAATTTAGACACCTACATTTGAATTAGCTGGAATACGTTTACAATCAGAAAGAGAAAGGTGTTTTGGGATATAAATTATATAATTCTGAAACACCCCAACCCCATTGCCTCTTTATCCAAAAGCATCCTGTCCTTACTTTAGCTCTCCTGTAGCTCAGCCCTGTGCTTAGCTTTGCCTTCTGCAGACCCTGAATAGACTGGATTTTTCCAGATGAACCTCAAACTGTCCCTGCTACCTTCCATTTTCTGTGATGAAATGAACTGTCAATAGGACTACCATCCCTGCCATGCTTACCCCACCTGAAAGCTGTATGACCATGCTCAGCTGGGGAGGGCACTGCCCTGCCCTGCTCGTGCTGCTCCCCAACAGAAGATCAAAATAGATATTAAGAATGTCTTTTTTTTTTTTTTTTCCGGATTCAGATGATGAAGTCATGTATTGGGAAAATGCAATGTTTTATTTAACCTCATCAAACACGTTTGTTTGGAAATCCAGTGACGTTCCTTGCCAGACACAAGCAAGATATCAGTCTAAACAGTCTGTTGGTCTGAACTGGTACATTCCTGTGCTCTTCAGTAAGCAGAAACCCCTTGGTATAATAATCTGTGGTGCCCTCTTCAACAATGTCTACCCCAAATATAGATAATTTTGTTTCTGTAATATGAGAATTGACATAAGAATAAAAATATTATTGGGGAGAATAATTAATTTTCTGTGCCCACTAAACAAAATATGCTTTGGCCACCTAAAACAGCCTTTTTAGATCCTTTAATTTCACTGTAAAAAATACATGTTGGTCTCAATTGCATTAGGTCTCTTTTCTACTTTGCATTAGGTCTCTTTTCTACTATAAGGAAATGGTAGGGTGTCTATTAAAAAAAACAACAAAACTGTAAGATATCAAATAGTCTGTTCACCAAAATCTCTCCTTCTTTTAATGACCTATTCAGTAACTGCAATTTCTGTATCAATCAATGACATAAAGTTAACTAGCAGGAAGAATTGTCCTTGTGAAATAGACCTAGGAAACAGAATACTAAGTGATAAGATGCGGGCAACTTCCAGCTGAGTGGGAGAAGAAGAAGTGTAGATAGGGTGTCAGTCTTTGTAAAGAAAAGAATAAAATCTCATGTCTTAGATTGATGGGATAAAAGACCTTTTATAACAGAGAAACAAAGTTCTCTATGTAAAACTGAAAGTTACTTATAGACTGTGTGTCAATCAGACCATTCTTCATATCTGACAGTTCCTAAAGGAATTAGGAAAAAAACTTCTAATGTCACAGACAGAGGCTCTAAGAGCAAAATGTTTCTCTTCAGAATTTTCAATCTCAATAGAATTCTGATAGGCTTGACTGATCCTTCTGAACATAAAGCTTGACTTGGTCACCTACCAACATAGAAAAATCCTTTGATTCATATTATATGACTTTACTTGCAAAACCCATACTATTGAACAAACACTTCTTTGGTTCCATTAAAGGAAATGATTTGAAGAAAGGATTAATGGTCTGAACAAAAAGAACAAGTAAAACTCCACATTGGGTTGAAAAAAAGACCCCTTGTATGGTTAAGGTACATAAATGCATTTCAATAAATTTCTGCTGGTAAATGAAAGGATGAAATTAGAGCTGGTGCCGGTATTTCTGTGGATAGAGAGACACATTTGTATTTCCAGATTTAAAGATCATTTTTGTAGAATTTTATTTACAACTTGTTGAGTATGAAAATGAAATATTGGGTGAAGCATGAGATCATGAACTTAGCAGTTTAGGAAATTATCTTCTTGGATTATCCAGGAGTGTGGAAATAATTACATAATACTAACTAGCTATTACATAACTGTTTGTCTCAGCAGGTTTAAAAAAACCCAAAAACATTCAGGTACTCTTTTTTGCTAATAATCACAAGAATTGTTGATATAGATAGATCACAAGAATTGTTCAACTTCCCACTGAATGGAAATACTGTTGTAAAAATAAATTTATTCTCATAGTCTAAGAAAATATATCACAGGCATATTTCTCAAATATGTGAGTATTCACTAGTATAAAAGAATTAGTTAATTAAGAATTAATAAGCATCATAATGGAGATGCAATTAATAATGTGGTAGTTTTCCCCTTAAAATGCATGCCTTCTTGATTCCTATGGGATTTTTTGAATATATCATTTTGACTCAGCCTTCACACAGCAACTCTTCAGGGAGAAAAATCCTTTGATTTGTGCCTTTTGAATGGCACCTTCGAGTGGGGGGATGCTCAAAATACCCTGTATCTCTCTCTGCATTCCTTAGAGGTTAAAGGGGTCTGCTTCCTTTGGAGAAGGTTTGCAACTTCAGAGTAGCAGAAATAATTTCTGTTGACCCTAGGCTTGTATTACATCAAAAGAAAAGATTTTAAAAGGACATAAAATTACAATAAAAACAGTCAACTAAATAAAAAACCAAACACTTGGCACACAGAATAAGTCTCAGTCTTATTCCTTGTATTTTGTTCTTCTTTAGCTTATTGATTCTGTTTTCTAATGTTGTTTTGCCCCCTTTTCTCTGAGTGGTTTTCTAATATTATTAACTTCTTTGTTTTGACATTGTAAGACATATATATGTACAATTTAAATAACACCAGAACATTTTTCACCTGGTTTCCTAAAGAAACTTTTCTTGTTCATCCTTTCCAGAAAGAAAATTTGAGGGCAACCAGTCCTTGAAAACTATTTGCATTGAAAAATTTTCACTTCTAGTACTTCAGACTGCATATTATTGAAACCAGAGTAAACACCAGCCAAAAACAAACCCTAATCCCTCTTCTTCCATTCTAAGATCATTCTGCCACTGCACAAAAGTTCCTAGAGGTCTTTTTCTGTATGTAAAATTATCTTACAGATAATTAATGAGTTTTTTATTTCCTATCCATTCTTAGGTGAAGCTGGACTTTGATTGTGATTTTAAAATAGATTCCTGCAAAGTGAGAAATGCAAGGCTATTGTGATGCGTTTCATAATGTAAACAATAGATTTTTATACTTAATTTTCATTTATCAATTTAATTGATATTAATAGTTGACAGATACCAGGATCATTGTCACAAAATTAGCATCTTTTCAATTTAAAATATTCCTCCTGTACATCTCCCATAGTATTCTCATAGAAATTTGTTCAGAGAACTTCCAGCATATATTTGGTGCCATATAGTAGAGAAGAATTTTGTCATATATTTCAACAAAGCCAAATTTTTATCCCTGTTGTTTTGTTACTGCCATATTCAAATAAACTTACCAAGAACTGCCAAATGCACACAATGACTTCCAATTTCTGCCTCTTTTGTCAGATGATGTACTTATTACAAGACTATGAGTTACTCTGTGAGCTGCGATTTCTAATACTTCCTGCAGAATTTTTAAAATGTCGAATACTTAAATAAAGATTGCTGATGAAATTTTCAAGCACAGGGAGAACACTTAGACAAGCAGGTCAGAACAATATCTGCAGTACTATGATTCATATCTAACATAGATTTTCATCAGTCAGAAAGGGATAGAAGGTAGGCTGATTACTTTTGTATTGTACTGGACAAGCAATTGTCATCAACTTTAACTTCACTAGAAGTATTGAATACCTAGTATTTGTGTTCAGAAATAATTGAATTCTTATTATTCATAATTTGGCTTTTTGTCACAATAAGAAAGAAAAGAAAGTAACTTTATGAAACAGGATTTATTTTTTCTAAGGAAAATTTAATTTTGTCTGTTGATAAATAATCAGTGGGAAAAGGAGCATGGAGTCACAAAAAAATTAAAGAAAGTCCTACAGCTAATAAATGTAAAACAACAAAAGAAGAAACAAGAAGGTAACTTAGAAGATATGTAAAATAGAGAAAATGATAAATTGACAAAAAAAAGGATAACAGCTAGTTAAAAAATGCACAACTGAAATCAATTCAAAAGACAGTCATATATATACAAAATAAATTTATAAAACTTATTCCAAATTGTGATGCATATAGATGAATAACTCAGAGCACCATTCTTGGAAAGATGTGAGATAATGTGCTCCTTGTCCTTTAAGAAGATAGATCTAGTTATTAAGAGGATTTCTAAACTCATTTGTTTGAACTAACACTGTATGAATTTTTAGCTTTGTCTTGTGCATCTAAGTGAAGACAGCATCCAATTCAGCTAAGAGGGAATGAAAATAATCCTGTGGAAATGTGAGTTCCAAATTTTCCTAATCAGGAAGCGTAACGCAAAATACGGGATTTTGAAAAACCCTACATAAATTTCATTAATGACAACACTATCTAATATAGTTTTTAATATTTTACGTCAACATCTATAACATTTTTATTTGGGATTTTTTATAGAAAATATATCAAATTTAGGACAAGTATCAGGAACATTATTGATAGGCTCTGTCAAGTGTATTTGTGATGTTAAATAATAGTAAACTAGAAGGAAATGTATTAGAAGAGGTAAGATGCTTACTTACCCATAATGAAAACTTCCCCTAGTATTACCCAATATTTATTTATAGCTGTGATTTAATTTCATTGTATCTAGTGAAAGTATCTGACATAGTTTTAGATTTAATGGTAATTTGCAATAGAAGAACTGAAAATTTATGCCTGTCAGGCTGTTCTCTAGAAGTAGTCCATATATTTGACATTAAGAGGATCCAAAATATCTAGATATAAATGTGGTAAGATATAGCTAAATCACACACACTGAACTTCCTTCAAAATCACAGAAATTTGAACTGAGCTTCATTCAAAACTCACAAAAATCATTAATAATGTCAAATACAGGAACTAATGATCTAGCACTGGAACTGTTTGACCTAAAAAAGATATTGTTATGTAGAACAAGGAAATATTTGCTTTCCAAATGAAAAACAATTAAATATATTATGGAGACAAAATAGACCTAATTTATTACTGCAACCTAATTTTCCTATAAATGCCATTAAAGTAGTATTTGCTTTTTTTAATCCATATAATATAATTAAGACAGATGTATAATAACTAATGGCAGATGTATAAGTTGGTGATGACATAT
Source organism: Prinia subflava (assembly GCF_021018805.1). Taxonomy (NCBI): domain Eukaryota; kingdom Metazoa; phylum Chordata; class Aves; order Passeriformes; family Cisticolidae; genus Prinia; species Prinia subflava. Next base: position 19,222,832 of record NC_086253.1, on the reverse strand, counting down.
ATCTCCAACGAGAAACCAACTAAGACATATTTGAAGGGAGGAACTCTGAGCTCAAATGGTGGTTAAAGTGAATGCATGACAAATTATTGCTTCACCACTCAATGGTACAGAGCCTACATGTGTTTGCACAGAAATCTAATGAGCAGTGAAAATTATAACATATTGTGAATCCACGGCACTAAAGCATTGACTTATAAAGGCAATAAAACAGACACCAAAAAAAGTGCTATTGTTTGCTAATTCTTTTCTTATTGTTACCAACAAATTCAGAACTAAGTGCAAGTGAACATGCTGTTTCTTCCATTAGAAGAGTAAAGTTCAGCTGATGTCTCACAGGACTCCCTGACCTGAGGGAAGAAGTTGTTATCTCAGTTAATTGAATTGTTTGGTGAGAATCCAACTAATTAGTACTCTATTTCCTCACCAAAAGAAAAACAGCTCTTCTATCAGTGGTTAAGAAATAGGGGGCAATGGAGGTAAGAGGATGGGAGACAAAAAGTGGTGGAATAATCTGGAAGTCTTCATCTTTCCCTCAAAAGGCTAAACCAACCAAACAAAAAATACCACACTAAAAAAACAAACCAAAACAAAACCCCACCAAAACTAAACTAACTACAAAGCCCTGAGTAATGTGAGTGTTCCAAGTTAATTGGAATTTGCAGCTTGTTTTAACAATCAAATGCATACCTGTAAAGGATAGTATATACAAAACCATAACTTTGGTTTAAAAATAAAAATCTAGTAGCATTAATAACCTAGGAAGGATGTTGCACACAACTGTCAATTTAGACTCCTTCACAGATAACTGGGGAGGCTCTCTGTGCTATCATTTCCTTATACATGAGATGCTGTCAATAAAATAGAGGTTGATTGTCTTGAAATAGAGTATGCTGAATGAGAGAAGATCATGTGCAGAGGGATCTGACTATCAGTCCACTTAACAGAAGCTTAGCATGCTGAAGAACATCTTGCATTGTTTGGATTCAATCCATCATTAAACACAAATGAGAGGAAGACTGAGATACACAAATGTGCAAATGCCACATGGATGGATATATTAAGGAATCTGTAACCATCTGGACTCAATATGGAACCTAAAATATGCCCATTTATCAAATTATAATTCCCATGCAACATATCACATCAGTATTTCAGAGCTTATTAAAAGTAAATTGTTTAGAATTTATCAAACTGAGTTCAGAAGCAATTTGTATACTTTTGTTATGTACCGTGTAGTCTTCAGAGTTTATTTTATTCTCTACTAGAAATATGCAGCAATTAATGCCCTCATCCTGTGGAGTCTTGTACATGTGTTTTAATGAATTCAGGCATTAGTGTCACTAACTTTAATAGGATTATTCAATCAATGAAATAAAACTTGCGCATGAATATTTACAACACATAAGTTTGAGGAAGAAATATTTTAACACTGAGCCTTGTCTGAAACTCTCAAGGAACAAGGAGATATCAGAGGCCAGCCCAGAAGTTGTCAGTGACCTTTTGAATTTTAAGGTATGTAACATAATGAGATAACATTGCCTAACTTTTGAAACTAGGGGACTAGAATGAGCCATCTATGTACCTATTCCCCATGTCCCCACCTCCTTGTCGTGGTTGATTTTACAGGTTTAAAGTAGTCTTATTTAAACTATCTGGATTAGCTAATTAATTAATTGATTAGATTATGTGCAAGACATAATTTCATTATAATTTGTGTTTTACCAAATAGGTACTGAATGGTTTTAACTAATGGTTTTTTTACCATTCTGTTACATCCCCCTGGGGAAATGGTTTCTTCTCCCTCAGGGACCCCTGGAACTCCTGTCATGTAGTCTGACCCTTCCTTCCCCTTCTGACCCCATTGGCTGTGTGCCAGCTAGCCCCTCCCTCAGAGACCCTGAGAAAAAGGGACCCCTGTCCCCCGGGAGCTCTCTCTCTCCCGGGACATCAACCTGGAATAAAGGACTTGCAGCTAAAAGGGTAAGAGAGCCTCTTTTGAATCCTTGTCCTGTCTTTCTTGATATAATCCTGTTAGGCCTGAGAAGGGCTGAGCTAGCTGAGACCCTTGGAGGGATACAGGATTGCATCGGTTGGCGCCCAAGTGGGTTTAATTCTAGAAACCCATGCGGAGCTGGAGACTTTTATGGTCTTGAAAGCTCTTTGGGAAGTTCAATTACCCTAGGCACTTTGGCCACAGGTTGTTGCTATAGGTGGGTAGGGATAAGCTCGTAGCTTGTGGTTGCCCAGTCACGAGTGAGCTAAAGACAGGACCTTCAGTTGCTTCTGACTCAGCATATGATACCACGGACCAGGTAAAGTCCTCCGTTTGATCGGTACCGCAAACTGGGAGGGCGGAATTTTACCTTTGCTAGTAGCAGCGGGTGGGTTTTAGGACCCTGCTGCGGCGATTTTTTTTTCTTTTTTTTTCTTTCGTTTCTGATTGCCGCAGCCCGCGGACCCGTGGGGCGGCTCTGCACAAGGAGCCCTGCTTTTTGGGGAAACCCCGGCCCGGGCACGTATCCCATCGGCCAAGCTAGGCGGCGGGGACCCCCCCGGTGCCACCGGGGCTGGAGAAACGGCGCGGACGCGTGACCGCAGCCCCGGAGTTTTCCCCGCCTGTTCTCTCTGGTTATAGGAGACACAGGAGTTACATACAGCTGACTTTAGCAGCTGGAGGCTGGATTTTGAGCTAATAGCTTTCAATAATATCGAATCATGGGCATGCAGCTATCAGCTCCTCAAAAGAGTATATTAAAACAACTCCAGGACCTTTTAATTAACGTTAAAATTTCCAAAAGGCTGCAAAAACGTTTTGTTCGCTGGTTAGAACATGAATTTACTGAAGCTGAATTACTGCAGATAGATACTGTTTCATTTTGGGATTACGTGGGTACGGTAATCACAGATAAAGTCCAAAATAATGATCACGCCGCTTCTGTATTTATCCCAATATTTTTGCAGGCTCGTAACCATCTGTTAGAGTTAAACAGACCCAGCCAGGAGCAAAAACTTACCCCATGTAATCCCCCCTCTGATCCACCTTTATACCCGGGTTTACCTTTGTCCCGGGATCCTTTTAACAAAGCCAGTTTCTCTCCTCAGGATCACGGCGGGGGAGCAGGGGCGGCCCGGGACTTCTGCGAGGCGGCAGGGTCCCTTAGGGACCCCCTCCACGTGGCGGATAACAATGGCGGCTGCCATGTGCCCCGACCCTCCCCCCACGACCCCTTCCCCTCCCAACCCCCTCCCTCTGCCCCCGCCCCCATCCCATACCCCTGTGCCAACCCCTGCTGGCCTCCGGCAGCCCCACCCCACCCCTCCTCCCCATGCCTCCTTCCCGGCTGCTGCGGCGGCTCAGGGGGGGCCGGCTCCTCCTCCTCCTGCCTCCCCGGCAGCAGGGAGAGGGCCGCCCCCCTCACCCTGCACGGCCACAGCGGGGGGTATGATTGCCACACGGCGGGGGGAGGGGGACAGCCTGGGCTGCCCAGCCAGCACGGACAGAGCACGCTTTTCCTTCCCCACCCACAAGGGACTGATAACACTGTAACCCCGGTATCCCCAGACACGGGGGGTCCGGCAACAGCTTCCAGACCCTTGGCAAATGCAGATGAACCCATTTTCTCTGTAGCTCCAGTAGCATATGTAGGCAAAAGGCAGGGTTCTCGGCAGTACCAGCCACTCTCCTACCAAGACAAGAAAGAACTATGTAAAGTACAACGTGAGTTTGGCAGGGACACCCCCATCTTTAAAGGGATGTTTAGAGCCACATTTGATTCTAATGAAATGGTCCCTAATGATATTAAGGACTTATTCAGGTGTCTGTTATCTCCCTCAGAGTATGATCTGTGGGACAATATGTGGAAAAGAGCTTTAAGAACACTTTTACAGGAGATTCAGCAAAACCCTAATATGGCTAAAGACACTGAGAATAATGATATTACATTTGAACATCTGTGTGGTGAGGGTGCATGGGCTTGCCCCGAAAAACAAACCCGAGTATTATCCAAACAAATTTTACTTAGGATTAGCAATGTTGCAGAGAAAATGTTTTATCAGCTACCATCAAGGGAAGGGAAAGGAAGTTATGTCAATGTTAAACAATTTCCTACGGAGAATTTCTTACAGTTTGTTGATCGTCTGAGGACACAGGTGGAACACCAAATACCAGATCCCGTGGTGCAGGCAGAGCTGATCAAAGAGATGGCTCAAAGAAATGCAAATGAGACCTGTCGTAGAATTATCCTCACTTTACCCTTGGACCCACCACCTACTCTGTCCCAGATGATAGAAGCTTGTTCCAGACGGGCAGAACTGTTCTGCACTTCTGAAAGACACCCTGGAACAACACACCCACAGCATACAGCCCCTGCTAGACCACACCCCAGCAGGCAACAGATGCCACCAGACCAGCTGCAGCGCATCATCTGCCTCCGCTGCAAGAAACCAGGACACTTCGCCAGATCCTGCCCCCAGACGCAGAAGCAGAAGAAATCCAACAAACAAAAAAACTGAATTCACAGCGCGTGCCCGCGGTTGATACTACAACGCGCAAAGATATAAATGTAGCGGGACTCACATTGGCAAAAGCTTCTCTCTTAAAGAAAAAGGGGGGGGAGGGCAGGTCACGGGGTGTGGGGGTGCAGAAAAATGTAAATGTTAAATGCTCAACTAACAAGGTTTGGCAGCCACTTGGCCGTTTTAGACTTGTAACTACCAAAGGTTTCCATTTCAGATCTACTGAGTGGATGGTTATAACAGTTGACCTGTCTAACATCTCACAGGACCTGACGGTTTACCACGTGGGATTGGACAGTGAGTATTTTGTTATTGGGGACACAGCACACACACCCTTGGAAATTGAGATAGCTCCCATGACCATAAAGGGAAAAATAATAGGCCTCATGTTGTTGGCTCGTTGTTTGCACCCACCCTTTTATCTGATAGCGGGGCAAATTCTTGCCCAAGCCATTCCAGTTCCAGCAGAGATCACAGCAGACGGTAAATCACCAGAGGTCTACTGGACAGAGGTGGTGGGGGAACCTAAACCCTCTATGATGTGCAACATTACTTGTGGATCAGAGCGCCTCCAAGTGGCGGGAGTACTCGACACGGGAGCTCAGGTCACCGTATTGCCACAAAGCATGTGGCCTTCAAACTGGGAATTAGAACCGGTGGCAGGCAAACTTCAGGGCATAGGAGGAATCTCAATGGCAAGGATTTCGAAAAACGTGGTGCAAATTGAGGGACCTGATGGAAAGGTGGCGAATGTCCGTCCTTTCGTAGCAGATTATAACGCCCCACTGTGGGGGAGGGACACCATGTCTCAGTGGGGAGTCCGATTGGTCATTCCTAAAACACCCCAGGATTTTTGCAAGTAGCCACTGTGGAGCGCCCTACCCAGAAGTTAAAGTGGTTGGAAAACACCCCCAGATGGGTAGCACAGTGGCCTTTGAGTAAAGAAAAGCTCAAGGCGCTGGAAAAACTCGTGGAAGAGCAATTGGCTCAGGGACATATTGTGGAGACAACAAGCCCCTGGAATTTCCCGATCTTTGTGATAAAGAAACCGGGAAAGGACAAGTGGAGGTTGCTCCATGATCTAAGAGAAATTAATAAAATAGTAGAAGACATGGGACCCCTCCAACCAGGGATGCCCACTCCAACAATGCTCCCCCGAGATTGGAAATTGGCTGTCTTAGACATCAAGGACTGTTTTTTCCAAATCCCATTGCACCCTGAAGATGCCCCTAGGTTTGCCTTCTCAGTTCCCACTGTCAATAGACAGGCCCCAATGAAGCGTTATCACTGGAGGGTCCTTCCCCAGGGTCTCAAATCGAGTCCTTTTATATGCCAACAATATGTAGCCTCATTACTGTCTCCAATACGCGCACAGAGGAAAGAAGCCATCATCCTTCACTACATGGATGATGTGCTAGTGTGTGGCCCCAATGACTCTATACTCCAACACACGCTTGACCTAGTGGTTAAAGTTTTAACCTCTGCTGGATTTCAATTACAGGAGGACAAGGTTCAAAGGATGCCACCTTGGAAATACCTGGGCTTGCAAATCAGTGCAAGGACTGTTGTTCCACAGAGCTTAGAAATTGGTTGCAATCCAAAAACTCTAGCAGATCTCCACTCCCTGTGTGGGTCCTTGAATTGGGTAAGACCCTGGCTAGGCCTCACAAATCAAGATCTAGAACCCCTCTTCAATTTATTGAAGGGGGAGAAGGAGCTGACGTCTCCCAGGGAGCTGACCCCAGAGGCGAAGACAGCAATCGAAAAGGTACAAAAAGCCTTGTCAGAGAGACAGGCTCACCGGTGTGAGCCAAAGGTGCCTTTCCAGTTTATTGTTCTAGGAAAACTGCCACACCTGCATGGCTTGATCTTTCAGTGGATCGAGGAAGAGAGAGATTCACTGTTGATAATAGAGTGGGTTTTCCTCTCCCACCAAAGATCCAAGACCATCACAGAGCCACAGGAGCTGATAGCACAGCTGATTCGGAAGGCCAGGGTAAGATTGTGTGAATTGGCAGGTTGTGACTTTGCATGCATTCACCTCCCGGTCAGACTTTCAGAGGAGGGAAAGAACTCTCCTGAGAGATTGACCAAAGAGATGTTTGAGCATTTGCTGCAGAGCAATGCCAGTCTCCAACTATCTCTGGACAGCTACAGGGGACAAATATCAGTCCATGCCCCGTCCCACAAGTTGTTCAATGAGGAATTCCACCTTATTCCTCATGAGAAAAGGAGTCGGAGACCACTCAAAGCTCTCACAGTCTTCACAGACGCATCGGGTACTTCAAACAAGTCCGTCGTGACTTGGAGGAACCCACGGACTCAGCATTGGGAAGCTGATGTTGAGTTTGTGGAGGGATCCCCCCAAGTGGCTGAACTGGCCGCAGTGGTAAGAGCTTTTGAGAAGTTCTCAGAACCAATCAATTTGGTAACCGACTCTGCCTATGTGGCGGGAGTAGTGTCCAGAGCGGAGCAGGCTGTGCTCAAGGAAATAGAGAATGAACATCTCTTCAGGTTGCTTTCAAAGCTAATCTATTTGGTTTCTCATCGACAGCACCCGTTTTACGTGATGCATGTGAGGTCACACACTGATTTGCCAGGTGAGATCGCAGAGGGGAATCGCCAGGCAGACTCCCTTGCTGCACCAGTTGAAAAGGCACATCTCCCTGATGTCTTCCAGCAGGCAAAACTGAGTCACCAACATTACCATCAAAATGTGCCAGCCCTGATCCGACAATTCCAGCTAACACGGAGCCAGGCTCGAGCCATTGTAGGTACCTGTCCGAACTGCCAGCTCCAGGTCATGCCATCGATGGGCATGGGGGTTAACCCCAGAGGCCTGGGCAGCTGTGAGGTATGGCAAACAGACATCACACACATTCCTAGTTTTGGTCGCCTCAAATATGTTCATGTGAGCATTGACACATATTCAGGTGCAGTGTATGCCTCTGCCCACGCAGGAGAAAAATCCATACATGCCAAACAACACCTAGTGCAAGCCTTTGCAGTGTTGGGAATTCCAAAAACAATCAAAACTGATAATGGCCCAGGGTATGTGTCCAAGGAGTTCCTAGAATTTGTCCAGCAGTGGGGAGTGGAGCATAAAACTGGCATCCCTCACTCCCCCACAGGTCAAGCTGTGATCGAGCGTGCACACCAAACGCTCAAACAGGTTCTGGCTAGGCAGAACTGCTCGGCTTCGTGGATGACACCACAGCAGAAGCTCTGCAAAGCCATGTTCACCATCAATTTTCTAAACTGTTCATTTGAAAACATGAGTCCACCTGTGGTACGTCATTTTAACAGTGGTGATCAGTTTAAATTGTCTCAGCGTCCACCGGTTTTGATTAGGGATCCTGAGACTTGGGAAACCAGAGGTCCCTATGAGCTTGTGACCTGGGGTCGTGGCTATGCATGTGTGGCTACTCCCTCAGGCCCTCGGTGGATTCCCCAGAAGTGGGTGAAACCTTTTGTCCCCAAAAATCCAGCTCCAGCAGAAGGGGACGAGAAGCAAGTGACTGATGCTTCGAAGAGAAGACGCCGCCGGATGGAAGAGAAAGATCCTCCTTAGAGGTGGATTCCTTCTGGCAGAAACAGGAACTTTTAACATGTTTTAAAAATGTTTATTTTTCCCTTCCAGAGAAAACCTACCTCCCACTCAACCCTATGATGAACCCCATCCAAGTTGTCATCCTGCTAATGCTGAACAGTCTGGCAGCTGCATGGATCATCCCTCAGCCACGTCAGAACGTCTGGGTAACCCTGGCACAGACACTTCAGCAAGAAAACATATGTTTGTCCACTGCAGCAGCTAAGAATCCTATGTCTACCTGTCTGGTAGGAATTCCTTTGCAGGCTGGAGAATTTCCAGCAGGCTTGGACAAATACAGGTCCAACGAAATTCCAGAGGCACACACTCCACAACCACACCAAGATCAGCAAAAGCAAGGTGTGTTCACCATGAACCCCTTAGCGGAATGGGTGCAGGGTTTGCCCAGGGTAGCTCATGAACCCCAGGAGTTAGAACTATTGGGTTCCTCCCCTGCCACATACTGCATCCATTTCTCTGTCATCCCAAAACCCTCTAGCACTGACGAGTACCACCTTATAAAGCAGTTCCGGGGAGAATTTACTGCAAAGAGGTGGTGTCATAATATAAGCCACATTGCATCAGACAACCCATCCCACTCCAAACCCAGAAGCCTCCCTAGAGGATTGTTCTTGGTTTGTGGGAATCGGGCATGGGCAGGAATTCCATCCCGGCTTTTCGGAGGGCCATGTACCATAGGGCGATTGTCCGTATTGACACCCAACCAAACTTTAATTCGTGAATGGACACACAAAAACAAATCGGCTGACAAAATTCAAAAAAGGAGTGCTGACAATTTGGACCCAAATTGTAATTCAGACATTTTTCATTGGGCAAAGTCAAAAAGAGTTGCTGTATCCCTGTTTCTTCCGTGGGTAGCAGCAGCCAAAGCTCTAGGTGAATTGGGCCACCTAGAGTGCTGGGTGGTCAAGCAGGCTAATTTAACATCTATCGCCATCAGCTCCCTCCTAGAAGACGAGGAGATTACCAGACAGGCCACGATCCAGAACCGTGCCGCTATCGATTATCTCTTGCTATTACATGGACATGAATGCCAGGAATTTGAAGGACTCTGTTGCATGAATTTGTCCTCAAAGGCTCCAAACATCCATGCTGCCCTCCGAAGCATGAACAACATGATTGGACAAGTGAAGCAAGAATCAGAAGATTGGATCAAGGAACTGTTCAAGGGCTGGGGACTCACTGGGTGGTGGACTTCTGTAGTCAAAACAATTTTGTTACTTTTTGTTATCCTTTTCCTTGTAACCATAGCATTCGGAATCCTACGCTGTTTGATTTTCAAGGCTATTAATGGCCTCATATCTTCTACCTCAGAAGTCAACCATATAGAGTTGGCAAACCTAAAGCGGACCGGTCTCCCTACCAACCATAAGTGGTGGGAAACCCACACTCCGTGTTAAACAGAATTTGAGAATTTCTCTCTGTATCTTTTTAAACAAAAAAAGGAGGAGATGTTACATCCCCCTGGGGAAATGGTTTCTTCTCCCTCAGGGACCCCTGGAACTCCTGTCATGTAGTCTGACCCTTCCTTCCCCTTCTGACCCCATTGGCTGTGTGCCAGCTAGCCCCTCCCTCAGAGACCCTGAGAAAAAGGGACCCCTGTCCCCCGGGAGCTCTCTCTCTCCCGGGACATCAACCTGGAATAAAGGACTTGCAGCTAAAAGGGTAAGAGAGCCTCTTTTGAATCCTTGTCCTGTCTTTCTTGATATAATCCTGTTAGGCCTGAGAAGGGCTGAGCTAGCTGAGACCCTTGGAGGGATACAGGATTGCATCGCCATTCCACTAATGGTTTTAACGCAGTCTACACAAAAGTGTACTCTATAATGGAAGTGTGGTGTCACACTTCCAATAAAAGTTTTGTTGTACACCATGAGCCTATGGGACAAATGTCTAAAACTACACTTTGAAAGGAAAATTACATAAGCAAAAATAAAGTTTGAGAAGAAGAGGGTGAAAACTTTTAATTGTTTATAAAGTATTGAAGTTGAAACAGATTTCTAGCAGTCTGCATATCAGAGTTCCATATAGAGCAATTTCTGTATCATAATTAGATGTAGAAACATAAATGTCAAAGTACATACTTCATAAAGTTGAAAGAAGTTAAAATAATTTCTTTTTAAAATTCTTTTAGGCAATGAGGCTTTCAGACATCTTCATATAGTTTAAAAAGGTGAAGTGAAGGTTATAAGAGAAGTTGGAACAACTTGGACAGTTTTTTAAAGTAAATGATCAACAATAAAAAAAGAGGACATTATGTAAAAACTTCCTGGAAGTAAAAGGATATCTAATGACAGTGACAATGTATAAGTCATAGTTTCATCTGCATAGTAATGATGCAAGGATGAACTTCATTCCAGCAGAAGTGTTAATGGCAGGGAGGAGTGGTCAGCTGTTATTCTGAAGCAAGCTTTGATTCATATGAAAACATACATTCCTCTCAATACAGGACTGTAAAGAAAGACACGTTAGCTGGATTTTCTTCTGTGGAGTTTTATATTGAAAGAGATTTTCATTACAATTTTGAACAAAGCTACAATTTTTCTCCAGTAATACAAAACCCTCAATGCCAGTCAAGTACTGTACTTACAGAGTATCTATTGACTGACAGCTCTTAAACCAATAGTAAATTGCCCAAGGAACTACTAAGACATCAAACTTCATTGGAATGCATCAAGTCTCGTAGTTAGGACTGTCAGCTAGGAACTCTAACGGGTTACCTTGTTCTTACTGTTTAACAAGAACAAAAAAGCACTACCATAGCATTATAACATAAACTCATTTTTTTGACTTAATTTAATTCTTTTTCCTTTTCAGCTTCTCAGCTCCACAGGTCACTTCTCCTTTAGAATGTTTTTCATGCTTTTAATCACTGTAAGCAGTAGCAATATTTCCCTAACAGAAGAAATAGCTGGGCAAGTGATTTAGATGAATATTTTCTCTGTATATTCAAGTAGCTGGCAATAAAATGGAGCATATTTTACTCCCAAATACAACAATATGAACAAACGTTAAGTCCTTGCACTTAAATTATCATTGGTCACCTGTCAATAGTGGGGTTGCACAGGACTCCATCCTCGCCCTGTGCTCATCAACATCTTCATAAATGATCTGGATGCAGGACTGGAAGGGATACTAAGCAAGGTTCCTGATAATACTAATTTGGGAATAGCTGTTGACTCCCTTGCCAGCAGAGAGGTCCCGTAGGGAGACCTTGACAAATTAGAGATCTGGGTAATAGGCAACTGTATGATGTTTAACAAGGTGTCAGATCCTGTCTGCAATAGGGCATTCCTGGATGTCAGTATAGATCGAGTGGTGATATGCTGGAGAGCAGTGCTGTGGAAGGGGACCTGAGGGGTGTTGCTGATGGCAGATTGAATGTGTCCTGGCAGCCAGGAGAGCCAGCTGTCTCCTGGGGGGCATCAGGCACGGCATTGCCTGCTGGGCAAGAGAGCAGATTGTCCTGCTCTGAGCTGGGGCCCCCTCACCTCATGGGGGCAGCTTTGGGCCCTAAAGTGTAAGAAGGATATCAAGTTATTAGAGTGCATTCAAAAGAGGGCTATGAAGATAGTGAACAGTCTTGAGGGGAAACCATACAGGGAGCATCTGGTTTGTTTAGCCTGGACAAGAGGAGCCTGAAGCAAGATCCTATCACAGTCTGCAGCTTCCTTACAGCAGGAGGTGGAGGGGCAGATACTGGTCTTTTCTATCATGACCAGTGACAGGACCTGAGGGAACTGCATGAAGTTCTGTCAGGGGAATACTGGATACTAGAAAAAAGTTCTTCATCCAGAGAGTGGCTGGGAACTGGAACAGGTTCCCCAGAGAGGTGGCCAGAGCACCAATCTTGACAGAGTTCAAGAACCATTTGTGAAATGTGCTCAGGCACATGCTGGGATTTTTGGGGTTGTTCTGTGCTGAGCCAGGAACGGGACTTGATGATCCTTGTGGTTCCCTTTCAGTTCAGGATATTCTATGATCCTGTGAGTCTATGGCTTTTTTTCTATCAGGCCATGAACAACAAAGAACATATTTTGAGCATTTATTTTATTAAGTCTATCTCTAATAATTAATGTTTTTCATGAAAGTCAAATTAGTAATTTAGGTTCTACAGAGAGGCACGGAGAAATATATTCAAGGTACAAGTGGGATCCAATATACTGAGAAAGGAATTGACGGATCTACTCTTGAGGAAACAAGAGTAGAAGTGAAAACATCAGTCTTAGGTAGAGGCAGCAGGAGTGTACCTTTGAGCTTTTTAGCCCTACAAGACACACAACCCTTTTTCAGATTTCAGTTAACTAACTTTCTCCTTTCAAAATTGATGGACATATCTTATGAATTCAGTCCAAAAAGGAGGGGTATAATTTTCTTCCTGGTCCTCTCATATCCTCTTTTATCAGTTCCTTTGCATTTCAGTGATTACAGTGCTTGTCTAAACAGACAGGTTCAATTACCTTCCTTATTTCAGAGGATCAGGATCTGTTTCTTCCATTATAATGACCTATCCATAAAGTTATATGTATTTTGGAAAAACCTCAAAGTCATTTTTAAATAAACCACTTCATTTTGTATGGAATACCTAAATATTAATTGATCCCTAAATAAAAAGAATGAGATTTTATACCTCTGGAAGGGGCATCCACTAATGTGTAGAGATGTGTTTCTCCTCATTTTCTTTATTTCACAAATTCAGAACATGTTGTATTCAGTATATACTTACCTTTATTGTCTTCCATAAATTAAATTTGTGATCTCAACCACATTTTCCAAATGTACAAATAATAAGCCATTGACAATTTTTGATTGAAAATAATTTCTTCCATATTTTTTCTTTCTTTTCTTTTTTTTTACAGTAAACATTCTGTGATACAACTCTAATGACCAAATTATCATATCAAAGAAAACCACTGTGGCAAGAGCCACTGATAGGTATCTTTTTCAACTGCATGGGAGAAGCTGGCTTTAAAGAACACCCTCATCCCAAGTTGCTTTTTTTTTCGCCTTGGAGATTTGAAAATTCACATTATAGAACAATGTAGAAAACTTGACACAATTTTTAAAGATACAAGAGATTTTTAGTTAGACCAGACTGTTCAGAAATAATACATTTTTTGTTCTCTCTAAAACAAACACTTGTCAAATATTGACTTAATCAGGAAAAAAAGTATCTCCAAAATTGATTTGGCAAGGCTGTCTCTTGACACAGATAAGCTAATGTCAGAGGTGCTCTCAAGTCCTTGATAGAGAAAGGAAGATAATCATGAAATACCTATGGATGAATACAATCTGTTCAATAGGTCTTTTGCCAAAAATTACCCTGACATTTTTCTTCTTTTATTATTGTAGAGGATGCAACATATTCAGTAAACGTTAGAGGACACTGGAAAATTTTGAGGGACGTAGTCAATACTTTGTAGGAGTTTCATGGTGTCTTCCACTGCTTGCTCAGTGACTTTCCATTCTCTCCATTAGCTTTTTTTTACTCTTAAAATTTTGGGTACTTTTATTTCGTCTTTGCTACACTTTTGCATGGTATTGTCATGGCTAGCAACATGGGGAAGACATTGAACTGAATTTGTGCAGCCTTAAAACTCAGGCTTGTCAAGTTTGTTTTCTCTTAGCTTTTCTTGACCTACCTTGGTGACTTTGTTTACATGTAAGAGAAATTTTTGTAACTAAGTAGGTGGCTATGGCTAATTTGTTTATCTTTGTTTGTAATTAGCATGATTTTTAAAATCTTCAGGGAAAAATAGTCCTGGTGTGACAGCACAGGCCTTGAGAAGTGGAGACAGAGAATGGTTCTAGAGGAGCACAGCCTCATGAGGACAGGAGATGAAACCCAGGCCCCAGAACAAGAGACTCACAGGTATCAACAACTCAGCAGGTGTCAGTTAAAGAATATCAGACATACAGCTGAAATGGTTCTTGGCTAAACACCAGTAAAAGCCACAATATCAAGTAAAACTGAGAACTGAGTGCAGTGTGAAGCTGTAGATAAACACAAGATGTAAAAATACGTCAGCAGACCTGTAAAAATGGGCATGAGTAGATAAAGGAGGAAGAAATTATCAGCTATGTATACTAACACTGTGAAGAACACCAAAGGCTGAAACCCAATAACTTCCCTGCCACCATAGGAATGAAAGCACCAGCCTTAAGACCAGAGAACAGAAGGGGAAGAGCATGCCCATCACCTGCCAATAGAGTATAATAGAAGCTAGGAAGTACACATATAACAGTTCTACTTCTGTTAGTACTGAAAGATTTTCTGCATAAAAGTATTGTTTCTTTTCCCGCTGTCATGGTTTAGGAATGGTATTCTCCCCTTTAGTGCTCCCATTGAAACTCTAAACCACATGCATTGCTCACTTCCCCCTCACCTTCTTCATTCCCTCTGCATCAGGATGGAGAGGAGAAGTGGAGGCAAGGAAGGTAAAGATCACAGGGTGAGATAAAAACAATTTACTGGAAACAGCAATGAGATAAGAAAACAAACAGTAACAGCAACAATACTAACGACAGAGTGTACAAGACAGAGGCAAATCATTCCCACAGAAATCCCTCAAGAACAGACAATACCTGACCTTTCCTTCAGCCACTCTACACCAACCTAGAAGTCAGCTCTTCTTGCATCCTTAAAAAATTATATGAGTATGTATAGAATAAGCTCTAGGTCCTAGCCTCTTGACTACTGCAAAAATTAACCCTGTCTTGGGCAGAACCAGAACACCTGCAATAATTAGATCCAGACTAATTTGTTGACACTGCCAAGATTTCAGTTATACCATCAATAAATTCCCGGCTTTAAATACATATCCTTTTACTGTTCATTAAAACTATGAGTTTGGATGTTTGGGTTCTAGACATCGGTAAAGAAACATAATTTATTACAGTCATTGCCACACATATAGGGTTTTACTCCCCTGAACTGCAAGAAGATATGCACAAAGAGGCTGCGTTGACTTAAACCTGCAGTGAATTTGTCCCACAGGACATGTTTAAATTAATTCTGCTGGTATTTTTTAATGAACTATTCATAAAATATTATGAACAACTTTCATAACTGCCTAGAATTTATGTTGAAGAAATGTACATCAGTAGATTCAAAGCACTGCATGGACTTTCCCAGTCTGTTAATATCTCTAAGAATTATTGCCTAGAGTGATACTGAAAAGAAAGAGAAGCTAGATAGAGGATGTAAAAACCTGTCTAAAAGGTAATGAAGAATTTATACTATTATTCTGTATCTTTCTCCTTTCTGTATATGTTTGTCTGCCTGTGTTTTTTGTAATAAATGCTGTAGCAATAAAAATGAGATGATGCACATGAGGGTTCATTCCAATAAAATTGTGAAGATATAGTATTTTTTTCTATTCATTTCTGTTTTCTACTAAAAGAAACAAGATAATAATGTCCAAATAAATCTATCTCATAGACTAAAAGTCAAAACACATCTCTACATTTCAGCAGCTCGGAATACTGGTTGTTAGCACAAAATATTAAGATAAGATTAATCAGAATACTTATCAAAATCTTTATCATGTTCCCTGAGGCACTGATGTCCAATAAGTTTTAGGTTGCTGGAGTTCTACCCACTCTACTTACCTACCTACTCTATGGCAATAACAGATAAATGGAAGCCTGATCAAGACTGCTTTGAAATCATTATTTCAGGTAAATGTTTAAATCTTTTCAGGGTAAAGTATAGTTTGTTGAAGACTGTACCTATTTACATGTGCAATAAGACATAAATCATAAGTACTGATCTTTCTCTGAAGCTCCATAGATTGGTAAGTTCCATTATAGATATTTGGGGAGTAAAATGATCATTCCATTCTGATCGATCTCTCTCTTTCTTTCCCACCTGTCCCTTCCCTCCTTCCCCATTTGTATTCCTTTGTACCTCAGACATTAAGGCAAAACAAAAGGCAGTATTATACTGCTTACAGTATAACTGATGGTCAACAAGCTAGATCTTCTTTCCATCAGAAAACAAAAATGCCAACATTTTTTTCTATAGATTTTAAGGACCAAACCCTTGCACCAGAACATTAACATTCACATTTACATGTGAAGATAAATGTACTTTTTAACACTACACTTAGGGATCCCTAAAAGTTAGCCTGTTGTAATGTCAACCTAAAACTTAGGAGCATCAAATTAAACATTGCAGTTGGTTAGACTTAGTTCCACTTGTCATCAGATTATGAACACAAATCCAAAATTACTCAAACCAAAGAAGTAGAGACTGTATTCTCTTTCTTGATTTTGATTTTTAGAAAAAAGGTCTGATTACAGTTATTCTCATACCTGACATCACATATAAGTATCTGGTTCATACAGCCAGGAAAGGCATAGTGGAACTCTATTTGAAAGCAATGTTAGAAACAAGCTTAAAAACATGTTTACAGGGGTTTTTCAGTGCTACCCAAAACTTTAAAAGATTTTTTAACATCTGATTCCTGAGAAAATAAAATTACTAATATCATCATAATTATGTTTATCTGAATATATTTTGAAGAAAAAAACTCAAATTTATTGTTGGATTAAAATTAAAATAAAATTTTATTTTAATCCATGTTTCCAAAATGTGTTTTCAAATGTACATTTCCTCATGGGATATGAACAGTAGCATAGAAGATTCCAAGAGGGAACGCTGATGTTCTTCACAGCTTAATCTTTTACTATAAAAATAAAGGCAAACCCAAAGGAGGATGTGCTTGCAAAAGAGGCTGTTGAAATTCAAATGATAAAGTGCTACCTAGAGAGACATTTGCCTGAGAACGTAAAGGACCAGATGCCACAGTTCTGATCCATGAAATGTCCGTATTATTTCACGTGATGCAGAAACTGAGAAAGATTTTTCAGTTTAGCGTTATTAACTGTTTCACTCGTTCTCAAAGCATATAATAAAGCAAAAGGCTTCTACAACATCTTGGAAAGATTATTTCTTACAGTGTTTGTTTAGTGGAGAGGAGACGTAAAAGAAGAGGAGGAACATGTACAAATTAAGATACATAAGCTTGAAACACAGCAAGATGCAGTTGCACTTAGGGCTTTATTGGCTCCTCTAATTGTAGGCAGAGATAACAATACTTATTTTGGGGGGGAAAACCTTAAGATATGCAGATGGATTTCAACAAGAGTGAGGTATAAGATAAGAGGAAATAAAATTTGACTAAATATCTTTCTACCCTAATAATGATGGAAATATTTGGAACAAATATGAAAACTTTTAAAATTGTATAAATTCAAATAAAATCAATGAAAAACCCACAGGCTTTTCAATTTAAAATATGAACACATTAATGAGCCATCTAAATAACAGCTGAGCAGTGATTGTAGTGCTAGCTCTGGGCTTCTGTAGAGAAAGAACTCTTGCTGTTTGTGCTATTAAACACAGACATCAACAAATATCTGTGCTATTCTCTTTCAATGCAAATACTATAGAAATGATAGAGATAACTGAGCTGCCAAAAAAACAGCCATCTACTTACAAGTTAAATATTCAAATACAGGTATATTTGCATAATTACTTCATTATAAACATTATGTCTTCATTCATTTCTGTCAAATATCCTGGATTTCAAAACTGATCATTTTGCCAGTTGTATGGTATTTCTTTTCATCTGCTTAACTGGATTTACTTGTTTCCTTCAGTCTCACTATCCCTTATTTTATGCACTGGAAACAAATATTAGATCTGCAACACAAAGAATATTGATTCACAGTTTCAAAGAAAATTAAGAACAATTTCAGGCTACAACACAGACATAATTGGAAGTAGTCTGTTATAGGCAACTGAAACCAGGATGAGGAGGCAGGTAAAGAATTCTATAGGTGGCTGGCTGACATGTTGTGATCACTAGCTCTTGCTCTTGTGAGAGTCTTTAACCTGCCAGATGCCTGATGGCCTGTTCCCACAGCAGAGAGTAGACAGTTTGAGAGGTTCCTGAAGTGTGTGGAAGATAACAGCTGCTGAGAGAACTTATTGGGGCAGTGCCCAGCTAGATCTGCTGTTTATGAATAGAAAAGGGTTGGTGGGATGTTGTGGTGAGATGCCAACGCGGGCACACTTGTCACAAGTGTGACAACAGTATGATAACCTGATAGTGTTGTCAGCAGGACTAGGGAAATTATTGTCTCTCTGTACTTGCCTCTAGTGAGGCCACACCATGAGTCCTGTGTACAGTTCTGAGCCCCTACAAGAAAGACATTGAGTGGCTTAAGCATGTCCCCAGTAGGGCAGCAAGGCCGGTGAAGGCTCTAGAAAGTAAGTCATATGAGGAGTGGCTGAGGGAGCTGGGCGTGTTTAGCCTAGAGAAAAGGAGGCTCAAGGGAAACCTTATCACCCTTTACAAGTGCTTGAAAGGAGGTTATAGCCAGGTGGGGGTCGGCCTCTTCTCAGGCAAGTAGTGACAAGACAAGAGGAAGTCACCTCAAGCTGCACAAGGAGAGGTTCAGGTTGAATATCAGGAGGAATTTCTTCACTGAAAGGGTGTTTGAGCATTGGAAAAAGCTGTCCAAAGAAGTGGTGGAGTCACCATCACTGAAAGTGTTCAAGCAAATTGGATGTGGCACTTAAACCATCCTCTTTCTGGTTTAGTTGACAAGGTGGTATTTGATCAAAGGTTGGATTCAATGATCTTAGAATTTCATCCCAACGTTAATGATTCTATGATTCTTTGACTTAGAGAAACTTTATCAAACCACACAGACAGAAAAGAGACATTTCTAAATAGACACTGTACAGAAAACACTTAGTTGCAGCTAATACTGAAAAGTCTGTAACATATGGAAATAAAGTAGAATTTGTTTTTCTTAAATTTGTCTGTCATGTAGTTCTCTACATGAAAACACTGTCACTGTGCTCCAATTACAATCTCCAAAGAGTTAATCAATAGAGATTGTGTAGTTTTTGATGCAATTTATTTGATTAAATGCAGGGATCTATAATAAAATGACATGAATTTCTTGTATTTTCCTTTGATTTTAATTACTAGATTTCCAGAACCTGTAAAAGAATAGGGACTGAGGTTCATTGCATTTGTCTATAGTCAGGTAAAATGAAACTCTCCTGAGGATAGATAGATAAATAGATAGATAGACAGATAGATAGATAGATAGATAGATAGATAGATAGATAGATAGATAGATAGATATAAAAATTATACGTATCTATACAAAAGAAAGTTCAAGAACAGGGTGAACTGGCATAGTCATCTTAGGCTGGCTTACTCTGAGAAATAGTCAAAACAGAAAAAGTCATCGTGGTACACATTTCAATACAGTGTAGTAGGCAGAATACATTCCTTAGATTACTTGTTAGCTTGTATAAAATTTATTACCTTCATTAATCAATATGTGAAAGTTAAGTTGAATATATATATCCAAAATGCATATCTTCTTGTCAACTCTCATTTTATCTTGTTAAGCATGCTGGTGATTTTTCTTAATGCCTTTTTAAGGTATGGAAACACCCATTGAAGCAGCAGCTGCACAAATTCAGGGGTGTATTTTTTCTAACATTTTGATATGGTGTTTAGGTGCTAAAATGATGGTGCTAAACCATGTTGAATATTCTTAGTTAAATCTCAAATTTGTTCTTGTACTGTACAAAGTCAGTGCAGTTGAACTTTTTTTTAATAAAAGTGAAATAATTAATGGAAGAAGCAAATAATGCGTTGACCTTTTTCACATGTTCAGAAAGTAATTGGGCAGATAGAAAAGCTCATGACTTTTTAAAAAGTTGATTTCATTATTTTTATTATATTTAGAAAATAGCAGATGTTGTGGTCTTTTCATTTACCTTCTGGGTAATCAGGCTTTAGTATTACTGGCCTCAAGCTTTTGCTCTTAATCAGGCTTTTAAAAGTGTAAACTGATCTTTCTACGCTGAAATTGTGTCAGAATCTAAAACTTGAAGAGATGCACTAGCTTCAAGATGAAGAAAAATGTGAGGTTGGCAATACAGCCCTGGAGTTTGGATCTATGGGATTTCAGTGGCCTAATCTGACTGCTTTAACCTACTGATATGAGAACTGACACCAGCTCTGAAGTCTCAGAGATTTTCAGAAACATAAATTGTGCTGTGCTGAAAATTTCTGTGAGTAGAATTTGGCGATCTCTTCCTAGAACTGGTGTTCACAAATCTTGGACTCCGTAGACATCTTATGAAGAAAATTCAGAATAACATGAAAAAGATGATTGTTCAGAATATGGAAAGTTTGGAAGGGGGTGGGGGGAGAGGGCTGTTTGAAAACAATAGGGTGACATGCTCACTGTTTAAAGTAGATGGTTTCATTTTAATACTGAATTTACTTCCTTCAAGTTATTTGATATTACACAGTATTTTCATTTATAAGAATGATTCTGCAGTGTACTGAAATCACACTGAAAGTCAAAATTACACTTGGCAGAGCATACCAGTTCAGATATAAATGTGATTCTTAGTACAGATCTCTATAATATGCTCACTGTCCTGGTGCTGGATGTCCCCTGTCTCAAGGAGGAAATACATGGCTTGAAGCAAGCTCAACCTTATTGCTTTCTTCCATTTCTTTTTGTTGATTGTTTTTTATTGAAACAATTTAGAATAAAAATTTTACACAGCCAGGTGTTCCCATCAACTAATGTAGCTATCCATATACAGTAAAGAACACCCTGTAGTTCCTTTTGTGTTTGTCTGTCTTTGTTTGCAGCAGTAGTCAGTCCACGTATTCTTCTCTAAGCTTCATAAGCATGCTGCCCTTGCCCATCATCTCTGAATTTTCTCCCATTGTAGTTTATTGGTCACAAATAGCCATAGAATCCAACAGGAGACAGATTAAATTAATGAATCCCTGGTCTTCCTTTTTTATGGATGGTGGCACCCGTCTGCAATCTCTATTGTATATTTTTCTAAAGTAATAAGTCATTACATTAGTGCTTTGAATACTATAGAATATATTTTGATGAAAGGCATGAGACTTGCAATAGAGGAGGTGCTTAAGCAGCTAAGTGATCTTTCTTCAGACTTTCTGTTTGGGTAAAATACCTACAGACTGCCTGAAGCATGCTTATGCACTTTAATCACTTAGCGAATGTCAGTCTTACTGGCTTTTATAAGAATGTCACAAATTAGCAGGTTTCTAAGTCAGCTAGACACATGAAATGAAGCATTTGAGTCTGCAAGTCTTCTATCAGTTCTGGAAGGGTAAGTGAGCTCTGATGTTAGCCTTTTTTGGACCATGAACGTCAAGAAGGTAATGTTTGAAATAAACTCAGATTTTGTAAGTAAGGAATATAACTAAAATATGGTCTTAAAATGCTCGTCCTTTTCCCCTCTGTTTTCTTGGGGTAGTCTCATTTTACTCCAGCAAACTTCAGTGATTAGTAGTGCCTAGGAACACTAGTTTTCATCCTGTCTTTAGAGGTTTCCTATCTTTCTGTGAAGTGACGTGGGGGGTTATATTCATTCGATGGAGAAAATTATTAATACATATAATTTGAACAGGAAAAATATGAATTAGAAACTAATTTAATTTCCATGTATGCAATTATGAGTACTTACCACACTTTTTAAACTTTAGTATATATCATATAAAATTTAGTTTTTTAAAATAGAACATATGTAACTGTCATCTAAAATTTATTTCTGTGAAAGAAGGAGTTATTACTAATCCAGCAGAGATCAAAACAGGCTTCACAATTGACTTTTCAACATATGTGCCTACTGGTTTCCACTCCCAGATCCTTCAAGGAACATCATAGTTTGGTATATGTATTTAAAAATCATATAATGACACTACTCTGACTAAAAGCTTTATTTCAAAATTATCGTCTTAAGTAACATAGTAAATAATAGCCATTATTCATTTAGCAGATGAGGAAATACTACAAGAACAATATTTTTTGTGTAAAAATTAATACTTATGGAAATAAATTATAAAGACATGTACAGGACAGGAAAATAATAAGTTGCAGATTTACTCCTTTTCCCCTTCTCCTTTTTTAAAGCACTATCACTTGTCAGAAAGATTCATCAAAAAGAATTAAGGATTTTGTTCACTCATTCCTCCCCCCCAAAAAAGAAAGCTGTTTTTCCTAACCAGTCCTAGAACATTCACTGCCAATAGCTTGTGCCTATGCATTACACAGAAGATTTGCAAGCTTAAAATGGGATTCCCTACTCAAACAGGAACTCAACCAAGTTGGATGGTACTGAAATGTCAAGTGGCACAAATGGCTGGCTCACAGAGATAAGCACTAGTATGTGGCCAGCTGCACCTGTTTATTCATTTTGGATTCCCAGTGGGCTAATTGTCTAATATTTTGCTAAGGAATCAAGAAACTTATTTCAAAAATTTTACTCTGTCTGATGCTGTGCAGGATTTTTCTGTACCAAGTGCAGTATTTTCCATTTAGAGTACCCCTCTCAGGGTATTTTTCCAGTGTTTCTTTTATTAGGATAAATAATTAAAAACTTACAGTACAAGAAAAAAATTATTCATCATCTCACTGCTCAGGGAACCTATAGGAAATGTGATTCTTTTCTTCAATAACTTTTGTAACATCATGTATGCAAGCATTTTTCTTCTCCCAAAGTCCCACAGTATCTTTGTGACTAAAGCTAAGCTGTCTTCAGGCACTTTATTTTCAGAATTAATTTTAGTCATATTTTAGCTTTAGGAAGTATTTTACCCTCATTAGATTAGCCTTGTGGAGGAAAGGTATTTCAATTTTTGTTCATCAGTGAAGGGAGACTGTGATGTTGGGTTTAAAAACTTTATCAGCTTAGCAATTACCCACTGTACATTCAAAAGCATTACAGCTGTTGTGGGATTCCTGAAATGGGATGTACAGAAATGACACCTGCTGTTAAGACATGTCAGCTCCTCTTCAAGTTCTGGCCATTTGGCCACTACCAGTGGGGCCAGGATGGGATCAGGAACTGCAGAGTAAATGTGCCAGCCTTGGACCTGGAGGTACACTTTATTTCCACAGTACATATTCCTCACGCAAAATGAGATAAAATATGAGGAAACAATAGCAGTCAAAATGGAAAAGGGCTTGTGCTTTTCATGTATTTGATGGACAAAAAATAAGAGCAAGGAGATGGTATATTTGTATCAAATAGCATGATTAAAAAGCATATATTCTGTTCTGGATAAATGACTGCCAGGTAAAATATGAAGTCCACCTAATATAGTGAGAGTTTAATTAACCTATCAGTTCTCACTACTGTCTTATCTTTCATTTTGTGATATTCACAACAACTACATTGTCAATGCTGAAGGAAAAAAAAATCCAGCCATATGGTTTTGAAATAAAATCCATATTAGACTTGTACTCTCTAACTCTGCAGTTCTGACAGAAATAAAAGACTTGAGGTTATTTTTTAGTCATTAAAACGAGCAGATTTTCTTCATGATACACTTAATAGAGAGTTCTGTTGAGTAAAGTGCCATTAACACATATTAATTCTGAAAGAAATGACTCATTTAATTGGTCACTTCCCTTAATAGGAAATTTGTGTGGGGACCCTTGAACAACCATCCTGCATTATATCTTACAATCTGTATAAAAATGACAGTGTCAGAAGATGAAAAACCATATACTACATAAACATTTTGCTGCCAACGCATATATGGTTAAAAGCCTCATAACAAACTATTTCCTAATAGGGCAACCAGCCTACACACCTGTGATCTTCATTCCTGAAAACTCTTCATCCAGCCACCAGTATAATCAAGAAACATACATTTATAGAATCATTTAGATTGGAAAAGACCTTTAAAATTATTGATTCTAACCATAAATCTAACCGTTAATCTAATCAACTGTAAATCTAACATAGACAAGTACACCGCCAAACCATGTCACTAAGTGTCATATCTCTAAGAGTTTTCAAAATCTCCAACAATGGTGACTTGACCATTTTCCTTGGCAGCCTGTTCCAGTGCTTGATAACAGTTTCAATATTTTTTTTCCTTATGTCCAATGTAAACCTCTCTTAGATAAACTTGAGGACATTTCTTCTCATCCCAGATGCTTCATGCCGATCCAATATTGACATTCATGAACGGCAGAGTATTGTTAAATACATAGCCCCTTAAATTTTTATCTAAATTAAATGATCTTTATGTCTTTAGCTGTCTAAAAAAAAAATCAGAGAACATTAAAAAAAAAAAAAAAGAAAAAAAAGAAAAAAAAAAAAAAAAGAAGAAGAAGAAGAAAAATGAAGTCTATGTAATGCCATGAAGTTTCACTCCAAAGTAATCATCAATTCACTCCAAAGTAATCATCAATGTGACACCCAAGAGAATAAGCTGACTGACTGAGGAGAGACTACTTACAAGAACATCTTCTCAGTTTAGGGACAAATTTAGGAGAAAACACTCTGGAATGAGTTGTCTCCTCTATAAGGCTTCCAAGAGTCCAAGAGTCCCTTTCCATGAATAGGAAGTGAATACTAGTGGATGAAAGTGAAAAAAAACCTAAACAGTTTATTGAGAAAAAGAATTCCCACCAGGGACGAGGAAAAGGTAAATGCTAGATTTTAAACTATCAGACCTTACTCCCTTCACGCACACACACTGGAACAAAACCTGAAAATGCCAGGGAAAAAAACCTCTAGCTCACACCATGTAGTAGAAAATGGTGCAGGCTTTTCTCTCAGGTGAAAATACCAGGAGATTCCTGGAGCAGCTCAGGCAAAGTGATGAGAACCTTTGGACTCTCCAGCATCTATTCACTCTCCACAGCAGATAAAGCAGATGGCCCAGAGTTTCTGTCGTGCCCTCTCCCCCCAGCTCAGCCTCCCAGTGGCATAGGGCTGAGATGAAGTGGTCTCTCTCTCGCCAATCCTGACTGACCCCTCTCCCACAGGTCCTGATTTCCCTGATCTTGGACTAAACAAGTGGTCCAGTTAATCTTGAAATATTACTGAAGGATTGTTGCTGCAGCTTCTCCAAGGCCAGGGAAGGGAGAACTTCTTGCCTGGGCTAACAAAAAGCAAGCTAGCCAAGCAAAAACTCCCAGACTATACTGCACCCAGATGCCTGGGGAGTGAGGCCTTGAAAAAAGCCCACCAAGGAGCCCAAGGCTCCCTGCTCCCCTGGACACACCTTAAAGATACAGCAACCATTTTGGGCATAAAGCAGAGGACCAGGAAATAGACTATCACAGGAAAATTACCCCAAGAAGAACATGCATGACAAGGGCAAGTGAGGAAATGGCTTATAACTAGAATAGAGAATATGTTTAGATCAGATATTAGGAAAAAGTCTTCACTTCTGTGGGTGGTGAGGCACTCAAGCATTTTGTCCAGAGATGCTGTGAATGCCCTGTCCCTGGTAGTGTTCAAGGCCAGGTTGGATGAGCCTCTGAGCACCCAGGTGTACCGGAAGGTGTCCCTGCCCATGGCAGAGGAGTTGGCACTTGATGATCTGTAAGTTCTCTTCCAACACAGACCCTTCAATGATTCTATGATTACAAGAAGACCTTTTATGTTCCAGTTGTGGGACTACAGTTGGTAGCAGACACCTCTTCAAAGGTACTTTGTCCAAGGGCAACCACCTCATGGTATAAAACTTCTGTTCACTTTGATATGGTCATCAATACAGAGATTCAAGTCATTTAGCACTAAGTAAAAGAGAGAAGGTCATAAAATCTGCAGCAACAAAATCATAACAATTGAGCAAGAACAGATTTTTAACACATTACAGGGAAATAAAGGTTAAGGAAGAAAAACTTAGAGACAGAACCAGAACAAAAAGAGATATAAAGCAATCTGTTATTTGCAATAGCTCTATTTCAAGCATGATGTTGTCAGTAAGACAGAGATGTTGTTCAACAGTGTTGGAAATGAGTAAGCACATAAATGTTGGATGCACTAAAATCAAAAGTACATTAGAAGTTGCATTTCATCTTCACTGCGTGGGCAGTGATGTAGAAGACACGATTCACTGACTAAAATAAGTGGCAGAGATGAAGATGTCCTTGAAAATGCCCTTAGTATTCTAACTGACCTTTTCTCTCTAAGAAATAATATGGTTTATGAAACATTTTTCTTCAGCCAGGGAAGACAAAAGGAAATGAAAAGCTGACCAGCTTTCCTGCCAGATCATACCAATTGGCATGCATATGGAGTGTATTGAGCTGGATCTTTCAATCAAAATGTAAATCATGTGTCATTACTATTATCCAGGCTCTGAGCAAGCTTTCTGCAAGCCAGAACTCATGGCTGACAGATTTTTGAACACTAAATGAGTACTGATACCGGCAGAGTTACAGACTCAACACAAGAAAACTGATGTGCAATTTATTAGCATACCAAAAGGAAATGAGACCATATACCAAGAAAGCCAAGCCTCATAAAATTGTGTGGATATTGAGATATTTACAGAAGCTGAAGCAGATAGCATACATTGGAAGACAAATTCCTCTTATAAAGCTTTGATAGCAGTAAACACAGAATAAACCAAAACAAACATTCTAACAAACCTTTATGGAGTTCATCCTCTCTGTAATCAAAATTGAAATCACTTAGGAGTATAGAAGAAATTCCATTGTGAATTTGAAAAAATTCAAGTCATTTATTCAAGGAGTATGGTAGCAAATTATACAGATTCAAAAGAAGAAAAATACATTATGAAAATCTTTGAGACATACAAAAGGTATAAAACTAGAAAGTAAGAGATAAAACCAAGGAGAAATACTCAAAAAATATGTTATTTGAGATAGGATTTTTCAATAGAAGACTCCACATAAATTAACAGAAAAAAAGAAAATGTAAAAGCCGGAATATGGTATATGAAAGCAGATTTAAAATTTCAGGAAACTGGAGGTAGAAAAATCACAGGATACACAGAAGAAAATAGAATGATTTTCATAAAAATGGGGACATGAAGGTCTGGCAGTCTAGAGTGCAAGAAAGAATGCATAGTCAAAAATATCTCAGAAAATGAAACACATAACATACTTCTGGTAAAAACCTGAATACACTTTGATAGTAAAGACTAGGAAATACATACAGCTTAACTTGCTATTTTGAATATTTCAATGACTAAAGAAAAAAAAAAAAGACAAGGTGATTTGTAAGAAAGAAAGAAATCAGCAAGGAAGTTGACAGAATTCAGGAAAGTTCAAAGAGACAAATTAGTTTGCTACAATTATTAACATTATTTCCGTGAACAGGGGAAGATGGGCAGCTGAGATGACATGGTTCCTTTCTGTGAAAATATCTCAGTGCAGAGTAGCAAAGATGTCCATGTAATGTTTTTTAGAAGTAAAAGTCACAGGTTTGTGACACACATATAATAACATAATAATATGGTCTGATAAGTCAAGCATTCACATCAGAAATAAAACGTGTTGCATGTCATTTATGTCATCTCCTTTTCCATGCTGGAGCCCCTCAGGCCCTGGGGCCCCTCTCGGTCTCCTCAGTCCCTCCCTGCCTGCCCAGGCCCATCCCCATTCCAGCGCTGTGAGCCGCGCTCCCTGCGCTGCCCAGCCGCGCTCGGCGGGCCACGGCCACCGCTGCGCTCGGCGGGCCACGGCCACCGCTGCGCCGGGGCTGTCCTCAGGCCCACACCCCCCGGGGCCCGGGAGGTGCCCCAGGATGGGCTGAGCTGCCCGGCTGGCCAGGACCAGGCTGGGCAATTGTCTCGGTTTAGAAAGACGGGTATCTGTCAGGGAAAAACTGGAGTTTCCCTTAGAGTGGAGAATGTAAAATCCCCTCCTTCCAAATTATTACAATTTTGCAGTTAAGAGCTTTTGGGCAAAAATAGGGGAATAGGAGCAACAGTTCTTTACTAGGAATATTAAAAATGCTAATGCAGTAATAAAAAAAAAAAAAAAAAAAACAAAGAAAAACCAAAGAAAAACCAAAGAAAAAGAAAAAAAAGAAAAAAAAGAAAAAAAGAAAAAAGAAAAAAAAAAAGAAAAAGAAAGAAAAAAAGAAAAAAGAAAAAACAAAACAAAAACCAAAAAACAAACAAACAAACAACAACAACAACAAAAACAAACAAACAAACAAACAAAAAACCACAAGCAAGCAAACAAACAAAAGTCCTAGAAAACCCTAGGAGTTTTCCTGACAGAGTCAGGAATATGACCTGACACCCTGTTGGGCAGGGTGTTGGAAGCAATCCAAATAAGTCCTCCTGGAGTGACAGATGTGGTTCTGCTGGAGTAGAGATGATGACAGACGTGGTTCTGTTGGAGGAGAGATGATCCTGTGTGGGATTGCATTTTATGGAAATGGTTTGCTCTGGCTCACCCTTGGAAAATGTTTGGTTTATCCCAAGTCTGTACCCTCCCTGCAGTATCCTGTATCTGTAACCTCATTGGCTGGAGAATGTTACCGCGCCCCTTTGAACCTCTGTGATAAGAATGCTAACGCAAGGGGTCTCGCCCTCTTGCCCCTCTACTCCTGGAGGCCTCCAGATGCTCCCCTTCCCTCTCCTCCCTTCCCCCTCTCCCCTTCCCTTCCCCCTTTCCTGCAGGACCATGCTCCCTGCCTGGAGTGAGGCTCTGAATAAACCCTCACCTCATCAGCACCTCAGCAGCCGTCTGGAGTCTCTTTGCCTGCCAGCACGGGAACACCCACGACCCCAAGGACCCCGGGGGTCTCCCGGGGGACCCTCCCCGGGAGCCCCCCGAAAATTTAAACAACAACAATCCTGCAGTGGCAGTGAGATGAGTCTGGTCTTCCTCTGAGAAACCAGTGGAAAAGAGGATGCTTGGTGTTCTTACATCTGGTTTTATCTTGGTAGGATGGCTGCCTACCCTCACTGGGTGGAGCATATCACAATGGGATGGTGCAATGTGTCATGTCATTGGTGAGCCTTAATGGCCCATTAACAGATGACATCCCCCGGAGGGTGGACAGTGGTGGAAGAGATAAGAAACACTGCCCCACTTGGTTTTAACAGGTGGTCTATTATCAGAAGGCATCCCCCCTCTTCTGGCCCTGGAGTTACAAGAGGTAAAGAAAAAAAAAAATCTACCCAACTGATTTCAACAGATGAAATAAAATACACATTTTTTTTGGTTATATAACCCAAGACAGCGGTGAGGCCCAGCCCAGCTGCCCTGCAGGGCCTCTCCTGGTCCTGTTTCTTGCCCTGAGGAGCCGCCAGCTGCCACGGCCAGGACTGTCAGTTGTCCCGTACAAATTCAGCCTGGTACAGTTTCTCACTACATTAGCCCTTGCCAAGTTTTCCTGTAGTATGACCCTGCACCTGAATCACTGAGCCAACAAAGCCAGCAATGTCATCTTAAGAAGACACTGTTTTCTGCTCATGGTGTTGCATGCTCCTTGGTTTGCTTACATAAACTATTTCTACTCTGCTGTGAATATAAATTTTTTTTTCCTGCAAATCTATCACTTGACCAATGACTTAATTTTTACTAAGCTTTCCCAAAATAAGATAATGCAATTATTTCCATTTCACAGCTTAGATATGGCATGCAGTAAAATTACAGTAAAAACACACTCTTATTTTGTGTATCTGTGTGTTCCTTTCCTAGCATAATACCACTAACTACACATTTTAAATCTCCTACTGATTCCAATTAAAGCCCAGAAAACTAGAAAGTTTTGATTGTTATGTCTTTGTATCCCAAAGCCAATAGTTAAAAATTTTACCACTATTGTGTTATAAAATTTAGTTAAGAAGAAAACTGAATGTAAGAAATCATAAGAAAGCAGCAGATTAAATCCAAGTCCTCAGACAGATTTAAGCTGCTTTAACTGACTCGGTCTTTTCTCTATGTATTTGGCAGTCTTATTTCACATATGACTTGGCACATACCCAAAAAATGAGATACTCTTCCAAAGTACACTATCCATCTATAGACAATAATGTCTTATATTTATGTAATTTATAAATTTTCACACAGCTAATTCCTATATCAAAGAGATGCCCATGTGTCTTCTTGAAGAAAAGGAAGTCAAAGGGAACATGTTTAATAAACCTGTATATTTATATATATTTTTAGGTGATGTAATTTTGTTAGTGAAATAAATTTATGTGAAAATGCTGAGGCCTTTCCCAAATGTGAAAATGGTAATTTAAAAAAATATGTAGGTCTGATTTTTAAAATATGTGATAGCTTTTACAAAGAAATAAAATATTTTGCATCCCCTAGAAAATTACATATTTGTATATATATATATGTATACAGCCAAGAATTTGCTATTTATCTAATAGAAACTTAACAATCACATCAAAATGCATCAGTTTTGTTACAACAATTCTCATGGCCCAGATCAATACATAAAAGTTTCATCAGTAATATGCTTAAAATATTTATGCAAATAATTTCAGTTTTTCTCCCCTTCTTGTTTGGTTTTAGCCTCATATTTTCATTGTCCAGACTCCTGTGGTCAGCAGTATTAGTTTTCTTTGAAGGGGGGAAATGATGCGATGTCTAGCTACTCAACTGTACAACATATTCTATGCAAAAAGGGATTTTAAAACTCTTGGTGTTGTCTCTTTCCTCCTCAGCCTTGGGATCTTTTTAGTTTTATGTTTCTTCATCACAATTTACTTCCTTCTTATTGATTCCCATCTGAACTTTGAAAGTTGTATATTGGCCTTTCCCAAGTTCAGCTGGTAAAAAGTGTTGCTGTTTGTTTCAAAATTATTACTTACATTTGTCAGGTCTTCAGCATGTGATCTACTCACAGAGCTTCAGCTAGTCAGTTGGATCAGTTAATAGTAACTTGACTACTAGCCAGTTGCTAAAAACACATGGAACAAATAAAATCGTGCCAAGGTTCCACAAAAGTCCTTAAAATGTGACAATTCAATAAGAAGCCTACCGAGGGTTGTTTTTTTAATATTTAGCAGTCTATATAGCAGCCACAAAAGAACAAAAAGTATGAATGAAACTTCTAAAATTTGAAGTCTGTAAGACTATAATCTATAATTTTTTAAGCAATTTTCATGTTAAACTGTTTTGTGAATTGTTGTCTTGAATTTTGTTTTCTACTCTAATGTCCACCTGTTCTGTATCTCTTAGAACAATGTATAGGGAAACATGATTTTTTTCTACTACTGCAATGATTCCCTTAAATCAGTAAGGAGAATGTCAGTAGACAGGACATTTAGAAGAAATATATTAATGAAACTAATAAATGTGACATGGACCAAGTAGTCCTGTGAGTTCTAGCATCTTTCTTCTGTTAAAATATTGCATCCTTAACAAGGTAAACTGTGCTTTTTGATCAGAACTAATGATACAGAATGATTTTAAATGCTTTGTGATGGGATCTCCTATTTCCTGGGAACAATGCAAAGTTTCTCAGCTTTAACTACAATCTCAAATTTATCTCTAACCAGGAGAATAATGATTTTCCTCACTTTTTTCAATGTCCCTGCAGAGGGGCTCCAAACATCTGATTCAGGTCAACCAAGGTGACACTGTCACCCAGCCCGGCAGCTCTACAGCAGTGTCAGGTATGTTTCAGTCACTCATATTCTGCAGAGGTACTTCTGTGCAAATAGAAACTGCCAGTTTGGGGGTCTTCAGAGAGGAAGTGATTGCAGCTGGGTATTCCCTAAGACCAGCTTGCTTTGAAGTGGCGAGCAAGGAGCACTTAGTCATAGCTGCCTTGAGAAAAGTATTTTCATTCATAATAAAAAAGATGACCAATAGCATTTTCCTGTCAGAGAGCAAACCAAAAGTAGCTGTGTTGAAATACCTGAACAGAATCCTTGTTGAAAACAGACAGCAAGTTCCTCTCAAAACACAGACAAACCAAAATTAAAGCCTTAAAAAAGGCAGAATGAATGGAATATGAGTAAAAAGAAATGCCCAGATTAGGAACATGCTGTTTTTTCTCTAATCTTCCTAAAATGCTCAATGATTCAACACTGACAAGTTTGGGGGTTGATGTGGGGCTGATTTTATTTAACAATTAAGTTAGTACATTTTAAAAAGACTTGTTCTATTTGCATAAATTATCAAAATTTATTTTGCTTTAAAAGGGCATTTGGCTAGACTTAAATCATAGAAATTGGGCACTTTATTCAGTGAAGAAGTTTGGAAAGCCTCGTCTGTGGTTTGTCTGTAGTTTCAATCTGCACAAAACAAATCTTCTGTGGTGTTATGCTGTTCATCAGAATTGTTTCAGTATAGCATCCTTAGAAACTACATTTGACGAGTTCTATAAACTCAATTTTTATTTTGATTTTTGGTTTGAAATAAATGTTCAGCCATGTAACAAGGGCTGACTTGATGTGATGGTTAGGAACAAAACTGCCTACCATTGCTTAGGGCAGGAATTGTAATACACATTCTTCTCAGGTTTCTTCCAATCTGAATTATCCTATGATCCTATGACATGCAATAAGAAGTTGGGGCAGAGATTTATGGTGACAATGGAGAGCTGGACATGCTGGAGATAAAGGTAAGATGTGGCTCAATCATGAAAATATCTCATTTGAGCTCTGAATCTCTTAACTTATTAACAAGGTGAGAGGTATGGGAAACATGTACAAACTCCTCCTGGAGTATAAGAATTCGTAAAGTTCCAGTTTATACTTGTCTGCAATTTCAGGATGCAGCATACCTTAAAAATAGCACTTAAACCCAACAAGTGTCTGTGGTTGCTTAGTATCTTCTTTAGAGTGAGCAGCAATTTTTTGTTCTTTCCTGTTAAAAGAGGCAGATTCTGAACACTGAAATTTAGTCTCCAGGCAACCATCCAGCTCTTGGGTGGCTGGCTAGACACCACTTGAATCATCTCTCTGTGTGCAGCAGTTAACAAACTACTGTCTGATGTAAATCATGGATTGAAATTACAGCAGTGAAAGAGGCATAGATTTTCTGGTTGAAACTAAATGGTTCCATCTTGACCCGTGTTAACATTATCCAGGACAACATGTGCTGATGAAAAACATGGTGGAAGGAGTCTTACCTTGCATTGTGTTTACAAATTCATATGTCAAACTTATTAAGTTCTAAAAATGGAAACTGTTTGGAATTGCACACACATATGTATGTATATCACCTGCATAGGAAATAAATGTACATGTATGTGTATACATTTAAGCATAGTTAGAGATAAAGTTCTGTGGGTAAATATGTCAAAATAAGAGAATATAACTTATGGCAGCAAGATTCCAGTGTATAACTCTGGCATTTATTTTTCACATGCTACATCATAAAGACTGTAAAACTAGTCCAGCAAATAATCAATTTGTAATACCTTTTAAAAACTACCTATTATAAACCTTTCAAAGTATGACATATTTAATACCCCTAATCCCTACTTATTCATCTTGGGTTTTCTGTTTCCATGTACAAATTAATACTGAATCTCAAGCAGAGAAATATTAATGCAGTAGTCCTAGGTTCAAGAAAAAAATCTGTTAATGTAAACATATCTAAGTTTAATTTTGTATAGGTCAAAACTTTATTTTTCAGAGAGAGTCTGCTAAGTTTTTCTGGGTTTATGTATTTACTTCCATTAATTTTATTTTTGTGGAAACAATATAATTGAAGCCTTTTTAAAATCTGAAATTAGGACAAGAATAGTTAAAAAGCATTACATTCCCAATATGGTACTTACATACTGTTGAAATAATGATATCACACAAAAAAACCCTGTGTTTACTTTCTTAAGAACTGTTTGATTTTCTCATTCATTACTTTGCCAATTTGTTTCAAAGGAAGTAATCTAAAGAAAAAATGTGGTTTTAGTTTTTTTGGTTCTTATTTAGTACCTTAAGACTAAGACATCTAAGAATCCTTTTGGACTGTTTTCTATAATGAACGATAAACTTTATTATAGAAATAAATCTCTGTAAACCTAATTGTAAAAACAATAAAATTATAAAAATGAGCAAAACACATCTGGGAGAATTGACTGACTTAGTAATTCGTTTTTCCTAAAATAAAGTATAGGGACTCTGCTTTCATATCATAGTTCAGAAAAAAAAATATTTTAGAGTTACTGAACTACAATTATCTCTGTTTCTCATGCAGATGCCATTAAAATGTACAGGAAAGCACTACTCAGACCTTAAAAATGGCTGAGGATTCAAGACAAGCTCCAACAGAAAGATCACGGTAGTTCTGCTGTTCAGCATAGCAGGAAACAGAAACTATCTCTACTCAAGTATTAAGGACTCACAGAGGAACCACCTGAGTCATGGAGGAAAGGTGTGCAGCTGAGTCTTTGGAGTGCTGGTTCACTTTTTCCTGGTACCTGTTATGAAGGAAAAGTTCTCCATACAGATCATAGTATGTTGATCCTGTGAAGACTTTGGCTTGCTGAAAGATGCTCCAAGCCCTCTACCCACTTCATCTTCTGATCTCTTGGATTTGATGTCATGTGAGAGTAGTTTCCCTCCAAAATTGTCACTACACATGTTCCCCTACATTGGAGTAACTTAGTGTTAGACTGTAGTTTGTGCTGTCAAAACTTGTGTGTGTGAGCAGATGCCAGATTTCCACGGAGTTGATGCACAAAGGGAAAGTGCTAGAGCTCCAACTGTCAACACCTCTATTTGTGAGCAGATGCCAGGTCTCGGCAGAGTTACAACACAATGGAAAAATGCTTCAACTGTCAACACCCTATATGGGAGCAGATGCTGGGTTTTGGCAGAGTTAAATGTAAGAGAGAAATACAGCATTAGCATCAAGCTCGCATGGGAAGTTTGCGCTTTGCCAGAATTTCTGTCAAAGAATGAAATTGCCTAGGATCTCTCCACTGACCACTGCCTCAGCTCATACTTTGAGAATAGATGCCAGAAATGTTTATACATTTGTCACCCACCTCCAAAATTTTAAATTAATGTAAATTGGGAGAACAAATAAATCAAATCAAAACAAACAGATCCAAATAGTTGTCTGTTTTCCTACTGTTGAATTTAATTTGTGATAGCAAGGTGTTGTTAAACTATCAACATCTATCGTATCTTATAATGGTGAGAGTGATTATGCTTCATTAGAAAGGCTAAAAGACAAAAAACTTTACAGTGATATACAGGGTTTCACAAATGAGTGATTTAGATGAATCAAAGATGCATCAACAAAAGTATCAGTGAAACTACTTATATTGAAATATGATATTATACCAGTGTGACTTAACAGAGTTTGATTACAATGTTCATTGCATTACTCACTTCACAGATAATGTAAAAAATGGTTCAAAACTACCAAGTGAGAATCAAAGTCATCAGGACCAAATCAAAATTATCAATATGGAATCTTAGCACACTATAAAAATATAACTATAACTAACTATAAATATAAAATATATGTAATATAAATATCATATAGATATATTATACCATATTATGTGATATTATATAAAGATAATATTTATAATATAATATGTATGATGTCAGTCACCGACCAAAGATCCACAGTTTATAAGAGGGGTTTTTCTGTCAATGAGCAGCCATGAGAGGTGTCCCAGCTCAGGAGACAGCAGCCAGCTCAGAGACATCTCCCAGCTCACATGCAGCCAGCTCCTGAGCAGGAGGAGTTCAAAGCAAGCTTGCTTAGGCTGTCATATTTACAGAATAAAGTGGTTAGCTTGTAGTTAAATTACATGCAATGACAAAGGTATGCATGAAACTCCTTAATTTTGTTCCTTGATAAATGAGCCTTGGAAAACCATTCACATGTCAACCACATGGCTGGTGCTCCAAACTCACTGTGTGACTGTTTGTCATGGGTTAGCACTGGCCAGATGTTAGTGCACCCATGAATATATGTTTTTTTCTAACAACTCCTGTGGGATGTGATCAGGAACAGAGCAGAGCAGGCTTAAATCTTGAAAACAAAAAAAAAACTACCAAAACTTTATTAATTACATAAGAACAGGGACAGAAATACTCTTAAACACACACAGAGACAGAAATAAAAACTTCTTAGAACATTTCTTCTCCCAGTTTCTACCTCCCCACCCATCACTCTTCAAAGACCAACTCTTGGGTTTTAGATTAAACAATCACTACTCAAAAACAAACTAATCTTCAATTCAGCAAGGGAGAGAGGAGTCTCTCTGGCACCACAGACTGTTCCTCAGAAAACAGGGGTCCACCCCTTATGTGTTTCCATGTCACCCATAGCACCGCCCGGAGAAGTCTGCTAAGGTGACACTCTCTTTTTTGCTATGTCCAGCGCTCTCACCGCTGTCTCATAGGCCACAACTACATACAGGGCTTTTTAAGGATGCTGCATGCCGAGCTCTCCCCTTTTCACCCAGGGGCCGGGGTTCTAGGAGCAGGTCTGCCCTGAGGGCAGAGGGCACCACCTCACTCTCCCCCTCTCTTCTCTGCTCGCTCCAACTCTTCAAGTGCCAGTCACTGTAGCAAAAGCAAGGGGCAGCTGCATCCACCCAAAAATGCAGTTTATGTTCAAAAGAGACTCAAGTTCAGTCCATGGCTGACATTATGCAAGAAAAGTCCAGCTCCAAGGCTACTCCTCTCATTCTTCCATCGAATTCCTTCCAATCATGCTTTATCATCTCGGTCTCAGGCCGCTTCCCTCTCTCCGAAAACCACTAGTCATGAGAATCAATGTCTAAGAAAAGTTTCTTTCTGCCAAGCAAGGGTTAACAGTTTCTTCTCGGCAGGGTGCAGGCTGAGGCACTCCCAGGCTCCGCAAACCCCCACGTGGCTGAGCACCTTCTCCCGGAGTTTGGGGGGGAGGAGGGGGTGAGCACACACAGAAGGCACTTCCACAGTTTTCCACCCCTCCATCCTGGACGGGGCAGCTCAGTTTCAGTCCTGTCCCTTCTCTTCTCCCCCCCCCCCCCCCGGGGCTCCGGCTTACCTGAGCCGACCACGTGTTTCCCCTCCCCCACCCAGCCTCGTGGCTGGGCAGGGGAAGGAGGCTGGAGACGTCTCTCTGCTGAAACCGGGATCTGAAAAGAGGCCGAGCCCCCCAGACTCCTGCTTTTAACTCTTTGTGTCCTCAGAGGCGTGTCCAAACCTCTGAG
The DNA here is from genome assembly GCF_021018805.1 of Prinia subflava. Lineage (NCBI taxonomy): Eukaryota > Metazoa > Chordata > Aves > Passeriformes > Cisticolidae > Prinia > Prinia subflava. The sequence goes on along the minus strand of NC_086253.1, from coordinate 19,185,750 downwards.
TGACCAACCCAGGTGCCAGCAGAAAAGCTGATCACTGATTGGACTGCCCACATCTCCCTGGAAAAATTCACCTCCCCCCCCCCAACCACGACACTGTTTCTTCATGGGTTTTCAGAGAACAGATTGGAACTAGATATGCACTTCACCCAGTACTGGCTTAGGCCTCTATCTCTTTTGGAGATGGTACAGAATTACCACTAGATTGGTTAATGACTTGACTACATCCATCACAGAGGGACAATGTTTTCAATACTTGCTTCTATAAGCACCTTTATATCCTTATGTGCAGCTGCAGCCACATATTTTGGGAATATTAGTGCTCCCATAGCAACAGAAGGATCTTTGTACACTTTGATTCAGAATGGCATATAAAGAAACATAAGAATAGTATTCTTAGGTTCATTTCAAGTGATCATAAACCGAGGAGGATTTTAATTTGCTGTTAGAGACCTCTGTAACTTAGGTCTGTTGAAAACCCATAGCATTGAAGAATCAACAGAATAGTTTGGGTTAGAAGGGAACTTGAAATGCCATCTCGTCCAACTCCCTTAACAGGGGCACCTTCAAATAGATCAGGTTGCTTAGAGCTGCATCCAGTCCAACCTTGAACATTTGCAGGGATGAAGCATCTACCACCTCTCTGGACAGCTTGTTTCATCTAGTGTTTCTAGCTTCTTGGTGTTTCATCTCCTGCATTATGAAAAACTTCTTCCTTGTGTGTAATCCTAATCAAACCTACTACAGTTTAAAATCATTACCTTTTACCTTGTCACAACGGGTACTGGCAGAAAATCTGTCCCCATCTTTTCTACAGGCCCCTATAAGTACTGAAAGGGGCTTCTTTTCTCCATGCTGAACAACCCCCCACTATCTCAGCCTTTTCTCACAGCAGAGGTGTTCCATTCTTCTTATCATATCTTGTGGCCCTCCTCCAGACTCATTCCAGCATGTTCACATCCTTCTTATGTTGAGCTGAACACAATACTCCATGTGAGATCTCACAAGAGTGGACTAGAGGGGCAGAAACACATCCTTTGACCTATACAAAAAGCTCTCAAGAAATAAAAATTATAATATTATTAGTTTTAGAGATATTATTACTTACTACTTACATATTTAAATGAGTTTTTTAAAAGAGGATTATAATGTTTTTTTTCTTTTTCTATCTTGGGATGTGCAAAGAAGTGCTTGGAGACAATGACATTTAACATCTGTGGAATATATAAACCCATCAGAGAAAACAGGGGTGGGAAATAATACAAAGAAACAAATGAGGCATTGAGTATCAAAAGATTGGCAAGGAAGATTCTGGAGAGAGGAGTAGGATTAGGGAAGATTGATAACTTGGAAGGGAATTTCCACACTTCAGCTGCCAACAGGGTTAAACCACAACTGGGGAATAACAGGCGTGTGTTGGACTGAACCAATGAAAGAAAGCATAAACAAACAAAATACAAAAACACAACACAGTGCCCTGTAGGGGACACAGGGCAGGCCACCAGGGATACCACAGCCAATGGGGAAACAGGGAAAGGAGAAACCACGAGAATCAGGGACATATGGAGAGAACAAAACTGGAGTGGATCACATAGAGGTGCAAGGCACCATGGGGAAGTCTTTTTGTATAATTATATAATCATAATAATTCTTCTTTCTTGTCAGTGTAGATAAGGAGTTGAATCTGATTTGACTAAGAATGAAGAATAACACTTCTAGAGGTGTAGATCTTGTTCAGGAAAACCAGATTCTTCTATTTTTACCTTACAGTAAGGTTGATAGAAGTAGCTCTGGATGGTGTCGCTGGTACAGTTTGTTGAATACCTACTAGTCAGTGACATAATTCAGAGTAGCCAGTGACTTGGTAAATTGAAGAATGAGTAAGCTGTTGTTTGGTATATATAGGAAGCAGATGAACATGGCATTGTCCAAATGCAAAGTGAATAAACCTGCATTTATTCTGCAGTACACCAGCTATGTCACTATGTCTGATGCCAGAGTCAGGTCAGAGCACAATGAGGAAACTTTAACTGGATCCATACTGTATAAACATTGTTTATTGATTTCTGACCTTAAGCAACTGGAAACAACATAGACTAATTCTTCAGTCACTCATAACTTTCTGAAAACGTCATCTCTGTCAGTCTGAAGTTGTCTAAATTTATCTCCATTCATAAATAAACAAGAAGTTATATTTTTCATTTTACTGAAGAATGATGAAAAATGAAATGCAACAGAATTTTCTGTGTCTTTCTTTTCAGGTAGCAGCAAATTAATACAATCAAACCATTTAGGATGGGAATGCCAAAGGTAATGGATAGGAAAAATTATTGTAAAAAAGATAGAAAACACTGTTAGAGATGCAATAATAGATTAAATTTATTGAAAATTATAAACTGGTTTATTTTCTATTTTTAACCTAGAACTCTAAAAGGTCACCTAGAGAAACTCTCTTCTGATGTATAATACAAGCTTTATCAAAGTTATAGACTTATTAAAAATATATTAGGCATGTATAAAACTTGGTTTTATGCAAGAAAGAGTTTTTTCGTAAAATTTCTTATTAATAGAACGTCTTGGACCTTAATTTGTAGAAAGTTTTAGAACATTTAGATTCACTTGCTATTTAGTGAAACACGAGATATGACTGAGTAATATTTGGGTAACTCACAAATGAAAATATGAAGAAATTACTAAATACTTTAATTAAATAACAAGTATATTACTGCCAAAGGTTGACTGTTCTAACTTCTGAAAAAAAACGCAGGTTCTAGCCTTATTAGAGATATTCAACAAATGAATAATGGCTTGTTAAAAATTTGGTTACTTCATCTAGCCATCCTATTACTAAAGCTGGGGAACTTGAAAACTCTCTTTGTGCACAGGGCATCAGATGTACTCCAGTTTAATTATATGCTTTTAGCTGTGCTGTTGAGAAGCTGTATCCTGCTTCAGTTATCTTTGCCAGGTGTAGCTCTAGTATATATATTAAAAAAAATTAAAAATTGAAAAAAATAGGATATATTTAAAGTATTCCAGATACTAAATCAGCCAGATAGAAAAATACTCAGACACTTAACAATACTTCACAGTATGCCAGTTTTCCTTTGCATACAGCAATATGCTTGTCCAAACACCCACCATAATCTCATAATTAACCATACTGTAAACATTTGAACTTTTATTACCACACTCATACAATTCTGTGAATCAATCTCTGTTGAATCACCTACATGAAACCTATAAATGTTTAACGGATTACATGTAAAGATTATTAAGGTACAACATAGCCACCAGGTCAATATCTAATCTAATTAAAAGTTAATCTAAGTTATCTAAAAATGCAAGGTTAGCATTACAAATTGTCTTGTTTTACAGTATTTCTGTAAAGAGGGGGAAGAGAAAAGAAAAAAAGAATTGTAAAAAATTCATATAATCTTTTCTGCAAAATTTCAGGTCAAATGTTTGCCAAGCAGTTTTGCAGATAATTAACTGTCTGTGTTAAGGAAAAAAAAATCTGTATTGTATGCAGATGATATTTCATATTTCATAAGTACTTGTTTTCTGAGGTATCTAATTAATCATCACTGCATTCCTGTTAAATAAATCAACATTATTAAGACAAATAAAGAAAGGGATAGATGACAAGCCATATGTCACCAGATGACAGGTGATTTAGCCAACATCATAGAGGAATTTTGGAGCAAACTGAAACCATGTAACTGCTGAGTTTTATGCTTTTCTATTCCAAACAGCTCTCTGTGGCAAAACAACTTAGTTTCAGGACTGTAGTAAAGAGTACTTCTGCTGCATTACTCAGAATCCTAGTCATCTTTTTTTTCAGTTCTATTAAATTCAATTCTCTCTTCTCTGTGCTTATGACACAGGCAAATTTCAATAATAAATATATTTTTTTCCACTGAAAAACAAAATGTAGCATCTGGGAAACAGATTGACACAATAGATATAGTTTCAGGTCAGCTATTTTCATAACCCTGACTATGTACAGAGAAGTCTGCTGTTCCCCTTCAGGTGTCTTTGCTACAATTAATTTTCTAGGATATATTGTTACATGATATTGATACATAATTCTTCTAAAACTATATAAGCCCGAGTGAGAGTGGTATTAAATGAATTTCTAAAGCTAAATTGGTGTAGAGACTGATGCAAAAGTCCTACTGAGAGCATATCTGTATAACCAGCTCAGACAGGATATGAATTCTTTTAAAGCCATAAAAGTTCCCTTGTTAAAGAAAAAGAACAAAATACAATGAATGGATCCTCTCATTTCCATTTCGTGAGTTCTGTGGTTTCTAAGAAAATCTCACTGAAGTGAGGAACTTCACATCAGTTCCATCTTATATCACTTCAGAACTTGAGTGAGCTGTTTGAAAACCTGCAGTAAGACACTTCCAGTTTTCTCTTTCTTGGCCACAGAGATTTGTGCTTAAACCAGCACTAACAGTCAATGGGATAGACATGTGAAGCCCTTAATTGGGTTTATCTTAAAATGTCTGCATTTCTATAATGGTTTTTGCTAGGGTGTTTTTGTTTGGTTGGTTGGGGTTTTTTTTGGTTGGTTGGGGGTTTTTTTGGGGTTTTTTGGGGGTTTTTTTGGGGTTTTTTGTGTTGTTTTTTCCTTGTTTGTTTTGTTTTGTTTTGTTTTTGGTTGGTTTTTGGTTGGTTTTTTTCCCTACTGTCCTTTACACAATACCATGCAGAAAACAGTACATGAATTCACTTGCTTATTTCTGATTTTCTATCAGGATTTTTAATCAGCTAAATAGTGACCTGTGCAGGACAATGTTCTGGGAACACATTGCAAGTGTAAGATAAAAGTTTTTCACCAGATTCGACCCTACTAAGTTGTGATCCTTGTGAAGGTTATTCTCCATTTTCTTGCAGTAAATTGGAAAAAAAATCTTCTGTGCCATCTATCCTTGAAAAAAACACAAAGCCCAAAAAACAGAGAGTATCATAAAATGCCAACGTTTTTATTATCTCATGATACTTTCAGCTGGAAAAAACTTTCAGCTGTTTACCAAAAGCTATATTTTTTCCTTATCTCTCTCTTTTACCAAGTCAAGTCTTGTACTGTTTCTTGCCCACCAGGATGGTAGATATTCAGGTTTTAGGCCCAGCTGTGAACATTCTCCCTACTAAATCTAGACTAGATTTAAGGGAATCTTTTTTTTTTTTTTCCCACCTCCTATTAGTTCTTCACTGGTATCAGGCATTGTTCTCAGTAGAAATTATTACTAACATCTATATTCCTACAACAGAGGAAGGGTTGCAAGAAACTAGGATCTCTTCAATGAAATGGACTGTCTCCTATTCTTGTTTGTCTAATTAATGCTTTTCTCTCATGAAGACAAGTATACTCCTGTATAAAATCCCATGTAATACACTAAACATAAATTTAAGGAGGTGGGGGATTTTTGTTGTTAGTGATATAGGTTTTTTCCCAAAATATTGAATAAATTGTGGAAAACTGAAGCATGAGCATTAAGCATAACAATATTTCAAAGATTTTCAAGAAAGTCAGGGAGAATAGATACGTCCCTGACTGAAATATCAAAGCCTGAATGCAATTTATAGATCAAGAAGATCTAAATTTACAATTTACCAGGCAGTAATAGAGATGGCACAGAACAAGGTTTCAGATGGCTGGAAGCCTTGTTCTTTTTCCTCAATTCTCACTAATGTCTTTCAAAAGAGGAATATTTGATTCACACTTTGGAGTGACTCATAAGTTTGAATCTTGCTTCCATTTCACATTCTTAAACACACTCAAATCCTGATTTGATGATTCCTACATAGGCCTGTAATGTGACAATGAATGTAAGAGAAGTTGTTAAAGAGCTACAGCTGCATATTAATGTAGACAAGATATGACTAACATAGTAATGAAATGACAAAATGGATTTGTGCTCAGTTCTTGAATCAACTGTAGACAAATTGTGCATTCATGCATGTCTCTATGGGATTGTGGAAACAGAGCAAGAGTAACATAAAAGAAACATGTGGCTGTGTATCAGCCATAAAAGGCAGGGCTGAGTAAGAGGGGCTGAGGGTGCCTGTGAGGAAGGAGGCCGTGAGCCTCCCTGTGCCAGTCAGAGCAAGTCCTAGGTGACTCTTGCAAGGATGCAGACAGCCCAGCATGCCTCAATCCTTCAGCCAGAGGAGCATACTGTGCCTCCGATCAGATGTGCTTGAGGAAGGGTGGCAGCTGCTAGCAGGAGGAGACAACAAAAAAGAAGGTGAGAGGAGGCTGGGGGGGTATCTCAAAAAAGGACCTGTGAGGAGGTAAGTAAAGAGACAGGTTTGTAAGAATGTTGGGGACATTGTTGGGGACACAACTGAAAATGGCCTGAAGGAAGAACTCTTGAATGAAAGAGGGATGCTCTGAGAAACTGCAGCACATGGAGGACCCATGTGGGATCAAAGACACCCCAAAAACGACATGTGGCTTGTGAAGGACATGCTGAGGCAGGAGAACAGTAAGAAGCAAGAAACAGAAATAAACTACTGTGCACTGACCACTGCATCACCAAAGGGCCTGGAAGGGACTGGGTGTGATGTGTGATGAAAAGAAAGGGACTGAAATTGAAAAGTGGGAGAGAAGTGCTGAACTGAAGCAGAGCCTGGGGAACAAGTACAAAAGTAGTTTTTCCAAGTGTTGGTTTAATTAATTTCCCTTTTTAATACTTGAATCAGCAATTAGAATGACATCTTAATTCACAGTGAATGAAACTGTGTGAAGTTCCTCAAGTCAAAGCTGCTTTGTTCATGAAAAGTTCATATGTGTAAATTTTCATTTTCAGTGTAACTAATATACAAATAAATTAATGCACGCTTAACAATTAATGTACACATAACATAACTATCTTGTCTTTCCCATTAATGCATATCAGTTATTGATTGCTGTGGTTTAACCCCAGCCAGACACTGAGCCCCACATAGCCACTTGCTCACTCGCCCCACGATGGGAGTGGAGAGAGAAGCAGAAAAGTCAGAAATCTCATGGACTGAGATAAAGAGAGGTTAAAAGGTAAAACAAAAGCTACATGCGGGCAAAGCAAAACAAGGAATTAATTCATGATTTCCTATGGGCAGGAATGGTTCAGCCATCCCCAGGAAACAAGAGTCCATCACACACAATGCTGAGTTGGGAAGGCAAATGCCATCTCTCTGAACGTCTCTTTCCTTCTGTCCCGAGATTTATATTCTGATCATGAGGTCATATGGTATGGAATATCCCTTAGGTCAATGGGAATCAGGTGTCCTGGCTGTGTTCCAACAAACTTTCTATGTACTTCAAGCCTGCCTGCTGGTGGGGTGAGAAGCAAAGGCCTTGACTCTGTGTCAGAGCTGCTCAGTAACAATTAAAACTTCCCTGTTATCAGCTGTGTTTTCACCACAAATCCAAAGCACATCCCCATACCAGCTATGTGAAGAAAGTTATCCCAGCATAACCAGTGCACTTACCCTAGTGTTTTCTTCTTCTATCAGGTCTTATAATCAAGTCTTTTAATCTTTTCCTTGCAGGTTTTTCCTGATGAGCAGGTGGAATGCTCAGTCCCTTGACATTTACAGGTTAACATGTAAGTACTTTCTGGCTGAATACCTTTAATATTCCATTTTTTTTTTAATAAACTCATAACAGTTTGTCATTGAAATTAAATAGAAATATGGCCCCAAAAGGTTTAATTTTTTCAGACTTCAGAGTAGCTGAAAAAATATCAGGGAGAAAAAAATCTGAAGGGCAGAAGATTTTACTATATAATGTCATCTCATTCCAGTTGTATGAGAAAGGAAAGGTAAAATAATTATCCCACTCATAGGACTTACTGTCTCCTCTGCTTATGCATGTAATTCTAAAACATTATTATATTGTCAAGATGATATTTATTGTTTTTTTGATTAAGTGTTGACTGCATGCTAAATATAGGAGTTGTATGTTGATACTTGGAAGTGTTTTTATTGCGTGCAAGGAATGTGCATTCCAGAGTGTGATTAGCTAATTAAAGTAAGTGAGGTGGAAGTTGAAATCAAAGTCTCACATGAACCATTGGGTTTGTTTGTATACAAATACAGTTTTTAAAGATGAGAGAGCCTGAAGAACTGTGCTTGAGAACAATGAAACTGCATAATTTCTGTTAATACCACATTTGACAAAACTTGTTAATATTTGTATATATAAAAATATTTCTAACATTCTAATAAAAATAATTCTAATTCAGTGTGCATCTTGTAGCTGTTATAAACTGTTTCTTCTTTTTCCTTACAAAGATTGAAGATGCTTTAAAAATAGTGAGATTCATCCTTTATAGCTTTTATAGAGCTAAAATTTAGAAGTAAAAATCTGAACAAGTGTTTTAGGCTTCCTTTTTAGTTGGTGATAATAAATAAATGTGTATCAGGTTTTATTTAACTCTGCAACAGACATCTAAAACAAGTCAGATGATCAATTTTATAGGATTCTATTGATTGTTGTGACTGCAGAGGAATTCTAGAGTATTAGTATGAGGAAGGCACAGAGATTGCATCTTGTTTTGCAATATTGACTTAATAATAATTTCTTTAGAAGACTAGAAAAAGATATTTGCTTTCCAGATTTGCTGCCAGTTCAGACACCTCCAAATATAGAACATTCTGTAACAAAATTAGTATAAAAAAGGAAGGGTGGGGTTTTTTTTCTGTTAGCATAATCATCCAACAGTGTAAAATAATGTTTTTCTTTCTTTTAAATGTTTAACAGTTCACCAGCTGAGGAATATAAAGAACCCTTTGAATAATTTTCAGTAATCTTTTTGTGTTTCAAATAAAACTTAATGAAGGTGTTTAATTATATTTTCGTAAAACAACACTTTACATTTGTCTCTTTTTTCTTATTAATCATTAGGATTGAGACTATTTTGCAGAAAAGTAATGCAGAAACAGGAAAGTGAAATGTCTTCTGAGCTGTTAGTGAATTACAGATTACCAGTCTTCTTTAATCCATGAACAGCAATAATTTCACATCTGCTTTGAATTTATTGATAGTTAAAAACAAGACATTGTTATTTTTGAATTAGAGTATCAATATTTAATGTAGCATTTCCCATCAAGATACAGCCCCAAGTGGGGCAGGGAATAGTACAGAACTGTATAACAGAGTCAGCAATTACAGCTGCATTTCCTCTGTGTGAAAGTTATTACCATAAGCCCTTTGCCAGCTTTCCTCTTCCTCTATTATATCTGCTCTCTGGTGGATGTCACATTAGAGACTGCAGCCAAAACTCCCTCCATTCTTCACCTATTGGTGCATAAAGGAATCTGTGACAGATGCTGCAGCATCATGCAGTATTCAGAGACCAATGTATTAATTTAATAAATGTTTTTGCAGCCTTATGGCCTTGCCAAAGATTGCATTCTCAGTTAAATGGAAAGATAAAGATTGCCTCCTACAGGAACTGAGCCTGGTGTTCAATATAGTGATGTCAGATTGTTTTAATGGCAAATATAAAATGAAACAACAACTAAAAAGAAAAGCATAGATAAGAAATTTCCATCTTTAATGGGATGACAGTATTAAAAAAATACAGCAATTCTACCTAACATGATAGTTAGTAAGTGAAGAAAAAAAATATTTCAGGCTTTCTTGTCTTACAGAGTGAATTGTCATCTGAAAACTGAAACTTCTGAATCTTTTAAAGCTGAATGCTCAACTTTAAAACGTAAAATTTGATAACTTTTTTAGAATACTGTTCATGTGAAAAATGTCATAAGACAGAAACATACATCTGTTGATAGTAAATTAAAAAGAAACTGTTCTTCTTTCTCTTTGTTTCAAACAAATAACCATGAGATTTTGCAAAGACTTGATTTACTGAAATTTGTTTTCATGATTTTATGATCAAGATTCAGGTGCTCACACTTGTTGGGATGATCACTGAGAATGGCTGGATAATCACAGAAAAGGAGCAAGGTCTGGAAGAAAAGGCTTAGTAGATGTCACTCTCTATAGAAAGGTAAAGAAAAACACTTGAGATCCTGAGGTAACCTAAGACACAGTACCTTTGAAAATTGTAGGACCGTACACAAAAATCACTGAAGAATATTTGCTCAACCATTTAAGTGGCTAGAACTGATAGGTATTGTGTTGCACAAACACAGGCAGGAAAATATAATTTCACCAGCTATTTTAAACAACAGTGAAGCTGTATCCTTGGGATCCTTTTGTGATGCTCTTTATAACACACAGATTTACTTAAATGGAAATGCATGCTATATATAATGTTGGGCCAGGTGGGGTCATTTGTGGAAAAGGAAAAGAAGTTACAAACATGAATGCTCCACTTTATTCCATAGAACTCAGAAAATGAGAACTTATTTTTTCATTCCGTATTGTTGTCTTGTACTGAATGTGCTTCAAATTGGAACAAATAAAAGGATCTTTGAAAATGATTTAATATAAAGATAAAATTAAGTCTGTGGATGAGCAATCTGCAATTTGGAATTTACAGTGTTGTGTGTGGTTTTGGTTTTTTTAATTATAGAAAGTCAGGGGTTAATTTTGAATGAATTTTTTTATTCAAGTAAAACAGACATCAATGACCTTATTTATTTTATTTATTTGGCCTAAACAGATTGAAGTGATGATAATTTTAGGTTTTCCAAGTAATAAAATCACATAAATAACAAATATTTATAAGCTACTGTATAGATATTATACTGTAAGCCATAAATATAGGAGAAAAAATCTTTAATTAAAGAAGTTGTACATAAATTGATTTAAATCTAAATGTATGTATCTAAATCTTTATGTAGATTTAAATAAAAGCTATGCTATTTATATAATCAAAATACAAAAGCAAGTGTAATTCTTATTTAGCACAGCAAAATTTTTATCCTAATAAAAGTAAATTTCCTGAGGAAGGCAACTTTTCTTTTTATACTAAATACATTTTCTGCAAAGCATGAGGCAAATGTTTTAAAATCTATCAGAAGTTATATAAAGTTTTGTACTTCAAATTATAGACTTCTTTCACATATAATGGTGGGGAAAAATTTGAAAAAATGTACAAAACCAACAGCATGAAAACCAAACAAAACTAATTTTTTTAGAATATTTATAGAACTCAATCTCCCACTTCATACTAGTTCATTATCAAAATACAGGACTAGTACAGCAGAATTAAGGTTCATTATGTCCCCTGGACCTATTTCACTTTATTTAGAACTGACAGACTCCATTAACATTTTGTCTAGGTTTCCTAGCCCTACACAACCTTCTCTACTTTAGAATTTGCAGATGTAGACATAGAGATGCACTAAGTGGAAACAAATCACTCATCAGACCTCAACAAAATGAGTGATGAATCCAAGAACAGAATAGGCTCCTGAAACATTTACCATTGGTCTAACTAATAATAGGGGGGGTTTTACTACTACTTGACAGTCTCTGTCAGGTTACATTTTCTGGCCTTTCTTTTATATATAAACAAAATTTAAAAACCATGATGATAAACAAACAAACAAGAAACCCCAAACCAAAAAAAAAAAAAAAAAAAAAGGAAGATGTTCCAAAGTCTCCTTCCTTGGAACTTTATGTTGATGTTAGTTCAGTGTGCAGAGTATAAAAACTGTAACTTATTCTTTACAGATCACTGAAAGTAAATACCATAGCCTTCCTTTTCTTAGATATACACACTTTCCACTTGAACATTTAATTCTGCTACAAGCCATAGTTCTTTTAGAAAGAAAGTCTCCAGACAGTTTCATATCTAAATAAATTGTCTGCATTGATATACTTGGTGTCAGTTCAATGACTAATTGAGAATTTAAAAGGCTCAGAATCATGTTAAAATTCAAGCATCCTGTCTCTACATCTGATTAGTCCGTGCCAAGGGGCAATGAGCAGTCAGTGGGAAAAATACTGCTCCATTAAACAGTATCTCTGGGCTTCCAAAGACCATTTTTTTTGACAGGCAATCTTTTTCTCAGAATCTGAATAATTTCATTCTTGAGAAAATATGTTTTGATTATTGTAAATGATCAGGTGGTTGTTTTTTTTTTTTTTTTTACTCTTCTCACATTAAGGTTCAAGAGAGTCTAAAGAAACACTCTGATATACTGAGCTGGACAATAAAAAGCTGGACAATAAAATAAGAACTATTCCGTACTGAGTCTTTAAATAAATTTTGTTTCAAATTTGTAAGCCTGACAGTCAAATGCTTATGTCTGTTGCTCTCTGTCTAACCTCCAAGATGGTAAGATTTTAGAGACCTGAATAATAACATCAGAAGCAGAGTCTTAACAAACTAATGAAATACAGATATAGTTTAATGATGTTATTTGTCTCTTTTTACCACATAGGCTAATGTCAAGTGTTGGGTTTGGTTTCTGGGTTGGTTTTTTGTTTGTTTTGTTGTTTTGTTGTTGTTGTTGCTGGAGTTTTTTAAAGCTTTTTAATTTTAACCTATGGCTAACATCAAAACTGTGTTTTTAGTTCAGCAGCTCTTAACTGTGAAAAGATAAACTGATTCTGACTGATGCAGAACATGACTATGTGTCACGTCATGGTGTGTCAATCCCAGAGAGGCAAAAACTGTGTCGTCTGGGCTTGGAGATGAATAGCCTCTGTGATTGCTCACTCAGATTTCTTAACAGACTTCTTACATTCAGGTATATTTGCCAAACCATCTGAAGGCTGTTTCCTTTGACAATGCATCAGATGGGATATGCAAAAATTTGAGTCAGTCAGAACACTCTTTGAACATTTAGATCAGTGCCTGCTCTTTTCACACAGTGTGTGGCTGCATATATTTTTCTGATTCTTGTGTATTTCAACACATTTCAGTTTTTCTCAAATTTCCACCGACCACGACTTTTCACCAGATTTTCACGGTCAGTTTTTACTCTAATCATATATATACTATATTTAGTGTCTTTATATGCATTTTCAAACATATAGAAAGAAAAAACAAAGTTAACAGGATGAGCATGTGTCTGAAAAATCTGTGGTGGGTTGCCCTTTGCTGTATTGCTTGGTTGCCCACCAAAGGTACTCTATCACTCCTTGTCCTCAACTGGAAAGGTGAGAGAAAATAAAATGAAAGCCTCATAGGCTGAGATAATACAGGGTGAGATCACTCACCAAATACCATCACAGGCAGAATCAGCTTGACCTAAATTTAATTTATTACCAATTAAGATCAGAGTAGGGTAATGAGAAATATAAACTCAATTTTAGAAACAATCAGTGATCTAGGAACATTTTGCGAGTGACAGAGCACATTATCTTTTATTGATCCTTTTTCAACATTTTTCTTGATGCATCTTCAATATTAAGTTTTATTATGCTTTCTGACATTCTGTAAAAAATTGGTTTTATTCATTTGGGTATGATTTGGTTTATATAAGTGGTCAGATGTCGAAGGCAGTGGGCACATGATGTGATACTATGTAGGCAGTTTAAAAGACTTAACAGAGCTTTTTAACAGACTTTTTAACATGTCAATATTTTTACTTTGATAAATATTAGAAGACCTCAAAAAATTCTCCTTATCTTGTATAATCTATTCTTATTAGTGGCTGAAATATAGTTCTATGTGTAGAATGGTTCATACTGATTTAGATTGGGAAAGTTCAAGTCTTAGATTATATGTTTTGAGACATCAGTTTATCTGTTTGTAATTTTTTGGGTGGTAAAAGTTTATAATTTTTAAACTTTTTGGAACAGAGACAGTTGCCATATATCTGTGAACAAAATTCTGTGTAACAGAACTTAAATTTTTGTTCAGTTTTCAGAGCAATACATTTTGTACTGTACTTTTAATAAATGTCATGTCTAAACTGTATTACCTGAGTGATTTTTTCCTACTTAATCTAAGCCAATGTAATTTTTAAGTGATTAAGCAGGAATGTCAGAAAACCTATGAGTTATTCATAAAAGAAATATGAAGAGTCTGTTTGTATAAGAACATACCATACCCTACCTGGTTTTATTCTGGCTAATAGTAATGAAGATAGAAATCAGATACAAAGTCCTTCTGTTGCTGGATCAGAAAGAGACAGATGCAAGAGCAGTTTCAAAAACTGTGCTGAGAGCTGATATGAATGCATGCAAGCTTGCAGAGGCCAAACTAAAAAAAAATTTTAAAAGATATTTTCCAGAGGCAGAAATTAATAAGATTAATAAAGACTTAAAAGAAATAATAAGACTGAGGTTTGAAGAACCTAAATATATCATGCTATTTGAATTCTCCTCTTATTCCAAGATATCTTAAAATGAAGAATATTGCTTATTATAAAGACTGCCAACAACAAAAGGCTCTAGGAGAAAAGGAAACACAAAGGTATACCCTTATTCATGTAGTTTTGAATGGCTAAAAAAGATAATCAAAATTTGTGTTACCATCATAGCCAGTATAAAATTACCAGTAACAATATAGATACTGAGATTTACCAATAAAATACATTTTTTCATTCTTTGAAGTTCTTAAAAGATTAGATAATTAATTAAAGGGTTGACATGTTATTCAGGATTTACAAAATATTTATCACAAAAATATGTTGGAATTATATTTCTAATTTTATAGAAGAAGTGTGGTCTAAAGAGATAAAATCAGAATTTATTTAGCATTTTTAGGATACATTCTGTAGACAGTTTCTGAATGCTTTGAAGTAGGTTAACATATTTGTATTTTGAAACTTATTTTAAGTAAGCAAAAACTGAACTTAAAGAACTAGCAACTGAACTTAAAAATCATATATATTCTTTAAATAGTTAATCTAATTGTAGTCTATTTTATGATCGGCAGCTTCAGCAAAAAAGGTAAAGAGTAGTTACTGATGCTGAAATGTCTACTTGTCTAGAGGCCTGTTAAGTAGGAAGATAGAGAAAAAAATTGTAAATCTATGGCAAAATAATTTTTCAGGTAATAAAAATTTTATAAATTTTCAGAGAAATTAATTTAGGCATAATTGTAATGAAGGATTGCAATTTCTTGTCTTGTATAAAGGAGAGGATTTCAGAAGCAGGTTTCCATATAGAGATAGGAGTTTAACTATTTAACAATAAGTTTAGTATAATAGTCTTTCTTTGAAGTATATTTTTTACTTTTCCTTTTTGCTTTGTAACATCTGTATCTCATATATGTACCTAAAAGGTTAACCTATACCTATCTTCATTGTAAAATAATTATTTCTTTTGTCAGAACTCATGTTTACCTGTAATAATTGCTTCCTTGATTGCTAATGGAGAATGTTAGTGTGCATTTGATACACATATAAAATATATTGAAATAAATTACTCTTTCATAGTGTTTAAACACATAGCTTTGAATACCCTTAACAGCTTTTAGCTGGTCAGGTAATTTTAATTTTTTGTTGTTGTTTTTTCCCTTCAGTATTGCTAAACAAGTCCTTTTTTCCATTTCTCCCCTATTACTTCAGGGAAGAAACACGTAGGGTTATTGACTGTGTCTTGGAACAGGGCAAATTAATTCCTAATAAATAAGACATAAAATGTCTCTTCACATTTCACACTTTTGAGACCTGACCAAAAAAAAAAAAAAAAAAAAAAAAAAAAAAAAAAAAAAAAAAAAAAAAAAAAGAAAATCCAACATATAACAAAACAGAAGCAAAACAATGAGTTGTCATTCCAGCTACTGATAAAATTTGTAGCCCTTCTCCACTCCACTAGCCAAGATACATGTCAATCTTAGTATGAAGACAGGAGATACAACTTTCCTCTATTTATTAAAATTCAACTATACAAGTCCTAGGCTGTACTTCAACTTTTCATTCCTTTCATAATTACAAACCCATAACTTCCCAACCATATTTTCTGTTTCTGATATATGGAAATTTTGTGCAATAATTTATGTTAAAAATATAAAAGGAGTAAAGAGACAAAAGAATTCCATCACACTAAGCAGATAGAGTTCAGCAGAGTCTATTCAGCTCTAAATACTGACCTACTGCAAAGGCACAACATCAGAAACCTATTGTTGAGACAGGAAGCCTGACAAGATGGCTCTCCTTGGAAAAAGAAATGGTAGGGAAAGTATATTTTCTTCTTCCAAATTTTAAGTGACTTTTTCTCCCTTTCTCCTCTTGCTTTAGTCAACTGTGAAGTAGTGTGATTTTTATGCCTAGTAAACTAAGGGATTACGAAAGGCTATGCAACATCAAATTGCATTTCTGTCTTTTACATGTGGGATGTGTTTACCTTCCCTATTAGAATCACTGCAAACACTGTTACAGACTGAGACAAGAGAAACTCTTCACTGGATTTACCTATGTGTGCTTTCTTGGGTAAGTTGAAAAGATGGGGAGTCTGGAAATAGATGGATTGCATAATTGACACATAAACACTCTTTGAAGGTTATGGTTGCATTAGGACTGAATTTATACTGTAAGCCAAAATAGCAAATTCCCAGCCCAAGGTGTGTTAGAGAGCAAAAAACCTTGGGCACCAAGATCAGTTATGTCTGAAGTGTGGCAACAACTTCTTTAAAATAGAGAACTACATACATCTAGTCCTTAAATCCATCCCATAGATTCTGACACACCTCTTTTATTTTCGAGTCACAACTCTCATGCATTTGCAATGCATTTATACCAAAAAAAAATGTACAAGTTATTCAAGATTAGCATTCTGTTATGCTACTTTTTAATTTTTTTTTTCACTTTTTGAAACATTGTGTTTGGGGGTGTGGGATGGTGGGTGTATTTTATAGTATACAAGAAAACTGAATATACTGAATATACTGTATTCAGTATCTTATCACAGTTATTTCTGTGGCCTGTCTTTTTCACTGAAAATACACCAAAAATATATATATATTTTGTATGACAGTCATCACAATCATTGGATAGTTCCTCTAAGTTCCAATAAGACTTATGCAAATACATCATGGCTGTAGTTTAATCCCAGCCAGAAATTGAGTACCACACAACCACTCTGGCACTTGCTTCTAGTGAGAAGAGGGGAGAGAATCAGAAGAATAAAAGTGAGGAAACTTTTGGGTTGAGACCAAAACAGTTTAAAAGGTCAAGCAGAAGCTGCATGTGGAAACAAAGCAGAACAAGGAATTCATTCACCCTTCCCATGGTCAGGCAGGTGTTCAGCCATGACCAGGAAAGCAGGGCTCCATCACACGTAACAGTGACCTGGGAAGACAAAAAACATTATTTTGAGCATGTTAGCCTTAATTCTTTTGGACCCAGCATTATGTACAGAGCACATTATATGGTACAGAATATCCCCAGGGGCATTTAGGATTAGTTGTTCTGTCTCTGTCCCCTCCTAATTTCTTTGCTCCCCATCTCCTCACTGGTGTCATGGCATGAGAAGCAGAAAATGGCTTGACTCTGTGTCAGTGCTGTTCAGAAAGAATGAAAACATCCCCGTGTCATCAGCACTGTTTTCAGCACAAATCCAAAACACAGCCCCATAGCAGCTACTGTGAGGAACATTAACACTATAACAGCCAAAGCCAACACAGGGTTTGCACAAAGCCAACAGTGCTTGCACAACCCGTCAGGAATTGCACAGAGGTACATGCTTTTGAATGCCAAAGCAAAAATTATAGGAATGTAAATTTGCTGAGAGTTTTTTATTTTAAACACACAGAAGAATAACCAATTTTAAAGCAATATTGAACATACTGACCAGAAAAAACACACAAACAAACAAAACAAAAAAACCCCACCCACAACACAGAACCTGTAAGCTATGATTTGCCCTTGAACTTACATAAAATTTAAAGTATTTTCTGAAGTAAAAGAAAAGAAAATTGTTTGAAAGCGTTGTGAGACTTTTATTTCAATTTTTTTTTGAAAACTAATGTATTTTTCTGGCTCAACCACTAGAATTTTTAAACATTTATATTATAATAGATATTTTTAAAAATAACTAGTCATTAAGAACTCTTATTCTTGAAACACAGTAGTTTCTTTAAGAAAATATGCAAATAAATAAATATAGATTAATATATTACTAGAATAGAGTAAAGATTAAACCTGGTGTTCTTTCCAAAATGATAGATAATGAGACTGTTCAATTCTTCCATTCAAGTTAATGTACATCTGACCTGATGAAATCTGCTCTCTGATCTTGTTACCACAAAGACGAGATATTTTGAAATGGACTCCCTGTATGTGGAAAGGGCAAAGTAATGTGTGCCAATGGGAAAGAAGTGAGGTGAGTTCAAATTTTCTAAGGCATAACACAAATTCATTATGATGATTTAAATTGATTTTATCTTTATTATTTGTGCTGTTCCTTTTAGCACTTCATAGCTCCAGAAATTTTATGAAAAAGGATTCAGAAATAATTAAATTCTCATATTGTAGTAAATTTTTATAATAATAATTTTAAACAACTGATATTTAGGGGTTATAACTTGGAAAAAAAATGCCTGCTGGAGATCTGAAGTCTCAGCTTTCCAACTACCATCACAAAGCTGAATGAGTCTATGCCCAAAGAAATCTTACTCAAGCAGATGCTGCCAGAACATCAGAAATGCAAATCTTCCTGCCAACTCAGCTTCAGGATTCAGATTCCTTGCATATCCTAAAAAGAAACCCTCTCTCCATGGAGTATCCTGGCTAAAGATAGACCTAGTAGGTGATGAGGTATCCAGTTTCATGGCTGAGAGCTGACATTTTCAGACTGCCAGAGACATAGGCTTGTTGGCAAGAAATCTCATCTTGGGAAATCTGCCTGGTTTCTGACAAAGATTCAAAAGAAAAATCAACACTTTCCTGCAAAAAATTCACAATTTTATTCATAAGTATTCAAATTAAAAGATATCTGAAAAAAGTTCCACAAAGATACGCTCTTTTAGAAAGCTTCCTAAATATGACTTTGTCAAGGCTGCCACTCTGAACTGTATCCTTAACATTGACTCAATTAAATAACTTTAATGAGTTTATCTTACTTCACAGATATGTCTCAAATTTTGCATTTCCAATTAAGATACCATTTATCTAGAATTATCCTTTAACCAGGTCTGTGGTGATAACTCGCAATTTTTTGGTTTTTAGAAAGGTTAAGAGTTCAGGCTTTTTGTGTTTTCATTATTACTTCTTTGGAAAATTACATGGGACTGTTCAATTTTTATAAGTATGTAATCAAGCCATTGGCAAAATAAAATGCCTTCAATTAATAAATTTTTCCCAGTATTTTATACATTAGACTATATAGATACCATTGGTGGCTCTCTTAACATCTGTCTCAGTTTTTGGTGGAGAAATGTATCCAGTTTGATCAGCTCAATTTGAACAACATGTTTTGGGGGAGAAAACAAAACAGAATCAAGAACAGCCAGCATAGTCATTCCAGAATTACTAAAAAATAATTAGATCAACACTGTGTAGATTTCACACTTCTCTCAAAGTAAGGGGCAAAGTAACTCTACAACAACTGTCTAGATTTTTCAGACAAGATAAAAGTCAAAACTGAAATTCTTCCCATGTTGGAAGAAAATGTTTCCCAGTTTTATAGCAGATGTATTTACATTAGGTAGAAGTGGGTGAACTTTTGAATTGGAGAAATCTGAAACCAAGAAAATCTATAGATAGACTTATAAATACTGATTAAAAAAAATTACCTGTGCTGACCTTTGTAATTTCCTCTTCATCTCTGATTTTGTGAGCCTTTAAGACTTGATCCCTTCCTAGTGCTAGATGAATTTAACATTATTTTAAGAAAATGTATTAGCATTGGCATGTTTCAAATGCTCCTAGACCATCAGATATAATGAAATCCTTGTAAATATATTAAACTCCAAACTTTGAAGATCAAAGACTAAAAACCATATATAAACTACATAACTAGCTCAAAAGAGAACATAAAATGTGTGTCACGTCATGCTAGAGGTAACATGCTTCTAGATGATTTATGTGTCCCTTTTATTGAAGAAATTAATTTGAAGTTATAACTTTAGCCTTTGTGCAGCATATATGATATAGGAAACTTAGCAGAGTGTGGAAAATCTATGATTTTTATCAGTACATTTAAGTGCACTAATTATATTATTTAATCTAAAGCTTTATATTTGCTTAGGCACTCGTTGAGTGTCGCGGTGTGTGACTCTCTCCAGTCCCAGGGCACACAGCGGCCAGGGGTGCAACACCTTCCCCCTGGGGACTCCGATGTTCTCGGCAGTGTCTATTTCGGAAGCAGAGATGTAGTGGAGGCGAGACAGGTCTTGGGGTGAAGAGGTTTATTAAGGAGATGAGCAACTAAAAGACAACACCCCAAGAAGCCCCGAGCAGGGCTTGGGCAGTGGGTTTTATACAACAAGCTTAGGGGAGGGGTAAAGGGAGCAGTAAATTTGAAGCAACCAATTAGGGTCTGTATCTAGGGTGTTGCATCCGCGGGTAAAACTAACAGAAACCAATCCAGGATGTGTGGGATGGGTTTACACAAGGCAGGAAAGATAATAGACAGATAACTGAAAGTCACATAACATAACAGGTGCACGCATAACTTAAAGAAACTGAAGGAGACAAAGGAATACTAATGAGGGGGATAGGGGTACATAGAACTAAATTAAGGGCACATAAAGAAGGAAAATGGGGTATGCAAAACTGAGTTATTACAATAAATGTGAAATCATAATAAACTAAAAATAATGCACCGCCACAGTTGAGCAGAGACTGTATTAAAATTATAGAGTAAA
Source organism: Prinia subflava (assembly GCF_021018805.1). Classification (NCBI taxonomy): domain Eukaryota; kingdom Metazoa; phylum Chordata; class Aves; order Passeriformes; family Cisticolidae; genus Prinia; species Prinia subflava. The sequence continues at coordinate 19,165,072 of NC_086253.1, read as the reverse complement.
TTATTTATTTCATGATTTCACCTCTTTGAAACACTGTATTCAATGCTGTTTCCAAAACTGGTGGCTGAAATATGCTTCATGATAATTATAATGCTACTGCTTGTTTTCCTGACTCTGGCCTTCAACTTCACCTGACAATATCAATTCCATCTTGAGTTGCAAAAGACATTTCTGATACTTTTTTTCTCAATGGGAACTGACAGGGGAAAAAAAATAATTGTAATTTGGATCTTTTTTTTTTTGGACAGATTTTATTTTCTTCTTTCCCAGTAAAGAATGACTATGTAAAATATTGATGTAGTGTGTTTTCTGTTCTTGGATGCCAGTAACTCACCAAAGCCTTCTCATGTGGACAGGGGAGAGAAAATGGAACAGAAATCCTACCAGAAAAGTCCTACCTGCTTCTATTGAACTTCTCTCCCCATGGGTCTGCCAGGACCCTGCTCCAGCACAGGCTTCCCACAGATTCACAGCCTCCTCTCAGGCATCCACCTGCTCCAGCATGGGTGTCCTCCATGGGCTGCAGGTGGATCTCTACATCCCTGTGTTCCTCCTTGGGCTGCAGGTGGATCTCTACATCCCTGTGTTCCTCCTTGGGCTGCAGGTGGATCTCTACACCCCTGTGTTCCTCCATGGGCTGCAGGTGGATCTCTACACCCCTGTGTTCCTCCTTGGGCTGCAGGTGGATCTCTACACCCCTGTGTTCCTCCATGGGCTGCAGGTGGATCTCCACACCCCTGTGTTCCTCCATGGGCTTCAGGGGCACATGGTCTCACCATGGTCTTCTCCAAAGGCTGCAGGGTAATCTCAGCTCCAGTTTTTTCTTTGGCACCCTTTCATGAACTCTGTTACTATATGTTTCTTTTGGGTGCAATTTAATCTTCATTTAAAGTGACCATTAGGATAAAATGGTAAAAATCTTTCCAAAAAGATTATAATAATTTGTGTGTTCATCCAGTCAAGTATTTCAGTGAAGGTAAACATTGCCTACTTCTACATGTAAAAAAGAACCTCTGAATTTTTTTTGTGCTCTGGCAGGTGATCCTGATCATTTAAAGACAACAAACAAACAAACAAAATGGCTTATATCTACTTATAAGAAACTGAGTATCTTTGATTATATTGATTTTTATGATAAACTATATTTGAAATTCCACACATTTTCCATTTAATATTTGGCTGAAGTATTATCACTGCATGATATATATTCTTATTTTAAAATCAGAATCCTGAATTTACTATTTGGAATCCAAACGGTTTCATGCTGGATGACAGTTAACACCTGTACTGTCTTTCCTTCCTCCAGTGCCCTGGAGGAAGGAAAGAACAGAATCAAAGAACCAGAGAATGGTTTGGATTTGAAGAGACATTAAAGATCATCTAGTTCCAAGCCCTCATGATGAACAGGGACCTCTTCCACTGGACCACACTGCTCAAGACCCCATCCAGCCTGTCCCTGAGCACTTCCAGGGATGGGGCATCAACAGCTGCTCAGTGCAATCTGTTCCAGTGCCTCCCCCGACTAGCAAAGAATTTATTCCATGTGCATAACCTGATATGCTTGGAAACAAGGTTCTGGTTATGGAAACAAGACTAATAAATGCATAAAACACTAACTTTTTGATATTATAGCAGTAGCATGTGGACAAGCCAGCAGTGTCCTCATGGGAATTTGACAGAAACAAAAAATCAAATGCCAGCATTTTATTGTATTTTGAGATATTAATTCATTTTAGTAACTAATTGTTTCTTCATAATATACTACTGATAAGACACTTAGAAAAGTTTTTTTTATATCTTTAAAAATACAGTGGCTCAAGATTTATTTGTCTGTGAGTGTCTAACATAGGATTACTAAAAAGACAATTTGTTTCACAACACTTTTGGAGGTGATAAATTTAACTAGCTTATCAAAGGACTTATTTGATTAATGTTAACACGTCAGTTGGTGTCATTCTGGTGTTGGTCGAAGACCTAATGAAGGAAATACAAAGTCTTGATTGAAGAACAGTTGCAGGCTTGGTTAATATTAAGAATCACCAGTATGAAGTTTGTGTTACGGTGTTACATTTCTGCCACTGTGTACATTTTGTATTGTGTGATTTATGTGTGTGACTGGAAATGTGATTTGGAGTTGTTTGTTAAAAATAATGGAACTGAATAAAAAATTATATTATATATATATATATATATATGTGCATACACTTGAACTGCAAAAGTGTTTATTTTAGTGCACCATTTCTTAAAAGAGAACAGAAAAAGCTGAATGTAGCATTTCTATGTATCTCCTCAAAAAATTTAAAATTTTCTAATTATTTATGCCTCTTTGCATGTAAAGGTTATTCTTTCAGCACACTTTTTTTAGTGATACAAGGCAAGCCAGTCAATCTCCTCTCCCTTCCTGTAAGTCTAAGTTTGATTTTAAAGGAATCTTTCAACACCATGAGTGACAATATGGTACATTTTATTTTGGATAATGTATGCATGTGCCTTAATATTAATGCTGTAGAATACCCTTCCTGGTGCCTTCCAGGGTTTATGTCTGTACATTTTATAGTTGGTATCTTGCCAACATTGCAATGAAGCATCATAAAATAAATAGAAATATTTTTGATTAATTCTGTTTATTATTGGATTTCCAGCCTGTATGACCAAAAATTTTTAGATATTGGGAAAGTCATTATGAAATAAGACTGCTGTGCATGTAAAACTCAGTAGGTCTTTCAATAAGCTAGTAAAATTATGAAACTCTTTTTAGACTGCATTTTTGTCCTAGTAAATAATACTGAAACAGAAATCTTCTAAATACTTACAGAAAGGCTTTTTAAAAAAAATCAATTATTAATTGCAATGCAAATGAGATGTTAATTTATCTTATTGTAGGAAAAAAGATCGTTTGGGGCGTCTGACTTCTCAAAAGCTGAGAATTGGGTAATTTAGGACATCAAAATATTAAAAAAAAAGCAAACGAAGAAAGAAAAAAGAAACCAAGAAAGGATGATAGGTCATCTTCTTCTTTTATACTAAACCTGTTTATGCAGCACAGTAATTTAAATCCACATGCACTTAATAATCTTAACAAGACTAGTTTTCTAAACAATAATACTGGAATGGAAATAACATTTGAAATGCATACTATTTCTTTTTACTGAATCATAATAGCAGTTAATTTTTAGTAACAATGGGAGAGCTAGTGCAGAGCTTCTGAAGTGGTGTATGGAGTGTGTGCCTATAGGGCTGTCTGAGTATGGGACAAGGGGAAAAACTAAATGTTTCTCTAAGCAGAGCTGGTCATTTGATGATTCATAAGCCATGGAAGTTTAGAGGCAATCAGATACAGAAGGGACAGTGGACCTTCTTATTCTTGTTACTGTTTTGAAGTTGCAACTGTTCCAATAATGTTTTAAAGAAATATCTCAAGGAAATATGAGAAATTAGGAAAATTTTCAAATGTCTCCATATCAAAAACAAATGCAAAAATTCATTTGTCTAAAATATCACTAGATGGTTTCTAGTAGTGAGAAGAACATTGGAAAATAATTCTTTTCTCAGTTCTCGGAAAATTCACTCTCTTTTAGAGCATTCAGTGAGCTTTGAATGTGAAATTACAGCATATCCTTCTTCAAACTGATCCATCTAAAAATATATATGTTATTTTTCTGCTGCATTAGATGTTATTCTCCCACTTTAAAACCCAAAAGATTTTTATTCTTTAGCATATTGTCATATTGGTTTTCTGTGGGTTTTTTTTTTTTTAACTAGGAAAAATCTTTATTTTTTCACATTTTTGGGTACTTTCCAGTACTTTGATTAGTTTTAATATATTGTGGCACTGTATGCTTCAATCAGCTTTTCTTTGGAGGTATTAAACAGTTGCAGCTCTTAGTGATTTTTGCTAAAGAAAGAATATTGTAAAAGTATATCTAATGTATTCTTTCTGTCACTGTTTTGGGAGGGAGAACTGCTATGAAGACAGTTAAATTACTCTTCATATATAAAAGCCTGATTTTGAAAGAAGTACCAAATGCTTTTAGGGCTTTCTAATATACCAGTCACTATGATGACTGAGTTTTATGGACCTTTATGAGAGTTTTAAATTTCTGTGTCACATCCATTTTGGAGATATGTTTTTGCATACCAAAAGTTTCAAAATTTTAGGTTTCTTGGTCCCTTTCTTGATATTTCTTCATTATGCCAAAAATGTGCAAGCTTTTCAATGTAATCTGAGCGAGTCACACAGTGACTTCTCTGCAAAATTGAATCTTGCAAAGATTAAATATCTACTCTAATATGCCTTCTTCATGAAGTTTTCTCCTCCCTAACACATTTCACAGACTGTACTTTTTAATCCATGCAGATTAAGGGACCCTCAGCTTGTTCTTTGTAATCATGACATTGTTTATCATTCCATGATTCTGACCTCTAAGTTCATATTGAGGGGAAAAGAAATGGAGAGGAGAAACAGAATAATCTGAGGTTTCATTTCTGTCATAAAACATGCAATAAGATAGTGTCACTGAATATGCAGGAGAAATAGAAACTCTCCAACATCTTTTAAGTGTTAGAGAATTAGGCATTACTTTATTCTGGCCAGCATGTGCAAAGGAAATCATTCCATCCATTCCTGCCCACATTGTGCAATGGAAATCATTCTATCACGTGTGGTTCTTTACCAAACTTTTCTCATATTCATCTATAAAAAACCCAAAGAAATTCTCAGTCATTGGTTCTCTATTACACAATTCTTTGTATTCAATCTCCTATTGGTTATTTATCCCTTCACTTTCAATGTTAATTTGGTCCTCATTTTTTGGCTCTGTTACTGATCTTTTAGAGATGGACTGAAGAGTCAGAATGTCTCTGACTGCACCAGGGGGTTTGTTAGTGTCTGTTTATCTCCTCTCTATCTCCTGGCTGCTCCCAATCTGTAGATGTTAAACTGTTAGATATTAGAATCTTTTTTGTTGATTGAGGCTCATGAAAACTCACCCAGGGAAACTTAAATCCTCAGTAAACAGAGTCTTTTGAAGAGAAACTTCAATTCCCTTCCCTCTGGGCAAAGGCAAACTAAGCCATGACCAAAGTTAAAAAAAAAAAATTTAAAAGTTGTATAATTTCCAGAAATAGTATATTAAATATCTTTTAGAGATATCTTAGCAAGAAAAGATTGCAGAATTTTAAGAAACCTGGTATACATAGCAATTCTTCACGAAGGCATTGCCATCTAGCACACAGTACTTTATAACAGATGGGACAAACAGGTTAGAGTGAGGTGTGGGACAGGGTGTTCAGACATTTATAGCCAGTGATAGAAGCCACATTATATTTCTTTTTGCCATTGTCAGGTTGTAATTAATTAATAATTTGTTTCAATTTTTGCTTTCTCAAATACTGAATTGAGTAACAATATACAGTTTACAACTTCATAAAACTGGTAGGTGAAGTAGAAAGTTATTAAGGTCTCTTTAAATATATGTAAATATCTGTTCAAAAGATACTTATAGTTCAGGAAGGGCAGATAACTAGAAAAGGAATGCCTGAAGCAAATTAAATTCAGAGTAGTTTTGAAACAAAAGTTGGAAACCCTGCTTAATTTTAAAAGAGATAGAATTTTAAAATAGGCTTCAAATTGGTTAATTAATACTGTATAAATAATCGTCACTGAGACTCTCTTTTTTTTTCCTGAAAGAGTCCTGCACAAATTAAAATTGCTCCCCCATTATCTGCATCTCATCTCCTCTCAGAGGCAGAGTAAAGGTAAAAAATTCTTACTGAGTCCTTAGGGTTCAATTCACCTGAAAAGTAGTCATGACCTTCTGTACTGAGCAAGTCTATAAAAAAGCAGCAGGTGGTGTCTCTGGGCCAGTTTGACCTATCCAGATGCAAGGTTATTTGACATGCACAGTGCACTTCTGTTATGTCGATGAGGGCAATCTCATCCTTCAGAGGGGAAAGGGAAATGACAACTGTGTTGTAGGTCACCAAAGAAATAGTTTTACACATGTTCTTTAAGGAAACTTCATTGAATTATTTAATGGAATAAATGGAACCTAGAGCATGTCCACAACAACAACAAAAAAATACTGCCTTAGTTTATAAAGATTCTAGCTCCAATAGAGAAATCAGTATCTTTTTAGTTTAGTCACCATTTCCTTAAGTTTACTGGGCAGGAAGCCTTAGTTCTCAATCAGTGGAAGTTCTTGACACGTAAATATAGACAAAGAGACATAGACATTTTTGGGAGCTTTATATAAACTTTTCTTTGTTCTGAGCTGGTAATCTGGTAGATGTTTTTGAATATAAAATTTTCTTTGTTCTGAGCTGGTAGCCTGGTAGATCTTTTTGAATAGCATCCAGCAGCTTTGTTCTGACAAAACTGTACACTTCTCTCCTTAGTGTTGCTTAGGTTGAGCCATTATCTTCAGAAAAGAAGGGCAAGACCAACAAGCTTCCTCCAGTGTAAGAGTAGGAGACAGATGAGTTTCATAGGAAAGAGTATAGTGGAAAATTTCTGATAGAAGAGTAGGAGCTGGTATTAATAAAAAAGGAGGAATTATTTCACTACTTGGAAGGAATTCTTGAAGAAGTTTGGTATTCAGCTAGTGTTTGGCTTCTATAGATCTATGGTTATTGCCCTTGTGCTGTCAAAGCACAAACTAACTTGTGGGAATTGGATTGTGTATTTTCATGTTGCAGTTGAGGAGATAATAAAGAAGCTTATAAAATCAAATAAGAATATCTGCTAAATTGTGTTTAGGGTTTGATTAGGTATATTGTCTCTATTTCTTTTTTTTTACTTTTATTGATAAAAAAATAATAAGCAAAGACCTTAAAAGAAGTTTATATTTTTTCTATTTCCATCAGTGATAATTACTTTGATAATTATGGTAAACAAATTCAATCCTATGATCAGCTGTAGTGTAAAATATAAGGGATTATTGATCAGAGTCCAGGTCAGAATAATTATTATAACCCATTACCAAACAATATATTTCTAAATAATCTCTTAGTTGCTTCAGACAAAATCATGTTCTGCACGAATGAATTTATTTTTAACAATAATTATGTATTCTATAATCTGTTTTCTATAGAACAAAATATTTCAGAAGTTATTGAGCCCATTATTTTTCTTCCTGTGTTTTTGTTTGTTCTATTTCTATAGAGAATAAAGTAAAAACATAAAAAGAATCATTTTCAGGATGTGAAAATAAAACATACTGGCATTTTCAAATGGAGTCAGTCTATTGAGAAAGTAAAATATTTTGATATTTTCAGAATATTACCCTAATTTTTAAAGCAGGTCAGATGAAATTATTTACTGAGTTTAATTTATTTCTTAGACAAGTCCCACTAACTTCTGGCTCAGTAGCTTTGCTTCTTATAAAACAATTAATATAAATTTAAGCTTAAAAACCTAGATGTAAGTATATCTTTATTCAATTTTAGAGCATAGCAACATTTTCATATTCGTATTCGTTTCAAAAGTACAGAATCTCAGAATCATGAGTAGGACTGGGGAGGACTGCAGTGGGTCATCTGGTCCAACCTCCCTGCTCAAGCAGGGCCATTCTAGAGCACAGGGCACAGGATTGTATCCAGGTTGTTGTCAAACATCTCCAGTGAGGGAGATGCATGTTAAAGAACATGTGTAAAAGCATCTCTGGGCAACCTGTTCCGTGTGTGATCACACACAGTAAAAGCTCTTCCTCATGCTCAGGTGGAACTTCCTGTGCATCAGTTTCTGCCTGTTGCCTCTTGTGCTGTTGCTTGGCAGCACTGAGCAGAGCCTGGCTCCCTCCTCCTGCCACCCTCCCTTCAGACACTGACAGACATTGATGAGATCCCCTCTCAGCTGTCTCTTCCCAAAGCTGAACAGGCCCAGCTCCCTCAGCCTGTCCTCGTAACAGAGATGCTCCAGGCCCTTCATCATCTCTGTCACCCTTCCCTGGACCTGCTCCAGGTCTCTCTTGTCCTGAGGAGTCCAGGATCACCTCCCTCTACCTGCTGTCAGGGCTCTCCCTGATGCTAATAGACCAGTACAATAATTACAATTGTGACTACAATGTCCCCCTGGTTACTATTTAAATGCTGATTTTATCTTGTTTTAAAATGTCAGAATTAGCAAAATGTTTTATTCCTAGATATTACTAATGTTTAGCAGAGAAAAATATACAGGAATGTTAATAGAGTAGAAAATTTAATATTTGTCAACATATAAAAATATTTTAATATAAATCTTATTTCTTCAAAGAGCCTTTAGGAAGACTTATTGAATGTAGTGTGAGTCTTTACCATACTTTAAAATCTAGAGCACATGCATCATTATGGACCAAAATGTGAAGTACTAGGCTCATCATAAAACAGTGGAGTACTGCACAGCACAGCACTGGTTGAGCTTGACATGTGAAATGTAGGCTCCTTTTGTAACTTGATGACTGCTTCTATTTTTAGTAAATAGAATTTAAGCACCTGCTTTGCTCCCTCATAATTTCAGCATCTCTGTAAGGTTTCTTGTGCTTTGTGGTTCAGTTAGAAGCACTAGTGACAGTCTCTGACTGCTTCATTTATCACTGTAAATTCTGTTCTGCATTTGGAACTGATTGTTTCAGAGATGCAGCCTACTTTGAGTTCACTAGGCAATTTTATGCATTGTCTAAAATGTCTTGCTTCATGCTAATAATAAAATCTTTTTGTAAGATATTTATCAAGGTCTAAGTAATAAAACAGTTTGGAGTAGGCTTCAGACCCTAAATTAAGATACATGTCCTTTTTCAACAGAGACTTAAAGCCCTATATAGTGTTCCTCTAAGGAGCCTCTCAGTTGTTTGAACTGTAGTGGTTAATTTGCAGCAGAAGTCAGAATTTCTAAATTGTAAAGGAGAAACATGCACTACAGGACTGACTGTTAATAAAACTCCTAATATGCTCCTTCTTCACAAAAATGAAGGATTTCTTATAACTTAATTGACTTTGTCATCTTTTTAAACTTCTCTGGAGACTGCTTTTAAACCTTGAAATTTTGCCTGCAGGCTGCTACAGAGACTGTTCTTTGTATATTACATACCACAGAAAAAATACATATTTTTTTTAAAATGTATAATGCAGCATTTTGTGCTGAGGTGAACATTTAGAAATATCACACCAATAATGATTCAAAGTGGGAGAATTTTACAGTCTGCAAGGTTTTGGATATGGGAATTTAAATTCATTAACCTTGAAGAAATCTATTTTAAATTCTGTCATTAATTTCACAAGCCAGTCATTATAATTTTCAATGCTATGAAGGGCCTTTTCAGTTGGGTATTACAAGAAAAAAAGATGGATCCTTCTTACTCACTGCCTTTCCTTGAGCCCCAGTTTTGTAAAAAATTTGTGTTTATGATGCATATGATGTTTATGTGGTCTAAAAGTTAGTTTGCCCGTTTGAACAGCAAATACCAATATATATTAAAGAGGGAGGATTTAAGACTGTTTTTAATGTTAAACTTCTCTGACCCATTTTTACTTATATAAAGTAATATAATATATTACTTAATATTACATTAGTAATATTTTTATCTCTGATGGCAGTTAACTGTTGATTTCTTTGGCTTTAGGTTAGCAGTACTGATATTTACTATGGAAGCTCCAAAGTTGTGTTGATTTTATCTTGAAAAAATTTTCTTTAATTAATAGCTCATTATCAAGCTATTGTGGAAACAGTCTCTCTGTGTGATATATCCTTAAAAATTAATGACAGGATAAAAATTCCAGTAGCAGGAACTTGACCTAAATTTGTTCAAGTCAGGAACAGGAAGAGCAGCTTGAATATCTTTCCATATACTGTCTTTTTCCTGATGTCAGAGTGGTTAGATTATGGATGAAGAACTAAGTTAATTCTGGGGTTCACCAGTACACAAACTTCAGAACCAGCTGTAAGTGTTAATGAATGACAGTAAGTTCAAATGAAAATGGAACTGCTAGGTTTAACATGTAGGAAAATATTTCTTTTTAGAATAAAGGTCAAATTTTAGAAGAGCTTAGCTTTATTAATCTTTAATCCAAAGCATCAGACTGTGTTCTGGAAGTAAAAAGAAATAATAAAGTGGAATTTATAGTGGAAGGTATAGGTGTTAAAGACAAAATACTTCAGTACTTTTTGGGAAGTCTGTAGTGTCCTACAGACTTTGGAAAAGACCAAAAAAAAAAGTTAAACTACAAATTTCCCTTTTTTTACCCCCAGTCTTTTTGTCCTATTATGGGACATGATATGATGTAGTACACCCCTTCCTGTAAAATAATATTTAAGAGCAGTAGTGATAAAGGAATTCTATCAAAAAAAAAAAAAACCCAACAAATAACAAAATTCTTCCCGAGACTGTTATTGCAAGAATGAGATTAGTTCCAAAGAAAAAATGTTTTGCAACTTTGATCAGTCTAATTTACCTGGGCTATCTCCCAAAAATTCCACTGTTTGATTTTCTTTCTATGAATGAGTCCAAAACTTTCCATATTGAAGAGGCAAGGATTAAGAAAAAAATTGAGTAAAAAAATATCCAGGTAAGTTTTTTTTCTTAAAACTCTACAAAACTCCACCAACTTTAACATGTTCCCCCATAACCTGTTTTCTATTTTTCAATGTAAAAATTCTCAAGTGTAAGCTATGAAGTAACAGGATAACAAACATTTCAAATTTCCATACCCAAAAAATAGTTAATATTGAAAAAAGACCACCTGAAAAAATCAAAACTTGAAAAAGAGTAGAGAATCTGAGTAATTCTGAAATGAGGTTGCTTCAATCCTATTAGAGTATTAGCAGAAAACTTCTGATTCTGTAATTCTTGTTATACAATACACATTGATTTGTCTTGTCCTAATGCTAGATTTGCATTATATATACTCTCATAACTTTTATTAAAATTTATACTTAAAATAATATTTTCATTTTCTTTCAGATATTTCCTCAGTTGTTTTTTCATTCCTTTCTGTATTCACATTTTAATTTAGGTACATTTATTATCTCTCTCTTTATTGTTTTTCTCTTCTTGTATCTCAGTAGTCTAACTGAAATCTCTCCTGTATGCAGGTTATTGTAACTGCACTCTCTGATTAATTTAATTTATTATAGTGCAAACGTCCTAGAGCCTTGACTTTTTTCTGTAAATTGAGGTACAACATATATGAATCATATACTTGGAGGGGGTTTTTTATCTGTTATTTGGAAGCTATGGTCAAACAAATTTTCACTGATGGGTTTGTTTTTTCTAGCACATTCCTTTGCATATAATGTGAATTTAACAAAGAGCTAAGGGAAAAGTATGTTAGAAAGCTTGGAAGTAAACCCCCTTTGAAATTCCCTGATCTTACTCATATATAAATGTACGCACATTCGGGAAGGAAAAAATGAGAATTTATTCACTCTGTATGGAATCCAAGCAGTAACTGTGACATTCTGGCATGTGGAAATTAAAACAGTATCTTCTCATTTGGATGTATTACTGGAGTGGTCAACAACTTTGTTTTACCCTATCCTAAATTTCTAAAAAGAGAGAAAATGGTGGGTGTGTGAGACAGCAGTTAGCCTTAAAATGATGTTTAAAACATTTCATAAATCCATATATTTCAAAAACAGTGATCATTTTCATATATGGAATTCTTCAAAGTCTTTTTGTATTTTTTTCTGATTGGTAGCATATCATTTTGACTTATGAAAATTTAGATTTAGCCTTTTTCCTCTTTTCAGCTAAATATTGGGTGCTCATCTATTTTTTATTGTTAGTTTCTTTCATTCCAAGGAGGAAAAGGAAGTCACTTTCTATGTCTGTAAAATCAGTAGTCCTTCAGAAGGATTCTATATTTTTGCTTGCTCAGTTTAAAAGTAACATATCGAAAAAGCCTACAAGATCTACAAAACCAATGGTTATATCAAACCATTATTTGCTTATCTTTATCTAGATGCAAGGGTGTAAAGCTTGAATATGCCCAGGTATGCAGATAAAATGAAGGAAGAGCCACACCCAGACCTGTGAGCTGACTGACTGTACTCTAGGGAAAGAGTGGGAGGAGAAAGACACAGACCTGCAGCTTCAGAACAACTCCCTTGCCCTGGTAGACTGGGAAGGAAGAAGAATTTAAAGTGGTGCCAGAGCGAGCCAAGCCTGAAATGCAGGTCAGCATCAAAGGAAAGCAGCAGGCAGTAAGAGCTGGAGACTCTTTCCCAAGAGGAATGGAGACCCCCATCTGCCAGTCATGTTTGCTCTTTACAGAGACTTGTTGCTTGCCTGAGGCCCAGACACCAGATGATGTGGAGAGACTGACGGGATGTGTCCAGCCCTGGGATTATTTTCTGTGGCTTTTCATACACATGGACACTGGTGGTACTGTGAGTGGAGATGTCAACCACATCAAGAGTTGTTTCATAGGCATAATAACCCACGCCATTTCTCCTCAATCTTGATGGTTAAAGAGAAAGGCTTGATTGAGAGCAAATGGGTACTGCAGATCAATCACTGGTTGCACAGCTGGTGTCATACAGAGATTTGGCTTTTACATCACACTATCTGTTTTGAGGATTGAGGACTGATGGACAGGCCTAGTTCTTAGGGTCAAAATGTGAAAGGAAGTAGCAGTAGAAGTAGAAGGAAAGAAATAGAGGCCCTATTCTCATATTTTGTCATTTTTAAAATGAAAAAATATTAATAACTTCCAAAACAGCAAGGGTTTTCCTGTTTCATTAAAAAATTAATTCCCATTGTATACTTTTAGTATACAATGTAGTTTATATCTTTTCCTTTTTTGTTCCCTTTTTCACATATCTGATGTGGAGACCTAGTCTTCCAATAAATACCTCAACATTAATGCATTTTATGTGTTTTATAAAGATTCAAGGATAATATCACAATTTGCCCTTGATGAATGGTGAGAAAGTCATATGTATTGGTAATTAGTGAAGATTCTTCTTGAGTCTATGGTAATCATAACTGCCTAAGGCTGGATGGTGTGCTGATTATGACAGGAATGTCCTTTATACAAGAAGAGAAGAAAAGCAGTACAGAGATGAGAAAGAATGCAGATTTAAGGAGTTGTAATGACATGAAGGAAGGTGCATGTTTTCATCATTTGACAAGAGGATAGGTTCTTTTTTTATCCTCATCGAACTCACTTTCTCTGCTAATTTGCCAAGGGAGGGTGCTTGAGGGGAGAGTCATTGCATTCCACTCAAGGCTGTGTGGTTCAATTTTTATTCAGGATACTATGGTATTACCCTTTTCATACATATTTAACATCTACATTGCACTACCCATTTAAAAGTAATATATCTGTCCTCTTATTTGTACCCTCTAAAGAAAAATCTCTCTCCTGGACCTCTGAACAATGAAACCCATTGTGAGCTTTCCGTTGCAGAGGCTCTGGCATTGGTGTTCCAACAGAAAACAGAAAATTGGTGCTTAGAAGAGACTGAGGACAAGAAAGCAGTGGGTGTGAGGAGTTATCACAGAACTGATCTGGTATCTACATAACCCTAGGATCTACATAAACTACATTGTATATTCATAAAATTAGACACATTCATTTAACAACTAAAGATAAATGATCATGTAAAAATTGACTGAGCTACCAGAATCAAAGTGATCACTGGTTTGACATCATCAGTGACCTGGAACAAATGGAATACCTCAAGGGTCAAAACTAGGAAATGCTGGGGGGTTTTAAGTGTTCAATATTTTAATGGCCTGGATGATAACAAAGAATTCACTCTCAGCAAATGTGTGAATGTTACTGTATAAGGCGAGTGACTGATATACCAAATGTCAGAGCTAATATTCTGAGGGACCTTTAAAAAGCTGACAACTGAGCCAAAAGAAATCTATTAAATTTCAGCAAGGAGACTGTACATCAGTACAGGTTTGTTTACCAAACAGCTAAATAACAATGTATCATGCATGTAGGTAGGATTCTGTCTTATCATTTCCCTGTCTCCAGTTATATGAAATTTAGAGACTGTGTCAATCAACTGTGTAATCTTTGTGTAAACCTCCTGGAAAATGTTGTAACAGACTTCCAGGAGGAGAACCAGCTCTGGACAAAATAAGTTAACAACATCCTGAAGATTTTGATTTTTTAATTATTTTTTTCTATAGAATTGGAAATACATGTGATATCCCAACTGGTGACTCATATCCATTGCCATCACTGGTTAGAAGAGGCACTGGTCTAAGCTGGGCTTGGGCTTGCAAATTCCTTCATTAAATCTCTAATGCCAGCACTATGATTCAAAGACCACTGAAAGCAGCATACAAGGAATTGGAGTAAATTATATTCCATATTAGCATCAGTTCGTTGTTTATATACATGGTCAGTAAATCTGCAAAAGGTATATAAAAGGTATATAAAAAAGGTATATAAATTTACATTATCTGCACAAGGAGGAACATGATCAGACATTTACTAAGGAATTACGATGTGAAATCAGAACAGTCAAATTACATCTGTACGGCATCTCAAATGTAACATAGTAAACACAGGACTTTTACTGGAAATATTTCTTCTAAGTTCCTTATCTGAATGAATTTTGGCCTTTTAGTTACATGATAGAAGTTATTATTCTAGAGATGAAGAAGGCTGCTGATTCGTGTACACTGATATATACCAATGTATTAATGAGGAAAGAAAATTATCCACTATATACAGGTAAATGTTTGGTCTCATTTTTATATCCATCATATCCTGTAGGAAGATTTCACTTCACATTAGTTTTAATTTGGTCTCCTATATGGTAAATCCCAACTATAAATGTAATTCAAAGCTCTCAGAAGAGCTATTATATCATAAACCTTTTCTACAAGTGTGGGCTCTTTGGAGAATCTCTCTGGATGCCTCACATTCTATTTTCTCTTGTCTCATGAAGATGATGATGACAGATCAAGAGACATGTCTGTTGTCCCCATCATCATTGCCTATACAAGACTAATGTGCCAAATCTTTAAATCAGATCTGTGAAATTTTCAAGTGGTGCAATGTGCCTGCTGTCTCCTCCACCTTCCCACGAAGTTTGGTGGTACTCAGCATGAGGCACCCTAGACAGGCTTTGGGAGATTTAATCTGAACCCAGGTCACAGGGCACCCTCTTTCCTGGAACAGAGCAGATGATGGTATAAGTAAGGTAAGTTAAACTCAAATGAGAAACTACTGCTACAACAACATCTGTGATATTTTGGTGGTGCTGTTCTGCATTGTGGTAGGTGCTGTTTGCCCCTGTGCCACTGGGTGCTGACACCGTCATCTGACAGGAATAAATATATGAATGGCAGATGAAAAGAGTTAATATGGCATTAAATTAGTAAAAATCAGGAACAGAAGCAGAAATCTGGGAGAAAAATGTGATGGCCAAAATCATCATCATCATCTTCATCATGTTAGTCAACATGATTCCCTGGAAACTAATTCTGGAAAATCTTGCCCATATGGTCTAACTAAAGGGACAAACAATACACTTGCACTGGTGGTAAGAATGAAAGTGTCTTAGCAATTGCCATATTTTCCAGATCCAGCAGTCCCCTCTCCTCCAGGAGATGTGAACACCTAAAGGACTTGTAAGGCTGGGACTGCATGTTAGCTGATCAGATTTAGCTCCACTTCTTCCTGTTGTGGTCTTATTACTGTTACCTGGAAACATGGTTTGGCAGTTCTGTCACCACCACTGCCACGTGTCCAGTACATCCTGCTCCTGAATTTCCACCTGATCTCTATGTGGACCCCAAACTATTAATCCTGCTGAACATCCTGGATGTCATCTGTGATGACAAGCTCAGTTGTCTCCCTCGTCTCTGTCTTCTCCTCTGCCCAAGTCACCAGCTGGGTATGGGGGCACTACAAGGGATTCAGGATGGCTTTTCTGGTCCAAGCTGCCTCCCTTTTCTGGTAACATGGGGACAAATCAGCAGGGAGCACACAGGTGCTGCAAAATCTCTTCATCAGAGGAGAGCAGAAGAATAAGCCTGTCAGTCCCTAAATATCTTTCAAGACTCAACATGTTAACTTTCTGTCAAATGTCATTTTTTCCGCAGATCACAGCTACTGAAGAGCACGGTTTTTGCAGATCATATACCTGATCAGTTCCTGTGAGGAGTGGTTGAAAATGAGCTCTGAATAAAATAGATGAGGAAGGATTAGTGGCACCTCAAAGACTTGAGGGCTGGAAGCATGCATGAGGGCACTTGGTCTCTATGTATCAAAGAAAACCAGTTTTTGAAGTCCAGAGTTTTCGAAGACTCAAGTACACTTGCATGATAGATGAGAAGTACTTTGATGTTCATTGAGTGCAGGCATTTATTAGTTTAATTTCATCTGGAGGGGAATGGGACTGTGGGTGGGGTGTGTGAGTGTTAATATGTGGTCTGAAGCAGCTTTGAGAACTAACTCAGCACATAATAAGTGAAGCAATTTTCCTCAAAAGCTCATTACTGCTCCCATCCAGACTGCAAATGTAGACATAGTCTTAGACAACTTATTTGATTCTGGAATCTTAATACTTCTACTTCCAATGTCTCTAGACTGCCCTTGTTCCCCCTAGCTTTTCTATCTGCTTCTGTGAAAGCAATAAATTATCTTTGCGTTTGTGGTTTTAGATGATTGCTTGTTTATGGCGAAGGAGGTTAGATCTCATGCAGTCAAATTCCAATATCAGGGCTTTGGGAAATGTATGAAAAACATGATATCAGGTTACCTTTGGAGAGAATAAACAAGTACGTAGTTCTGGAGACACATTATATAATTTGAACTAGCTCATACTTATGGTGCTCTGCTGGTTGATGCCTTTATTGATTTATGGCAAATGTAATTAAGATACCTTTCAATATTCAGTTAAAAAAGTAAATGGTTTCTGAAGAGAAAACAGAAAACCATTTAAAAAACCCACAGAAAAATAAAGAAAACCCTTTAAAGATCCCATTTGCTAGCTTTAACTGCTTCAGGGAGGAGTTAGTTTGTTTGTTTCTGTGTTGAGGGTAAATAAGCTTTTCCTGCAGTGCAGTTCTGCCAGCATATGTACCTATAGTAAATGAAGGTGAGGTGAAAAGG
Organism: Prinia subflava; assembly: GCF_021018805.1. Lineage (NCBI taxonomy): Eukaryota > Metazoa > Chordata > Aves > Passeriformes > Cisticolidae > Prinia > Prinia subflava. The sequence continues at coordinate 19,148,014 of NC_086253.1, read as the reverse complement.
AGTAATCAGAAATACACAGTATAAAATTAAGTCTGCCTCTAGGCATGTTTACATATGCAAATTAAAGCAATCGAGTATTTCAAGGGCTTTTGCTAAGTGTTTTGGAAAACAAAAAACTTGTGGACTATTTTGTAAGGGTCAGTTCTGAATGAGGCATTTGAGCACACAAGTTTAGTACATTTCTAAAGCTCAAGAACACTTCTCTTTTTATATTTCCTTCCAAAGAATGAATACCAATTTTTAACCATTGAAATATGACATGCAAATGTGTAAAAGTGAGTGGAAATATTGTACATGCATTGAAAGAGCCAGCACAACCTAGGATTTGGCTGGACAGAGAGCTGGACCATCTTGTCTAGACTGTACTTTTGCCAAGAAAGATTGGACCAGATGATCCTTGAGGACCCTTCCAACCTGGTATCTTACAGTTCTGTGGTTTGAAAGGGTTCAGCTTTAACAGTATATAGTATTTTAACAGTATTCATTTATGCTTAAATTCTTTAATAATATGGTTCTCTGATAACATATTTAAGAAGGGATGGAGAAAGCTGCAGTGCAACTGCATTCAGAGAAGAGAGGAGTGAGATTATGTGAAAGAAAAAGCTCTGCAGACACTGAGGCCAGTGAAAAATGAGGAGGAGGAAATGCTCGAAACACCAGAGAAGGGTGGTGTAAACCATGGTGAGGCAGCTATACCCCTGCAGCCCATGAACATCCATGGGCGAGCAGAGATTCACCTGTAGCCCCCAGAGGACTCCAGCTGGAGCAGGGGGGTGCCCAAAGGAGTCTGTGACCCTGTGGGAAGCCTGAACCGGACCAGGTTCCTGGAAAGACCCATGGATCTTTGGAGATTGGAGACCATGCTGGAGCAAATTTCCTATCAGGACTTGTGACCCCATGGAACAGACCCACAGTGGAGATGTTTGTAAAGTACTGTAGCCTGTGGAAAGGATTTATATTGCAGAAGTATGTGGAGGAGTGTCTGGAGCAGAGGAAGTGTGAGAGGTCCTCTCCCTGAAGGGAAAGGGGTGACAGAGACAACAGTGATGGACTGACTGCAACACCCATCCCCCTGTCCCCCTGCAGAAAGGGATGAGGCAGACAAAACCAAGAGTGAAAAAGACAGGCAGGGGGAAAGCACTTTAAGATTTGGACTCATTACCCTACTCTGATTTGGGCGGTAATAAATTAAACTAATTTTCCTAAGCTAAGCCTGTGTTTGCCTGTACTGATATTTGGTGAGTGATCTCTCCCTGCCCTTCTGTATGCCCTCATGTCCAGCCAGGGTCAAACATCACACTGTAGTTACTGAACCCAATCAAATGCTTCACACTTTGAGGGGAAGGGACAAATATGAAAACCAAGCAAGACAGTGCTATATATTAAAAAAAATTGAAGAATCACCTCAATTGAAAAAGTTTTAAAAGCTTTAGAGCTTTACAGCGACAGACCTCATAGGCCACACAGCCTGTGTGAAATTGGATTCCATGTGATTATTTCTGGGCAATAATTCAGAGCAAATAACATCAAGAAAGCCTTGCATAAATCCTGACAGAAAAAGTGGATTTAAATCAAACTAATAGGTTGCAAAACATATGAAATATGCTTTGTACTGTGCCTTGGAGACACATGGCCAAATCCATATTCAAAAAGTAAAAACAAACCGGAGTGATTTGAAGAATAAATCACTTGTCATCGTGATCTTTAAAAATGCCAGAATTTAATGCAAAAATATAATCCTAACATTTATTGCAGCAAAAATAAATGTCAACATATTAGACTTAACTGGCTAAGCCTTGTGGTAGCATTTCTACAAAGTGAAAGGAACATGACAAGTTGTATTTCACATTTTTTAGAATAAGATTTGGTCTTCTTTATCATAAGCAGTAGATTTAAACACTTTATTTTAATTTACTTCACAGTATTGAGAAAAACATTGACTCAGATAAGAAGTGGAATACCATATACACTTTTCTCTGAAGCAATCAATCAACTTTAAAAGCTAAATATGTAATATGACAACACTAGAGTTTTGCAATGGAATACAAAATGTAACATAAAATGTTTGTGACATTTCACAGACACTGCTTAGAAACATAGCTTCTATATCTAGAACAACATAAAAGTTATAGTTTGCTACTGGTTATAACAGGTATACCTTCATAAACATGTAATTACACATTACTTTACAGAACTATAACTGAGAGCATCCTTTGAGTGCTGCTAGGTACATATCCAGACACAATCACTGTTCTAATTCCTTCTCAAACCTTGATTTTGTGTAACACCTGTGTGCTCTTCCTCTCCTTCCATTACTTATGATATTACGCTTTTGCGAGTGGTGTTCTTACACATTACTAATATAAATACACGTAAAAAAATTAGGCATCATAGAGACTAGCAGTTTTTAAAACTTTGTATTTGTAATAAAAAATCCAAATTTATTGGAAATTAATACATTTCTTGCTATAGCAGTGTTAGATTAGCCTTCAAGGGATTTTAAATTATTGTTTCTTGCCTCATAGATTAACGTATTTAGAGAATTTTCTTTCAGACAACAAATAATATTTACATAAGTCTAGAATAATAAAGCAACAGAAATATCAAAACATTAATATAACTGCATGAAATATCTATATGAACTAACACTGTAAAACAGTTTATAATTGAAACTCTAGAAAATACTTCAAATTTATATTTAAATTTGCAAAGCTTAAGCACTCAGAAGATGACAGATTTGTACTTCTTCACACAATATCACTTCAACCTCTCGGTATTTTCCATCTGACAATGTCAGTGGTAGTTACCTCTTTAAGAGAAAAAGAGAATTGCAAATGTGGTCAATGTAATTAAAGCGCAAAAGCATACAAGATTGTCAGAATACAGCATGGTTATCTCTATGATAATACTTTTTTAGTATAAACTGTCCATTTTACAGCCTTAAAGTTTATTTATGTAATGATACATAACAACATAACATATCCTAGTTTTGCTTATGTTTTCTTTTAAATGTTCAAAGTTCAGGTTTTTTTGAAAAGACAATGACAGAAAGAAATATATCTAATAGTCTCCTGATGGCTGAGGGAAGATTGTGTATATTACATAAAAGAATCTACTCTGCAGTTTGCCATCTCTCTTGCTCCAGGAGTGGCAGTAAAACAATCCTGCATGTGGCAGGGCTGCCAGGAGTCACTGACGGGTCTGACTGCTGCTGCTGCTGGTGCTGGTCTTGTTGGAACTCTCTGGAAAACCTACTTGATTTACCAGAGTAGATGAAAGAGGAAAACCTAGTGAGGAAAAAGAGAGTGCTGGAAATGGTATGAAGTGGTCTCTAGTAATGTAGATAAGCCCATTAAAAGAGTCCAGAGAGACAATTGGTCCTTTTTACTAAAGCTAATAGGTATAGGTAATAAAAATCCATCAAAGGGCCAGTTTTTTAGCAAGTGGGTTTAAAAGACTCTACCTTAGAGCAGAGTATGATCACATGACAAGTTTAGAAGATCCAAGATTATTTTAAAGTACTATTTTCTTCCTAATATCAAACACAAACATTTTCCCAATCTTTTCACTGAAATAAACTAAATTATTTTAGTTTTCACATGCTTTTCAAGCTTGCATAGGTTTGGTTAGTAAGAGGTATGAGCCAACTGAATGTTTATGGATTTTTCCACAGAAATGGATCCTTTCATTATCCTGTATAGAGACTGAGGAAAGCATTCTCCTTTTTTGGTACACATAGACAAAATCTGGTACAAATTAAGTGCTAGGTCTAATAGAAAGCTTTGCAGCCTCTGCAAGTGCTTGTTTTTGAGGAGACTCTCATAAAGATCATCTCCCACACTGCTTTGGCATTTGGCATACATCAGCTTTGGCTCTCAGCCATTTTAATCGATTTCACTCCCTTGGAAGGCAACTTCTAAAATGGACCTTAAGGCAGACACATTACATCCTTTATTGTTTGTAGGGGGCTTTAACACCTTGATATGCAAATTCCTCCTTCTTATTCACAAAAAATACTATGCAACATAAAATGTATGCTTTATACTTCACATACCAGTGAAATAAGAAGTATAAAATAAGATAAAATGTACATTTACATATTTAACTCTAAAGTATGTGCTAAGAATAGGAGGTATAGCATATATTGATTATTGCATTTAAATTTGAAACTAGTTACCATTTTGATAATAAGGCTCACAACTGTTTAAGTATTACATGACTTTGTATAAATAATAAAAATGACAAAAAATCTAATTACACATTAAAATTATGCTGCAATCAAAGAGTTATAAGATAGTATAATATTCTTTTTTGAAGGAAATCAAGCTTCTCTTTCAGTGGAATCTTATTTCTGTCTAGATTTTATATTCTTCAACTTACAGATACGTAAAGGTGTTTATAGACCTAAAACTGGTAGACAATTAAAAATGTTTAGAAATTTCTACAGAAAAAAATTATTGAGCTTTTGACATATCACAAACTACATATAATTCTGCTCATATACTTTTGTAGGTTACATGAAAAAGTCTCCTTATTTTCCTCTCCAAAGAATCCCCATTGTATTTTTATCTCCTCATAAAACATTCACTAAAGCAAACAGAATAATCAGGTAGCAATATTCTATTTAATGTTTCCTGTTCTTTGTAAAGGAGCTTTTTTTATTTTGATTTATGTTTCATTGCCCCCTGCTGTTTGATAAAGAACCTTTTTTTTTTTAAGAATCAACATCTCAGTCTACTTTCTTTACTAATGAAAAAGGAATTGGATTTGAAATCATCTCCTCTAGTTATGATCTCAGATTCAATATGCACATTTTTTTAACCTGAATGACAGAAGGATTCAAATAGTGCAGTCATTCAATTAAACTGTTATGGAAATGCTGCAAAATGAAAAAAGTGCATTTAAGTGCCATTTCCTGTCTTACACAAAATAATGAGAAGCTTAGGTAGTATTTTCATATGCAGTGTTTCATGCCTTTTTAGTTACTGTGTTGAGATAGAGAATGCTTCATGTGAAAAAGTTTTCCTTACATATGCAGCTCTATTAGCCTCTACTCCGTGAGAAGGATTCTCTACTGCTTGATGAGACTTTTCACTTAGATATTCTCATCACCGGTCTCAACATAGTTCTTTTGATTTTATAAATTATTTACCTGGAAAAGCTGAAGCCATTACTGATGTTCATTTTTTTTCTTCTTGAAGTTACACAGAAATTTTCCCAAGCAATACTTTTTCACACAGATAAGAATATCTACAAGACCTGTCTAGTGAGATCTTAATATTACAAACCTGGATATGACAAGTATTGACTGTGTCCACCAGCAAAAAATCTGTGTCTGTTTACCCTGTGAAAGGTTCCCTTCTTCAATTAATCTCTCTCATGCTAGGAGAGCAACGGCTCTACCAAAATGTTTTTTGTTTTTTTTTTTTTTAATAAATGAGATATATAGGCAGTAACAGCAAAAGTTTTGTGCAAAAGGATTCCATAAGTCACAAAATCTCATCAGTAGCATTATAATTGTGGGACTATATTTAAAGTTGTGGGTTTACTTTAAAAATTGATTTTGGAAAAGTTACTTGGGCTTTTAGGTGCCTGAAGACTCAGTCTTAAATCTGGTTTATCTTGGCTGATGAGATAGTCTGAATCAAAACCTCTGGTATCTGGCTGCACCAGAGAGAGCGTGACTTACCCACAACACCTTCTTTTAGTAATATGTCATTTTATTTCAGTTTGTCAGAGGCAAACTAAGAACACAACCAATTAATTAGCTCAGATGACTTGGATGACTTGATCATTTGTCTGAGCCCTGAGGCTTCTTATTAAATATCCACAGTTTATAATGTAGTACAGAACTGGAATACTGGAGCCAGATCAGATGCTGTGTAGGTGTGTTACATCAGAATAAATGCTCAGCTCTATACAAGTTAATTTAGAATATTCCTTGCTTAAGGGAAGAAGCAGCTACAGATAGAGCCATAAATGCATGTTTTTCTGCTTCTCAACCCATCAGAATCACAAGTCCTTTTTGTGCAAAAGATTTATAGCTTCTATCTGACCACATCACAGAAAAGTGAGGAACTAAGCTTATTGCACAAAGAATTACTTCAAAATTACCAAATGCCAGAAAGATTTACTTCAAAAAGATTTTTTCTGTATTTTAGTAAGGTTTTTGATACTGACCTTCTGAACAAGCTGTCCAACTGTGGGATGAGCAGGTTAATGGTGTGCTGGCCAGGACTGAAGGACAAGGCTCAAGGGTTTGTCGTGGGTGGGGCTACAGCTGGCTGGTAACTGGACCTTAGTGATGTTCTGCAGAGTTCAGTTCTAGGGACAGGACTTGAATGCACCATGTAGTGCAAGGAGTTGAGGGTAACATCATTATTCTCTGCATCTTCCTTAAGAGGAGTAGGGAAGATGGAGGTGCTGAGCTTTGCTTCCTGTGATCCACAGATAGCTCATAAGGGTATTGTTCAAAGCTGCAGTAGGGGAGATTCAGACTGAATATTAGGAAGCATTTCTTTATGGAGAGGATGGTCAAACCTTGGATCAGGCTTAATGGAAAGGTTGCTGATGCCCTAAACTTGTCATTGTTTAAGAGCCATCGGACCTTAGTAACATACTTTAGCTTTCAGTCAGCCCTGAAATGATCAGGCAGTTGGACTAGATAATTACCCCAGGTCCTTCCAACTGAAATATTCTATTCTATTCTATTCTATTCTATTCTATTCTATTCTATTCTATTCTATTCTATTCTATTCTATTCTCTCACTCACTCAGCCAGTATCTATGTTTTGTCTGCAAGAGATGGAAAAGAGAAAGGAGCTCAAGACAAACAACAAAACAGAGAAAGACTCTGAGAGAGAATTACAGGATAAGTTTGAAGGAGAAAAAAAGAATGTTTAGGCTGGTGTAAGACTATAGCAACATGCTTTGGTGGGGGAATGGTCAAAGAAAAAACTTTGGAGAAATAGGAAGGTGACAACAGGAATTTGGGAGAGAAAAGAAGAAGACAATTGGATCCAGAGGCATGTACATACTCAACAGCAGAAAAAACGCTCTAGTCCAAGATCTGGCACTGGAACCTTTGGTAATAATATTATTATGAATTTATGAGTCTGTATATTGTTCCTCTTGCAACACTCCCATCTACTCATACATATCCACATATTTCAGCTTTGTTTGCAAGCACACCACACTGGATCCAAAGCTCATATCCATAAAATAGGAAAATAAGTATTTACTTCTCCAGAAATTTCTCCTGCAATCTTTATTTTCATTAGTGTTGCTTTTTTTTTCCTGAAACAGAGCACAATGTGTTATAATGTTTTCAAATTTTGTTTAAAATATCTTGCTATTGTTACCAACTAAGAATTTGTTTGCAGTCTTGTCCACAGCTGGAAATTGTTGATGGAAAAGCCTGAATGACAAATTATCATTATTTATATAAAAAGTTTTAGCATGTTACTACAAATCAGTGATGTCAATTTTTTTCTCTAAACATTCTGGCTGCAGCATTTATTGTTTTTATGTTAAATGAATCTCTTATTTTTGAGTTCTGGAATCCACTTATGCAATTATTTAGCAACATAGCTATTGACTATGAAACTTAACCTCACTTCCAGCTTATTTATAACTTAAAATGAGCACCAGGCTGCACAGGTCTATCTAAGATAGATCTTAAGTGTGCATTTTCACTTTTGGGATAATTTTCTAGCAAGTTCTCTTCCTCGGTGACACATTGCTCTGATTTTTCATCCTGGTCATTACCTTCATTTATTTTGTAAATCTTTCACAACTTTTTGAAATATGTGTCCTGTCTGATTTTATCCCTAGATATTTGAAAGTTTTCCCTAAAACTATATTCTTAAGAAATGCCTTTTTGTGCCACTTTAACACCCCAATATTTTTATCACTTTAGCATCCTATTACTTTTCGTTTCTCTTAAAGGTCTGTGTCTCTTTAAAAGGTTGTCTGTCCTTTATATATCCATATAAAACTTATTGTTTTTACTCATTCTAGATCATAGCACAAATGCCAGAGATAATTTCTTTTGACCAATATCTATGTGGAATAAATTAGGTCAAATATGTGCCAAATCTGAGACTTGATGTCAGCTGTGGATATTATACAATACCATGAAGACTACTGATTAGTTTTGTAGATATGAAGATTATATACCACAGACTTTCTTTGATGCTATTTGCAAATTTTCCTATTCTTTAACAAAGTTGAATGAAGTAGAAAATCTTCCTATTTTTTATAGAAATGGAAGAAGTAATCAGAAGAACTTCTTCTGTAGAGGTTTTGTTTCTCTCAGTCACGTTCTTCTCTCCTGCAATGCACCTGAGGTCTCGTAAGCTTCCCTAACAATGCCAATTGTTCCAGCTTATTGAGTTGCTCATAGAAACAATAACAGAAGCTGTTTCCAGAATGTAATTTGGCACAATATTTTATTATCAAAATAATTGTGCAAGAATGCTTATGTATTTATGAGACATAAGGATATATACGAAATATTTCTCAGCTGACATAACCTATTCTTCCCAAAGAAGAAACTATGCACAAACAATCATATATAAATATGTAAAAATCCTTGATGAGATACAATAATAATAAACTAATATAGATATTGTATATCTGCTATTGCAGGTTGCACTTCAGAGTTTGACATGTAAGGTAAAAAATATGTTTGAGGCAAATAAGAACCAGTCCAGGTTAATGGCTGCTAATTTAGACTCTTTGGTAAAATACATACACACCTGGATACCTTCATAAGATGGGGCAAAAGGGAAATACACTTCTTATTATTGTTTTCTAAAAATAATGATCCAGTTCACAACCTTTACTATTCTACTTAAACTCCAAATAAACATTAAGAAATAGTCTGGCCATAATGTAATCAATATGGGAAAGAAAACGAGACAAAAATTATTCTTATTTGTGAGGTTAGACAACAGTGGTTCACAGAAGTTTCACGGAGAGGTGATAGAGAGACCATCTTGTTTCCAAAAGGGATTCAAACTTGTAGTTAGCTATAACTTATACCCATGTAAAAGGAGAAAAACTATTAGTCTTCCATACATACTAAGAGAAAACATATCACATGGTTTATTTTTTTTCACACTTATCTGCAGATATTTTAGTTCTGTAAACAAGACTGGGCTCCTTTTATACAAGCCAAATAGCATTGTTTCAAAGCCAAGGGGGAATGATTTCAAAATTTAAAAAAGTAAGTTTAGATTAGCTGCTAGGAAAACAATCTTTGCTGTGAGGGTAGAGAAGCATTGGAAGAGGTTGCCCAGCAAAGCGAATGCCCATCCCTAGTGGTGTTCAAGGCCAGGTTGGATGGAGCTCTGAGTAACATGTTCTAGTAAAAGGTGTCACTGCCCATGGCAGGGTGGCTGGAATTAGATGATCTTTAAGGTCCCTTCCAATCCAGGCCATTCTATGATTCTATGAATATTGACTTCCACATATGCATCTTGTTATTGTTTTTTTCTTCTTCATGACAGCTGTAGGATTAGGAGAAGTGATAAGCTGAAATAAGTCAGGACACTGAAACAGCCTTGCCTCACAATATCTTGATTTAGAGAAGACTCCCTACTCAGAGAGTGCTTCCACCAGATGATTATAGGCAGATAGGCCAGATGTTCAGATTTAACTCATAGAGTTTTATTTAAACCACTCAGGATGAAAGATGAAAGCCCATTTTACCTGGATTGTTTACACTCATGCTTGCAACTCTTTGCAATATTTTCAGGATGATAGCAGCTGTGTGATAATAAAATTTGAACCACACTGCTCTGGCAAGTTCAAGCACTGAGCCAAAACCAAGAAAGTCTGTTCAGAAATCTCTGGTTCTTAAGTTTTTCATGAATTTTCAAGAGTTTCATCACAAAATCAGAGAATTCTCAGGTTTGAAAAAGGACCTCTGGAAATCATCTAGTCCAACTCCCTAATAAGGCAGGTTCATGTTTGTTTGTTTGTTTGTTCAATTTATGTTTTTAATAGTAGGATTCATTAGAAATTTTGGGCATTTTTATTTTAGATTTGTGTGAAAAGCTGATTGACCTTTGTCTATGGAAGATATACTAAATGCACAGCCATACTATGTGTGCCAAAGGAAAAAGGAGCACTTGTGGATGCTTATATATTTATTTTGACATATACATCTATGTATATATGCAAAATTGTATATATACACATACTGCTATTTGCCTGTGTGTATAGACACCTGTAAAGTGAGAAAAACATATTTTCTGTATAAATGTAATAAAGAATGTAATAAATATTAAGAGAGTCAGCTGTATTCTGTTTCCAATTATCTTCACCATTCAATGCATAATCCTAATATGTATTTCTGCTCAGTGTCAAAGGTTAACCCTGAATATAAAATTATTATTTTATTCATGAAGTTCTAATTTAGCATTGTAATATATGAGTTTTCACTCTATCTTCCTTGTGAGCTGAAATGCTTACTGCTGTTGCAAAACTGCACAAGCCTTTCACAAACTCAGTCACAGTGAGAATTAGTCTTCATGATGGTCTCATTCCCCTGCCTTTATTGATTCTTCTGACTGTCAGTTGCACAGACCACTGACTCTACCCTGTGGTTTTGTTTGCTGTATCTTACTCACAAAGACCTTCCTTTAGGTGGAATTAACTATTCATCCAGAAAAAGGTGTCACAGCTACAAGTTCCAAAGGTTCCATTTTAGGTGACTTGATTGGTCTTGAGGCCATGACAAATTTTTATCTTTCTATGTGATTTTAACAACTGAACCTCTCTATTGATTGGTCAGTTGTTAATATACTTAGTACATTCTCTCTAACATTCTAACTTGCAAAGGAAAACCTTTAGTACTTAGTCATGATGAAGTCTCACTTCATCCTAAATTTTCTCACTGTTAGAATTCCAGAGAACAAAGCCTGTGATACTTACATCCTTTCTTTTGTAAATGTGGTGGACTGATCTTGACCAGTAACCTGAGGTGGGTTGACCTTGGTAGACTACCAGGTACTCAGCAGGATGCTCTAGCAATCCTCTCCACAAACAAGACAGGGGAGAGAAAATAAAATGCTCAAGGCTTGAGATAATGACAAGGAGACCACTAAACAATTACAGTCATGTGCTGAGCGACTGAGAGATGGGACCTCAAAAGAGGGGGTGCAAAAGTCATCCAAGCAGGGAGCCTTAAGCCAAAGCTTGACCAAAAGTAGGTCCGAGTTTGAACCCAAATCAGTTTATTGAAGTCTAAGCTGAAGTCTAAGTCTAAATTGAAGTCAGAGTAAAAAGGAGTTGAACTCAGGTATTATTCTCACAGTACAGTGTTATGTACTTGTTACAGCTCAAATAGGCCTAAACAGTGACATTCTTAAGCAAGAATTTCCCACAAATTAGAGATAGCCTATTGTTTGCATTATTTGGCAGCCTTTACAAAACTACATCATTTAAAAGACCTTGCTAGTTACATATGCAGTTCTTTTCCTTGTTCTTTTTAATATCTGTGGCTGCTTGCACCACAGTTTGTATTTTACCAAGGCCAAGATATCTGTGCTTTCTGTTCTATCTCTCATCTGTTCTCCCACAGTCATGGGCAGATTAGACTGTACTTGGGTGAAGTTGGTTTAGTTTGTTAGCAGTTAATAAAAGAGTAGAATAATAAGAAGTAAGGACAAATCAAAAAATACCTTCCCCACATCCCTCCCTGTCACCCTGATTTTTTCAGCCTTCTGATGTTTTCATTGTTTCTGAACTCTCTCACATGAGTGTTATAAATAGAAGTAATGTTTATATTAATACAAGTATGTTCTTCATTTTTCTCTTGAGGAGAGAACAGTTTGATGGACTTCTTGTTTGACCAGTGTGGTTGGAGAGTTGGCAATCTTATCCTCCAATCCATGGTCTGGGTGAAAATACTGTATATATTGGGCTCAGATAATAAAGGTCGCTTCTTTTGCCCTGTGAACTGGATGGAGTCCATGTCATTCCTTTCATGCCCTATTGTGACACCTCCCAGGCTCAGCTACACCCTCATCTTCTCTACCTTCTCCTCCCTGGTGGTGCAGGGGGAATGGAGATTGTGGTCAGTTTGTCCTAAGTCCTGCCAGGAGCCTGCTCCAGCAAGGGCTTTCCTTGAGTCACAGCTTACTGTGAAGATTTTATAACTTCATCCCACCCAGACCCAGTACAGTGAACAATAGGATACATGACTAGAAGTGCTATGCTATTTTGCACACCCAGGGATTATGCCCAATCAAAAAAAAAATCCTTGGAGTGTTATTTAAAAATTGTGTAAGTCATTATTCAAATAAGAAAATGAGCAAGTCAAGCACTTACATTTAGAATGATAGAATATGTCATCATGAAATATTTTAAAACATGTTAAATAAAAATAAAATTATTTTTCAAACTTTTCTGATAGGAAGAAATATTTAATTCTTTGAACTCCTGACAATAAAGAAAAAAATAACTTAAAAGAAAAAAATCAACAAAGGCAAAATAAACCCAGCCAAACACACTCTTCAGGGAAACTTCAGCAAAGTTTTGGGTTTTATTCTTTCCCCAAAGAACTGATTATTTTGTGACAGTCAAACAATATAGATTTTGTAAAATACTGGAAGAAAAATTACAGTAATGGTTTGTAATGATGATAGAGTGACCAATTTTTTTTTTTGCAAATACTAGAAAATGTGAGGATTCACATTTTTCCTAGGTTGTAATTCACTAGGGATTTAAAAATGTATTTGAAACTGTAATTGCAGATGAAGTCTTCGTGTTCTGAAAGCCAAGGCACAGATGCCAATAACAAAGAAGATGACACCAAGCAATGCCAGAGGATATGAGAGAGACCCAAAGATGCTGACAATGACCCACAGAGTAGGGCTGAAGCATACATGGTGATGCCTAAGAGCTGTATCTATTACAGTATGTCTACTGTTCATGACTGAAAATAAGCTACATAAAATAGAATGCAACACTTTAGGTTTCTTACACGAAAGTTCGTATGTTTTCACACTTTATAATGTTATGCAAATTGAGATTTACATGGCGCAAATTTTAGGCAAATTTTATAGACTATAAATTTTTGCCATAAGCAATAGGTAAACAACATTTGAACAAACCTCCCTCCCCAAGATCAACAGTAATGCAGGAAAAATATTTAAGATCTGAGTTTGTGTTTTAACACAGAACCTAAGTCAAGTGTTTCTGTAGTTCAAAGTATTTTCCAATTATGAGCTTTCCTTCCAAGCAGAGAACATAAGTGTGTATGTTAATGCTTGTCTACACAAAATGTGTGTATGTTTGTATGAGAGAGAAAAGGGATTTCTCATAGCAAGAACGTACATGGAAACTTCAGAATTGAAGGAAGCTTGTCTTTCTTTGCCTTTTTAAGATTTTCAGTTGAAAATTTAAGATTTTCAGCTGTTCAGTGTTTTTCTCATCCTCTTTTCTCTGCCTCTGTTTCTAAAGTTTGAACTTGTCATAAGTGGTTCTCCTTTTGATAAATTTGGAATACATGGGAGTATTAACATTAAATTTACATATCACAGTTAAGGAGGAATAAAAATACTGGCTTCTTCACAAGCCTACATGTAAGTACCATGTCAAGTACTGACTCAAACTCTGCTCTGTATGTATGCATGAGCAGAGGAGACAGAGGGGAAACCTCATTGCATTCTAAAACTTCCTTGTGGGGGCAAGAGGAGGGGCAGGCACTGATTTCTTCTCTGTGCTGACTAAAGACAGGACCCAAGGAACTCGCATGAAGTTGTGTCAGGGGAGGTTTAGGTTTTATATTAGGAAAAGGTTCTTCACCCAGAGGGTATTTGGGTGCTGAACAGGCTCCTCAGGACAGTGGTCACAGCACCAAGCCTGACAGAGCTCAAGAAGTGTTTGAACAATGCCCTCAGGCACGTGGTGTGACTCTTCGGGATGGTGCTGTACAGAGCCAGGAGCTGGATTCAGTGATCCTCATGGGTCCCTTTCAGCTCAGTTAATTTTGTGATTTTGTGATTTTCAGTCTGGTAGTCCAGAAACTAATTTGCTGGTGTTAGGTGTAAAAGATAATAAAAGTAAGGAATCTCTTTAAATTTGTTTATTAGTGATATTAGGACAAACCTAAATCTTTAGTGCATTTTCTTGACCCACCTTTGTTGATGTTAATAGTAATAGAAGAAAATTTCTGAAAAATGCTTTATAAGGTTAATGATAAAAATCAAAGAAACAATGAGGACAACATGAACAAAAATCTGAGCTTTTCCTTTTGTTGTTGTTTGTTTTTAATTATTTTTTCAATCCTATACTTTTTCTTTTATAACATTTCTTCTAGAGCACTTTTGGTAGCAAAATTTTTTTGTGCTGGATTACGTAGTCCTGAAGACTATCTACTCACTTGCTGTGGCACCTATACATTCAGTAAGACTTCATATAAAAATTAAAATGGAATGGAATTCTGTCTATATTCCTAATTTATGGAAAGAATTTCCAGATTTTTAACAACTGTTTGTATAACATAGAAATTAAATGCTGTCTTTCAATTTTTTAAATGGATTTAAGGTCCAGAATGTGCTAATTTACTTTTTACCAATTTTTGAGTGAGAAAAAAATCATCGAAAGTTATTGCTGTATTCATGAGAAGAAATCACAGTCTTTGCAAGTGTCCCATTGAGGAACTTGTATTTACAGTGGTACTCCCTCTGTACTTCTCTTGAGAGATAATCAGTGGTACATTGAAGAAGTGGTTTTTCAGAGCATTGAACTAGCTGAATTTAAACAGAAATCTTCTCGTAAGAACTAATTTGCAACCCAAAAAGAAAAATAATCATTATGCTATTTAGAAAAAACTGAAAGTGAGACTTTTCCTTTTCTTTGGGTAGCTAATATCTAGGGCAACTTGTGGTAACTCTCATAAAAATGAGTGCTTCCATCAAAGTGTTACAAAATTGCAGTGAAAACAATTAAGAGTTTCACATTGTCTTTTGTTAAGAATTTTATTGAGATATGAAGGTTTTGATCAGAAAAGCAACAACACAGATTACTTGGATTACTACATTGAAATATATATTGTCACAAAAATGCAGTGTCACCACATTGTTTAAATCAAACTGACAATGGCAGGTGGACTAGTCTTTTAGTTTTTCCTTAAAGGTGTTTTTAAATTGACTAAAGTCAAAGTATGATAAAGCTAAAGTATGATAAAGGACTTAAGGTCATGGTTGATAAACAGTTGAACATTTGATCTCTTTCTGGTACTGTAACACTGGAGGCCAGCACAATTTATAAATTATATTTATTAATTATATTTAAGTCCCTTTTTATGAAAATAGCGAAGTAGGAATTTTGAGGTGGCATTTCTTCTGTCATTAATGAGGCCATGATGGGATATAGAGATTGAGAAATCAGAGTTTTAGCCATAATTTGAAATTAAGGAAACCATGTTATATAGCAAGAAACTAAGACTTTTCCTTAATGCGTCTGACTTGATCAATGTCCACAAGAATCCACAAGAACCAGATTGCTGACAGCATAATGTAGAAGAACTGAACATGACAAACTCACTTGTACAATATAAATAAATTTCAGCTGCATCAGCTCAATAAGACCAAATGGTCTAATTACTGAAACAGCTTAAGTGAGAAGTAGTGAAGACTTAATATGTTATTTGAAGATCAGGACATATGTAGCTGAGGCACCTATTATTAAAAGAGAAAATGAAAAAATCCCTAGAAGTGTCAGAAATCTGCATTATTCAGAAGGTCATTATTCAGCAACCACAGCAGATCTCATCAGCCTTTAAAAATTTTTAATAATCCATGTACTTTAATGGTATTTGCATCACTAAACAAAGGTTTTATTTTTTAGAAGTTTTCAAGTTTTGCAGTATCACAATACTTCAGTTTTTCTAGTGCTTTTGAAAAGAAAAATAAAAGTAGATGCTGGAAAAACCCCATGTCATAGCTTAATCCTACGTCTTGGATTTTCTGACACTTGCCATGTCATTCTGGTTCATATCATAGCGGATATAAATAGGGTAGTCTTCTCCTAGGATTTAAGCTCCTCTTAATATAACACTATCTACTAGCTTCTTTTTGCATTTTCCTATTAACTGCAATGTCTGTACAGTTTAATGCTTCTTGAGTTCTTTATTTACTGACCCAGCCAGAAAATGTTACACAGTCAAAATTTACTAGTCTTTAATGACAGCTTGCATGCATGCCAAAATCATCTTCACCATAGTGATATGTTTCTAGATCCAATTTTACAAAGCATTAATTGATTTCCTTTCATTAATGAATGAAGTCACAGCAAGTTTCTACACATGGAAAGCAATCAAGAAGCCTTCATCTCTTTTTGCCAACACGACGCCATCCTGAAGGCTCCAAGTCACATGACACTCATCAGTCAAGTAGAAACAGCTGTTATCCAGGAAGAATGGGATTAAAATAATGATGAAAAGAAGGGATGTCCCAATGTAAAAGTTCATAGAAAGTGTGGAACGGCTTTTTCAAGAAAAGCAGGGCATGTAGGATTAAAAAATAAATAAATAAATAAAAAAGTAACCTGGTTACTATCTTAAAAGACCACGAAAAATTGTTTCTCTTAATACATTAACAGCAAAAGGAAAGTTAAGGAAAATCTCCATCCTGTATTGGATATTGGATGCAGGGGCAAACACAGTGGAAAAGGATGAAGAAAAGTAAGGTAATTAAGTAAGGTAATGAGGTAATTAATGGTTTCTTTGTCTGAGTCTTTAATAATAGGACCAGTTGTTCTCTAGATGCCCTGAGCTAGAAGACAAGGAAGAGGAGCACAATTCAGCCCACATAATCCAAGGGAAAATGGTCGGTGACCTGCTACACCTCTTGAACATCACAAGTTTATGGGGCTGGATGAGATCCACCTGAAGGTACTGAGGGATCAGGCATAAGTGCTCACCAATCATTTACCAACAGTCCTGGCTATGCAGGGAGCTCCCAGCTGGCTGGTGATTAGTAAATGTGAGGCCCAGCTACAAGGACAGGCACAGGGAGGATGCAGAGAAGGCCTCTCAGCCTTGATGTGGGTGCTGGGGAAGGTTCTGGAGCAGATCATCCTGAGGTGTTACCACACAGCATGTGTGGGACAACCCTGGGATCTACATCCAGCCAGCACAGGTTTATGAAAAGCAGCTTGTGGTCTCCAGGGTTGCCACAGAGGAGCTTGTCCAACCATGGAGAGAGCACAGCATGTGAACTGTTTCCAATGGCATTATGCCCTTCCCAGGAAGTCTCCTAGAGAGACTTCTCCCTAGCTCAGGACGAGCAAAAGTGTTTACCCCCAAGAGCCTTTGCAACCCAATGTAAATCTGTTACCCCTCATTGGTTCATCCCTCACATCCTGGTTTTTCCCTTCCCTGGTTGGTGAATTTTGGGTCCTCTTCCCCATTGGCTGTCTTCCCAGTTCTTTCCCTGATTGTTCCCAGTTGCTAACCCCACCTACCCTGGACCCTATATAATCCCACGCTCAGAAGCAGTGTGGCCCTCAGTTGTGGGTTCCTGCCTAATAAAGGAGCTCTGGACTGGGTGCCTGCCTCCCTGCCTCTGTTCCTGTGTTGCCCACAGAAGAGCTGCCTTAGCCAGCTGCTCTCAGCAGCATTCACAGAGCTGAAATCACAGGCTGTGCCTGTGCCCCCTGGAAACCCGAGACCTCCAGCTCTGGACAGTCTCCCCGGGGAAGGCCGTGGCACCCGGGAGGGCTGGCGGGCTGTGACAGCAGCTCCTGCTTGATCAGCGCCATCTCCCTCTATGAAGAGGTGACTGTTTAGTGGATGAGGGTAATGGTGTGGATGTTGTCTACTTGGACTTAAGCAAAGCCTTTGACACAATCACCCACAGCTCCAGTTCTGGAGAACCTGGCTGCTTATGGCTCAGACAGGTAACACTCCTTTGAGTTAGCCTTGGAATGGTGAGATCAAGAAAACATAAGTTCAAGAAGAGTGATTTTGCCTCAGCTGTTGGCTCAACAGCAAGACATCTTCCTTTATCTCCCTTGTTTTTTAGCTGTTACATGACTTGTCAGCTAAAAAGTACAGTCAAGTCCCCACCCCTGCAAGTATTTCAACAGAGCCTGACTGCAATGTCTCCTGACTTCAACGCACTCCACCCTCCGTTCACTCCTCCTTGGACTGTGTGTGGGAAGTCCAGCATGCTGACCATGTTCCAGCCAGGGAGTGGCAATCATATTTTCCCCCTTAGCATACACCTTGTGTGATAAATTGGGCATACTGATCTCAATCACCATCTATTAAAAAGTAATCTTACCCCCAGTCTTTTTCCCACAGGGTCTTTTTCCAACCTTAATGATTCTGATTCTCTGATAACTGTTTTTCTCCCTAGTATATTGTAAGCTGGTTATGTGATCCAACTGCTGTGGAAAATATTAAAAATGTTTTAAGGAAATATGTTAGGTGAGCTGATGCATCCTACATCTGGTGATCAGTTTGGTATTGTTTCGTTGAGGTCAATATGGACTGGTGATGGCTCAGAGCACAACTGATTTAGATGTATAACAGTCGATATACTTTTTGCTCTATTGGTTAGCTAGAAAGCTCTTAAGATAAAACTGGTCCTGATGTTGCTGAGATGAATCTATGATAGATTTTGCTGTGACAAATAGAAAAAATTTGACCTGTTGTACTAAGCAATTTCAGAACTTCATATTCTAAAGAAATTTCTTGTTGGATCAGTCTGATATCCTCAATGAGGCAGTGCTTTAGAAATGTCAACTGTTATTTTTATTTTCTCATGGAAATACTGAAACTAATTAACAACACTTAAACCACATAATATAAATGTCTGTTGTGGTTAAAGAAAGTTAATGTAATTGGTCAATGGTCTTTAAACCTGCTGGAAGCTGTTAATTCCAGTTAATTAAAACAAACAAACAAAAAGAAATTGTCTGACATTTAACAATGTGGAAAGCCATTACAATTTGTTCTTGACTTAAGCACACATGATGCTTTTCTATATGCCAAGTATGCAAAAGAACCCCACAGAAACATAACTGATACTGCATAGACTTGTTGTGCTTAAAGTAAATAAAGAATATAAAAGCTGCTTTATTGCAGTCTTTATTTTGAGGGATTTTATTTATTTTAAAATGGATTAATTTCATCCCAGTATCTTTGGAATGAAGTCTCAAGTGAGCAAGGACAAATCAATACGTATTTCTTCATTGCACACTGCCATGGTTTTTACAAAGTCAGTACTAGCCTTCTTAACAAACTCGTTATGCTGTTATTCCTTTCTGGTGCAATGTCATTGACAATATGTTTTAGACTTTCACTATAATTTTCTTGGTGCTCTAGAGATAAAATGGCTTCAGAAAGCACTTCAGAACTTCATGTCAGAATTCTTAGTTGGTATAAATGTATTTATGCTCCTTCAAAAAGAAAGAAAAACAAACCCCAGACCAAAAGAATCCATTCCAACCAAGATTAGTGACATTTTTTTTCAGAATTAAATATTTCTATACATCTTAGAAGTAATATCGTTTAAGCTCCAAAACAAACTAAGTTTTGAAATTTTTGTAGACAGTGTATTCATTCAGAATGAAGAAACAATGGCTTGTAAAATTGAGAGGTTTTTTTCTTAATATGAACTCTAGACTTCTATTAAATGCAGTGTGATATTTTACAGATGGAATGGGTGTGGTGGAGCACAGCGTCACTCCGCCTCTGAAAAACTATTTTAATACAGAAGTTTTCTAAAAATGCTAGACCAGAACCTACAAGGTGCTTTCTCTGAGCTCAGAATACATCTGTGAGTTTTTGGTTGCGTAGTTTTAACACTGTTTTCTTTTCTTGCTCAGTAGATTCTGAAGATTCACATTATTTCAAAGTTCTTCTAGCTCACCCTAGCCCTGTGTCCATTACCTTGCAAATGGATTAAGGTCTGGTTTGCACTTCAGTCTTGATCTTTTAATCATTCATGGTGTATAAACATAGCATAGTTTTCAAGCATGTAAGTGACATTTGTCTCAGAGTGTCATGCAGCATCCCAAAGATTTTGTGACCAAAACCTTCAGAAGTATTTAAAAGCCTTAAAATTTCTAAAATTTAGGGAAAGATCAATTTTACGGTGCCAATCCACATCTCACCAGCAATCACATCGTACATTTTAGGAAATTCTCTTGGCTGATGTTAGATAAATCAATCACCTGAGCTTCTTTTTGGAAGATTCTAAACTCTTTGGCGTGAAAAAAGTAGAATTTATATATTGATGTGGATGCATAAGACAAAGCTGAGGAGTGCGAAGGACTGTAGACAGGTACTTTCTCAATAACAAGATGACATATGGCATCATTATTTTGTTGGACATGCAATTTTTATGCAGTATTACTTCTTTTGTTATTCATTGCTCAGCTTAGCGTCCAGTGAACTACTATCTATACGCAGAGGATATCTATGAAGCTAATTTTTGGGATGCATACAGAAAACTTAGTGAGTTCCCTTGCAAATCCAAGTGAGATTGCAGGACTGAAGGTAAGAAAACAGAAGTTTAAAGGACACTGAAATATTTAACTTCCAAACAAAACTTGAAAGCATAGTTTGTAGGTATTGCAGCCTTTCAGATGCACAGTTGCAGAACAGCTGAATTATTACAGGATGCCTCTGGATGACTGATTTAAAACCCCTCTTGAGACTGGACTAAAATTGACCGTGATATATAGTTGTTTTGGCTTGCGATAGGTAAGTGATTTGGAATATGGTACTGTTCATAAAATTGCCATCCAGGTCTGAGCTGTGTGCCACTTTGATAGCTTAATTATAAATCTATCACTTAAATCTTTCTAAAAGATGGGTTGTTGTTCAAGCAAATTCTGATTTAATCGAGCAATACAAGATGAGGTTCTATGGTTTATAAAGCAGAAAAGACTAGACTGTTACAATGTGCCAAAGATGCTTTATTTTTCCCAAATTTGAAATGTAGAATGCTATTGTGTTTAAGAAAAATAAATGTGCTATAGATCAAACTGGTTTTTAAAGTGCAGGTTACACAGCTTTTGTATGATTTTTAAAATCTAAGTTTCCTTGGACTCATTTTAATTTTGCTGTGTCTCATAGGACTACAAAATAGGATAGTTCTACACCTAGTGATCTGGCATAATTTCAGCAAAAATTCTTGTGATTTCATTTTGATGAATATCACTTATTTAGAGTCAGTATTTTTTCATTTTTGCAAAACTAGGGCTGAGAATTTCTATAAAACTTTCAAAAGGATCTGAACTTCTGAAGGATTTATTTAATCATTTGTAGCTCATACTATCCTTTAAGGAAATCATTATTTCCTAAGTTAATGAAGTTAAATTAGAACTTTGAACTGGTACTAATTAATATAGAAAAGATAATGTATGATGACCTGGATTTAGTTCAAGACTGGTGGGCTTGTGAGTACTGTGTTACAAGAATTAGGTTACTGAGGAGGACATGCTTGGATGATGCATGCTGTTCAACAGATATGACTAGAGCCTCAAAAGTTGTGAATCTGGTCAAGGTGACTCAAGCAAAACAAGTACTAGGGAATCATTTACTACAATAAGAATGTTTGTCGTGTTCTATGTATGTCTTTATATATAACGATACATATTTATCTGTATATGCATATAATTATATACATTTATATACATACACTTTGAATTTTCGTGTCAATTACTTTTATGAAGCCACACTTCCACAAAGCAATCTGTTAAGGGCCTACTAATAGACAGCTCTGTTATTGTCTGTTAGACTGCTGACAGCTCTGCTGTGGAATCTTCTGTGTGCCACACACACTGTCATGTGCTTGGGAAGTGGTGTAATTGCCAGAATTCTGTTGGCCAGGAACTTTGATCCCAGCTTTTCATCACAGCCACCCAATTTTCCCAGATGCTTTCAAGGCTACAAGCTCCAAGTCTTACAGCATTCTTTGCATTTACTGGGTTTAACAGGCAAGCAGTTATCTGGAAATTTCACTGGGTCTTATACCTAGGCCAAAACTTCTTAAGCTATTGGGATTTTTTTGAGGAACTGAGGCAAATCCTAAGAATCTCTGAAGTGCCAGTGACCCAATAACATATTTTAAGGAACAATCAATAGAAATTTTCTAGGACAGGTCTTAACAAAGTAAATTAGGTGAAGTTTTTCTCATGATCCTTTCCAAATTTCTAACAATTTCTGGGTTAGACTTTTGGACCAGGACTAGCACTAACTTTTTTGAGGGGGCTATTAACTCCAGACAACCTTTTTTTGAGGGGATGGACTAAGTCCTGTCAGCAACTAAACCCCACACAGCTGTTCACTCACACACTGACAGACACAAACTCTCACACACACAGAGACTCCTGGGGAAATGGGGTCAAGAATCATAAAATATTGCTAAGGTTGGAAAAGACCTGTTTTTGAGTTCAGCCACCAGCCTTGCTGACCACCATCATGTTCACCATTGATTCACATTCCCAAGTGCCATATCCACACTTTTTTAAACTCTTACAGAGATTGTGACTCCACCTCCAGAATCAGAAAATTCATGGGCTGAGACAGAGGGTTTAAACAGCAAAACAGAAACTGTGCAAGGAAGCATAGCCAAACAAGGGATTCATACACAGCTTTGTATGGCCAAGCAGGTGTTCATGCATCCCCAGAAAGCACAGCTCCATCACATGTAACAGTGACTTGGAAGACAAACACCAACACTCTAAACATCTCCCCTTCTTTTTTCTTCCCCCAGCTTAGCTGCTGCTCCTGCTGTCACATGGTGTGGAATATCCCTTGCGTCAGTGGGGTTCAGCTGTCCTGTCTGTGTCCCCTCCCAGTTTGCTGTGTACCTGGCTCCTCACTGGTGGTGTGGACTGAGACGCAAAAAGGGCGTTCACTCTGTGCGAGCAAGGCTCAACAATAATAAAATAGCAACGTTTCCAGCACAAAACCAAAACACGGCTCCATACCAGCTACTGTGAAGAAAATTAACTCTATCCCAGCCAAAACTAGTACAGAAAGAATATAGACCATCTAATATTAGGGGTTAATGTTTATCATTATGACTTCAATAGCAAAATGAAGCTTAAATTTCAGCTTCAGGAAGCAAATTCTCTCAGGACAAATATTGTTTCTGTTAAAGCCCCTTCGTGTGACCCTTTATTGTGTGCAGTTCTTGTAATGCCTTAAAGCTAGTAGAAAGGATAAAAATGTCCACTGTGTCCATTTCATCTATGATGAAAAGCAGCAGCAAAAGCTAACAACAAATTAATTTGCCATGCTTTCTGTGGCTCTATGCAATACCCTTTGTACACATAACCTTTCAGCATGGTGATACCTTGGAAGAGAATAACATTTTTCATAAAAATGAGAACCTAAGTTCATGGTTTTTAAGTATGTTGTTAGTATGTTGTTATATGTATTGAAAACACTTCACAAATGTCTATTTTTAGTTCTTTAAATTGGAACATTTTTTACCAGTTTTTACCAGCAGTAAGTACAAAAAATTTACTAAATGAAAAAGAAAAAAAAGAAAAATACTAAAATAATTTCATTCTCTTCTACTGTTCCCCTTTCATTAACAAAGGAAAAACGGTATTGATCATGGAAATTCTTCTCTCAAGAGATGCTTGAAATGACTTTATCCTTGTGAGCACTTGTCCTAATTTACTGTCTAATTAAAGGCCACTTAGCCATTCCTTGCTTGCTCTCTCCTACAGTAATTCTGGTGGTCAGGGGCTCAGGATTACAATTCTTCATGACATAGAGATGTAGTAAAAAAAGAAAAATTACTTTTAAAAAGTCCCAACTCTTGACTTCAGAGAAAACTCACTGACAAAATAGGTGTGGAAATCTCAGGAAGCAACAGAACTTCAACCTAATAAAGATATTTGTATTTCTATGTACCAAGATGCTGTGATGATGATGCTGCTTTAACACAAACTGAAAAAAAATCCCACTTCCATTGGAAAATTAGCTTTTCAGAGTTTGTTTCAGGCCAAATATTGGCACATGCTGTGCCATACATCCCCTGTACTGGTTTTAAGTAACTAAATTTTGGTAGCTGGTAGGGGGATTGTGGGGATGCTTCTGTGAGAACATGCCAGAAACTTTCCCCCATGTCAGAGTCAGTTCCAGGTGGCTCCAGGACAGACCCATTACTAAACAAAGTTTAGTCAATCAGTTGGTACACCTCAGCAAAAACCTGTTAAAGGAAGGAGAAAAAATACTGTGCAACAGTAGCTGGGAGAGAGTGAGATATGAGAGGAACAGATCAGCAGACACCGGGGTCGGAGGGGGACGTGGAGCAGAAACTCCCCTGCAGCTGCAGTGCAGGTGACAGTGACATAAGTTATTCCCCTAGAGGCAGATTTATCCCAAAGGAAGCTATGACCCCATGGAGAGTCTGGAATAGCTCCTGGAATGAACTGTGACCCTGTGGGGACTTAAACTAACCTGAAGTCGAATCATCTGAATTACACCTTGCACTAGAACAGATGGTTTAAAGCCCCATCCAACCAGATCCTGAATGTTTCCTGGGATGAGGCATCTAGCACCTCTCTGGGCAACACGTTCCAGTGTTTCACTACCTGATTTGGCTTAAATTTAACTGCACTGAAGCGACTCTGTCATTCCACACAGTAAAATCTCACTTTCTTCACCCTTATCTTCCTTTATATTAAACAAATTCTTGTATTCTATAAGCCTCATTGAGTAGTTGTTGCTTTAATACTAAGCAAAATTAATATAATATTTTTGCAAAATATCTGGCAGTCTGAAGCACATGACTTCATTCTATTAATGAATAATAATAAATATATTAATATATTTATTAATAAATAAATTATAACTCAGTTATATTGCATGCTCATCATGAATAGAAGGCACTGTTTAATAAGGATGAAAACATTAAAACATATCTCAATATATCGGAAGACTTTCTTAATAATGTCTCCACATAATTACTTCAGTGTTCTTACCTTATAGTTTGGAATAGAAAATTTTACCCTACTTCTCCTGTCCCATAAGTACCTCCTTCTTATTTCAATTGCATTTGAATAGAGGGATTTACATGTTGTTAATTTGTCCCTTGACTTTTTTTTTAAAGCTTCTTGATTCTCCCAGTAAAGAATGGCAAGGGTACAAATTGGCAGAGGTTTGAGAATCTTCTTCCAAAAATTGGAGATTTTGCAATAAGAGAATATAATCAAATAACAGCCTCAGGGCACAATGTTCAAAACTTCTTTTACTAGCATTATACATGAATTTACTCTTTTTAATTAAAAACTTGGAGTGTGAGAAGAAAATTATGTGATTGGTAACATATGATGGAAATGAAGTATGAAAAATTTTCTCTGGACCAATACTGCTTATATATGAAAATCTGGTATTATAACCATTCCTTAGTCTGGATTCTGCAGCTGCAGGCTGATTAAAACTCAGCAGGAAGAGCTATAATAAACAAATACCACCTGCTGCAAGAACAGGTGTTTGTGTCTTCATTTAGAAACCAAAGTAAAACAGAAGATGCCAAGGGGCTGAAGTGGATCAGTATTTGGATTGACATAATTTGTTACTACTTGTCCTTGAACTTAAAAACATATTATTCTGCTTTCAAGACTCCTTGATAGGGATTCAACACTAGTTTCTAGTAATTAAGCAGCTCTTTGCCTTCTCTGTTCAGCTATCCATGCTCAATATTATGTGCCAAAAGTATTTGTTTCTCCATTCAGTGGTGCATAGCATAATGTTTTTGACTAAGAACATTCTATGCATAAAAATAAGTAAAACCAGTATTTGATATTTTATTTAATTTCACTGGTCTCATCAGTGTTTAGTTTGACATTTCTAGTCCAAACAAATCAATATAGTCATTGGAATTTATCGTGATTGATCTCTTCCTCAATGGATTTAGCACATATTTATAGAAGATTTGCATTTATAAAAAAGTACAAACCATTCTATTTCTGATATTTATGTCAGTGACACTTCTAATGCAAAGAAAGCAGATGAGTATCTTTCCCAATAAATCTGAGTGTCTGTTCAATGTCTTCCAGTGTGCAACTTCTCAGTGGTGACTTTCATATGCAGAATTTTTTCTTCGCTGTAACTGTACTTAAGCAATAATAATCAAAGTAACTGTCTAGATAAAAGCATAAATTGACATTCTGTGTAATTGTTTGTGCAAACAAAACATAGAGCAGATAGAAATAATTGTGATACACCTTTAGCTTATCTCAGAATCAATTGGAGTAAATGGATTGATGCTGTACCAAGAAAGTTACTTTAATGTTACAGCAAGTCTCAAGATACTTGGCAAAGAGATTTTATTTTTGCCTGTAGTTTACAGTGGCTGACTTCAAGATAGTTCATGGTAGCAGATAAAACTTAAGGCCAGCAGGCAGAGACCTCCAAGGTAACAAAGCTTGTGAGAGCTCTATTTTTTTTCTTCTTTTGCAAGAGATTTTACTCATAAATAAGTGCTGAAATCCCATAATACTTAAAGCGGATGTGAAGAGTTATTACTGGGAATACAAGCAATATCACAAAGTCATTTAAAATCTGCACACTGCCAGAAGTGTGGATTATAAAAAGGAGAAGCTGAGAACTGGAAAGCTTTTGGGAAGATTTAGCATATTTAAGATGTAAAAATTACTTTGCTGACTTATTTAGGGAGCCTGCATGTGTTGAAGAGGAGCTGGAGCAGCGTGCTGCCAAAGGTAGGATTACCTGGGGGTTTTTTGTTTGTTTTTGAATTTCTGACAGCCCAAAAACTTAATAATCTTGGAAGTAAGTGATGTTCAAATGATTCTTAAATCATTCTTAAATAACTTACAAGAGAGAGGAAAAAACCTGTTATTTGCTACAATGGCCATAAGCATGTTGACAACAAGGTGACTGCATCTTTTTTATGTTATTGAGCATTGCAGGATAAAATTTCTGTCTTTCAAGAGGAAGACACAAGCAAGTCTTATTATGTCTGCAAAATTGATTTGCACTAATATTAAAGAAGTCTGGAAGTTCTTAAAATTATTTTTGCTATATTAAATATAATGAAGTATTAAAATGAGATTTAATATAGGTGAGAGTACATTTTCTAGAAGTAAATATGACTTTTAATTCTGGTCTCAAAAGCCTACATTTTAGTGTCATAGACTTTTTTTAGAATTTAATGACTATTATACTTAAATCAGTAATATAAAAATATTTTTGAACATAATTGGATACAAGTATGAACCAAAGAGCTGGGAAAGAAATACATTTTGAAAATTAGTGCAGAAAAATGATAATTCTTGAAATAGTATGATATAGATTATAAGATGTAACTTTATTGAGTGAATATTCAAATACATATGGAAACAAACTATAATAATGAGCCTTTGAGAAGTTAAACTACATGTTGAGTTTAACAAAAGGAAAGTTAAGACAAATCAAATAGCCTGTAGACTCATTAAAACAATAGAGATCTGACTATTCTGTGGATAAAGCCATGAAATAAATGAGTTTCAAATTTGAATGAAATTTTTAGTTTTAGATGAAGACACTTATTTGCTGTCATAGTTAAGTGGCGTTTTTTATATATTAAACTTCTGGAATTACACAAAATTATTTCAGAATTTGAGTTAAATCAGCAATTTCTTAACTTACAATCTACAGAACTTTGAAATAATTTATTAGAAAATGAAACTCCTATGAAATTGGCAAACTATATAGTAAGTAGAGCAGTGAACCAACTACTCAAAACCATCAAGACCAAAAGCTTGCCCATATTTGGGATACTTCTGATATAAAATCTGTTGTTTAATACTGAGAAATAGTGCTGCATTTTCTTACTTCCCCATCATTCAGGCTGAGGCTTACAGAACTGATCTTATTTCTTCCTTCAGTATCACATGGAGCACCTATCACGCCTTATACCTACTGTTTCCCTTTTCTTTTACAATACAGAAGCTAATTAATGCATAACTGCTAGTTTGGGGTTTTTTCCTAACTGTCATAAACATGAAAGCATTTGGGTTCAGGAAGTGTTCAGAACTTAGGCAGCCTAGAAATGCAGCATTGCATACGTGTCACAATCAGGTAGTGGGACACTGTGAAAGGCATCACAAAGGGTAAACAGACATGGAGTGATGTGGTGAAGGCTCCAGCCCCAAACTGAAGAACTGATCACAAACAATCAAAGGTTATCTTTGCCTACCTTGATTTTTGTTTACACATGTAATTTCTTATTTTACCTCATAGCTGACAGTTTTGGGACAAAAAGGGGTGAACCCTTCTGCCTGATTTTATCTCTAGTTATGTAATAGGACTATGCTACTAAGGTTTCTTATGAAACTAGCTGCATAAAAATATGCAACTACCAGTATGTGTAATGTCTTGACTAGTCAGCTGACTTATTTTCATTAGCAAAGATGTAGCGAATTTCATTTTAAGCATTGACATGGTATGAAGTCTACCCTAAATCACTGCTCAAATAAAGGATTTCAGGTCTGAATAGATTAACTCAAGATGAGCCAGAATATACAGAAGTAATAGATGCACTTTTTATGTTATATAATTTTTTCTGATACTTGTAACATATGATAACTAGTGGGTAAGAGAAAGCCTGATGAAAACTGTGCTAATTGTTGTTGGATATAGAGCAAGTAAGAGACTTGCCTCAGGCTACTTGATTAGCAAGGGCAATATCTTGTTGTCCTGATGTTCTAGTTTATAATGTAATAGAGACTGTTGCCCAATATGGGTTGAGACCAACACACCAGGTGTGGCTCTCAGACACCACGTTAAAGGCTGTGCCCAGCATGGGACAGTTCCTCACAGAGACCAGGCCACCAGATGGGAATCCAGCAGTCAGCACGAGTGCCCTGAGCCCCTGGATCTGTCTGCCAGTCTAACCTGGACTGCCAGGGCGAGGATGTGGCTGCAGGATGTAGTATGTGCTATGCAGGATTAACCCACCTGCCTAGATATTGCTATCCATCACTATACTAAAAGTGTTTAATAAATAAACTCTAGATGATGTCAGAATGACGATGTGATTCTGTTCTCAGAGGCACTGCAACCAATTATCTGATTACAAGAGTAAATTCCTCTTTAAATAGAAAATGTCTTGGTGAAAGGGTTTTCTTGTCCAACTGTTTATGTGTTATGATTCTTCCCTTCAAGAGGATGTGAAACATTAGAGTTTGAAAATGACCACAAACAAACAGAAAACCCACAAGACCAACCAAATCCTGCTTCTGCAACAACAACAGAAACAACAACAAAAAAAGTATAAAACTCATTGACTCATTATTTCAAAGAAAGTACTGAGAGGTAGGCAGCAGACACAGAATAGTCTTCTAGAAAAAATATGTTCCCTTATTTTTGCTACAAAATTTAACATACCAGTCCACATCTAAAACAAAATCATACAAAAATCTGTTCAATTCTTATTTTCTTATTTTCACAGAACTATGAAAGAGATGTACATGAATGCTCAAGATGTTACAAGTTCAGATTTTCTTTTTTAATTGTTAAATCATATAAAGGATGGAGAGTGGTTCAGGGAATTTCAGTGCTTTCAAAAGCCCACAGTAATAACTGAATATCAGGCAAAGTTTTTCTGGAAGACTTTTCGGATTCTTCAGATGTTCTGAAAAGTATTCTCTACATTCTTCTTTAACTGAGTTTGTTACATAGCTCTTAGTCACAAATTGTTCCCTGTGAGTGATGTAAAATGCACTGTTTATTTTGGAAATGCTTGCAGTGTTGCTGGTATATGATGTAGATTCCATTAGTGGCTGTTTCTCCCCCAACAGCTTCTGTGAATTAGTTGAGACAGAGTAAAAAATAAATTATTATTGAAGTATATGTTATTATTCAAAGCAGTGTATCCTGTTGTCCTGTCTTCCTATGGAAAGCAGACTTTTCCTGCTTCACTGGATTTATAAGAAAAAAGTTAGGAAAGCTGCTAAAGCTTTGCGATGACCATATAGAATGTACATGAATCAAATTTAGAATCTACTTCTCAATTATTATTATTTCATTTTTTCAGAACTTGTGTTCATATTGATTTTATTTTGTGGTTCCTTAAGCCCTACTCAATTCATCAGTGCACACAGTGTGGATCTTTATACTCCTACACACTTCCTCTAAAGTTAATGAAAAAATCCTGGATGTAGAAGTCTGTATTCATAATTTTGTTTCAAAAGTTTATTCAAACACACACTTTTGCAGAGTACAGGCTACAAATCTTTGAAGCCTTCAATTTATGAATCTAAGAACTCACTTATTGAGAGATATTTTCACCAAGTTTTCTTTATGATGGAACAAAGTGAAGGGATAAACAAATAGAAGGATTCAAACCTTTGCTAGAGATTCTGTTGTTTTGTAGTTCACCACAGTCATGTCTGCCACATCCTTATGTACACTGTCGCTGAGATTAAGTTAATTTTCTTCATACCAGCCCCTATGATGATGAGCTTTGGATTTGTGGCTTAAACAATGTTGGTAAAATTTCAATAATTTTAATTTTTAATTTAAAAAAAACCAGTAATCTTGGCTATTGCTGAGTAGTTCTTGTTAAATGTGCTCTCATCCCTACTCTGCCCTACTCCCCCGCCAAGAGGAGTAAGATGGGGTTGGGCAAGGGGCTGGAAGGAGACAGCTGGATGGCACAGCTGACCCAGACTGGCATTCCATACCAGATGATATCATGCTCAGCAGTAAATACTGGGGGAAAGGGCGAGAAAAGGGAGTGAGTACGCATATAGGCATTTGAAATTGATTATTTTAATTTTAAACATCTAAAATATTTTTTAATTTAATCTAGGCAAGTTCTTTTAAAATATGTCCCCTTCCTCCTTCATTATGAATTAAGTCTTTTTTAAGAAATAAAAAAATCAAACAGGAACCTAGAAGGAGTATTTACAATTCTATGTTTTTTTCACAATCATGTTAGTCCTCATTTCTTACTTGAAATAGTGATCTTAAAAGTATTCTATTTCATAATTCATATTCACTAATTTTCCATAGTTTACAGGAAGGTTTTGAAAGTAATTCAAGAAGCAATTACTCAAATAATTGTTGTATAGTATATAACTGTGATGAAACATAGAGTTGAAAAACTTTTTCTTTTCTCTATCCTCCAAAGTCCTCAAGACAAAGATGGGGCTAAAATAAAAGCATAATGACCCAAAAGTTAAACATGATGGTGACAGGCTTTTTACCTGTATGCCTGTCTTATACAGCAAATTATAAAGGGTCAGTTATGGTGCCAAGTGGATCCTAATAGCTATTAAAGGCCTCATATAGAGCTATGGACCATGATTTTTGAGAAATTAATGTTCATAGATTTTTATTCTAGTCCATTTGTTTTCTGAAGCAAAAAGTCATGATCAATCACCAGAGATATTGTAAATTAATTATCATATTTAGAGATAGGTGTTTTCTCTCAGGCCAAAACAAACAAACAAAAAAAATCTTGGATATTGGTGGAGTTATTCGAGGTAATTAACCTGTTCTCTATTTGTAAACATTATTTTTGAAAGAAATTACTGGATGTTTTCCAAAGGAAATTTTTAAGATCAGATTGCAAGATCTTATAAATGATGCTTTGTAACAAAATGGAAAACCAGAACTAATGTATTAAAACAGTCAGAAAAAACAGTAAAATTGTTTACCAATTTTTGCTATATGTTATCTAAGAACTGAAGAAGTTCAGGGCAGCCTCTGTGCAATAAGGAATGATTTGACTGAAGCATACCATTGGAGGGCAGGAAAACTTGATTAATTAAGTGTCCTTGTAGGACCAGCCTACAGGGAAAACACTAGACTAGATAATTCTAGCATACATGTAGACAGTTGAAAAATGTGTTGAGCTGCTGCTGCTGCCAAAAATGTCTTTGGAAACATTGTATCTCCAAAGTCTTTGGCCTGAATATTCCCCTAAGGTAGACTAGAAACTCCTGGAGTTTTCTCTAAACCTGTCCCCATACATGTGTGCCCCTTCATTCAGCTAGCAGGTGGTTTGATCCCCACCTGAGTCACAGAGACTCAAAGATCTGAGCCTTTTCATTGTCCCTTTCCTTTGCCAGTGATCAGGCAGGTAAAAATGTGAACAGAAAGACAGATGTGGAGAAGTGTGGCTCAAGCAGAGTTATTACTCCCCATTAACCTTTACCTAGAGAATTTCAGATCACAGCAAGAGAACCATCTTCAGTTTAATGTTGACCTAGAATTCCTGTGTTAATAACACTAAGATGAGATAGGGGATTGAAAACTGTTTCCCAGAGCTCATAGTCCTATTTTTAACTGTTGAATACCAGTGTATTGTTATACTAGATACAAATGGGTGGATCAAGTTCCCATTACAACCCTTGGAAATTCTCCTAAATATTTCTGTGGATGTTAATGCATACCAATAGTACATACATGAAATTACACCAAAAGCAGTCATCAATAGTGTACCAATCAGCAACAAAAGGAAAATATTGGCATTTAAAAGTTAATTGTTTCTCACAAGCAGGATTAAAATTTTCAAATACTATCAACATTATGAAGAGGCAAGAATCAATTTACAGGACATAATTTCTCTATATCCAGAACCATATTAAGCTTAACAGCACTCATTATAGAATCATAGAATGGTTTGGGTTGGAAGGGAGTCTTAAAAATCTTCTAATTGCCAGCCCCTTGCCACAAGAAAGGATGCCACCCATTAGATCAAGTTACCTAGGGCCCCACCAAACCTGGATTTGAACATTTCCAGGGAAGGAGCATTCACACCATCTCTGGGAAGCCTGTCCCAGTGTCTCACCACCCTCACACTAAGGAATTTCCTTCAACACCATATCTAAATATAACTTCTTTTAGTATAAAACCATTCCCCCTTTTCCACGGACTTAAAAATTAGTTTCAAAAAAAGTTTGCTCTACACTGGGAATCATCATCTGGAAACAGAAGAGACAAAATGTCTGGAAAATTGCATCAAAGACTATGGGCTAACAACATGATGGAGTTATAAAAAGAAAAATCTAATTATCCTAGGCTATATCAGAATATTTACTGTAGTCAAAATCCCTCTTTCTACATGACAAATCTATGAGAGCTTTCAGAGGTTATTTTCAGCAAATGTTTATCAAGTGTAACTTCTGCTGCAACTGTGTCTAGATTTCATTTAGTTTCACCAAATGGAATGTTACGCCAGCAATGTGTCCTTGATGCAAAGGAAGCTCACTGTGTCCTGTTCTGCATTAGGAGGGTTCAGCAGATCAAGGGAGATGAGAGAGAGCAGCCCTGGTGAGATGCATCCCGAGTGCTGGGTCCAGGTCTGCACCACTCAGATGCTGAGGAAAGGCTGAGAGAAGCGGAACTGTTTAGCCTGGAGAGAAGAAAGCTGGGGTGGAAGTCTCATCAGTATATATCAATATGTGAAGGGAGGGTCTAAATAAGATAGAGACAGGCTCTTTTGAGTGGGGGACTGCAACAAGAGGCCATGGGCACAAGCTGAAGCACAGGAGGTTCTGTCTGAACATCAGAAAACCCTTTTTCTGATGGGGGTGACTGAGCACTGGCAGTTTGGGGAGGTTTGGAGTTTCTTGGAGATTTTTAAAAGGCATCTGGACATGTTCCTGGCTCTAGGAAACACTGCTTGAGCTGAAGATGTGGGCCAGATAATCTCCAGAAGTTCCTTCGAATTTAATAATTATGTGATTGTATGAGTTCTATGATCTTAAATGTAGACCCTTGTTCAGTGATCTGTGGGCAGGAACCTTTCCTGCTTTATTTTATACAAATTTCTCTACCTGGTTTTTTTGTTGGGTTTTTGTTGTTGTTGTCGGGGGGTTTTGGGGGGTTTTTTGGGGTTTTTTTTTGGTTTTTTAGAGTGAGTCTCTTCATGGCCTCAGTTTATTAACTCTTGATGGCCTAGCTTGAAATTAAAACTGACCCTAAAAGCATTTCTCATGTTTCAAACTTTTAACTTCATTGTGTATTCTTCTATTTTTAATGAATGAAACTTTTTGTAAACCTAGCTACATATAATTCAGCTGCAGGCTATTTTCTTAATTATATATTTCTGTGATTAAAAAAATCACCTGATTAAGCAAAATCCATATTTTCATTGACTGAAATTCTCAAAATATTGAGAACAAGCAACAAGCTTTCAAAGAAATATCTGTTCAGATGGAAATACCTTTTTTTTCTACCATCAAGCCCTTGCCTTTCTGCTCTACTATTTTTTGCTTTGCTCTTTAGACATGATACTTTATTCATGAGAACTACAAATAGGCTTTAAAGCAATTTAACATTTTGTTTTGAACTCCAGTTCCTTAAACTACTATTTATACAGCTTTCTAGTAGGTTTTTATATGATTTCTGAACAAAACTAAAATGATGAAAAATAACTCGTGCTGAAATGGACTTCCAGCTACCTTTGTCATGTTTATTTATAATAAACAGTGATAGAATGATACCCTGCAATAGTGCATTCTGTAATTTCTAGGCCTATACCTATGAATGGTACTTAGCACTTAAAAATTGTTCAATTTCTTATGCTGTTTACTTCTTTTTTTTTAATTTTTGGGGGGAGTTGCTGTGCTTTTTTCAAGGTTTCAAAAGTAAAGGAGTTTGATGGTATAAGGAAAACTTTTCAGGATCTAATGTAATGCCACTGTCAGAGCCTTGTTATTTTCTTAGGCCTTTGATATAGAAAAAATGCTTGTTCCATGATAGTTTGGAGACCAGACATTGTGGTTGTATGGGAGGGAATCAAAGTCTGTGTTGAACAAGTAGATGCTTTTTTTTTGAGCAGTAGATTTTTTTTTTTATTATCTGCATAGTTTTCCCTTCATATGAGGAAGTCAAAATTTCTTGTATGTTGATTAATTCATATTGCAGTTCTAGGGGAAAGAAATCCATAAGTTGTTCCATTAGTCTAACTTTTTATTTAATTTTGAACTTAGCAATAAGATATCTTTTCCAAAGAGATTCTTGTAAAGGTACTTACCTACTATGTCTGGCCTCTTCACACAAGTACAGTGCACTTTTTCTCACACAAAATTTCCCGTTGTGATGGTTTTTAGCCCAAATTTTCCTTTAGGAGAATGTCATGTTGAAATATAAATAACTTTCAATCATTTTGTCGCTTCTAGTACTAGTTTTGTTATAAAATGCAATGTTCACTAAAAGGGTAGGTTTTTTCCATAGGAAAATAGAGAAATTGTTCTTCTGTGAAATTTTATGCAAGTCTAGTCGTTTATGCTTCTTTGTTTGTTTGTTTTATAAATTATGGGCTACAAAAATAAATCATTTGTCATCTATTAAGAATGGATACTGGGAAATCATAGAAACTAAATTTCTCCTTCAGTAAATAGTTTTAGAAAAGCCATTCTAGTGTGAGATTTGGGATAAAAAACTGTAAGACTCTGAAAATAATTCTCTGTAAATTATTTTTTTTAATTTTGTTTTTTAACTATTTATATACATAACAAAGAGGTCTTACTGTGATGAAACAAAAACAAGAACAAGAACAAGAACAAAAGGCCATCTATAAAGTTGAAAATGAACAGCTGAAGTAGAATGTTTATGGAAACACTGGAAAACCTCTTCCTGGTTGCTATTTATGCCTGTTGCAACATCTAAGCCTAGAAAACATCTGTCTTTAGACCCTGCCATTTCAAAAGTCCTAAGGAAGTTTGCTTTAACATATGTATATAGTCCTTTTAACTGTGTGAGTAGCTAGGCACATGTTGTTGTAGGCCATTTGGTGCCTTTCACTCTTGAATGAAACTGATTAGTCCAGTAATCATTTTAAAAACACAGTTGGAATGGCTCTTACTGCCTAGAGAATAGACTTTTCTGAAATGCTTGGAGAATAGCCTTCATAAGGAAATTCAGCTTAAATATAGATGATATTAGTGTATCTGGAATAGGAAAAATGGATTCAGAACAAAAGGAAGTCTCTCCTTCAAGCCAGTGAAACAGAACCATGACCTAGTGTTTAGGAATTTCTTTGTGATGGTGAAATTTTTCATTCTATTTATGGAACTGATAGCATCCTATTCATTCCCATTTTATCCTAATACTGTCCATGCATTATGCAAGACATTATTTTAATGACTGTCAGAGTCAGAAGGGTACAGTTAGACATTTATTCTTTTCTTTGCTCTATGAATCTAGATTCTTTTCCTTACATAACACTGCAAAACTTTACAGGAAGGAAATGGAGAATGACTTTCTCATATCCTATTCAAAAAGTATATTTTTTCTTCTGGCAATTATCCAGAAAAATACACTTTTTTTTTTTGGAATGCTCTTCAGCAGATACAAAAACTTTAATCTGTGTTTTTTTATAATGCAGTTATACAAAGGCAGTAAGTACAGAAGTGTTCTAGAAGTACTCCTGTGTAGTCATCTGCTTCCGTGAGGAACCCACGTGTGTAGAAATGAATCTCCTTGAGACCCGGGTTCCAGTTTTCGTTTGTCTTAACATTCTTATAAATATTTTAACTTTACAGAGCATAGTGTCTACCCTGGCTTGGGCTCCACTTTAAGGCCAGATTCACAGCTCTAGATAGATATAGATTTTCTTCTTTCTCTCTTCTTTTGAAGAAGATATATTCTCTACTTCTGGCAGTAATATCTTTACTATTACAAGCAACATAAAAGCAAAATAATCAGCATAATAATATCAGTCTCTAAACTCTATGTCAGTAACATTACCTTAGTAAGAAGTCGTAAAGTAGTGTTACTGCCCCTTATTTGACATAGTATTCACACAACAGCAACTGTGGTTTGTTATGATTCTGAGATAGTTTCAATTAAAGATTGAATAAAAACAAGGGTCTTTGTACATTTTTGGAAAAGGTGTTTCAAATTGATTGTGTTTTTACATATTTGGGCCTGAAAATAGATCCTTGTCTTGTTAGGTGTGCTTGACTGGAGGTTCTGTAGGTTGGTTAATTTACCATTTTAGTTTTCAGGGAAGATATTAACTTACTTCTGTGTAGCACCACTCATGAATAGACGACTGCTAAATAAGATTGTAAAGCTAACATAAAACAGAAGTTGAAATTGTGATACATGAAAAGAGCCTGCAGTTTGGCCACTGAACTTATGGGATTGTACCAGAAATGCAGAGGATTTGAGGGAATTCTTATGTTTTATTTCCTTTAGATTTTAAAGAACCAGCATGACCCAGGGAACTTTCCTCCAGTAATTGCTCTTAAAATCACTTCATGAAATCATTACTCTTCTGTTCAACAATTGTGGGTCAGGACCTAGTTATTTCTGGAAGTGTGACAAGCTTTGAAATACAGTTTGCAGTATGTGAATCCAGCATGAAGTGGGAGTGAATTACAAACTTCTGCAGTATCCCAAAGTACTGGAATTTCTTTTGTGAACATAGCATGATAATTACTCACCTGTAACTGTTGAAGTTCTTATTACTGCAGAGCTTGAACCTGTGATGCTGTATTTAGTCTGGCTGAGACGGATCTTCTCCATGGCACACTCATAGCTCTGTGCTGTATATCTAGAAAGGTGCTGGTGACACACCAGTGTTTTGGGTGCTGCTCAGTAGTGTTCCCACAGCATCAGTGCTGTCTCTCCAACTTTCCACCTTCCACCCATCGAGTCTGGGGTGACATCATTGACCCAAACCACCAAAAAGGGATATTCCATACTGTACAACATCTGTTCAGACATAAAAGATAAGGAAAAAAAGAGGAGGAAGGAAATAATTCATTATTCTGTTGTTGAGAATTTTTGAGAAGACAATGTATGACATTTGTCTTCTCGAACAACTGCTATGCAAGCTAAGCCCTGCTTCTCCGGCAGGGCTGGACATTGTTTGATGACAGGAAGTAGAGAATAAGATAATTTTACTTTTTTCTTTGCTTTGTGCACTCAACCTTGCTTTTGTTTTATGAAATTGCCTTTATCTTTATCCACAAGTGTTTATTGTCATCTTATTTTCTTCTTCCTTGTCCTGCTGAGGATCAGAGTGCCAGAGCAGTGTGGTAGGAAACTCGCATTCTACCAAGGCCAACCCATCACAGAACCACAGACAACAGTTCTGAGATACAAAGTCAGAACTTTTGGTTGGAGAACTACTGAGTAGGTAAGCTATCCAGAAGCTGATGTGATGGGTTAGACCTTAGAAAATGTGTTCTACAAATTTGTGAGCTAGCAACAATTCTATAGTCTATCTTTGAATATTAAGAATAAAATACTGGGCAGGAACCAGTGTTAGCAAGAAATAACAAGCTTCATTCAACTTTTCAAGGCTTGAAGACTTTTCCAGTTTTGTCTGTCTTAATCTTAGACTGCCAAATAAAATGAGCTTGTTTAACCATATCATCAGTTTACTAATTATTACTCAGTTTGTTAATTATCACTTTATTATTAATAATTAATTGTATTTACTAATCAATGATTTATTTATTATTAGTCTAATTCTTAGTTTTAATTTAGATTCATATAATTATGTGGCATATTTCTTCTATAGATGGTAGTAGAAAGTAATTATATTATATTGAAGGAAGTATTTGTCACACTAACAATAGTAGCAATATAAATATAGGTATCATAGAACAACAGCAGTCTTGAAAGGGACACAGTGAAGTGTAAAAAGCTGCAGACATGAGATACGATATGAAAAAGAAGGCACAGGATTATAAAGGAGATCCCATAGATATAAATAACTCACCAGTGGTCTTATAAGAAAATGTAGACTTGATTGCTAGGCAAAAGCAATTTTTGAGACCAAAAAAGAAAAATTGAAATAATTACCCAACATATGTAAGGTATTGCATAGATTTGCCTATAAAATAGAATTTCAACCACAAAAAGAAAAGTGCAAAACCTTTAGTACTATATATTTTTTAATTTTGTTCTTGTTCTATAAAAACTAAATGTAGACCAATAATCATTGATTAGTCTTAAGGTTTCAACAAAAATTTGGCTTTACATATAGAAACATATTTTCTCTTTTTCTCAGTTCCTGCCAAACATTTCACTTAACTGATTTCAGCAGAGCTGTGTTGCTTTGTAGTAATTAGAAAAATGGGTTATGTTGTTGGAACTTTTCCAGTGTTTTCAATGTCAGGAGCTGATTTTGGTTGTCAACAATTTAATGCATTCTTACAATTCAGCATCTTGGGATCTTCTCTCTGAAAACAGAAAAAAAAATTTCCCCCTCCTTTCAGCCTTTTCTTCAAGGAGAAATAGAGCTCTTTATCACTGCATATTCAACGGTAAAATTGTGAAATTGCTGTCTTCCAGTACACAGTGAGTATGTTACCACACTACTAACAGGCCACATCCTTGCAATAAGTATAGAAAGGCCGAGAATTTTAATTGACCCTGCTTTTTTGTCTGAACTTGGCCTACCTGGAACAGTTTTGTCAATCTGTATAGTTGCTAAAAGCTAGCTGTATACTATCTAATTTATTTCAGGTTTAGTTTAGCAAAATTTTTTTATTGCAACACCTACTGTTATAATAACTTTTTTTGGTTTCTTGTAGTCAATGCCTACTAATTCTGTTCTATTAACATTATTACTGAGAGATAATAAAAAGAAGCACTTATTCTGGGAAAAATTAATTATCTATGTAATTATCTAGAGTAATGATGTAACGATATACACTCTGTCTGCACAAAAGATAAGAAGAGAATTCCCAGGGCTATAAAGAAATCAACAGTTGTCAACTAATAGGTATTAAAGAAATACTACCTTGGAAGCTGAGGACCAGTTTTAGAGATAAAAAACAAACAATGCTCAATACACATATACCATAGAACATACAACAATTGCACAGAAATCATAGACTGTGGACTTGTAAAGAAAAGGGGAGCTTTAGAGAATATGAGAACTTCAACAGACAATGGAGTGAAAATAACATCATTTCCCTTCTAGTAAAGAGAAAACAAATGACTTCTCATCTGCAGGTGTGGTTTGGGTTCTTTATTTACTTGCTTGTTTGGGATTGCTTTGGTTTGGGTTTTGCTGAGGTTTTTCTTTTGTTCAACAAAAACGGAAAGGTAAGAAAACACCAAAGAAACAGGCAGATACTATTCAGTTAAATCAGTTTTAACTGTATCATGGAAGGGAATGACCAATAATTGGATACACTGGTCCATAATTGTTACTATCACTGTAACTGTACTAATAAAATTCTTCTTCAATTTTAATTCTTTAACTAGAATATCAATAAATGCTTGGCCTTGTATACGTTTCTCTAGCCCACTGAACCTTCAGGTTTGTTTCTAGTTTGGATACAACTATGTTTTGCACTTCCTGCTATTACATGAAGATGTGCAAAAGCTGAGTTGATAATGATATGAAGGGGAAAATAGAGGTGATAGAACTATATAGGGGATTTGGGTTACTTCTGATTTCTTTCTCACAAACAGTTCCAGATTTGAATCAACCTGTAGCCTTTTCCTTATTATCATATATTTATAATAAAGTCTGTTCAACATATTGCTATGGTAAAATGGTAAGTAATTTCCATAGTGATATCCTTTGAAACTCTGTTTTCCATTAACATGAAGTATGGGATATAAAAAACCTGGGTTATTAGAGACCTGTCTGTGTGGCCTCAATGCCTGAGACTATGCAACAGATTATCTTGACTGCAATTCCACGACATGCACAGGACAACCAGGGATCAGGCCCAGCCAGCATGGGTTAAAGAAAGGCATGTCCTGCTGACCAACCTGGCCTTTTTGTATGTCCAACTCGCCAGCCTAATGCATGATGGAAAGGCTGTGGGTGTTCTCTTCCTGGACTTTGTCTCCCATGGCATTCTCCTGGAAAAGTTGGCACTCCATGGCTTGCACAGGTGCTCTTTTTTACTGGGTGAAGGGCTGGCTGGATGGCTGTCCCAGAGAGTGGTGGTGACTGTGCTACATCCAGTTGGTGGGCGGTCACTGCTAGGGCTTCCCAAGGCTCATTCAACACCGGAACCAATGTTAATGTATGCTACTAATTCTAAGTTACTCCAACATGCAGATTGTGCAAGATAAAGCTCTGAACACTTAGCACGTTCAAAAAATATTTTCTTTTTATTTTCCACAGAGCTCTTTTTTTTTTAACAGAATAAGAAGAAACTATTTCAGAAAGTACATTCATCACACAAACATATGGTGATAAATTACCTTCTATCTGTGAGCCTTTATTTTCAAGAGAAAGTGAATGCTGTGAAAGAAAGTGTATCAACTTAGCCAAATGAGTTTCTGAATAATATTCTCTCAACAGTAGATTTACGTTAAATGCTGCACTACTTCATTGTCTGTCAAAGTCTTGTCTTTGTTCAGATTTTTAGATATTTTGAAAAGTTTAGAGGCTTTGTCTAAGCTTTGCCATAACTGACAACTGAGCTGAAATAGAAGAGATGAACACTTTTCATATGCAATGGGCAGAACTGCTGAATATTGGGTTTTTTTCTGAGGAGAATGGATTGGCAGCAGAATGAGAAAGAGACTAGAGGGATCTATACAATGCAGGCAGAAAAAAGACTCATGACTGTAAAATACAACGAAAACACAAAACATCTTTATTAGACCTTAAGGGCAATGCACATATTAAAATTCTTCTTAACTTACAATATCAATTTTCTAATCTTATTCAGAATATTGCTCAATAAATTAATTTGCTTACTTGAATGATATTATATGTATTTTGTGGTAAAATTTGAAGATACAGCACCAGCTACAAGAAACAGTATAGCCCTATTAGTGGATTGTGTGGTTCAAGCCAAGTCCTGGGAGACATTGCAAGACTGGGAGCCATGAAATGCCTGCTCTCCACCTCTGCTGTTAGGGCATAACA
This sequence comes from Prinia subflava, assembly GCF_021018805.1. Classification (NCBI taxonomy): domain Eukaryota; kingdom Metazoa; phylum Chordata; class Aves; order Passeriformes; family Cisticolidae; genus Prinia; species Prinia subflava. The sequence goes on along the minus strand of NC_086253.1, from coordinate 19,106,201 downwards.
TCTTTTCTTGGAATGGTGTTCCATTGCACAGATGAAGCAGTTCATGACTGTTTGGAAGCACTAGAATTTGTTGCTGAATGGGTGTTGAACTTACAAGTTTGTTTTGTTTGAATCCTGCATAGTGATCATAAATACAGAACACAAGGTAAATATTAGCTTATCCTTTAATTACAGAAGCACGGAGGTGGGTGGAAGAAAAAGGAATTGTTATTGTCCTGCTTAAATGTTGAAGTTTGTACAGCTTTATCCAGTCCTTTCTGTACATGGTGTTTGATTGGCATTGTAACTTCACAGTGCTGAATTTTGAAATGCACTTTCTCTAAATATCATTTTAAGCATTAGATTGCATCATTCTTCCACTTTGTCAGATATTAATTTCATGACCTAAAGACAAACACTACTGGGAAGGCTTCATCAGCTTCCACTTCACTGGGCTCAGAGATCATCTAATGTAACTTTAAACCTGGAAAGAAACTAACTCAGGCGGGAAGGGAATCCTTAGCAATCCAGCCTTATAACTAGTAATACAGGTTGAATGTATACATTAATAAAGGATATTGTAGGTATAAGTGTTGCTTTACTGACCTGTGAACTATATAATTTTTTGTAGTTCTTATTTTCAGAAGCAACTTAAGTCTTTAGTAGGCTTATCAAGTTTAGTAATTTTTATTCTGGGAAGAGAAGAGACATAACAACAGTGTTCATAAAATACTTCTGAGATTGACAGAATGTGTTGCAATGCAGTCTCTCACCTGAATGTCTAATAAGCACATCCTAAAAACGTCAAAATCTTACACTGAAGATTGGAATAGCTTCAGGCAATATGCAGCATTTTGGGAAAAGCCATAGAGAGAGAAATGGAAATAGCTGTATATAATTAATAATCACAGAATTAAATAATTAAGTAATAAACTTAGTTACCTAATAAATGTGTTATTTGAATCAATTAAGTATCACAATTACAATTTCTGTATTTTGTATTTATTTATTACACTTATATAATACATTAAAGTTTCTGAGAAGGCTCTCTTTCAGAGGTTAAAAAACCAAACAACCACTATCAAAACCCAAACAAACAAAAAACCAAATCAACCCTACAACAACAGTACAAATTACTACTTTGTATTTGTTTGGTGATAATAGACGCTTACCAAAACCAAAAGTTTCAAAGTGATGTTCCTGGGTTTTTTTATTTCTTATGCAGATGTGGAAATATAGGCTAATGTCTTTTGCTTTCTTGTACCCTTGTCTTTTTCATGTTCTAAAAATACTGAAATAAAGGATCTGGGTTTGAGGCATTGAATTAAAGATAATTGGAGCCTTACAAACTTGTGATAATAAGCAAAGGGGAACAAAAATGATCAAAAGATGTGAAAATCACCATCAAGCAACAAAAAATAACTTGCACATTTAGTATTTATTATCAACAAGCATGCTAATGAGATGATAAATAATTAAATTATCTGTTTGTTGGAGAAACTTAAAAAACTTAGATAAAAAGCAATCTTACCTGGGAATAATAAAGAAAAATAATACAAAATTGCAACAGTCATAGCAATGATGTTAGAGTTTCCCACAGCAGTTCTTTACGTTTTGGTGGTTTTTTTAGTACATGTAGGATGAAAAAATTTTAATTGGAGAAGAAAGGGGAAAGCAGACTGAAATAAAAACCCTTATTCACTTTAAATATTGCTTCATTATAATTACTATAAGGGGTTTTTTTAATATAGTATTTAAGAATATTGTATAACATATTATTTACTTTTGTTTTTACTATTTACTATAATACTTATTGTATTTCCTAATTGACAAAGGCATTAGTATTTGATAGCCAGAAAGGAAGTTAATGATGCAGATCAATAACTTGGAGAACTTGGTGGTGGTGATATATTGTATATATACATTTAATTTTAAGAAAGGTAGCAATATTTTAAGTTGAAGATTCATTGACTACTTAACAATTTAAGAATTAGTTCATTATGGACAAAAACACAGCATTCATGTAGGGTTTGTGGGAGGATAAAAAAACTGTGGTGAGCTCCACACCTGTTTTGAAGGTGACTATGGTCATTTCAGTTGAGCTTGTGCATGTTGGCTGAAGGAAATGATGTAATTATTACAGCCATTACAGCCATTACATTACATTACATTACGGTCATTACATTTTGCCATTACATGGTAAAAACCATAAGACACGATCCTAGACACAGAAATCAATGTTTTATTTAAAATATTATAATATTCATCATATAACTTTGGCTCAGAGCTCTCTCTCAAATTAATTGCTGGCAGGTTTAAAGGTCTAAGATGCCTAAAAATCTTTTCTATTTATATGAAGCCACCCTGTTTTCACAGTTCAGTTTCAAAAGCCTGGGGAATGGATCATTAGTTTCCTAGTACACCTGCCATTAACAAGGGTATAGTTGCATTACTATTGATTCATAGTGCTCCCTACTGCTTTAATTGAAAATACAAGTACACAATATATACCGATATGTCCCATTCTGTTAATTACCATGGCAGGAATTCATCTCATCCACTTTTAGATACCAAAGAGTTATTCAGTCCATATACAGGTTTAAATTCAACAAATCAACTACCCTAGAGTATAACACCCTGAAGTCAACAAATCACCCCCTAGAGTATAATGCGGTGATGGTCTTGATTTGCCCATGCAGGTATACTGCTCTAAGTATTGTCAGCATTAGTTATGTAGAAATATCTATACACTGCTATCTAAAATGGTAGATCACTTTCAGTTGAGGATGTAATGTAGATCCTTTTCCACCTGAAATCAGTCCAAAACAAAACAAAAAAATTGAACAAATTATGATTTTAGGAAGCTAATTCAAGAGTATTGAAAACTAGTCTGAAATGTTTGCTGGATAAGGGAGAGATTCATGAGTATGAATGACTGTACTTAAACAAAAGTTTGTCTAATACATAGGAGTTTTTAAATGACAGTGAAAAGCACAAATCAGATTATATTGATTTTTGGGAATAAAATACGTTTTTCTACTCACTGTGTTTCCAATCTTTTTTCAATTGAAATACTTCAAAATGAACCTTTGTCAATCCATTAGGGATTTATGCAAATGTAGGTCTTATTCAGAAATCAGATTTTCACAACTTCTGTGTGTTTGTTAATGTTTGTAAACAACCTACTTAATAGGAAAATTATAAGTATGATCCTTAACAAACAAACACCCAAATCTTGCAGCTGTGATGCACTGTCTTTTAGGCTTACGTTTTTACATTGAGCAAGTAAGCAGAATTAGAAAACAAAACCCTCATAGAGCTCTCCTTAAAACTTTCAAGATTTTTCAATTTGTCTTCTCTCATTTTTTTTTCCCTTTGGCTTACGTGCATTTTCTCTTCTTTGTCTCACTTGCTATGAATAATATGTTTTGAGGTAAAAACTGTTAAGGAGACTCTGATCCAGGTGTCAGTGTGAGTTGGTTGTGAATTCAGATCAAATGCAATGTCAATGAGATACTTCAAAACAAAAAGCCTAGAAACTTAGAAAGGAATGTCTTTTTTTATTATTCCCAAGTCTTCTACGGCTTACTTATTAATCTGCATAATAATTAGGGGGCTGGGAGTGGAAGAAAAAAAGTCATTGTTGTCTCTCTATTGACTAATTATGTACTCCATAGCTGCATTTTTAGATTAGCCTTAAGATTTTGAATTCAGTCCTTGAAAGGCTGGAATACATAGAACTCTGGCATGCAACCAGCCCTCTTTGTAGACAGGCTCTTTTATTCAAAAACAGCTGCAACTTTCATTAAGTGTTTGGATGCAGCCAAGCAAGACAGAACAGTTAAGATGTAGTGAAAAAGTGATAGAAATTATAATCTCCATTATGAAATAATCACCTGGGAGAAGAAGTTGTCTTCTGCTCCTGTGGTGACATTCACTGCAATATCTGTATCTGAAAGCAGCAGAATTTCAGAATTAAATTGAGGTTACTCACTGTTTTCATGAGTGCTTGATGTTTTCTGAGGACACAATACAAAGAGACAGTAGCCTTAACTTCAAGGCAGTGGTACTTTTGGACATCATCAGGTCTTTGTCTGGTCAAACACGGAGAAACTGTTTTGAGCTGCACAAACATTTAACACAAATACGGTAATGAATCCTCATAAAACTCAAGTTACAGTTTAAAAAGTGGTTAATTACTTGAAGCTACCTATGTCCAATAAATTTGCCTGATCCCAGCATTTTGCAATGATAAGTTATTCAAAACTGGATTTTTTTCTATGACCTTATTATGTTACCATAAATTCTGACAAACAGTGTTTTTTATTTCAACTTCATTATGTTGTATGTATATTTTCATCAATAAAAAATGTTAGAATAGCTGAACAGCATATACTCCAGATGGTTCCTCCTACATAGATACTACATTCCTCCTACATAGACACTGTGGAGATTCCATGTACTGTAGAATAGTCAAAATAAAGGCCTTTTACTGCAGTGAGAAGCCTTTATTCATTACACTGAGCTCTAATAAGCAGTGTTCCTTTTAAATTTTTATTTTTTTCCGCTTGATTATGATCAATTAAATTCACTACAGAAAAATATAGCTCTGCTTCAGCAGAAATCAAGAAGAGAACTTTACATACTTTGTTCTCAGAATCCAATTTCACTTTTATGAAGCATCTTGTGTTGCACTCAATGATCTACAAAACAAATAGCTTTCAAATATTAAAGGTATCATTTACTTTAGCAGGCTGTGTAGACATCACATTATATATGTATTTCAGTATTTCCACTGTGGTGCCATGGACTGAAAGTTCTTTTGCAGCTGCTGTATATTAAATTCAGTTCTAGAGCAGTTCCTTGAGTTTGGTTCCGTTTGAAAAGGAATTAAGACTTCAGGCTTCAAGGTTTATCCATAGTGAACACCACAATTAAGTAAAAGGGATATGAAAATCCTACTCACAAGCACTCTCCAGTTCTGAGTTAAAACACCATTTTACTTTATGACTCTTATCTAAACAAAGTAGCATAGGTTTGTATTTAAAGAGAATAAAGAAGAAAAATACAATTTATAGAAAGATGTGTCATCTAGGCCTCAGACTATTCTGCCACTGAGTAAAATGGTAAGATACCTACAGTAAGAGAATAGTAAAATTTACAATACTCAAACTAATAGATAATGATTTAGTTAAAACTGTAGATCATGTGTAGATGAGTAAGAATATTCATATTCATATTCATGAACTTAGGACACATTTTAGGACTTTTTTGACGCAGTATTTTTGAAGATGGCTTTTTTTTCATTATGCTACGGAACCTGTGAGTGCTTTTGAGAAGAATTTCCTACTCTGCTTTCTTATTACATATTGCTTTGATTTTAATAATAATGTCAGCTCACATCTTGTATGGTTTCTTTTGACCATAAATAGAGAATTATAGCAATAATGTTTCCATAACTTTTCGTTGGGTGTACCTCATAGAATAGAATAGAATGATTTTACTTTCCATATGTATCAAGTCAGTATATTTAGTAAGAAAGAAGTTCATTCTGCTTTCATTAGGGGAAAATCCTGTATAATCAAGCTGAAAGTGTCTCATGTGTGCATCAGTGTAGGGGAAAAACTCCATGAAATCTCTCCATAAAGTTTTCATGTATATTTCCATGTGAGTTTAACTCACATATTAAGTGTAGAAAACTTCTATGAAAAAGAAATGAATAAATATTAGATCTACCAATGTGACCTTGACATACTAACAAGCCCACAAAAATTCTTTCATTCCATTCAACACCTCTATGATATAATGGCAGGTACCCATTTGTCACATTGTTTATGATGAATTGATTGGTTTGTATCTTTTTATTTGAAATTAAGGTAAAGTAACATAAAGCAATGGTATGTTATAGACAATAACATTCCCCTTGGCTATGCTGTGTTGAAAATTCTACATATTTTGATGAAGTGCCTACTAAAAATTACCTTTATGTATTGTGATAGAGACTGTTTCAGGTTGGAAGGGGCCTCCAGAGGTCACCTTGTTCAACTCCTTTGCTCAGTCTGGACCACTCAGAGCAGGTTTCAGAGGAACATGTGAGAGACCAGAGAGATTGCCAGCTCAAGACATTTAGGGTGCGTGTGTGAGGGGAAGGAGCAGCTCAGGCGTTGCCCTGGTAAGGCCATGCGCTGTTCTGCACACCCCACTCCCCAGGGCTGTATCCCAGCCTGGCAGTGGCCATGAGTGCTCCACACCAGCCTCTGGAGCCCCCATCAAGCCCCAGAGGGGCCAGATGAGTGGAAGTCCCACCTGGGAGAAGGGCCCAGGAAAGCCAAAGGATATTTAACCCACAGCATGAGGCAAGTACGTTTTGACCTTACCACCTCTTCCTGGAATTTCTATCAGCTGAACGCCACCAGGACTAGGAATCGTAGCTATACCTTTTCTTTTCTATGTATTTTCTCTCTTTCTTCTAATTCCCTCTTCTCAGAGTTTTTAGTAACTCAAAAGATGGACTTGGAACAGGCTAAGTTAAAATGGGCTAAGTTAGTGCTTTGTGGAATGTTTTATGTTGACTGAATGCTGCTCTGAGATTTTTGCCAAAGTTCTCTGATCTTCTGTGATTGCCAGTAAAGTTTTTTATTGTTTTGACCTCTTGAGAATATCTTGTTAGTGTTTCTACAGTGCATCTAATTCAAAGTACATGAACAAAGCTCTTTTAAGAGCCTCATAGAGCAAGTTTTTGGGTTCTTACACATGTCTAGACAGCTTTTGCATTTCTCCAAGGACAGCTTGAAGTTATGCTTAACTGTCCAAACATTAAAAAATGATTTCTTTGTGTCCAGGTAGAACCCCCTGTATTTCATGTTTTGACCAGACCCCCCGTGCTGTCCCTGGATACTCGGTCTCTGTGTTCTTGAGGTGGGCCTGGCTGAGATGGAGTTAGCTGTTGCTAGGCAGCCTCTGCAGTGCTGGTTTTTGCATTTGTGTCTAAACCAGGGTTGATAACATACCAGTGTTTTGTCTGTTGCTGAATACTTAAATGGACAGAATCAAGACTTTCCCTTCAACCTCTCTCCAACCTCTCCCTCCCACAAAAGCTGGTAGGCCTGGGGGTGGGTGAGAGGCTGGGAGGGGACATAGCTGGGACAGCTGACCCAAACTGACCAAAGTCATATCCCACACACTGCATAATAGCCTACAACATAATCATAAAGGTTCAGGGAAAAGGGGAGGAAACAGAATTTTGTGGTTATGTTATTTGTCTTCCCAAGAAACTCCTACTTATATAGAAGCCTTTCTTTCCTAACAAGTGGATGGGTGGCTTGGTGTTCATGGAAAATAGAGAATAAACTGGTTTTTTATATTTGCTTCTATGTGCAGGTTTTGCTTTTCCTTTTAAACTGTCTTCATCTCAATCTAAGAGTTGTTCCACCTTATTTTCTTCCTCTGCCCCATTGAAAAGGGGTAACGAGAGCAGCTGGTGGAGGTTCTCATAGCCAAGCACCCACTACACTCTACATCCTCCCTTCTGACATTTTTATACACTGATATGATCCCCTGAGCTTTCTCTTCTTCATGCTGAATTAAAGAAATTAAACCAGTAATTTCTTGTGGTTTAAGATTAAAAAGATAAAACTTTCAGATGAATAAGCAAAGGCTCTGAACTCAGACTTTTTCCTTGAGCAAAATGAAATTGACTTACCCTTATGCAAGAGAATTTGTTTCTATTTTATTTTCTATACACATAGTTTTTCTGTGCCTTCCCAAATACTTGTGTGACAATATCTAGAATTATTGTGTATTGCAGCAGTTTTTTCCAGCCCATATTCAGGAGACATATATTTTAAAAAATAAACCTGAAGAAATATTTGATTTCCTAGTGCATTGAAATGGAAATCCAGTCAGAAAAACATCTTTAAAGCAATCTTCAGGAAACATTGGCAGAGAACACAAAGCTCCCTTACTTTTATTAGGTGTGGAAAAAACAGGTTTAAATTAAACTGAACTGGACAAAGGGCACATTTCAGGAAAAGATCTTGATTCCTGAGCTACTAATTTTACTTGTTTGCTTTCAGCTTCTATTTTAAGATGATTTAGGTTACATGCTGGGATCGTAAGCTGGAGTGATCAAAAGGAAGTAGGCTACTACTTAAAATAAATTCTTAATACTTGACACTTTAAGTCAAATCAGAAAATTATATCTGTCTAAATGTTAGATGAATTTAGTAACTGCATATACCTGAACCTCATATTCAAAATTGAAAAATTGCTTGGGGCATTTTGTGGGCAAAATAGTAGGCAAAAAATAAATTGTGAACAATGACAGGGACCAGGTAATTGTGTGTGTAAATCTACTGATTTCTCAAGCAGAAACCTGCTTGCCAGCTACAACTGGTTTAGGCTGGCTATACATTTTGGGTGAGATATGAGCTAAGGAAACAAGTGCTGAATCCTTCAAACAACAAAAAATGAGAGACAATTATCAATTAGAAGGCTGTCCATGGGTTCTGCACATACACTATTTAGACAGAGACAACACTGATCTTAAAATCCTGGGTTGGAGGTAAAGATCTCTGTTTAAGAAAGGGGTCAGAGAAGTGGCAGAAGATCTGTGCAGAGAGACTTCTCTGGATATGTCCTGGAGCTTAACTAATTAACACCTGGGACTAAATGCAAACAGGTGCCACAACACAAGCCAACAGGAACTTTTTTGCCTGAATGAAAACAATCTCTTCACTTGGGGAAGAGAAGGCTAGATCTAAGGAATATATGTCCAGATCCTATCTAAGAAGGTGATCTATTAGTAGAATAGCTTAGTTTCAGAATGTACTGTTTTATAAATTCTGAAGCTAATCTAGTACCCATATCCACTACAGGGTTTTTTTGGTTTTTTTTTTTTTTACTTTCTCCCACCTGTGACAAGCATCTAGTTTTGTCTTAAATAAAAAGAAGGTTTTAAGGGAAGGAAAAAAAAAAGGCTAACCACATATCATGGATCTTCTTTAACAATAATGTCAAAGGTAGACTTTACTATTTGACTATTTGACGTATGAGTAGCTCCTCCTTACAGATTCTTTTCTAAGACAGACACCTCCTTTGAATTGCCTGACAAAACCCCCTATTTTTATACTGAGTTTTAGGGATTAGACCTCACAAAGTGATGTAAGGCTGACTTTTGGCTGGCATGGATACATGTAGGGCTTTATGAAACCACTATAATTGTGTAACTTTCACACTCTGCAATAATATTGATGAATAATTCTATAGATTTAAGATAGCAGCTTTCCTGTTTGCTGAGGAACTGATGGGGCATTTTCCTTGTTACATCCAGTAGTTTAGGTGGCTGATTAAAGTTCTTTGTTAGGAAAATACTTTTTTTTATTAATTGTGTTCATCAATCTGTTACAGTTAAGATTTCACATTAGGATGTTCAAATATTGCTGTTGATGACCTAGTCTACAAAACAATTCTAGACTATTCATTACAAATGACAATGTAACTTAACAAAAGAAAGACCTACTAGATGTTTATCTTTTTGGATACAGAATATTCCTATTTATTTATTTCTCTTCTTTCATAACTTCTTTTCCAAAGTGATATTTCCAACTGATGATTTTACAAAATTTATTTCATGTATTTTTTTGAGAAATCGTGGCTGGAATTTGGGCAGATATCTGACACAGATAGACACAGCACAAATAGGGAGTACTTTACCTCAGTCTTAGTACAGTTTTTGCAATCATAAAATGTCTATTAAAAATATCAGGCATACTAGTCTTGCTAAAAAGGCCTTGCTCAAATTCTTAGGAGGGAAAGTATAAAGGAAATACAAGACAAGTAGGGCTGGGAGGAAAGAGGCACTCTCTAAAAGTGCTGACTAAAAGCACTTTGTGAGGGAAAGGGCCAGAATTATGTTCTAAAACAAACAAAGAGAAAATATAGCAGAACAGTTCAAAGAAAAATGCTCTGAAAGAATTTACTGCCTTGTGGCTAGAGGTGACATTGAAAGTAACATGGACACAAGTTGATTAAGCTGCTGTCAACATATTTGGCCCCAGGAATCAGTTACTATTGATTTACGGCTTACAGTAAAGGAAAAATGCAGAAACTTACAAAAAGAGCTGTATTCACTAAATTCTATTAGCATATTCACTGCAAAGGATGAAAAAAACCAAGCTGGAATTAATCTAAAGAAAAATTCACATCAAAAGACTCTGTTAGAACCAAAAGTTCCTTTTGTGTTGCAAGCTCATGAGAAAAATAAAAGCACAACAGATATTTTTTTTTTATTTTCTGAATCCTTAAAATAGTAGGCTTTTTAGAAATACTATTTAGTATATTAAATTAGTGTCTTTTCTAAAAATAAAATATGACTGTTTCATTCATAAAACATTCACGGCATGTTTATTTAGACATTCTGAAATGCAAAACATGACCCCTCTTCCTTGAATAAGTGATTGGTTCTCAATTGTTTAGACCCAAATATGAATAGAAGCCAGAAGGCCTGCAGAACATGTTGTGCCTGTCACATGGGGAGCTCTAGCTGCCAGGAGAATTGTCAAAGGCTATCACAAAGCACCTTGCAAAAAGAGATACAGATAGTGCTGCTGTAGAAATACACATAGAAATATAGGAGTTGTTAGCAGCCATAGGTCATGTAAATGGGCTATCAACTAAAATGAAACAAAAGTACTGACGGCATAATTTGTAATACCAAGACTTGATAAAATGATGCTTTAGTAAAATTCAATTAGATAAATTCTATAGACAATCACACAATAACAACAACAACAACAATAATAATAATGAGGATGAGGATAATGATGCCAAGTGCTTCTTTCCCACTTGAAAAATGGAAAAACATTTTTACTCTGTAAGTGTGTATCTAAAGGTATCATCTACCCACTTAAGAACACCACAGAGATGCAATCCTACCTGTAGTTCATATTTGTATCTAAATTTTTAACAGCTATGGATAATAGTACATTTTCTTCTTTCTTATAGCTTTTACTGGTTGGATGTTTGACCTGCAAATTAAGTGGTGAATCATTCCATTATACCTTTATTTTCATTTTTTCTTTCTTTATCAAAATAGAGGTAATAAAAACTGTTCTGATGTTGAATATATGTTGTGTTTCTTGATTGCTTAATAGTTTCTAATTTATAATTTTTCTATATTTTCTTTCCAGCCCAGCACACACAGAAGAAAGAAGGAAAACATGTAGTTGTCTGTTCTTTTCTTGAAAACTGAAAAAATACCTGAAGCAGCTGGATCTGCTCAAAGGAGAAGTTGTAACAGATAGGGGCTTGGAACATTGGCCAGATATTTTTACATGTTTGAGGCAGACAAACTAGATACCTCGAGCTATGAAAATTAATAAGGTGCCCAGGAGAATGGATAGTCCATCATGCAAAAGAGTTAAAATTCTCACTTTCAGAAGCTAATAAATAATGTGTGAAAGAGGATATGGTAGCCACTCTGGGATAAATGAGGAACAAGAAGGTTTTATTAAGCTTCAGGACAATACTGTGGCAGCACTGTTTTATAAGATAAGTAGTCCTTCCTGAAGTTTATCAGTCTACCCTTCACCTAGTATGACATGTCAGATAAGAATAAAGGAGTATCTCTGAGAAGGATGAGGTAGTGGCATATGAGATAGGTGGTTCCAAGTATCAGAATTGTAGTGACACTATCTTAGACCACACTGCTTTCTCAGTTACTAAAGTTGAACTACTTTGATAAATATAGCCTCCTAGAGAAGTGAGAGCGCTACATAACTCAATCATTTTACTATGCTCTGGAGATTTTAGGTAGTGTGAATCATGTGATCTCATCCACATATGCAATCCTACTCCACATAACCAGCTGTCTGAAGTAACAAGTTTTTTAAACAGATTTATTAAATAACGTGGTTACAAGTTTAGCAATCTGCTTGTTTGTTCCTGCAGGCTTGGTTCTCACTTTTTGCTGGGAAGTTTTTATTTCTGAAACTTGCAGCTATAGGAATGATTTTTCTCTTTCTGCAAACTCAGTGAATAGTTTCTGCTGAGCTCTGTAGCTCTACAGAAATTTAGCAGAACTTTCATCCACCATGCAGACATTTTATTTTATTAATGCTAAAGTAACTTGATCTCACTCAAGTTAGCAGAAAACAGTTTACTGAAGGAAACACAAGCATATAAGAAGAAATTCACCTTAATACTTGAGGTCAGAAGGTAGTTTTTATTTAAGTGTTCTCACCTCTCTGAATAAGATCTGTAAAAATCAGGAAAATTCTCTCAGGGAAGTATTTCTGGATCATAAGATTTCACATTGAACTACCCCACAATGGCACATACAGTTGGAAACATAAAACAGCCACGAGCATTTAGATACCTAGAGGATAAAGCAAAATAATTAACGTATTAACTTAACTGATAATAATCATACATTTTGTTCTCCATGAGTATTAACAAATAGAATGCATTTTTTTTAATTTTTTTTTCAAAAATAGGTGTATATTTGAAACAAAAAGAGGAACCAGAAAATTACTGAAAATGAGAAATTACTGCCAGGTTAGGGTAAAGGACTCTTTTAAATTTCCCTTTTACTTCACACCAGTGACAGAGGCCATCCCCACTGAAATTTGAATGCATGTACCCAAATTTGTTGTTTTCTATGATTCCAAGGGAAGAGAGGTAGATGGAGTTCTGCTCTTTGTTTCTCTGTAAAAACTAATATTCTTATGCAAACTCGTATCAATTCCTCTTTTTAAGAAAGAGGTATTTTATTGAAATAAACCCATTTTATTAAATCACAAATTGTCATCCAAGACTGACTCATTTTTTAGCAAGTTATGCACAATGACTTCTTTGCTTTTGGACATATAGCTACATTTACTTTACCAGACCTAACTTATCAAAGAACCAATCTGTTTCATATGATGAATATCGTTACCATTTTCTTATCAATTAACAATATGATAACAATAAGATCCCAGAATTATTTTGGTTTGGCTGGTTCTAATTTATATGTGGTTTGTCATCAGAGCCTGATGACTGCATCTTTCAGGCATGATATTAAAAGAAGAGCTTACGTCTTGAGACTGGGTTTGCTCTAAGACAGATCTAAGACTAAAAGACAGTTGCTGGGATTTTCTGGAAATTATGAGATTGTTTGAACAGGAAGTGTAAAACTAAGGATATCCTACTGTTTTCATCACATTTGCCCTGGATTTTTTTGTAGTTGGTCATACTGATTTTGAGTTATTTTATACTTGACACTAAAACAAAATAAAGGGGCAGTTTACTATTCCAAGCAGTGCAATATGTAAAAACAGCTTTAAATTTATTAGAAAGTACATCAAGCATACATAGAGGTTAATAAACAATGTAATCAGAATATATAATATAGTAAAAAAACGCAAAGTCTTGTGAGAAAGCATAGAGGAATGTTGTGTATTGGACTCATTAGATATGGTACATCTTGGGAGATGGTAGTTCACTAGTGATAACAGCAGCAATGACTTTAACAATAAATTTCTTATATAATATTTTGTATGTAAATTTACACAGTAGCTTGTACAGGTAGTAGCACAGCATGTTAATTTTTTTTTAAATTAGCTTTTTATTAATATAACAAAGCTAAACTAAAGTTACCATTGTTTTCAGAGACTTTGGACAAGCAGTAAGTGAGAGGTTAAAAGTAGACAAAAGAAGAAAAATATATTTAATGCAATGTCATGATTTCTAAAAGGAATATTGGTAACATAAGACAAGAAATCATTGTGAAATAGAATGAGCAGGTAGGACTAAATTGTAGTTTGGAACAGGAATTAACTCTGCAGAAGCAGTTATAGTAATAAATGTAGAGACAGAGAGGGAATAAATAATTATGAAGAGGAATTTGGAAAGACAAGCATTGAAAGTGTCAGGGGTTTTTTTTCATTTCTGATGATCTATGGTGCAGAAAGTCTGCAGAAAATAAGATTTTGTACTCCTGGGTAATCAGGAAGGTAGTGAGATTTTCAAATAACATTACTGATTATTCTAATAATGCCTAAAGCCTGCAAGTCTGTACTTTTCGTCATACCTATATCATGGCTAGGGCAAATATAAGCAAGAAAAGCAACACATTTCCATAGTTTGAACCTGATCACTAAATAAAACATTTCCTTCAGGCCAAAACAGTGTTTACTTCAAAGTTAGTACACTGCAGTTTAGACTTGCCCACAGTGTGTCATTATATGAAAGTCTGCCTTACTACTTACTGTGTGAGAAAATAGTTCAATATTTATGAAGGAGTAAAGTACTTAACGTAAGAATGAAGCAATTCTTTCCAGCATCAAAGATAATCATTGAATGAATAGCAAATTTCATTAAATATATTATAATAACATTACGAAATATATATTTTTTTACGAGTTGAATACATGATATATCATTTCAGAAAGAACTATGTTAAAGGACAAAAACAAATGTCTATGTGATAAGTTTTCTTGCTGGATTTGCAAGATAAAACCTTAAACAGCTTTGTCCCTTGAAGAGATCTGATTCAGCAACAGTCTCCTGTATCTTATTGTTTATATCTACAAATATAATCAGAATGTATGTATTTAATAAAATATCATAGTGACATGTTACTTACAAAGTGATGCAACCAGTAGTAGCAGTAGTTGGCTAGTTATCTCCTATTCAACTTGCATAAAAGCATTGATGTTAATTTTTTTTTATTGTTCCTCTCAGTTTTAGGAGATGTGGGTCACTTTCCCTTCAAATTAAAAAAAAAAAAAAAAAAAAAAAAAAAAAAAAAAAAAAACAACAAAACCCAAACCTAGTTTACTAGTTTAAACAAGACTACACACACTCACAGATCACAGATCAAAGTATGTGCATAATTCTGATAGATCAAGACATTTCAGGATAAAAACCATGGAGTCCATCTTGACATCTTAGAAATCCACTAAGATGAAAATTGGTGGTGCATGAGTGATCTTGAAGGGTGATGATACTGTTTCTCCTTTCTGTGGAAATTTTATTATAATATGTAATATTTTTTATAAATTGAAGTACATCTATATGAGAAAATAGGTTTCAATTGAAACATTCTATTCAATCAGTTAATCCTAATGCTCTATAGACCTTTCTGTGCAGTTAACATACATCCTCCATGGATACAACAGCAGACAGAAGTAATCTCTAAATGTATAACTTTCACATTCATTTTATAGATCTGTAATGATGTAGAACTTACTTCAGATAATCCTTAGACTTGGGATAGTATTTTCTCCACAGTTTTGATATTTTTCTCAAGATCGAACAGAACGTAGTTGAAAACAAAGTAAAATAAAGAGTCTTTTGTACTTGGTATTTCCTAGCCCGTTTAGATTTTTATTGCTTTTCTTCCAAAAATTATTAATTTCTCTTTATTTAAGCTTCTAACTGTGTTGATAATATATTTTAAGATAAAAGGTTTTGAATTCTTATTTAACCATAGTGAAAAAAAAGAGAGCTATTTTAGAAATAATTAAGGAAAATAACAATCCCTCTAGGGCATATCTATGGCTCATATTAATTAGTTTTAAAAGGCTAACATTATATCTCCATCCTGATATATTGACAGGACAGAAAACAAAGAGCCACAGTTCAAACACATTCAAAGAGTAATTGCTTAGGTGACAGCCTTACTTATTTGTGTTCAACATATCATGAGGGATATCCTCATGCTACTTAGTGTGGGATTGCATTTTATGGAAATGGTTTGCTCTGGCTCACCTTTGGAAAATGTATGGTTTATCCCAAGTCTGTACCCTCCCTGCAGTATCCTGTATCTGTAACCTCATTGGCTGGAGAATATTACCGCGCCCCTTTGAACCTCTGTGATAAGAATGCTAAGGCAGAAGGCTCTGCCCCTCTTGCCCCTCTCCCCCTGGAGGCCTCCTGATGCTCCCTTTCCCTCTCCTCCCTTCCCCCCCCCTTTCCCTTCCCCTCTCCCTCAGTGAATAAACCCTCACCTCATCAGCATCCCACCGGCGTCTGAAGTCTCCTTGCCTGCCAGCACGGGAACAACCACGACCCCAAAAGACCCCGGGGATCTCCGGGGGGCACTCCCCGGGGACCCCCCCATAAATTTAATCAACAACAACTTAGCAAAACAAGTAAGAAGATAAAATGCTTCTTGGCTGAAGTTACATATTATGGTTTATATTTTTATATTTGTTTATCTGGAAAATGTAAGCAAAACCTTTTATAAATCTCAGGCAAAATTATAGTTTATGGTACATAATTGTTCTGTGAAAGACTATAAGAAGAATCAAAAATGGGAATGAAAGCACATTCCTTCTGCTCAGACTAAAGAAACAGATTATTATCAAAACTCTGAGAATTTGGAAAAACTGTAGTTCATATCTAACTTTTTTTGCTAAAGGTCTTCTTACTAGCAAGAGTGATTTATAAATGGAGTTTCAAAAGTAACTTTATTAGTCTTGGTTTTGAAATATGTGTTTCTGCATAAGAAGAATGATTTTAGGTATTGTCCACTGTCTCATCTTGGAAAACTGCTTGTCTCATAAATGTACATTTACCTCTGAAGTGGAATCATAGAACAAGTGGTAGCATCATTCCCAGAATTTACTGTTGAAGGTTAGTTTGCCAGTGTTGACATACAAGTGAAATGGCAGAGCAGTCTTAATGAGGAGAGTGACGTGTAGCATACACAGCACAACAGACTAAGAAATCTCTGTGCATGTATATCTAACATGACCCCAATTCCATCTTTCATTGGGCTTTTCCGGATGCAGAACATTTTTCTCCTCCCCTATCCCTTTGCACAGGAAACTGTTCTCCTGCAGTACCTGAGATGAGAACAGAAGTTTATCATTTGGTGGAGAAGTAGAGCAATTTTTAACTTGCAGATCATCTGTAAGTTATACTTTTTGTAAGGTACTCTTTTCACTGATGGCAAATGCAATTTAGTCTGTCTAGAGCTTTTATTTTTCTCAAAACTTGTATTAAATATTAAACTAATACAGCCATATAGCAACTGTAAATGATTAAACCTACTATAGTAATTCAAACATCTTATTTTTTCCAGGTGAATAAAATCCTAACTCTAATGACTGCCATAATGAATCATGATATATTAGCATTTCAAAACAACAATAATGACAGTAGTGAAAAATATTTCACCATACACTTTTTTTGTAAAACCAGATATGGCTTTAATCTTTGTTATAATGTCACCTGCTGCTGCCAATATGCTTAAACATCTTTCATAGTTTTCCCATATCCTCAAAAATTTTTATTCTTATACATATTATCTGTGATATCATTCCCGGCTTCACAGGGATGTGACATTCAGTGCAAAGCAGAAGGCATTTTCTTAGACTGTTTACCAAAGAATTTTATTTATTTATTAAAAACTGACTGTTTTTAATAACTTTCTGAACCAATTGGTTAATTTCAACTAATACCAAACAAAATTACAACAAAAGCTGCCAGGAAATGACCACTTACCTATACAGACCCAAGATCAGTGTCCCTGAAAGGGAGAGCACAGAAATTTGTTTGCATACTTCTTTTAGGATCAGCTGTCTGTCCAAAGGCAGACACATTCTAATCATATCTTGAATTTGACTGCAGACTAGCATTGATGCAGCTGTTTCATGCCTAGGATGAATATCTGAATATCTATGCTGAAGTATGGAAAGAGATGTGGAAGAGGAGGGAAAAGGCTTTGACAAAATAGATGGCTAGGTGAGAAAATACATGAAGTCATAGTTACTGCTTTCACTCTTCTGAAAGTTTGGGTTTCCTTGCTACTTTATTTTGACTGTGTTAAGTTGGAGTAGAATAAAAGAAATATTCACATCAAGCAATTCCTTTGTTTGAATGGTTTTTATGCAGAAAACAACAAAAAAATCCCTCTCTTGAAGATAATGTGTAGTTTGTAACTACGGGAAAACAAAAACATAAAAAGTTCAATCATTAAATGTGAATTTGAAAATTTTTAAAGAGTTGAGGGATCAAGCTCCTCACATTCCTAAGTTCAGTAAAATTATTGCTAGGTTTTCTAGAAATATATTATTTTTCTTTTGGACAGAACATTCTGGAACAGCTGCATAGTGTTGTACAGCTTAGATTCCTCTTCTCTGTCTTAACCAGGGTCAGTCATTCTTGTACACCCTTATCACAGTCCCAAGTAGACAACATTCCTTATGACTTACTAGGATATGCAATTAGAGACTCAAGGGTTCTGTCAACCCACCCACAGGATTTGTGCCACAGCTGGCAAACATCTGTCCTGCTGAGATGTCCACAGGCACAACTGACTCCAGGTGAACGTGTACACCATGAACACTCCACCCTGTGTGAAGGCAGCTACAGTGACAATTGCTGTGTCTTACCAAAATTGCTAGTGGTGAAAAATAACTTTATATAACAAGTCAGTGACAGTTAAATTGGCAAGTTATATTCTTTTAATAAAAGAGGTACTGTTAATATCCATAGTTTAGCCAGGATAAGCTCTGATTGAATGGTAATTTAAAATTTAACCATGAAGTTGGCATAAAATATTTGATACTTAGTTTGTGAACCCAAATGAAGTGCATGGGTTTTTTGCTGAAATGTATAGTTTAGCCCCATGGAAAAAAATGTTTATTTTGAGCAACATTTTATTTTGATAAATCTTAGAATTTCAGTCTGCTAGAATCCCAGTTGGTGAGGTAAAGACCCATTTGTTCCCCTCAACTCTGAATCAAAAAAAAAATCTATCTAAATTTTACTTTAGACCTTGTGGTATGTTTTTTAGGGTCCGTTTTTTCCGTATCTGTTATCTTACTTTGCATGTGTACAGATGAGCAGACATCCTTAGAACTGTTATGAGTTCACATATGGCTGCAATACATAAATGAAATAACTCCTTATCTAAAGCTAATAAATATTCTCTAGCGATCTTGGCATTTTAACCCATTAGAAAATTCTGTTGAGATAGAGGAACACGCTGCTTTCAATTCTCACTTAAAGCAATTAACCCTATATAGAAACTACTGAAATATCTTGAACCTTGCCTCCTTCCAGCAGTGAGTGGATTCATCTTAGGACAATTAATTGTTCTTATCACATCTAAAAGGTTGAAAAATTTTCACCACTCTTTTATGAATTAGTTTTCAAATAAGCATAGTATCTACTTTTATTTCCCCTTCAGAATAATGCAAGGTAAATGGTTGTTTACAAAATAAAGAATTTCCTGTAATTAATAAAAGACAAAGAGGTATCAACTACTTAGGAAAAATCTTTCTTACTTTTCAATTACATCAACTGTAAAAATAGCTACCAGTTTCATAAGATGGGAAATAATCTAGAGGAAGATGGATGTAGGATGATAAAGGAATAGAATGAAGAGTCAGCCAGCATAGATATAAATCACTAGATTAATTTCAAAACCTTTTTGTGGTCTCTTGCATTGATGCCTTGGGAAGGCTGACCTGAAACAGAGACTGGACAGAGCTAGAGAATAAAGTAGGTATTTACCGAAAGGCCTTTAGGGTACACCTTGAGCAGGACAGGAGCCTGACCAGGGCTGCACCCAAGGTGGACTTAGAATGGTCACAAAATGGACCACCGGTCATGAGGTCTTACACTTTTATAAGTTTTGGTCCATTTGCACATTGGGGTTTAATTATCCAATTACAGCTTCAGGCTGTGAAATCTCATTCTTCTTGTTTCTCTCTTCAGTCTACCATTGCTTATGCTTTTGGGCCTGAAAGTTGTCCTTGGTCCATTTCCCAGTGGAATCAATTGCCTACTGGATTGTGGAACAAACCTTACTTGTACTGTGGGTCACTTATTCATCTTTAACATGCAACTGGGAGTTGCATTTGCTTTCCAACTCTGACATATATAATGAAAATTCATTGTACCATACAGCTTTTATGGATTTATTTAGCAGGAAAGATTTATTTTTGTCTTAAAATACACTTCAATTTCAAGTATATGAACTTAACTAGGACTCAAGGAAACCTGGAATAACCACCAAGGCTGGTTGTTTGTACATCCAACCCAGGGATGACTTGGATGTGCAAACATAAAAGAAAGACACATTGGACTCAGAGATGCAGCTCCACCAAAAGGATTTCCTCTTCTCATTCATTCTTCCTGACATCTTAGTACTAATATGCATAGCAGATGGTCTTATTTGGTAGTTTTATATTTGTGAAATACAACCTTGTATGACTTAAAGTGTTCTGATATTTGCTGAGGAGAGTTTTCAGAATTTTTTTTGAAGAAAACTGTCCATCATAATAATGTAAGAGTCAGTGAGCACAGGATCAGATACATTGCTTAAAGGAACTAATTAATTAAGTGAGGTTGAATGGAACAGCATGAAACAGAGGAAATATAAAGTATCTTTTTTTCCTCCCTGTTCCTGCACCACGGTGACTAATGTTTATTAAGTCCCCATAGCAAGATGCTGAGAGATTTTTCCCAAGATCTCATGCTGTTTTAAAAGGAAACAATGGTTTGTGGTAAAATCAACTCATGCTGAGCTACATTAACTGCACCGTGTTATCAGCTGATAATGGCGTTATTAACACATTACCCACTGTGTATATTTGTGAATTACGATATTTCCTTCTTAATGGAATTGAGCCATTTTCTTTGAAATGGCAAGTATTAGGCATTTTGACACCATTTTGGAGAGGTTGAGAATACAGTCCCTTTTATTGGGTCGATTTTTTTTTTTTTTTTTTTACATTTCCTCTTTAAACTTCAGGAAGTATGGTTAGTTTTACTTTGCTATCTTGCTTTGAGATATCACTGAGACTATTAAAACAGCATAGTTTTTACAATGAAAGAAAAATATAAAAATATTTACACTATAAATTCTGAACATTCCAAAAAATCAACCACTAATACAACAGTAAGTAAGGACTCTTACATTGTGTTATAGAAAACTGTTGCTGAAGTAACCCTAATTGGTTTTTTTCTAGTTAGGTAGTACTGGCCAAACTCTGGAGTGTAGTAGAAAGTTGAGTTTCTTGCTCATTAGAGGAGAGTTGGAGGTGAACATATTTACTGTAAATTCAACATAATCAGTAAGTCTACCCAACTACATATTTGTTACACATGACCAGATAAAACAAAATGTAGTCTTCCTAAAAACAACGAATCAAAACATGTTTCTATGATTTTCATGCTTATTTGCTTCCTTCTGAACCTAAGACAATGACATGAATAATGATATAATCATTATATAAATACAGGGAAGCAAATGGAAGCACAATTATGTGATTAAAAATTACCTTTATTTGTACTTTCCCATGTAAGGAAAAGTACATGCTGCTTAATTTGTAAACATTGGCAAAAACAAAGCAATGCTTTTAATCTATAATCATTTCATGAACTTGCAATAGGAAGCAAACTAAAGTATTTTTTTAATATTTGACAAGTAAAAATTCCAAGGACTAGTATTCCAGACTAGGAAACCCTGGAAGAAAAACATTTCTTCTATATTTCATGAGATAATGAAATTTTAGCTGCCTGTCTATTCACAGCTTCATAATTTTTTCTTGAAAATATTTCCAGCTGAAAATAATTATATAATTAAATAGTCCTAATGAAACAGATTAAGATACATCTTGCTAGAAGTAATAAATTTTCAGGGTAATAAAAAGGTTACAGTCTTTTAATTTTGTTATGCAAAAAGGGTAAAGACTCAAAATCAAACAAAAATACATGTTGATATAAAGCATTATTATGTAATTTATGTCATATTATAGAAGTTCTTCACATGTCAATAACATAAATATACAACCATAAACCAAAAACTTCTCAAACATGTACCTTAATTATTATCTTCTAAAGGTTTTGTGAATTAGCAGTAACTGATAGTAAGAAAATATTGAATTATCTTTCCAGTTCTATTAGGCATATTCTTCAAGTTCTGGGGGTCCTTCTTTATCCTCTCTGAATAATCTCGTAATTTGTATCATGTATGTAATAATTTTTTTATTTGTCAGGCCCATCTGTATTTATATTTATTTTTTTTAATTCAGGCTTCCTCTTTCTATATACTTGGATAGTAACAATCCCAGTACATCTCATCTCTACATAAGCTTCTAAATGCTTGTACAAGAAAAATAAATCATGAGAGAATATAATTTCCACTGTAGACAATTATATCTAAAGGTCTTAATTTACTTGGGAGCTCTAAACCTCCTTGGATCTTCTGGACCACAGAAATGGAGACATGAAAACTCTGTTTATACATTCAAGAAAATTTTAGCTGTAGGCTTTTTGTTTCCTTTTCCCAAGCCAAAAGGGATGAGATTTTTACTGTTTTGTTGTTTTTTTTCTTTTCCCTGATTATTCAATATGAATGCAAGACAAGACCATCTTTCTTTTATGTGCTTTTTTGTTTTTACCTGAAGATCTCTCCTGCAGACGATGTAGTTCAGCCAATGCTCTGGGCTAAATACAAACATTTCATCACAAGATATTCAGCATTGTGAGTAAAGTTCTGTGTAGCTTTATAGTCCTTTTCTAGCACAGACCCCTTAAACTATCAAGGCCTTCACATTTTTTCATTCTGTGTAGTGAACTAGTCCCACCCAATTTCCACTGCTAAGTATGAGAACATGTTTAGAGAAAATTCATTATGACTTTAACAGATAAATAGGTATATATATATACATTGTATGTTTATGTGTTATATAGATATATATAGTTTATACTAAAAGTAGACCCAGCGCTACAAGAGATTTCCAGCTTCTATAGTTTGTATTTATTTGTTGAATAACATGCAAATAAATGTTTCTAGTGCTTCCATTGATATTGCCACAGTACACACATCACCAAGAAAACACGTGGTAGCAACACTCTTCAAGAGGAGGAATGCCCTCATGAAGTATCGGTGCCAAGTCTGACCAAGGGAGAAAAATATTGTTTTAAATAGAGTCATTTTTGTTTTCTTCTTGTTTATTTTTCCTCTTCATAATCAAAATAAACCAATGGATATTTTATGCAGATAACACAAGCACTGAAGACTTTGCAACAGACACCTCAGTTTAGCATCAGTTAATTGTACAAAGCTGTTATAGCCCTGAGAGGCTGTGCATCTGTAAGAGTTTCAAACAACAAAGTAACAATCCAGAAACTATTTCAGAGTGGGCTGACATCCCTCTCAGGTGTCCACCCATTTAAGCTCTTGGAAAAGGTGTTACCTTTTCTCTTTGCTCTACACCACCTTGCCAAATGGATTTTAAACAGCATTTTTAGACACTGCTCTTATGACCATTCTTAGAGCTCATAGACACTGAATACCACATGAAATGATCTTTCAGTTAACATTAAAAGTTGAGTAGATAATTCAGAGCTGGAATTAGAGTTAGAACAGCCCAAAATGAGAGATTATGAAGGCTGACATTAATAAAAATATCTGATGACATCAATCAAAAATGAACTCTAATGGCAATGATTTCACTAAATAGATATGACTTTACAGCGTACCTTTGCATATTCATACATTTTGGTAATTTGGAAAAAAATGTCATTTTTCATACTAACAAATAAATGCAGGCCAAAGTAGCACAAGTGCAATGCTGGGGATTTGCTGTATATCTCTTACCCTATATAGTTTCTTCTTGGAATGCTTTGTATGAAAATCCATTGCTCACAGAGGAAAGATTGGAACAGGAGTTGCAGGAAGCTTTTTATTGCCATCCCTCTTTGCTTTTTTGTTTTCCTCTCCCTGTTTTCTCTACTTGTATCTGGCAGGGAAGTGGAAATATAAGACAGTGTTTTGTGCAAAACTATGCATAACATTTTTAATAAGTAGACTGAAAATTCTTTTGTTATAAAATATTTATTTCTAAATACATTTATTCACAATAAAGCAGAGAACAGGAAAAATATACTTAGTTTGCAATTGAAACAATATATTTCTAAATGTGTGATGCTAGTTAATTTCACTGCTACATTTCCTTATTAATTTATGCAGTTCATTAAGTTTAACTGGCATCTACAGAAAAATGATCTTACAGTTTGATTTGCAGCAGGGGGAGATGTACTCATAATGAATATTTTCATTGTGCTTTCCCTACATACTTTTAGCAAGGAAAACTGTATTTCTAGAGGGGTGTCCTCTGAACAACAACAACAAATTTCCCTTTGCATTTCTATATAAAACAAAAAACCCCAGTAAAATTATTAAAAAACAATTACATGCATTAAATTTTAAGTATTCAATAACATATTTCTAGATACAAGTTCTGCAATTTTAAAGCTCGTCTGAAATGTAAAATACATGTAATTGTTTTTATTACTATGATGCATATATATCTTGGAGACTGAGGATTGATTGGAAGAAATGGGATCCACTTGAGTCAGAAGGCTGTGTCTAAGTAAGGGGACTAAAAATTCCTATCAGCTAGGGAAAAACAACCACCAATGTGCAACTGGTAAAGTCAAAGTATCTATTTAAAGAGATTGCTGAAGATGAAAATTGTCATTTCATCTGAGTTTCTTTCTTACCATAGATTTTTCTTAAAATAATCTGAAAATTTATAGCTAAGGATTAGCTATGTCTGTGTGTGTATTTCGGTATGACTGCTAGCAATAAGACTATGAGGGGGAAGTGTGTCATGCAGTAGCAAATGACGTGATTATTTTAATTGTATTATGAATGTTTAAATATGCCTTTGTTTTACTAAAGCTTTTATGAGTACATAATCAAGGTAACAGTAGTTCAGTCAAGCGATGCGTGTGGTAATAGGAAAAATCTGGCAAAATGAGAATTGTTTTGAGATTTAGAAACCATGGCAAATAATTCTTGTGTGAGATTTTCTCCAGAAGTATTGTGATAGACGCCACTTATAAAGTTGCAAAGTTTAAGCCTTGGCAGAGCTAATATGCAGCCTCTAAATCATGATCTTCTTTGTAGTTAAAGGGAAACAAAAAATATTTTAGGATATGACTTTCTTTTTAAATGAATACTCAAGTTTTTTTGCTTTAGACATGAAAAAAATCAGGAATAAGACAGTAGAAGAAAGAATGTGGCTTAAGTAAATCAGGTGGAACTAGGTTTACTTAAAAGTCTGAGACATTATTATTGTATTACAATGTAAATATGCTTTGTCAGTATCAGAGACACTTGATGAGAAGCAGTCTCATGTCCACAAGTGTTACCCCTGAAAACCTCTGAACAGCTGGCTCTTCAATGAGATAGCAATCTGGTAATTCTAGAACAGTTCTAGGCAGAAAGAGAAAGTGCTCTGTAAGTGAAAAAAATAAATTCATCAATTTAATAGTGTGTACAAAACACAAATGGCTATTGCTGTTAACTCATTTACATTGGTACACATACTCACAGTCCAAACTTTTTAATTAGTACAAAAGAAACCTCATTAAAAAGCTACAGCTAGCAGCTGTTATATCTTAAGAAAAAAAACCATTTAAAAAAACTCAACAACAACAATAACAGAAAAGAAGAAAAAAGAAAAAAAGAAAAAAAGAAAAAAAGAAAAAAAGAAAAAAAGAAAAAAAGCAAGCTAAATTTGTTCCTCATTTGCCAGGTTCAGAGACAATAACCAGTGCCAGATACTGCCCAGTGACTGTGCCAGGTTGTTGGTGCCAAGGTGGCAATGAGGTCAGGGCAGGAGTTCAGCCCATAGCTCAGGGTTCCTGCCTGGATCAAGGAGATAAGTGTCCCAGACATGCTGTTAAGGGCCCAAGCCTAGTCTCAAATGAAAGCTGTTGCCATAGACAGAAGACCAGCCAGAGTCTCCCTGCTGGTTGTCTGGGAGTCTCCACTGACTCCTCTGCTAGATTTCTCTTTCAAAGACACCACTGCACCATCTCTAAGTTGGCCATGAGCCTCAGCAGCCAAATCTACCAGAGCAAGGATGTTCTCATGGCCATTCCCAAAATGCTCAGAGACCCCAAGCCAATTCTTTTAGCATGGGTTCTGAGGTGTCATGATAAATTGTTGGCATTCTCTCAGGATCCTAGGAATGGGATGTTAATTACAGAGTTGTCTTCCTCTTCTTTTTCAGTAAAAACACATTCCTGAAAGTGACAGTTTATGTCCTCGCTCTAGGGTCTACTTGAGACCATTATTGTTTTTTTTCTAACAGATTTTATCCTTTGCTCCTTCTTTACTCTTCTGTAACTCTGTGTTACCTATGACAAATGGTGTCTGGTGCATATGTTGGATACAGTTGCTTCTTTCTGTTACCACTAAAATCTGTTTTTCTCAGCTTTTAAGTCTGTACTATTAACAGAGGAGCTGTTTATATACTTAGTAAGTCTAATATGATATTGTGCACATATGCAAAGGCCTCTGATGTCACCCCAGTCCTGTACTCTTAGATGCTTCATGATTATTATAGGGCCATGGATCACACATTCTCCACAGAATAACTAAGTGATGTTTTTATCTACGTAAAATTTATTAACAAAGTTGTAACACAGACTCACGTAAAGCCAAAGTAAACAAAAAATAATTAATAGCCACTTGGTCATGAGATAATTGCTCTTTCAGCTTAACTGATTAAAACAAAGCTCCAAGCAAGTCAAGATTGAGTCCAAAAATGGTAAGCCTCACAGTCCAGCCTGAGGCTCTGCAAAGTTAGTAAAAACTCTTATTACCAGTGGCAATACTGAGTTTGCATGCTACTTTTTAAATAAAAAGATGCATTTAAAAGTTAGCAGTATTGCTATTGCTACTGTCCAATTTTAGATATAATCATTTAACCTGTCATTTATCTTCTGGGAACCTGGTGTCAAGGTAATAGTTTTAATACTTCTGGTTTTCTAGGACATGTCTTAATACCATGGCACCACCTAAACCCAAAACCTATAACTGTGAATGTAACAACTTACAGAGTAAGTAGTGCATGTTTACTATTCTCCTTTTTTTGAAGTGTTTGTTCTTGTTAAAAACAGGACCAGAATGGAAGAAAATAAATGAATTATTAACTTTATTAAATAAAGATTAATTATGCAGTAATATGTCTATGATAGATTAGAAATAGGGAAATTCCACTTGTCTTGAAGTATTTCTGTGCTATATCTAGGACTTTTATGAATCATTAACATTGTTTATCATTGATACCATCCATGAAGTGTATTTGTCTGGTCTTTTAAATTTTTCAATATCTACTTTGAATAAATATGTCACTGACCCATAAAGTCTCCGTAAAACCTTTTTCTGTATTTGTAATTCTGTTTAGGACCTATTGTTTCACCATGTTGAAACAATAACGGCAAATTTTTGAAGCCAATTATTGGATACAAAACTACCTAAAAACAAGAGAGTACTCAGTTCTGTAAGCAACACTAGAAAAATCACTGCTTTTCATATCAGGATATTACTCTTTGTCATTCACATGCACACAAAAACAAGTAAAAACCAGTCATTCATTGTAGAAAATACTGAATAATAGAACTTGTATTAAGAATCATGTGTGGATTCAAAAGTTTTTAGCTTCAGATGGTGATGGATAAAAGAAAGTGTTTAAATATGCATAGAGCACTTCCAGCTCAGAAATCTGTGATCCAACGAGACTAAGAAAGTATCCAGGGGAAATATTGCTACATATTTTTATAGTCTTTTTCTTTCTTCTCTGTGTCTGCTTTTGGCTATTATCAAGGAAAAGGTTGAATTAGATGTACCTTTGAGCTAAACTAGTATAGCCATCCTATTTTTCTATATTACTTGCCACAAAGGTATGCCTCATTTATAATCATGTCTAGTTATTTGCCTGAAACTAGACAATGTAGGAATAAAGGGACTCTACAAAACATTGTAAATACTTTCTAGTTCATTATCAAGTGACATTTAACACTTGGCTTTTGAAAAACAGATCAACACATTTTAAATTTGGATAAAACATCATTTACAGTCCTATAATCTCCTAAATTAGAATCACTACTGATATACTAATCATCCTGTCTCTGTGGACCATCTGAAATTTTCTTCAGAAGGAAGACTGCAGATAGAAGATACAATCTACAGAAGATGAAATGTGTCCTCCAGAAACAAGATCTATTCCAAGAATTTCACAAGCAGCCGCTGCCCTCATGCATCTTTTTTTTTTTTTTTTTTTTTTTTTTTTCTGGAAGGACATGATGTGAAAAATCTGAGATAAGACAAAGATGTTAGCATAAATTATAAGTGAAACAGGGAAAGTTCACAAAAGGAAAAAAGAAATTATGCAAACCCACAAAAAACACATCAACCAAAGAAAAAGAGCCAAAAATTTAGGACAACCAAGAATTTGTCACATTAAGGTCAAAGCTGTCATAGTGATAAGGTCACTGATAGACTAGGATGAAAGGGGATAAAATGAACTTAGGACATTAGAAATAGTGAACAGAGTGAAGAATTAGTGCTAGAATGGCATGGGTACACAAAAGAAGAAAGAATGACTGCAAAACAGGAAGATGATGCAATTTAGTCAAAATATTTTAGAAATAAAAAAAGTCAGGATTTTGGGAACAAGAGTGGAGGCTAGAATTAACTAACAAGGAGAAGTGGAATCATTGGGATGGACAGAATTAGGTAAAGTATCATGGTGGTAGTCCTGTAGAGCTGCACTGCTGAAAAACATCATATAGTTCAAATTGATTACTAATATTCAATAATAAAAATCATGTATGATTCAGGTGTTCAATCCTGTTGCAGGGCAAATCAAGGTTAAGGACTTCAGAAGTGCTATTTTAGTATAATTGTTGAATGTTACAGGAACTGGACTGGATTGTTTTTATACATGTGTGAGAAAATAACAACATGAAGAAATTAAGGAAAATCTGAATGCTATAACATTCACAGAGATTTCATTAAATGTGGTGGCTCTTGAGATGCATAACTTCTCTTTCGTGCCTCATTGTGTATCACATTAAGGAAGTGATGGCTGGAATTCATTTTGTAAATAGATAGGTAGCAAGGTCAATAAATTCCTTTCACTGCTTGACTGTGTAAATGCTTCTGTGACATCATTAATATATAATTTTACAAGCAAATGATGGCAAACTCCAGAGGCTGTTCTTTTGTCTTCTTCCTTGTCTTCTTTTTCCGTGCTTTTCAGATGTAAAGTTTCAAAAGTGATTTTGTTCCAACATATTAGGATAGAAGGAAAACCACCATGTAACATCAAAAGCATTGACTAATTTTCAATACTATACCCCTGGCAATAGCCACCCATCACAGTGTAATATTGCCTTAAACATGTACCTCACAAAAAAGTTCCTTAATGGGACAGAACTACTGCAGGTACAGAATTACTCTAGATAAATTCTGTGACCCTTTTATGGAGAACCTTGAAAATTTAATATCACCTGATAATTTGAGTTACACTCATTCTGTCTACTCAACAAAAATGTGTTTAACCAAATAACATTATGGATCTCATGTAGCATAGATGCCCAAGAATTCCATGTTCAGGAAGGATAAAGCTATTTTCTGACAATTCATGTAACATATTTGACAATTCTCTTACCCAAAAAATGGAATGCATATGCTATTTAAGAAAATGGAATACAGCTGTGCTAGGTTCACATTTAAATTCTGGATCTGTCAAGTCCTTTTTACAATGATGTTACCCTGTTAATTGTAATTCTGTTTATTTCTGCAATATGGTTTAAACATAAGTAGATTTACATGCTTACGTTAAAACTTCCCTGTTTTCAGGTAAAAACACAATCTAATTCTGGAATTATTATTTTTTACTTAATATTTTCTCAATGTGGGTTTTTCTCTTTATCATGCTTCTTTATTTATTTTCATAAAAGAATTTGAAACACAATTATAATATTGACTGATATTTCAGTTTTAACAATGAAAATGATAAAACATTCTTTTTGTTCTCCTTTTGAGGAAAGGCAACTGGTGCTCAAATCCCATTCTCAAACTGAGATCCTTCAGGTTTTACCTGCCACCTACTCGCCTTTGATTTGAAAAAAAATTATCTCTGGTAGCAGTACAAACTATATTCTTTGAATCTTTTCTTTTTCCCTCCATTTTGTGAACTTCTCATTCCTCTCTTCATACAGCTCTACTAAGGAGTATATATTTGTTATTGTTTAAGACAGAAAGCAGTGTTTGGAGTTGCCTGGCAGCAAGTTTGTAATACTCTCAGTAATTAGGTCATGGGAATTGGGAGACAGAAGAAATGGATTGTTGCAGCCCAGAGGGAAATCTGCTAGAGCCTGACTGATTCCAAAGTTTTGGCATGGAAAACTTGTCATTTGATGATTACTTTCCAGACCTCTCTTATGTCAAATAGTGTTGTTTGTTCATAAAACGTGCTAGAATGGTCTTTCCCCAAGGCTCACTAGAAAAACTATGTGACAATAGAAACTTGCTGGGAGTATCAGTAATTGTAGTCAATATGATTTAACAGGTAACACAGTTTAGAAATTCTTTGCCTAACTGCACTTATCCTGTTCATAAAAGTAGAGCAGAAGGCCTGTAATCAATATGTATATCTGTATATGTAGACACACAACAGATATGTGTATATTTAAACATTATTGATAGTGTATTATGTGCCCTATAAATGTTGAGATATTTGCTTGAAATATAGATCTGGAAGTGGTACATATTATTTTATGAATTTATATATTAATGTAATCTTAGGGATCTTCCAGGCTAAGGAAGTTTCAATATTACAGACTTCAGATAGACAAAAATAACTTGAAAAGTATTTCAAAGGATGACGTGGGTACAAATTGATATCTTGAATAAGACATCATTGAATAGATTGCTGCACATTGCTACATAAAAATAGGATATTATATAGTACATAAAAGCAACAAAAAGCATTTTCACTGCTTGTATATTCTAAACCAGATCATTTTCAAGTAATTGAAATATCATAAGACTTACAAACTTATCCACACAAATTTAAGGACAAAGTTTAAAAATTTAACTACACTGCAAATTAAATTTATATCATTTGCTTCTTTCAGATTTACACAGTAGAAAAATTTCAAAAATTCCTAGACATTGTTCGGTTTCATATTAATTAGCAATAGTGTGAGGCAAGAATTCCTGAGTATGAGCACAGAATGAGAGAACAAGCCTGAAAATACAGTGATTGTAAGATAACCAAAGCTGAGTAAATTTGTGCCACAAGTGTGAATATGAAATAATTTCTACAGCACAATAGAGTACAGACTGGATACTAGGTAATTCTGATCTTACAAGGTTATCTCAGGCCACTCTATTACTCACTCAGCCAGAGATTGAGGTCTGAAATAATATCTTCTTGAATTAAGAGTATGAATGATGATGTTAAAAGATGAAAAGATGACAAAGATGATTAACCCACATGACAAAAAAAAAAAAAAAAAAAAAAAAAAAGTCTCTAGGAGCTGAAGAACATGGTTTAAGGTGCTAGGAAACCAAGTAGAAAACAAAGAAGGAACAAATTGTAGCATTACTGCACATTCTGTCACAGACAAATAAAAATAGTAGCAAAGGGAGCACAAGTAGATTTTGTCTATTAATGTTCCTCAAAAAGGAAGTGATAACTGTTAAGAACTTAATTCTGTGGTGTTGTATGGTTCACAAATAATAATAAAATATTAATTATAATAAGGTGAAAGCTGAGAAGCTTTAATAAGTAATAGCAAAGAATGATCATGGTGTCTGAAAGCATCATATGCTTTAGCATATTTAAGGACTGATTTCAGAGATAAGACTATCATAAGAACCCTCACTGACCTGCTAAAATAATAAGGAAGTAACTCTTTTAAATTATCATACCTCTGATGAAGTAATTGAGGAAATATTAGTTTATATCGGCACAGGTTATGTCATTTTATTCTATGTCAGTTCAAGACTATTATTAGGTAACTGACATCACAGAGATAACAGCAGTAATAAAAAATATTAACAGTTTTGATCTTATATCCTGATATTATCAGATTGAATTGAAGGAGAAGAAGAGATAAAGAAAAAAACCTTTGTGAAATCAAAGAATTATAGAATCATTAAGGTCAGAAAGGACCTCCAAGGTCATTGAGTTCAAGGTCCATCAAGTGCCAGGTCCAGTCATTTCATGAATACTTCCTTGAATACTTCCAGGAATGGTAACTATACTTCTCTGGTCAGCCTGTTCCAATGCTTAACTATCCAATCAATGAAGAAATTCTTCCTGATGTCCAACCTGAATTTCTCTTGGTGAAGCTTGAAGCCATTTCCTCTTGTCCTGTCACTGGTTGCCTGGGAGAAGTATCTGACTCCCACTTGTCAACAATCTCCTTTCTGGTAGTTGTAGAGACTGGTAAGATCTCTCCTGAGCCTGCTTTCCTCCAGGCTAAACAACCCCAGCTCACTTATCCTCTTCTCTGTGCTTTCAATCTTGGATTCTGGCACACTAATGAAGATCCCACACTAATCTGTTGGGTTGTTACAGAGCTAAATGAATCTGGGGAACATTAAAGCTCTTCATACACTTCCAAACACCATCATAAAATGGAATGATGGGTCTTGATGTTTAGGATGCCAGTATGGATTGCCTGAAAATGAATGTAAAACAAATGATAACACGACCTAGCAAATATCCTCTTTCTCAAGGAAGGTAGGACAAGAAAGTTACCTGATACATTATGTAGACTAAATTGTCAGGCTGTAGATATCTCTGTTCTACTACAGATGAGTATTAAAGACATAATACTGTAATGCTGCTAAATAGGTCAGTCATAGATACACAACTATTTGCAAACCTTCAATATTTCTAATATATTAACCATTTCTATTCATATTCACAGTTTCAGACTTTCTCTGTAATAATAGTTAACATTTAATATGTAAAAAAATGCTTTTAGATATGTATATGACTTTGGAAGGATGTAAAATAGATAACTAGGTTTTACAAAATATGAGGCAATTTCATCAAATTTGTCTGTAATTGTTTAGGAGGCACTAATATTATGTAGCTAAATTTATAGAAAATATGGTTCAGACAGGCAGGCAGGCAAATACGAGAGATCTCCCATGATACTGTGTTTGTGTGACAAGAATTTAGTAGTGGGGAGGGTACAGGGGTAGCTCCTATGAGAAGCTGCCAGAAGCTTCCCCCACGTCCAACAGAGCCAATGCCACCCAGCTCCAAGATGGACCCACCACTGGTGGAGGCCAAGCCCATCAGCAGTGGCAAAAGTGTCTGGACAATAACATGTCTAAGAGTAAGAAAACTGCTGCAAAACAGCATCTGGAGAGAGGAGTGAGAATATGAGAGAAACATCTCTAAAAACATCAAGGTCCATGAAGAGGGCGGGGCAGGAGGTGCTCCAGGCACTGGAGCTGAGATTGCCCTGCAGCCCATGATGCAGACCATGGTGAGGCAGCTCTGCCCCTGCAGCCCATGGACCTCCACTGTGGAGCAGAGATTCACTTGCAGCCCCTGGAGAACCCATACCAAGGCAGGAAAATGCCTGAAGGCAACTCTGACCCAGTGGGAAGCCTGCACTGGAGGACCTCTGGCCTGGTGGAGCAGGTTTGCTGGCAGCACTTGTGGCCTCAGGGGGACCCACATTGGTCTGCTCCTGAAGGACTACACCTGGTGGGAGGCATCCATGCTAGAGCAATTCATCAAGAGCTGCAGCTTATGGGGAAAACACACTGGAGTAGTTCTTGGAGGATTGTCTACTGTGGGAGGGAACTCTTATTGGAGCAGGAGAAGAGTTTGAGGAGTCCAGAGTCCTCCCTATGAGGAGAAGCGAGTGGCAGCATGTGATGAACTAATCAAAACCACCATTCCCCATCCCCCTGTGCTGCTGAGGTCAGGAGGAAAAGAATAAAGTTAAGCACAGAAGGAAGGAGTGGATGGAAGGTGTTCTAAGATTTGATTTCTCATTATTCTACTCTGATTTGATTGGTAACAAACTCAAATCATTTCCCCAAGTTGAGTGTGTTTTGCCCATGTTGATAATCAGTGAGTTATTTCTCCCTGTCCGTAACTCATGACCCTGTCATATTTCCTTGTCCAGCTGAGGAGGGTAGTGACAGAGCAGATTAGGCAGGCAATGGCATCCAGCCAATGTCAAACCACCACACCTGTCTAGAATAGTTTGCTTGAATATCAAACTATTTTTTTCTATTCATGTAACATTAAAAAAGGTGACATCTCATTGGACTAGGAAGCAATTTTTTAATTTATGGGATGACAGTTACCTTGTGCACAAAAAAAATTTGTTTATTGCATAAACAAGATCATCAAAATTGTTGTGTAATAAACAACCTATTTTAAGCACTTCTATATTTTAGCATTCTCAAGACATGGTGTACATTAAATAATGAATTCATGTTTTAAGCATCATTTTAATTAGATAACATCTGGGTGGATATTTTTCATATTCAGATGGATTTTCTTGCTGTTTCACTTATGAGTGAAGATTGATGCTATAAATTTTGGGACATGTAGAAGGAAAGTTTATTGTTCAGCCAGGCTAAGATAAGCTGTTGTATTAGACTACTAGTTATCAATTTCCTGATTGTTGGCAGTCTAGTGTAAAGTGAAAGTTGCAGAAAAAGAAACCCACAGAGTTGTTCTTGTTTATAACAGAGATAAAAGTCAGAAGGTAACTAACTGAAAACCTTGATGATTCTGTGTCATTGTCCATGAAGTCGACAATTTTCTCTGTTTCTGAGCTGTTCACCTGATACATACCTGTCAAACAAGTAAAAAAAATCTCTAATTTCACATCTTCCAGTAATATTTCATATAAATATCTGGTTATACGGTTTACATTAACTTGTAGTCATAACTTTTCAAAGTCTCTTCTTTATTACATACCCCTTAAAACATTACCCATTAAAATAAAAATAAACAAACAAGGTAATATCAGTAGTAGTAGTAGTAATAATAGTACTAAAAGTAGTAGTAATCAGGGCAAGGTATCCTCAGCAGCAGAATTTCTACCATTGTATATTTTATCTCACAGCTAGCTCATCAATATTCATTTTGTTACCTAACACAGACTGGAATGATTTTGCATTAGTTTCTTAGATGTTTCCAAGAGCTCTGGAAGAAGGTTATACAGGAAAAATATATATGAAAGCAAAAACCAGAAAAGCAGAATAATTAATAGATAAAACTTCTGCTGAATAACATTGAAATGGTGATGTTTGCAATGCTAATATGTTTTGCAGAATTATCCTACAATTCACATGGTATATTTTCTCCTGGATTATCCTTTCCAGGGTGATACTCACTTCTAGGCTAATCACATACTTTAGGACTCATCTGTTCAGGCAAAATTATTGTGAAAGACCTGTAAGAACTAGTTCTGTCCTCCCTGACATTTTTACCAGCAGTATGTAGGGCGTGATTCCAGTTTACTCTAATTACATTAAATATACAGGTTTTCAGCAATTCAGTATTTTGAAATTATATTGCTGTTCCACAGTTATATATGATAGATTAGGCAGGTGTGTTACAAACCAGATTTCACTAAGTCATTTACTCACGAACCAAAATCTCCTGAATATACTTTGTAAGTTTTGCATCTTTCATACACAAATCAATGTTTCATAATGTAATCTGAAACATGGTTGATGACAGAATACCTGGTACTTTTATTTAATGATGTCCATTTTTAAATTAAGAAAAGTTAAGTCCCAAGTAAACTCATGCATAACAAGAAAATTAAACAAAGGAGACATTTAAAAATGAGTATGGCTTCTGTGAAAATCCATATGATTTACCCACCCCACTAGCAGCAACTGTCATGAATATCATTTGTCATCTGTCAACATAATATACTATATACAAACTGTGGGTTGACACCCTGGCAACATTCTTTTTAAAATATAAATGAATGCATTACAAACTGTCAATCTAGGTCAGAAAAATAAAATATTTGAAAACAAATGAGTATATAAAATATTTCTCTGCTGAGATATTTTTACTTTGAACAATGATCCCCTATACCTGATTCTGTTTATTAACATGCTTTGTTTTGAACTCATTTTTGTTTTTAAACTGTATAATGGAGAATAAAAGGTGTAATTTTAGGTCCTTTCCAGTCATTGCCAAAATCCCATTTATTTACCGGGAGACAGAATATAACTGAAGAAATATATATATATTTCTCATATGCTTATAGGTAACAATAGAAAAAATAAAGGCTTTTATAAATTAAATACTTAAGTCTTCATTCTTTTAGAAATTAAATACTTTATTTTAATTTTAATTATCAAATGATATTGTCAAAATGAGCTAATCAAATAAACTATATCCATTTTTATAGTATTAAATAACCACAATGCTTTTGTCACATTATTGACAATATTTAGCCTGTGCTACAAGCATAACTGCCACTACACTCACACCTTTAGAGTAATAAGTACTTGGAAGCAGAATTTTTTCAAACCTCAAAAAGGGGTATACAGTATGCCACAAATTTTAATATTTTTCTTTGTTATTCTTTAAGCATTCATTGATGAAACTGTATTCTGTAGGGTTTTTTCACACCACAATTCTTTTTCTTTCTAAGAAACACTGAATTGTTCTAACACAGTTTCTTTTAGCTCGTATTTCATTGTTGGTTCAATCTGCTATATATTCTTTATACCTGAAGAAATAACTATAGGCTCCAAAGAATTTAAGATATAATATTAACACTACAAGTATAAATTAAAGTATAATAATAATATAGTTTATGTTCTCTGAACATCAGTTACTATTTGGTTGTGAAAGTTGATTTTGACTAGAGTAAAAGAACACCCAAGAACTGGACCCTCCTCATTTAGTGCATGGTCTATTTACCTCTCTTTATCTATTTATCCTTTTCCACCAAGGAAAAGCTTTAACGCCACTAACTCGTAAGAAAAGGCAACTTTTAAAAAATATGACCTAGTGTTTTTCATGAGAGTAGATGTAGAAAGCTAACTATTAAAACATGATCTCTACCTCTTATGACTTTTGTTTATATATTCATGCCAAAATAATGAACTTGTTTTCATAAGTTTTCATCAGGAACTATTGTACTGTCAAGTTTTCACAGAAAGTGAAAGGGATTTTTCTCCACTGGCTACCCTATTGGATGAGCTTCCTCCCCATATTCCAAGCTGCATGAGCTCTGACAGTTAGCAGACTCCTGTCAGTGGTCTTGTGTGTTTCATTCATGTTGGTGACTAAATCAAGGTTATTGTCTTTTCTATGGCAATTTATATTGTTCCCACTTTTTTCACCTCATATTTCCAGTATTTTGTTACTTGTAGCAAAAAAAGATACTCTTAAGATTCTTTCATGCATTGTTGCCATTACTTTATTTCTTCCAGCAGATGCCAGGAGATATTTTTTTCTGTATGAGACTAGAGGAATAGGTAGCAAGCCAGTGTTTACAATACCCAGCTATCTCATCTACTGACTAACCTGGTGATAGGTGAAGAAAAAATGTTATTTGCATTGGCAGTTTCCTGATGGTAAATGAAAACAAACTCCAGGTTGTTGGCAGGATTAATCTGTTAATTCCCACATGCAGGTAACATGGTCATCTGTAGAGCAGGACGGACTCTGCAGTGTGTCCACCCTTCCTTAGTTCTAAAAAGACATATGCTTTTTTACGTTTAGGAGAAACTAAACCTTCTCTGAGGAATACTAAGCCTAATTCTGCTTATGAATGTCAGAAGTAGAAGTAAAGCATAGAATAATTTGTTCTGTGAAAAAGAAATGTCATTGACTATAAAATCTTTTGTACTTCTAGAAACATCCTTACCCAAGTTTGCCTAGGTTTCATCTGGAATTTTGCTGTAGGGTTGCTTAAAATTAATGAAGACTAAAATGTTTTGAGAAAGATTTATGATTCAAATAATAACAAGTAAAAGCTAAAAAATCCACATAAAATTTCTGACCAGCTTTATTCTTAGATTCCCAGTGGAGTTGTTTATTTCTCCAGGACTTTTTAGCCATGCAAAATCTGATGTTAATGGGAAAGACATGAGATAATGCCTAATACAATTGTTTTATTGGTTCATTATTAATTTCTACTTGCTTCTTTGTTTGGGGTTAAAATTCAGGAATGGTGCCAACATTTTATATCTGCATTAATTTTGCCTACTGAATGGCCCCTGAAAAGAGACTTTGGGCATGAACACTAATGGAAAATTATGCTTTGGCACTGACGCACCCTTCTTTCATTGATACTGATCTGGAAAGCAATTCTTAATTTTTTCTAACAAGAGAATTTCTTCCAAATTTTATCTTTACCTGTCCATGTGGTATAAATACATCTTTTTAATCAGTCTTCCTAAATTAATATTTTAAAATAATTTAGTACTTTTTTATAATTTCTTTTCTACATCTATAGCTATTTTATCATGACTTCACATATCACCCTGGATCCCAAGAGATATGACAGTTTAGAACAGTTAATGGTCTGTTTCATAATTATTGGGAACTGAATACTGTGTATGTTGGCACAGTGCAATAAATTCA
The DNA here is from genome assembly GCF_021018805.1 of Prinia subflava. Taxonomy (NCBI): domain Eukaryota; kingdom Metazoa; phylum Chordata; class Aves; order Passeriformes; family Cisticolidae; genus Prinia; species Prinia subflava. The sequence continues at coordinate 19,067,796 of NC_086253.1, read as the reverse complement.
AATACCCAGAAGCTAGGAAGACCATATGTTTGAGTTTTCTATTTAGAGGTGTATCCTGGTGGAATTTCTTACATTGCTTAATTTATCTCAAAGTTCTGATTTTATAGGTAAATTAGAAACAATGTGTTTAACCTTGTCTCAGAGTATGTTCACTTCAGTCCTTCATCTGGTCTCCACATATCTGGTCTGGTCATCCTTCATCTGGTCTGTTCTTTTGCACATACCCACATTCCTTTTAAAACATCCCCTAACTAATTTTGGATAATCCACCAGGCCCCTGATATATCCCACAAAAAGTTCCTTCATTCCCAAGAGTCCCGTGGTAACCTAGCTCCCTCCTTCCCATCAGTTACAAAGTTATGTTTGAGCTTCCTCATGGTGACACGAGCGATTGTGTCAATGGCTCAGCCATTGGTGGCATGGGAGCTCTTATCATAGTTATGCTTGCTGTTATCTCCTGACTCCTTATGTGTATTTACTTATTACTTTTCCTATCTCTGGTTTGTGTTTATTAGTGAGTAAATTACACACCCAGTACTCTCACCCAAACCAGATATCCCTACAACCCAGGGATTCACATACCCTTTGAGTTTCCTACATCTTTGCACAGCTGACACAATGACTTTAATCTTATCAATATAAACCAGCTAGGACAAATAAAATGTTAGCACGTATAAAATAAAATATAAAGTAAATATAAAGCTCTGTAATAATGAACTAAGAAACTGGCTAAATTCAAACTGTATGGAGGCTGTTGTCTAGCATCATAGAGTATTTTTCCACTTATTTATTTTGGTTTTGATTTAATCAGATTCACCATGTGCTTTTCTCTTCTGCACAGAAAAAAAAGTGAGTTTGAGTCAGTTTATTGTGCTATGATTTTGATAGCAAAAGGAAGACTAATTATAAACTTAACCATTACATGTCAATCTAGAATAAAAATAATATTAGAATATTTTATCCATTAAAACAATAGAATGAGGAAGTAATTTACAAAAATATCTTGCAGAACAAAGAATTTCTTAACACCTCTAGGTATTTTCTCATGCGGTGAATGCTAATATTCATGAAATTTAATACTTTGCATTTTTTAATACTTTGCATGGTATGAACAGAGACACATTTCATGCCCTGCATGTTTGTTTTCTCTAACACAATATAAACCATGGTAGAGATAAAGATATAAAGTGATCTTCATTGAACTTTTAAACAGTTTCTTGTTCTTTTATTTATTGGATAAAAACCTCGTGTATCTCATTGTGTAGTTCACACACTACATTAAACCTGCTTTCAGAACATGTGTGATGAAGACATTAGAAGTCGAAAGTTGTTTTGTCTATGTTGGTCTAAATAAATCTCCCTTCTACTTAACTGGATAATAGCGTTAATTCTCTGGAGAGAAAGTCTTATCTCACATGAGAAGCACTCAGAATGTCTTGGATTTCTAATTAGCACACTTACAGAATTTTGTCCTTGGTATGCAGTGATTGCAGCTACCATATTTACCAGCACTAGTATACTTCTGAGATTTAAAAAATAAATAAAATATGCAAATACTGGGAAAGGATAATAGTGGTAGTGGTTTTATTAAGACAGAGAGGAGAGCTGGGAGCAGACTCATGCTGCTTTGTTGTTGTGTCCCCCAAAAGAACATATTACAACTACTCAGCCAGAAGAAACTTCGTGGTGAAAACCAAACTCTGTCTCAGACAATTTACACTCCTATTCATCTTCCCTAGCTGCTCCTGTGTCAGCAGACCCAAACTCTTGCCAAACCAATAAATACAGTCTCCAATGTTTTGAATTTTCTAGCATTGAGTTTGCAATGGAACTTGAATCTCTGTATCTGACTTGATTTATGTGCAATTCATTTCTAAGAGCTCACAGCTGAGTGCATGTGCTCAGTGCCCAGCTCCATCAAGACTCACAAATATGTGTTAAAGCTCTGCTGCATCTTCCACACTCAAGGGGCCATCGTCTTTGCAAACTCAAGGGAGGGAAAGAGATGCGTGAGGTGCTTAGAGAAAGAACCAAAAGTGGGGAAATGGAGGGAGAAATTTGGATCAGGGAGGAGCAAGAGCGAAGTGGGGAGAGGGGAAAAAAATATCACATTTAAGCAGGATGTTGACAGTACATTTTTTTGGCCAAGCACTGTGCCACTAAAATTAAACTTACAAGTTTTGTAGAAGTTATTAAACTCTCTTCCTATTTTCTATGTGATTTAGCCCCTCTTTCCTCCATGTTTTAGTTCACTATTCTGTGTGTGGGTATCTGAACTTCAAGGTGGACTAACTGGTATGCAGGAAACCTCACTTGAAGTCAGGCTGCAGGGGAATACCTGCTCTGGCACATGGAGCACGTCCTTCTCTTGCTCTTACTGTGCTGTTCCCTCTGCTGATTCTCACCCTCTCTGTTCTGTTTCTGCCTGTCTGGCATTTTCTGCCCTGCCTCAGGCATGTTTCCACCGAGGTGCCACCAGCTTTTCTGAGGGGCTGAGCCATGCCCCTTACGAAGGTGAGTCCACTGGAATGGGCTGGAGCTGTCTGTCTGGCACAGGGCAGCCCCAGCCTCTCCTCCCTGAGCTGTCCCTCACCTCCAGCTTCCAGCACCTTCCTACACATTGCCAGTAAACCTTCTGAATTTATAGCAGGTAAAACATAAATCTCATTCCTGAATCAGATGCCTCATGTATTGGAATTACTGGATGTGTAATACTTTTTAAGGAAAGCTGCAACCTTTTGACTAAGATATATCCCGAAACTGTGTCTAATAACTTACATGGTGCTGCATGAAGTATAGAGGCATTTCAAAACAATATTTAAAAGGCTTATTCTGTGTTCATATTTAAAAAATTATTTGTAAGTAAAATAGTCACATTGCAAGATATAAATTCTTTGTAAAGTACTTTGTGATTTTATCCATAGGGATGAAAATGCTTTTACATGCTCATGCTTGGGAATTTCCAGTCAAGAGGAGATGTGAGATGTTTTCTCAAAAGTGAGAGCCTGACTGCTGTTATCTTTCCCCTTGTAGCTTGGGACAAAATCAAAACAAGGAGATGCTCAGCATAGCCTGCTCCAAGTTCCCCTTTGTCCCAAAAGGAATTCACATTACTGTGTACCTCATGTCCAAGATAAAATACTGAGATGTAGTATGATAGAGGAAAGTATTTTGATGCCACAGACAAAGTATTTTCAAAGTCCTTTATGAATGGTTAAGCAGGCAGCATCTCTTTTTGAGCTAACTAAAAAGTGAAAGGAGAAACAAAGCATGTTTCCCAAAGGTAAGCACCTACCTGTAGCTCCAAATAAGACCCATGAGATTATGGCTCCAGGTACAAGCACTCTAGGATTTAGTTGCTGAGTTATTCCATGGAAACTGAAAGGTTAGTTCAGTTCATTTCCTTAAAGAAAAAAAGAAAATAAAGCCTACATTAGTGCACTAGTGTAACAATAGGGAAATCTGTTTCCTTGTCTCAGCAGCCTACATTACAGCTCTCCCCATCTGGGGCAGTGCCATGGTTGCCTGCACATGTGGACAGGCCCTCTGGGCTTCTCTTCAAGCTTTCTTTGCCACTGCATTGCCAAGAGTGGAAAGACTGGACAGCCTGTGAAGATACAAGCAAGATTAATTTCTCTAGAATTAGGAGGTAATTGACCTTCTCTTACTCATTTTCCTTGAAGTAGAATAGCCTTCTTACCACAGGCCATGGGTTTGCAAAATCAATATTTTCAGTACTATTCTTTTGTACGTTTTTAAGGATATTTTGGAATATTTTTACATTTCCTATGGAAGAATTTATTTTCTTTTCTCATTTATTTCTAACAAAGCCATTGAAAGAAAGGCTGTAACTTTTTCTTTTGAAGACAACTTTGGATTTTCTTGAGTAATATTAATAGGATATTATCTGTAAAGTAATGTAAAAGTAAACATTATACATTGCTGCTAAATAATATCAAAAATTTCTTAAACCACTATTTTATAAGCTTACTTTAAAAAATTACTTTTTCTTGGGTGACAGAGAGCCATAGTGTAGAAATGTTCATTCAGTACAAATTATCTTTAACACTCATCAATATTCCTTAAAAATAACAGAGTCAATCATAACTTCGAAGGAAGTCAACATGATAAAAATGGAAGATTCACACGCCTGTTTAAGGAATGTGTTGACTGAAACAAAATGCCTACAAAATGCAGAAGAGCCTGGAATTTTCTTTTTTAAGTCAATTGATAGTTGCTTAATATTTTAAACTGTGAGTAAGAAAAGTGTATCTTCAGTATTTTATTTACATTTACAACCTTTGAAATGATACAATTATGAAAATAAGCATTAATGTCACTAATATTAAAGCAGTAAGCAACCAAAAGCTAGGACCTCCTCTTTCTGTCTCTTATAAATGTGGCTCTCACTAATGACATCTCATAAATAAATGATATTTCTATGTTAAAAATTTTTATTTTCAGTGACTTATTCAAAACTTACTCACTTAGGTGACTGCACTGCTGGGATGCATTTCCCTTAACATTCACTTGTCTAATTATTTGCTGGAAATGTACACAAACAGTCAAAATGTTTGGGTTTGGGCTTTAAATCAGTACATTTTAATATTTCAGCCTAAAATTTGCAAGTTTTAATTTCTTAGCTGATATGCTTGATACAGTAAATCACTCCAGATTGCAACGGTGTCATAGAGGAAAGTAATAAGGTAAGAGACAGGTGATGCAGCATTTCTTTCCATTCCAAACAAGGTATCTTGGCTGATATCTAGGTCTGTACTTCCAGAATTTATTAAATGGTTTGAAAGATCCTTATGACAGTGAATTTGAACACAAAATGTCAAATACATATAATTTTAAAATGCGAGGAGAATGTATCAAGTCTGATGACTAAATATAACTTTTCAAAGGTGAATTTAAAAAGAAGCATGTAAGTATGATACTCTTGTCAGTCAAAGTACCTCCCAGCTACCTACATTTAACACTGATAAAGCTTATGTATAAGAGCAAAACAGTTAATAAAATAATATGCAATGAAAAGATTAATGGAGTACCTGCTAACATAATGAAAAGTATTTTGAGACTGTTGCAACAAACTTAAGATCTTTAAAGCAAATTTTAATCCTTCATTGAAATGACATTTACTTCCTTTTTTGGATCTCTCTAGGCCATTAAATTACATTTATAGTAATTTTGTTAAATATAACATGCATAATAAAGAACACCAGAAAAAATTTAACTTCTATTAAAAGAAAGAAAAAATCCATAGTAAAGCCTAAAAAAAAAATCCATTTACATGTTTCTTTGTGTTTTATGGCTGCCATAAGACTGGATGCCTATCTGCTTTATTTTGAAAGACTACTGCAAATGTGCAGTCACTGGGTTCTTTTGTTTGTTGTATTATAATTTGTCAGTCTTATCTATTTTTCCATTTGCTTCTATTTTATATTTGAGATAATTTAAGAACTATGTGTTCTCTCTCAGGACAGGTACTGGCTTGGGCCAAGACTCTTACTTGATACAAAGGTTGTGATTCCACCAATGCAGAAGTTTCCAGATGCACTGAAATCACTGTTCATGTATGTTATCCTGTGCTGTCACACCCGTGTACACGACTTGCTCTATAAAATTCTCCAAGAAAAGAAGCTGTGTGCTTCAGTCTGTGAAGGCCAGTGCACCTCTTAAACCAGAGCACCTGAGGCTCTGTTGGAGGGAAGTCCCTTAATCGAGACAAGTTCTTTCATGTTAGGAGGAGGAGAAGCTGCCTTCTCCCAGAGTTCTTTGGCTGTTATTCAAATGTACCCCAGTTCTCTCTCCCAGTTGGCCCGTTGGCCTCCCCGCCCCTTTCTCCCTTATATGTCCTTCCCCTCGAATGTTCTTCATTCCCTGAGGCCCCATTGGCCCTGATTTGGTGCAATGCCCTGCCCACACTCCACCCCTGTTCCCCCATTGGATCTCCCTGTACCTTGCCCCACCTCTGCACCACTTTCTCCCTCACCCATTGGCTCCAATTCCCAACTCCTCCCCAGTTACTCCATATTTAAAACCTGATCCCGTAGGTGTGTCCATTCTTTTGCCTCTGGACCCCTTCATGTGAAAATGGAATAAAAGCCCCTTGCCGTTCTTTCTGCCGAGGGATTTATGACAGCTGCCCGGTGTGAGTGTTGGGTGTTGGTGTGCCTGGGACTCCTGGCAGCTCTCCGCTTGGGGACGCTTCCGGAAGGCTGCGGCACCTTTCTATCCCCACCCACCACAACACCACTCCTACTGAAGTCAATGACTTCAATGATTGACTTCAGGGGATGATTACCCAAGGCCCTGTGACTGTGAGACAAATGCAATGTATTATCTCTTTTTAAAAATCTGTTTTTACACAGTGTCAACAATATTTTATCTCCATTCATTTCACTTTTTGTAAAATCCACCCTTAAAAGTGAATGATAATACAGATTAGCTGCATACTGATTTTAACTGAAGTTGAAAAAAATGATGGAGTAACCATTTGGCAGTATTATAGTAGATATACATGTCACAGGCAAATATTTATCTGCAAATAGAAGTTCTCAGGAGAAAAGTGAGTGAGTTTTCAGTGTTTAACTTCTTTTTAACACTAATTTTCCTCCCCTTTCATTCTCCATAAATAGATTTTAATGCAAAACATTAATTTCTAAATTTTGACAAATGTCTCTCTTTTCATCTTCCAGTTTTCTTTAGTTATAGCATAATTGCGATTTCAGACAACACAAAGAAATAAAATCTAGCTGAAAAATTGAGTAGTTAAATTGAAGATAACAATTAGCTCTCTAAAATAGGACAAAAATCTGAATAGATAAATGGATAAATAGTGGACACATTTGCTAATATTCAAGGATGGTTCCACCACAGGTTAAGTACTATAGTAATTTTTCTTTATATTATTAACTTATGTATTGCCAGCTCTTTATGATAATAAAATGGTCAGTTCTTTAATTTCAGAATATAGTGATATTTTATTGTTGTACTTACTTTTCCATGAGTAATGAGCCTAATTATCCAGATACTATATGTATAGAACTACTTGTGTATTTTACAGGTTCAAGCTATTTCTTATTATAGTATGTAGTATGGATTTTTTTATTATATTGCATATAATTATTATGTAGCCAATATAGAGTTATAATGGTGACTGTGTGCAGCAGGTTGGGGAAGGTTATCCTCCCCATCTACTCTGCCCTGATGAGGCCACATCTGAAGTACTGTGTCCAGCTCTGAACTCCCCACTCCAAGAAAGACAAGGAACTATTGGAAAAGATGATTAATGGGACTGTAGCATCTCTCTCAGGAAAGAAAGGCAGAAGAGTTAGGTTTGTTTAGCTTGAAGAAGAGACAACTGAGTGGATATTTTCAATACTAAGAAATATCTTAAGTATGGGTATCAAGTAAGTGGGGTCAGACTTTTCTCATGGCACTCCTGCTCAGTGGTAGGACAAGGGGCAAGTGGCACAAACAAAAATACAGGAAGTTCCATATGAATCTGAGGAGAAATGTCTTTATATTGAGGGTGACAGAGCACTGGAACAGGCTGCTCATAGAGGTTGTGGAGTCTTCTCTGGAGATATTCAAAACAAACCCGGATGTGATTCCATACAATCTGCTCTAGCTGTACCTGCTTTACTGGGAGGTTGGATTAGATAATCTCCTAAAACCACTTCCAGCTGCAACCATTCTGTCATTCTGTCATTCTGTGATAAATGTAGATCAAATTGTTGTCATTTGTAATTTATCAGAGTCAATAAACCTTGGAGAGTGTAAAGCAAAAATTCTTGCAGAAGAGTAGGATAATAACAGTTTTACTTAGATTAAAAATCTACACACTTTATAGGATTAGATGCTTCATAACACTTTGCACAGGGTATATATTTCTTAATTCCACTCTTTTGTGTAAAACAGTAACAAATTCTCCATTTCAGTTTCTTATTCCAACTTTTAAATATTACTGAGCTCTTCAGTATCTACTTACCTGCTGTTCTAAAATATCTGGAGTCAGTCTTGCTGTCAAGACTGTTCATGCATTTTATATTAATAGCCACTGAACAAAACCAGAAATGACCCTGGGACTCCCAAAACTAGTGAATAATTAATTTATTTTAAATAACTAATTTAAATAAAAAGTGAGAATCAGCAGAATGGATTGGCTTTTACTTACAGAAAGGAAAATGTACAAGGATAAAATAGAGAAAATGCTAATACTAATGTCAGCTGGAGCAAGATAGGGACACGTAAAAAACTATGCCCGGGAGACAGACTACTGCAAGAGGAACAGCTCATAAAAGCATTTATTGAATTGAAAGTCTTCAGTTAAAAAAAAAAAAAAAATAGCACCAAATGTAAGTAATTAATCATTGCAGAACCAACAGAACCGTGAACATTACATTTAGCAAAACGTCATGACTGAAAAAACATATTAAAGTATATTTTGTGTCTCTAAATAAACAACTAGTAAAGCCATCAATGTGATCTGTAATGAAATAAGAACAGATAATATAGATAAAATAAAATACATTTAAATCAGGACTGATCTGAGACAGCGTGGTGAATTGACCTTGGGTGCCCACCAGATGTACATCAAAATCCACTATCCCCTTCTCAGTAGGATGTGGAGGAAGAAAAATAAAAAAAAAAAAGAAACCTCCCTATTTTTAGTCTTAAATTATATACAATAAAATACTAGGTTAACTGGCATTACTGATTTTAGTTCCTAAATTAAGTATTTGATTGAATCTCTAATATTTCTCAATGTGAACATTTCTTATTAGCAAGATTTTTCGGGCAGATGCAAGATTTTATTTTTAAGTTTCTTATATATGACAAGATGACACATATTTATTTGAGTTTCCCTTTTAAAAAGAATTTATAGGGAAATTATGATGTTGTAAAACATTATGGCTACCTGACAATCAGCATTAGCAAGTTTTCAAGACAAATATATGACTAACAAATTCCAGGCTAGAATGAAGAAAATTAGATGCCATAAGTTTAGATAAAAAAATCTAGAAAGATATTAAGCAACATAATGTCTTCCACAATCTTTCCTCCTGATAACTTTCTAATTATAATATCATCTTTATCAGATTTAAAACATGCATTGCGGAGGCTGATTTTACAGTACTCAGTTTGGTAGACATTGAGGTTTTAATGTCATCTGAGTACTTCCCCATGCAGAGAGTTGGGAATGTTGAGGAGTCTGTGAGCCAACATTTGCAGAGCTTACAAACTTAACTTGTTGCAAGCTGGCTTTGAGTGTCATGGGAGTCAGTATTTTGTATATTTACAGGTTTGACAACACCATTCCCCTGCACTGTCCCAGAATGGACTGGAAATGACAATGTGCTGTGACAACCATGAAAATACTAATTCTATTGATTAGTTTTCAGACCTAAATAACCTGAAAAGTGTTTTCGGAGTACCTCTTCGAAGCAGCCACAACTGTTATATATATGTTATATATGATATATATGTTATATATAATATGTATATTATAATGTTTCATTAGTTGCATTCTTAAGTAAATAATAACTTTCTGAGAAGAAAGTGAAAGAAGTAAGTGAAATTCTTGTAATGTGTTTAAACTATATTAAATACCACAAAAACATGGTACTGAAAAGGTTAACAAAATAAATTAAGATTGTTTAAATCCTGGTTTTCAGTGAACCATGGTTTTTTTAAATTCTCAATTGTGAAGATTCATCAGAATGATAAATTGTTCACTGTTGTGTCAGCATGGGGCATTATGCAAGGAAACACAATGTTCTTTTTTAATGGTGTGTAACAACAGGTTATCCCAAGAAAGATGCATCAAGTCAAATAATTTTAAAAATTCATGGTTCACTGAGAGTAGTGGTTAAAAATATACTCATTTCCTTTCATAAAGTATAAAGAACAGAAGGAGTTTAATTTTAAAGCATTATTTTTTTTTTCTTCTCTCTCCCAGTAGAAATTTTCTGCACTGGATTAGGAAATTCAGTATTTGGCCTATTTTGTATTCATATTTCACAGATTTTTTTCATTAGTTTAGTCTGCTTTCTCTTTCAGGATTTCATGCTGATTAAAGAAAGCTCCCTGTGAGTATTTTTGCACCCTATTAAGTCTGATTTGAATGGTTTTTGAATCATTCGCTGAAGAATATATTGATGTCTGTAACACGGATGGCTTAGTGTATCTATAACCGTAAGGGTATTCCTTTGACCATACAAAATAAATACCAAGCAGTTAATAAAGGGGTGTACATATAGAGACAGTTTCATGAAAGAATGGATTACTTGTTCAACAATTTAATTTCAATAAATTTCTGAATTATTTTCTGTGATGTAACCTGTTTTTTCTAAAGTCTAGTTAAAGAAAAAAGGGAAGATAAAAAGTCTTCGTTAACACATCACAGCCTTCAAGGATTATCTAATACACTACAGCGGTACCACTAGTCATATTTTCTTTCACAATTGTCACATATGTCTCTGCATGCCTTTACGTGTGAGCTCCATGTGTGTTTACCCTCCAAGAACAAAGAGCAGAGTTAGCAAAGCACTGAGCAGAAGCAAATCATCCAACCTTAGCATTATTTGCTAACATGGAGGTTAGTGATAAGCACTGTGTTAGCAATTTTTTACACATATGTGGAGCATGGACTGAACACGACCCCGTCTGCCTATGAAATTTAACAGTTACCACCACTACATATTATTACTCTTTGGAAGCTTTCCATCAGCCAAAGACATCTGTTCTTTAAAAGAATGTAGCAGTAGGGCATGTGCATCAGTTACAAGGAGAAAAAGAAGAATGAACTTGATGATATTTGCTCATAAATTTTGCAGATTCTTGTTCACAGCAGAGGAATAATAAGATTTCAGAATGCTGCTTGCTGTTGTACATAACAGGGTTTTTCTTGAATGTGGATTCTTCTACAAATATATTTTTTTCTTTCTATGCTCTTTGAATCTATTATTTGTTCTCGCAGACACATCTTCCATCATCCTACTCAAATGGAAAGTCCAGTTAAATAGTTTGGTTTTAATTACATTTACACTATGTGGCTCTTCATAACTCATTGTTCCTTAGTGTGTAGCCTTCATTATGTAATGTACCTCTACAAAAAAGGGATGAAATTAGAAAAACTAAGAGACAAAATGAGTGCTTTGTAATGAAAAGATAAAAAGAATCTTTTATGAATGTATTATAGAACAAAGTAAAATATATAGGTTAATTACTTATGGGAAAGAGAACTAATTATGACTTAAACAAAGAAGGTTTAAGTAGAGTCTGCTTCAGTCTTTATGAATTTAATTGTGTCCAAACACATTACAACACTAATCTTAGCACAGAAATAGGACTGTAGGCCAGAATATGGAAAGAAGACACTGAGGAATACTTTAGTTCAAGTATTCAGTATTTGATGAACTGAAGAACTAAAAGAACCCACACTACTTTAAAAATGTTGAAGTAATCTGAACTTCTAGTATGGTTCACATTTTATTGGTACAAAATCGGTGTACAGTTGGATGAAAACCCATATTTAGTATTGAATATTATTGATTCACTGTCTGTTGGAAGAATTTCAAGTGAATTACTTTTTTTTATGACAGATTTATTTAATATTTTAGTTCATGATTTAGATGTTGATATATAATAATGTGTACAGATGGTGTTAGAAAGGAGGAGTTATGAGTATTTTGGAAGATCAGAATTCAGTGTGATTTGGAGAAAATGGAAAACTGACCTGAAATCATCAATAAAAACAAAGTATAAATGTCACAATTAAGAAGCATAAATATGAAATGTGTACAAATATGAAATGAAATTGTCTAAGCAATAATGCTGCTAAAAATAGCGTACAACTGCAGTGGGGGCACAAATTAGACAAGATTTTATGTATTGCTGAGACAAAAAAAAGGCAGTTACATTTCAAGAGTCACTTAGACTTGAAAAGTATTTTGCATCACATGTGGAGGATAACATTTCTGTTTGAAATTGGTCACTGGCACTGTCAAAAAGGAATTATTATTTATGTTGGGCATATCACATGTGTTCTAAATAGGCAAATGGACATGCACTGACATGCCTAGGACTGTCTGGAAGAAAGGAGGAACAAGAAATACAAATTAAGAAAAAAATGGGAGTAATAAGAATAACTTTCCTAAATCATAGAACAATTTGGCTTGGAAGGGACCTTAAAGATCATCTAATTCCAACCCCCCCTGCCAAGATCCAGGACATCTTTCATTAGATCAAGTTTCTCAAAGCTCCATCCAGCCTGGCCTTGAACACGTCCAGGGATGAGACATCCAGTTTCTCTGGGCTGTTTCAGTGTCTGAACAACCTCACAGTAAAGGATTTATTTCTAATATATAATCTCAACCTACTCAGTTTAAAGCCATTGTCTCTTGTCCCAGTCCTACACGCCTTTGTAATCAGTCCCCCTCCAGATTTCTTCCAGGCTTCTTTGAGGTACTGGAAGACATAAAATAGGAAAATAGGCCACCCTAGATCCTTCACCTCTCCAGGCTCAACAACCTCAACTTTCTCAGCCTGATCTCATAGGAAACATGGTCTCTCCCTGTCTGTATTTAATTCAGTGACCCTCTTCTGGACTTGCCTCAAAGATTGATGTCCTTCCTGGGCTTGGGACCCCAGAGCTGGGTGCAGAACTGCGGGTGGGGTCTCATCTGAGAGGAGCAGAAAGGCAGAATCACTTCCCTTGGCCTGCAGGTCACGTCTGTTTTGATGCAGCCCAGGACACAATCAGCTCTCTGGGGTGCAACAGAACATTGCCAGCTCATGTGCAGCAGCTCATGCACCAGCACCCTCCAGCCCTTCAAGGCAGGGCTGTTCCCAGGGTGTTCATTCCCTGGCTTGTATTGATGGCAGAGGTTACCCCGACCCACATCCTGGATCTTGCCCTTGGCGTTGTAGTTTTAATGTGAGTTGTCCTTACAAAGGAGATGTCTTTGCAGAAAGAGATAGCAGCTTGCAAAATGAAAAAAAAAATATATTTCTGTTTGATAGTAAGAGGAAATGGTCTAATTGTAATGTTGGTCCAGAGTGCAGTAGGCTACATGACATTGCAGAGAAATATTCTGAAATAGGACTTTAAGGGAAGATTAATTGGGTGCTCTCAAGTTTGAATCTGGATATAAGCGATCTCGCTATAGTGAAGAGGGATTAACCACATGGCTTTTGGGGGTCATCTCTAGAGGTCTATTTTTCTTTTTCTGTAATAAAATTATATTTATTGTTTTAAGACTTCATAACACCCAGGAGGCTGAATAATTGCACAGAAACCGTTTTGTGAGACACTTAACTTTTATTAATGTGATTTATAACTATATCTACCTACAGAAATGTTCTTTGAGGTAAAGAAAGTAGAAGCTGTTTCTTTATTTTAATTGCTAATAGTATTTTGTTCTCCCAAATGCTTTGGGATTGGTAGCTCTAAGATCCTTTAGTACTTCTATGTGTTTTGCAATATTATGTTGTTGTTAAAAGTTATTAGTTGATTTAGAGATAAAAGGTGAGAAAATAAATAAAATTTTAACCTACAAGTTAATTCAACCGCTCATCATTTTGAAAATCAAAAGTTTACACTTATATCAATTATTTCCTATCCCGGTTTTAAATTGTATTTTTTAAATCTATCTCTATAAAATGAATTCATATATTGTTATACAGAATCTATTTCCTGTTATAGGTATTTTAGATAATTCTCTTTTTTTTCTTAATTTTTTTAAAATTATGTTCAACTGTAAATGACACAAAAATATTTTTTTCTGTTTATTTTTGATGCAATAGCTACTCACAGATTAATAGATAAATTATTTTAAAAAGAATACCTTCAGAAGTATACACTATTTCAATTTACCAATGATCAATACTGGAAATCACTAACAGACTATAAAATATTCTATTCTTTAAAGTAGAAGTATTTTCTTCCATTTACTGTTTTATTAGATTGTGGAGGCCAGACTACTGACAGAGGCAGGAGGTATGATATTATAGGTGAGAGAACAAACCCCCTGACAGCACAGCTTTGACACTGTTACTCATCACACAATCCACAGCTTATGTTAAATGAGTGACTAAAATGTTCCCAAGGGAACTCGGAACATTGCAGCTTCCTTGGCAACCAAAAGTGCCTACAGAGAGCCGTGCCCATCACATTTTAGTGTCTTTCTCTTTTCACATCATCCTGTTGCTCTGAAACCCCAGTGCAGTGTTCTTCCTGCAGGGGCATTTTGCGGTTTACAGATATTACAGGGTATTTTGCAGTTCACTGCTCTCTTCTCCCTCCCATTCCTGTCTTCTGGACTGTTTTCATTCACAGACCTCATATGAAATCTTCATCCTAATGTGGCAAATACTGCTAAAAATGGAAAAGAGGGATTTTGCCTGTGTTGTTTGAGTCTGTTATTGATGGGAAAGGCTAAGGCTAATTCCATACAAATGTCAAACTGCCATTTTGTTCTTTTAATACTTTTTGCTGTTTGACTTGATAGATAGCTTTGTGATTCAGAACTTCAGAGATATTAAGCTTATTGAGATTTAATTGCAAAGATAGTTAGCTTTTGCTGCAAATATTTTGCTCAACAAAACCTACCTGGTGGTTTAAAATATCTAATAGAGCAGTCAAGAATTCTTATTTTGAGTGATAAGTCTTAGCTCAGCCCTCATCTTAGTGATTCTTAGTCCTTCATACTGCATCTTTTTTTCTTTTTTTTTTTTCCCCAATCTAGGGTGCATTTCAATAAATCAACCTGTGTGGCAAAGAAATTGGGATGATATTTTAGTAGTGGTAGTACTAATTATATACAAAACAGCAGCAACAGCACTGATCCCTGGGAATTAAAAATAACTGGATATAACCCTTATAAGCAGTGACAGCAACACTTATTATTGTGTGGACATTCTGCAGTGAATCATTTTTATTCTCTTCTGTGAAGTTTTTCCAATTTTTATTAAAAAAAAAACAATGATGATAGATTATTTTTCTTTGAAGGAATTAAAAAGCCTTAGCTTAGAGATTTTTCATGGGAAAGGGAAACCTGGATTGTGCATTCAGCTTCAAAAGTTGACATACTTTGTGAGAATCCACTCTGGAGATGGTGATTCAGATGCCTCTGGACATTATGAAAGCTCTGTAAATGCTCAGGCTACTTCATTGTGCAAATCTCATTCTTTAGATTTCTAGTTTGCTATACTCAATCTCTAATTCAGAACTGTTGTTTGCAACAGTTTTTAAATTGCATAAATTCTAAACATTTTTCTAGACATGTAGTTCCCTTTAAAATTCAGTTTTATTAAGGTTAATGGTACTTGCATTACAATCTGAAAGATTCAGCTAAAGCTTAAATCCCAATAATGGGGCATAAGAAAAAGCAGTGAAAAGATGAAGGGAGTTGTATATTACATATGTTTTATGTCTCTGATGCACGAGGAGGGCTATGTTCATGCAAAATTGTTTGAGTAATCTTTTTAAACAAAAAAGATATTTTATCATATTTAAATTGCTTCATTGAGGCTTTTTCTTGAAACGTTGGGATTTTTTAAATTTCAGCCTGTAATAAATCTTTTTACTTGTTTTATAAATATCTAAAAACAAAATTAATATGATACAGATTTACATATTACAGATTATCAACTACAAGGACACCAGGGAACATGGCACAAATTAGATCTTGATATGTTTTCCTACAAGAATGTGTTTCTTCTGCTCTCTGCAGAAGAACATTCTTGTTTTTCTACATTGCTGAAATTGCAATGTTAAAATAATTGAGCATGTGAAAGGCCTCTTGAACACAATCCCCTGTGAACAATCTATGTAGCATATGGTAAAACACCTAGATTGTGTCTGCATAAAGAATGTAGACTCCTGCCTCCAATTCAAGTCAGTGGTGAAACATCATTTTTACTCTTAGGGGACAGTTCTTTTAGTAGAAATCTCACAGTAAGAGAAGTTAATTAAAGATGTTTTTCTTTATGAACGGGTTTATGAATTAAATTTGGAGAAGCACATGAACACCATTTCTTTTCCACTGAAACAACTGCATTATGAAGCAAGATTCTTTGCTGCTTTGAAAAAACTTTCCATCACACTGTTTGAAACAGCAGGATAAGTTAAAAGCATCCATAGTTGCATCTGTATTGATATATAATTACCTGTGTGTGTACATATTTAATATGTACATGCATATTTATTTATATGTGCATTTTAGAAAAGGTACAAATGTATCATAAAAATTACTATCTATTTTATCATTTTATGTGATGTCAACCAGGTTATCATGGAAGTTGTTAAAACAATATTTCATGTGTTCACTGGTTGTGATTTTTTCAAAATGTTTTTAAAGAATCACAGCTTTCCTTTTTTTTTGTTTTGTTTTGTTTTGTTTTGTTTGTTTGTTTGGTTTTTTGTTGTTGTTGTTGTTGTTTTGTTGTTGTTGTTGTTGTTTGTTTTGTTTTGTTTTGTTTTGGTTTGGTTTGGTTTGGTTTTGTTCCCCAGAGTTGAAGACTGTGGAAATGATGTTTAAAGAGCCTAATGAAATTTATGGGCACAGGACTGCAGAATGGAATATGTGCCAGGTAATTTGGTTTGGCTCTTTCATCCTTTTGTACCACTATCACATAATATTATTTTCATAAACTAGTTAGTTAGTTAATTAGTCAGTCAGTAGTCAGTAATTTATTAATGCACCCTCATACTGGAAGGTTTTTTTTCAGAATGTTTGACAATTTTTCATAATTTCTTATCACTGTTCTGTTTCTACAAACTTCATTTTCCTAGGAAATTAAATAATAATTGTGCATATCGTTTCAAAGAAGCATAACAGAAAAGATATCCAAAACTTTGAAAAAATTACATAAATCTTTTTCTGTCTATCCTGGAACCCTACTCTAAAACTTAGCTCCTACATCATAGAATTGCACTTTCCTGCCAGATAGGTGCATCCTGCAAGATCTGCAAAGTGAAACTGTGATCAGACAATAATTTTATATTTTCCCTTTTTCTTCTGTTTCCAGCAGGTGAGTTACAGATCACAGCGAAAATTATTGTTATTAATCCTGAGGATGGTTTCCCTTTTTTGAATTTGTATTTATTTTATTTATGATTGAATTTGAGGTAATTTTTAATATTTTAGTTCTCCATGTCATACTGTATTTCTTGATATTCTGTATTAATAAAAGCACTTAATTTTGTCATTATCAGCTTTCGTTGTTACAATCTATCATCTCATTATAACTAATGAATTTATTAAGCAAGGTTCATCCCAAGACTAATCTTTAGCAACTTAATCAGTACTCTCATCTAAGACTGAAAGGTCCTTCCTCCACACTACCTCTTTTTGCTTTTTTTATCGTGTTTATATATTAAAGAAATTTGGACAGTATCTATTTCTTTACTTATATTCTCATGTGTAGTACCATTTCAGATACTAGGTGGAAAAGAAAATGATATCTACTAAATTCCAATGCCTAAAAATCAGTCAAAGAAAGAAAGCTGATATGCCTGTTTCCATTAATCTAAGAAGAATTCTGTTCTGTCACTGTCACTTCAATAGCAAG
This sequence comes from Prinia subflava, assembly GCF_021018805.1. Taxonomy (NCBI): domain Eukaryota; kingdom Metazoa; phylum Chordata; class Aves; order Passeriformes; family Cisticolidae; genus Prinia; species Prinia subflava. The sequence goes on along the minus strand of NC_086253.1, from coordinate 19,050,213 downwards.
TATTTGGTTTGCACTATTACTGGGTTACCAGCCTATATGCTGTAATGCAGTCCGATAAAAAACAAGAAAAAACAATTTTTTTAACAAGGTTATTTTGATTTTTCCTACTGAGCCTCCATCTTTGCAAAAATTAAACCAACACAAAAGAAAAAAAATAGCTCTCTTATATTGGTCTTTAAACAATCTCTGCTACATTTTGTTTCTCTGTATACACATTCTACATGACGCAGAAGCTGAATCAGGTATGTGTGTTGGTTAAAATTTATGGCCTAATATTCTGAGGTTTGCAGCAAATTGAAGCAAACACGTAAAAGAAATTAGTTTTCTATAAATGTAGTAGAATATGAGTAGATAAATAAATATCATTATCCATTGCTCAGATATATTTTCTCTAGTACTGACTGCTGGATATTTTTGCTGGTATGTGATCAGTGGTAGCTCTGGAACACTAAAACCTGAAACATCCTGCCTGTTTTCTCTTTACTTCTTTAAAGCTTTACTTCTTTACTGATAATTTTCCATCCTCTACAAAATATAATAGGAAAGAATATGTTTAAATTTAGCATGTAAAAATGATAAGTTTTGTGTGATTTTAGTTTTGTGTAGAATCTTCTGCAAAATTGGTTTGAATATGTGAGGGGCTCAAAAAAAAAATTAAAGTTTGGCTATATATGTGAGGAAACTAACAAATAGATGATGTTTTACAAAAGTCAGAAGTGGTTGGAAAGAGGAATGTGTATGTCAGGATGTGGTAAGTATTGTTTTGGTAATGAAGGAATGAATAAAAAATGGATAAAACACTATTAAAATGTTTACAATGTATAAAAGGACAATAAACCACTATAATAGTGTTTATTTGTTACTCAAAATTTTAGCTTTATAAAAATCAGATTTATATTTTTTTGTTATCAGATAGTAGTCTGTTTGTTGACATGTTGAATGCAAGTGTTTAATCCCCTAAAGTACTCCACGTTTTCATTTTAAAATAACACTATAGAAAGAGTTAGATGATATTCATAATGCTTAATAAAAACACCATTTTATAAGGATATTTTCATTGATTTCTCCAAGTTTTTTTATGTTGAAAATACTTTTCTTTTAAGACAGATAATTAATATTTTTACTCTCCAGCATATCTTTGAATGTTCTAGTTTTATGTCCCTTTCTTTGTCTAAGCATTGTCAAGCAAAGTCCTTTACTGTAGATCACACTGGAATACAGTATAATTGAATCATATGGTTATCTGACTCCTGTAAAACAAATAACAGTAATCTAGTGACTAGAATTTAAATACCAGACTACAGACAATTATTAAAAGCAGAATAGCCAGCAGGAAATTCTGCAGTGTATAGCATTGTAGAGGTGAAGCTGCACCTGCAGAATATTTTCTGGAAGTAAGTTGTCCTCTAGTAATTTTGTGGAGATATCAGGCTTGACAAGCAGGGATGAAAAAAGAGGAGACACTGATAATTTGCATGTTTTATTTTGATGTTTTCCTCTCTTAATAACGGCAAAACTTTTAAACCAAAATATTTAAAAGTCAGGACCTTGGACACAAGAAGAATTAAAGTAAAAGCACAAATCAGAAATTATCACAGCATAAGTATCTTAGCCACATACCTCTGTCTTCCTGAAAAGAATTTTAAGGAAGAGAGGAATAAGAAGCAGCTAATACTACACATGCCTGTAAGTAGTCAAGATATTCTTGTAAGATGTCTTTCTGACCATTTCTGCTCATTTTCATGTGGGAGTTGCAAAGAATAATAAGGAGAGATAATTTCCATTAGAGTATGACAATTCAGTCATACTTTGAAAAAAAATAGATTTTGATTTCGCTTTACCTACACAAAAGCAGGATGAGGATTTCACTGCGGTTCATTTTATGGTGGGAGATGACTCATACAGTGAAGAATTCTGAATCTAAGTCTTCATAAATCAGAAATTCTACTATACTAGGTACCTAGTATATTAAGACCAACAATCTTTTTTAAAATCCTTTACTGTGGAGATAATGAAGTGAAAACCTTACAAAACTCTAGTGGATGAGTCACTACTGGGAAGTAAAGTGACTTGTATTCAAAGAGACTTCCTCAGGCATTTTCTTTTCATGACATGTCAGTATTTCTCAGTTCACATATGGTGTTAAATTAAGCTTAGCTGTTTATGTCTGCCTGGTTTGACTTTTTGACTCTCCCTTTTCCATCAGATGCAGTGGGTTTGCCCTAAAATGCTTAGATATTTCGTAATATGTGTGTGATAGAGAAATTTTGTAACTTCTTAGTGTAAAAATCACTTTCCTCTTTGATTTGATGGGTTGTGCTTAACTTTCTAACCTCACTAAGAAAAATAAAGTGTAAAATAGGAAGATTTTAAGATACTCTCTTAGGTTAGGATAAGACTAACTTAATACTTTCATGTATTAAATACTCTGCCCAAGATTTAGATAAATAGGATCATTCACACATTTATTTATAATTCTAGCAATCTAGAATTTAAATTATAAAACACTTTAACATATAGAGCATTTGGAAAAATAATAATAGCATATTTTTTTATCTTGAAAATATTGTTTCATTTTCTCATAAAATATGCTAAAATACTCTTTGAAAATACTTACAGATGTAATAGTAATCACTAATTTAAAAACTTGTTATGAATTTCAGACAGCAAATGATAGTTGTAAAAGCTGCATGTTTCAGAAGTTAGCTAGTTCTTCCACCAGTTCCCTCAAAACCCACAGATGCAGCTTCTCAGGTCCCACGAGCTTTTACACATTCAGGCTCACGGACTCAAATCTGATTTTCTTTTACAGTGGGTGATTCTTCTTTCTCCCAGTCCCTGCCTTTGCCTTCTGTGACTTGGGTGGTGTGGCTGGAGCAATTGCCAGTAAAGAGTTAAGCAAAAAAGTAATTTGGTACCTGAGCCTTCCCCATACCCTGGATAACCAGGACTCATTTCCTTCCTGAGAGGACCTGCATTTCCTATAGTCTTCCTTTTATCACTGACACCTATAGAAACTTTTCTTGTTCCCCTTGATGTCCATGACCAGGTTTAATTCCACCAGGGTTCTAGCTTTCCTGTCTACTTGGAAAATCTCTCTGTATTCCTCCAGGCTGCTTGTGCTTGTTTCCAATCTCTGTAGGCCTCCTTTTTCTGCTGTTTCTCCAGGAGCTCTGTGTTCACCCATGCAGCCATCTTGGCATTTTTGCCCAACTTCTCTTTGATGGGACGCATCACTCATGAGTTCCTAGGAGGTGGTGTTTGAATATTAATCAGTTTTCTTGGGGCCCTGTTCCCTCCAGGGCTCTATCCCATGGTACACTACCAAACAGAAGAGCCCAAATTCTGCTCTCCTGAAATCCACAGTGAGCTTGCTGTGTGCTCTCCTCACTGCCATAAGGATCTTGAACACCACCATTTCCAAGTGACCACAGCCAAAGCCATTCTTGAGCTTCGCATTCCCCACCAGTCTCCCCATGTGGGTGAGTGCCAGGTCTGGCACACCACCTCTCCTTGTTGGCTTCTGAATCACTCAGAGAAGGAAATTTTCCTCACAGCATTCCAGGAACGTCCTGAAGTGCTTATGCCTTGCTTTGTTGTCCCTGCAACAGATACCAGTGTGCTTGAAGTCCTTTATGAGGACCAGGGCTTGTGAACACAAGGCTACTCTGATCTTCCTGGTCTTCTTGGTCAGATGGCCAGTAGCAGACTTCCATAATAATGTTGTCTGCCCCTGCCCTCATTTTAATTCTGATTCATAAGCTCTAAGTCAGCTATTTATTAATTTCAGAATGTTGAGGGTAGCCCTGTGGTTCTGAAATAATTCAGCATATTTCTTATCTTTACTGAAAATATTTTTTTAAAACCAGGAAAAATACTTATTTGTGGTTCATAAGATACCTTTCCATAAGATATAGTACTCATCAAGAATGGATAGGGCCTCCACACTCCCAAGACCAACTACTCATGCCAATATTATGTTAAGAAAACAGTAGCTACAAACGCATAGGCAAGATAGAACGTGATCCAAAATTCTAAGGGAATGTTTGCTGGTTACTTTTTTTGTTGCTAGGAGAATGAAGCAGCCATGCCAAAAACTAATAGATGAAGAGATTGACTTGTGGTCACTTGGATGTTACATGCTCTGTGTGACAGATGTTCCCTCACTGGGCATTATCTCTGACAGCGTTGCAAGGAGCACTTCTGCTTAGATAAAGAAAGTACAGTTGTTTTATTACTAGGATCATCTTTTAGGAATTAGGAAGTCTTCTCAAACTAAAGAATTGATAAGTATATACCTGTCCAGGACTTCAACAGTGATTACAGGGTGGGCACTTGAAGTGTTGGAAATGTACAAAAAGCTAATCTAGCAATAACAGATGCAGATTCTATTCTGTAAAACTTAGAAAAAAAGATAATTTTACTATATGTATTCACTTCTGCTTTGAGCTTTTGGTTCATGGGTCAGAATGCCCACCTAGCCCAGCCAGTAGAGGTGAATTGTTAATATGTGGGACGTTAAGGCTGTTGTGTAGAAGTACCCCAGTAAAATGGAGGAATGAATCTACAGGTTCCTCGTGGATTTAGCAGATGTGAAAATCTCACATCTGAGGCAGAACAACTCTCTGCACCAATGCAGGCTGCAGGGTGCAGACTGGCTACAAAACAGCTCTTCAGAAAAGAACCTATGAGTCCTGGTAGACTAGAAACTGAAAAAGTCAGCAATGCGTGCTTAAGATAAATGCCTACTGGGCTGTGTTAACAAAAGCATAAACAACAGCTGAAGTGAAGTGCTTATTTTCCTCTACTCAGCATTCATGAGGTCAAATCTGAAGCACTGTCCAGTTTTGTGGCTCCCAGTAGAAAACACATAAACAAACTGCAGTCTGGGGGAGTGCTGTTAAGTTTGTCAGGAGTCTGGATCACATGTAATGTGGGAAGAAGCTGAAGCAACTGATTTTATTTATCCTGCAGGGGTAATTAAAGGAGGACAAACAAATTACAGTGGTCCAAAAAGCTGGAACTACATAAGTGCATGGCAAAAGGGTAAGGGATAATGGTAAAAGGCTGCAACAACAGAAATCCTGATTGAAGGAAAAAAGCACTTCTGAGTGCCAGTGATGCAGGTTGTCCAAAAAGGCTGGAGAAATTTCATCTTAGAGATTTTCAAAACTCAAATGGATATGAACATAAACAGCCTGATCTTACTTTCAAATCAGCACTGCTTTGAGCATAAGGTCAAACTAGATGATCTCCAGAGAGACCATCCAACATAAATGCAATTCTGTGATAAACATAAAAAGTGGCAGGTTCATTATCTTCCTTACAAGCTGTTCTGCAGCGTTCAGTTAGATACAACAATGGAAGTGTATGTGAAAAAATGTACATGCATGTACTCTCTTTTAGACATTGCTCTCGATTAATTTGTCATTGAATATCACAACTGGATCTTGAACATTTACACCTTTTTTTTTTTTAGCTAAGACAAAATAATTTTAATTCCCTTAGATATATATATAAAAATTGGATAGTAATGGATAAAAATAAAACCGTTACAATCGTCTACTAACAAGCACAATATTCGTATGCATTTAGGTGTACTTTAGAAAGATGGTTGGTACTTGTGCTGCATAACTCGTAATACCAAAATGGACATAGAGATGAACTGCACTGAGTAATTAGTTCTGATACTAGTCAAACATAATATAAATGTTATTCTGTTTTCTACCTCCTTAAGCTGACCTTACCAGTTATTCCACAAGTGTATTTCTCACTTAACAAGCAGCAGGAAGATCTCGAACATGCTACTGTAAAAAGAAAATCATTAAGAACACATACAGTAATGGAAAGCAGAGATATGTTGTAGAAAAGAATTAGGTTGATGGACTTTTCACTGCTTAAGGAGAGAGGCTGTGATGGAAAGAGAGGGAGGAAAGAAAGCTTCACAAAATTGTATCCAACTAAATGGAGACAGCTTTGAATGAGTAAAGAAATATGTTTTACAAGCACTAAATCTCATTTGTCTTGAGGAATGTAAAGCATTTCAGAGATACAGATTCTGACTGAATAGACACTATTAGAAGATAAACCATGTGTAATGAATAGATTCAATGGGACCAGGCAGATTGCTAAGTACCAAGTACTGAAAATAAGTTTTATTTTTGTACTAAATGTACTATTTTTGTACTATTTGTACTAATAGTACTTTTTGTACTATTTTATTTTGTACAACAAAACCAGACAAATTCCAGCTATCAATTTAATTCTTGGTGTGTCCGTATGACGTGTACTATTAGCTTCATATGGGATGTTTGTACTCACAACATTTTTTTAGCTTCAGACCATTAATTTTTATCTATGATCTGTGGAGTACAAACACAATAAAATTCTATACGGAATTCAACACTGGCATCATAGGAATATTTTCTACAGAATTTTATCTGTGTGTTTTTCCACATCAACATAGACCTTACAATATCTGTGTCACATACAATTCTCAAAAGACTTGAATGAACTCAAATGGAAAAGATCCTAACCTGAAAATTATGCCATTCTAATTGTCTTTTGCAATATACTGGTTAACCAGATTATTAGGAGAAAAAGCCCCAAAACAGTAGGAATACGTATAAAAATGAAGGAAATAATATATCACCTTTCTAAAAGTCTCCACAAATACTAGTTTGAACACTTTTCTGGCATTTTCCTATGTTACATTTCTAAGCATTAATGTGTAGCCTCAGTGTCCAAGTACTGTCACAGCTGAGCATCCTGACATACACCAATCAAAGTGGGCTTGTTCCTGAAATACTGAATGTATATCATAATGTATCTAGGCATTAAAAGGAAAATCCAAACAGATCCAGAACAATGTAAAATGATAATGGGCTTAAAGCATATTTAATGACTGATGCTCAGGAGAAGTGGAACGGTTGTGTGTATTTTATTAATTACTTAAAATAAATAGAATATTTAAAATATCTTGAAATTGTAGCCATTTTAGAATCCTTTTTTGTAGTTCAAAAATTTATATACATTGAAAAAGAAAAGAATCATTCCACAAAGTTTAACCTAGATATTAATGGAAGAGGAACGAGAAATTATAGAAAGGAACAGTCCTTCAGCAGGAAGTCCTTCCTGCTGAAGTACAGCCTATGAATTTTTTAAATGGTATTCTCCTCTTTTTGTGACCGCACAGATGACATTTATTGTTAAATTGCTAAATCACCATGATTATTTGTCTGTGATGTATCCAAAGGTATTTAGCTAGACTAAATATGACACTGACTGAAAGTTTAACAATTACACAAAAATCATCCAAAATTAAATTAGAGCTTGCTTACTTTCACCTTCAAACATTTGCTGTCTGACTGGAAGGTCTACCTATACTGCACTCTTCTTTACCAATGAATTTTTTTCTATCTGTTAATGGAATATATCTTTTTACCTAAGAAAAATTGCCAGGTTGACATCCTTGCTTGATGTGAATGAAGTGGAAATACTGGTAAATAAATTTGTTACTTCAGGGGGAGATTATCACACATTTCATATTTGGCATTTCTGGTCTATAGCTCTTCTAAAAGGCAGCAGCTTAAATCTTTGTCATAGCCATCTGTTAGCTGTAACACTTCAGTTGCAACATATAAAAGTTTGTTTTCAATAGTATTTTTTTTATTACATGGATTATTTATAGTTGCCTACTGCCACTCCACCACTGCTGCCTCTTTTTGTATTTCAGTGACATCCAAATTAGGATGACATTAAATATTTTCTGCCCCTGCTCTCATGGAAATAACAGGATTGCATTTTAGAAGATGTCATAACTTTCTGCCTGATCATGATTTTAAATTCCATCAGAGGCCTAGGCTTTACCACAGCTTGTAAGAGATGCAAGAGTTGCAGAGCTTATTAGTACCATTTGTTACAAGAACTTCCATGTCTTTTGGGGAAAACATAAATATATTTATGTATATTTCTGTTTGGGAATTGTGACATCCCTCCTTTGGAGTTATCAATTGTGGAAGAAGCACATATTCAGATGTACCTTTGAGATGCTGCATAGAATCGTAATATGATATGAGTTCTTCAGACTGATTATTGTCTTACATAGGTTTCAAAATTCAGGAAGGGAGTTTGAATTCCTACCAAGATCAGTTGAATTTATGGAGCTGATCCATCATACTTTCTAACTGACAGTTTAACAAACACAAAAAATATTTAAAAATTCATGAACTGTTAATAGTCTTCAGTGAACTGTAGCAATAGATATGTGCTCTATCGTATATTAAATTTGCATTATTTAGTACTTTCATTCTCTTTATTCCTTTACAAGCAATGCAATAAAATACTAATTAAAACCCACATTTGCCATTGAGGAAACTGAAGATTTGTCTACAGTTTCAATGATTAATTAACTTCTGTATATTCTTAGTAAGTTGTGCCTCCACACATACTAATCATGGGTATAGATTTGCACTTTCAGTCATGGGTTGCATTGGTGGGAATGTATAGAAGCCACTTCAAAAAAGAAACAACTAACTTTTCTGTCATTGAAACAAAAGTCCAAGAAAGGATACCTTGGTGACATTTTTAAAAACCAAATAGAGGAACATTTGAGAGTTTGAGGTTGAATGACCCTTTACATCTGGTTATAAAACAGACACAGTGCTCGAATCAGTCTATGTATCGACTCTGAGCTTGGACTTTATTCTCTGGGGACAGGGTTATGATGTTTAACAGAGGTTTTTATTGATATGTTATTTCTTTTATTTCTCCTGAGACTCTCTTTGGCACATGTCCAGGTTTACTGTTCATTAGCTTCTGTATTAAGAAAATAAAATATTGTGCAATAACTAAACAGAAATATAATGAAGCTGTAGCGAAGAGGCAAGCTAAGCAGCATATAAAGAATGGCTCTCAGCAGGGATATTAAGGGCAGAGTAGAGACTGGTTTATATTTCTTCAGAAACTCTTTGGCTCTGTACTGCTCCATTTTGAGATTTATGTTTTCTCTCGGGAAGTCATAACAGTTGCAGTTAAGTACATATGTGCTCTGTAAAACAATCTTCAAACTAGATATTGATCAATCAGTCAATCCATGTTAGAAAAAAAAAAAAAAAGGAAAAATATCCAAAATCCTTTTATTTTACAATATTCATAACTTGGAAAATTCCATTCAAAAGGTTTTAAAGTTCTTTCATATTACACAAGTAAAACGACTGCAAAAACATTTGGATTTTGCTAAAGTTCAGAATCTAAGCATGTGCATTTTACTATAAAATTCATTTGGCATTTTGTTTTTAATTATCTATAGAGACTGAGAGGTTCTTGTGATTGTTCATTTACTTTCTAGTTCTGGGGGGATTGGAAGGAAAGTGATCAGCAAGAGAACAAAATAGTGAAGAAAAGCAGTAAAGCAAATCAAAACTGTGGCATGAGCACTTCTACGTGTGCTTCCAGTCTAAATTACAGACCCTACCAACTAGGGTATTAATTAAAGTTAAAGCTCATTAAAAAAAAAAAAAAAAAAAAAAAAAAAAAAAAAAAAAAAAAAAAGTTGAAGTCTTGTATTTTGAAGAGAAGTTACTCTTTTCTGGATTCCACATCCCATATGACTAAATAAATCTGATAAATCTGTGGATTACTTAGACCCTATTGCAAGTATTCTTTCTTCTGATATGTCCAACATGGTGTTTGCATTGCAGACTTATGCTGTACACTAATCTTCATGCAGTGTCTCTCATCTGAGAATATTTTGATTTCCATCATTTTATGTAAGTAGTGTAATGCTGAAATTTAATAAAGAAATTTCAAGCAACAAAGTGTTATATTTTTATGTCTTCCTGAGAAAGAAGGTATAAAATTTTAAGATATAGGATTTATTTTCTTTTTTAACAAAAAAAAAAAATCACAAATAACTTACTAGTAAATTCAGATTTCACACATAAGTAACATAAAATTTAAAATTCTCTTGAATGGTTAGAAAGCAAAAACTATACCTAAAATACATTTTAAAGTATTTTTATAAGTTTTAGTAATGCATTTTTCAGCTCCTTCAATATCAGGGAAAGCCTGTTTTCAGTGTCTTATTGACCACTTATTGTCCTTAAAGAGAAATCTGCACAGGAGGCACCACAGAAATGTAGGTTTAGGTTTAGATTGCTACCTGAATCTGCAAACATTCAGTTCTTCACTAGGAGACCCAAGACAATATTTTTTTCTAAATTTTGGAAATGGGGCAGTAAAATCTTAGCTACAAGTATGGAGTGGTTCATAAAGAGCAAATCTGATTAAAATGGGAGAGTCATCAGGTGATGGATGCAAACAGAATAAATTTGTCACACAGAAAAATGTGCCATCGTCACACTTATTATGTTATGCTCTTGTTAAACTAAAATTAGCATGAACATTAAAAAAGGAAAAAAATTACTTGGCTATTCCTTACCTGGCAACTCTTTAAGGTGTGGCGATCCTTTGTATAGAAAGTACTTCTGAAATGCAGTTGCTTATACATGAATTTGGAAATATATCTTTAGATATATCTAATATATATATTTTTCTAATATATTCTTCTTTCTAATGTGCCTTGAAAAAGAACCACTGAAGTCTGCATTTAGGACAGAAGATATGATGCAATAGCTAATCCAGAAGATGTGAGTAAACAGGGTTTTTTACCGGTATGATAATTAATCATAAAAGAGGAAATATTTTTGTATTATTAGCTTAGGAATTGTTTCAACCTTAAGTATAAAATATAGTCTGATTCAATAACCATTGTGCACAGAATATTTTCTCATGACTCACTCCTGAAGAGCCAAAGGTATTTCTTTAGAAATAAAAGACTGTATGTTTTATTTCTTTTGTCCTATGGACAAAACACTTTATTGTTTATACGTAAGTACTTAGATATTGATTTACTGGTAATGCCATTGTTGTAACAACCACTTCTCATTACCAAGTTTTGTGCATGGATACTAGCCTATGGTTAAGTATGATGTGATGATCAGAAGGTTATGATCAGAAAGAAGGTTTGTCCATACAGACAAAACACAAGCCTAGCTATTATTGCATAGTCATAGTAAGAAGAAAAGGAATTGGAAAGTTCATTTGTTTGCTTGTTTATTTTAGATTTCATAGTGCTTTAGGATGGAATTTATTTTACAATGAAAAAAATAATTTGTCTCATGTCAAGATCAAAGTCTTTTATGGAGAGTTAGGCTCCATTTGAATCAAAGCATAATGTATTTTGACATGAATAAAGTCTGTACTTGTAATCCTGCACTCAATTAATTTGAGTAAAGCCACCACAGACAAAAGATTTTACTCAGCTTTAAACTAATAACAACACAACTATTGTGAAAGTTATTTACCAGCATCTCTAATCCATTTCTAGACAGCAGGTCCTGTCTAGATATGAAAAGAGATGCCATACAACCCTCTACATTCAGAGTCACCTTTGTCTTTCAAAACTGGCTTGATTCTACTCTAATTCTAATTAATAAAACCAACCAATCATGCAAACAAAAACCCAGGTAACACTGGGAAAAACAGCAGGCAGAGAAAATATGATTAAAAATATTTTAGAAAATATTATTTATTAAAAAATACTAGCAAGATATGGATTTGCATGGACCATTAAACACTAGGACTTATATTTTTAGTTAAAATTGTTATTTTTAACGTGAATACAATAGTAAAGTTATTCAAAGGGGCAATGTCAGCTGCAAAATCAGGTTTTAGTTGAGGCTTTTTCATGGTTTATAATCAGTGGTAATAATTAGCTAGTTGAACTGAAAGTTAATTCTAAGTAAACCACGGCAGATCTTTCAACACTAATAGAGAGACAGAGGTGTCTGTGGAAGATAAAAGTACATCTACGTCAGATATATGCAGTGAATGTACAATTCATGCATTTATACTGACAATAGGATTCATCTAACTTAAAGGTAACCAGAAAGAATTTGGATAGCTAGAGTAGGTTAATCATTAAGATCTCCTCAACAGAAGAGAGACATAAATACTTAGCACTTAGTTCCAAATGCAGACAGGTTTAAGGTAGGTTGAGTGACTCAGCTTCCAGGGCTGCCCCTCTGTCTTTACTGTCTAGAGGGAGACTCCAGATGTGTAGCTGAGACTAGACACTCAACATGAAGTTATGTGAGAGAAAGGTCTCAGCAGCCACTGCATTAGACACACTTGTCAGGATTTGACCTCAACTGATGGTTCTGCATATAGATATGTGTAAGCAATATGCATATTTTAATATAGTAAAATCTGTATATTGCTGAGAAATAGATTGAATTCAGATAGTTGATAAAATGCTAACAAGTGTTTTTATTAATATTTTTATTATTTTCACCTCTTTCTCAGCTATCTCCCCAGCCTATGCCAACAAAGTCTATGAATTAAGTCAATGATAAACTGAGTGATAATTCTCATTGCCCATCTTCTTTCTGGCAGGAGTGGTGTCTAATCTATTGACTTGCTGACAGCTTTCAGAGAAAAATATAGAACTTTATTTCTAACAATAAGATTTTTACTTCGCTTCAAAAGTTCTGACAAAGTTCCTATTTCAAACTTTCTTTTAAGGTTCAAAGGTGGGCTTTAGAGACCTTTTGGAACAATCCCTAAAAAGGATAAATTCAATCTTTTTTCCTACACTTTTGTGTCAAGAAAAAGAAGAAAGAAGCTTTCCTGAAGAATGTTGATTTTGTTTTCCTTCTTCATTATCTTTAATGCTGAAGAAATGCTGAGTGACTGAATAGGAATGAAGATCAGATCTGGGCAAAAGACCACCCTCAGGAGATGTTTCTTCAGAGAAGTTCCAAATTCAGTTGCAGTAAGAAGGATGAGGGGTTTATTAGCATGCAGTTGTATTAGAATGTATTCAGATATGAATCAGAGCTGTGTTCAGCAAAATATAAATAATGTAAAAAATCATCCACATCTTTTACTTAAAAAATATCCATTTTCTATCCTGTGGATCTCATGTAAGGCTCAGAACAAAGAGAAGAAACTGAGAGATAGAGGTGATAGAGAACTCTAATTAAAATAAAATTTTCAGTAAACAAGGACACAACTACTTTGCAATTTATTTAGTTATAATCAACTCACAGTTGGTATCTAAGTAGTTCACTAGAAAGAATTTATTAAAGGACAAAACTAGTGGATTTACTGATGTAAATAAAAGTAAAAATGTCAACAACATAGAAAAAGTTCAGTCCCTCTCATGGATACCATGTCGTGATTTCATTATTGGACTTGAAAGCTCAATCTCTCTTTAAGGGAAGTTGCTTTACCTGACCTTGTATTAGCTAAAATGATACAAAAAACTATTTCTTTGGTGCCTTTGCTTGTAATTTTTTTGCTTATATTTTCAAAACTTACTAGATGGTACTGCTGAGAACTATCAGAATACAAGAGAAAAGCAATGAAAAGGCTTGCAACATTACTGCTAAAGATGCTCACTGTGCTAACATTATACAGTCCCCAGTGATCCTGTCCTCTATCAGAAATTGTATCAAGAGTCACTTTGTGAGAAAATATCATGAAAGAATTTTTTTTCATTGAGATTCTCACTGTATTAGCTGATTGGAGAAGTAGCAGCAGTAGGTAGGAGTTTATAGCAGGACTTAAAGCACAAAAGCTGCTTTAAAAGCAGCTGCTTTGATCCATGAAAAATGGATCCATTATTGCCCTGAGAAGTACCCTTACTTTTTATTGTATGCTTATGTGTCCAGAAGAAGAGTAACATGCTTGTACACCTATAATGATTGCCTACACTATCTCAAATTGTGGGTCTTAAAACTGAAGAATAATTCTGTTGTAGATGAACAAAACCTCAAAATTTATAATTTCTCTATTCGTGGAAATTAGTCAGACTTTAATAGACAGTGAAAACAACATATAAAAGTTTAAAGGCCTATCTAATAAGGAAATGGATAACGTTAAAACTGAGTAATCCTCTTCTCAAAGTAAAAGTTAACATCAGCATTCAGGAATTTCTCTTTGAAGCCCTACTGTCTCTAGAATGGTTACATTGCTTGAAGGTCCCTCTGAAATAATTTGAAAATTCGAAATTCCAACTGAATTTGTCCAAGACAAGATTATTATTTTCAGTGCGGCAAGAAGGTGCTACTTGTGAAGATTTGATCATGGATGTGAAATGCTATTTGTGCTGACTGTGTAGGCCACAGTCTAAGAAAGCAACAGAACCACAGGGCAATGTGGGAAACACAATACTCAGTCTTGAGTTAAAAAATCAAGAATTCTTTTAGTTTTGGCAAACTAATCACAGCTTATACCTCCTGACATATGGTTTTATTTTTCACATATTGAATATTTTAATAAAACAGTTAAAAAAGAATATTTTAGTATTTCACATCCTTTCAAACCCATCTCCCTAGTTTTTTCATATACAGAACACAAACAAACAAAGGATCAGTTTTTAATAAGAATAAACAGAATAATAGATAAGCAGTCATACAAAACTATGGTGTTAGTCTGTCACAGGATCTGTTGACATAAATCATCAGCACTTTGTTTTTTGTTTGGCTTATTTGTTTATTTCTTTAATATTTTAGATTCCTAAAATCTACATATAACATTCAAATAACTACAAAAATAAAGATTGGTCTTACTTTCTTTTTTTTCCTTAGTGATTTTCAGTCTTCTTACTTTCTCATAACACTGTCCCATCTTCCCCTTGAGAACAATAACCTTTTATTAACAATTGCTTGTGTCCTAAGGGGACAAGCACTTCTGCGGATAGCAGTGGCACTGATATTTTTCATCTGCTCACTCCAAGGGAACTGACTTCTCCTTTGTTTCCTCACTTATGCATTCCTTCATCAACGTAATAAAAAAATTGGAAGGGAGTGTTGCAACTGCTCGTTTTAAGGTTCCCCTTTCTCCCTCTTTTAGTGGCTGGAGATCTAAGACTCCGAGGACCAACCTGGATAAGGCACAGATGCCCACCCTTGATTCACACAGGAAGAGCTGTGAGAAAGTCTGTAGAGATATAAGAAAGGTAAGATTACAGACTTAGGATTGTTAAAATGGTATTATTTGGTGGAGAAGGATTCAGGAAAGAAAATACCTGCATAGAAGGTTATAAAATGTTAAAGAAAGGAAGGGTAGTTGAGGTAGTGCAGAAATGATGACTGGGGTCACATTATCAGTGTTAACCAAGATAGTAGATGATGCCAGCTGAGCAATATTGCAGTACTGGTCTGGTGTTTGCAAAGGCGGATGCTTCATCTCTCAAATGATGGCAGAAAAGACTGCTTAGCAGTCTTATCTTAGCAGGGTGAGAAATCCATAAATCCTAAATCCAACAGTTTCCTAAAGATCAGAGTAATTCTTGAAAGAGGAATGTGCATTTGTGTTTTTCTGATCTTTATATGCTTTTTCTCTCAAGATTTAAGAAGTGTTAAATGCAAAAAATTGCAACAGCTGCCAGTGAATACAACAGATTATGCATAGTTATCCAACTACAAATATTGTGTCACTGAAATAGAGCTAAAAGGTTTTAAAAAATACAGAAAATTTACTAGAAATTAGAAAGAAAATAGAAGAATCTCCAGTTATTATCCTTAGGAGGTTGCTGGTTCTTCTGAGTCAATCCTAGGGCATTCTTTTTTGGGTTTGTTTTTCTTTTTTTGCTAAACCACCACAAGCTTTCATTTAATTAGATAGCCTTCCTCCTGTAATCACTAGGTTTTTCTGTCACATCGCTTTCTATATTAATTACTAGGCATATAGGTAGCTTTACAGGGTTTCAGAGGGGGTCTAAAGATCCTGAATATTCCTTTACAGGCTAGACCTGGAGGCTTATATAGAAACTATCAGAGGTTCAACTTTCAAAACCTGAAAGTCTTCAGCTGTTCCTATGGTAACCAATTAGATGACTGGACTGAGAGATATAGGTTGCTCTGAAAAGGGGAAGTTTTAAAACTTGACAAAAACCTTTAAAATCAGGAATTTCTTACCAGTTTAAATACTGAAATAAATTGCCATCATGAGCAGTAGGCAAGTACTCCCTTCTTAGATGCTTTACTCTGTTTCTCCTATTGAGTTCATTTTTTTTCTCTCTTTAGAGTTGTTGTGGCTTTGTGTGATTTGACAAAGTAGCCATGCTTTTGAACTGGATTGGTCACTTTTGATCTGCATATATAAGACTCCACAGATCAATTATATGAATTTCCTTAGGTGAGTCTTTCAACAATTCTAAACCTGTGGGAAATATTTTAATAAGAAACACCTTTGTATATAGACTAAACATGTACTAAATTTAGTCTTATCATTCAGCTATACCATTGCAGCTTTTGTCTCAACCTTTGATTAATGAATTACTGCAAAATATTTCTCCACTGCAAGCCTATGCAAATCCATAAACAAAGGTAAGAGCGTTATTTTTGCAAAAAATATCTATTTAAAACTGTAAAAATATCTTTTAATACATAATTTATGATTAACAAAAACTATTAATAATTAAAGTACAAGATTATATTTTAGAAAGATCAGAAGAATAATTTGTATTTTAAATACAGAATTCTCTTTCTCTGTGTCTGCAATCAAATAGTGAGGCTTGTTCACCACATATGTATGTGAGACTGACAACATTCTCATCTGTATGGTACAGTCTTAAATGGTCCATATTTATCAAGTAAGTAGAACTGTTCAATCACACAGTACAACAGCAAAGCACAAGAATAACTCAGTTATACTGAACAGTGAGGTTTACCTCTTGCATATGACCTTACATTTCTCTGTTCTGGTAATATACTTGAAGATTCTGTCTAAGATACTTGAGTATTCTAAGACTACATAATTGCTCCCTCAACTTTCTTTCATTCTGATTGTCTCACAAGTTGTACCTATGGCTAGTAATTTTATGTGAAATACAAAAATGGATTTGGAAAAATACACAAATTGCCCTGGATGCTTCTTCTGGGATGCATAGATGCATCTGTACTAGGGTGTGGTGGTGGGTTTTTGTTAAGCTGTTTTGAATTCTGTATCAATGGTTCTTCCCAGTTTCTTCCTGCTGGATGAGTCAGGTGCTGTCCAGACATGTCCTCCTTTTTGTCTCTTTGTCTACCTCTCCTACCCCTGCCCTGTTCCTAGAAACTTCGGTCAGCTGTCCATCTTTCCCCTGACCATGCCCTATGTTATGGAAAAACCCCTGTCCATCTGTCCTGGGACTGGTCACCTGCTTGTTCCACACCCACCACCCCTCGGGTTTAAAAACGGGCGTGGGCTTTGTTCTTTGCTCCTTCTCGTGCCCCCCTCTTGGGGAATAAGGGTCTCTGAGAAACTGTATGGAAAAGAGTCTTCTCTAGTCCTTGCTCCAAAGTCCAGACACTGCAACACCTGTTGCTGTAGAACAGCCTTGTCCTGCACCATTACCTGAACCTGCTGTCAGATTTGGGAATGGCCCTGGGCACAGCCAGGATTCAGAGCTAACTGGGATTTTACTGGCAGTGTCACTAGGGAGATTTTCAGTTTAGTTAAGAATTAAGAGGAAATTGAGAGTAAACAAAAACTGATCTTAAGGATATAGTCCATGTGATCATTTCTATCATTTCATTGGTCTTACTGCACTCTCTGCACTATGGTTTTGATAATGTGAAATGAGCAGAGCTACATAGCTGTGAAACTGGGTTGAGATAATAGAATCACTTGCCCAGAGCCCTTGTGTTTTTCTGATTTCTTAAAAGGCAGGACAGAAAAAAAATTGGGAAGTTGTACTATCTTGGAAAATGTCCTGCTGTTTCTAAGTTGTGACCACATAGACAGCTTCAGCACTTCTGTAAGAAATTCTGTTTAGTGATTTTATAATTTTTTTTTAATTTCATAATTTCAGTTTTTTAAAATCCTTAAGCATTTTATATATGCTAACTCAATCTAGAATACAAAAATCAGAAATTAGAAAGCATATTTTTCCATCTATAACAAATTTGACAACTGATAAAAGCGTATGCGTATGAATATATAAAACAGAAATGCTAATGAATGTGCACATTTTCTATCAGTACATTTTTCTATCCCTTACATGGCAGAAAAGGAAAGGGAAAGGCAATCTCCTTCTATTGTAAAATCTCTTTAGTGCAAAAGATAATCTACTGGGTACTGGAGTTCTCATAACATAAGCAACCCTTTTTGTGAATTTCTTTTGCTATAGGTTTGTAATGGTCTGAGGCATTTTAATAATTAGTCTTCAGGGAGCCTTAATAGACTAGGGCAACTCTTAATTAATTTAATCCCCAGTATATGAGTTGACCAGGAGACATCAAGCCACATTTTAGCTTGGAGGGTATGTGAACTCAGAGGAAATCTCATTTTTTAGCTACTGTGGTGCTGAATTTTTTCTTTCTAGCATAGGGTGATTGTAGCTAAATATTTTTGCTGTTCTGTTCTGTAGTAACCAGAAGCTTTTATTTTCAGTAGAATTAATAGCAAATGAAGATGGTCATTTCAGCATAATTATTTTAAGGTGCAAAAATGATCATAGGATGATGTTTATATGTGGTTAAAATACGCAATTAAGAACCAATTTTACTTAATGTTTGCTATATCTCTATTGTGTATTTGTGATGCTTAAAAAGCCCTGGATCTGTTTAAAATACATGAAAATATACTGATAATATTTTTAGCTACAGTAGTTTTTAATTAGAAATATTCTGTACTCCTATGATTTGGTGCTGAGGGCAGTATTTTAGTGTATGATTATGCTTCAAGCATACTTTATATTTATAAGGAATCAGTTTTTACTTTATATTCTATTCTTACTTCTTATCAAAATTTGTGGTAAGTCTTAATAGCAGAAGGAAAAAACAACTTCCTGAGGCAGCCTTTCTCTTTTCATTTCTATGTTACAATTCACATATGCAGTAATACTTTTAATAAAGTGAATTTTGCTTTAGGAACATAATCCTGAGGTACCTAAAGCTGTGTAAAACTAATGATTATCACTGAATTGCGTGTAGTGACACTGTGAGCAGCCTAACAGGGATGAAAGAGAAAATGTCAGTATAATCACAAAGCACCCGTGTGAAAGACAAAGCTATTCTATAAGGAACATATGCTTCTGAATAAACATTGTTAGCAACAGAATCTGTTAAGCACACCTATTTTTAGTCTTTAAAGTGAGTTGTTTTTGTATTGGTATTATTAGCATTGGCAGCTGATTTCAAACTAAATATATGAAAGGTATATTTATATGAAGTTATTTAACAGAAAGATCACTGGGCAAAGAATTTTAATCTAAGCTGTGACTCTAAGATACTGTTTAGCTCTTTGGGGATGCAATTTGTCTGTCCTGGTTGCTGCATGCTTTGGGGAACACACTTTCCTTAATATGTGTCCATTAGAATCTTAATCAACATCTCTAATGTTATAAATAAATTCAAAAATAATTGTAATCAGGTTAACCAAACCTTCAGCTGGACACTTACACATCTCACTGTCAAGGGAAGGATACTAATTTAACAATTGCACAGGATCTGAATCAGTGAGATAACTAAGAACTTAAATGCATTTGTGATATATGAAATTATAAAATATTGGGATATTTCCTGAAAAGGGCTTTTTTAGCATTATGGAAAGAACTAGCTATATTTATGTGTATTGCACAGTTGAGCATTATAAGAACTCAAAAATTGTATCATTAGGAAAAATGCATACACATTTGTTCCCGCTATTAGAATCAAATTTAATTCACCTCATTAAAACACTTCTATTTCAATAACATTGCATGTATTCACTACACTGCATTTTATAGTGAATTCAATTTCTTATATTATTAATACCTTTATACAAAGGAAAATTCAATCTCTTAAAAAATCTTGATGTAGTCAGTTTAATTTCCATAACTATAAATCTTTTATAACAAATGAGTTTTAATTAGTTGCTGTCCTTGGCCATGTACAAGAGGAAGGAATCATCTTTCAATTAATCTATTGTAAGGTTATACTGAATTAAAAAGTCCCATATGCTTAGGATGTTCAGACTACTATCTTTCCAAGTTAATAGATATTGACTTATAAATTTCTAATGTTTTTCAAGTGTTTCCCTTTGTTGCTGTTTTAGAAGAGAGTGCATTTTTTTAACTTGATGGGCTGATGGGATAACACTAGAAAATAATTCCAAAATAGTCCCTAGATATACACAGCTATAAACTGAATTGAAATCTCCAAACAAATATTCCCAAACGTAAATTGCTTGAAACTTTTCCAACTTACTTTTATTTGGAGTATAAAATTAATGGGTGTTGGCTTGATATACAGTCCAGCTGAATTCAGGAGTTAAGGAACAGGTTTGGTTAATCCCCATCCTTACTTTATTTTATATTTTACCATTCTGTTTGTGTGTAGTCTGTGGGTTGGAAGATACCTCAGGAAGTCATCCAGTGCAGGCTTAGACTCCAAAGAGGGTCAGGCCAGGTCGCTCAGGTCACTGTGCAGTCACTCTTGTGAGCCTCCATGGATGGAGGCTGCACAGCCTCCCTGGCAGTCGATCCCACTTTTCCATCCCTGGCAGTGCTCGAGGCCAGGCTGGATGGGCTTTGAGCACCCTGGTCTAGAGCAAGGTGTCCCTGACCATGGCAGGGGGGTGGAAGTAGGTGATCTTAAAGGTCCCTTCTGACCCAGGCTATTCTATGATTCTGATGAGGAAGTTTCTCCTTTCTCCTCAATATTTATCTGAGATATTATGTTTGGTTTTGTTGAGAGCACCAAGAAGGAAAGGGACAGGAAAGATATTACATATAATTTATGGTGACATTTCAAGAAAGAGGTGTTTCAAGTGACCTGGAAAAGAATGATTAAAAATTATAAAAATTCTGTTCATCTAATATTTCCTTTCACAGTTAGGGTCACATGTTTATTGGAGGAACCAAAGACTACGTCTGATTTCTAATATAATTATATTGACCTAATTAAGCAATAATACAACAAGACTCATAATATTTGACGGTTTGTTGGGCTTTTATCTTTATGGAATTTCCAACAGGTTAGCCCAATTAGATATGCTATCTGTGAGCTAGAAAATGCAACATAATTCGCTACAACTACAATTTTTGTCAGGATGGCAAGTGAGATACTGCATAATTAGGAAAGCAGCACAATTGTCATTCTTTCCATAAAGGCAACAAGCTTTGTCTGCATGGTACCAATGAACCCCATGCAAATACTTGGTTCACAGCCACATCATTACCACAAAAATGTGTCTACAGTACTGCAAAATGTGTCTGAGATGTGAAATGAGACAAGTAATGTTACAGGTTTTCTTCATATGTGAAGAAGTGAAAACGGATTATTATGTAACTTCTATCAAAAATTATTCAAAAGCTGAGTCTAACTTACCCTAGACTGACATCTCTGCATTATTCATCTTACCTCCTCTCACAGGATCCTGCACACATTAAGCCTCAAGGAACCTAGTAGAGCTGTGAATTTTATATAAAAAGATCCTTACATGTCTAAAGTACCTCTCCTCTGCTTGGACAGCATAAGTCACTTAAGAAACCAGGGCTCTCACCTATTCCCAGTCAGTGTTGGAATGCAGAGCTTGTTTTCAAGAGACTTCAAGTTGGCAGGCGACCTTGTGACAATGGAGGATGAGGCCATATGGGGCTCTATTAACAGGAGTGCAGACAGATCTTCAAGAGAAGTGGTTATTCTTCTCTTGTGCAGCTTGGGAGGCCATGCCTGGAGCATTGTGTTTATTTTTTGGTTCTTCAGCTAGAAAAAAATCACATCCTGGAGACAGTCCTTCAGCAGGTAAGCAAGATGATAAAAGGAACCAGGCTACATAAAAAGTAAGAAGGTGCTAGGGGAGCTGACTTAAGTAAAAAAGGTTAAGAGGGGATCTTCTTGGTCTCTTTGGTCACCTAGTGGGAGGTTACAGGGAAGATAGAATCAGCTCCTTGTCAGTACAAAGAAATTGATTTTTCAAGCAATAAACAACAGTTGAAAAAAGAAAATTCTGAGTAGGCATTAGGTGGAAAAAAATCACAGTGAAGGGATAAAATACTGAACAAGATTGTCCAGAGACATTAAGGATGATTTATCCTTGGAGATGTTCACAACTCAACCGGCCAATACCCAGAACAAGCTGTTCTGACTTTTCAATTTGTTCTGCTGTGAGGCAAAATTACCTTACAGGATTCTCCATTTTTTTTTTTTTTTTTTTTTTTTTTTTTTTTTTTTTTTTCCCCCCTCTGTGTGTGAGTATGTGTGAATGGTTATTATAACTCCAAAATTAAAGTATTCTATTTTTAGCTGTGGTTTTGGCCATTACTGACCCTTCCTAATCCAGCTTAATTGGTTAGCAGTGAAGCTGCTACAAAAGTTAAAAGGTTCACACAAGGTTTATTAATCTGGTTTCACTCAAGCTTATTTGATCTGTTGAGTCAGCAAATAGTTAGCAAAAACTCTTTGAGAATGCAAAAGGCTTTTTCCATGGGAGTTCTAGATCAAATTGGCATGGACTAGTTGTCAGAAAGCAATAGACCAAGGAGGGAACTGTAGTAGTAAGGTAGGAATAAAGCTAGGAATGGCTTGAATTGGTATACAGGAAACAGGAAAGCAGCTAAGCCTATTTAAGTCAGGGATAGTCTAAAAAGTGTGGAGAGAGCACTGGGAAGACATACTACCACCACTTAGGTGAAGGCCCTGCAGGATGGGCTGACAGAGTCGAAGGAAGTCACACAGAGAACTTGAGCAAAGTCTCATAAAGTGTAGCAGCAACGAACCAGGTTGTGTACTAAATGACACTGAAATGTGAATAAAACATCAAGGCATTGCACCCGTTATCACCCTGCCACAGGCAGTTTTAGCTACAAGGGACTGAAAAATAGCACAACTGTGTTTTGAGAACTATGCTAACAAGAACAAATAGCAACTATATGGAGATATTCTGGGTTAAATCATCTGAGCAGTTAAGTCTAAGGTTAAAAACTTGTTCAGGTCACAGCATAACATGACCTGGAGAGATAATAACACAGAGTAAATCAATCAAAATCCCATTTATGTAGAATTGTATTCATGTAGCATTGTTCTTTTGGTTAAATGCTTTGAAAAGGGAAAGGTGATGCAGAAGAATCTTATAATACAGCTTAAAGAAGTGGTTGATGGCTTTCAAGGTATATAAATTAATAGTAATGAAAAAAGTACTAAATGAAAAAAGTACTAAATTAAAAATAGAACCATATAATGATTTGAGTTGGAAGGACTATCCTGTCCAAACTTCCTGCCATAGTCAGGGATTTTTTCTTCTAGACCAAGCTGATCAAAGTGCCATCCTACCCAGCCTTGAAAACCCTGGGCCACCTCTTTCAGTATCTCACCACCCTCACGGCAAAGACTTTCTTCCCAATGTCTAATCCAAATCTATCTCTTTGAGTTTAAAGCTATTCACCCTCATCCTGTCTCTACATGATCTTGAAGAAGTCCCTCTCCAGCTTCCTTGGATGTCCATTTAGGTGCTGTAAAGTTGCTATTAGGTCTCCCTGAAGCCTTCTCTACCGGGGGCTCAGCAGCCCCAACTCTCTCAGCATAGAAGAGCTGCTCAAGCCCCCTGATCATCTCTTAGTAGAATGGATAGCATAGATAGGAAAATAGAGAAAAAAAATAATTTATTCAGCTATAACTGGCTCTGATGCTATTATTAATATATTTCAACCGAAACAAGTGAAAGCCGCGAGTCTCAGCAGTCCATAAATCCACATGCAAAATTCCCTTTTTTCACTATGCTTAGCAAATCACTTGTTAGGAAGTGGCAGTTCTCATTATTACTCCAAGGGGGTTTTGGGCATTAAACTATATGAAGTTTGGCAGTGCTGATCCATTAAATAAGAAATCTGTTTACTGCATTAAAATAGAGGCACAAGAACAAAGGACTGCATTATGTGGAGAGAAGAGCTAATGAAAAAAAATAGAAGAAAATTCAATTTCTCTGACATAACATGCATGAAGAAATTACATGCTATCTCCTGATATTAGTTTTTTGAGGTGAAAAAGTATTTAATAGATTGATTTAAAATATATATAGACCAGATTAAAAAAAAAGTTAATATTTTTTGATTAAACAGAATTTTGCTTTAACTAAAATTGTTAGATCATTCTGATTTTAAGCATATATTTCAGTTAGAATCAATAATGATTAAGTACTTTTATATTGGCAAGGACATAGTAATAATTAAGTTATTATCAGATTTTCAATATAAGAAATAAAAAGAGAATGTCTTTATTCATTTTTACCCATTTCTGTGCGTTGCAGTGCACATATTAGATTAAACACCATCAATAATCACCTGCCATACTCTATTCATGTCTTTAATATAATCTTTGTTCTGTAATTAAAGGTTAATGTACTTGTATAGTTAGTAGTGGAATTGTGTAATGGAAGTATTTTATTCTTGCAAATATGACATTTGTCTTTCCACTGGAGGAATAATTCTAGACAAATATTTATATAACTGAAAACATTACTTGGTGAATTCTGAAACATTTCAGCAAATGCTGAAACATTTCAACATTCTTCAGCTAGTATTTTAGTTAGCAATTCACCAATATTCACCTTCATCTAATTGTGAAGTATATCTATGTATTTTACTACTAGTATTAGTATATATTACTACCAGATTTAGATTGCTTTTATTTTGTTAGAACTGTAGTAGCAATAAAGTTGAAAATGAAAGTAGGATTTTTTTCCTCTCTTTTACTCAGTCAATGAAGTGATTTAATTAAAATGTCTTTAGTCAAAATCCTGTTCTCAGCCTACTGAGAGCTAAACAGCTTCACTCCCTTTACACAGTTAGGTCAGTTAAACTGGTGATAGTGATCAGCTGGATGGAATGGAGTTTATTTCTCAGATTCAAAGAAATAAGAAATGTTTTGATTTATAAGAAATATTAACTGAGACAACAAATTAATCTAGTTTGTTCACTTTTGCTAATGAATTAGGTCTGTATAGCTTGGATCAAGACCAAGGTATTATGGGTGAGCTGGATTGTGGAATAATGGCTGTATTAAAAAAAATATTGAGGCAATAAAATGGAATTACCATAACACTGTTAAACCTACGCTTTAGAGCATATAGTGAGAGTAAAACAACTAGAAATTCAAATGTCTGGTCTGTTATAGAGGATTCTATACTTCTACAGTCCTAGTGGTAATCTCCCCGTTCATAGATCTCAGCTCTGTGATCCACTCTGATCCATTAACATAAAGGTATCAGATTAATTTTACGTTTCTTCAGGAAGATTATTCAGTGGGAAATGACATTTCTGTAGCTCCTCCCTATCTTTTCTACACTTAATAGCTTTTCTTCAGATTATAGTATTAATCATTTCCATTAAATCATAATGTCTATTATAACCTGAGTTATCTGAATAACTGAAGAAAAGCAGACAGAGTTTAATGTATATTCCTAAAGAAAGGCAAAACCTTCTATTTCTGGAGCAAAGTTTATGTTCTTTATACAATTTAATACATGGAAAAGAGATCTATTTAAATAATTTCTAGTGTTAAAAGAAGTACTGTAGAGAGGCTTATTTTAAATTATTTATTAAATGCATTTTAATTTTTTTCAGCATTTTCTAGGTCATGACTGTTAGGGTTTCAATATTTGGGGATTTGTCCTCTAATTTAGCCATAAACCCTGTGTATCTGCTAATGAAGTGATTCTGTGATTCTGTGAATTTATGTGGAATGTATTTGAATAGAGGGGCATTGATATATTTAGTAATGTACTAAGCATATCAGGATAAGTGAATACTGCCCTGAGCCCACCTCCCTCTGGCAAAGCACCACCCCAGCAACAGACGTGGCTCAGCAGAATTTGCTCCTGGGTCATCACACTATGCAGACAGAATATTAAAGCAGCATTGGTCCTTCTTAGTCCACCAGCAGATTTGTCAGCTTCTTAATTTTTTGTAAGTAGCTTATATTAATACTCTAAATTATAAACATGTCAGGACTGAGCAAGTATCCCACTCAGGATAGATTCAGGATGTCTTTAGGTTTGGAAAAATAAAATTTGTCATATAGTCAAGGTAAAGATTAAGACTGCTTACCACTTTAGTCATCCCAGATACATCTTGAGGAGAATTAGCACCTTTGAAAAGTTTCTTTTCATAGGACATAACACCAGCAGATTCTATAGTTCATACCAAAAGTAACCAGAACCCTCTTAATGTCAAAACAACAGAATATTAAATGTGCAAGTTAACTCTTAAGAACCTAAGTATATGTCATACAGTCTAGTTCTGCACTTAGACCAAACCAAAAGAAAATGCCATGCGAGTGAAAGACATGAGTTTCACAGTCAAATTTAAAGCACAAGCATCAAGATGCCAATGAGGAGAGAAACACCCACAGATGACACTGATCACAGTATCAAACTATTCTGTCATCTCTGTGATTCAAGCTGATTTGTTTGTGATACTTCCCATTTTATTCTTCCATTCTTTCTTGCTTTGTTCTTTTCTGAAAATTAAAAGTAAAAACTCTTTATCTCATGAAGAAGATTCATTTACTCTTTATTTATGGGGAGAGCTAGAGATGAGGAACTGGTAGAAGGAAGTTTGATGGGAATACAAGTGCCATTTTGTGAGTTTCTGTGAACATAGAGCAGGCAAACTTGTAATATTTTCATTACTGTGTAAGACAGTCAAGAAAAAGTACTAGAAGAAAGAAAAAATCAGAGTAGGCCAAAGGTTCTTACTTAACGTTTTGATTTTCAGAAGTACTGAGCCTTAATTTATCTTCTGAGATCAACACAAACTGTATTTGACTTACTTATTGTGTGTGGACCAAAGGTACATATACAAGGTTTTGTACATAAAGACACTGTTTGCATCTAAAGTTTAGATGAAGAAACAGCTTTATTTGGGAGTCTGCTGTAGATAGTCAGATAAGAAACATGACCTAAACACTATTACCTTCACTCTCATCTTTTTAGAAAAAGATTGCCCTCCTAGTCAAAAATACTAGGCTGTTATTATTTCATAAATATTATTTTAGTGTTGTGGTGGGTGGGGATAGAAAGGTGCCGCAGCCTTCCGGAAGCGTCCCCAAGCGGAGAGCTGCCAGGAGTCCCAGGCACACCAACACCCAACACTCACACCGGGCAGCTGTCATAAATCCCTCGGCAGAAAGAAAGGCAAGGGGCTTTTATTCCATCTTCATATGAACGGGCCCAGGGACAAAAGCAAAGACACACCCCCACGATCAGGTTTTAAATATGGAGTAACTGGGGAGGAGTTGGGAATTGGAGCCAATGGGTGAGGGAGAAAGTGGTGCAGAGGTGGGGCAAGGTACAGGGAGATCCAATGGGGGAACAGGGGCAGAGCATGGGTGGGCATTGCACCAAATCAGGGCCAATGGGGCCTCAAGGAATGAAGAACATTCGAGGGGAAGGACATATAAGGGAGAAAGGGGCGGGGAGGCCAACGGGCCAACTGGGAGAGAGAACTGGGGTACATTTGAATAACAAACAAAGAACTCTGGGAGAAGGCAGCTTCTCCTCCTCCTAACATGAAAGAACTTGTCTCGATTAAGGGACCTCCCTCCAACAGAGCCTCAGGTGCTCTGGTTTAAGAAGTGCACTGGCCTCCACATTTATTTTAGTGGACTACTTCTGAAATTCCTGAAAATTTAAGTATTCAGTCTTTCTCAACTCCATCAGCTTGAAGTCCTATAAATACAGAAGAAATTCACTTTTACCTGCAGCTACTTTGACAGAGATCCTTCTAATATAATTTGTACCTAGGTTCTTATCGACTCCCCTTTTATTTCTAGATAACTGTTTAAACAGCCTTTGAAAATTTTTATTAATAAGAAAGATTCACAGCTCTACCAGGCTGGTTAAAAATAACACCTAAAATGCTCCTCATTTTGTAAAGTGTTTTCTTTCTGGAAAGGGTGCTAAGTTATGCATTTAAAAATGGATATGCCAATAGCCATTAATCCGTTAAGAAATCATGAAGGGTCATGCCAATGAGTTTCTAATAAAAAATTTCCCATGGGTAAAATATAACTGGTCTTATAGCAAAATGGTGTACGTGCCATGCAAGGCCATTTTATTTTGTACTTTAATGCAAGATGTCAAAAAATGTAAAGTGGTAGTTAGTGGTATGCCAGGAACAGATTCAAGACCAAAGGCCTTTTTTTTACTCCATAACCTCTCATCTTCAGGTGACATCATAAATCCTTGTCACTGTCAGAAGGCTGCAGTGAGCAGTAACATTATTTCCTCAGCTACTTTAAAATACCACCTGGTATCTTGCATAAACTACATGGTAAATCATGGGGAAACTGCAGTGTTATTTTACAGTAATGCTGTAAATAACCTGTGCCTTGATCATAAATCTGTATCACCAGCAATAGCCCCAATCAACAATAGCAACTTTGAGACTGAAAAGATTTTTCTCTTTGCCTGTAAAACTGTTCTTGCTATTCTGGCTTTGTCTAGTGTCTAGTAACTATATCCTCACCTCCTCTGTGAAAATGAGCTTTGAATAAATATTTGAGGTGGGTAATTTAAATACGACAGAATTAGTACTCAAGACTTACTATATTTTCTGATTCAAAAATGAATGCATGCAGGGGGATCTTCCCATACTGCTTTTTATTATTGCTTAAGTGGCTTCCAACAGTACAAAAGCAACCATCCACTGAGCTTTGATACAAAAGCAAAACATATAGATTTCTCAGGTTTGAGCCACAATTCATTCCTGAAGTTACTCAGAGGGTCAGAGGAATAAAAAGAGACAAAACAACCAATGGATGGTCATAGATAGAGCACTATCTATGCACTACATTGTGGCCCACCAGGGCACTAGCAGTCATATTGCCTATCTTTATAATCCTGTCCAGATTGCCAGTACTGGAAAAATAATTACCTCTACACAAGATATGGTAGCCAGGGGATATGACTTGCTCATATTTAGTATTCTGTTTTGTTTATTAAAAGTCATATATTAAAAACTCACACATTTTAAAGCAGGAGGAGTTTTAACCGTCTTGTTCAAAATTTAATGTGTTTTTCAATGTGCTCCTGAGAAAGCTGTTAAGGGAGTTATTAGAGCAATACCTGCCACTTTCTTACTGTCATTCCATTCAGCATGCCTTAAATACTATAAAAAGTATCTACTAAAAATTCAGAACTGCGGTAAAATTGGCATATCACCTTCTTCTTTGCCCCTTTCCACCACTGTATATTTTATTCACAGTTGCTTCATCACTCGTCATTCCAGAAAGAGTTAAATTTTAAAAAAGTACAGAGTTTTCAATTATTTCATGTTTCAATTTGCACATAAGGAGATACTGACTTTAAAGATTCATGCGTGCTTTTACTGAGTGGTTATATATTTTTTCAATTTTTTTACTTTCAGATTTAGCAAAGCCCTGCCAGAAGACATTTAGTGCTGTCATCGATATTCACTCTACTGTCAGGGATATTAAACTGAGAAGAAAGACCTGGCACACTGACTTCCTCTTGAAGCTTTGATAGTATGTTGGCTACAGCTTAGCAGTGTGAAAAATAGTGTTGCACTGCAAGCAAAACCAGGGAATTTTCTTCTTGTCAATTTAGAAAAGTTGTGAGGAAAGTCAGTTTTAGACTACATAGGCTTTTGAGATTAGAAGGACTGCAGTTTTTGTTTCATCTACTGAGTAAAAATTTACTTCATTTCTTCTGTCAACATTGTAACTATACTGTTACAGGGCACTGGACTTCAAGAGGCTATTTTAGTTCTCAGAGTCCCTTGTTCAATTTCATCCCTTTACCTATTCAATTGTATTGAGAAAATCTGCAAAACATCTAATTTTAACATACTCAGTAGACAGCAATGAACCTGGAAGAAAGGAACTGATTTATAAGGAGTGTATGTATGTGTGAGAGTTCTACGTATTAGCAACTGGAATATTGAAACAAGTGATTTCATCCCTCTATTCATCCCTGGCAATTCATCTGGAGTTCTGTGTCCAGTTCTGCAAGGAAGACTTGGACTCAAAGCAGTGAATCCAGTGTAGAACCAGAAAGATGATTAAGAGATAGGAGAATGTATCACACAAGGAGAGGCTGAGAAAGCTTGGACTCCAGACTAGAGAAGACTCCAGAAGGGGTTTTATAAGTGTGTACGAATACCTGGTAAGAGAGGGCAAAGAAGACAGAAGAAGACTCTTCTCAGTGGCACCCAGAGAAGGAACAAGAGGCAGTAAGTATCAACTGAAACACAGGAATTCTGTTTAAACATTAAGATAAATAAATAAATAAATATCCTGAGCATGATTAAGTACTTGGACAGGTTGCCAAGAGAGGTTTTGGAGTCTCCATCCATGGAAATATTAAAAACCTAGGAGAATATGACACTAATCAATTTACTCTAGTACTCCTTTGAGCAGAGGGGTTAAGGTCAATTATGTAGGTCCCCTTATGCCTCTGCCCTTCCATGATTCTGCAATTCTTTGAAAAAGGAAGATGGTTGGGACTTGCTGAGTGACAGTTTTAAATTATTACTATTAATGTGGATTGTCTGTAAGTAGGAATGAATGAGTTTAAGTACCGCAAGTCAGCATAAAGACTTGATTTAAGGCTAGAGGATAGAAATATTCCTTTAACAATTTGACACATTTCCTTGACAATTTGAAAGATAAGATTCTAAAATTCTAACTAAATTGAGATCAAAAGTATGTTGGCTGTATCACCTATCTAACCACTCAAAAATAGTTGAGAGTCACATTTAACCAGAAGCTAGAAGTCATACAGATTATAGCAATTAACCAGACAAGTAACCTCTAGAAATCATTTTTCCTTAATACACTATCAAGTTTCAAATATGTCTGAGGTTTTCACACATACTACTCAATGTTCCCACTGCCTCACCTAACTTCATATTTCTATTAGACACTGGTTATTTTCTCCCTGATTATAAAATTTGTGACATCAGTCAGAAAGTTTCTCAATATTTTTTGCTTCCCTGCTTGGAATTCTTGAGGGAAGTTTCCAGAACACACGAGTTGTGCTGACTGGTGACTGGGAAGATGCTTCTTTGCATGCTGCATTGGGTAGAAGAGGTAGTCTTGATTCTCATCTGCTTTACTGCTATCTGTTCACTCATTTGTACTGTTTAAGACAGGGACATCAAACTCCTTTTGTGGACTTTAGGTAGCATTTGATACCATTACAGTCACTTGTTTGACTCTTTCCACTCTCAGAAGCCAAATGGCTGGCTAATGTAAATTGCCATGGCTCCACAGTCTTTGTTAGCAACCATAAAAGTTTGGTCCTTCATTTTTTTTACTGCTTTAAAGCAGAAATTTTGTAAGCTTTATATTTTGTTTAAATAAGAACTGCAGTTGGAAAACCATACGTTTGCACTGGCTTTGTAATTCTGAGTTTTAACTGAAAACTCAGAAATATGCTGCAGCTTCCAGGGTTCTATGACAATATATGTCTTAGCAATTTTATCGGAATGTTAATAATGTCATATATAGAAGATGTCAGAAACTGAAAGTAAATATTGGTATTAGTCATCCTTAGCAATTAATTACATAGTTAAAAAGCTACAGAATTAAAATGAATTTGTTACATTAATTACCTAATTGAGTTAATTTTTAAATGAAAGCTGCTGAAGAGTTTAGAAAGAACAACAGGCTTGTAATATTGCTATCATACCAGACTACAGAGAATTTTCTGCTTTTATTTTTTTTCAGTTTTACCAGAAATAGATGTGACATGGTATGACTGGTCAAGGTCCTAAGCAATCTGAGTTACATTTTGGGATTTGAGCAGATGATATCCAGAAATTCCAGCATCATTATTTGCTCTAATTAGTTTAGGTTAGTACTGAACAAAAAGGATGACTGAAATTGAATTGGCAAGCTGTGTAACACATTTTTGCAGACACTTTATACAGTTGGTTGCGGCAATTAATGAGTTAATAGCATTCAAAAATAGAGCTGTTTAGTTTGGGGTTTTTTAATGTATTTTTCATATCTATTTCATATAAATGACAAATAATTTTTTACAGGGTGGGGCTCAGGGGAGCCAGACTCAGTGTGGCAGAATTATTTTGGGAGGCATTTGCATTCTAAAGGGACTGTTTTATGGAGCACAGTAGTTAGAGTTCGTGCATACGCAACAGAAGCTGAAAGCTCAGAAAAAAGATAGGCAGAAAAATTATTTCCTTCTAGGGAGATAGTCTGAGCCACTATCTAATCAGGACATTTTAAGTTGCAGCTGAAGAAGCAATTGGGAGAGTGGTAGAATTTACTCAGCTCTTATTCTACTACATTGAGCTGAAAGAGTTTGAAAGTATTTTTGATTTCTGTTAGTCAGAATTTTTCAGTTAATATTTGAAGAAGAAAATGTGTACCAGTTCTTAAATCTCTTGAAAAATTAATATTGGTTTTATAGGACAAGAGACGAATAGTGCAGAGCTTTATCATTGCAAAGACCTTTTTTCTCCTATGTCTTTATAGAGTCATTTCACTTGCATATATACACCACCACAACTGAGAAATCACAAGCTGATTTCTCACAAACTGATTTACAGACTGGAAAACAGACCAAGAATTATGCTAAAAAATCTGCCTCTCTGCCTTGGGTTGGAAAGCAAGAAGGAAACTGAAAATATAGAAGACTAGGGTCTGGCTTAATTCAAATTAATACCGCAAAGGTTTAAATGCTCCCTCAGTTGATATCCATTTAGTTGTAGATACCCAACCATCTTCCCACAGGCACGTATAAAAACTGGTGTTAGGTTGCAGAGCAAAAAGACAAGAGTTCCCTTCCAACTACTTTGTTCAGGCAAGGGCTTTCTCTCTGCTGTAGTAGGTCAGAGGGACAGGGATAATTTAGGAATGAAGAAGCTGGCATTCCCTATAAAGGAAGCTAACCTATGGGAAAGAGATTGTAACAAATGGAAACTGTTGGACGCCACTTATTTAGCAAGCGTCTGAATGGTAAGGATCAGTGAGATGTAGTTCCTAGTGTTCAGACAGAACTCTGTTTCTCTTTTTGTTCTCTGTCAAACTACAGAGGAAGGGAGAAAGGAAGGACAGCAGAAATTATAATCCAAATTGTTTATGTCAGGCTAAGCCATATTCAGTTATTGAATTTGTTATTGAATAAGATCCCCACCAGGACATGAATAAACTGTAGATGGTACAAGTTTCCTGAGCTCACAAGAGTCATGTCCATGACCAGAGAGCTTGAAGTTTGTGCATGGTTGAATATTCCTCCTGGTTTACAACCTGATAGTCTCTTCAATTAGATGCAGGAGTGCACTGGAGTATGAGTCATATTTATTTTCCAATAAGTCATGAAAATGGCTTGCAGTTCAACTGCAATCGTTCTATGAAAATATACAAAGTTTTCAGCTATGGACAGATCATAACTTTTGGATTTCCATATGCCTTGGGTGACATACATTTTGATCACAATGAACTCATTGGGCACAGAAACAGAAGCTCTTCACCCAGAAATTACAAATTCAGATCTAGAAAAGGAGCCAGATTTTTACACATGTTCTTGAATTTTTCCTGCATACAGTGAAGCTGAAACAGCTTTGCTTGTTACCATCATCTCAAATCCCAGAATATTTCATCGATGCATACAAACAGTTCTCATCCAGAACTACATCTAGAGAGTGGATCTGTTCTTATGGCATACTATGCTCAACACTTAATGATCCATAGCTGATAGTGACTGAAAGCCACTGAAAGCAAAATTACTATAGTGTGTGTGCACAGAATACTCAGAGATGGTTACTGTAGGATTATTGCTAGCATTTCAGTACCAGGACATAAATAAATGTACAATTGCAATACAATAATATTAAAAGGCAAAGGGAATGGGTGTCTAATTTGGCTTAGTTTCTGAACCACACTGGTCTTTAGTAATGCCAAGCATTAATTTCTCCAAATATATCTGAACAGATATTTTACTAGAGGATGGTAATACCAATTATTTTTAAGGTAGTCTGATTATTTTCATTATAAGATTCTACTTTCATTTGTTCCAAACATCAATAAACTTCATCTATTTGGGTATATGTTTTTCCATTGCAAGTGATTGCTTCAGATTGATTTTCTTTGTGGTTTTCCATTTTTGTTTCAGCTTTAACATCATATAAAACAGCCCATTTATTTCTGAGAATTAAAGCAGAAAATAATATATTGTTTGCCAATTTTAAATAATTGCCAGACATAAAAAAAACCCCACAAAACATTGCACTTTGGAACAGTTACTTAGGAATTGGTTGGGAGAGGCCTTTGTTTAAAAGGTAGTTCCATAGTCTTCTGTATGAAAATCTGCTCTGCTAAAAATTTTCAAACACAATGTTAATATACAACATAAAGATGATTAACAACACATATATCTTTGCTTATGCAGAACATTCTCTGTTCTAGTATAAAAGTGGACTTCCTTTTAATTTAAAACTCCAGGACATTGCTAAATGGCAATTATAAGTTGTTGACAGTATTGTTCTGGAGACGTGACAGAAAGAGACTGACCAGTAAAAATTAAATACAGTCCAGTGCAGACCAGAAAGTGTAAATAGGAGAACAGAATGGAAATAAAAAAAATGAAGTTAGCAGTGAAACAGGTAACATGAGAAGAAAACTTTCAATCTTAAGTTTCAACTTAAATCTGATCTTGAATTTCCACAACTAATTTGTCAAAGAGACTAAGGATAAAGGGAGGGAAATTATGGAAAGCCAGAGATATTATCTTTTCCCAAGTAACTTCCCAGTTCATATAAAACATACTGAACAGAAGACCCCAATGTTCTGCAAGTTATGCCTGATTGTCAATCCCCATTTTATCCTTTAGGCCATGAAGTAAAAGTGTCATGGTAAAGTCTCTTAAAGTATAAACCAAAGCAGACTGAAATAAGATTAAACCTGGAACTGTCTCTAACCACCTGTATGTGGTGAGATGGAGCATGACAGAATCACAAGGTTGCACTTGCAGTACCTAAGCACTGAGAGAGGAGGAACATACTTTGTGTTCTCTAAGACTCTACACTGGTACCAAGTTCCACAGTACCTGCTACTGATAGACTTTACCAGTCCTGTTTTATATGTGTGGCTGAACAAAACTGTGGGCAGAGTTTAGGATTAAGTAAGTCAATAAGTGAAAAGTTTAATACACCTAAAATTCAGTAATTACTTGAATTAGCAGCATAGGTTAATAGGACAATTAAGTCTGGGAGGAACCTGATGAGTTTTCTAATCCAGCCTCCTGCTCAAACCGGGGTCACCAGACTGTCCAGATGGGCCTGGAAAACACTCAAGGATGGGTATTTCCGAACCTGTCTGGTTGCTCCAAATGCTTGACTTTCCTAATACTGAAAAAACCTGCTTTATATTCAGAACCTGACTTCAAATTATGACTTTTTTGTCATACTTTTAGACAATAAGTGATTAATGAACAGAAACATTTTATAGAGATAAGCGACATCTGGAAAACAGAAAAGATTTCAAATGTCTCAGAAAAACATATGTTTAAGAGCAGAAATCTAAGACATTGGTCTCATATTACATGTAGATATTATCTGTCTAGATGACAGCTATACTGCCTATATTTAATTTCTAATACATTATTTGCTATAGTAAGCAGTGATTTGAAACAAGATGAAAGTATTTGGTGATATGGTATGGGGGGAGGAATGCACTATAGTAATATATATGTAGAGAGAGAGAGTTTAGCATAATATGTAACATTTTAAAATCAGGAAAATATTTCATTATGTATTAATAAAGATGATAGAAAACTTGGGCAGACTATAATTCCTTTTTGTGTGCAAAAGTATCCTGCCTCAAGAAAAAACATTTTGTACAAATGAAGGAAATTCTTTTGACCTCAGGGAGATGTAGGACTGAGATCACTAGATTGAGAATATTTGGATCATCAGCTTCAGCAGTATAAGACTCAGTTCTTCATGGACAAGGACATCTGCATTTAGCCATGAGAATGACCTCAACACTTTTTCAATGAAGAATGGTGCATTTAGTTGAACTTGGTGTTACCAACGCTTACCTACAGGTTTTATGGTTTTCTTGTTCTTCCTATTAAGAATGTCTCAAAGAAAATGATGCCTTGCCCTCTCCAACATGGACTGGTCAACTGCAATGGTACCCATGCTTTATCATAATTAACAGAAATTAACTATCAAAATTAACAGAAAGTAGGAAAGTCTCTCAGGTTTCTAGAAATTGTTATACTTATGATAGGTTTATACTTATGATTCAAAAAAGTAAAACAGAAATTCATAAAATGGAAATTATTAATGGATTCAATATTGCCATCTTACTGCTAGTGGTTTAAATAAATTATTGGTATAGAGATTCCCTTAGCTGTTTAAAAATAGCAGAAGTATCTCCAATTATTCATGTTTAATGTTGCTCAGTGAATGAGGGTGAATCTTTGACCCTATTAATGCCTTGTTAGGAGTGAGATGGATGTCTAGAATTTTAGGGATCATACAGTTCTATTACAGCAGCTATATAAGAGTACTTAGGCAGCAAGAGTTATAGACTAATAAGAACCATTTAACATTAGGAATTTTTACAGGTACTAAACAAAAATTTTGAAATAGTCTTTGTATGTGTCTGTATGTGGATGCACATTCATGTCCATGCATATAACACACAAAACAAGGTCAGAGTCTATTCAATATCAAGACAATACTAAAAGAGACTATTGTTTGTTATATGTTGGAAAATAAATAATGGCCCCTTCTTGAAGGACCTCATCATTTGCTCCCAGGTGTCATTTTTTACACTGTGCCAGAATTATCCTAATTCTGCCTAATTCTGTTTGCTAATTCTGTTAGCTGCCTAAAGTAGCTTATTCTGTTAGCTTGGGTATAACCAGCAAAATCCCAATGCAGGCCTACAGCACAGTCAAGTTTTTTCACATTTCATATGCATTGTGGTAATTTGCAATAAAATATTCTTTCTTAGACCCTGTGCAATTTTTGTGTTTCATTATCCTAATATTCTCATTCTATCAGGCTACCATTCTCCAAGCTTTACCTTTTGGCAGAAGTGTAGTTCAGGAAGTGGCTTGATGTATAAACTTGTATCAGTCTGCGGGAAAAGCCAGATCTGCTTTGTAGCTGCTACTTCAGACTATGAACTGTAGCTGTAACCTTGGAACTGCTTGACATTTTGGAATCAGGGTTACAAAATTGCTCATATCCTCATTCTCTTATGTCTGTCCTGTCCTGCTAGGGGATCCTTTAATTATTTAACCCTTAGATATATAAAAATAAGTATACATATGATATAAAAATATGTAAATATTCATGTGAAATTGTGTGATGATACAGGTGCATATTTAGGTGACTGAAGAGATTATTAAATTCACTGACAGGAGAAAAGAGCAATTAATTTCTCTCATTTATTTGTTTGATTAATCCTTTACCATTCCAGGTTATGATGATCA
Source organism: Prinia subflava (assembly GCF_021018805.1). Classification (NCBI taxonomy): domain Eukaryota; kingdom Metazoa; phylum Chordata; class Aves; order Passeriformes; family Cisticolidae; genus Prinia; species Prinia subflava. Next base: position 19,012,749 of record NC_086253.1, on the reverse strand, counting down.
AATTAAGAGATGAAAATATTACTTCCATATTAATATAACTCACATTTTAAATATAGGAAGAAGAATAAAAAAACTTGCACAGTATTGCTGGACTCATCAGGGAAATAAGGATATGTGACTTCCAGTGTTGCAAAAGTTTTCTAATCTTTTCTCTCTTCTCTCCACTCTTGATCCACTTCCCAGGATGCTTAGGATTCCCAGGATTCACCCACATCGCATGGCGTAGAAATCCCTCACCAAGAATGAACTTTGTCCACTGTAAAACCAAGTGGAAGGAATAGAACTATCCTGACTCCCAAAATCAGAGTGTGCTTCTTGTTTTCCTAATTATGCATTATGCTATAAGTGTTGATCCCCAATTTTACCAGCATGGGAAAATGAATGTCCTGAGATTTTAATGAATGTAGGCAAATCCTAGTTTAATATTTTGTCCTGCTCCATAGTAATTTTAATGATGATCACAAAAAATAGCATGAAGGAATCACTTTCCTGTTAGGTATGGTACAATTTTTGTGAACTTAACTATGTTTCAAAGCAAGAATAACCTTCCAAAGGATATTAACTAGTTTTATAACTACAAACATTTTCATACAGAAAAGTGCTTAAAAAGTATTTAAGCATTTACTGGCTTTTTTAAATGGGACCTTTTTTTTTTTTTTTTTTTTTTTTAGGTTACCTGGAATAAGACAACATTCATTTATCTTCTGGACAGGTATAAAAAGTATGCCAAAAAGTTATCTGTAAAGGCTTACAAAATTTCTATGCATCTGCATATTCCTACAGCACTGCAATTCAACAAGTAATACTCTCGGCAAAGTACCTGGTTGAAGGGTTAATAGCTTCTGCTGCTGAAAGAGTATCTAATGTGGTTTTAAACTATAAATGAAGAAACCTAGCTATCACAAATTTCAGTACCCAGTACTTTTCATGTTTTCATTACATTTTATGTACTTTTAACCATTATAGAGTGATAGAGGTTTTATTTTCTTAAGATATAAATATTTATGCACTTTCATTATTGCCAGAAAGCCAGCATCTTCTCAACGGTCAGATGAGGTTGTCTCCAAATTGTAGAACTACAACATTAGTTCATTTATTATTAATAGAGCTCATAAATACCCATGCCATCCAAAATAGCCTCAAACAATTTCACTTGAGCATGATCTGAATTATTATTTTTCCCTAGGGAGTTCTATTTTCTGGTGTATAATTATGTGTCATCAGCTGTGACTGGAAGAACTCTGCTCCACCCCGTTTCTCACAATAAATGACAGATACTATAGCCTACAGCTAGTAAAATATTTGACTAACTAGAAAACAAAAACAAGCAACATGGAGTGGCTATTTTTTTTCACAAAAATATAAATAGATCACTATTAAACTTTTTAAGTCTTCTTTATTCCCAGTTTGAAAAGCTGCTCTCAAAAGAGATGGAGTCCAGCAAAACTCTACAGCAAATTTAAAGTCATTGCAGAGAAGAATGTAGTAAGTGACCTTTAAAAATAGTTGAACAGTGAATTGTACCAGCTCTTGTATATATGAATGAACAGATTCATAAATAGCTAGAAAAAACATTATCCACACCTGTATACTCTGCTCCTAATTTGGAGGTTTCAGTCCTTTGCAATGAGAGCAAAGTACTAACTCCTAGAAAGAAGGAAATTTTCACTAGGGCTGTTTTTCCTTAACATACCAAACTCTAAAGTGAAGATATTTCATCATTTTTTGTTGACTGACCTCTTTATGGACAGAGGAGACAGACCAAGGCAGGCCTCACAATAGGTTCAGGACTTTCTGCAGCAACTCAAGTACGTTACCATATTTGTGATTCAGTCTCCTAAGATGTGATCCACTGTAGAAACCTCCGTTTAACTCCAAATCCAGACTCATTATTCTTGCCCTCTATACACTTCCTTGTTTCTTTAAAGTAACTTTCCTTCAAATTATGAGCTACGAATTAATAGTACAGTGGATCATCCACATGAAATGTTGTCTATGTATTTCTTAATTTGGTATTTAAAAATACATACGTTGCTTGTCATACACAGAAAAAATTAAGTCAGACAGGATGAAAATAAAAGTGGCTGAGGGGGCTAAAGAGCTGAGGGGGTAAATATATCTTGACAAGGTGCTGAAAGGAATAGCACTGTGATGGGTTGATCTTGGCTGGATGCCAGCTGCCTACTAAGGTGCTTTGTTACTACCCACTTCTTATCTGGACAGAGAGAGAGAAAATAAAATGGAAAACCATTCATAGGTTGAAATAAGGCAGTTTGCTAAAGCAAAGGTGAAAGGTTGTGCACGCACAAGCAAAGAGAAATAAAAAATTTATTCTCTCCTTCCCATCTGCAAGCGATGTTCTTCCTGGGAAGCAGGGCGTCAGCATACGGAGCAGTGGTTCTAGAAGGCAAACACTGTCAATAAGAAATGCCCCCCTTTCCTCCTCCTTTTCTTAGATTTATATCTGAGCTGATGTCACATGGTATGGAATATCCCCTTTGGGTTTGCTGGTCTGGTTGTGACCCCTCCCAGGACCTTGCCCACCCCCAGCCCTGCAATGAGGGGGAAATGCTGAGAGGCAGCGCTGCTGCTGTGCCCGCCCTGCCCAGCAGGACCCAGAGCACTGCTGTGTTATCAACACCTTTCCACATACCAGTGCACTGCCCTGTGGGGGCTGCTGTGAGAAAAATTAACTTAATCTCAGCTAGACCAAATACAACCACATACGGTATTTACAATTTAAAAAGAAAGATCTAAAATCAAATAGTTTCCTGGAAGGAAAAGAGGTAACAAGCTCAGCAGTGGAACAACGACTTTCAACCCTGACACTGGAATAAATATATGAGCAGTTTTATTCCAGAATCATCATGAAGCCTGTTTTTTAAATACTTGAGATGGGCGTAAATAGTCTCTCGCAGTGGTAATTAAAACAATACAGAGGAAAATAAATGTCCTTTAATAAGGGAATTTGCCTTAATTCGGCTCATTTAACAATGAAAATTTATATTTACTTAAATTACAAATGGTTGTCAGAAAATTTCTCCAAGTTAGAAAAGAAAAGAAGTTAGTAAATAGCAAATGCCTGTAAAAGACAAGGTTATTTTAGAACTCTTCCTGTGGCCCTGGTCCTATTGATGTTGATTTTTCTTTCAATAGGACTCTGATTATATTTCTTAAACTGCATGCATGCTGGGGCTCAAAATTAAATGTGTTAATTTTCTGATATTTTGATATAAAATGAATTTATATTAAAAAAGAAACAAGTGAACAAAATCCCAGCTTGTGAAAGAATGACAAATCAATAGGGCACTACTATATAGAGAAGTAGACCTAGGTTTTGTCTAATCATATTTTCAAAAAACCAAGATGCCATGCAGATGGAGAAGCAGCCTACTGGAGGAAAAAAAAAACTGAAAAAGAGATGTAGCTGACATTGACTGGAAATACTGAAGAACTTCTTAAACAAAAATAAGTAAATAGTTTCTGTTATTGAGATTAAAAAAAGATATTTGAGACAATACCCTTACAATCTGCGTACTCCTTTGTGCACAACTATATTTGTTATTGTATTTCCCTTGTAAAGCATTCAGTGACTAAATTTTAATTAAGAGAATCAATAACATTTTTATCTGTTTTTCTTTGGAAAGGATAAGATCTTAAAAATAAGATCTTAGAAGTGCGTGGATTACTTTAAAAAAATAACTGCATTCATCTTTCTTTCATAGGATCATAGAATTATGGATCATCAGGTTGGAAGGAACCTCTTAGGTTCATCTGCTCCAACCTCTGTTGGCAAAAGCATGGTCACGAGGGCCCAGCCTCATGTCCCATGAAATCCTAGTCCAATGTTGGGAAATTTACCTCTTCCCTGGGATGATTATTACAATGGCTGATTGTTCTTATTGTGTAAATTTTTTCTCTTGTGTCTGTTAGAATTTCCCTAGGCACAACTCCTACCCATTACTTCTCATTTTTTCCATGTGACTCTGTAAAAAGAAGTCTCCATTTTCTCCTTAGCCATCCTTTAAGAACTGGAACAACATCTCCCCTAAGCCTCCATTTTTCAAGGCTGAACAAACCCAGCTCTCTCAGCCTTTCCTCACAGGAAAAAGGCTTCCCAGCTCTCTGAACATCTCTGTGGCCCTTCTCTGTACCCTCTCCAGAGTGTCCACATCCTTTATTGTACAGTGGAGACCAAAACCGAACACAACACTCCAGATGTAACCTGACAAGTGCTGAGTGGGGTAACGGCTTCTTTATCTCTTCTGGTGATGCTCACATTGATGCAACCCAGCATCCTGTTGCCTTTCTTTGATGGAGCAGCACACTGTCCACTCAATATAGAGCCTGCTGTCCACCACATCTTCCAGACACCTTTCCACAAAACTTCTCTCCAGCCAGGTAGATCACTACTTGTGCTTCACTCCTGGATTTTTTTATCCTATGTGAAAGACCTTATGTTTGTCCCTGTACTTCATAAGGCCCATTCTTCCAACCTGTCAAGGTCTTCCTGCAGGGTGACCCTGCCTTCTGAAGTGTCCTCTTCCCCATTCAATTTGTCAGCAAATTTCATCAAGGTACACTTGATCCCATCCAAAATGAACAGATTAAACCCTTTGGGGCTCAATATTGATCCCTGGGGGACAGTATTTGTGGCAGTTTGAAAAGGAGATGTTTTCCAGCACTCTGAGTGTGTAGAAGTTCCTGCCCACAGCACAAATCATTAGACCTCAGTGCATCAGTTTCTTTAGGAAAAGGCAGTGGGAAACCACACTGAAGGTCTTAAAGAAATCCATGTAGGCAATGTCCAGGGCTTGTTCCACATCAGCCAAGTGAGTTACTTTGTCATAGAAAGCCCTCAGGTTTGTCAAGAGCAATTTACCCTTCGTGGATCTGTGTTGGCTTTTCTCAAACACGTGCTTGACACATGGCAGCCTGCAGGAGGTTTCATTATGTAACTTCTTCAAGGCCTGAAGTAAGACCATATATTATAAAGATTTTATATTTTGCCCATATACTGTACTGCACTAACCTAACATATCTTGACAGAAATTAAATAATGCAGTGTAACCCAAAATGTAGTCAAGAATTAACTTCTAGGATCTGTTGGGTTCAGCCATTAGTAAAAGAATTGTTCAGGTCATATTTTTCTTGTGAGAACAGAGGCTCCTGGTGAATCTATTATCCAGTTGCTGTGTATGTTCTGTAACTGATAACTTACCAATGAAGTCCTTTTATAGGTAAGAAAATCTATTAAACATTTATTGAGGTTATTAATGATCATTTTAAATCATGCCATAGGAAGTCAAAAAGGAAAAAAAATAAGCACTCAGAAGACACACATACATACAAAAAAAATTGAAAGTTAAATTAAGCTAGTTTCTATCTATTTATTTAAACATAAAAAAGACAGTTTAAGAAAGCATGGTTTTCCTGTATAAGACAAGTAGCTGGGATTAAAATAGAAGTTTGGTTCTTAATTGCTGGGATTTTGCACCTAAAAAAGCAAATAAAATGATGAATATATTTATGATTTTTAAAAAATAAATTAAAAAATGTGTACTACATATATCAGGACTGCAAAAAAGTTAGTAATGCACAATAGAAAAATCACTGAACAGTGATTCCAAACAAGTTTTCCTTTTGACTTCTTCACATGTACACAGAACAGGAAAATTAATTTTATTTAATGTATGTCTTTACCTTTTTCAGCATTAGTTTGTCTTAAGGAGTTCTCAGCTATCAGTGCAGTCCTTATGCCATTTTCTCAGTTAAGCTAGCACAACTGTTTGCAGGTCTGGACTGTGAGATTAAGAAATTGATCCAGAGTAAAAACAAGCCATTTTTCCTGGTTACTTTTAACAAAGGGAAGTGAGGATAAGGAACTTCAGAAATGTAGGGACTGCCTGAGACAGCGCAGGTGCTGAAAGGAGTGTTCATCAAACTATATCCTTCCATGTCTTATTCTGCCACATACGTGTAAAAGCTGGAATTTAGAGGTAATTCAATCATGAATGCTCACTGACTGCAGTAAGGCTACATCTTATCCTTTCATTTTATCCTTGTTCCGGCTATTACAAGGGCATGAAGGAGGGCCTTAAAACAAATTTGGGGGTATCTAATTTTAAAATACATGTAGTACAAATTTTATTTGGGCTGCAAAGCATTGAGATTCATAGAATATCATGAAAACTTCTCTAAACAGAAGCAGAGACGATAGAAATCCTGTGAAACTATAGATACTGTGATAAAAAAGTGGTCTCAGGGTAGTGTACAGCAAACAGAACCTGACTATATTTTCAATCTGTCTCTTTTTCCAGAGCTATAAATAGGTCTTGAAATGATATCTTACACATTCTGAAGATTTTGACAAAGCACCTCCCTACTCTCAAGAAGCGTAATTATAACTCATACAGTATGAAATGGAGCCTCGAAAATCCCTGAAGAAGAGCCCTGTGTCAGCCTCCCGTAGTGCTAAATACATTCCCAGCTGTGGTGATGTGAAAAAGCTAGCTTGAATACAAGAAGTGCAGACTTCAACGTTTGGTAGTCTTTCAACATATAAGTGCTTCAAAAAAATCACAATAGCATTTCAAAGGTAGCATTTTTATGTGTTTTCTACTACGTGGACACAATAATTGCAGCTGCACTCCAATGTCTCAAATAATCAGGAAAGGAATTAAGATTATTTTTTGCTATTCTGTAACATGTAAACTGGGTGATTAAAAATACCTATTGCCTGAAATCTAATTTAACACAAAATAACACATGCTGTTCTCGTTGCATATTTTCAGCATGGGATGCTAAACAAACAGATTGAAGTAGTTTGCTTGAAACTAAGTGAGAGATCTGAAAGACAGCATTAGCAGTATACAGATATCAATAAATAATGATTAGTAATCACAAGAGAAAAAAAAATCCAGGAGAAGTGTATATATAAAAGAAACTTTCATGCTTTATTGTTTTGAATTTCTTGGAAACTTGGTTTCAAAACATGTTGTGGAGGGTTAAATTGTTGTCAGGCTTTGCCATAAGCAAAGTCAATAACAATTTTGATCTTGCTGACTGGTCAGTGCGATTGTTTTTGAAAATCCCATTTGATTATATTATAATGACAGTTTATCAAAGTAACATCTGAAACATGTTTTTCTGAGTAAAATGTATATTGATGTTAAAAAATTAAAATAATTCTGAGACTAGAGAGGATGTAGGGAAAATGGTGTATCTTATTCAGCTAATATACATAAAACACATTCTTTTATTACACCAATTTTTAAAATTTATTTCATTTTTTTTTTTTTTAGAAGTCAGATCGTATATACCCTGATAACTGTTTTATTATTTTTAGTATTCTTTATTCCCATAAATTGAGTTTTTATGTTGAAGAAAGAGATGAAAACAGCTGACATTTTCATAGATTCAAAAGAAGTTCCCTCTGAACAAACAGTCTGTGCTCAGGGTCCCCCACAGCCCAAGAGAACACCAAAGCCTGGCAGTGATGGCAGCACCAGTCCCAGAGCAGTGTAGGTGCTCTCCGTGTCAGTCAGCACTGGTATTTAATCTGCACTGACTTTAGCATCTGAATTAGTGTCCTGACAACACCTTACTGTGCCAGGCAGCTATCCTGACTGACTGGACTTGGGGTTGAAGCAGGGTATAGAAACATGGCCCTGGTTGCCAGAAACATCTGTGAGATGCATCTGGAACTGCCCTCCCTTGGAGCCACTCCTCCTGAGCCTCCCTGAACAGCCAGACTGCTGGACCATCTGCATACATGAGCCAGTCCCTCCCTCCCAGAGACTGACACAAGTGCTGGTTTGTCAGTGTTTTCATCCTTCCACTGATTTTTCTATTATGCATACATTCGTATTTTATCATGTAGGAGAAAGTTATCATTCATTATTTAATAATTAAATCATGTCTTAAAAATGGAAACATTTTTTGTAACTTAAAAAACATTTAATATTCATTATTATTTTTTGTCTTATATCCTACACTGCAAAGTATATTTCTGTATTGCTTTGTGACACATTTCTTTTCAAATCCCAACGTAATTGTAGTACTCAACATTCCATAGAACACCATCGGAAAATGTCTCTGTGTACATGAAACAGAAATCCGTACTGGAAAGTCTAATGTGTTGTTTCTATTCTAAGAGATTTTTCAAAATAAACATATTAAACCAAATACATTATCCATGGTATCCAAGACCACCTGCAAATAATTCCAAAGTTTATGAATCTACTGTGTCTTTAAACTGATTTTTTTTTCTGAAATCAATTTGGGATCATGAATTCAAAGCTCCATATAATCTTTCCAAAATTGTATTCTTAATTTTACAATTTCCAGCATCTATTATTGTGCAAAGTGCTGTCCAAGTAAAAACTTTTAAAGACTGTAAAATGACTTTTTAAAGTATGAGGAAGTTGGTTAGGCATTATCTTTTTCTTCCTTTTTTCCACTGAATGACCAAGGAGTGACCTACTGCTCTTTACAACTATGTGAAAAGAGGTTGTAGCAAATGTGGTCTCTCTTCCCAGGCAACCAGAGACAGGACAAGAGGACATGGCCTCAAGGTCCTCCAGGGGAAGTTTAGACTGGACATCAGGAGGAATTTCATCACAGAAAGGGTTGCTAAATACTGGAATGGCTGGCCAGGGAGCTAGAGGAGTCACCATCCCTGAAGGTGCTCAAGATATGACTGGATGTGGCACTCAGTGCCCTGTCTAGTTGACAAGGTGGAGATTAGTCAAAGGTTGGGTCTGATGATCCCAGAGGTCTTTTCTAACCTAAATGATTCTGTGATTCTGTGACTACTAATAGATTTCACAGAATACACTCCTTGCCTAACCTATTTAAATTTTAACAGTTTTTAAAAATATTACCATTTCAATTGATTGAATGTACAACATAGAACTGAGTAACTTGTTTTTGATAATATTCACTAAAAATTCAAGATATATTGATTCGTAATAGTTGTTGCAAAAGTATTTTGTATTGCGGTCTCTTTTACCTATTACTTAAAAAAAAAAGAATTTTACACCTGTTTATACACTGTTTCATAAAAGGAGAAGACAATTTTAACAAACTTTAAATTTGTTCAGTCCTTTAGTATTATAAGCCAGAGGCTTGGAGAAGGCTACAGCAAGATACACTGGCCAGGATCAGCACTTACATTTAATTGTTTTTGTCATGCTTCTACAGAGCAATTAATTTAATTTGGAAATTATGTATTCACAGAGAACTGTACAGTCAAACCTTTTTCTAACTTATTTAATTGTCTAAGAGGACAGTTAGAAGGTTTGAAATTCCTGTTCCTCACTTGTATTGTAAAGGAAAACTTTATTTAAATAAATATATAATTTCTTTGTGAATAATCACTCAGATTAATAGTACTTCATTATATATTATATTCTCTCATATTTCTTATTATATATGTGAATATCCCACAAATACCTGGGATGGAATGAAAAGCACAGCTAACAACAACTGAATGTAAAGAACATTGCACATTCCAGTGTCCTTATTAGGAATTGTTTGATATATATGTCATTATGATATGTTCCATACAAAGTAAGAAATACATTTTTTGACTGCTCAAAATTGAACCCTTTTTTTTTTCATCTTGGACCATCCCAAGCAACAAGAGTTCATCTTCTCCTCATGATTAAGTCACCAAAATAAAACCCGATTCATTTTACCATCCTACAATTAGATAAATTTTTATTTTATTAGTGCAACAAAAACACCTTTCAAGGTATTGATGAATCCTTTCACCTAAATCAGGATTAAGCTGACCTTCAGATAACTTTTTCCAAAACTTTATCCATTCTGATAATCCTTAATTATTTAGTGACTAAAGGTTTGATCAAAGATTTTTTTTCACATTTGCACACAAGTTAGTAAAAGTCAATTCCTGTCTCAGTGACCTTTAATATGTTTGGAGACTAAAAAGAAGTTATAAGTACAGATAATGTGAAATTTTTTCAAGAAACCTCAAGATCCAAGTCACCCAGAAAAAAACTTTTATACTGAAATATAAATAAATATATTAGAGAAGATATACTGAAGTAATTATTACTTTTACACTGCTATGCTGTAAGATTGTTTCATTCAGTACATTGATAAAAAAAGGTTTACTAAACTCTTTTACTGAAACTTTTTTTGCTATAGTATAGGGAAAATATTATTCTTTTATTTTACACATTGTTACACGAAGTAACCAAGTAGCACAACACCTAAATTTTCTAATATCAAGGCTGTAAATTTTTTTAAAGACATTTTGAAAGTAACCATAATTCCATAGCTATAAAATAATTTAAGCTGGAAAAGACTTCCAGGACAGTTGAGTCCAATCTTTAACCTACCACTTCAAAGTTCACTACTAAGCCACATCTGCAAGGACCACACCTACAGTTCTTTTAAATACCTCCAGGAATGGTGACTCAATCTCTTCCCTGTGTAGTCTGTTCCTTTTCTGCGATGAAGATTGTTCCTAATATCCAATCTAAACCTTCACTAGCATGACTGTAGGCCATTCCTCTTGCCCTGTAACTCATTAACTGGGAGAAGAGGCTGATCCCCACCTGCCCACAACCTCCTTTCAGGTAGCTGTAGAGAGTGAAAGGTCTCCCCTGAGCTACCTATTCCCCAGGTTAAACAACCCCAGCTTCCTCAGCCAATCCTCACAGGAGCTGTTATTGAGGCTATGCACAGTCCCACTGCCCTTCTCTGGACACACCAAAATTCCTGAAGGGAATGACCCAGAACTGGACATGCACTCGAGGTGTGGCTTCACCTGTGCCAGGTACAGGTGGATGATCACACCCTGCTCCTGCTGGCCACACCACTTCTGACACAGGCCAGGATGCCCTTGGCCTTCTTGGCCACCTGGGCACATCCTGGCTCACATTGAGCCAGCTGTCAACCAGCACCCCCATACAGCTTTCCAGCCACCCTCCCCCAAGGCTGTGGCACTGCCTGCAGTTGTTCTCACCCAGGTGCAGGATCCAGCACTTCAGCTTAAACTCATCAAACTGGTCTTGGTTTACCTCCCCTGCCGAGATCCCCCTGCAGAGCCTTCCTACCCTGATTCAGGTCAACACTCCCACCCAAACTGGTGTCGTCTGCAAATTGGCTGAGGGTTCACTGGATCCCCTCACTCAGGTCATTGATAGTGGTGCATCAATAGAAATATGAAGCAGGACTGGCCCCAGTACTGAGTCCTGATGAGCACCATCTGGATGTAACTCCCCTCACCCCCACTCTTTGGGCCCAGTCCAGCCAGTTTTTTACTCAGAACAATGCACACATCCAAGCCTTAAGCAGCCAATTTCTCCAAGAAAATGCTGTGGGAAACAATGTCAAAGTCTTTATTAAAGTCCAGGTAGACTGGACAGGTAGACAGGCAGTCCACAACTGATTTAGGCAAGCTGTTCTTAACTGTAATATAATGGTGTCCCAGATATATAACACAAATCCCTCCTACTACAACCAATTATTTTTGTTTTGCATTTGGTGGCAGCATTGACAACAAATGATTGTTCTCCTGGCAACAATTTGTATACTGGAAGACTGTTAACCTATGACACCAAGGTTCTCTTTTCAAGACTAAATAAGAAAGGCTTTTAATATTTTTCACTCATTCTTTGAGAGTGGTCATATTTTCCACATCTATTAACCTTTTGTTGCTTCTATCTCATCCCTTCCTTTCCTTAGGACTTAAAACCACATTCAGTAATCCTCTTAAGGCTTCACAAATGCTGACTTGAGTGAAATAGTTACTCCGTATGTCTCAGGACTTACATATTTTAAATCATCCTTTTTCTGCTGGTTTTGCAATATTGGCCAGTGTTCCATTTGCAGCCCATTGTAATCCTGAGCCCTTTTTCTGCAGTATATCTGCCTAGCAAGCCATTCTGTATTTTATATTTTCCTTCCTAGGCAGTTTGCATGTCTTTTTAATATCCTATTTTATTGCTTTGTACCATTTCTCGAGTTTATCAAAATGGTGTTGAATATAATTCTACCTTCCAGAATTTCTATAACATTCCTGGTTAATGTTATCCACAAATACTGGTCCTTCAATTGTAATAAAAATATTGCATAATGCTGCACTGCAGTTATTTCTCTCAGACTGTCAGTGAACAGATGCTAAGATGTTTCTGCTAAGTAATTCAACTGATTTTACTGTAATTTCCAGTGAGATCATATTGCCATACTTCTGACAGTGTCATATGGAAATGTCACATGTCAGCAGAGAAAAAGTATGTAAATACTTCCCTGTTATTCACTTAATTGTGCTGCCATGGAATGGTGTCAGATTGGCCTGTTGTGATTTGCAGCTCTGTTGTGATTTCAGTAACTCTCTCGTGGTTACTTTTAATCTTTAAACTTCAGATTTCTAGGTGCTCAGAGAGAAAAACCCCTGATTAATAATTTATTTCCTTAACATTCTAAGTGTAAGCTAGGGATGATACATAATACTCTTTTTCTTTTTAGTTTACTAGTTGTATTTTTCCATTAGATGTCCCCTCAGCCTTTATCTGTTCTAAAAAGTTCTCAAAGGTGACTGTTAATGGTTCAAAGAAGATTTCAGATCATAAATACTTTAGAGAAAAATGTTGTTAAGTTGTGATCCAAGAACTTTTTTGTCTGTTAACCAATTCTGGCTTATAGTACTAGCACTTCATTGCTAATGTTAATTATTTTAAGCTTCTGGTCACAATTAACCTCTTTGGTGAAGAATGAAGAAAAAATAAAGTGAAGATTTTGCACTTCATTATGTCATCTGTTATTTGGTTCTTATTTCTTTTAAATAATGGAAATTTTATTTCTTTCATATTTTCTTTATTTTAATGAATTTGAGGAACTTTCTCATATTTCCTTTTACCCAAGTTTCATGTGGTATGTATTTATTCTTTGGCTTTTCTAATTTTGCTCATGCACAATTTCTTCTTTATTGTTAGAGCACCACAATACTTACCCACGTATAGGAACAGACTCTAAAACAGGTCAGACTGAGTCCTGTTAAAGACAATAGAAATTGTCACCAGTGACTTACACAGAGAAGGAGTTTTATCCTAAAAATGCAAAGATTTTTCTAGGGCTTGGATTTGTCTGCAATAAATTTTCTTCATAGTAGTTTGTATGGGGCTATGTTTTGGCTTTTTTCCAAAAATGCTGTTGATAATACAGGCATATTTTCACTACTGCTGCTTGCACAGCAAGCCTTTTCTGCTTCCAACTCCACTCCAGCAGCAAGGCTGGGAATGCACAAGAAGTTAAAGTGGACACAACCAGGACAGCAGATCCAAACTGACCCAAGGGATATTCTACACCACACATGCTCAGCATATAAAGCTGGGGAAAGAAGAAAGTGGGGTGGCAACATTCAGAGTGATGTTTTTTGTCTTCCCCACTCACCCTTCTGTGTGGTAAGACCAGGTTCTCCTGGAGATGCCTGAACACCTGCCTGCCCATGGAAAGCAGGGAATTCCTTTTATTGTTTTCCTTGGCTGCACAGCTTTTGCTTTACCTATTGCCTCAGCCCATGAATTTTCTCATTTTCTCATTTTCTCATTTTACAACTCTCCTCCTCATTCCACAGCAGGGGAGTGACAAAGCCCCTGAGACCAGTTTAGTTGCCAGCAGGGGTTAAATCACAACAGCCCTTGGAGCAGAGCAGTGCCATGCATAGGGTCCCAATCACACCCCAAAATTGAAGGCAGCTGTGGAGGGTTGACCATGGTTGGATGCCAGGTGCCCACTAAAGCCACTCTATTACTGCTCTCCTCAACTGGACGGGGAAGAGAAAATATAAAAAAGGCTTGTAGGTCAAGATAAGGACAAAGAGATAGCATTCATCAATTACTGTCACAGGAAAAAGCGACTCAACTCGGTGAATTAATTTATTACCAGTCAAAACCAGAGTAGAGTAATGAGAAATAAAAACAAATGTTTAAAGCATCTTCCCCCCACCCCTCCCTTCTTCCTAATCTCAACTTCACTCCTGATTTCTCCACCTCCTCCCCAGCCAGCAGTGCTCAGGGAATGAGGGTTGTGGTCAGTTCAACACATGCTGTCTCTGCCACTCCTTCCTCAACAGAGGCAGCATTCCTCATCCTCTTCCCCTGCTCCAGTGCAGGGTCCTTCACACAAAAGACAGTCCTTCACCAGCTTCTTCCACTTGAATCTTTCCCACAGGCTACATTTGTTCATGAACTGCTCCATGTGGGTCTCTTTCATGGAGCAAAGTACTTCAGGAATCAGCTGCCCTGGCATGTATTCCCCAAGGGGTCACAAATCTTGTCAGCAAACCTTGTCCAATGTGGACTCCTTTCTTCAAGAGTCCACAGGTCCTGCCAAGAGCCTGGTCCAGTGTGTGCTTCCCACAAGGTCACAGCCTCCTCTGGGTCTCCAAGGGCTGCGGCGGCCCAACTCCCTTGCCATGGTCTTCACCACGGGTTGCAGGGAATCTCTGCTCCAGAGTCTGAAGCACCTCCTTCCCCTTCTTCACTGACCTGGGTGTCTGCAGACATCTTGCTGTCAATCTTCCTCATGTCTCTCTTCTCACTGCTGTTCCACTGCAGTTGTTTCCTCTATTTTGGTATCTTATCCCAGAGGCCTTGGTCAGCAGCGGGTCCACCTTGGAGCTGGCTGTCTTCAGCTCTGTTGAAGATGGGGGAGCTCCTGGCAGCATCTCACAGCAGCCAGCCCTGTGAACCCCCCACTACCAAACCCTGCCATGCAAAACCAGTACAGCAGCACAGCCATGTCAGTGCAGCTCTCCACCTCTCTAATTAGGTTGCCTCTCAGTGGGAAACTGATTCATAGTTTGTCAGTGTCTCTGCATGAAGCTACCATATTTCACAAAACTTTTTAAAATTTATTAACGGAAAATTATTCACAGCTAATTAACCTTATTCAGAGCTCATCTCTGAAAGCAGTACTACTGAGTAACACATCCTGAACATATTCAAAAATAATCACTTAGAGCCCTAAAGAACTTAATGCATATGATAAATACCCTTTATTATTACTTTCAGTCATGTTTTACTGCATGTAATTTTCAGATGATCTTTTTTTTTCTTTTGAACACTATAAACATCAAGATCAGTGCTCATGTCCCACAAAGCTAGTCAGCTCCTCTTTAACTTTTCTGTTCAGACCAACTCTTTTCCTGTTTGATTATTTTAATACAAAAGTTCTCTTTTTGTTTGTGAACAGAGTCAGATAGGCATACATTAAACAAGCTAAGAGTTTAAACCATCCAGATGCTGCCTTAAGAAAGCATGTTGTACACGTCCAGTTTTTGGTAAGACTCAATGAGAAGTATCACACCTCTTGGCCCCCAACTATATGTTGATAAGAAAGGAATTTGCAGTTTAATATACTACAAACATGGAATTTGCTCCACATGATCAGCTAAGTTCCAGTAAACCCTTTTGAGATGGCAATATTTAAATACAAACCTTTATTTATTTACCCTGATGCTACTGAAAATTAAAGTATATATATTAAGACCAGCCCCCTAAATTTGCAAGCCCCCTGTGGCTCCAAGAGAAACAAATGTATTAATGACAGTTGCAATATTACCCTAATAAGAATAAAAGTCATCTGGACTTTGCATTGATTAACCACGGCTTATAAGGAAACATAGGCAGTTAATATGTACCACTATAGTACAGTACTGCTGTATAAAACACAGTACCCAAAGTTAATATAAATATGAAAGAATAAAGTTTTCCCTGCTAAAATCTAATAACCCCAGGGCTCTGGTGCAACCATCATCTATCTTTTCATTGCATCTTTATCCTTATCAACCTGCAAACAGCGTCAGAATACCATACATATACATGATGGATTATTGCTATTATGCTCATGAGAATGGCAGGCATGAAGTATAAGAACAGAGTTCAGGCAGCAAGTATGACATAAATTATGTATAAGTAGCTTTTAGTGTCGAGCACTTTGAAAAGTTCAGTGAGTGCATGTAACTGAAGTTAATCACCCTGTGTCACCACAGGACTGTTTCTTTTGAGTGTATGTAAGGTACTTTTCAACATGCTTAAAAAGTGTATGAAAGTAACTCATTTAAGTTATGTAAACAAAAGACTTCTCTGGACATGGAAAGAGAAAGTTTGCAGGACCATTGCAAGGCCTGAGAACCTAATTACAATGGAAGTCTGATTTAAGATCTAACCTAAGATTTTATGACTTGATTTAAGTTCAAGTTAAGTTAAGTTCAAGTGTTTGAGTATCAGCTCCATCTGTTATCTATACTGTTAGATTGCACAGAGATCCTTAGCATCCTTCCCCTCACTTAGAATTTTGAGGATGTGCAATTTGGGGCAGGGCACAAAACTAGGATTTTTTTTTCCCTCCTTCAATCATTGTATCTGTGCATACTCATTTGCATTTGTACATGGTTCAGAATCTGTAGACTACTGTTAAGGTAGGAAATGACAGGCTTGGTACTGCAAAGATGATGAGATCCAACCGCTCCTTTCCTTAGTTGTACCAACTCCTTTAGTGTATGGCAGACATTATACATTAATTAATTAAAATCAAACATTTTCCCAAGGTATTTAAAAATATTCAGGAAAATGAAGGGAATATGGGTTCATTAACTGTTGAAAAATAAACAGAATTGCATTACCTTTTTTTATGGTTTATTCATCTTTTTTTGTTTTAAAATAATATTTGATAACATTTTATTATTGCTAATTCTTAAGTATATAAGCAGGTGGACTGGCTGAAGTAACAGCATATAAATAAGGTATCCTTCCTTGCAATCTTTAGTGCTTGAAAGGGAAAGGATTACCTTTTGCTCCAACATATACACAGGCACAGGCACGCCAGCACACACACACACACACACACAGCCCAGTAGGATTAAAAGCACTGTATCTGGTGGAAAATCAGGAACTACAGAGGAAAGTATTTTCTTGTTTGAAGATTTGAAAGAACCGTTTTTAGAGAATGGGAGGAGGCTTCTGATGTTAGGGATCTTGCCCCTTTCATGTTTTAAAAAGACTAAAGGAAAGTTCCTCTTTCATCAGCCTGAGGTAGAAAAGAAGTGGCTTTCCCAAGTCTAAATATTTAAAGAAGCCCTTATAAAACTTGAAAAAGGTTTGAGCTGTTTCTTTGTGGGACTAAACTCCTAAGGGTATAGGAAGACATACATTGATATTTACCTCTTATGATATTTTACTTCTTCTATAATAGACACATCATGGGACATGGGTATGATTTTCTATACTTCACAGTAATTTGCCTTTGTATACTTTCAAGGAATCTATGCACTGTAAATTCTAATTAGAAAGATTTTTAATACTCTTTTCCATGGGAACAAATACACAAAACAAAGGTAAAAGACTACTGAGATATATCCATGCTATGTGGTAGATTTCACTGTTGACCTGAGACAGCCAAGGTAGGGCTCATTATGTAGCAGAGGTCACACAGCATGCCAGGTCACATGGGGAATTCCACTGCTGGATTTGAATGGTTACAGAAATGGGGCAGAAATATGTGGGGTAGCTCATTTTTGAGCTGAAATCTATCAAACTAAACATCCCAGAATTTAGCTGTAAAAAGTCTTCTTTTTGTTGCAAATAAATCAGTGAGAAATTAATCAGTTTGCAGTTCTTAAAAAACATTTTAAAACATTATCACATGACCACTTAAAAGTTTTCTTCTTAGAAAACAAGATAACTGCAGGATATTTTTAAAGATTATAATTTTCTAAATTTTTAAGTAAATCATTCTGTCTTGAGTTGCGTAGGAATTCTCTTCATATGAATGTCAATTACTCTCAGAATAATCAATATTTGTAAAATAAGAGAGTTTATTGCTTGAATAATGAAGAATAGTCTCTCTTGCTCCTAAACATTTAGTATAGCATTATTTATTTGCTATACTAGTTTTAGTCACTATTTATTTGCTTGTACTAGTACTAGTACAAGGTACCTAAAGGCACCAGAAAGTGTCAGACATCCATTGTACAAAGCAGTGCACAAATACATGGGAGGACACCAGTGTGTGTGCTGGTTCACAGGCCAGCTGACAGCCTCCAGTCCTTCAGGCACACATGACTATCAGCTCTGTCTGTGACTCCCTTATATGCCTTGAGCAAGTGGTGAACTTTTAAGGCTGGTTCCTCAGCTGGCACAGCTGAGAAAATGGAAACAAAGCCATACTTTTATTCCCCTGACTTTAGAATCAGCCGGGGGCAATCTAATCCATACTGCAATTTACAGCAGCCCAGCTGCCCAAGAAGTTATTCTGGCAGCTGAGAAGCACCAGAGCCTAAGGTCATTCTCCACTTCTCCCAAAAGTGCCTGTATGCAAGGGCTAGAAAGTGAACAGTATTAAGCATTGCTTTTGCTTTTTCTGCTGAAGTGTCTCAAAGCAGCTAGAACAGAATTGATGATTGTCCTGTTAATATTATTTCTCTTAGCTTCATTATTGGAAGAGAGTAGCCTTTGAGAAATAAAAGGATGCTTTATTTATTCATTGATTTTTTTCCTATGTGTGTAAATGTCAGTCTGTGGTAATTCTACATATGGATATTTTGGGTTTTTTTGTGAAATGCAAGCAAATTATTTCACTGTTTTTAAAAATCATATACTGCAGCCATTTTGTCTCATATTTTCAAAACATTTTTATTGCTTGTTCCTGTGTGACAATTTGGAAAATCTGTCTCATAATAGGGGATGGTTTCTGGTTGATGGCTGGGAACTCTTTAAGAGTGCTTGCATCAGGATGTGGTTTACATTTTAAATGAAGAATTTCCTTTTCCATTCTTTCAAATTACAATTTTATCAAAAAATGCCAGAGAAATTTAAAGCATAAATTCTTTCAGCTTCAAAAATATTCACTATTGTACTTTAAAAATGTTCAGAGGTAAAATACACTACCTTCTCAAAAATCTAACCACCCACAATCCCTTGTAAAGGGAAGTACATTTTGAATCAAGGTGTTGCAGGTAAGTAGTGAATCACACACTTCATGGGACTGGCAAAAAGCTCTCTCAATGGATACATTAGAATGAAGGAGCCTGAGGCCAAGCCCAGAGCAGAAGGAAGACAGTGGAAATAGTGGAGGAGACAATATCTCTTGTTCATCTGACAAGTATACTCTCCAGAGGAGCCCTACTCCACTGAGACAATCTAAGCTGAAAGACTGAAGAAACTTGTGAGATAGAAGTTCTAAAAATTTGTCTTCAGCCTCCAGATTTCATTTACCAGCAGAA
This sequence comes from Prinia subflava, assembly GCF_021018805.1. Lineage (NCBI taxonomy): Eukaryota > Metazoa > Chordata > Aves > Passeriformes > Cisticolidae > Prinia > Prinia subflava. Next base: position 18,993,491 of record NC_086253.1, on the reverse strand, counting down.
GCTAAGAGTTGCCAGCTCATTAACCTTTAGGGCATTAGCTGCCTTGGTGGCACAAATAATCTACAGCTTTGGCTGGGACAGAGTTCCATTTCTTTGTAGTATCTTGTACAGGGCTGTGTTTGTGACTGCAGAGACCAGAGCTCAGCGCTGACGGGAGTGCACAGTGAGGTGGGAGGGGACACAGCCAGCACAGCTGGCCCCAGCTGTCCCAAGGGATGTTCCATACCCTGTGGCATCAGGCTCAGCATGTACAGCTGGGAGGAGAAGGAGGAAATGGGGATGTTTGGAGTGATGGTGTTTGTCTTCCCAAGTCACTGTTAGTCCTGGTGGAATCATTTTCTCCCGGAAGTGGAAGAACACCTCCCTGCCATGGCTAGTGGTGAATTAATTCTTTGTTTTACTTTGCATGCATTCAGTTTTGCTTTACTTTTTAAACTGTCTTTATCTCAATCCATGAGTTGTTTCTTACTTTTACTCTTCTGATTCTTCCCATGTCCCACTGGAGAATACTGAACAAGAGGCTATGTGGTGCTTAGCTGCCTACCAGGGTTAAACCACAACAGCCCAAAAATGCAAAACTCTGGAGAAAACCAGGAATAAGCTACTGAAACGCTGTTTAGGTAAATGTCCCTCAGAGCTAGAATCCTCGCAGATTCTGAGAAATCAGCTAGAAACTGAGCAGAATTCTTGGAGATAAAACTTAAAATTCAATACCTAAATCTAGAGGTAGGTTTCCAAAGACACAGATTTTAGACCACCTGAGGATCAATTACATTGAAACCATAAAAAGATCAGCTGGGTAAGTGATACCACACACTGAAATTATTTGGAAAGCCTTAAGATACAACTGCAGGTATTCACTTGCAGTTATAAAGCTGAATACATTGTAAAAGGCCTTTGGCAGCACTTTTTCTTTCTTTATCCCTCCCATGCTTTACTTTTCAAGCTAAAAATCATAGCCATTCTAATTTGGAGAAAGAGGAACTATTTTCTGCAAGATTTTGTTACAGAAACACTCCTGGAATTTCATCACGGTTTCTTCTGCAAGCTGGAGTTCATGTAGATTCTGTGCTTAGTGCAATTCTGTAAAACTGAATCTTTAAAGATAGTAATAATGAAGAAAATGAGATGTGTGAGGAGTAAAAGTAATCTGTTGTTGCCTCTTTACTGAGGGAAAGTTAACAAGAGATAATGCTGTGAGCCAAGCCAGATGTTATCGGTGCAAATCTGGCAACAAGGATGCCCTGGATGTCACCACAGCACCACCATAACTACAAGTCTATGCTCTTCTATTTTTGCAAAAAAAGTTTTGAATCCATTTATATAAATTAAAAATATTTTATTATAATGTCTTTCCCTTTAGAACAAACAAAAATAAATTGCTGCCAACGACACTAAAAATCACTAACAGAAAAAAACATGTTGGATGCTTCAGAAACTAAGATGTGAAAAGTAACTACAGAGTTCTTGCTGAAGACTAGAGACCCAGATTTCGTGCATCCCAAAATTGTTTGATTGTTTTTTAGCCAGATGAATCTGAATGCCAGATTATGTCAGAGTACTAGTGGGCAATTTACAACATTTCAAATTTAAAAACTTTCTTTTCTGCAAGGAAAATATTACTAAATATATCTAAATAGAAAATTAAACCACTCTAAAATGTCTACTTTTCTTAAATATTCCAAGACTCTGTGTGTTATTAATAAAAAAAAAAACTTACGTCATATCACTGGGAACAAATGCTGTAAATTATTCTAAATCCATGAAATATGTGTATCTGCTGATGTGGGTATAGACACAGAAGGATTACAGAAGTGTTCTTCTTATAATGAACAAAAAGGTGTTTTTTCAGTTTCTTTCTTCTCTGAGGAAAATGGTGGAAGTGCTAGAAAGCATATCCGAATATCAATGCATTCCGTTTCCTGTTGTTTCCCATACAGTTATTATCCAAACAGAAAATCCCTATATTCATAGTCTAAACCACACATTTTACTGCTGTTCAGTTCTTGGCAGATCTGAGTAAGTTCTTGCATAATTTTCCAGGATAAATAAATCCCTGTGTTTACAGTTTTGGCTGCTCTCTGTTGTGCTCTAAGATAGCAGAACCTCTGTGCTACACCAAAAGACATTAATTAGAATGAAAAACACAAGCAGACAGCCTCTACCAGCTGATGAAATGGTACCCTATGATGATGGTGGAGATTTACCTATTGTGAAATTAATCTTCTCTAGAATGTCTAATGATATCTAATGCTAATCTAATACAGTGTTCTTATAACAGCAAATAGAATACATTGTTAATACTTCTACTTGAATGGTTTGGTTACAGCTTCCATTATTGCACACTGTAAAACAAAAGATGAGAACAGTTTTGTAGGCAGCACTATGCGAACAAAGTCCAGACTCAGAAAAATAGTTACGAGTCTCACAGCAATGGCAGCAGCCTCCAGAACGGTTTGGTGTCTGTCTTTCAAAGGCTTACTATAAATAACTTATACAATGCTTCCACTCTGCTTCTGAATGTGGTTCCTGGGGCTACAGCAATACCCTACTCTTGGCTGAATGATTGAGAATGAATATTATACCAGTTTTTCCGAGCTTGTTAAGGCCAGATCTCAGATCTTCTCAGGATTTTCAATCTTGACAGTGTTTCCTGAAGCAGTTTTCATGGACTTGCTCTCATGGGAAAGAAAGGCCAACAACAGTACTTCTAACACCTCAAACAGCAGCTTCAAATGTGCGTGACAGGAAGATGAAAAACTTGCTGAAGGAAAATGTCATAGTACCACGGCTCTCTGGACTGACACTTCACCAAAAGTCAGGTGTTCATAGCCTGCAATAAACAGCTGCAATAACAGCATTGTGCACCTTCGTTTGCACCAACCTCAATTATTAATACAAAACTAAGCACTTACTGGACCTGTACTAGCCTAGATAGGAGGAGCAGTTTGATCCTGTATCACTGCAAGTCCCTCCCAATTCATAATGATGCCATTAGGCAGTAAGAGCAAAGATTTTGCATAGCCCTCTGATAATTAGCCCATAAATTCTGGTGTGACTACCAAAAAGGCTGCATTTGCAATAGTCAGCAAGCTTCTCTTCTATTTTGCACACTTTCTCTATGCTTGTTATTTCAAGAAGCTTTAATTAATTTCTGTACTACCACAAAATAATATCTGAATGGTTGTCCTTCACCAATAGCTGGACTTCATTTAAAACAAGCTAATGTCACTTTGAAAGAAAAGGAGTGAGCTGAGCAAGTTCCTGGTTTAAAAGCCACTTCCAGTGATGCACTAAGTGGTGCTCATCTAGAATGTGATAGGAGTGTTAGATTTCCTAAGTTCAACACACACTGTCTCTTAAGCAGCAGCCTACCCCAACATTCTGATCCCCTACCAAATACAACCATTGGTATGCATAAAGTGGATATACAATCCAGGCTTGATATATTCTGAAAAATACCATGTGTATAGGAGGAAGGTCTTGCACTACACGCTGAGGTACATAACACCTACCAGTCAGACCAAAAGCAATCAGTCAGCTCAACTCAAGATGGAAATGTGTTCCTCCTCTCTTACAGAGAGTTAAAAAAAAAAAAAAAAAAAAAGAAAAAAGAGTTCAACTTTTCCTGTGTTTTAATTCCGTAAGACTAAAAAGTTGAATCTTCCCCTTGCTTCACAGTACATACAGTATATTTGCTATGTACAGAGAGGGAAACATTCTTTCTTTTGAGACCTTGTTCTTAACTTATCTTTTGAAGAGGTTAATTTAAACATGTGTAAGTATATGAATGAGAAGAAAAAAAAAACAAATGAGACAGATTACTATTTTACTTTTTAGCTCTATGCTTTGCTTTCCTGTATGCCTCCATTAATATTGCAGGCACAGGTTTCCAGATTGCTTCCAGATTTAATATTTATTTTTCAAAGTTCTATCAGCTTATTAAAATTAAAGGAGAAAACAAAAAATTACCGCAGCATTGCTGCAACTAGGAGATAAGTCTTGCCTGATAATCAGAAGTGACCATCTTAATTTAATTAGGCTTTTCATTAATTCTCTGAAAACAGATTTTTTTAGTCTGTTTTTATTTATTATCATGTATCTGTCCTTCCCTTTAATAGACTACTTAGCTTTGTTATCGATCTGACCTTTTTGTCTCTTAATATATCTTATTTTAAGCCTTAATTATTTGTAAAGAGTTTACATCTTGATGAGAATTATATCTGCACAGTTTTTACTACGTATATTTGCAAAAATATAGGTAGGTTTAAAACAGGAAAGTCTTAACTTTTGTAGAAACTTATATCAGACTTTTCTGACTTTCATGTAGAGAGTCAACAGTTCAAATAATAAATTTAGTTTTCTCTTTAAGGTAATTAAAACATGCACTTTTATGAAAGTTGTAAAGATTTTTAGGCCTCCTATGAACTCTACATTAGAACACATCTTTATTGCAAGATCCAAAGCAGTATTCAAATAATTTATTATGGTGAAGAGCTGTAGCTGCATCTTCATTTTAAAGAGAAGTAAAACTCCAGTTAAGATCAAAAGATAAGGACATATTGGACCAGAGACTTCACTTGTTATCATACTACATAACCTACAGGTAAATTAAATGCTAAATGTAATGGATTGGCATGTCAAAGGCCAGCTTTCTCCTAAGATCAAAGAGGGACAAGATGAATTACATATTGAAGTTTATTTTCTTTCCTTGATATAGAAAAAAAAGCACAAATATTGCAGGTCAAGGCAGAAATTAGGATTTTCAATAAAACCCTACAGATTGTCATATATATGTTTCCCCAGTATGGCAGAACAATAATCACAGAGAGCTGAAGTGACTTTTGTGTTTGCACTCATTGTTCCATTGTAATGAATGGAGTATATTCCAAGTAAAAAAATTACATTTTGAGGCACAGATAATAATGTCTTTCTTCTTGAAACAAACTGAAATGGTCAAACTCACATTGGCAGAGTCTAAAGAAAAATAAGAATTGCAGATATGAATTGTTACTTACACGGATTGTCTGTACATGCATGCAGATGCGTGTGTATTGTATTTACAGTATTTTGGACTTTAAAAGAAAACCTTTTCATGATCAGTGGCTGTAGTCATGTTGCACCAGCTCATGGGAGAATTCAGAGACAAACAAGAGGCAGTGAAAAATATTTTAAAGAAATGAAGTGACTGAAGCAACAGAAGGTACTTCACCCTGTTTTTACAAAATTATACCTCTTTTCAGGTCTCTTTCACTGAAGAGTGTAAACCAAAAAGTGTCACAAATACTGCTCAAGTCTCATGGAAAAGTATATTTGTCAAACAAAACTGGCAACTGTGTTGAGACAGCAATTTTAGACTTCTCTAAGGCTTTTGCAATTCTGTCACATGGCATTTTTAATTTTCTATAATGCACGATTTTTAATCAAGAGGAAACACATTAGATGAATTAAAAAAGATCTTATTGGCAGATGTCAATGAGCAGGGCTGTCCAAGGAAGGTCTCCCAAGAGAGATTCCTGGTCCAACACTATTCAGTACATTCTTAGAAACAATCTAGATGATGAAATAAAATCTTAACTGATTAAATTTGCATATGACACAAAGATTAATGGGATACTAAAAAAAAAAAGGAGGACATTTTACTGTTAGAATTTAATCTAAATCATTTGGTCAGATTGTCAGAATCCAACAAAATGCAGGTAAAGTTTAATACACTTTGCAACAAGATCCACAGGTTATACTATCAGCTGAGAATTCTTGTCCATAAAAAGCAGTAACTTTTTAAACAAAATATTTGGAGGTCACCTTATAAGGCTGCTTCACCATGAACTCTCAGAGCAATATTGTGGCAGGCATTACTGGAATGAAGCCCCTTGAGAACGATTTAACTTTAATCTTAAAATATAATCATGATAAGTAATATTGGAACAGCTTGCAAAGGACAGAAAGGGAACAAATGAACATTAATAACAAGATGAGGTATCTTTATGTGTAAAAGCATATAGTTTCAGAATAATTTTACAGTTTCTAAAATTGTTTGTTTATTCAGTTGCCATCATGACCTCTAGCAGCCTTTAGTCAATAAATCTCTGTGGAAAATCCACTGCAATCAACCTTTTTATGCCTTTTTTCTCTTTAGGATAAAGATATCTTTTTACTCATAACAATGAATGCTACATATATATCTCACATATAAAATATGTGATAGATGTGCAAATCTGTCTATTTATTAGTGTGCATATATATGCATAGAGATATATTTTAAGCATGTTCATATGCCTACTCATCTTGTTATTTTTGCTTGTTTTACAAATGCAAAATTTCTATATGTTTTTAGGTGAGAAAATATTTTATTTATATATTCTAATACACAACCTGTATAAATAGATCTTTTTTCTTTAAGCAGAATGTAGAGTCAAGAATTCATTTCAGAGACAACCACAAGTGATGAATTAAAAGTCTCATGAAACTTCAAGTCCTCTTTTTCATGCAGTGTGTAAACAATTACAATTAACAAACTTTTGTATTAAATCTGCTCTACTGACTTCACTTCAGTTCTGTAGTTTCACAATCAATAATAGAAACAAAATTGTTTTTTCAAAGTGAAATATCAGCAAAAAATGTACCATTTTAAGATGAACAAGAACATTTTAAGATGAAAAATCTCTGACCTATTCTGCTCCTTTCAGGACCTTTTTGGTGATGGAGAAAAACGCATTGTGGAACCTATGTCCTTTCCAGCAGCTAGTGCTGTGAAGTGAATATGGGATCTCGGAGATGGAACATGGGAAAGAGGGAAGGAGATGTCATTCCACCCAATTTCATTATGGTTATATCAGTATTTATATCAGAAAACTCACTATGGAACTTTCCATGTCAGAGCCTAACACATGATGTGCTGAGCTGTATTATAATGAGGCAGTAGAAACCGGCAGCAGAAATCTGTGAACCAGAACTTAGGAATTCACCAGTAATAATTCCTATCCAGCTCTGTATATTCAAACTACATGTGCTATCCATTGCAGACTGCTATTAACTGAAAGAATATTTTACATTTAATTTCGTAAGTCTTGTTACCACTTCTATTTTGGTTTAAATGGGGGAAATTTGGTATTTGATTTTTTATTTTCTATGAGTCCAGTCTTTGAATAAGTGATTCAGAACAACTATGTAATTTATGTTAATGAATTTATATATAATTTTACTTTCAAGAGTTTGACCAAAAATTGACCCTTATGCCATGTGAATGAAAAAATATTCAACAAAAAATTATGTATCACTCAGGTGAAAGCTCTAGGGTTTTGTTTGAAAATCTTGTTTATTCAGAAAAAAAAGTTTTATAACAATTATTTCTCAGGATATTGTGAAAATGTGTAAGCAAGGAACTGATGTCTCAGCTTGACCTAACTATTGGTTTTTGTGCCAGAGAAGTCTATAATAAATAACATAAGCTGCCAGGCTTACATTGCATCCACTTATAGAATTATTTTTTCTCTGGAAGGGTAGATGTGTAAATCAGATTAAAACCATACCTGTCATCCAGTAAACCCACTCTTCCAGTTATGTAGTTCATTTTTCTCTTACCTCTTTGAATGAGTTTCAATGTCTAATAAAACTTTATTTACTGGGACTGCCAAGAAATGAGTCAATAAATTTGTTGAGCAAGATATGAAATAGAAATGTCAAAGATGAATAAATTCTAGCACAGTGTTTACTTTATAATTGTATTTTTTTTCATGGAATTCAATTTCTCTGTAGACTCTGAAGCATAACAACAGCAGAAAATGAAGTCACAGTACCCAAGATGAAAAAATGTAAAATAGTAAACTTCTTTTTAGAGCAATAACTAAAAACATTATCAATGTTGTGAGTATTTAATAAAATACAGCTTTTTCTGTATTACAGTCAAAATTCTATTTTGTTCACCTCCATCTGTACTTTCCTGGGAGAACTTTGTTTCTTTCTTTTAATTTTTATACCTAAATAATTAATCTGGAATAGTCAGTTTGCCCCTGTATGGCCTGAGTTTCTGTAGTATTTTCCATTTGCATTGTATCATAGGCAGTAAGAGCCAAAGCAGGAACAGAAAGCCTTTAGCTCAAGCTACAAACAAAAGCATGTTTTATATTTTGCCATGAGAACTTCAGTAGAAATATTCAACTCCTGGTGATTTTCAAAAAACAATGGCTTCTGGGATATAAACATGTATTTTCAATCTCTGTTTTAACCACAAAACCTCCCACTTCATTCAACAGAAACAAATTATCAATTCCACTCTTCTCAGCAGACCTGTGGCTTGTTCCTTCATCAGCCTTACTATACTACCCTCTGAGATCTTCTGCATACATACTGCACACGACACACAGCTGAGCCCATGCTTCTCCAGGCAGCTTGGATTCACTCAGACAAGGCTCAAAATTTTCTTGGACAGCAGGAAGGATATGTATGAACCTTCCTCACCAGTGTCTGCAATACAGCTGCTGTCATTATTGTGAGATCTAGACAGATTTGAGTTAGCAGCCAAGCAAATCTGTCAAATGTAATGTTTGAGCCCATAGCCTTCTCTGGACTTGGATGTTCTGAGGACTCAAGTTATCCAGCTAAAAATTAGTACAAGTTTTGCATTACAGAAATCATGGTGACAACCACAGAGTAGATGCACAATTTGTTACTGTTCAGTGATTTTTACAGTATTAAGTCTCAGCAATTCCCATTATAGTGCTCACATATTAAGTGCAAGTTAGCATTAATGAATATTAGAATATGCAATAAGAGTATTTATAGGTCTTTCCTACAGGCTCAATGAAATTCTGTTCTTAACTGAGCTTTGTAAGGGCAATAATTACAACATTATAGCTCACAAAATATTTAGGCAAAGATTTAAGTCAGTCACACATAAAACAAAAGGAATAATTACACTTTTTTAGTTGAGATCCAAACACATCTAGAGGTTATAGATAGGTACAGTACTGTGTTATCACTGACCAGGCTTATCATGTTTTGTTCCTCAGAATGAAACCCATTTAGAAACAGTATAAAAATAAACATGACAATAAGACTAACACAATTTAATTTTCAATTGCTTCAGCAAAGAAAATATGCCTCCCTTAAGGAATGATTGGGAAAATCACAGAATTTTTATGAAAGGCTTCTTAATGTAGACCAAAACTACAGGATTCATTTTTTATGTGAATGTATGGTACAATAGAAGTGCTGAGAGAAAATTAATGAAAACAATTGAGTACTGTAAATTTTAAATGGCTGCAAAGGTATATCAGGACCTGCCTTTGCTGCTGCTCACATGGACCTATCAAGTGCTAAACTATTTCAGCTGAAAGTACTGCACAAAACGGGTGAGATCCTTATCCAGATAGGAGGGTTTGTCTATCAGCTATCTGGATTCCTGTCTCGGTCTCACAGGTGAAGATGTGAATAAACTTTAATAATTTGCCAGAAATGTATGACCTGCTTATTATTACAGTTTCTATAGAGTAGCTAATATTTTTATTTAATGGATAGTCTTTTTTTTAAAGTGTTTTAACTCTACTATTATATTTTTATCAACAATATAATAGTATATTATCTGATATGAATTGCTTAGATAATAATACTTGCTCTTTGTGATTAACTGTCTCTGAACTGAGAGCATCTTTATCATGGTTAGCTTTAATCTCCTCTTGATCTCAATTATTTTCCACATGCTCTACAGTACCTATAATCTTAATTCTTGAGCTCATTTGCAGTTTAATATTAGAATAATAATTTCAGATAATCAATACTGCCTTAAGGCTTAGCCCCATATTGAACCTTTTACAGTCAACATTTACACATTTCAATAATATTTTTGTATGAATAAAATATTTAGTATCAGAAGTTAATTATAGGGATATAATCTTGCATTAAAAAATTATTCTTCTTGAATACAGGTAAAACAGTGGTGCTGTCGTGCTCAAAATACACACTTATGATTTCATCATTTTGATCTCAAATAGTTTCCTTTCTGATTCCTCTAATGGTTATGTTCACATTTCCAGGATATATGCCATATAAAAAAATCCTTTGTTAACAGCCAGGGAAATTTCTAGGCCACAGATTTTGCTTCTGGTCAGCTCTGGGCAATGGTAACCCATGATAACCTTTGCTGGTGGCTTTTTCCTCTGTTTGCTTATGCTGACAGACTTAAAAATGAGATAAAGGATTGTTATTTATTTTATTTCCACTGGCCTGTTGCTACAAAATACAAAGGACAAATTCCATGTAGGAAAACTTCACAGTCTGCCATGGGCTAGGGATTATTTTAGGTAATGGTGGTGGATAAAGTGTTGTAGGATGTGATTGCTCCTTTTGTTAGACATGGCATGCTTTAAAAGCCTCATAATTTAAATTTTAATTCACACTCCATTTGCAGAAATCATAACACTTCAACATTCAAAAGTATTGAAGATCAGACAGGTGTTTTAAGATAAGGACATCACTATTATTAAATCCATGTTACCAGAACTCATTATGAAATCATGGTTCTGTAATCTCATACAGTTGTTAGTAGCCTGGTTATTTATTTGACTTCAGCAGAATATCTCTTGGGTGTAACTTCCCTGCTTAGCTCTGTGAATTTTTAGAATAAAAGAATACCAACTACATAGTAGAATTGTAGCACAAGTATTTCATTTTTCTATAGAATTATGTATTAGGACAGAAACAATACTTGTGACAGTAGATTTTGAATAATTTAAAATAAAAAATTGCAAGCAATGAAGACATTTGAATGTCCCATTTTTTGGACTCTGAAGAGCTTTTTAATAACTTTCTGACTGTTCAATCTATGATAACAATAATAAATTATATCTAAATTGGATATTTGCTTGCTGATTAATAAATGCTGAACTTTTTGTGGGTATGTGACACCCCTATGCATCCATGAAAGGAAAAATAGCATTTGGAAGCTGAACTAGATAATTAAAACAGTTACATTTCCAGGCAAATGTTATGTTCCAGTGACAAATAATCTTCTGCTACAGCAAATTACTGAAATTGATATAGGCACTTTAATGAAAGCAGAGTGCTAACAGGCAAATATAGAGTCCTCAAAAAATCCAGTTCCCAAAACATGTAGTTACTGGTCAAAAAAACACTGAAGAAATGTATTCGTCTTTCTAAACCATGAAAGCCCCTTTTTTGAGGTAGGAAGCTCAGTGGTGAATTTTCACCAAATTTTCCCAATTTTATTGAGTCTGTTTTTACCTTTTCACCAACAGGTGTGCGACATGGGAAGTTATCTGCAATATGAATGGCATTAACTCTCTTGGTTTTGTTGCCTTATTCACTGCAGTAAAGAAGCCTGGATTCAATTTGATCCATTCTGATGCTGACAGATTATTATAGCCCTTGTGTACTGAATATACTCTGTGAGGTTCTCCCAAGTTCATCTACTGAAAATTCACCTCTGAAAGTCCTGAGAACAAGATGGACAAATAGATTTATTATACTCCAATACAAAACAGTTATTTCAATTCTCTGCATTTGAAAATGTGCAAGAAATCTAGTTTTGATAAATAGGAAGTATCCTATCTGCTTGTAGTTGGACAAAAGCAATATTACAAAGTCCCTTGAAACTCAGATAAGTTCTCCAACAGCTGAAATACAGAACTGACTTAAGAAGAATGGATTTCCACCTTGCTGTGGTTTGTATGGTCTAGTTAAATACATATCTTCAGAAAAAATAGGTATATAGACATTTTAAAGGTTTTTTACCAACCTGCTAGAATTAAACAGCCTTCAGTATTTGTGAGGTGATGACAAGAAATATAATAATTTACTAATGAGGTTTTAGCTATTAAAGAAACTTAGGAATCTCTAAGATAGGGATTTTAGGGGATCCATGTTAATGTTTTATTTCAGATTGGGAGAGCATTTTGAAGAGAATCTTTCCATTTACCCTCTTGCCATCCTCCGGTTTACGTTCTGACTGCAGAAATATGATTACATTGGATGTTATATCACCTCCAATATCACTGGGAGGTTCACTCCACCTGCTGAAGCATAGCAGTAGACTGAAGTAAATGCCACAAAATTAGTATTTTGTTGTTGTTAGGTCCTCAGTACCAACCATTTCACAATACAGGTATATTCCTACACTAGCACACTAATTGTGATCATCTTTTGGGGATCTTAGTTTTGGACAGTTACCACTTCACAGTTGCCTGTCTCAAACACTTATAAGACCCCAAGACTTTGCCATGAGACAAGCACAGAGAGGAGCAGCAGGATGGAGGTGGTCCCAGGCCTAGGGAGGTTAGGCTGGCACATCCTGGGTTATGTATCCAGGCAAGAGTTCCCACTGTGGAAAACTGTGCAGAGAGACTACTGCCCATACGAGCATCAATGGTCAAACAAAGCTCCCAAGTTATGGGTCAGATGGCATCTGTGGCCACTCATGCCCCCCTTCCCTCCCCTCCACTCTGAATATGCTTCTGTGGATTCCTGGAATTTGGACTGCAAGTCATCTGAGGGGAATTTAAGATAAGATGAAGGTGGTACTATTATCCAGGTGTGATCTCAGACCTAGGGGGAGGTAAAGAAAGCTGGGGGGGCACTGATAATGGATACAAAGAATCTACAAAGAAAGCCAACTCAGCAACTGTGCTGAAATCAGGTCTGATGGAGTAAAAGGTAATTCCAGCATGGGAGGATTGTGCACAATCCACTGACTCAAAGAAACCCACCAACTCAAAAGAAGAGAAAGAGGAGCGTGGAATTAATTAACATTACAAGCGAGGGAATAATTTAACCAATCGAATAGCAGAACTGTGCAGCCAAAGAGCATTAATTCCTTTGTTTGACAGCATGTATAAATAGTGAAACACTTTGAACAACTTTGGGACCCCCACCACTGAGAAGTGCAGGGTGAAGAAGGACACACAGAATGTCAGGAGATGCACAGGTGATTACTATCTTCTGCTTAATCTATCTCCCTTCCTTCCTGCCCATCTTTCTATTTCTGTCTCTCTACCTTGAATTTTACTGTTAAATAAAATTGTCTACTGTTAAATAAAATACTATTGTCTTTGGCATATGGTCTTGTTTGCACTTAAATTTGGGTAGAGGAATCTCACAATAATCGAGTCTTGTTGCAGCAGCCCTCTTATTAGAGGGTAAAAATGAACTGAGGCACAGACTTCTTGATAAACACAGCATAAAAAGGGTTCTGCTTTATTCCTCTTTACAGCTCAGCCATCCTGATTCCAACTATTCACTGACTCTGGCTGCAGGAATCTCCTGCTGTAGGCTTCCCTTGCAGCCTCTGACTGCTGGTTATTTCCTGCTAAACTCTGACTGCATGTATGGGTTTGCAGACTCTGAGTGCAGGCTTTTACCCAGCTAGACTGTGACTGCAGGTTCCAACAACAGGCTCCAACTGCAGACTCAGACTGATCTCAGAGCAGTGATTCTCTCTGTCCAGGATCCTGCTTCATGATTCTCTCCTTCAAGATTTCTCCTCCATGATGATCCTTCCCTTACTACCTAACAGCCTCTTTTACCTCACTCATTTTTATTGGATATAGCTGGTACTCATCAGGGGTGAGGCTGTATTGGTTAATTAACACAGCTGTTACTTATCAGGGATGAGATCACCTGTATTCCCTTCTCCTACAGGGTCTCAACATGTTCAAAGAATGTAAAGGATCACTGGATTTTAAAAGAGAAATTTTCAGTCTATTCAGAGATATGCTTGGAGGAGTCCAGGAGAGCTGATTGATATCTAAAGATCAACTCCTGAAAACTCAGAATAGTGCATTCCAAGAAGTAGGAAATAAAGCAAAGGCAGCAGGGGGGCGGCATGGACAAGGAGTTCTAACTGAACTCAGACGTTGAAAGGGAATGTACAAGAGGAGCAAGCAGCAGCACATGATCCAGGAACAATATAAAGCTGTAGTCTGATTTGCAGTGATGGGTTAGGAAATCAAAGGTTCACCTGGGACTGAATATGACAAGGGATGTGAAGGGATACAAGGAAGGATTGTACAACTATATAAACAGTAAAAGGGAAGCTAATGTGAATGAGGATCCAATGCTGAATGTGGCCAGGGTCCTTGTGACAAAGGATGTGGAAAAGCTGAGCACAAGCCCAGGAGGAAAGTCTGGCGTAAGGTGGAGGGGAGCAAAGCAGGAAGAATATAATCAATCTATGTATACATAAGTCCAAACCAACCACTGATGTGTTGCACCCAAAAGTGCTGAAGTCCAAAGAGCATGTGAAGGGATAAGGGCTTTGTTTTGAGATTAAAAAGAATAATTGAAATATTAATCACACTAAGTTATTCTTCCAGTATTTAAATGTTGTCTTGGAGTTTTTGAACTCCTGAGGTTCAAATGAATGACAAACTAAAGTCAACATTTAACAAGCTAGAACACAAAAACAACTCCACAGACATTTGTTCTTACTTCATGGAAATGGGGAAATTAATCTATTATAATGATCAAATCAGCTTGACTGGGAGAGGCAGGTAAAAAGACTTTCTCAGTGCTGATATCCATAGAAAAGTGTAATATTCTCAGCTTGAAGACCTGAGCCCAGTTATTGCAAATCAACAAAGCTCTCACTTTTCTGTTACATTGACATCAGTTATATCGATATCAGTATTGACTATATTTAGATTGTCATGAAAATAAAAAAACAAAACAACAAAAAAATTCAGTTCCACTGATTGAAGCTCAACAAATAACGGCATTTTAGCACAAATTATTTTGAGGTGAATACTAAAGCTTTTAGCTACTTTACCTCTAAAACAAAGGTCTTTGGTCTGTGTTTAAGATATATTTAAATGAAAGAAGACTTTATTCTGCATTGATTGAAGATCGCAGAGTGATTTTTCATTGTTAAAGCCAGGAAAGATTATGACTTTTTGTTTGCCTGGGTTATTTAAATAATTTTTTTAAAAAATTAGAATATTTGAGAATTTAGTAGATTCCAGACAGCTATAATAAATAGATTGTATATCTATAATCTTTTAAAAACTGAATTAAAGTTAAATAACTTTTCTTCTGTGATTTTCTTGTTCTGTATTGTTACACATTCAGTTAGAGCTACCTGATGACACTTAAAATCCTTGAGTTATGTGAAATGGAAAGTCAAGTCTAAAACAAATCTAAGTCATGCCTTTTGCATTTCTTCATGTTTTCTAGTCAGCATAACAAATGCAGAAAACTGGACTCATCAGTATTCCTGTCTATTAAAGGTCATCATAAAACTCAAGCATTACCTTGCCAAATATAATATTGAATTTAACTGCTTTTTACATGGAAACTTTAAACGTACTTACGTTTTCTCATATCGCTTTTATTAATTTGTCCCTATATCTGCACTTATATATATCTCTGCCCATTTGTGTGATGGTGTGCTCAGCCCCCCAGCCTGACCTTTATTTCAGGTGACTTTACTCAAGTGATATTCTGCAGTGGCAGTAGTAGTGGAGGTGTCTGGTCTGCTCATGACGTGTTGGCTGCAACCAACTCGAAGTGCATTCAGGGGAGAAAGATAAAAACACAATAGCAAAGAGCCAATGTGTACAATGTGCCTCCCCTAAACATGGTGCTGGTCAAGAGACCAGTCAAGCCAAGTTGGGAAGAAACTAAATCTGTAGTTGGTATGCAAATGTGACTATGAAGCAATTATCTTAGTCCATAGATAATGGACAGTCCAGGAACCATTGAGCTCTCCTGCACAGCAGTGGGCTGCAGACCAGGATGTCCCCTTGAGCAGTGGTCCCTCTAAAGATTATTCCTTGAGGCTGACACATTCCTTCCCACAAGAGATTCTCATTAAATTCTCATGCTGAATTTTGAAACGTTAGCTAAGTGATATATAGAATTTATTGTCCATACAGAATCCTTTAGATATAAACAATTGATCAAGCTCTAGAACAAAGTCTGGATCCAAACACACCTAAACTCCCCTCTGCAAAGGACAAACAAGTGTTTAGAACACAAGGTGGCCCTTTCTGAACCCCATGACTCAAAAGGTCTGACAGTTTTGTTTGACCCAGTCCTCTGTGCAGTAAATAATTTAGTGTACCTTGTCGTAGAATCCTGTTAAACCACTGTTTCACTTGCCATCAAACTTTGTTAAATCACTAATTTATATTAATAAATGTGTTACCGCTTCTATCTTACAAGTGAAGTTTATCCCTCCATCAGTAAAAATTTGTCACATAATTTGTGTTTCCAAATAATATGGAGAAATATGTGAATAGATTAACAAACTATCATGACTTATGCGAATTTTGTCCATGCAAACATATTGAAATGTATCCTGAAACTTTCTGGAATGCAGAATTCTAGCCACCATTGACTGCTTCAGCTATTGTTGTCATGATTAAGAATACATGTTTAATTTAAAAACAGTCAATGCTCCCTAATGTCTGGGCAAATGTAGGATACAATGAAAATGTCCCCACTTTTTAATGGCTTGCACAACATATAGCTTAGGTTAACTAGGATCTGCTTTCCAGCTGTTTATGGATGGAAGGTTAAGGGAAAAACAGATTTGAATCTTCTCTTACTCCAGAATTCACAATAGACTGAAACAGCTTTGGAGTATTCAAAAATGTTCTGTTATAAGTAGCAAAGGTGTAAGTGCTGTCACTTTCAGATGAGCAAGAGCACAACAGAAAATTAGTTTCTTTTTCCATATGGAACTTATCCTTCCCACCAGCCACTGTCTCAGGAAATTCAGAGACACATTGAGTCTCATTGTCTCAAATTTCTTCTTAAACTCACTCTGCTTAACATAGGAGGGAAGAAATAAAAACAATGTGTGAATAGAGTAATAAACAGAATTTTTAAGGCATCCTTGGAAACCTTTAGCAAACTCTTCCTTCAGAGAAAGCAATTGTATGTTCTGACCTAGCAATTTCTTTGAATCACATAAAAGATTAAAAGAGGACATACTGTGAAAGAGATTACACTAACTGTGCTGTGCAGCTATCTCTGTTTTCTATTAGACAGCAAGAGCACTTACTTGATTACAGTTTTCTAAAAGCAAGATTCATGTTTACGAGCAAAATATCTAAAAAGGAAAGCAGATTAGGAAATGATTTATCAGTAATAACCAGCATCTGGAGCCAAAGGCTGAGAGGGAAATGCTTGGCCTCTTATTTAGCCACTTCCAATGCCTCTCTAACCAGTAAATCAATTAAGTGCCTTTAAACTAACACAGGCATATCTGCAAAGCAGAACAGAATTTAGCCCAGAGGTATTGCTTTTCAGCCTCTAAGATGATCATCTGAGAGTTTGGCAGAGGGAGGCAGGTCATCAACACAGTGAGACAATCAGATAGTGGACAGAAAAAAGGAAAAAAATAATACTAGTAATAATAAAAAATTTGGTTTAACATGAAAACTGAATGGGTAAGTAAGAGCTAAAAATTTTATTCTAATATTGTTTTCATGGAACGGTGACCTTAGAAAAGAGACCATGAGAAAAATAATTTTAACTGTGTCTGAGTTTGTCTGTGTCTCAGACCATTAAGCTGGAGTGTCTTCACTGTGAACTGAGGTGTGAACTGAGATAATTATACTAATTCTTCTGACTGGGAAAGCTGACGGTAATGGGAGAAAAAGAGCAATTTTTAGAGGGCATAGAAGAAGCCAGGTGACACAAATCTTTTCCACCTAAAAGGATGCCACATTTTATTACTGGAATTTGAACTGTGGAAGAACAGTAAAAATGAGAAAGAGGAACGTTGCATCTTCCCTGCCTTCCACTGCAATTGTACAGCTTGTCCTGTCCTATAAGCATCAGGAGACATTTGAAAACCTCAATAGCTCTTCCTCCACTCTGTATTTATCTCCATCCAATAAAGCAGCTAATCAGTTACATTAGTCTGGCCTGACAACTCTACTTTCTCTGTTTCTGATGCATTGTATTCACTACAATAATGTACATGAGACACAGGACAACAATGCACACCTGCCCAAAAACATCTTGAACCTACTACTTCAGGACTTAACAAGGAAAGGGTTCAAAAGAGACCAGAGGGATGGAGGAATATAATCATAATTCTGTGGTTACTGTTGTGATCATAGACTGTTATTCCATCACTTTGCTATAACTTTAATTTAGCAATAGTGCTGAAATAAATGGTCCTACACATACCCATGTCTGTTCATTTGCTATTAGCATTTGTAAGGCCATTAAAAGAAATGGGGAAGAAGAATTAATTTGGAATACAAATTAAAGTTTTTTCAATGTTTTTGTATTACTTCCTTGATGATATTTTATTGTCAGTTTTCATTCCTTTACTGCTTTCAAAAGTAAATACTATATATAAAGAAACATGTATATGGTGCTTCCATAAAGTGTTACAGCTCTTAACACCTCCAAAAGACCTCAATCCCTCTTGTTGTTGGTGGGAGAGACATGAAAAACCACACCTTTTGTTCCTGCCAGTACTGGGCAAAAGGATAAATGGTGCCTAGACACTCATCAGGAGCTATCAACTCATACACTTTGGCCTTTCACAGTAGCAGCAAGCTAATGTTTCCAGGCAGTGGAGATGATGAGTACTCCCCTCAGACTTAAATCTGCCTCAGAAATATCAGAGCTTTCTTAATGGTCTTATTAACCAGAGAGAAATTTTTCTTTTTTTTTTCTTTTTTTTTTTCTTTTTTATTTTATTAATCTAGGGTTTTCTCTTTTTTAAGAATTAGGAGAAGCCTCTTGTTTGAAGGACGTGAGCACAAGATCTGGAAAGAATGAAGGTTCGAAGATCCTATTTTAGTCTAAAAAAATCAGAATCCAAGTTTTACTAGTTTAATACATCTGAAAAATGTAAATGGATATATTTTAATATCAAATATTTACTGTGAAAAATAGGGTTATTTAATTTATGTTCTATAAATAATTATAAGCTGGAAACTGTAATATATTGTATAAAGGTATGTGTGTATGCTCAACCTGCGTGTTTCACGGACTTCTGTAAAGCACCTCTCCTGATCTTCCTGGTCCAGAAATAGAAGGTGAGAACAGGAGGCACTGATGAGACAATGAACATTGACCAACCTACCCCTGCCTACGTGCAGCAAAGAATGCCTCAAAAGCAAGGATTTACTCTGAACAGTCGCCTAAGTGCAGGAAAGTCATCACACACTTCTACAGCTGTTAGATTACTCAAAGCAAGGACTTTGAGTAATCTAACTCTGGACATCAGCATTTGAATGGACCAAGGGGCTTTTTCAGGGCTTAGTGTAAACACTCTTAATTGCCGGTGCTTAGCAGAAACAATGGGAAGAGTGCTGCCGAGGGGGGAAATAAAGTGTATTTAAGTTGAGCCTCTGGACGGGCGAAGGTGTGTACCCAGCTAGAGACACAGACGGCCAGAGTCTATGTCTATGGGTCACCCTTGACTCTTTTTCCCAGGAGAAACTCTGTCAAGTAAGTGTCGCTGTTTGTGTGGGTTTTTCTTTTTTTTTATTGCTTAAAATTCTGTGATTTGATTCCAAATTTTGTGATTTGAATTTTTAATAAACCAAATTATTGAATTTGGAAATAAATTGCCCTGGCATTTATAACATTTACTTAATGCAATGGTGAGTTGCAAAAGCTGGAGCCTTTACTTCAACAAATCAGCAAATTAGTTTGACAAAAATACCAGTTGATTTTTGGCATAGGCTAAATCACAATGAGAATTTTGTGCTCTGGAGCATGAGTCAAGTAAATGCACATTATGCAGAGGTATGTATAGGGATGAAATGAGGGAAAGACTGAACAGTTCCTTCTCCACTCTACATTCAGAAAGACTTTTGAAAACCTTCTTACAATGAGCAATTTGAATATGTCTTCCTTATGCTGCAGCCCAGAAAAAAGAATGTTTTAATGTGTCTATTGCTGATTTCACCCGTTTGTAATGCATTTGGGGCCAGGGAAGGTGAATGACAGAAACCATGGAGATAGCAGTGATAACTGCTAATCAGCCCTAGACACAGAGATAGCGAAGTGATTGGCCTCAGGCTGCCTGATTAACAAGGCCATTAGCAGCTTGTGCTGATGATCCACTTTGCAATGTGATGGAGAAGACAATTACCCCATAGGAGGTGAGACCAGCACACCATGTGTGGACTTCAGACATAATATCAAAGGCTGAGACCAAGATGAAACCCTTTTGCCCAGAGGCCAGAACAAGGACAAGGGCACATCCAGCATGAGTGTTCTGTGAGCCTGGATCCTGCTGGCAGTCTAACCCAGACCAGAGGGAAAGGGACTATAAATGGTGTATGATGTGTAAGACAGAAACTCTAGACTAGAAGTTGCCCTGTCTCTGAGCCATCCTGCTTAATAAATGAATTCCCAATCCACTGAATGATGTGGTTCTCCACATGACATGGAGATGTGTGATTCTCAATTCTTCATCCCTTACCCAAATCCCAAAAGAAACTATTATTTTCATAAAAATCAAAGGAGACATGGTTATCAAAACAATTTTCCTGAGGTGAAGCACACGCAGGTAAATTATTAACTTGTCTTCTTCCATGGGAGAAAATACATATGTATGTAAGTACCACCTATCTGCAAAATGTGAATGAAATTACCTATGAAGGTAATATGTATTTTTTACTCAGTAATGTGATTTTTCTTTTACAGAGTCTTTGCAAATGTTGCTTTGCAGAAGACATTCCAGTAGCTCTGCATCTGCCCCCTAGAGCAAAAGAGCAGTGGTCATGGGCTAGAACGGCAGAAGAGATCAGTTCAGGCAAGGAGCAGCCAAAGCTATATCGTATTCTCCAAGAATTTATCTCGTATTTCACATGATTCACAACAAATTCACTTGTCCTCAGTCATCCTGTTTAATTAATATCAACCATGTCAGCATATTATCAAACACAGTTTTGTTGAGTTCAGCAGCCCTCCTTGGTTCCTTTCACCTTACACTTATCCACCATCCTCAAGGTTATCAGAGTCCTTCAGCCCTGGCAGCACCCCAGTCACCTGGTCTATTTTCAGCTCCACTCTGGCCTTTTCTTCTAAGGCTTATTGCCCCCACAAAGCAAAGAGCCTAGGAGCACCACTCTAGTCTTGGGATTCCCATCCATATGTCACACATTCATATTGACTGGCAGGGTCTTATGTACATCATTAAGATTAGCATGCATATATATAACAACACTGCACATATATCAGATACCATCTATTTCAGAAAAAGAAGGCAGCACTTGGAGAGAAATATTTTATTCTTGTCTTATATGGTAATCCTTCTCCACTTATTGCAAGTGTAGCAAAGATGTCCATGGTGTTGACACAGCAATTCAAAAACTACATCTTTTGGTTAAGAATTACTTTCACATTACAACGGAAACCATACACATAATTTTGATTTTTTTTATTTTATTATGTTGGGAAAAATCCTGCATTGTTTTATTTTAATGAGGTAGTTCTGACAGTTTTCACCTTAAATAACTGAAAGCGAGGACTAGAACTAGTCTCAGCATAAAGTTATCTGCCAGGGAATTCATCTTCAACACCTGGAATGCCTTTGATAATATCCCAGACCTTGTAAAAACTTTTTCCCTGCTGAAATTAAAGAATAATAAAACTGTAAAGTAGTACAGGGGTTGACTAATCAAAATGCTGTTTGCTTCAGGATTCCTTAAGCTCAAAATGAGTAAGGAAATATTGTTGACTAAACATTACAGACAGAAGTAATTGATCTGGATTTTCCCTTTGCTGGCTTTGAGTCAATAAAGATAACATTTAATTACATGTCACAAATGGAAACAAGAAGAAACTCAACTTTTTGGAATTTTCAAATTCATTACTCTGTGTTAATAATGTTTATTTTACATTGGGGTTTTTGTAGATCCACGTATCCTGTATGTTTACTTTCTCAGTTACACTGATATCTGTGAAATTACATTATGAGAATTACAAAGGAGAACATATTTTCAACAAAGACTCTGGTTGGGAGAACTTGCCACAGTCTTCTGTGTTTTGGAATAGGTAAAACTGCTGTTTCAGAATTGCATGTAACCAAATCATCTGTCAGCTACAGACATGCATTGACCTCACTTACTTGATCAGATGTCAGTTTTACAGTCTACTGTTCTTTCTTTAGCTACCAGCAGTTTGGATTCAGACCTGTTCCCCCCTACCCCATAAAAATCAATAAACTTCTTATTTAAGAGTAAATATAATGCTTGGTTGCAGGCAGCCAAATTGACTATGAAAATCTGAAGCAGTCGAATGCAAGAAAATCTTTGCAATGACATTGTTAAACTGGCACCTATACAAAATTAAAAGATTTGCTTCTGGCCATTTGAGTATACTTGGGGTGTTTGGTATCACTGTTATAAAAAAAATAAGGATAGTAAATAACACCTATTGAATTTTTTGTTCACTTTTGTGGGTTTTTTTATATTTTTACTCTGTGTATAGTTCAAAACCAAATTTCAAATCCAATCTATAGAACAGAAATTCCAGCACTGTCAGAGCAAGAACTGTCTCTTCTTGAACAAAAATCTTAAATTATGACTCACAGCTACCACTGACTTTGCTAGAGACAAAAAAGGATGGATTTCAATATTTCCAGATGCTACATTCACTAATCCCCAGGGTAAAGGATGGACTCTGGGATTTGCAGTGTCTATTGTTACTGTAAAATATGGATTACTTCATGGAATCCCATTGCTCCTGTGTTGGGATATGGAGAAACAGGAACAGGCCCTTAGCCTACAAGCATTGTCTCTAATTTTGTAGTTGAAGGACTGGTATTTTCTCTGATATAACCAGCAAAATTTTAAGACTAAAGTCTTAGGGAGTTTTGACTATAACATTGTGATATTTTTCTATATTGGTCCTTTCCTCTGTCTACAGGCTTTTATAGATATAAATTCATTCTTTGTTACTAAGGAAAAAACCAAAAATCCTCAGTTTCTTTCACTGACTGTTATATAATTCTGGAAAAATATGATACAAGTCCATAGACATTGACAGGAGGTAGGTGAAAAAAGAGGCAAAATGGTCCTGCATAATTTTTATTCAATAAGTTAAACATAATATAAAATATTCCAAACATCACAGTAAAAAACTACAGTACCTTAAAAAATAGGTGTTTATACAACCATGGATATACCAGTGCAGTCCCTGTGGGAAAGGATCAGCAAGAAAAGGAATAAACAATTCTGAAGATGTGTCATAGAGGAAAAAGGATAGAGGATTCACCTAATCTTTCACTGTCCAGAAGTTAAGCATGTAGTCTAAGTTCTTGACTTAACTCCTTTATGTGTTGGAAAGGAAGGAGATAGGCTTCTCTAGAGGAAAATTTATCTTACAATCCTTAAATGTAGGTCTTAAGAATGGATGAATCCCTCTCAGGAGTCATCTCTTTTTGTTTCTTTACTTTGAAGAAAAAGTTGGCATAAATGACAAGCTTGGATTAGGTGTCTAACTTTGAGGACTAAATTGTGTGAATAGCATCTTACCTTTATTCAAGGCATAACTCTTATTCCAAGGGATACATGCATTAACATGGTCTCCTAAAAGCACAGTTTTCAAACCCCTTTATCCTGCTGCAGATAGGCCTCTAGTGGATTTTAAAAGTGTATAAATAACTAAAACTTCAACCTTGCCATTATTTGGGCCCAGAAGCACAAGGACTTTACAGCCTTAACTCATGTATATACACTTACTTCTTCCTAGATTTTACTGAGAATTAAGTTTTTGAATGGGTCTTTTCAGTTTTGCTGCATATTTGAACTATAAAATGGCTGTGGAAAGTTGGCCCTATATGGCTATAGAAAAACTGGATTGCAACATGATATCAAATTTCTTAGAGATTCTCTTAATTATTTCACTTCATGTGTTAAAAGATTGTTTAGGTGAAATAAACTCGCATCAGCTAAACTTAGGTTCACATTTTCACTATGACAGTGCACTGGAGCAGCTTACCCAGAGAAACTGTGGATGCTTCATCCCTGGGAATGTTCAAGACCAGGGTGAACGGGGCTTTAAGCAATCCAGTGTAGTGAAAGCTGTCCCTGCCCATGCAAGAGGAGTTGAAACTAGATGACCTTCAAAATCCCTTCCAACCCAACCCATTATATGATTCTATGAATCTATGATTCTATGAAGCTGCATTTCTTAGTATAAATTAGATATTAAAAATAACTAAAGAAAAATCCTTCTGGAAGGATTTATCAACCCATATGGATTTTTGTGTTACTTGCACTTTGGAATTTGATCTCATTAATTTAGAGCTAAAGTCACTTTTCTGAATTGCAGATTCACAGTATCTCATCAAATTATGGTGCATAATATATAGCTGTGTAACGTGAAGCACAATACCCTTTATGTAATAAGTTGTCATCTTCAAAAATCACAAGTCTTTGAAACCAACTCTCAGAAAAAGCAGGCATACAGAGTTGGTAAATATACTATATTTCTTAGCAAAGAATGTCAAGTTGCTCTCTTATTATCTACACAGAGAATATCCATCCACAAGTAACTGTATTGGAAAAAAATGCATTTGTTTGAATGTATTATTTATTGAATTTATTGTTTGAATTTATCTGATGGACAGATTGCACTCAAAAATAAAACTGCACATTGCAAAAGAATAGAAAGCAGTAAATGAAGAAAAAGTGCATTAATGCATCTCTCTATATATGCATATATATATATGTATGCACAAAAGAAGGCAATTCAGTATCCTCAGTAATTCATTTATAAGGCAGATATGTGGGAAATAAATGATGAAGATTCCTAATACACTACAATACTAAAATTGTACTTTTTAGAAGTTTAGTTTATTATTCAAACACATGTTTATGAGACTCTTTCCAGGGGCTACTCCCCAAATGCTAATTGCTTACATGTCACATTCTTTTCTGAAATCTATTAAAGGAAGCTACCCACCCTTTCAACTTTGAAGACTTAGCACTTTTGGGGAAAAATTTCTTGTTACTTTATTGTTGTTGACATTTTCTTCACAGATTGTTCCACAAACACAACATCAAAGAGACTGCAGAAATGTCCTGCTCAAAGGAAAAGTAAAACTTAATAAATATTTCTTTATTTGAGGAAAACAGTTATTGAGAGAGAAAAAAAGTGCATCCAATTGTTTTGCATTTGGACATTATAATTACACAAATGAAAATGAAAAATGGTAAAACTACTAGATGCACAAGTTGAGGTTCACTCCGTATTACCTAAACATTTAATTTCTGTCTACTGATTTTCTGCATTCTGGAACAGTCAGTGGATATATGTCTCTTAGTATTTACAAAAGGAAATTTTTTTAGATATGGCACTTAAATCAAGAAGAGAAACCTACTCTTTTGATCTTCAAAGGTACTTTTCTCATTTCTTTAATTATAAAGAAATGCACACACTGTAGGCTTAATTCAGTCACTTTAAGATGGGTTACTGATGGCTTGCTCATGTCTTTTGAGATGGGTATCAGTAACAAGGGCATATTACCAGCCCTCCAGCTGCTGGGAACAGTGGGTCCCCTAAAAGTCTTTAGTATCTAATAGCCTCATGGCATTGTCTTACATATTGTAATATTGTAAAGTGTTTCAAATGGTGCTTGACCTATATATCTTTATTTTTGAGAAAGTGAATCAATGTCTTTAGGAATGTTAGGTCATTAAAATTTAAATATGAGTGTAAATTATATGCCTTGATTAAGTCTATTGAAATTGTCCCTCAGTAACTAACTACTAACTGGAATAAAAGTCCTACTGGAAGGGAGCATTAAATGAAAAAATACAGGTGATAGATGTATCTTCTAATTTAAATTAGCAATTTGATGGACATTAGAGAAACTTACATATCATTTCATTTCATCTGATCTTAAGTCTGTCTGATTTTGTACATCAAAATCATCAATTCACACTTTACAGTGCAAACATGTAGTGCCAATCCACAATTTAACAGGCTTGCTTACATTTTATTGCCAATGAAATATAACATTCACTACTCTCTGTAACAAATTCCAGGTCTGAGTTATATTTTGGCATACTGAAAATCCCTTTCTTTCTCTTAGATTTTTCTTCTGGAACATTAATTTAAGTTGAAGATCTTAAGCTATAATAAACTTAGCTCTTTAACAGAAAATCCTATACATTGTTCAACATACCTAAATGTAGTTAAGACAGCAAAAAGGCAAGAGAGCTGTAAAGTGATGCTATAGACTTTATTCCATATAATACAATAGATATTTCACCCCAGGCTCATTCTGATCAAGTTTTTGTCTCAGTAATAACCTCTGTAATAAAGTCAGATTGTATGGATATAATCTAATTAGTCCTCAGTTTTATTTCACAAGTCAAATTTGTTTAAAGTATTGAAAAATGTAGGCATAGATGAACTCTTTGGCTATAAGGAAAGCAAGTAGAAAAGAATATTAAACAAGAGGCTTTGAGAAAAAATCAGTGGGAGCCTGAGTGTACAAAAGTGTCTATTGAGTTTCCAGGGGTACATAGAAACTTCCAAAGATTCTCAAAAGCTGAAGGCTTTGCTTGTATTGCTCTCTTTTTAGGATTATTTATTATTCTGTTTTAAGTATATTCTGTGTTATAAGTTTTAGACACTGATTATTATCTCTGGGTTCCCTGGATTTTAAATGAAGTCAGTACTTGTGTCAGAAACATCGCAATGCCCATTAATATTAGACTGACACTGATAGAGATCAGATTGTTAGTTTTCTGTTAAATTAGCTTTATTCCAAGAGCATCATGTTTACAATATAGCCAGTTGCCAGCCCATGTGCTTCTTCCTTAATGTCCAGGAAACTTGCAAAGGTGTAAATATCATCAAAGATTCAATACAAGAATCAAAACAAGCAGCAATATAGATTTTTTTGTTGTTGTTTCTTGAAAAGAAAGCAAAAGTAATAAATCCCACTCTTTTATTTCTACCCAGTCTGACTTGTATTGAGAGATGTTGAAAATATGTGAGTACTTAATTTGATTATTATGAGTATTTTTTGAGTATTTACTTTTCTGGGCATGGATAAGTGTGTGCTGAGTTTAGGTTGAATAATAATTAGTATATTGATGACAATACACTAATCAGTTAATTTTTTAAAATTGTATTATTTTGTGCTGTTATTTATCCATGACATATCTACAACATTTAGAAATCAGTACCACATTGACATACTTCAAAGAGATGTTTTCATACAGAAAAGTATGTATACAGTTGGCCATCTTATGGAAAGAAAATAATTATGAAAATGTCTGTCTGAAAATCTCTAGACTTGATCCAATATTTCTAATAAAATATAAAACAGGAAAAAAACTTTAAAAGGGATTAATTCTGCTTTATGAGATTATTTCATATTTTTAATGAGTAAAGATCAGATAGGGTTCAGAAATTCAGAGAGGAAATACTTATAGAAAAATCATTTTGTCGGGAGCAAAAGCCCCTGTAGTATGTCTGTAGAGACTTCTTGAGCCTCTGTCCTGTATGAAGGAATTTCTCAACATCACTACATAATGCAATTTTTTGTACCCTAGAAGACTGAACTGATCACCTGATTTACAATCTGCATTTTTCAAGCTAAAGGCTCAAACCAAACTGCCATCCCTTTCTTCAATTGTTTCAGCAGTTACTTATTCTGAATATTCAAAATAATCATTAACTGTGTTCTAATAAAACATAAAAAAGAAAAAGAGAAGTAGAAAATATGTTTGTGTGCTCTTAGCAGAGAAAGCTGAGTGAAGTGCTGTCACTTCCCTGTGATACCATCCTTTAGCAATCATTTGAATTTGTTTTTCAACTTCTTAGCTGTACTCCCCCTTGCTTTCCAATCCAAAAATGCTTGCCTCTGTCTGTGCCACCAGGCTCTCCTCAGTACACTGCTGAACTTGGATGTCATCCAGTGAAGAGCTGCAGAGTTTGCTCATGCCCCACCAGGGGGGAATCAAGATCTGGTGCATATGCAATGTGTCATCCAGTTTTCTCAGAACTTGTAAAAGATCCAGCTGTGCTATTAATTTGATCAGGACTCAGGCCTTCCACAGCACATCAGTTTTACTTGATTTACATTCTAGAGCCTACATTAGATTTCTAGGAATCAATGTGAGATAGAATTTGTAAGAATCAATTCTTACCAAAGTCCTCATACTGAAAGAAAAAAGTAAGGGTCAAAAAAAAAGTAATTTTGTAGACATGTTTTCTGCATGTTTGTTTGAAAAAGAATTTTTCTTCCAGTATATCTTGCAAGAAGAAGGATTGGAGAGAAAATATCTTCTTTTTCAACATTTACATTTTAAATTTTTTTTCAAAAAACATAGGAAGAGACAAAAATTGTCTATTTTGTTCCTCAGAAATTATTTTTAATTGCTTCGAATATACAATATCATTCCTTTTGTCCTGTTATTTTAAAGTTATCATTATTATACTGTGATAGTTCTGCCAGTTGTTTCCACCTTTTATTTTTTTCATATCTTGACAAGAAACCTCTCCTTGAAAGCAAAAATTTAAAACAAGAAAATCTGAAAGCACAAAGGCAGCAAATTCAGATCATCATTGTAGAAAATTTTTACTCAAATAGAAAAGTTACTAGGAGTGTTGCAGTAAAGTGAAACAACAAATCATATGCATATACTGAATGAGGATATTTTCAAAAGTAAGAACAGGGTACAAGAATCCAAGCCCTTCAAATGAAGAAAGAGAATTTTGAAAATTAAGCAAACAAAGGAACTTTTACTTTTCTTTAAAATGGTTTCAGGAGGTTCAATTTTTTCTAAAAAGGATAATTGAAGAATTGAGAAATACCAAAGTAAGATATTTCTTTTGAGTATTTGTTAGGGAAAACTTCCTTTCTGACCATTCAGGAGTCACTCTGGCAGTCACAATCCCACCACCTGAGCTTTAACTCCTGGGACTGAAGCTCTGGATTGCTCCTGTGAACCGAGGGGACCCACTTGACTACCTACCTCACCACATTAATGCAGTCAGAGCAGGTTTTCCTGGGTTTGCCACAGCAGAGTCTCAGGCCTTTGGTTCCTTTAAGTAATTTTATCATGGTGCAGCAACAGAATAACATCTCAAGCTGGTGTTTCTGAGGAGGGACCCCTAACAAAGGAAACACTGAGCTTTTACACCCTCGCAGTCTACGCCCCTGAGAGTCTGTGGCAATTGGCTCCGGTGTGTCTGAGTGTCCTGCCAGCAGGTGCCTCAAATTCTCATGCTATTTGCAGTGCAAAGATCAGTGCCAGTTCAGAGCCTCCTGCCTCTGGCTCACACCACCCAGAGCTCAACCTGCAATGGGCACTGTAGCATCACACTGAGCTAGCTGCACTAAGTGCATTCTTTGGCATATTTTGTTGATAAATTGGAATTAATAATCAAATGAAACCACTGAAAATCAGAGGGTTGGGTTTATGTTTAGGTACACATGGGTTTGCTAGCACCCCTTAAGGAATACTGCAGAAAATCGGTGTTGAGAATTTTTATTAAATTATTTAAACATAACACCTTGTGATACAGAATCACAAAATCACAGAATGAGCAAAGTGGAAAGGGATCACAGTGGATCATGTGGTCCAACCTTCCTGCTCAGGCAGGGTCATTCTAGAGCACATGGCAAAGGATTGTGTCCAGATGGTTCTTGAATATCTCTGGTGAGGGAGACTCCAGAACTTTCCTGGGCTATCTATTCCAGTGGAGGGACACCTGGACAATAAAGAATTTCTTTCTCATGTTCAGGTAGAACTTCCTGTGCATCAGTTTCTGCCCATTGCCTCTTGTGCTGTTGCTTGGCACCACTGAGCAGAGCCTGGCTCCCTCCTCCTGCCACCCTCCCTTCAGACACTGACAGACATTGATGAGATCCCCTCTCAGTTATCTCTTCCCAAAGCTGAACAGGCCCAGCTCCCTCAGCCTGTCCTCATAACAGAGATGCTCCAGGCCCTTCATCATCTCTGTCACCCTTCCCTGGACCTGCTCCAGGAGCTCCAGGTCTCTCTTGTCCTGAGGAGCCCAGAACTGGACACAGCACTCCAGATGAGCCTCACTAGGGCTGAGCAGAGGGGCAGGGTCACCTCCCTCAATCTGCTGTCAGGGCACAGCGTCTCCCTAATGCCCCCAGGGTACCACTGGCTCTCTTGCCCACAAGGTCACTGCGGGCTCAAGGACATCTTCTTGTCCACCAGGAGCCCCAGTCCTGCTCTGCAGAGCTGCTCTCCAGCAGGTCAGAGCCCAGCCTGTGCCAGTGCCTGGGGTTACTCCTCCCCTGGGGCAGGATCCTTTGCACTTGCTTTTGTTGAACTCCAGAGTTCTTCTCTTTCCATCTCTTTGATATCAAAATTCAACTATATTAAAACTTACAAACAGTGACAGAATAATTGACTCTCTAAAGCTGCTAACATACGTTTTAAATATAAGAAATAGAGTTAGTCATGCATATATATACAATATTTCTCTCTATAATATAGATATGAGAAACTAAATACAATTTTTGTAAACATGTGAAAAGCAGCTGGAAGAAACAACAAATTAAAAGTGGAAGAATATTAAAAATATTGATAAGGATCTTGACAACTGAGCACTTCTGCAGCTTGATAGCAAATTTACTACAGTTTTATAGGGCAAAAAGTCTGAAAAAAGTCTCAAATATTTTTATTTATTTTATTTTTATATTAAAACAATGTGTTCCTTAAAAAATAAAATTATTTAAAAAGGATTTGTGAAAATGGGTAGATGAAATAATTATGTAAGTTTCTGAAATTTTGAAACTTTAGTAGTCATTAGAATCCTACCTTTAATTTTCTTTTGCACTGGCTACATTTGTGGCTTTATTTTGGTTCAATATGGGGCTTTCTCACTGTCATCCACCAGCACCAAAATTGGATGTTTTAGTTATCATTTGACTACCCAGACATTCTGACTGAATCAGTAAAGTAGTTTTTCTGGAAATTATGAAAAAAAAATTCATACTTGTTTCATAGAAATAAAGATGAGGTAACCACTTTTTATCTACTGATGCATTTTTGAGGAGCCTCTTAAAGAAAATAGGAGGCCAGATACAATCTTTACTTTATCCAACTGGATCTGAACCCAAATTTCCCGGGGAACAGAACTGATCCTATTTCTGTTTCTCCAGCTGTTGATTTTTCCCTTGGGGCATAATTAGGGTTTCCATATGCCCCGTTCCTACTTCATGCCATATGTGTTTCCTTTATAGCTGTACTTGATATCTCGGCGTTCCGATATTTAAAGAACCTTGAGTTCATTCGACAAAGTATCAAACAGGAGTAATATGATTAAAGGGGAACTTTAGTTTAAATTTTTCCAACTTCTAACAGGAATCTAAATACTCAGTTCTCATTAAAGTTGTTGATAACTGTCTATGCAAATGATTAGAACCTAAAATTAAATTATCTAAGGTGAGAATCTTCCTTTTCCTTCCCTCATTCCCATCTCTGTCACTGAACTGCAAGTTCTACTATTTGTTCTATTCCCAAATAAAGAACTGTGAGTAGAAGAGATTTTTGAGGCCAAGTACTTTGCAACAGAAAGTTGCAAAGTCATCAAAAATACATTGTAGTGTTAAATAATAGTCTTTTTAACTAGAAAAATACTGAATATATCTATCCATAAATCAAAGCTCTCAGTATTCATTCATGCTCAGGTAGTGATGGGCAAAATCTTGAAGAATATCCACTTAGTACCAATAAGCATCAGGACCATTGTGTTTCACAAAATATATTTCTTAGAATAAGTTTTGAAAACAAAGCATAAGGGCCATTTATTGTAATACAAGAAGAATATTTCTGAAAATAAGCTTAGTAAAGTTGCTGATAACAAAACTTCTTACTTACATTTTGATTCTATACTTCATGTTGAATTGACTATGTGGCATTATTTACTTTATTTAACACAGTTTCAGTGGAAGTATGCAAATACTATCTGTGAATGCATTCCCAGATACTTGCCAACTTGCAGGTATTCAGAAATCATATGTATTGTAGGAAGTGCAAACCACCATCTCAGGATAATAAAGGAAATTTGTCTCCTTTCTTCTGTTGTTTCATTTGGATGAAAAATACATCATGTTGGAGGCCATTCTGTGGTCTGAATTCAAGTACTATCCTTGACTCCTTATACAGTAAGAAGACAGCAAACTCAAGTACTTAAACCTCCTGTTAGTTGATGACATGGACACAAGCATGAAGACATACAAATAGCCTACAGTTCTTTTGCTCTTGTTATGACTCTGTGAATCTCCTAGTTTTTAAAAAGAAAGATACTGGATTTGTTAATATTACTCCAATAAAAGACTTATACTACCTTTAGAGTATCAAAATAAAATTACAAAAAGCCATGTGAATAACTAAAATTTTTCATAATAGGTGATCCATTTATAACCCCCTTCCATAGCTTCATACTGCTAAACAGTGTCTTTTTAAAAAAGTAAATAGTACTTTTACCACTTCATGCAATTATTGGTGTAATAGATTTTATACAGAAGGTGCTGAGATACTACATGAACACATAGAGCCTCAGAGTATTTAGCAGTTATGACCTGTCCCAAAGGATAATGCCATGTTTTGAAATATGAGAAAAGCCAGTGCAAAATTTTCACATCTCCTGAGAATTTAGGATTCTGTTCCCTCAGTGATACACAACATATTACAGTTTAAATGAGTTACAGCAGTGATTCACTGCACATTAACATAACTTAAGTTCCCTGAGGTTCTTTCTCCATATTTTGCAGAGTTCTGCAAAATGTGAGCCTCCATTAAACAAAGAAAGGTCTCTATCTCTTCTGCTTCTAAAAAATGGCTTTAATTCTGCAAATAAGTGTACTTATATATTGTTTAGTCTATTCCCAAATTGGTAGGAATAACAATTCCAACAACAGGGAAGACTTTACTTATTCGTCTTAAAGAAACAAGGAGGAGAATAGGACATGAGCTTGTAATGTTTTGTTCACTGAAAAACAGATCACCTGCAAATTATGATTTGACTGAAGAATTAACTTATGCAATTGATGTAGTTCTCTACACAAGTTCATGGGCTAAGGGGTGTCTTTTGTTACATTTTGTTGGGAAGCAGGAAAGGGCTGTTGTAAGCTATTGCTGCTTGAAGGATGAACAGAGAGAATGATTTTATTCCATTCAAGTCTCTGATCAAAATATAAGTAGAACTTCTACTGCTATAATGTGCTTTTGAGGCTGATGTGTAATGGTGTTTTCTTCACTGATACTTTAGATAATTCATCTGACATGTATTTCTGGGTCATGTAGTGTACCTGTAGCTGCTCCTGATGGTCTTAGGAAGACCTTAAACTCAAGGTCCGATGACCAAAACAGCATCTAAAATGGAGTACTGTGTGATTATTCCAACTTGTGGAGAGATACTAGGGAGTCTCCAGCTGCTTTGGGGCATGTTAAAGTCACTGGTGCTCACAGCCTGAATTTGCAAGAATTTATGCATTTCATTTAAAAGAGAACATTCTGATTTCAGCTGGAGTTAATAGACTAGTAAAAAAAAAAAAAAAGACACCTACACAATCTCTGGGTTAAAACAAGCTAAATAAATAAATAAATAACGCAAAATAGCAAAGCCCAAAACAAAGAACATGGCTATCAGCATTCTCACAGTCAGCTCCCTCCCCACTAGGAGCTGTGCACAGAAAATGTGCAGTGAAGAGTGAGAGTAGCACAATAAAAACAATAAAAACAATAAAAAAGACTCCACATAACTGAAATCAGTGTTTTGATTTATTTCATGTGCATCTTGTCAGCAGTGAGACAAGGTAAATGTTGTAGCATAGTGTGGCAGTGTGTTTTTCTTTATGAATTCTTGAATGGTTGGCACCTATTCTCCCCCCAAACGGATGGTTTCACTCAAAGTTATCTCCTCCCTCACCTGGTTATCAGTCACCCCCCAAACCCTGCCCCTCATTCCAGAATGTCCCGTTCCAATCCTGCCCTGAACCAACCCCCTGCCCATTACCCCACCTATTTGGCTGTCAATCTATGCGCATCCCTTCCCCCAGTTCTGGAAGGTTCTGTGCTGTTCGATGCCCTGTTGGGTGGTTCAAGCTGTGCCCCCCCCTGTGCTCTCCCATTGGCCCCTGTGTTGTCAGTCCCTCCTAGAGCTCCTCCCCAGCTTGTTTCTGGTCGGTTGATGCACTGTACCCGCCCCTTGTTCCACCCCAGCTTAAAAGATGGGTGCATAGCTGGGTAGTGGTCTTCTGTCCTTGACTCTCCTGGGAATAAATGTCCTTGGAACCACACAGAAGATCCCTGTCTTTTCCATAGCTCCGATCTTCAGTGCAGAACATCCAAGATGCCTTTCAGGGCAGCCTTGCTCTACCACCACCCGGACCTGTAGTGGTCAGGGACCAGCCACGCTCAGCACAGTCCAGGAAGGGGCTAGTCGGAGTTTTCCCAGGCACCCTGTCAGCATTGCTAAAGTTCCTTGGTATGAAGAAAGACTCCAAGTATTTGAAGACAGGAAGATTGGAAACGTATTTAATTTTAGATAGAGCAAAGCTGAAACATTTAGTGGTTATGCTAGGGTAAAAATTAAATTCACACCTCAATGTATGGATTCCTTTCGTTTCTTCAAAATAGGCCTTGAGATCTACTACTGTAACGATTAGTTATGCTGCTTTTCATAGCTATTTCCAGTACATAAATGCGTGCCTGACAATGTCTTAAGAGCTATGAAAAGGTAAAATATATAGAGATATATAGGTGTAGACACAGAAATTTTGTTCCCCCAGCTGCATCTAAAAAGAAGCTTTAAACCAACACTGAAATTTGCATTTTATTTTAAGAACATATAGTTTGATGAAGGCTGACTGTTAGCATCAATGCCATGGAATAGTGTTGATGCAAGTGCTTGTATTTTTGCTTTTCTTCAGGAAAGGAATACAGGCTTATTTAAAAACTGGAAAGAATTAAATTGAAGATTTGAATTTATTTATAAAGTATATATTTTCTACATTAAATTACTGGATTGTTTTAATTTTTTCCCTTTGTTTAAATTTTATATGCTTTGCAGACATGGCAGGAATGAATGATTTTGATCAGGCTAATAGTCTCAGAGTTAAAGTATTTAGCCCGAGTTGAGTTGAGTAGATCACACAATGTTGGTAAGAAAAAATAGGTGGGACTGCATTTGGGTGGAATACAACCGCCTTATACTTATAGTAGATACAAATTCTTAATGGTGGAAGTTCATATCTCTGAAAGTGCTAAGGTTTTGTATCATTTTGTCCTTGTCCAAAAATGAGAGACCCATACCCTGAGAGTATGCTACACTCAAATTATGTTTTACTGGAAATCAATACTGTTTAAAGCAGAGTGGGTTTGGCCATCAGTAGGTAATAAAAAAAAGTGTTACATATTCAAAAATGTTCTATTCAAAATAAAGAAAATTTTATCTTATAAAACTAAGATACTATGACATATTTTCTATTTTTCAAACATAATTTTTGAGTACAAAGTCGTTCTTGTCAAGACTAAAAAAGTACATTAATTGAGTATTTTGGATATGAAGCAGAATATCTGAAATCAAATCAAGGACTGCTTAATGGTGAGACAGAACTCATGGGAAGAAATAAACCAAGTTATTGAAATGTTACAAGCTACAGAGGTGACTTGGATAAAGCTGAACAAGAATTAGGAAGAAATGGTAGAATACATTGAGGTGGGAGCAAAATTTGCAAGATATTTAGCAATCCACTGCATTTCAGTGTGTGAATTCAGTAAGAGCAATTTGGTTCTTTATCATATCCTTTTTTATGCAACTCGGATGAGAGCAGTATTTTGGGAAGAGATTGCAATGCTTGAAGTGAAACATAGTAAATAATAATACATTAGGGAAAATAGTACAGAGGGTCACAGAATGCAGACCATATTCAGCAAATATTACCTACTTCAGTAGCTGTGTCTAAAGAGAATGCTCATTGGTAAGCTTGATTTATCACCTTAAGTTTATTTTATTTTCAAAATCTTGGGAATCACACAGGCAGTTTGAGCTTCATACCTAGGTAAACGTATATTGCCTGTTCATACTTGAGTGTGTAAGAAGTCAAGTATTTGTTGGTGGTTTTATTCATAAACACCTCTCATCTCTGCTTTTAAACCCTTATTACCCAGGAACACAATATCTTTTACCAACATGCTACTTTAGCCCTGTCTTCAATGCTGTCATACACCCTGGTATGATCAACATCTAGCATTTCTTCCACTTGTTGACTGCAAACATGCAATACCAAAACAATTCAAGCAAAATGCAGATGGGCAAGGAAGGCTGCAGGGCCCTGAGACTGACCAGGCACAATTCGGTTAGGAAACTGTGCTTTTGATGAGAAAAAATACCTTGAAAAACACTGGCACACTGTATACATGTTGTTGTTTCCAAAGGCAGGTTGGAGGTTAAAAATTACTTAACAAAACATGAGGATGACGGTTACTTTTTAAATGAAGGTTTAAAGAAAGTATTCTGATCAACCTTGCTGTATCTAATCAAATATTTCTTTCTCATCCTTAATCATGCTTAGTCTACTTACAAATAAGTCAACTCTGCATCTGATATACAGATGTTCAATGCACTCTGCTCACATTGTAAATTTTGTGTGATTATTCTTGTGTAGGCAGTTTTAGTTGGAATAATGAACTCTGAAGATGGTCTTGTTTGAAAGACTTGGATACTGTTCTTTTAGTTTTTCTTAATGTATATGTATGGTTTGTGTATAAAGAAAAATTTTTTTTGAAGGACGAGGGTAAGAACATAGAAAATAAAAAAAGTATTACAAACTTCACAGAGACTGCATGAGAACTGACTATGGTGAAGGTGAAATCACTGATTTTGCATAAGATCAGCACATTGCTCCAGCAAAACTCACTACTGTGCAAGCAGCCCTATCAGGAAGGGCACATGAAAGGTTGGTAGAAATTCTGTACAGAATTTAGATTAGCTACTTTAGTGTACTAATATAAGTTTTAATATCTTCCTTAATAATAAAATTCATTTATATCCCAGACGTCAGGTTATTGGTCTCTTGGCCCCTTCGAGGAAGTAATTGAGCACCTGTATGGGGACAATGTGAATTGAGGAGTTCTGATTAGTTTTCTCTAGTTATAAATTATTTATCACCTCATTCCATTTTCCTCTTACACCTATTGGGACGTTTTCACAGTCTTGTTGCATAATAAGAAAGTGAACATCAGGATTCTATTTGCTATGGTTCACCCTCATGAGCCATTTAGCATTTTGTAATTCCACAGAAAAAAGCTATCAGATCAGCGGAAATGAAGTGAGAGTTTTATAGATGTTTTCAGTTATATGATTTCTTTTTTAAAAAGGTAATGACTGACATATTTAAAAATGAGTGAATTGGCTAGCAAATCTTAACCTGTGATGATACACAGGACGTATACTGCTAAAAGGGCAAATATCTACTTCCTACTTCCAAAATACATACTTCATAAAATACATACAAAATGCTTATATTTATTCATGTTGAAAGTGAACACCACATTTTAACATAGCTTAATACATTTAAAGTGCACTTCTGCATTTTCCATTTTGGAAAATGGCTTTCTTTGGAAAGAGCAGAGTGTTATAAAACAGTAATTTTTAAACTCCTGTGATTTTTCACATCCACTTCCTTCTGTACACCTTTTATTTTAAAGGAATAGACCACAGTTTCTTTCCTACCATCTGCATGTGATACGAAATGGTGATGTAAAATTTGTGGGTAAGCATTTCAATTTGGACTAGGAACTGTAGATTAGTGCCTTCTCAGACCTCTTATTTATCACATAAAATCCAATACTGTAAAATATGGTGTCATGTATTTGTGTTTGCATATGAGAGCTCATACAAAAACCAAAACATCTATAATCAAGAACTTGTTAGTTGGAAAGGACTCAGTGGCTGTAACATTTGTTTGTAGCATGGCTATGACCTGCCACACTGCTATAATTAAAGGCCAATACAGCAACATGTAGTTTACTAAAAGACTGACTAAAATTGTGAAGAGATCATAAACTGAATGCTGTGTATGCTTCCAAGAGTTCATGTTGGGTGCAGAAGGGTGTAATTAGATATGACCAGAGGAAAGAAGTGGTAAAGAAATATCGTCAAATTTGAGATATCACCTGCTTCTGAGAAGAGGCTAATCTGGCCATTCAAGCTCCAGGTCCTGCAGCAGCTTTCCAAGGTCGGAAAGACACCAAATTCCCTGTAAGTACAAGTTACAAGGTGAGGGATGAATGCTAAAGGTAGCAGACAACTTGATCCAGGAGCCCTCTTAGTTCAATCTTTCTATGTTCCTTTAGGACTATTCCTATGAATTGCCATTGTTCCATGCTGGGAATACTGGATATGCCTAAATTTCTCACATGATTCTTGTGTGCTGGGCTCAGCTCCTCCTTGTGTTACCTGGAGAAGGTGACTGGTTTCCCCCAAAGCATAGACTTGTTTGAGACATAAGAAAGGCAGATTAACTTCATCTTGTATCACATGAGTTTCAGTCTAGTACTATTTAGAAAAAAGAACCCTGTAATTCTGCAAGCTGTGAAGTAAGTTGGAAAACTCACAAGACCTTAATAATTAGGCCAGGCTATGGCACAGTCTCACATAGTTATTATTGCTCTATTTTAAGGGTGGCAGGAATATATTCCTCACAGATTGAAGTTCCATCTTAAAAGAATGTATGGATGACAGTATGGATGACAAATCTCTCACCTCCTGAAGAGACAATGCCTCCCTGAGGCCCCACCACCCACTTTATAACAGTATTTGTAGGAGGCAGTATAGCACATGTTGACATCCATTTGGCTTATTATAACTAATTTGAATAATTTGATACTTTGAACAAAACTTTCCTCTTCTGTATTGTCAATAATACGAGATATATGCAGAGAAAAATAATAAATTTCTTGTTAAGAAGTTACCAAATCCAGTTTTAATGACAAAGACTTGGTGGAAAGCACTGATGATGTGTGATGTAGTCAGTAACTGATCACCAGAAAAAAAGAAAACAAATTGAATAATTCTACACCTAATTTAATTTGTCAGAACATATTAATCATAAAGGGCAATGCTGCCCTCAGACTAATAAATTAATTTTCAACTGGTATAATAGAGATCGTGATCAAATATCTGAAGGCAAAATTAAAGCCCCAACTTGGATATTTCCTGAACCTAGATAGCTGTTTGACTGTCCTGTTCTTCCCATTATTCTATGGGAAAATAATTATTTTTGGTGGATTGCATAAGGAACCATCTCACTTGTTTTGCAGAAAGAACAGACACACAGTTTGCAACATCAAAAGGCAGCTCTTCAGAGGGAAAATGGCAGATCAAATCTTCCCTTAATGCACTGCAACACAGCCAGTTAGATAAAACCTGACACAATATTTTTCAGTACTTCTGTTTCTCATTACATCAAATTCAGGTTTATGATATAATAAAATTCCAGGCAGGAACTGTAAATTTTGAAAGAAAAGGAGATTTAGGTGATTTCTAAAGAACAAGTTTGAAAATGCTTAGTTTGAAGAAATTACTGAATACTATTACTGTGTCCAGAAAAGATCAATGTGCATCCACTTTATAGATTGGGTTCACAAAATCCATCTGGAAGGAAGAATGTTTAATAGTAGAGCTATTTAATTAAGAAATATTATATTCACTGTGAGATGAAGATATTGAAGACTAATTAAATAAAGGTATTATCTATATATTTATATTAATGATTTACTCAAAGTATTTAGATAATGCTAGTCCTTGTTCTGACACTAAAAATGATCTTAGCATTCACATAGAATCAAAAGATAGTTGAGAAATGCTGTTGAAAGATATATTCCACAAGCTTTTTTCTGGCGGGGATTTTGTGCATGTTGTTTGTTGTAGGGGGTTCCCCCCCTCCCCCCCCTTTTTTTTTTTTAATGCAACTGAAATTTAGATTATGAGGCAATTTTGAAAATAAAATGGATTATTTAAATTGTTTAAATTGATTGATTCCTAAACAATATAATTAGATTCAATATTCTACTCAGATTTTTTTTTTTTTTTTTGGTCACACATGGTAACTGAGCACATTAGACTAGAAAAACCACCTCATTTTTTGTGTGTTTTATTTTTAAACTAACCAGCCAAGAAAGAAAATGCATCTGCTTTCCATTCTTATCCAACTTAGCTTCCAATACTGGACTAGTTTCCTGCTGCAACTGGAGACCATAATAAACTGTCTGGAGCACCTTGTGAAAAAAGTGGTTTTGTTCTTAGGAAAACACAAAACCTCTCATTAAAAAGAAGCACACATAATAATTTCTGTTCTAGAATGAAATGCATTGTCATGAATTGTGTTCACAAGCATGAACTGAGCCATAACTATGTCTCACATGGTATGGCACTGAGGTATATGATTGCCCATTAGATAACCTTCCAGTCCTGTGCAGATGAGGTGCCTCTTATATCTACAATCAGATCAGGATCAATTATCATCGCGTTGTGTTCTTTCCATTCAAAGGAAACAAAGGTGAACAACAATACTTTTCCAGTTATTGTCAACATTTTAATTACTTATTTCCCAATTTTAAAGAAAAACTTTTTGCTATTTTCTGCATTTTGGATTTGTTTCTTTGGGTTTTTTTC
The DNA here is from genome assembly GCF_021018805.1 of Prinia subflava. NCBI lineage: Eukaryota > Metazoa > Chordata > Aves > Passeriformes > Cisticolidae > Prinia > Prinia subflava. Next base: position 18,952,868 of record NC_086253.1, on the reverse strand, counting down.
ACTCTAACACTTCAGTTCAACCATTAAACTGATAAAAGAAAAATTTTAATCAACTCCCTTCAGTCACATCCACTGCATCCTGAAATTAGAGCGGAAGTGAGTCATCAAATGGTGAGGACAATATTGGCAGAGAGCTGATTCATCAGTACGTTAATTTTGTCTGTTAATTCATTCCGTAATATACTAGGGGGACTCAATGATCTCAGACGTCTTTTCCAACATAAATGAAACTGTGATTCTCTGATTCTGTGATACGAATGTGCTACTACTTTTTAAAACTGTATGTCCATAAAGTATGTTAGATTCATGGTGCACATGCAATTCCAACTCCAGGTAAAGTCAAGAATCTAGTTCTAAAACTCTAATTTTTTATGTGGGTTTTGTTTTGTTTATTTTTACTTATTTTCACTCTATTCTTCTAGTCTTCCATACTTCAGATAAAAAGCATAGGCTAAATTAAATTTCTTTCATGGGTGTTCTTTGTGCCAACTATAATTATGTGGACCACCATAAGAAATCTTTTTTTCCAAAGGACTGCCCTGAGAATTAATTCTAGTGTTATGGCTATTACACCAAATAGCAAACACTCTTTGTAGAAGGAGATTTCTTGAATTCAAATTGCTTATTTGTCAGACCGTGCTATGAAAAAGCACGAAAAGAAGTTTTTATAAAAGCATTCCACTCTTCATAAAAAACATATTAAACAACAATTAAAAATCTGATATCTCTCTATGCCCTCAGAGAGCAGATGAATAGGATCACTAGAGAAGTATTAGACGCTTTACTAGTATCATATTTTAATTAACATTGATTAAAACAACACTTTATATAAACCAAAATATTACTACCCTCACAGGATATAGTAAAAAAATAAATTGTTGCATTACAATAGCTATGAATAATAACAATCGTTTATCATAGAATTGGGTAGTGTTAACAAATTCACTTTATCTCCTCACTGGTTATTTCTCCTTACTCTGTTCTTCCTGATCCATTTGTTCTTTCTGTGACTTTTTATCTTAAGTAGGGTAAATTTGGGGATTATGCTACAACTTGACCCAGAAGACTTCAGTATAAATCTGTGTTTGTTCCCTTTTTTAAGTCTGTGCAATGAGTTTATATTGAAGTAGTAGTGAATGAGGAAAAAGCTATGGTTAAGGATGGTTGCCTAAATAATAATTAGATGTGTAATTTTCTTTCTCTCTTTAGATAAAATTATTTTGTTTTCAAAGAAACTATTCATAGCATTTGTTCTATTTAAACTTAGCTGGAGTTAAGAATTAAAGAATGGTAATGAAGAGATGCACATTGAAATATTTCAACTTTTGATTTTGAAATAATGTATCTGTTTGAATTTTTTCCAAAGTTAAATTAACAGTATAATTATTAAAAATAGACAAAAAATATAGACAAAAATGTTTAAGTGCTAATGAAAAAAGAGAGGTTTCAGGTAAAATTTTGTTTGGAAGAGTGATCCAGAAATCCTAAGGGATTCTAAGGAATCTACATTTGTGTTTTAGTTCACATCACGAGCGTAATGTCAAAGCAGCTTTCCTTAGCACCCCAATGTTAAGCAGTGTGCTCTGCCTAGAATTATGTAAGAGGTCTCGTGGCCTTCACACTGATTTCCTTCCAATGACCCTAAACCAGGAGGCAAACACCAGGAGTGTACCTGATGTACCACAAAATCTAATAAGCCTTCGAACCACAGAAATACTGGAAAGCAAGCACACACAAATAGTGTAAATATTGCACAACTAGCACCCTAAAGGTGCATCTTCTAGTGCCACACTTTTTGCAGACGCAAGCTTTGAGCTCTTGTCTTAAGAAGATGAAATAGGAGAGCAAATGCAAGTGATATCTAAACAAAGGTTGGAGAGAAATTCTTCCCAGAGGTTAATGCTTTCTCCATCCCCCAAAAATATTGGGCATTCAAAAAAATGATAAATCCTGAAAAAAAAAAAATAGTGGAAGAAAACCAACACAACACTCACTTTTAGAATAAGTATTCCTCAAAAAGAGCAAATAAAAATGATCCTTGAGAAGATAACCAGTGGAATATGGCCAAATTCCACATACATGGCATATGAATGGTAACATGAATCTGGAATAGCCACACTTTTTTTGACTGAAAACTGCAATCTATTTAAACAAAAAGCAATAGTCACTCAAAGTATGTAGAAAATGCAAATAATGTAGAAATGTGAGCAAATAAAAAACCCAAAGCCCTATGTTCTCTTAGAAAAACAACTGACTACTGGTTTTGTAAGCAGTTACACGGGAAGAAAATACATACCATTAGAGGACTGTGTAATCTGAAGGGCAAAGGCATGCTAAAAGATTATGTATTGAAGCCAAACTTAACTATATTCAGATAAGAAATAAAGCACACAGATTTAACAGTATGTCTAATTAACTACTGGAACAAATAAGTAGAAGCGTGGAAGATTTCCTGTCTCCTTGTATCTATAAAATACAACTTTTAAATGCTCCACTGTGTTGTCCTTTGGGATGATTGATGCCTCTTTCCTGTACTTTGTCAAAACTGTGAACTATTTTGTCTCATTTCAGTATAAATAGATCACGTATGATGTGTGAAACTTGGTGAACAATTTCAGTACATTCTTAGGCAATACTTTTCAATTTTGAGCTTTCCTGTGTATGTCTAGTTTTATCCTCAGCAGGAGTTTTTCTAAAAGTTACTGAAAAAGAAATAATTCGATGCAGCTTTTTGAGAGATACATAACTGTGGAACTAAGGAAAAGGGAGTAGCAGAAACACAGTGTAAGCCTTAAGAATTGTTGGCTTGTGCAGACAAAAAGTCTTGAGCTCTGCATTGATGAAGTGGGAAGATTAAACATATGTTTTACTTGCTACCATATTTATTTGCATATGCTGCCTTCTAGATGATCATATGGTCCTTTTACCTTTTGGCAACATGACATATTCCAAAGGAATACTACAATGTGATCAAAGTTTGTAAAATGTAACTATCCCATATTATGGTTTCTTCATCTGTTTATTGTATAGAACTGCAAAAATGATTCACAAATAGTTAAATACGTTGCAATTAGTTTTCCAGTAATGTCAGTTCATGCTCATATGGATTCTATAGTATGTCAAGTTCCAGATTTACGAAAGAAATGGGATCCTTTGAAACAATACTTTGTTCCAGAATATAGACTAACCAGTGCCTGTTAGTCTAGGCCTGTGCCTTTAGTAAGATAATCACTTTCCAAGCCTTCTGGTTTTACATTAAAGAGATTGGGAAGGGTCAAGTGGGACCCAAGGCAACTGGAAGGAGCCAACTCTTGTGCCATCATCTTCGGCAGGGGAAGGAAGGGAACGAGCCCGGTCTGACATTAGCAGAAGACATGTTCCCTGGTTATCCATGCATTTAAACATAACAGTAGCTCTTTTAATAAATTGCACTATGTTCTCAGCAATGTGTTCAATTCACACAAGACACTTAGTGTTACATTTGCCAAGTAAAATGAACGATTCATATTTTCATGTTTGTTTGATTTGTTTTGTATAAATGAGAAAATTAAAATAGCCTTTCTGAGAAAACCCTCTGTGTCTCTTTTCTATTATTATATCTTCCTATAAAAGGGCAATTGCACTGGATCATAAAACACAATCCCACACAGAACATAAGCAAAAGAAATATTATGGCTCGTTTTTATATAGATTGGTTTGTCAGTAGATCAAAACCATAACATAATGACTGCAGTAGCCCAGATCAAGGATTCATTTAGCCCACCACTCTGTCTGTTAGGTAACTCTTTGATGTTCTCTTCTTCCAGAGGAGACTGTGAAAGGCTAGTGCCATTTAGTACTTGTTCCTTTGCGCTCAGAAAATAACAGAAATCTGTCCTTCTGCTCCCTGCTATCTCTATTGTAACATGAGAGCATGGGTCTTTGTTTAGTGTTGTGGCTTCCCCCCCTCCTTTTATGACAGTTGTCCCATCTTATTAGTTTTATCAATCTTCTATCAGTCTTTCCAAGTTTTTTGTTACCTTTTTTTAGGCTTTGAACAATAGTCACATTTACACAGAGACATAAAGACACTTTATATTTCATTTTCTATTCTCCTCCTAATAAACTCTAAAATTTGGGGCTTTTTTTTTCTTTTGAGACAACCCTCTCATAGTACTATCATAGCACAAAGATTTCACTTCTGAAAAGTCTGTTCAGAGTTCATCAAATTAGGTAAAAGAAAGAATAAGAGTTGCTGCAGTAGAGGGTTTGAGGTGAAATATTCAATCAAACTAAATATAGATTATTCACTAAGATTCCTGCACACAGTCAACGGAGAAAGTCTATTTCAGGGATGATTCAGACCAGAAGCCTGAATAGGCTGCCTTCTTTATCCTAGCACTATGATTGCTTAAGACACAAAGCTGGCTTAATAATCGGGCTGCCTGAGGCTGTCTTATTTTTAAGGAACAATAATTTGCAAAACATGTTTTGTTGAGACAGAATCCTATTGAATGAATGAGCAATGAAGCCTCAGCCATATACTTAATTTCTTTTGACCATTTTGTCTAGGTATTGTTACTAATATGTAGCTGGTTATGAAGGACAGGAGGCTTTCCCGTTTGCACAGCTGCCTGAGGAGTGAGTTCAGGTGGCACGATGCAGCTCTGCAGAGGGCTTTTGAGCCCCCATCACAGCTGGATTGAGCCCACTCTGAGCCACAGTGTCAATTTGTTACTTTCATCATGTAGTGTGGTGTGTCAGTAATGAGGTGTGTCAAGCAATTTACTTCATAGCTGAGGAAAGGGACATACTGAAATCTAATATTTGTTATTCTCAGGTTCTCCTATGATAATGAATTGTCTCAGCTAAAAGAGAAACAAAATGTGAAACAACCCTGGTAATGTTCACTTTTTGGAAGGTTTAAAAGCTATCTAGCCTCTACTGTCAATAAAAATGTGAATCAATCTGCTGAAGTAGCTGGGCATGAGGCTAAAATTTGATGCTGTATCAGATTTGAAAATTCATAAAGCTACCTTATTGCTTATGTATACAGCTAATGACCTCTCTGGTTTCTTGGGGGATATTCTCGTTTTGTTTTATTTTGTTTTTTAGTATTATTCAAATTAATATGCTTAAAAAAAAATCTGAAATAGAACCGATCTTCAATGGAAGATGTTTGTTTAAAAAATAAAAATGACAGTGGACAGCCAGAACTCTATCACTGGAGTGGTACAAAATAATGCAAAATTTCATGTGCTCTGTTTTAGCAACCAGAATATACATTTAAATGCATTAGACCAGAACAGACAATGATAAATGAACCTAACAGTACCTATACATACTAATTTCCAGAAGAACAGCACAACAAATAATAGCCTAAATGACAATAATATTATATAGATTTTGCTTAAGGAAAGAAAATCTTAACTGTGCCTTGAACAACATTTGTTTCAGTTCTATTTAGGTGACCACAATAGCATTATGCCACAAATAGATTGATCTCTGACTGTCAATAAAACAGAACCTGAAATATCTCCTAAATACCCCATAGATTCTATGACAAAATATCACAATTTTGATAATAATTAGAAGTGATAATTTTATTCTTTTCTTTATGATTGCCACAAATTTGGCTTATATGTGCCTTTTTCTTCTGGAAACATTTCTACCAATAGCAAATTTCTCAGATCCCCATGGAAGATAAACAAATGCAGAGACTGCTTTAAAAACAATTTTCTTAAGGTCAGCTACACTTAGAAATGAATGTGCATTCTGTTTCTGATTCTTCTCTCTGTGATAATTCAGAGTAAATTATAATGTATTATGCTGTAAGTCCATAACCTTAGAAAATAAGAGCCCAGTTGGTGCTTGACTTACAAGAACAAAACAAGCTTACAGAGCACAGGTCTGTGTTGTTTGGCAAGTAGTCAATAAAACTGTACCTTATGAATTTCTTTCCTAAAGGTTCTAATCAAAACAATTTATTTCAGGCATGTAAACTGTGTTGTTCAGACTTCAGCTACTGTCAGTGTGCGATATCAGCATCCACAGCAGCTTCAACCACGTTAAACTGAGTCCCAGAGCTCCCCCATCTGTCTCAGCAACAGAGAGATTTCCTGCTAGATCAATGTACTGTGTCAGCTATGGTAAAAGAGATGTGGCTTTTTTCCAGCTTTTACTATCTTTTACAAAAGCTACTTGAATAACTGAAATCTTCCCCATTCCAAGGACTGTATTTCAGTTATACAAAGGAAAATAATTAAAAGCATTATCCCACGCAGGTAAACCATGATGTGGAAGGAATGCAAATAAAAACCCAACTGCACATAATGGAGTTGGACAGAAAATTGTAGGCAAATATTTAGCAAATTAGAAATCCTTAAAGGGAATGTGTGCAGTCACAAGGAATTGTTTTTCACTTGTAATCTATTCCTGGTGTGTCTCTGAACTATGTTTATATAGGGCTGAAACAGAGTATACAAACATGTATAGGTTGGCTACTTTTCTTGAGCTTTACAGTCATTTTATTTTAGAACATTACCTGAATACTTTGTTTTTATGCTGGAGAAAAGGCTCAGATGGCATATATTATAAATTTACTGATCTCTGAAGTTTCATTTTTGTGCATCTTCCTTGATAAAACCAGCAAGCAGATTCCAGTGTCAGCAATCCTTTTTTCTTAAAATAAAAGAAAGTATATATCCTGTTTTTCTGAAGACCCCCTAAGGGAAACATACTCAAAGAAAATGAAGAGTCTCCTATTTTAGATTCTTGTTGTGCAAACACAGTGGGTTTCCACCTGCCCTGTCATGCTGTCAAGCTTCAGAGGATGATATCACTTCTCTAAATGAGTTCAGTTCTGATTTCTCCCAGATTAACAGCAAATATCTTTCAGGTAAGATAACTTTTATTGTCGATTAAAGGGAAAAACAAACAAAGTAAAACATAAAGTACATATGGAGGAACATCTAATACACAGCTTTTGATATCACCCACTGTGCCAGCCTAGCTCCTGACTCATGGCTTTGCTCTTCTAACAGAGCTCACTTCACTCTTAAAGAGTTAGACAAAAATAGAAAATAGACTCATTCCTCTTCCATATTGACTGACCTTTTGTAGCTAATCTCCTGCCAAGTAATAAACAAGAACTTTATTATTGTTGGACACCAATTGTCACAGGAACATGGTAGGTTGTAGAAAAGTTTTTTAAATAGTTAAGCAGTTATGTGGTGGACCTAAAAATAACATTGCTAACCAAATTATTCAATTATTTGATGTTTTATGCTTTTTTAGGGACATAACAATCATGAATTGGTATAAACATGCAAGGGTTTGTGGATGTCAAGGATAGGAATATTTTTTTACAGGAATGTCATTGTAATGAGGCGTGTAAGTACTCATGTCTGGTCTTCTAAGGTAGTCACTAAGATCAGAGGGTGCCTGTGTACTTGCAAATCTTGTTTTCTTCGATTCATTCCATTCTTTCAGAACAGACAAACTGAAGTATGATATTGATCCATTGTTCTTTGGTTCTTGCAGTGCCCAGCTTTCGTCATCATTATCCAGCTGTGCACCCCGTGTCAGAACCAGCAAGGACTGATGCAACCCATGTCACCAGGAACTTACAAGAAGGCAAACATACCTTCCCACTTTATCTCTTCTAACTGTATTTTTATCCTCATTTGAATTTTTTTCTGAACACTGTGTTTTTTAGCAAGGTGAGCAGGAAAGTTGTAGAAATCCAACAGTGTTAATTAAGGAAAGGTATATGTAATTATTTAACACTTTTATTGAAAATGTGCTTTATTAACTTTCCTATGTGAATGAAATCAGATTTTTCAAAAAAAAATATGCAGCTGACTATTGAGGGCATAACCATGTATTTTTGCAATTAGAGGTAGTTTGAAACTGATCAAAAATGCTAGTGCAGTCAACATGGATCAGTTTAACACATTCACATTATCTCGTGAGTAACCCTTAGAAAGGCTACCTTTATTTTATTTCTGACTTATAAACAATTTCAGTACACTTTAAATCTGTGCTAGAGAGTATAGGATCATTATGACTTTACTGAAAAAGCTACCTAAGCTTATATGTTATTTTATACTGTTATTTTTGCATTAATAAATGTAAAAATCTCTGCCTAAAATTGTTTCAGCAAGTCACATCATTATACTTCAGCTTCTTTCCAGACTCTTCCTTCAGAAAGTGCTCTTTGCTTCATATAATGCAAGTGATCATGATATGTTAAGCTCAGGTTTGATGATGAGATGTCCATTATTTCAATTGCATTGAGAAGAAAATAAACAAATAAAAATATTAGTAGTAATGCTTTGCAATAAATGGAGTTGTTCCTCTACATCTCATGTACAACTGAGATGAATATTGTTATGTCACAAAATCGTAGCATCATAGTATAAGTTAGGAACTCTGGAGACCATTTAGTGCAAAACCCTGTTCAAAAGTCCAGCTAGATCATGGCTAGGCAGTCCTGGAGATTACCAGTTTCAGTGATAAGGGAATAAGAAATACCTCAGTCTGTACCAGCGATACAAATTCTAGATCAATGTATGCTTACATAAGCCAAATACCCCAATATTCCATTCTGTTATTTTTTAACAGAAGCAAGAAGATAAAATTTATGATAAAATTTAGAAACATATGTTATTTGGCAAAATCTATGGAAAAATATAAAATAGCTATTTATTGTTGTTTAATTTATTGGAAAAAATGGATTTTAAGCATCTTTCAGATGCTTAAAAAAGGCAAGAATCAAAGTAAGAAAACCCCAGAATATGTTGGAACACTCTAAACTGAGACAGCTAATGGTGAAAAGTACTCACTTGGTGGTGGTGGGAGGGGGGCCAGAGTAAGAGAGATGAGAGTTTTCCTAGACTTTCATGAGATGAATGCTCACTTTACCATACCAAATTGTATTTTTTATGTTAATGCTGGAACTGTTGCAGAAAACAAAACAATCAGATCTGCGATTTGGAAAGGTTATTTCCACCTTTCGCACCTAGTTGAAGCAAGTTTCAAGCACAAAACCAACTGAAATTGAGGATGTAGCACCTATAATAAATGTATCTCAGAAGTTTTATTTTAGACTAGTTCTAGTCAAATCTTATCTATTAGCAATTGCAAGCTCACTGAGTACTCTCCTTGGAAGTGCAGTTGTTTCATTTGAAGGGAATTCATCTTGTGTGCTGTCAAAATGCTCTGCAGTGCAAACAGAGGAGTAGCAAGTGGGAATAAAATTTTGTTTAAAAAACTGTTCCTCTTACATCAAATCTCCTGATATAGGAGGCTCAAAAGAATCAGAATTACACATATGACTTCTTATATGGAGAATTAAGAACCAAAATCTCTTCCAGATCGGGGAGGTCAACCTTAGAAAACTGTTTAAATCTTAACATCTGTATTTCCTCTTCTGTTGGCACCTAAACTTATTTATCTGGTTTGGAGAGCTAGCCAATGCTGTACAGGTCTCAGCAGGGTCCTTATCCCAGTACTCATTCGCCTTCTTGGATCCAAAATCTCAGTGTGATCTGATTCCACCACTGATGTGACTATTAAGAGCAGTATTATGATACCCGTGGCAAAGATATTTGCACTGATTGTGTGATGCAAAATACAGGAATAAGCTTAGGAGTAATACCTTTCTCCCTCTGGGTGAGAATCTGGGAGAGCAGAAAATCATATAGACAAGTTGCTATTATTCTTCTGCAAGGTGAGATAACATTAATAAGAGAGAGATGAAGACTCACTCATGCTCTCAAAAAGAAATGAAAAACGAAACCAGCCCAAAACCTTAATCAAATTCAGTGATTCTTCCTGAAGTTTTAGTGGACATAAAATACTTCTTTCAGGGCAGGAGTAAATAGCTACTTTTCCTGTCTCATGACCGGCCACTTTTGCTACATTTCAGTTATTGAGAGAGGTCAAATAAAGACCATCTTTTGTTCTGTATTTAAACAGTAAGTGAAATTTTGTCTCCTAAAAAAAATATATATATAAACAAAACATCAAGGAAACATAGTTATCTAAAAGATGGATACTGGTACCAGGAAAATACCTGCTTTTCCCAACTGTACTTTTTTCTGACTAGTTTATTGATTCTGTTACCTTTCTCGTTGCTTTGCCTCTATTCTGAGGTATCTGATTCCTTTTATCCCTATTTAGGAGAACTGGGCAGAATTATGGAGGAAATATGATAGAGGCTGGAATATTGATGTTCATCATTATAAATCCTTTTATTAAATCAAATTTACTTTTCATTCTTCAGTATAAAATTTAGTGAGTCTAACAAACACACAATACACAACTCCTTCCTTCAGTCTTTTTCTATTATTCTTATTTCTTTTGATAAAAATACCATAAATCATCTTATTGCCACATTTTTACCCCAGAAATTTCATTGTACTGGAATGTCATACAGCTGAGTCAACATCAAAGTAATGCTCTCTGCCTTGTACTGCAAGTGTTTCACATTGTAAGTCCATTAGTTAATAAAGAAACAGTGTCTAGTAAAATCGAGATTTAGAATTATAAGAGCTTCATTAAATCAGTTCTTATCATTGCAGAAAGTGGCCTTCTAAACCCTGTAGGGTTAAACAACAGATCTCTCCCAAACACTTTGTCCTTCCTGCCTCTGTTGTAACAGCTTAATTCTGTGGGGAAACTTGAGTATTTAATGTGTTGGCTCATACACACAGGAACAAGGCAGGCTTTACTGCCAACTCTGCAGTCTTTCCAAAAGCAGAGAAGCAGATCTCATGATGTGCAAGTATAATAGTCCTTAAACTTTTACATTTCCTCTCTGATGCACTCTATGTACAGATATGCTGAACTGTTCACTGCTATTCATGTTCTTGAACGGGAACTTTTGCAAATTAGTCACAGAAAAAATGGATGATTTTTTCTTACCCTTACACTTTTAATGCAGCTGTGCTTTGCTCAGTCATGTGGAACTCTCTCTCCATCTCTCCCCAACACCCTAACCCATACATATATGGGATATATATACATGCATATATTTTGGACATTTTTGCCATTGTGTATCTGAAAAATCTATGAGGCTGTCTTGTAGGAAACAGTGGGGAAAATCTTTCTCTTATTTTACCATCTTCTTCTCAATAGAGGCTTTGTTATTTTGACAGAAATAGGAGCGTGTACATAATAAATCCGTAGGCAAACAAGAAGAGAAAAATTGTTTTCATTTTTCACAAATAGGTAACAAAGCTGCTTTCCATCCGATTCTTCATTTTGGTTGTACTGTCTTATAAGGGTTACAGGTGCTATACCTATATTGCCACATTGCCCTGTAGTTCCAGAGACAGGACAGCTTACAAAAAAGCTTCATTTTGCATTTCTGCAGTGTGCTGAATCCTGTGAAAAGTTGCCAAGTAGTTTGTCAAATCCATTAGTATTGTATCAGTTTTTATACGTAATAGTAGGAAACAGATTTAGACTCTATGTTATATGTAGAGACACAAATGAAGGCAGAGGGAGAGAAATAAAAATAGTTTTCAAAAATAACATAATCCCATGATATTGGTACATACATAACCTGCTCAGAAAACCACCCAAGGTACAAAATGTTAATTATCAGTAGAAGTACAGTTAAAAAAGTACAACACTTCCCACCTATCCTTGAGACTACAGGTAATTCCTTTGTCATTGAAGGCTTCTTTAATTGCTCGTGTTATTAGCTGACAGAACCTGTTCACCCAAGTAAGGTTAAATTCTTTTATTTAAAGGCAGAAAAGAAAAGGAGGACAGCAAAACAGGGTTGAGATGTAAAATTAGTTGCAATCATGAAAGGATGCTAGCAGTAGGGGCATTAGCCATTTAGAAACTTAAAGCTTTGGAAGTCACTTGGCTGGGAAATTAAAACAAAGAAACAAATAAACAGAGCCTCTTCTTGATCTTTAAAGCAGAGAGAATCTCAGAATTTTCTTGCATCTTGCTACTTGGAATGCAAGAAATGAAAGAGACAGGCTTGTTTCTAATCTGGCAAGAACGAAATGACCAGCAGTAAAATAATGTAAAAAAACCCTGTGTTTTTACAAGTCAAAATGCCTTTTGGAAACTGATCTGGTGTTCTGTTTGTTTGAGGATAAAACAGCTAGTTGGAGTCAGCGAGTTGTTAGACTGAAAAAGCTCATCTCCAGGATTCTTCCTTGACTTCTTTGCTTTACTGAGTGTTCTTGGACAGCTCCAAAGACCACTGTCCTGAACAGAAAAAAAGATTACTTTATTCTCAAGTTGCAATTATCTTCCCCAAACCTCAGATGGCTCTGACACAGCTCATTAACATGTCATGCCTAGCAGTTTCATTCCTTCACCCAGTCCTACCTCTTCTCTCCCCGAGGAGCTTTTCTGCTCAGCTCAGCTATGCACGGTCCTTGCGGGCTCGCTGTGGGTCCTGCACACCACGAGTGCTGTGAGAACACTTTTGGGGTGTCTGTGTGCAGGAAGCTTTGCACATGTGCCTTTTCTTTCTGTGCTAATTGCTCAGATGCAGAAGACCAGAAACTCCATCACAGCAGACTCTGGATTAAGGTTGATTTAGGTCACTGAGTAGCAGTGATGGGATATACACTCTTCAGAAGCCCTCCACAGTTTCCTGATGTGTTGTGTTTAATGAAGAGTAGTAATTAACCTTGTAAATATTAACATGCTATTGTTAATGAGACTATAACTTCAGCTATCACTTTGTGAACAATGATTTAAATCATAAAAGAAATTAAAAATATGATGAAAAATGTAGGCACAATGACCATCACAATATTTATTATGAAATTACCAATCTTCATTAAAAATTAAGTTTTGACCAAATTGACATTGTTGTTGCACTTTTTACACTGAAATTTTACTTCATGGCAAAAGTTGTTTGAATTGTTTTGCATATGCAGGTAATATTCTTAAAGCAGATTTGTCCTTTATTAGCGTTTTTAGCATTGAAGTTTATCTGTTTAGATGTTGACCTTGATTGCTCTGTTCTCTTTTTGGGTTTAGGTCAGTTACTCATCTTAAAAGTAAAATTCCTAAGTTTTTTTTATCTGAACTAACTGAATAGATACCTATCAAAAAAATAGCACAGGAGGGTTTGATTTGGGATTCGACTTTTGCATTTTTTAATTTGTTTTCCCCTAAGATTTGTGTTTTTACTTCCTCTTCAAGTTTTGGTAATGGTAAGTACTACATTTCAAAGTAAGATCTTCCCGATAGAGGAAATCTATAGGGTTTATTTTTCAATATCACATCTATTTACATCTACACATTGACCCCAGTAACTACTCCATCCAAATGTCCATTACTGGTCTGCTCACCTTGGAAGAAAATGTATTCTTTTTTGAATTTTTGTTTGCTCCATTTCAGAAGTAAAATTAGAAGAAAGAAAACCCAGTCTTAATGGGATTTAACAGGAAAGGGAATTAACAAAGAAGTGTGGCTACAGTGGTATTCTGGGCTTTTTTCTAACGTAGACAGGTTCGATGCCTAGCAATGGGCAGTGCAAAGGCCTAACACAGAAGTTCTGATTTTGAAAGTACATAGTACCAAAGAGTATCAGAATTATTTTCTAGGACTGTTTCAGCTGTTCTATTTCACCTGTCGTGTTCACCTTACAGCCTGCTTTCAGCTAAGTTCTTGCACTTTCAGAGACTAAGATTGCCAGTGTTTTCCTTGTTAGTACACGTGGGTCTGCTTATTATTTTGCTTGCTGGGGGTACAATAGGAAATTCAATTTCTGAGTTTAGCTATGCCAAATATATACCTGACACTGATTTACTGGATTTTTTTGTAAACCCAGTTTGACATTGTCTGTGTTCCCAAAGAGAAGAAAAATCACTGACATTTAGAAATTGTTCCCTGTTAGAAGACAATGTTCTTTCTCATCAGAAAAAATAAACAAGACACAGGATGTCAAACAGATCTTTCAAAATGCCACTCAGAATTTTCATTTCAATTTTACTTATTCTTATCTTGAAACTGAATATTAGCCTCACTAAAGTCAGCATTGAACTCCCTTTTTTATAAGGTCTGTCACAAAACAGTGTGTGGGTGGTTTATGCCTCTTAATGTCTTTTCCAAATATCTGTCTCACCAAGTGCTGTTATGTTGTTACAGAGGCTCTCTGAGACTGACCACAGTTGACTAAGAACTTCTGTTCAGAGAAAAGGATTTAAAATCTTCTCTTATAATGTCTTTCTCAAAATACATGACCTGTAGAACGTGCTCAGGAATAAAAGAAATTTTTTTTAAATAAAGGAAAAAGTTATGCATTAACCACAAACCAAAGAAGTCAGATTTACTATCTGTAAACTTTCAATAATAGCACTTCAATAAAAAAGAAAATCCAATATGTTCATTTATATAGCTTTTCAAGGGGATGTTATGAACTTACTTCATTGGAGCCTACAAGGATTGAAAAAAAGAATCTTTGCAAGTAGCTGGTTATTTTGTTTAACTAGCAAAAGCAATAGCTCAAAACTGCAACCAGTCAAGTTCTGTGAGGAAGACATTTCCTTTAAATTAAGGAAGCAATGACATTGCAACCATTTTGCTCAAAGACTGTTTTCTTCTTTGAAGCCCTGCTAAAGAGGCAGTAAGTCCAGGCTTGTCTGATTTTTTTTCAAGATTATCTGCTGATCACTAAAAGCTATTGTCTCTTCCCAGAAGCCCTGCTTCCTTTATGTCTATGTTCAGGTGTCTTTCTAATATATACACTATATTTCATCATAATTAAGACAATTTCCTGTCATAAACCATTGAGCAAAGCACTATGAACTTGGTAAGGATTATCAAACCATGACCTTAAGTGTCTCCCTGAGCTTGATTTCTGTCAATTATATGTTTAATTTTTTTTTAATTAAAAACAATTGAACAAATCTGTCAAAAGGTCTTCATTATAAGAAAACCAGGAATGGGGCAATCTACGTGAGCAACTGATTTCCTAATCTATCATAAAAAGGCTAAATGGAGGTGGGTTTTTTCCTAAATTAGCATTCATTAGGAGAACCATTGTATGCCAGACAGCTCACAGCCTGTGTCTCCATGCTTTGCAAAATAAGATCTATAAAGTCTAAGAGAGTTCTGATTTCAAAAAAATGCACACTGTGCTCTTTATATTTTAAAAAATTATTTTATAAAAAAATCCTAGTATTTTGACATTTCTTTGGAAATAACAGATGAAAAAATTTGTTCTCATGTCCTTCAAATGTTACACGTTTGTATAAAAAGAATTAGAGATGAAAATTAGCTCACACTCCATAGTTTTCACACACCTCACTTTATAAGGTGGGAAATGAAGCCCAACATTCAAAATTTAAAGTTCAAATTTCTAAATGTTTCTCACAACTGCAGATGAAAAATACCAAGATCCTGTACGGAGTACCTTCTATTCTCCCAGAAATGGAAGTACTGAAGTTGATACCACTGTCACTACTGACTGCTGTTCCAAAGCTCCTCCTGAAGCAAGGGCTTACAGACACCTGACACAGCTGCAGCAGCGTGCCAGCTGCAGTTTTGTTGAACTCTTCCATGCCCAAATGGTAGGGAAGACATTACACCATCATGTGCCAAGCCACCTAGCACACCTTGAAGACAATTGCCTCTGCATTCTGCACCATCAACAGTGTCCATCACTATAAAAGAAAGGGTGAGTGGAAGTTAACCTGCAAACATGAAAAATTATTCCTAATTCAGTATTTAGTTAAGGCTAGCAGAGTTGGGAGTAAAAGGGAAGGCTGTAATGCACTAGATTTTCTGCACATTTTTCAGAGTTTAAATTGTACCCCCAAAACACTGAACTGTGGCTCTAGCTGACATCCTAATTTGAGTACACACTAATGACTCAAGGCCCCTGGAACAAAAGTTATCACTGCCTTTGGTTTCTTCCACAGTTTTGGCAGACCTGTATATGGAGAGCCTTTTGGTGGAAATATTAGTATTAATATTAGATTAGGATGAATCACAGTCGTTGAGGTTGAAGTGAGGTTTGCATTTAAAATTATGGATTGTTCAGAAGATGATGTCGTCATCCTGCTAAATGTCTGAAGCCAGAATGGGATGTGTGGGCAACCTCTGAACTGGGTTTTTGACAGGGAATGACAACTAAGAATGGAGACAGAACTGGTTTAAGAACAGATGTGCACACACATGAAAAACTGCATGAAAAGTGTCAGTTCATCATTATGCAATAGCCAGAACACAAAACTGGTAAGGAGTGCCTCAGAATTTGCTCCACCATGAGCTACTGGTGCTATAGTTAGTATTGACAGTACAATTACATTTAGTCTCAGGAGAAAAAGAACAGGTTTATTGCCAAATTAGCAAAGGCTAAATTAAAGACTGTTGTTTGACATTACAACAGCTTTATTGTGGGCTATGTTTTGGCTGTGACAGTAGGTTACTATTAAAAGTATGTTAAAGGCTAGAAACAGCATACATTTTGGGACAAAGACTTCCATTTACTGCTGTGTTCTACAAAGCCCACAAAACTAATCTAGAGATTCAAGTCACAAAGAATAGTTTAATATTTAGAGGCTACAGATAGGGTCACATCTGGACTAGACAAAAGTTGGGTGTAGAGATCTAGTCATTGAGAGAAGGAGGGCTAACTACATTTTCCAGATTCTGTGAGGCCTATGAGGATATTGAAAGATAACTGCTCCAAATCAAAAAATCAAAAATTTATTATCACTGCATTACAGCTCAGTACAGAAATAAAATTAGTCCTTGAGCCATTTGTGATTGAAGAGTTTAGATTAATGTCTTCACAGGGCTCGAGATGTATGAGTGAACACATTCCACCATAATATGGCATGTTACTTTTTCTTACATTTTTTCTGGCATGTATGTGATAATATGTTTCTGTAAAAATTGTAAATATAGCACAGAGAACAAGAAAAATCACACCATGCAGTTTTCTGTATAAATCTATAGTAAATCAACTGAACAAGAGCTGACGGAAAAAAACATCTCTCAGAACAGGGAAAAAGAATTCAGAATAAATTAATTCAACATATGTTAAATATGTCTCACAGTTTGATTACTGAGTTCGTTTAACACATATTTCTGAGCTCAGCTTGGCTTTCTTCATTGCTTTGCAATTTTGCTTTACAAATTGTGTGCTTGACACTTTATGTAAAATGGGAATCACACTCCAAGACTTACAGTAATACCAGTGTAAATTGGGCATAGGGGCATGGAGCAAAATAGTATATCTGGATATATACTCAAGCCCCTGAGATGAAAATATACCCCACTTTATTGAACAGTATTATGAGAAAGACTGAGCTAAGAATAACCTAGTGTACATACTACTTTCTGCTCTCCTGAACACATTCTTCCTAAATTCTATATAATTGGAGAGATCCATTAAAAACCGTTTTCCAGTGACATCAATGAAAATATTTTTTTTCTTTCTTTGACAGGTCTTTGCCTTTTTATTTTCATCTAGGTGTATGTTATGCTTTCAAGATAGAAAATGAGATACTGAACATTATATTGCCTGTTAATAGTTTTGAATATTTAAATGGGAGCTATCCACTTGTCTATGACCTTCCAAGTTTAAAATAACCTATGTATATGCTTGAGACTTAGTGTTGTTTGCACATGTTCAGAACTGTGATTCTGAAATGAAATTTTAATGAATTTCACCACTATTGTTTGTTTAAAGAGTAATTAAAATTCATTAAAGGCTCCTTAATATTATTTTCTTGCTTAAAACTACTTTTTCATTTAAATTGATGGAGGAAACCAATAATTAAAATGTCTAGACACACAACATATATGATGTCTATTCAAGGCAAATAGACTTTAACTAGTCAGAGGAAATATAATTGTCAAAATGGTTTAAAATTCAAATGGCTTATATATTTGCAGGAGCTGGTTTTGCAGGCATAAACATTCATGCAATGAAGGTTTCAATTCACAATACAAACTGAAAACAGCACTCTACAGAATGTATTATCAACTGTAAACAGTCACATACAAGTCTAAGAGCCAAGTATGTGGCTCTCTGCCACAGTGTGCCAGGGCCTCAGTGCCAGCCTAGAAGAGGCCCTGATGCCAAGGACAATGGCACAAGATACAGTTCTGTCTATTCAACCCAAGAGTACTATATATACATATAATATATATATATTATATGTTTTTAATATTTAATCTATATTATTTTTTTTTTTCAAGCTTGTTCTTCCTCAACATCCATTACAATTTAACCTTGTACAAGCCACAGTTTTTTATGTTTTCATTTTCATGCTTATATTATATTAAATTGAAATAAAGAAATCCTAGTAAAAATTTTACATGGTACTTCTAACATGAAATTCTTTCTAGAGCTGAGAATATACGTTTGATTCTTTTTCTTTGTGTACATTGTCTGAAAACACACAAACTAGTTGTGACTAATTTACCTCATGTACTGAAATCACACTGCTCATTTGTAATTCAACACAGAACTCAAATTGTGCTGTTTCAGGTTTCTAACTGGATAGATGTATGTCACAAAGAGGGAGAAATGTTAAAAAAGTGATGCCATTACTGATTTATTGCAAGTTGGGCACCAAATAGGGTTTCTTAAATGTAACTATTTTACTTTACCATATTTTTCATGTGTGATTTTTCTTGGGGGAAGAAAAATGAAGGATTTATCATGAAATTCAATTATTATTTACCCTTAATATAGGAATCCAAACTCATCCTGCCTGCAGCATTTTCGTAATTATTTTAATCAATGTTAGAACACTTTTTGGACTACACAATTCCTATGTTCTAAATGATTCAAATATGTTTTTAAGAACCTCACTCCCCTTTTGCCTCATGCATTCATGCATGCCACTGAAATATTTTAAATCGATTACTTTTGTTGAGATGAAGTAATTGCAGGTTAAGAAGCAGTCTGCTTTTGAAGAAAGATGAACCACATCTTTCTCTTTGATTCATAGATTTTCAGAAAAATATAGGAAACTATGCACTTAATTTTTCTCTGGAAATATTACAATAATGAACGAACAGAAAAGAAAAGATGAAAAAGATTATGCAAGAAAGACCTGTACCCTATCATAATGAAATTAGTTCTGGAAAAAAAATTTCTTTTTCTTTTTCTTTTCCTTTTCCTTTTTCTTTTTCTTTTTCTTTTTCTTTTTCTTTTTCTTTTTCTTTTTCTTTTTCTTTTTCTTTTTCTTTTTCTTTTTCTTTTTCTTTTTCTTTTTCTTTTTCTTTTTCTTTTTTCTTTTTCTTTCTTTTCTTTCTTTTTCTTTCCTTTGTTTTACTTTTTTTTTTTAAGAAAAAATTAAAAAGTACTTTGCAAGAGTGCAAAGCCACCCTTGACTCACCCATGAAGTCGTGGATAAAACCTAAAATCTTGCTAGTGATTAAAAACCCGTGATTAAAAAATTATAACTCTTTTTATCCCTATACATGCTGCTAGCACAGGTGATCATTCCTAGCTTTTGATACAGTGGAAGTCTTACGGTGTCTCTTTGAGTCCTTATTTGTTAGCTGCTGTGTCCCAAGTTATTCTCCATATCCTAAGAGGAAGAATATTAAATGACCTCCTGGTTAAGACAAATGTAAAAAGGCACAGTTTATTCATACCAGCTAGAATAGATAATATAGTAGCAAATTTTATAAAGACATAGATGAATAAACAAAAGGAAGAAAAAATCACATTTAAATTGAAAGAATATCTCTCTCAAACAGCTAATTTGCCACCTGCTTCTTACAAGATGGAAGTCATGATTTCATGCTTCATGCTGCATTTCTATTTGGGGACTCTGATAAAAGCACCCATCCATGAGAAAAAATGTCCTTCCTTTCACAGAACACATTTCAGGACTGGTCCCTCAGGGACTACCCTTGGATATTCATTGCGGACAAGCCTGTTAACTCAGTTAACATGTTCTCCCTTCAGTTCTTCTGGGGAATTCAGGCAGTTTTAATGTCTTGTCCCAAAACTGATTTTATCCATTTTTATCCAGGAGTTACTCTGGCTGCATTTCTTAACAAAGATATGTTTCAGTCTTCTTCAGATACACAAATGACTTGATACGATATCCCATGATTTACTAAACAATCCACTGACTCAACAGAGGTTAAAACTTCCTGACAGAATCCAGAATGCATCTCCAGTTCCATGAGTTTAGTTAAGATAAATTAAGACCTCAGCTAGCCAAGGCCAGTGTCAGCTTAGTGACTAAGAGTTTTTAGGAAGTGAGATACAAACAAGGGGTTTCATCGTTTTTTCCATAGGAGTCTTGTTTAGTCAGTGGCTCTATAGCTTGATCCTGAGCTGCACACAGCTGGAATGTTCACACCTGAACCTGGTACTTTACCTGCCTGACCCAGACCTGGACATGACTTCCTGATGTGACCTTGACTCATCACAACCGACTTGCTGAATTATCAGTGGCCTCAGACCAGCCCTGATGCCTCTTTCCAGGCTTAAGTCTGACCCTGACTTTCCTTGTTCAGCATGCTGACACTTTGCAGGTGAGCCAGCTGGGGCTGCCTTGCTGCCATTCATCCCTTCCTTTGGGGCACGGCCTTCCCTGGAGTCCCTGCCATGCCCCTCCCTACAGTGCCTGAACAGCTTTGCTGTGGATTGCATTAGGACATTTTAGTCCACATGAATCTGTGAACTATTACCTTTGATAGAAACTTCAGAAGCGAGTAGTTCAGCACTACTTCTTAACTAAGAGCAAGATTTGGATTTCCATCTTTGTGGTTTCAGTGTGTTCTGTTTCTCAATGCTTTTGCTACAAAAAGAAGTGCTGTGTTCTCCATCCCATCCTCCAAGCACCACTTGGGGCTTAGTCCCTAAATGCCTGTGCATCTGGACCCCAGTTTCTTCATCAAGGGAGCCTTACTCCCTGTCAGATGTGTCACACAAACACATAGATAAGCATGTCTTGTACCTTTTGGCATGAGACCATGTATTATTCCTTGTAGTACAGCAACTGGCATTAAGTTTATCCCAGTTTTTCATATCTGAACATTTTGAGCAGACATAAGAGAGATGTTACAGGCCATGTTCACAAGAAGATGTTAGTCTAGATTTGCATCTAACCTCAGAGATGTACATAATGCTATTCATGTTAGCCTGAGGACAGCATGGCACAGGAGTAGAGAGAAGTACAATGACACAGTAGGGAATAGCATAGATTAAAATAGCAAATGAGGGAAGAATTTTCAAAAATTATGGAACTAGCAAAATGCATAAAAATAAGGGTGCTAGGAAGTCAAAGGGGATATAAGCCATTTTCATGAAGAAAAATTATATTAACCCAGAAAAGCTTGATAATCATTACCACCAATATCTGGAAGAGCTGCGAGGGGACAGTTTAATAATTTATTATTACAAAGCAGAGTTCAGCTTCTCAGCCTTCTCTGCAGTGAGTGTTAGTGTGCTTCATCAAGTTCAGGATGAAGGATGTGATTGTAATTTCAGATTTTACATAAAGTCCTCTAGTAACATCTCTTTCTAATTACACAGTTTATAAAATATAAAAACAAAATTCTTGAAACAACTCTGCTTTTGAATATCTGTGCACACTTAAGAGCCAATAAAATGAATTTTTTTAAAATGTAGGTATGTAAGAAGGCTAAATAGGAAGAGATAGTATTATATCCTAGCTTATAATAGCTCCTCTATCATAGTTCCTAACAATTGCTACAGAAAAATCTGTATTTTCCCACCTTTTATTCCTTCTATATTTTAACAATATTTCCCAAAATTTCTCTGTCCTACTTTTCTCCCCAAAGCAGCTTTATGGAGCCAAGGCCAAGATCAGTGCTTCTATTCCTGCTCTGCTGTATACACTTAAATACATGCCTATAAATGAGTGAAGAAATCTACTTATTCAAGGGTCATATCCATGGTACCAATTCAGAGTTCAAATAAAGTCACTGATGAATCAGACACTTGATTTTCTACCTCGACTTCTAGAGAAAGACTACAATTTCCTGCTACAAACCACTGCAGGAGTCCTTAGATATATCTGTGAACCTTTCTGAGAGGAATTATCTTTGTTTACAGTAGTTCTTCTTCAAATTAAATATATCCTAAAGATATTTGCAGGCCTCAGCTCTATATACAGCTAAAAGTTTTACTTTATATTTATATTTAGACAGTTCCTACTTTAATGACTTTCTGATGGAAATTCAGCCTCATGGCTCTCAAGGAAATTTGAATTCTAAAAAATCATGATTTTTGGTTCATTATAGTTGAGCAGGAAGGACTTTTCATTGATATCAAATTTTTTTTTTTCTTTCTTTTTTTTTTTTTTTTCCCTCAGGAAGTGAAATAAATGACTAGGGATGGTTTGGGCTAGAGGTCCCTAGAGAATTCTCTTGCCAAAGAGCAACTCCTCATGGACATTATATTAGAACTGCCTACCTGTGTGCAGCATATCTGTCACTTTTAATGATAGGGGATCACAAAAGGGTATTATGCCAGTCATATATTTCCTGAAAACCCTTGCATACTGTGTGCATCACCAGGTTTTATGGCATGCACTCAGGACATTGCAATTCCCTTCCTGACTGCTGGCAGCTCTGCATCTGCTGCTGGACTGGGGAGAGCCTAAGCATGGGACAGACTTGGCCTTAGGCCATCTCAGTATCCCCAAACCTTTGCAGGCAATTAAACTGGAAACAACCTGGATATTTCTTATCTACACAGCATAGGAAGGAAGCTGTAGTAAAATGTAACATCTTCTGCTCTCGAGTAGCATCCAGTACCATTTAAAATCTGGTTTGGAATGGCAGATTCCTTTTGTCTTCCAAAGGGGAAAAAAAAGTGATGAACAAAAGATACATGTACTCTGAGTATGATTACCAGGACATAAGCTATATGTGTTTTTTTCTGGATGATTCTTCAAAACAAAACTTAAATATGAAAAAAAGCTGAAATAGTAGGAATAACTCTTTGAAGATTACTTTTATATATGCCTCAGAAAAATATAGAATGGAAGATAAATAAAAATAACACTGCAACACAGTATAAAATCTGACACTTCAAAACAGTAGGTTCTTTTATCCCCGAGGAGATAAACAGAAGAGTTGAAAACTACATTAAGGATACTTTATGGTGTAGTCTTAACATCTAGGAAGGAAGTTTGGCTGTCTGCCACTAGCTTCTGAATTAGACAAGCAACTTAGAGCAAGAAAATTCATGCTTATTCAGCAGCACTTTAAGGATGTTCTTCTTTAATATTTTAGCTTGCAATGAAAGTTGTCTTCAAGATGTTAATAAAGTCAGATGTGATTTTAAAACTTTTCAGTAGAAAACAAAATTGATGTATAGTTTCTTTTCAGTTTAGACTAGTTTCTTATTTTCTATGTACCACATCTTGTCTCTCAGGTTCTACCTTTCAGGTTTTGAATATGTATGTGAATTCCAAACCGATTTCAGCCTAAATTTCTACAGATTTTATAAAAATTCTCATTTGGTGACTGGATGAGAGACATATTAAATACCTCCTTTGAGGTAAAGACTTCAGCATGATTGTACAGCACTACTATTTTATTGTTATTCTTGTTGTCATTCTTTTGATTATTATTCCTGTGGTTGCTATTGTCGTTGTATAATTATAAATATATGAGTATATGCAAAAGAAAGATGTTATAATCTCCACAGCAATTGAAAATATTAAATATTCTTCAGTGTAGGTGAATGCAAATAGAAAGCACAGAATCAATTAAACAAAAGTTGACAGCTTGCATTGCTCATGAAAAGACTTGTATATATGTAAATTTCCTTGGAACTACATTTTCAGGTTTTTTCAGATTTTGCAGTTTTTATATGAATTTATAAACTGCATGATGAGTTTTATAAATCAATACAGAAGAAGGTAAAGTGCAGATTATGTCTTCATAAATTACACAACTGGTGGCTCTGTAGAATAGAGGAATTAAAAAACACTTTAAACAAGCAGGCCCAGGTACCACGACTTGTGTAGACACCGGCTCCCAGAGTATCCTGAAGGTTTACTTGCTCTCATTCCCTCTGTATGCCACTGTAAATTAGGAGTCATGCTAGAAACTGAATGAGTATAAAATTTGCATGTAAGCAGGTTGATCAAACACATCTACCATGATCCATGAAGCATTTTAGAGCTGTGGAAATGGCTACCATCCAAATAAAATTTACAAGCAAGGTAAGCCAGGCCTTTTATTCTCATTCTCTAACATAAGGTTTTATCCAATTATGATAAAGGACACAAGCACTTTCACTAATTTGCTTTTCCATGTTACAAATACAGCATATGAGATAATATAAATGACTGCTTCCACTATGTTAGCATTCTTGTATGAAAGAGAGATTGATTACTGTTGGTGCCTATAATTACCCAAAGAGGGAAGAGACTTCAGTATTTAATATGCCTTTCTTGTTCAAATACTATTGTCCACACCCTATGGTGTAATGGATGTCTCTAAGAATACCCAGTTATTTAAATCATCTTTTTTTGTTTTGTTGTTTCTTTTTCTCTTTTTTGTGTATGTGCTGGATAGCTGTCCATTTTATCCATATGCAGGTGTTTTTTAATAGGTTTATTGCTATTGCAAGGACAGAGCTGAGTGGGCTGCAGCATAATTGCAGATGGGATGCATAGTGTGAAAAAGCTGATGTTTTAAATGTCAAGTCAATTTTTAAGGGGAAAATGGCCCAGAAAGGATCTATGATTTAGGGACACTATTTTTAAACATCCGATTGCTGGTAACTGAAATAATGTTCTAACTTCAAGCAATTATGAAATAATCCTATGATTCTGAAATTCAAATTGGTACCTTGTAAAGGACAGTCACCTTTTCTTTTTTGATATTGCCAAATGACTGACTTTAGAAACTATGAAAAATGTTTTAGTAAATAATAATTTTAATGGATTATATTTTAATTTAATTTCATTAAACCTTTTAAAAAGCTTTATTTACTCTCTTCCTACTTACATACTAACTTAAAATACTTGGTTCTACTTTGTAAGAATGTTAAAGTTGAATTTGAGCTGTAAACAGATGAAAAAAAGCTAAATTTGTAACAGTTTTAAGTTTTTCCACCTGTGTGTCAGTTAAATGTAATTATTGTTTTTCCTGCTGCATATACTAATTTTGTTTGTATCTTTTTGCCTACTTTTTCAAGACTCTTTTAACTAGATCTTTTTTACCAGTATTATCCAAAACTGCTTTTCATATAAAAGTTATTAATTTGTAGGTTTTAGTAAAATCTTTTTAAAAACTACTATTATAACATCAAAACACTTCCTAGACATACAAATGCATTTCAACAAAGACCCTTGAAATTAGATTGCACTAGTTTTTTCCTTTCTTATGTTTATAAGCAAAGATGTAAACCAAAATTAAGAAAAAAAATGTTTTGTTAGTTTTGTTTGTCAAGCATGCAAAAGAATCAACTTGGCTTTTTAGCTGCCTAAGCATTTTAATACATTAAGATATATTCAAAGCACAAATTCAATTAGTTTAAAATACAATGAAAGAACACAAATTCTGAAAATATGGTTTTGAGTTGCTTCTCTATGTTAAAATATTGCAAATATTGTCAGACAAAACTTTGTTCAGAAGAGAATCACAAGACAGGAAAATAATATACATCTCCTTAGTTTTGTTTTTTTGACTTTATTCATAAGAACTTTACCTCATTTTCTCTTCACTTTCTACATAAATGCTTAAAATTTCTGCAACTATAATCATTGAAAGTAGCAGGGACCCTAAGTGTGTGGCCAGGTCAGGTCTTAAGTGTCATTCTGCATGTTTACAAGCAGGTGAATTTACATTATAGAAATTTTTTTCAATTTCTAAAATTCCTATATTTTAACCCTTTGGAAATTTTTTTTTTTTTTTTTTTTGGTGGTGGTGGTGGTGGTGTGTGTGTGTGTGTGTGTTAAATACATGGTAAAATTCACATTATATTATTGAATTGGGAAGGTTATTTACAGGAGTAGTTCTTGCTCCTGATTTCTATGGAAATCCCTTTAAGGTATTGATATTTGATGCCATCTGTGGTTTGAAGCCATCAGACTTCATGTCTCTGATTTCAGACATGTTGGATGTACACAAAGGTGAAATGTAGTTTACACACATGTATGCAATGGCAGACACTGATGACGGACCAGGAGTGGCAGAAGAGCACAATGTGCCATGACAACATTCTTGCTTGGTTTTGCTCTCCACTCTGGGCTGTCAGGAGCCATGGAACCCCCCTGGGGGCAGTCTGGGCAGGTCTGTGGTGGATCTGGAAAGCAGCATCCTATGGCATCCTGCAGAAATGGGGAGCCCCAGGCTGGCAGCTGGGATGGATCTCCCAATGGGCTGGAGTGGGAGAGCCAGACAGACGTGTTTGTGCCCTCAGGACCCCAGCTTTGGGAGCTGAGTAAGGGGAGCACTTCCCCATCCCACTCCACCACACTTCTGTCCTTGGAGGGTGCTCTTGCATGGAACAGTTTCTCCTATACTCGCTTTTCTTGTTTAAGAAGTTGCTCCATGTGTCTGCATTTATGCAACAGAAGTTGTTTCCAGCCCTGTGCAGATGTTTTAGGTCCAGCCAAATAGCAGTTTTAAACACAGGGTACCAAGTTCACAAACTGTTATCAACCATGCAAAAGATTGGCCGGTCAGAAATGGAAAACTGATTTTGCCCATGTTTTTAAAGCTGCTTTTGAAATACTGATAACATGTACAAATAAGTTAGAGGAAATCTAGCTTATTGTGCATTCCAGAATATTTAGGGCAATTAACATATATACAATTAAAATCAGGAACAATTTAATAACATTTAGTAGCTAAATAGTAATTTCCTTTCCAAGTATCCCAAAGCATATCATGTATTTCTGTCTAGTAATGAAATCCTAGTATTTGTTAGATGAAATGCACTGTCTGATCTGCCATAGCCCAATAAACCAGTTTGCACAAAAGGAAATGGAGAAACATTTCTTCCTTTGCAAGGTCAAAAGTTTGCAACTGTAGAATATAAAAGGAAAGTGTAAATTGGGATCTGGCCAGAACTAGAGCATAAATGTTTATTTTCTACTGAAAATTTTTGTAGAATCTCTTTTCTGGCTAGGAGTGGTCTTGGTGTCTTACCCTCATTTGAATGATGCACTTAGAAGGACAAATGTCTAAACAATGCATTGCAACAGGCAAAATATTTTTTTCTTTAAATTCAAGTATCAAAAATAGTACAAAAGCACTTAATTTACTTTGATTTTATACCTTTTTTTTTTTTTTTTTTGCACATTAAGGAAAACTCTATAGGTTCCTTGTGTTTCACTGATTCCTTTTAACGTTATCTATGTCTTTTGCAAGTGCTTTCATTACAGAACCAAGTTTTTCTTTGGAAACTGATGTATTTCTAAACAGTCTATGTCTCCAAACAATTTGAAACTGTGCAAAGCAATTCTGAAGGATATAACTTTAGGATCACTGCAAAAGAATTCATTGATTTCTCAGTTTTAAAAATCCTTTTTTATATTTATCCTTTCATAAGAATATGTCATTTAAAGTACATTGTCTCAGAATGTTTTTTTTCCACATTTATCCTTCACCAGTTTGAACTGGTACAGGTTTAACAAATTATTTTGAAGCTTAGAGAATTAATTTTGGATTCTCTGCTGGTGTTATGAGATACATAGTATTCAAAATATCACTTTCTATTCCACTCCAGTTTTGAAGTTCATCTCTTCTTTAAACTTGGTCTTTGAAAAAAGTAACAAACACTGCATATTTTACAGTGTACTTTGGACAATACATGGCACAGACAGAATACTATCAAATTTCAAGTGGTTTTGTGTTTCATTTTTTATGATTATCAGTAAATACTGCGAAGTTGCATTCTATCATTTCCTGTGTAAAACATGTGAACAATTACTGTTTCTGAGAGGAACTCACAAATAAACTAGAAAACTTATTTCACATAAACTGTAAAATTTAGACTTAGGTAAGAGGACAAATACATTTTGTCCAGAATCTTTTTCAAACTCCACTTCTTTTTTTGGCCTGGTTTGGGTTTGATTTTAGAAAAAAAGGTGCTGCCAATGTCATGGAAAAAAGAAAGACAAAACAAAACAGAAGCACTCTTGTTCTTCATTGACTAGTTTTTCTTTTTACTGATGTAGTTAAGGAAGAATACCGTAATATTTCCAGCAGGCAAATGTTCTGCAAGCCTAAAGGTCTTTCCTCCATGACCCCTACAGCAGCTAAAGAAAAGGAACAGCTATGAGGCACTAGTACTCAAAAATTCACAGCCAAATTTGTTTCTAAGGAAACTGTACCAAATAAAGTTTGACACTCTTTCATCAGGGTTACTGTATCAGTCTGTCCTGGGAAGACAAATTTAGTTTCATATTTTTCATTCCATCAGGATGGTAATAGCAGCAGTTTAGAGTCATTTTAACATCCTCTCTATGTCACTTTTCACTGAGTTCTTAAAACTGCTTTGGGGATTATTTTTTCTTTGTCTACTGGTGGTTAATTTCCTTTAATCCCAAATCTTTCAAACTCTGAAACACTTCAGATGTACAGAATTAGCCTCTCTTCCTAAATTACTCTTCACATAATCATATGCTGTCAGTCTGTATATTTCAAAAAAACCAGGTTCTCTTCCAGAAGCATACATTTCCACATTTCACACCCTTTACATATACGAAAGTGCTCAGAGCCTAACCTCTCTATAAGTGTAATTTCAGTGCACAAGGTATTGACACAATGGGTTCAGTTCATCTGCCCCTTGCTGACTGTTTGTTGACAAGAAGTCAACATCCATTTGAATTGCTTTAGGATGTCCTTCCTGATGCCCATCTGTGAGTCCAGAGTGGCACATATCTCCTGCAGGCCCTTTGTCAGATATGTCAGCCACGTTTAAATCGCTCAGGTCATCTCAGATGGCACTGGACACCTTTGTTTACAAGGCAGAATCAAAAACTCCAGCACATCATTTTTCTATGGGACCTAGATAACTGTTTAAAGTTAAACACAGCTCCAGGGCAGCTCTGAATATGGAAGGTATCCGTGCACTGCTGGAGTCTGTTCAGTAAAACCCTTGATTTGTCCTCACACAACTGGTAAAATGAGCCCCAAAAAAGCCACTTGAAACTTTTCCCAGGTAATACAACAAACATTGTTCTCTTTAATCTACAATGCAGCAATAAAACACACAAAAAACAGGTCAGAAAAAACATTCAAAAACAATAAAGGAGATTGCATGATTTAATAAACAGGAATACACTATGCAGAAATGGTGATTGGTTTTGCTCATTCCAAAATTACAGTACAGGTAAGTAGATAGGTATTCTCTTTCAGAAGTTCTCTCATTTTCTGTAATTGCTTAGAGGGTGGTTTTCTTTACTGTTTTTCTTTTGGCAGTTTTTTGGAGTTCTTTTGTTTTGTTTTTCAATTAATTGCTTTACTACCCTGATGATGGAGCAGGCTTGCTCCAAACTGGAAAAGAACCTTCAAGTGTATTTCACTCACACTTTGTCTTTAAAGAATTATTTATTCCTGTACACATGTTGATCTCACTTTGTAGTGCAGGAAATGTCAATAATTTTCAGTGAGAATGGGGAGATACCGCCTCAGAATTTCTAACTTTGCTAATGCAGACTTGTAAAGGTCTAGACACGAACATCAACACTAAGTACTAAGTATGCTGATAACATAATTATATTTGATTTAAACCAGCAGTAAGAAACTCCTGTTCCTCTGTTCTGCAGAAAAACTTTCAAGAAGCACCTGTTGAGATTTTCACCAAGCAGTCCTAATGAGTCAGAAACACAGGAGAAAATTAAATGAAAATACAAGAAAAAAAGAAAGAGACTATTTTCCTCTATAGATAATTTACAAAAATTGCATATTTAGGCTTCCTGGAAGGTTAGTTTAGACAATAAAAAGGCATTGCAGAAACTGATTCTTGTCTAAAATATTTTAGATGGGTAGTATATGTATGTAGAAGTTTACGTCATACTATATTTTAAATGGGAAAACTGAAGCCGAAAATTAAAATCAGTGTCTATCTTTACCAAATTAATATGTAGTAGAATCTTCCTGACTCTGCTCCATAGAAGGGGGGCAGTGAGTGACAGGCTGTTTGGTACTTGGTTGCCAGCCAGAATTAAGCCATGACGTACAACAATAGGTACTTTTTAAAGCTGTACATTTATAACTGCCTGAATTTCAGTGCAGTTTTGCTTATACGGTGTCCTGTAGTACCCTGTATAACAGGTTCTGTTTGTTGCTCCAAATGAGAAAGCCTCAGAATTTTAGTGCAGTAATTTGATATTTCATCAGTTGTAGGATATTTAAATGTTCTGAAGTGCAGACTAAAACTTTTTTGTTCATTTGCCCTCTTGGCACGATTTCACGTTATTTCTAATATTTGCAGTGGGCTACATCAGACAAATCACTGTGCTTGTCTAATTATCACCTTTAGGATTTTAATTTTGTTTTCCCCAGATGTCTTAGGAAAACTGTTTAGCTTATTAAGGACTGCAGTAAGAGCTTCACAGGCTTCATCTTAAAAAAAAAAAAAAAAAAAAAAAAAAAAAAAAAAAAAAGTGAAGCATTTATGTAACTATGTTATTCTCAAAAAGTCAAAAGCAACCACTGATTTAAAAGCATTACAATTTTTTTTTCTCAGATTCCTACTCTGATGTGTGCCTGTAATACAGTTATTAATTACACATATGATTAGTACATCATTTTATTAGAATTTCTGTTTGCCTGTCTCCATTTCACTTCTTCCTCCCTTTCTCTTTGTCTCCATTTCATAAAACATTCTCCTTGAGGATTTTTTTTTTCTTTTTACAATGTTTTATTTAGAAACTCTCTTTATTTTTTTCCCATTTTCCCTATTTCTTTATGTGTTTGTCTTCTTAGTTGGATCTACTTTTCATATTATGTCTCTCATAGGATTTGCACTGGAGCAGAGGAAAGGTTTGAGGAGGAGGGAATGACAGAGAGAAACTGTAATCCCTTCTTCCTGCACTGCCTGATTCCTTGCTGATTCCAGCAGGCCAGTGGCAACAGCAAGGTGGGGAGGGACTGAAGATGAGACTGGGAAAAGGGAGAGAACAGGAAAAGACACTACTTAAATCCATAACTAAATATTTATTTTAATTGACAATAAATACAGTCAATTTTCCTGAAGCCAAGTCTTCTTTTCCTGCAATGCTAAGTTGTAAGTGATCTCTTCATTTTTGTCCCAACCCTTGAGATTCCTGTTCTCCCTGTTTTCTCCTCTATTACTGTCTTCTTTCCCAGAGGAGGGTGGAGGGCAGCTGGGTGGGAGTTTGGCTGTTAGCCAAGACTAAGCAACCACAGCAAATCAGATCAAGGTGTGCAAAAGGTTTTCTGCATCCTGCAGAAGATATCATACTAAACGTTCATCTGTTACAATCTTCAAATCAAGGGTTGTCCTTCAATATCTCTAAAAAAAGATGGTGGAAGTACCTCTACTATAAATGTTTGACCTTAAACCAGATAGGAATTGATCAAAATTCTAAAGTTTATTTATTTCCACTTTTTTTTTCTTTTTCTCCTTTCTGCCTTCTTAATTTTCTCCTGCAGTCTCTTATATTTTAGCTTTTTTCTCCTACTCTCTCTCCTCATTTTCCTGTGTCTGCAGCACCATAAAGGAATTAAATTTTACCCCCATGTACCATCATGGTCAATATTTTAGTCATGTGTGCAATAAATTGCATTTTTTAACAATGTGTGTCACTGAATCTCCATTAAGGTTACTGTATCTATGGTATTACATAGCAACTAAGATCTGGTCTGGAATTCCTTATGATACTTAATGTAGCCATTCTCCTTTTATGTAATCAACTAATAAATTAAATTATTGTGTTTAGACTGAAGGCCTCTGAATAATAAATAGGCACTGTTTTGTTTTTTATTATTATTATTATCCCATAATGTAATTTAATAAAATCAGTGTTATTGGTTTTGTCATTTAAGTTATCATAGCTAACTTAAGGTATAGTTCTTTAGATAATTTTTAAAAGTAAAAAAGAAATCTGACCTTTGTCAATTACTATAGTAGATTTTTTCCTTCCATATTTTCCTTCTGATATATGCTGCAACATATGAAGTTATTAATTTCTACTGTTACTATAGGAAACACAAGAGAATGTAACAGAGAACATCAGATGGTCTTTTCCAGATTACAGTCAATGGCATTACCTGACTTGGTTGTCATTGCATGAACAGTGTGGTTTGAGCATGCATTGGCATGATGTACTGGCAATTCTCAGAACCACAGTTTTCATAAACCCCAATTAGAGATGACAACGCCAAATCGCCATAAATCTTGATGAAGATTGGGAGGCAATGATTTGTGTTCTAATAGCAGTATGACAAAAGAGATTACAATTAGTATTCATTGAATTCCATGAAAATGAGCCAGAAATCTTTTGAAGACCAATAAATCTATACAGAGGTGCCTGTCTCAGATGATTTGAAAGAAACATAGGGTCCTACAAAATGAAATTTGCCATTAATCCATCAAAGGAACATTTTCTGTGCCTATAATTATTCAGGAAAGATTTTTGTAATAAAGATACATTTCAACCATTTTTTTCTTTGTTCTTTTTTATTTGTGGTTTTCATTGTGTTATGTTTGTAACATGAATTTGTTTAGTCCTGAGATCTCGCTATAGAAAATGTAAGCAGATACCTCTAAGGAATAATAAACTGAAACAGATTTGACATAAACACATTCAGTACTGACACCCAAATGAGTAGTGTGTGGGCAGCAATTTAAACACCAGCTTGCAAAGCAAAATGGCAGTATAACAGAGCAGGAAGGTGATCATCTTTCTCCATATGGCTCTGCTGAGAGCACACATACAACCCTGAATGCTGAAACTTCCTGGGGGTTTCAGTATGGGGATGATACTGACTAATTGTGTCTCTATTCTCAAACATATTCATTGATGTAAAATAAGATCTTCTGGAACCTTTCATGAGATATGCTCTTCTTTATTTCTGTCACTGACATTCCACAGTATTATCCTTGTGCTTGTATTTCTGAGTGGTTATTTTTAACATTCCACTGAAGAATATATAATTAACATGTGTCAAAACAGTTCAAGCATTGTTTTATTTTAGAAATTCATAAATTATTTTAGGAAATATATTTTTAATTAAAATAAGAACTACAATTTAAACAGAATTTATATAAAGCTTTTCACAAAACAAAAGTCTCTCCATCCTTTGTCCAGCATGAAAACGTAAAGTTTCCACTTCTATGTTTTTCTCTAAGCACTTTCCCATATAAGAGAAAATTAGGGGAAGTAATTTACCTACTGTGTTCTTTACTTTCAGAGTTCCAGAGGTGGGTTAGTATGTATGTAAGTAGTTTTAACGTTTTTTGACCTAATTACAGTTGCTGTAAGTTTTTTCCTAATGTAAGGTTATTAAAATGGAAGAGTGAACTAAGCCCTGTTATGTTCTTTTCTGTTTTGATCTACTTGTCTATCCTAGCCCAATTTAGTTTCTATTCTTTTCTCAGGCCAAGAATATGTATGATCACTACTTTAGAATCTTATCAACTCCTTGATGACTTGTTTGTGTAATGATGCTTTGTACCACGAGAACAAAATAGGCAGCCACACTACTAGGAATCCTCAGATAATAATGAGTGCATTGTTAAAGATAATCAAAGTAATAGTATTGCTATTACAGCATTATCTAAACAACTAGTGAAATAAAACAAGCTTCTGTGTTGTAGCTTTTACTTGAAATATTTGAACCAGAGTCTAGTCACTTAGCCAGGTCGAATGGATCTGTACTTCTACCAGAAAGTATAATTTCCTATAGTGTTCAGACATATTTTAGTCAAGCATTTATTTCATCATTCATTCCTGCTCTTATGGGTATCTCACATTATTTTAAAAAATTCATTGATTTAGAATGCTTCTTTTTTTTTTTTTTTTTTTTTTTTTTTGGTGAGGAATATTTACTTTTAGAAATAAATGTCTCCCTTAAAAATATATGAGTCATTTTCTTTTCTATTAGTAAGTAAATCATCTTTATCATGACGATTTATCCTCAAAATCTTATCATTAGCCCTGTCCTTATTTACCTATTATTAAGAAAGAAATTGAAAGTTCATGCACTGCTATTAAATGTTAATGGAAAATATAAAAAAATAAAAATGTTGTTTGCAAATAGAACACATTGATAGCACCTGTGTCAGCCATCTAGTGTTGTGCAAATCTATTATGTGGAAGAAGTGATGCCAGCATGTAGCTTGGAGGACATTGACTCAGAATACAAATTTATATAAATGAATCCTGTACTTGATCAGTCAATATCAAGATCCAAAGAAAAACTCTCCAAAGATTTAGGACATGCAAATAACTTGTTTAACTGTTTTGAAAATTTTATTGGAAAGGAAGAACTAAACCAGAAAATATCATTATATAGTGCAAATGACATAATCTGACAAAGGTGTAAGCAAGTGGTAGCAAGTTTCCAACATTCAGTACCCCTTGGACTAGACCAGATCATCATCTAGTTACTAAGTATAAAGTTCAGAGCATTTAGAAAGAGAATGACATTGTAGAAACATTGAAGTACTACATAATACATAAGTTCAGTTTTATGACTAAGATATCTTTTGGTTATGCCAGAGGTTTTTCTAGAACTGCACTGACAGGGAGGCACAAGTGTTCACAAGGTCACTGTTGTAGTACAAAAATCCCTGAAGGAACAATTTCAATTGTATAATGTCACTCTGCAGGGCAAGGAGAGCCATATCATAGATATTTGGAAAATTAGGTTGACCCATGCACCATGGAAAGAACTCTAAATCTCCGTTATGACAAATCAAAACTGTGTCTGAGGTGAGATAGAAAGATAAAATCATGGGCACCACCAGCAGCTTTGTAACACACTGGTCATTCTTTTGAGTCTGCTTACTACCAAAGCACAGTTACACAAACACAAAACCAGAACTAAAGTAGCTCAGGCTCAGGCAAGTCCTGAAACCTGCACTGCCACATGAATGCAAGATTATGGACTTCTGTTAGCAAGTCAAAATCATACATACCCCCTTAAATACAAACCAGAATTTTAGCAAGCTAGAGAATAACCAAATAGATTCTTTACTGAGACTTTAGTCCATCACTGGAACAGGCTTCCCAGGGAAGTGGTCAAGCCTGTCAGAGTTCAAGGAGTGTCTAGACTACACTTTTCATCATATGATTTAATTTCAAGCAGTCCTGCAAGGAGCAGGGAGCTCATTGATGATGCCAATGAGTCCCTTCTGACTTGAGATATTCTATAAATCTATTAAAATAATTTAAATTAGAAAATTTGAAATTTTCACTGCTCTATTCAATATTTTAAGCTCTTCATTGAGAAGTAAATCTTTCAGGTATTCAGACTCCAGCTAAAGCAGATAATTTTTAAATAACACAATCTGGCATCACTTCTCTCCTTTCTAATCCTATGAAGTGAAGCTGAGTACCTCTTCCTCTGTAACCTAACATCTCGTTCCTCTTCTTCCAGCTTAGGGTTGCTCAGACCATTTTTTTTTTTGACACAACATGGGTTTTCCTTAGGTAACATTTCACATTAGAAGCTCTTTAGCTTTGCTCCCTATCACTTGTCTGCATTTTTCTCATTCTGAAATTATATTTACTACAGATGATTGGAGTAGATTTACATGATTTTTGAAAGTGTAGCAATTACTAGACTATCTACACTTAGACCAAAATTTGCCTGGCAAGTAACAACAAAACTATTGTGTTGGTTGTTGTTAGTATCTCCATTATGGTATGTATTTGATTGTGCCTGCAATGTGCTTACCTGAGGGTTAGAGGCAGGCAAGCAAAAATTAATTTGAAATATTACTCATGATTATGCTTTAGACAGTGATACAGTGATTACAATATTGGGCAAACAGCCAAAACCCTATCTTCCCTTCCTTGGTCAGGTATTTTATGATAAATATCTTCCAGGTAATTCAAGAGGGTTTTTTTTCCTATAAATCTGGGCATTTATGTCTACTCTACCAGTAAGTGCAGCAATATCAAAGATCTCTAATCTCTAATTTGGTAATTGTTGCTAGAGAGGTATGCTAAATTATCTGGCACTGCTTGGAAAGATCTCTACATTACATAAATTACAGGAATATAAAAAAATCGTTACTTCACCTTTCTTGTCTGTTCTACATAATTCTTTTCAAAATGCTTATTACTTCATCATGCATATGTGATTTTGGGTAGGACTGATATCTTTTGCAGTAGTAGAAATAATAAATAATAACAGCACAGGAAGGATCCAAAAATTAGCTGGTGGTTTTCATCATTTTGAAGGCCAGAACACTTTGTGAGACATAAAATTTCATCCAGTGATTTCCATGGTATTTCTGAGATTTAAAGCTCAACTTCAAACGCTTCAAATGATGTCTTTTAAAAGAGACATATACTTTGAATTAAACATTTTGAGTAAGACCAAGTCTGTCATACAAGATTTGTTCCAGCAACTAATTCTGTGTGCTAAAAAGTCCAACTTTATTTGGTATATCTGTCTAACTATAGTTCTTAAACTGTGGATTTTTGTCTGCTGCACTAAGGTAGCATCATATTATAAATGGATTGTGATTAGACACTAATAAATTCCTGTTAATGAGTCAACTAAATTAAATACCTCAAGTTACCCAGAATTCATGTGTTTGGGTATTTCCTTTTTTTTTTTGAAAAAATGAATCCTGTACTTGATTCACATTGCATTATTCCATGAATGGCTTCACTACAATGAACAAAGCAGGGGTTTTACTATTTAACATCAGCATAAATGTTATTATTCCTGTTCAGATTTTAAAGTACCCCACAATTTCATCATGGTGTTGAAGTGAAAATTCATGTCCAGTTGTTGCTGTCCTTGATACAGCTCACCATTCTGTGATCCCATTCTTATTCTTTTTTCATTCTTTAATCCCAGCAGCACTTTTTCTTGTTTCCAGCTATTGCAGTGTGTTGAATGGTGCTGATTGTTCCACCAGCCCTTAAGGATTGATCTGTTCATATTGTTAGGTTTCATTTTGCTATTTACTCAGTGAGATAAACAACTCTTTAATATACAGGTAGGGTTAGTTACTGCTCAAGATGAAGGAGCAGGATGCTCTCTCAGTTCTGAAGACTGTGGTTTTGGAATATACTGACAGACAATGGAGATGTTGTTTACTCTGGAATTGAAGAATATTAGCCCACAGGTATTCTCCATTGGATATATGCAGGCATAAATGACCCTGAAATATTGAAGGCAAGCATGGAATTGAACATTTTCAATTTTATGTCATCTTTCCTACAGCTTTATTTTTAATTTTTTTTCTTTAAAAATCGTGTAAGGCAAAAAAATAAAATAGGATTTTTTAATATCAAAACTCTTATTGTATTCACAAGCTGATGTGGAAGTATCATCCTTATGAAGTATTTATGGACATGTTTTATTTATAGAATGCTCTGACAGTTATATCATGCAGAGCACTGAAAAAATGGCAATGAATTTTTATATTTTATAAAAATGTAGCCTCTAAGAAAAAGTAATTATGCCTTTCTAAAATTGATAAAGAACATAATAAACTGTAGCACCTGCTCATTTTCTTAAAGAAACATCAATTAATCTCAATATTATCCACTTGTACAAGTGAGAAATATGCATGTGGAGGACACAAGACAATCCTAACCGCATTGAACAGATGCTTCATACTTTAGTTTTTTAAATTATGTATGATGCATGAATGTTTCTTTTCATTAATGTGCAAATTGGAACTGAAATTTTGCACAAGTTTTGTGTGTCCTGCATCCCAAGGAATATGATAAATTAAAATGGGGGTTATTTTATCCAGATAAAAACAAACATGCATTAGAAACTGTTCATTAGAATGCCAGTGTTTTCAGTAGATCACACTTTCTCACACAGCAGATGCTTTTAATGTGGCCATTCCTAATTTCTGTCTGAAATGTTGCTGCCTACCCACTTATAACCTAGGGCAAGATTTAGTTTTCTAGAGCATCAACGCCAAATTCTCTTCCTCCCTCTGATTTTAAAATAAGAGCCCATTAAAGATCTCTTCCCATGCAGGAAAAAGAGACATAACAACAAAACAAACAAAAAACCCATGAAGAAATGAAACAAAACAAAAATCCCCTCCACACTAATTTTGTTAAAAGCAGTTCTCCTGAGCAGCATTCACAAAGGAAGTTAAAATTTCCTCCTGTGGTCTTGAACCCATTTAGGTCAGTGTTAACAGTATCTGTCAGTAACAGATCATTCACACCTGCAGCTGCTATCATGTAAGTAATTAAAAAATGACAAGAGGTCTCCAATTATTATGAAGTCATCATGCATATTTTCAGCTAGTAGAACATTTCAGCTAATAGATCATTTTTTTTAAATGGTTAAATAATTAGTTTGTGAAAGGGAAGACAGTTACCAAAAGCCAGTTCTTATCAACAAGAAAACCTCTAACCCTAGTTAAGCATTATTTCACAGCTCTTTATCATTGCAAATTTTTGTAAAATTTAGTAGCACCTCCATAACTTCCTAAAACATGTTGAAGGCATGCCTCATGGTGACAGCTCTATTTTCACTGAAACTGTAGTTATGAAATGAGAACTACTAAATAATTGCTGTTTTGTTCGGTGAATATTTTTCTCTTTTGTGGTGAAAGTTTAGTACATACCTACATTCAGTCATGTACTCATTTCTGGAAAATATCTTTGATGTAATGGCATAGCTATGCTCTAACCTAAGTTTTATTCTTAAGAAGGTAAAATATAAAAATTTTCATTTATATTTATTGCAAGCTGACAATGATTGTTACAATATTTTGGTTGACTTTAATCTTAAAGATCTTGCAGAAAAATAATCATTAAAAGCCATTTTTCTTAGCATCAGAAGTCCCCATAACAAACTTTATAATACCATTATGTTTCAGTACTAGAATTCTAATTTGATTATTGCTATATGACTTTCATAGTCAATATACACTATTTGGCTTTGAGATCTCAAAAGTTTGCTCTCTAAAAGAATAGATTACTCCTGTCTCACAAGAATTAAAGTATACTTTCTATTGGCAGGAATTAGAAGAATTAGAATATATTTTTAAAAGTCTAATAAAAAGCCTGTTAAAATCAATAAAAGAACATCCCAATATTTCATGTGCTTTTTATCATGCCTCTGTTCTTTTTATGTCTCGGGCTTTTGCTCTCTTTGCCACCTAGCACAACACACAACCTTGAGTTACACATCCAGAAGCAGTTATGCAATACACAGAAATACTGAACATCCAAAATAGAGGTTCCTAAAGTGCAATACACACATTATTTAAATTAAAATTTGAATTGAGGATGGAAGGGAAAGGCAAGATGATAAAAGCCTTGGATGTGCCAGCCTGATGAAAGGCCAAGGTATACTATACTTAATGTTGCTGACTAAGCTGAAGAGTAGGAAAAAGAGACCACCAACAAAAAAAACAGATTTTTATGTTCTGGTTTAGGAACAGACAGGAATTTCCATGACACCCTTTGCTCAGCATTTACAGTTATGAGTGAGTATTTGCACGCAATGGATTAGCGCAGTTAGGAAACAGTCGTTTAAGATACTCAGTATAAATCTGGTCAAAGTGGAATGTCAAAATAATTCTGCAGTTTGTCAGTTCAGTATTTATTTGAAAGGTTCAGATTCATATATAATTATGATATAATAATACTTGTATTCAAAATAATGCCACTGAATAAACAACCATGGCTTAGGTAAGTGAAGGAAAGGATCAAAGCGGATGTTTGCATTCAAACTCTGAAAATCTGAGTTTTGCCTGTGAAGATGTTTCTTATAGGACTGTTGGTGTGAAGTCACAGATACTGATATCAATATGGCAGTGACACTAGTAAGATCCCTGATCGCATTTAGGAAAGTTTGGGCAACTCCTGCTTTTTGAATCCTTTTCATCTGTTGAGTGTTGTACACTGAAATACCAGGCATGGTCAATTGCTAGAATTTTTTCTGTCTACAACCCAGCACAGTCATAGGCACCAAAAGAGTTTTCTAGCAACACAGAAGACCTTAGTAATTTTATTTTTTTCTATCAATTGTTTACATATTTGCCTAAAAAAAAATATGCTGACAGTTATTTAAATATTTGTTTAAACACAAAAGGACATTTAGAAACCCGTCTCATTCAAGTATCTCATCCCTCCAAGAATTTAAATTTTTTTCCTATGATTTTTCTTGGCTTGCATATGAATATGGGAAGTTTTAAAGAATTTTATCTGTGATTTCAGCAAATCACTGTACTGGTGTCAGCTGGGATAGAGTTCATTTCCCTCACAGTTGCAGGTATGGGACTATGTCTTGGATTTCTGCTGAACACAAACTATTTTTATGAATTGTATCTTCCAGAAAACAAAATCTGGCCTAGAAAAGGGGTTTTTTTTATTATTATTACATAGACATTTGTGTAGGAAAACAATTCTCTATACTAAAATTCAGCAGATCATTTCAGTTTTGAACATAATTTACTTCATTTTTGGATTACACTAAAACAGCATTCATGCATGCTGGAAATGAAGATGGCAGGCAGGACAGCAGGCAGAAGCACTGCACAGCATGCTTTATCTAAGAGAGTATACAGAACTTGCACTCACTTTGTGTAATCACTGTTCCAGGATGTCCTGAAAAAGTCATGTAAATACATGTGGACAAAAAAGAGGCACTTTCAAGATACAGTCATGAAAATGTGAAATTAGAAATAAGGCAGCAGGCTGATGGACTTTGTCATACACGATAGCTGCAGCCAGTTAACTAAGACAAAGCCATGTCCAGCTGGATCTTCCTCTGAAAATAGCCCCTATGTTTGCTCTTAATTTTTCACTAGTTGATAGATGTCCTATAGGTACAACAGTAGCTACATTTATTTTGGATGCAGGACTATATGTTAACAAATTTTCATATCAGACAGGAAAAAAGTCTTCTTAGACATTTTATTGAAGACTTCAATAAGAAAAGATTACAGGAGTTTTTCTTTAAAAATACTAAAAAATGGCAATTGAAACATTGGTTTGGACTTGAACCTGTGACTCCTATATCCAGTGCAAACATCCTAAAAATTGAGAAGGTGGGAAGATTTTAGGTTTTTACATCTATTTCTCTTTCTGTGTAGTGATCCAGTTAGGAATTTCCTATAAAGCTGATTGGAGTAGTCCAAGCAAGTAAAAAGGAAGTCTGTGCTAAATTTGCCATTCCCAGTGAAATTTGTAGTGCACTGGGTAATCTCACCTCTTATTGCTGTTAATACCCTCTTTAGGTGAGCAGTGAGCACGATGGAGAGCACTGATGGCCTCCAGTTCCAGACATTTTATGCAGCTCAAGTGCTGGGCAGAATCTAAAAAAGAGTTCTTAAGACCTAAATTTTAAAATTGGTTGGAAATGAAAACATTCATTAACAAAGTATTTTGGGACCTAACAACCCAAATGTTTCAATAGGACTGAGTCCCTATATATTTCAGGCATATTCTTCAGATTTTTTTCACATTAAAATTACTAAATATTAAAACCTAATGCTTAATCTTGTCCTCTTCGCTGATCCTTTATTTCTGGCCATTGTTACATAGGCCTCAGGCTAAATGACTCTTTAAACCAAGCTGCAATATTTTTTCTCCAGGGATTTGCCTTACTTCTATGAAATACTAACATCTACATCGTAATCTACAATTTAGTGTTCTATATTTTTTATTAGTACATCATCTTTGAACTAATAACTCAATACTTTAATAGATTTTATTGCATATCTCTAATCTCCAAAATTTGAGTAAATTTATGAGAAATTACTATGGTTCATTTATAAAAGAAACATTTATGCAGGGTGCTCAGATACTGATTTTCAGCATAGCTCCTCAGAAAGTACATTTTTAATAATCATTCCTTTAATGATTTTATATATTTACACCAGTGTCATGAGATTTTTAGGTTATGAAATGCACAAAGACTTTAGAAAATGTTTGGAGAGGAGATTCTAAGAGACAGATTCCCCAAATACTGTAGGAA
Organism: Prinia subflava; assembly: GCF_021018805.1. Taxonomy (NCBI): domain Eukaryota; kingdom Metazoa; phylum Chordata; class Aves; order Passeriformes; family Cisticolidae; genus Prinia; species Prinia subflava. The sequence goes on along the minus strand of NC_086253.1, from coordinate 18,910,808 downwards.
GCTGCTGTGGAAAGATGAAATAAGAAAACCATGCAGTGAAAACATCTGGCCTAAATGTAAGGAAGAACTCTGAAAAATTCCCTGAAGGACTTCTGTGCTGGTTTACAGACTTCCAGTTAAAGTATGAACTGTGATGAATACACACACAAAAAATTTTACTCAAAATCCTCTGCAGAAAACATAGTATGCTAAAATAGGCAAGTTATTAATCTTTTTTTGTTTGGATTACTATCTCTTCAAGGAGAAAAAATATGTCTCATGTCCAGTGCATTCATCTTACAACTCTTCAGACCATAACCAAATATACAAATTTGGCAAAATTAAATTCAAGTATAGAATGACTGTGCAATTTATTATTTGCAAAGGAACTTTGTCATAAATTTGGGCTGACATAGCCTTCCCAGATGACTAGAAACTTAATTTAGGTTTGAGGTCATTTTAGTTCAAGGTGATACATTTGATGTAATTTGCTTTATCTCCTTGTAACATGCACTTTTTCTCCAGAACATGCTAATGGTGCTATAATTTTAATTCTGCAGGTATTCAAATTTACCTCTATGTAAAGGGTTCAGCAAAAGAATAATGCCCTTGAAGTTTTATATGTCATTTAAAGGTTTTCATGTTATTTCTCAAAACAGGTACAATACTCAGCTCTTTTTGTGTGTGTTCAGGTTAGCGTGTCTATTCGTAATTGCTGTTGGTATTTTCAGTAGTCATAACACTCATTAAAAGAAGGGCTACATAGTATTTAACATAAAATGGTGGGTTTAAGGTTTGGGGATTTTTAGGAGTCCTATACCCTTGCCATGACATTCTTCTTTTTATTCTGGTATGCAACAGAACTATGCTCTTCACAAGGTTATTTTTTTCCTCTTTTTCTATGTTTCGATTTCTTCAACTTGACATGAGGCTCCTTGCAGAATACCACATAGTGGAAGTGTTAGACTGAGATTTGACACGTGGCATCACATAATAAGTGTCTTCATGAGCATCAGGCACTTGAAAGCTGTATCCTCCTAGAAATGTTGGGTTTTATCACAAGAACAATAATCTGCAACATGGCAACTTTGAGGTGGTTACATGACCTGAAGCTTACTCTTTTAAAAACTGTCTTCTACTGTGTTTCATCAAAATCAAGTTTTACAAAAAAGTAATCGGTAGAAACAAAAGCAAAAATTCACAAGTATGAATTTCATGCATGTGAGGAAAAGGAAAAGGAGTATTTCAGCTACAGCTCTGTTTATATGTGTGAGCGATGCTAAATGGACACTTGTGGTTACAGCTATGAGGAGGTTAATTTTTGCAGTAGGTGGGAGCAAGTATGGCTAAGGCCCAAATGTTATTCTGTGTCATTTCACATCGTTGCCAGAGGCAGAGGAAAAGGGAATCTTCACTTCCAAGGAGAAGAGATTCCTTCCAGTCAAGCAAGCGTAGCAGACAGAGTGGAGTGGTAACACTGATTTGGTGGTACGGCGGCAGCTGAGTCAAGCACCCCACTCTCTGTTTTGTACAATTTTGTCATTAATATTGTTGCTATTGCTTTTTGTTATCTCAATCTCTCCAGTAAATTGTTTTATCACAGCCTGTGACCTCTGTCTTTTGTGCCTTCAATCCTCCTCTCCAATGCACTGCAGCAGGGAGGGGAAGGGAAAGGGAGGGCGGGGAGCGAGCAGCGTGTGATTTGGAAAATGTCAGCGGGAGCACTGAATGGGGGAATTCCTAAACTACAACAAATGTAAAAGCCAGAAAGTCATTTCTGAATTGCATTTAGCGTGCCAGAAGGCAAAGATTTAATTAAAATGGCTTCTACTTTGGTGTCATATTTCAGTATGGAAAGTCTTTAACGTAATAGTATTCAAATCTTTTTTTGATTCAAATTTCTACTGAGTTTTCATGTCTCATCTTTGATCAGTACAGACTTCAGTCTATCTGTGACGTAGGTAGAGCTACAGCATAAGACAGAATGAAACACACAATATCAGAAAAAAGATTTATTATTATGTACCCAAAGAAGGAGTAATTTGCATGTGAAAGGAAAAAAAAAGGGCAAGTTTAATATTACTTACTGTTTGTTTTCTTTCTGAATGCCCAAGGACAGTGGATTTTCAGATCTTTACCATTTATGTTGGTTGTAATGTGACTGTGTAAATAGTAAGGTAGCTCAGACAAGACATAAAAGAGCCATGTTACTTGAGTAAGAGAAGAGCAATTTATTAACTGTAATATCACTCTTCAAGGGAATCTTGGTTCATATATATGTTTATATATGTTTTTTACATATATTTACTCAATATATGTAAAAAAAAAAATTAATACAGAAGTGGGAAACATCCTTGAAGGACATAAGAAAAATCACAATGAAGAAAATATATATTAGCAGTGTGCCAGGTGTGGCCATTTAAATTCAACTGAAAGAGAAGATGTCATTTTCTCATAAAAATATGGAACTTCTTACTCATTCCATCTCATGAAAGTAAAAGTAAACATATAGACAAGAAATAGGTAGCCAACTACACAAACCAAGATTTTTTAGGTTTAATTCAAGCCTTGGTTTAGCTCAAGGAATATTTGGCCTAACAGGGGATAATGGTGACAGCTACAATGGCAACCTGTGAATAGCAATCTTTTATCTTTCAACAAGATTCCTAATTTTACTGCAAAAAACTTTTTGCTGTTCTACACTGAAAGAAAATTTCTCCTCCATTTCAAGAACCAAGTCCCTATGTCCACTTACCTTGAAAGTTTGCACTTAAGAAAAAGTTGTGGCATCCCAGCAAGGAAGATATGAAGGAGCACATAAAAGGACTCTGTACCATGAGCAGACACCATACTTGCTCCCTTTGCCACGAAGAAATATTCCTGGACACCTCTGTACGACTTCACTTGTATATCAAAACCAGATGGACAGAGGACCAGACTTTTTTCCACATATTAGAGAATTTTACCCTCAGTATAATGTTCTGGAAGAAACAAATGCTATTAAAAGAAAAATGTGCAGCATACAGCCTTACTTTTGGGAATTATTGTTTCTGCACCACTAACTTTATACTTATTTTCTATCAGCTTATACAGACAACAATAGCAGCAATAGCATGGGACAGAAGTTAAACTGTAACCCAACCCAAAAGTAAGTATAAAACAGAAACATGTTTTATACAAGCACCTGAGAAGAAGGAAAGTTAATGCTTAAAGCATCTTGTGAATAACTAGAAAATTATATACAAGCGTGTCTGGCAACACTGATCTTAATAACTGATTGACTGAGATACCAGCTCACTAGGAGAACTTGGGGCAAAGATCAAGAAAAGATAATTAAGAAGAAGGAGAGTATTGGGAAAAATGTGCTCCAGACTCAGTCAGTGCAGAATCAGGCCAGGCTGGAGAGTGAACAGAGTCTGACAATATGAAGAGAAGACTACTCTTAAACAAAAGACTTTCAACATTACAGGTCAGAGTTTAAAAAAGGAAAAAGGATTTACAGTGATTGCCAACACAGTGTATTGACAATAGATGGAAGAAAGATTCTACAATCTTGCAAGAGTTTGCAAATCCTCAAAGAGTGTGTGAAGCAGGGATTATGAAAATAGGTTATGCTTTGAGTGCACTCACAAGCATAAACCAAAGGGACTGTGAATGTACTTATAAATCATGAGGGATTTCCATAGGAATCCTTGCAGAAGGTTAGTAATACAGTGTGCTTAACATCACTATTGTTGTTTTACAATGTAAGCTTGCAATATTTCCTTTCATAATTTTAATGTGACTTTTAAGAAGGCTGAATCCAATTTAAAAAGCATGTATTTAATGACCTGACTTTCATACCAAGCAAAAGAAATAGAATTTGAAATGTTGTTTAAAAACTCAAGAAATCAATAAAATGAAGCAAAATAAAGATAAAAGTAAAAATATTAGCACAGTCCAGGAGAAAAATCACATATAAAGATAGAAAAACTAAAACATTTTGTATGATATATGTACTGAGAAAAGACTGAGGAAGGATGTGGAAAATTGCTCTTAGAATCTGCGTCACCTGTGTAGTTACTTAGGGCAAGAGTCATTTTAGTGGGATTTGACAGAGGTGTAAAATGTGAGATGCAGATGGTAATTATTCTGCTCTACTTGGCACTGGTGAGGTTTCAGTTGGAATGCTGCTTTTTTGATCACTGAACTATAAGAAAAAATGTAGACAAAATTGGAATCCAGAATACGGTGACAGAAATATTTAGAAGCTTTGAAAATTATCCCCAAATTAAACACAAACCCACAAAACTGCCTTAATTTGATCTTGAAAGGATTGATAAAAAACAGATAACAGCCTTCAGATATTTTCAAGGAAGTATTTCCTTGCCCACAGACAGCATACAGAGAATAGCATGCCTAAATGTCAAGGTGTTCTTACTATATATGTCCAAAAAAATATTTCACATAGGTCAAAAATGTTTAGATCTGTTGATAAGATATTTGATAGGACAAGAAAAGAAGTTGTGATTCCACGTGTCTAAATATCAGTTCTAATGAGAGGCTTGAAATTCAAAGTGAGTGAAGGTTCAAAAGGATCAATGTCTATCTCCAATGGTGTTCCTCCAGGCTATATCAATATTTCACTTCCATTGCTAGTAAGGCAGAAACCATGAACTATTGACTATAAAGTGATATTGGCATGAAAGTTACTCTGGTCTTATCTGCTGACCTCTGGCAAGAGTGTTTTTCTTAATCATAATAAAACAAGCAATTCCTACATAAATTCCAACGCCAATCACCATCACATTGTCTTTGGACTTCTTTCTTAGCTTCTTAACCAAAATTAAATTTAACCAAAATTCCAAGATTTTGCAAATGGTTTTCATAACCAGTCATTCTGTGATTCATTACACTAATGAAAGTGACAGTGAAATATTTGCTTCAGCTTTTTACATGACTGTAGAGTGCCAATATTTTTCAGCCACAATGTTTCAAAGGTTTTAGATGTGTCAAAGCAGTTTCAAAGCTATTTTCTTTCAACATGGAGTTGAAGCTTATGCATAAAGCTAATTTTTTTTCAGCTGTATTATAAACCATTGCACTTTTTTGTTGCTCTACTAGATCAAGTTTATTAAGTCACAAAAAAACAACCAGAGATGTGAGTAACCTGTTAAACAGTGATTCACTTTCAGATGATATTTTAATAAAACATTCATATGATAGTTTTAATAAAAGTTCAGGAAAGTGACTTGAATTTCTGAACACTTCAGAAAAATTGACAAGTATTTTTGATAGCTAACTCTTATTAGAATGCAAAGCAAACCACCATGTTCACAATCCAGATCATCACAGAAAGTTGAAAATACATGTGACTTCATCTGTCAGACTTTAATAAGGCAAATTTCTTTTCATGGCTGCATTCAAAACACTTTTTGTGCAAAGCCTGTTGTTTTCTGGTTGCCTGTGTAAGCCTCTGTATGCCTGTGTATGTTATTTTGTGACTACACCAAAGCTCTTAGACAATATTAGTGAACATGTTTTTAATACAGAAAGACTCATTTTCACCAACTCCTCCTAGTCCATATAATTTTTCTGTACAAAAATTATCCACATCGTATATAAATGTATCTCTATCTGTAGGACAAGGCTGACAAAACAAACAACTTCCAATGGTTTATGTGCTAATTCTTATTTAAAATAATGTAGAAAATTATTGGCAGTTAAACCTCTCTAGTGTCATCTAGCTGCAAATTAAAGTAGAGGTTATTTCAACAGAAACTAAAGTCAATATGGTTTTGGCCAGGTCTTGAATATAATTTATATTTGCATTATTTGCAAGAACTAATCATTGTAAGAACTAATAATTTAGCATGCTTGAATACAGTTCTTCATCCACCATAAGAATTTCCTCTTCTCTCGTGCAAGACAGTTTCTGGTCTCCTGTGCTTTTGTGATTTTTTTCCTAATATTCATAATTTGGTAGCTCATACAAAGAGATAATTTGAGCACATTTGTATTCACAGGAGCAGCTGAATGGAAAATTTTGTTTCCTGTTTTCATTTTTTTTCAGTTAATTTATGCTTGAAGGAATTTTCCCTATTGACTTTGAAATGAAGGTGCCTTCTTTCAAGGTGGTGTCAAAGATTAAATGGTTTCATTTTTCCATTAGCAATACTTTGTAACACAGCTTTGAAATTATTGTTCATCAGTTGACACAGTCTAAGTAAGCCCATTTAAACATAATTTTGTCTATATGAGCTAGTTTTCTTTGAGGGTTCTCACACCATTCATCCTTTTGCTTTTAATGATAATAGAATTTAGAACATTATTTCAGCTGATTTTTTCTTTTTGTGAATAGTACTTACGGCTAAGAGTTCATTGCTAAAAGATAGTAAAAGGTTTTTCCTTCACTGTTCCTTTTTTTAGGCACTAGCATGTTAGTCACATGCTGCACAAGCACAATTTTTGGTAGCTAAGCTACTGGACATGACTTAAATTTGACAACCTTGTTATTACAAGAGGAGATTTATAATTATATATTGGAATACAAGACATTATGTCCACTGCCATTATGTCACTGGTGCCAGACAAATAAAAATTAAATAGCTAAAGGTGTAGAAAACCATGGCAATGGTTTGGTTCTAAGCAATTCCTTAACTTTATCTCTCACCTGGAGCAAAATAGTTGTCTAAGCTCAAAACTGTGGTAACAGTGTGACAAAAGAGGGAACTCCTTCTCTCATCATTACTGGAACTGAGCTGTTGCACTGACTTCCCCCTCATTTATCCCAGTAGTTGTCTTTTCCTTAAACTAAAAATTAACAACATTTTGGACATCTCTTCTGAACCACCGAGGCACATAAAGGGTCATTTTAAAAATTGCAGGAGATACTTACACAAATCTTAGATGTGATTGAACAGCAGAAGTATAGAACATTTTGCACAGTTTCAGATACTTAAATTTTTATTGATCTTCTTCAGATTCGTAAGAAATAGTCCATGGATTTTCTAGATTAGTTAACAACAATTTGAAAACTACAGGACTGTATGAACCTTTTAAGTACCTTCTATGTATACTGCTTTATAACTATTTTTAATATTCCCCTAAGTTAGTTTTACAAAAAAAACCCCATGACTTCCTGCAAATCAAAACTGGTTTTGCATTATGTGATGGGTTTAATATAGTAAAATCAAAGAATAATCTGTAGATTACTTCACATGACTTGAAATAATATGCCATGAAATCTGGATTTAGACATAAAACCTACATGCTATGGGCTACTGGAAATCAGTGTCAAAATAATAAACATATATGGAAAGCCTGCAGGGTGAAGTAGTAAGGTAGATAGTATCTTCAAGAGAACCAAAGGAATCACTGATTGACACCTACAAATATTTTATTTAACAGACTTTAGAGATCAAAAATACCTGTAATGTGAGAATGGCATTAGCTGGACTAGAAATTTAAAGATGTATGAAAACACAACTGAAGACAAACAGAATTGTTTTTATAATGTGGAGTGCCAGGAGCTGCCACACACATGATTTATAGTCAGTATGAGGCACAATAACAGTATTGCCACATGAAGTTGCCCAGCTGCCTTATGAAATGGCTACCAAAAAAGCACATAATTAGGAGAAATAGAAGGTGCTGAGTGGCTGCATTTTGTGCCACTCATTTTTCTTGGGTTTTATCTTGCTCTCTCTTTTATTATTATGACCAAATTTTTAACTTTTTTGTGTTGCTAAACTATTTTTAACTCATGAGTTTCATTTTTTTTTTCCTGATTCTCCATCCTGGCCCACCAGGGTGGAGTAATAAGCAAGCAAGGCAGCTGCATGGCACTTAGTTGCCAGTTGGGGTTAAGCCACAACAGTGCTTGTTTCCAAGAAGCAGGAAAAAGTCTCAGGGTAATGGCAATATAACATCTGTTGCCATATATTCTTATAGCAATCCATAAAAATAATACACTTTGAATTATGCAAGTGGCTGTTATTCCCCAATATAGCAGAAATCCATTAAATATTTCTATGATTAATATGTATTACACAAATTATAACTAAATTGGAATCTGTCAAGTTCTAAGATAGTTATACTTGCATGGTGGCAACTTAGGGAATTCTTACTCGCTTCAGTGGTTTAAGAAATACCATTTATATACTGTAGAGAGTAACATGTATGTCCCATCTCTAAGAAATTAAGAAAGTGTCTTAAATTTCATAGGTTAGGACATTTGAGGGGTAATGGAGAAGAGGGGATGGCAGGAAGATCAAATTTTGCCATTGGTTAACCGAAACACAATGGAATTCTTATTTTTGGGGACTCATCCCTTTTCATTTCAGGTCTATGCTCTGCTGTTCTTCATAGTGCTCTGCTTCTCAAGGCTTCTGGTATCATACAAGGCATATCTTTCTCTGGGCTACATCAATATTTTACAGTCATAAATATCCAATTTTATATAGAGTAACCACTTTATCTTTACAAAACTATGGTTGGACCATAAAAAGAGAGATAAAAGTAAAATAAATTATCTGTGGACCTTGTCAATTAGATAAATTGCTTTCACAGAGAAATCAAGTGAAACAAAGCTACAGGCAGGTCAAGAAAAGTACAAGCAGAACAAGTCTGACAAGTCTCAGTCCTGAGGCTCTGAAATACCAGTAAAATGTTTATAGTCCATTTCCAGGAATGACAATATGGCCCTGGATTCTGCAACACAGAATTCTGTTCTACTTTCTGCTTGTTTATTTCTGTTTCTACCCATTTGCCAAGTCTGTTTTATCTGATCCTTTTTCTCATGAATCATACATTGAGTAGGGGTAGCAATTTGCAGAAAGAATGTCATAGTGTATAAATATTTGTTTTTATCAACAAAGCTTATGGGTGTAACAATGTCAATCCAACATTCATTATGTTTGGTAGCACACTTTTAAAGCTATGTGCCATATGTTCCCTTCCATTAAAACACATGGAAATTCCACTAATCCCATGCAAATCAGACTAGATTATAATCACAGCAGCCTGCAAAAGGAAGCAAGTGACACCAGGTGAGAAGTGATTGCCATGAATATGTTGTATCCGTATCAGTATTCATCCCATGGTAATAGCTCCTCATGGATTGTCTAAAGAGGAAAATGTCAATAGCTGGAGAAGGAAAAAGACATAAAATGACACCTAGGAGGCCTAAGTCTGTTATGCTAGTTTTACTGCCAGTATTGGAAATACAGGGAAAGGTAGAAATCCAGGTATTTTTCAAAGATCAAGCAAACAATACAGGAAATTCTGTTGTTTATTTCCTCACAACTCATTTCTTGAATATGTTTCCTGCTATGAGGACCTTCAGCTGTAGATCCACTGCAGTGGGTTTCCAAGATAATTCACCACAGCTGTTCTTAGCCTGGACTCAAATGATACAAAACGTCAATTTGGCTTTGAAAATAAAAAGAAAATATCTAGGTCATGAAGTTAGCACTTCAAAATTCTAATAAAGTGATTAATTACAAGTAAAATGTATTTTATTTGTTTAAAAAAAAATTTCAGTGAAACACATGCAAATTTCTGTACTTCAAAGTCAATTTTTTGTTACGTTGTTTCTGTGGCCATTGAGAAGGTCAGTCCTCTCTATCATGTTTTCCATTTCCATTTTGCAGCCATTCTGTATCTCATTTTTGTCTTATCTGGACTCAACAAATTAAATTCTTCCATTCATTCTTATAAATCCAAGGATCTTTCCATACTGCTTACACTACTGTAGGCTATTGCTTTTTGTTACTGCATTTGTAACATCTTAAATTAAATGACATTCTATAAAAAGTATCATTTACACTTAATACAATAAAATAATATATTCCTGCTATCTTATATAAGATTGCTTTTCTCCAAGATATTTCATATTGTGAAGAAGATGTGTGGTTTCACAGGAAAACCTGCTCAGTTAATATGGTTTAAATCAAATTTACAGATCCGTCTGTTCCTGTGTGCTGAAAGACAAGCTGGTGAGGAAGCAGGCCAGCCTGGCTGAACAGAGATTTCACTGAAACTCAGGTTAAAAAATAGGAGAGTTTATAATCTATGAAAGAAGAGGCAGATGGCTCAGGAGAACTCAGGAGGGCTTACGAGGATGTTGTGAGTTGGGCAGGGAAAAATTTACAAGGGTAAAAGCCTAACTGGAGTTTAATCTGGCTACTGATATAAAAGACAATAAAAATGCTACTCTAACTAGATTCACAACAAAAAGGAGCGGCTCAGGACAATCTCCATTCTTTATGGAATAGGGGAGGAAATGTTGTGACACAGGAAGAAAAGGCTGAGGTACTCATGCCTTCTTTGCCTCAGTCTTTAATACTAAGACTAGTTGTCATTAACAACAGCACTAGGAGCTGGCAGACAGGGACAGGGAGCAGGATGGAGTCCCCATTGCCTAGGAGGGAGTGGTGGGTGACCTGCTACACCACTCAGACATACACAGGTCCGTAGGGCCAGATGGAATGCAGCAAGGGTACTAAGGAGCTGGTGCACATGCTCAGAGTCACTTTCAATGGCCAGAAGGAGAATGAAGGGGGCTACAGGCCTATCAGCATCATCCTCAGTGCTGCAGAAGGTCATGGAGCAGAACCCCTTGAACGCCATCACATAATACATGCAGAGCATCAGGCTCAGCCTGCACGGGTTTATGAAAGGCAGGTTCTCTTTGATCAGCCTGGTCTGCTTCTATGACAAAGTGACCCACTTAGCAGACAAGGAAAAGGCTGTGGATACTGTCTACCTGGACTTTGGTATTGCCTTGGACACTGTTTCCCACAGCATTCTCCTGGAGAAACTGGCTGCTCGTGGCTTGGACAGGTGAACTGGCTAAAAAAGTTACCTGGATATCCAGGGCCAGTAAGCAATGGTGAATGGAGCTAAATCCAGTTGGTGGCCAGTTGCAAGTGGTGTTTCCCATGGATCAGTACCGAGTCCAGTCATGTCCAATATCTTTATTAATGACAGGATGAAGGGATTGAATATACCCTCAGATGGTACATGACACCAAATTGGACAGAACTGTTGATCTGCTGGAGGGTCAGAAGGTTCTACAGAGGTATCTGCACAGGCTGGATCAGTGGGCTGAGGCAAAGTGTGTGAGCTTCTCTACAGCCAAGTCCCAGTCCTGCACTTGGGTCACAAACCCCCAAGGGTCTCTACAGGAAGAGTGGTTGGGATGCTGATGGATGGAAAAGGACCTGAGGGTGCTGGCTGTCAGGTGGCTGAACCTGAGCAGAGGCCCTGATGACACAGAGAGGCTGACAGCACCAAAACAGGTTCTTAATGCTCCTCTGTTTTTCATCCTCCCTCTTGACACTACTAAACTATTTTTCTGGTTCTGTTTGGTTTCTTTTTGAATTTTCGTAGCTGATTTCTTCATTATTTATGAAGTCCCCTGATAACCCCTTGTTAGTGTATCCTTATGTTGTAGTAGATTATAGATTCTTTTTTAGCACATCCACTTTTGGCAAACACCATAAGAACAGAATGCTTTGGCTGTAGTATACAAATGCAATCTGTATATTTGTATCATTGTATCATCTATTGTTTTCCAGGCCACTTTACCAAGGAGGGAGGACTGCCAGCAGCATGAACAGTGTGACCAGCTGATCTGTAGGTGGCTCATGGTCATTTTCAGGCCTGCTTTTCTCCAGCTCATACACTTCATTTTATTTGTCTTCAAATATTGCTCTTTTTAGTACTGTTATTATTTTTTGTTCTAATTTTAAACTAGACTTTTAGTTTGTCAAGGTCATGTGCATTATGTGCATTGTGATCCTGCCCTGCTTCTTGCCTTGGTGTATGAAGTGTCACAGCTAGATAAGTGTCATCCACAAATTTTATTCAGAGGCTCCAAAGTACCCTCTCTGAAATATCTAGCTCACTTAATCAGGAAATGTTGAAAAAGAAACAATTTTCCACCAAAAGTATATCATTCTCCAATCAGCTTTACTTCTAGCTCTTATTTCCATATTTTCAGGCAATTAACAGATAATTTTCTAACTAGTTTTTATATTTACATCTGTGCAGTTTTTCACAGAACTCTTTCATTTAATACATAAATTTGCTTCAATGTTATTTTTGCAAACAATGTATAAAAGAATTTTTACTGAAATAACTGGCTGATTATAAAGTGCGTGTTTTGTTTGGCCTCAAATTGTACGAGTGCATTAATTAGAACAGCCTTTGTCACTAGCAGAAGATATCATTAAATTAATTCTCTAATATTTTTCCTTTAATCAGTATGTGCAATTGATGCTGATATGAAAGTAGAGATTGAGTGTCATTAAATCTGTTGCTAAGAAATATAGGAAGAGTTTAATTATTTTCATTTAGTTCCCCTGAATAAGAAAATCTCTCCAGATCATATTTCTCTTAAAAATTTGAAACTCTGAGAAATGAGCCTGCTGTAAGTTTTGTGCCCTAATTCGTAGTTGGAGGATATTTTAGTGTGTTCCTGGTTCAGATTTTTTTTTTTAATTATAAAATGGAATTAATTTTTTTGGTTTGCTTACATGTATGTGGAAAGTTACAAAATATTTGAGTAAATATAAAAGGGTTACTGATTCTATAGAATTAGTATCAGTGTTATCATTCAAACTACCATTTGTTACTCTGATGTTTAAATTCCATAATAATAATGAGCTGAACAATAAATTGAAGCTTTTACTAATCATGTTACCTACATTATGAACTAGATATAAATCTTCATAATTTTTTAAAAATAAGACATTTCGAACATACATAAATAAAAAATGATAACTTATTATAATGTATTTCCCTTGTAGCTGAATGCGGTACAAGAAAAAAATAGATGAAGACGTAGCCAATCACCTAAGACTAGAAAAATGATAGACCAAACCTGGGATAGCAATTTTCGGAAGCAAACTAAATAATGATTTATATTGTCACACCTTCATATCTCTAACTTGCCTTTCATTTGTTTCAGTGAAATATGGATATGATTACTATTAATATAATAATATAAATAATGGAGTACTATTATTAGTATTAAGTAAAACTAATATGGCTAGTTTTACAAAAAAATGCTGTGTATAATTTAACATTTAAATTTATCTATGTTTGCAATCACATTGTGTTAACATCTATTTTTATATGTTTCATTTTTTTTAAATAGCTTTCATTCTTTAATTTCACGTATAGTATTGAGAAAAATAACATAAAAGAAGAAAAATAAACCAAGTTTGCATTAAAAGTCATGTAAGAAGAAGAGGTGAATTGTAAGTTATTATATCCAATGAATTCGTCTAGATGAGTAGTAAAAATTTATAATTAAATTCCCCATTCAAAGCATTTATTACCTGAGATTTTGAGAAACCAGATGATGAAATTTACCTATTTTAGTTTAACTTATTATTTATTCTAATATTTTAAGTCTCATTGGTAACTATTTCATCTCCAAGAAATTTCAACCTGTGCAAAATGATTGTATTTTGAGTTGTGATTTGCACCTAACATACAGAAAACATTATATTCAATGCAAGTTTAGTTAGTTGTACTAAAATTGCTTAAGGGCAGAGAGAGTCAGAAATATTGTCACTGAATGGATCTGAGAGTCATCAGCAAGATACTTCACCTTGCTTTTGATTTCAACTAGCCATGCACCCCAAACTGCTTAACATTCTCTCCTTCTGGAATTTCTTGCATAAGAAAAATTAGGTTCTTGGAAAGCAATTGTTTTAAAGAATAATACACATTGTTTCAGGAAGTGACATGAGGAGGTGCAGAAAAGGCATACGTTTGGGAATGCTGAATGTTGTTTAGGCCATGCTACAATAAAATAAGGTCCCTTCCAACCCAAAGTACTGTATGATTCCATGACATTCTCTAAAAAAAAAAAAGTTTTGTGGAGAGTAGTTTTATTTTAATTTTATATAGCAGAATTTTTTCCATTTTTCCAACTATTATCAATTGCTTAAATAAAAAAAAAATCTCCCTCCAGTTTATTCCTATAATCTCTTTAACTGCTCTTATATACACCACTATCCCTTCCCTGCTAATTTCTCTAAATCTATTTTTGTTATGTGTCACGGACCTGCATATGAAGAACATGAAGGCCTCACAAACATCCTGTTTTCTGCTGTCAATTACGGAACAGAAATACTTGATTTTCCTCTCCCTCACAATGCTGTTCTGTGGCAGTGTGTTAATTTAATCGGTTAGGCTTTCTATACTTTTGTACTTGTTGGGTTCCCTGTACCCCACCCCTCGATTGTTCCTTTGTTTAACTCACATGACTCCGGCACCTGCCATGCGACACACACGGTTAGCTGCCTGTCATTTCTCCCGCCTTTGTAAATCCCTCCTATATTTCCCCTGATTAGTCCAAGTGATGTTCTATTACACCTGTATCCCCTGGCAACCTGCCCCGGTTGGCTGGCAGTGGCTGGCCACCCCCTTTGTCCCCCCTCCGAATCCTTCGGACAAAAACCCCCCACACCCCTCTCCCCCTGAACAGTTTCGGGCTGAGGAGGTGTTTGCAATAAACCCTCTGTTCGTCTGAAATTGTTTCCTCCTTTCTTTCCACTGCCTGTCGAATCTCCATCGCTCGCATAAGCCTCTACCAGGCAAAGAACCCACAGGGTCAGTACTGCCTGCGTTGCTCGCACACTGACCCCCTAACACTCTGTCGCTGTGTCTGGGCCAGCGGCGACAGAGCCCGTTGGCTCTCTGTGAGCACACCGACGGAGGTGTGGTGCCCACCGTCTGGCACTGGAAAGGGGCTTTCAGCGCCTTTACGGAGCCGTGGGCAGGATTGGTGCGTCTCAGCAAGGAGCTGAGCTCACCTGAAATAATCCCTGGACGTCACATCGGCCCGGGTTTGAGCGCCCTCCGCGAGGGACCGCTCCCCCGGGGAAGAGGAGGGCAGCCGTCTCCGCCGCGTCCCGAAGACGGTCCTTCTCCGGCGGTGGATCTTCTGGAGCAGCTTTGGAGCACCATGCCAGGGGTTCGTAAGTAAGCAGACCCCCCTAGACCGCGGGGCGGGTCAGTGGGGACGGCGTTCCCCTTTCTGGCAGCCTGTGGGGGACAGCACCCCCCGGGCTGAGGTCGCGCGGCCCCAGGATTTGGGTTTTTTGGCCCCTGTCCTGGGCTCACCCCCGCCGGCGTTTTTCCGTTCCCTCGGTTGATTTAAGGCTTTTATTTTTGTGCGCAAGCGCGAGCTCGCACGGCACGGCTGCCGGCAGGCGCGGGTTTTCGCCGGCCAGCCAGTTTCGGTTTCGCCGCGTGCGCTGGCTTTTTGCAGAGCGGACGGGCGCGTGAAACATCGGTTTTAAAAAGCGCGCGGCGGAGGGTTTTTTTTCGTTGCGTCTTTCGTTTGCTAGCTCCAGAAATTACGCAGGCAGAATGGGTGCGTCTCTGTCGGCTTCCCAGAAAGGAGTGTTTTACAGTTGTGTTGCGTTATTAGAAGCTAATAAAGTTAAGTTCTCTAAGGATTGTTTAAAAAAGCTGGTCCGATGGCTTTTCCTGCACTACCCGACGGCGTCCCCACCGATGGTCCACAGCTCCCGATTTTGGGAGCTGGCGGAAAAGAAACTGTTACAATTAGGTAACGCCGGGGAAAAGAACACACAGAAATTAGCCTTTTTAATTTTGCAATTAAAGACGGCAGCGACGAAAAAGGGAGTGCAGAAAAGCTCTCAGGAACCCCAGCTAGCCCCGGTTTCCCTTCAACCCAATCCCAGCCCCTCTGCCCCGAGAAAGGGAATTTTGAGGAATGCAGCGACTCAGAGAGTTGTCCGCCCAGACTCTCCGAAAAATTCCCGGCCCCCGAGCCCCAGTAGCCTGGGACAGACTGCTGGGGACCCCTCGGAAGGCTCTGGCCAAGCTGACCGAGGACCTTTCCTTTCCCCTGCTTCCCCGAATTTCAAACCCAAGGTTCAGTTTAATTTAAACGCGTCACACTGGCCACAAAATGGCGGCAGTGACCCACCTAATGGCGCCCACTCCTCCACGTGGCCGCCACCCTTCCCCCATCCCCTGAACCCCTTTCTTTCCTCCAACCCCTTCCTTCCCTCAGCTCCTCCCTCCGCCCCTCCCATAGTCCCTTCCCAGACCCCTCCTGCCTCCCCAAAGGTCCCGCCCACTCACCCTTCCCCTCGACACGCCCCTGAGGCGGGGCCGAGTCCCTCTCCCCGCCCCGGAAGGACGCCATCTTGCCAGCAATTTTCCCACGCCCTCATTTCCGGTTCCCACGGTTGGGAGCCGGAAGAAACGAGCGAGGGTGAACTGGAGGTCACTCTCTCTGCTGCGCCTGTCACCTACCGCAGAACACGTGGTGGTGACACACCAAAACCCAATTGGCATGCTTTTTCCCAAAGCATCATTCGGGATTTATGCAAGGCGCACAAGGAATATGGCAGGGAGAGTCCCTACTTCCGTGGCCTCCTCACTGCTGATCTCGCAGGTGTCCATGTTGTTCCAGCAGACCTCCGGCAGCTTTTCTCTTGCCTGATGAATGGCACAGAGTTTAAGCTCTGGGACGCAGCATTTAAACAGGCCCTGCGAGAAGCAATGCCTCAGTTGCCCTTTCCAGCCATCGATGCAGAGGGCAATCCCCTCTCTCTTGAGTTGCTTGCTGGTGAAGGTTCCTATGTTTCCCCTGAGTCCCAGGCAGCTCTAATACCCTCAGCAGTCCTTTCAATTATAAAAAATATAGCTTGCAAGGCTTTCTTTTATTTGCAGCCAGACGCACCATCACCACCCTATACCACCATTAGGCAGGGACATTCTGAATCATTTGTTGCCTTTGTAGAGCGGCTCACCAGAGCAGTGGAAGTTCAAGTTCAAACAGAAAGTGCACGGGAAGGTATTATAGGGGAGCTTGTTTTTGTTAATGCTAACGACCTGTGTAAACAGGCAATTTTGAGTCTTCCCCTAGATCCGCCCCGCACTCTCCAGTCCATGCTCCAGGTGTGCCAGATGAAGGTGCCCTTCCTTGCCCGGAGGAACCCACCACCACCCTCTCAAGCAACCTTTCCACCCAAGGCTGTGCGTGCTGCAGAATCAACCCAACAGCCTCGACATCGTCCGCCTCAGCGGCGACCCTCCTTCGGCAACCGCCCTGGTCGCTGCTTCTTCTGCAAGGAGGAAGGACACTGGACTGCCAACTGCCCTAAGAAACCTTCACTACAGCGGACTCAAAACATCTCCAGGAACACCGGTGCCTTCCCAGGCACAGCAAAAAAACTGAAAGGGAGCGCGGGTCCACCCAGCGCGACGACCCCAATCGGGTGGACTGGGCAGGGAACTCCAAAGGGAGTCAATTGGATGGACATTCCACACCAGACTCAAGAACACCTGAACATGATATAGCAAAACCTATTCTCACCACCTCTTCCTTTTTTGAACCCTACAGGTTGCATCTCACCAAACCATTGTACCTGACGGATAGGGACTTCCATTTTGTGACCATAGACCCAAAGAAGTTGCATCAGTGGCCAATGACCGGCGAAGGTAAGTTCATCATCGTTGGTGATTGCAAATACACTCCGTAGGAGATTGAGGTAGTCCCGGGGACACTTCACAACAACCCCAGGGCCCTTGTTCTCTGGCTGCGCTGCACTCATCCGCCCACATTTTTACCCAAGGGCCAGGTCATCGCACAAGCAATTCCTTATGGTGACCCAGAACATCTTACCTTTACTGTAAATGCTGTACATCACATTTCCACCCGTAAGCCCTTGGTGCGATGTACGCTCACTGTGGGAGATGAGTCAATAGATAAAGATCTGCTTTTTCACACAGAGGCAGATGTGATGATTATTCCGACCGCGGAATGGCCGTCACATTGGGCCCAGGAGGACGTGGACAAACAGATCCAAGGTGTAGGAGGGTTCCAATCCGCAAAACAGTCGAAAAACGTGGTAAAAATTACGGGGCCAAAAGGACAATTGGCTGCCATCCGTCCTTTTGTTTTAGATTACAAGGAACCCCTGCTTGGAAGAGACCTCATGGCCCAGTGGGGGGTCACAATTGAAATTCCCGACCCCTCGCAAAATTTTCAGGCAGCGGCTGCTGAGAAGCGCCCGACCCTCAAACTGAATTGGACGACAGATAAACCAGTCTGGGTTGAGCAGTGGCCGCTAACAAAAGAGAAATTACAGGCGCTTGAGGAGCTCGTGGAGGAGCAATTAACTAAAGGTCACATCGTGGAGACCAATTCTCCATGGA
This sequence comes from Prinia subflava, assembly GCF_021018805.1. Lineage (NCBI taxonomy): Eukaryota > Metazoa > Chordata > Aves > Passeriformes > Cisticolidae > Prinia > Prinia subflava. The sequence continues at coordinate 18,892,631 of NC_086253.1, read as the reverse complement.
ACTCGCCCGTTTTTGTCATTCGAAAGAGTGACAAAAAACGATGGCACCTCCTCCACGACCTCCGCCAAATTAACAAAGTAATTGAAGATATGGGGTCTCTCCAACCTGGAATGCCTTCCCCAACCATGCTGCCACGAAATTGGAATCTGGCTGTAATTGACATAAAAGATTGCTTTTTCCAAATTCCTCTACACCTGGACGATGCCCCGCGTTTCGCCTTCTCGGTTCCTTCCATCAACCGAGCGGCCCCAAGGAAGAGGTACCACTGGAGAGTGCTACCGCAAGGGTTGAAAGCCTCCCCAGTGATGTGTCAGCAGTACGTCTCTTCCTTGCTGTCCCCTGTGCGCGCAGCCACGGAGGGGGTTGTCATCCACCACTATATGGATGACATCCTCGTTTGCGCGCCGACCGAAGATGAACTTACGCGAGCGCTTGACCTTGTAACCAATTTGTTAGTTGCTGCAGGGTTTGAGCTGCAAAAAGATAAGATCCAAAGGATGCCACCCTGGAAGTACCTGGGCCTGGAGATTGGTAAGAGGACCATTGTGCCTCAAAAATTGGAAATTCGGACAAATGTCCGTACCCTTGCGGACGCCCATCCGCTTTGCGGTGCCTTGAATTGGGTAAGGCCCTGGCTAGGTCTGACCACCGAGGATCTAGCCCCTCTTTTCAATTTATTGAAAGGGGGAGGGGAGCTCAGTTCTCCTAGGGTGCTTACCGCAGAGGCAAAAGCAGCGTTGGAGAAGGTCCAGCAGGCAATGACATCGCGACAAGCACACAGATGCGATCCCGAGCTTCCCTTTCGGTTCATCATTCTGGGTAAGCTGCCACATCTACATGGGATCATTTTTCAATGGGACACGGGTGCAAAAACATCAGCACACAACACCAAGGGCCAAGGCAGAAAGGACCCTCTTCTTATTATAGAGTGGGTCTTTCTCAGCCACCGTCGGCCCAAAAGAATGACACAGCCACAAGAGCTTATGGCTGAGCTCGTCCACAAAGCAAGAACGCAGATGAAAGATTTGGCAGGGTGCGACTTTGAATGTATTCACATGCCAATTGGACTGTCAACAGGCCAAATGACCAAACCCATGTTGGAACACCTGCTTCAGGAAAATGAAGCACTTCAATTCACTCTAGATTCCTTTACGGGCCAAATTTCAATTCATCGGCCGGCCCACAAACTATTTAATTCGGACGTAACATTTAAATTGGCTTTAAAGAGTGTCCAGAGCAGGAGACCTCTCGATGCGATGACAGTTTTTACTGACGCGTCCGGGAGTTCTCACAAGTCAGTGATGACTTGGGAGGACCCTGAAACTCAGCAGTGGGAGGCAGATATTAAAGTGGTTGAGGGTTCACCTCAAATAGCCGAGTTGGCCGCTGTCGTCAGGGCACTTGAGAGATTCTTTGGACCTCTCAATATTGTAACCGACTCCGCATACGTAGCGGGGGTGGTATCTAGAGCAGATCAGGCAATTTTACAAGAGGTGTCCAACACAGCTCTGTATGAGCAGCTCTCGAAATTGGTCAAACTTGTCTCCCACCGAGAGCAACCGTTTTATGTGATGCATACCAGGTCGCACACGGAATTGCCTGGGTTTATTGCTGAGGGTAACAGGAGGGCTGACGCTCTTGCTGCCCCTGTAGCGATAGCCCCGTTGCCTGACGTTTTTGAGCAGGCCAAGCTCAGCCATCAGCTGTTCCATCAGAACGCGCCTAGCTTGGCTAGACGTTTTAACCTCACACGTCAACAAGCTAAGGCGATTGTTGGCTCGTGTCCTTCCTGTCAGTCCCACGCTGTGCCTACCCTGCATGCCGGAGTCAACCCTCGCGGGTTGGAGAGCTGTGAACTCTGGCAGACAGATGTCACCCACATTCCATCATTTGGGAGACTGAAGTACGTTCACGTCTCCGTCGATACCTTCTCTGGTGCTGTCTATGCCTCTGCGCACGCAGGTGAGAGGGCCCAACATGCTATCCAACACTTTGTTCAGGCCTTCTCATTCATGGGCATCCCCAAGGGGATCAAAAAGACAACGGCCCTGCGTACAAGTCCAAGGAATTTGCTGGCTTCCTGCAGCAATGGGGAGTGGAGCACAAGACAGGCATCCCCCACTCCCCCACAGGCCAAGCAATCGTAGAGAGGACCCACCAAGAGATCAAGAGGGTCCTTAAACAACAGCAACAGGTGTTAAAGGTGGAACCGCCGGCAATCAGATTGGCCCGAGCCCTTTATGTCATCAATTTTCTAAATTGTTCCTTTGAAAATCCCAATCCGCCCATTACCACACACTTTGGGTGCAACAAGGAGTGGCAGTTCGATCCCAAGCCCCCGGTGCTGGTGAGATCGCCTGAGTCAGGGAAGGTGGAGGGTCCATTTGACCTGGTGACGTGGGGGCGTGGGTACGCCTGTGTCCTCACGCCTACCGGGATCAAATGGATACCTGCCAAATGGGTAAAACCATTCATTAAAAGGAAGAGGGAGTGTGACGACAGCATCCCGCAGGTGGCTTCAGCGGCATTCCGCCGTCGAAGGCGAGTCTCCTCCAGACCCTCTCTTCCCATCCTGTGGGAATGGGACCATGACCTGTCCTTTACCTATTTCTGTGACCCAAATTAATAATTTTTGGCCCCCCAGTTTTGTTTTTCAGACCCGGACCCAAGATGCTAAGCCTCCCGACCGTGCTCTTTCTGACCAAGCTGCTAACATTCACCCAAGCTTGGACCGTCCCACAGTCGCAAGCCAACGTGTGGGCTCTGCTCACGGAATCTATGGGACAAGATCACATCTGTCTCAATCAAGCATCAGCCTCAGACCCGATGTCCACATGCCTCATGGGGATTCCCTTTAGACAGTGGGAAATGCCTGAAAGACTTCTCCATTGTGCCCACTGCATCAGTAAGACCTCCCAATTTAATCCTTTTATTGGCTGGAAGAATTTTGTGCTTTCCCTGCCAGATATGAAAGAGGAACCCCGAGAGCTGCGGCTCCTCGGAGCAACTACAGCTCCCGCCTGCATTCGTATTACCAATTCGGCCGACGCTTTAGACAACCGCACCAAGCACGCTTTTCAATCTAAAGTGCTAGACAGAGCCCACTCGTGGTGCAAGAAGTTGGCCAAGGGAGTTCTTCCCCCTCAAATTCACAACCACCCCAAAAAGTTACCCGAGGGAGTCTTTCTGATCTGCAGAGATGGGACTTGGGCAGGTATCCCCTCTCGTCTTTCTGGAGGTCCGTGCACCCTAGGAAAGGTAGGGCTGTTCACACCCAACAAGATGCAAATTACAGATTGGAAAGAAAAGCAAAAGAAACAAAGTGGTGCACATGGATTGGCAGTTTCCAAAAAAGACCTTAGAAAATTAGACCCGGATTGCGATTCAGAAATTATTCATTGGAACAAAACTAAAGAGGTCGCAATCACAAATTTTGCCCCATGGGTCTCCTTTGCTAAGGCCGTGGGGGAATTGGGACATTTAAAATGTTGGGTGGCGAAACAAGCAAATTTAACCTCCAAAACCCTATTCAACCTCCTGGAGGACGAGGAAATAATGAGGCAAGCTTCCCTCCAAAATCTGGCAGCCATAGACTACATCATACTTCTCCACGATCACACGTATGAGGAGTTTGAGGGTCTATGTTGTTTTAATCTGTCGACTCGGGCTGAGAGCACTCGAAAACTCATTACACAGATGCAAAATATGATCAGTGACATCAAAAGAGAGACAGGTGATTGGATGAGCAACATTTTTAAAGGTTGGGGTTTATCTGGATGGGCTGGGTCCATTTTAAAAACATGTCTGTTGATTTTGTTTATTATTTTAATTGTTTGTCTTGCTTTCGGACTAATCAGGAGATCATTAATTAAGTTAGTTTTAAGTTCCACATCTACCCCCTCTCCGGCTGCTGCTTGGGTCGCCAAGGCCACGGCTCCTGAAAACGAGTTGAAGGAGCTTGAAAAGGAGCTTGAAGAAGAAAGTGACGGTGAAAGCCTCGCAGACGATTAGTGGCCAGCCCAACAACCTTGATTCGCCAAATGTTACCTGGACTCTGAGCGTCTGCCAGACCCCCCTCACTTCTGTTCTTTTAGTAAAAAGAAAACGGGGAGATGTGGCAGTGTGTTAATTTAATCGGTTAGGCTTTCTATACTTTTGTACTTGTTGGGTTCCCTGTACCCCACCCCTCGTTTGTTCCTTTGTTTAACTCACATGACTCTGGCACCTGCCATGCGACACACGGTTAGCTGCCTGTCATTTCTCCCGCCTTTGTAAATCCCTCCTATATTTCCCCTGATTAGTCCAAGTGATGTTCTATTACACCTGTATCCCCTGGCAACCTGCCCCGGTTGGCTGGCAGTGGCTGGCCACCCCCTTTGTCCCCCCTCCGAATCCTTCGGACAAAAACCCCCCACACCCCTCTCCCCCCGAACAGCTTCGGGCTGAGGAGGTGTTTGCAATAAACCCTCTGTTCGTCTGAAATTGTTTCCTCCTTTCTTTCCACTGCCTGTCGAATCTCCATCGCTCGCATAAGCCTCTGCCAGGCAAAGAACCCACAGGAGTCAGTACTGCTTGCGAGCTTGCAGACTGACCCCCTACCACTCTGTCGCTGTGTCTGGGCCAGCGGCGACAGAGCCTGTTGGCTCTCTGTGAGCACACCAACGGACTGTTCCACTATTGTTCCATTGTGACTTCTCACACATGATGGGTTTTCTCTCTTGGCAGTTGTTTCACTGAGAGAGACATAAAACTCGTAGAAATCAACCCCAGTTGTATCATCTACTCTCTTTGTAATTTTCTGTGATGCTGATATTGGTTTATGTGCATTCTGTTTGAGACTGGCCATCTATATTCACACTTTGCTGTGTATCTAATCCAGGAAACCATAAGAATAGAAATGGCCATACCCTTTCTTCTATCAAGCTGCTGAATATCTCTGTCCCAAATACAGTTCTATATTTTTTGTTTAATGACAATAAAATCTGTTCCTAATGTTTAGTATTTCTAAATGTATAACACATTTTAATGCTTTGCTTATCGTGCTGTTACCCACCATGGAAGATCCATGTCAGTTTGTTGATATAATGTCTCTAGCTTCCCTACTGTGAAGTGCTATTGATGTCTTTATTTGCTTGGAATTTTATCCATGCTACATTCCTGCAGCAGAAACACTTACTGGAAAATTGCTAGCTCCTGTCTTACCACACAATCAGATTCGAACTAGTGTCTACCCTTCTACTTCCTCTATTCATGGATCACCATAGAAGTTCATGAAATAGATCTTCTCAGTTCCTATTTGTCATGGTTTAACCCCAGTCAGCAGCAAAGCCCCACACAGCTGCTTGCTCACTTCCTCACCAGTGAGATTAGGGGGAAATCGAAAGGGTAAAAGACGAAGAACTTGTGGGTTGAGATAAAGACAGTTTAGTAGGAAAAGCAGAAGCCACAAACACAGGCAAAGCAAAACAAGGAATTAATTCACTGCTTCCCGTGGGCAGTCAGGTGCTTAACCATCCCTAGTAGAGCAGTGGTCTGTCACAGGTTACAGTGACTTGTGAAGAAAAAGAACAAAACTCCCTTCCTTCCTTTTCCTTCCCCCCACTTTATACACGGAGCATGATGTCACTGGTCTGGAATATCCCTTTGGTCAGTTTGGGTCATCTGTCCTGGGTTTATCTCCTCCCAACCCTCCATGCACCCCCAACTTCCTTACCAGCACGGCAGTACAAAAAGCAGAAAAGCTTTGGGTCTCTAAGCCCTGCTCAGCAAGAACAAAAACATCTCCATATTATCAACCCTGCATTCAGCACTAATCCAAAATACAGCCATATGTGAAAATTAACTCTACTGCAGCTGAAACCAGTACATCATATCTTTTAAAATATTTTTTTCTGTAACATCCATCTGTTATTCTTATTGTCTTCTGTTGTCTCTTATACTCTGAGCTATAATTGAATTAGGTGTTTAAATCAATGTAATAAACAGTGCTTTTATTTAATTTGAGTTCAGCATGAAAGATATATGATATGTCTAAGATTTTTTTTCTGATTGCTAATAGTAACTAAAATTTTCTCCCAAGACAGGCTTTAAAATTACCTCCTATTTAAGTCCGTATTTGAATTACTAGACATTTAAATTTCATAGTTTTAAGGTTAGTTATTTTGTATTCACGAGCACTAAGATTAAAGACAATAAAGGGAGAAGAAGAGCAAACTATTTGAAATATAGGAAAAAATATATCTTAATAATATTTTTGCCATTCTATATCTTTATCAAATATTTGTTGGTTTGCTTCTGTACTTTTTGCTGGTCTTATGTGTCTATGAAGGACTGTTTTATACAATAAACTTTCAATAAAGTTCAGACTAAGAGGATTTTATAATCAAAACATCTGAAGCTACTAGTCATCTTCCTTATGCCTGACAGAAAATGTATAATTTTAGTTTTATTTATTTGCAGGGTAGATTATTTTACTCATTGTCATTTAATCTAGAAATGTGCTGATAGATTAAGAAAACACATATCCCTTTACAAATTCATTGCAGTGGCAAAGATCTCTAATTAACAGAACCTTCTACATCCAATCTTCATAGCAGTACTTTAATAAGACAGGGTTTTTTTTATTTTCAATTCTCTCTTTTTGATTGTTATACCATACAATGGATTGTTTTATGCTAATGGTGGCACCTAAGAGTATCATCATATAAATTTTGGATAGAAAACATATGTACACCAGGACATCCATTAGGTAACTGCAATTATACTTGCTGTACTATCTACCTTAAAAGTGGACTTTTTGCTCATTAATACATTATATTGTTAGAAAATCATTTGTGCCAGCTACCTGCTACAGAATGAAATTCAAATAATCCGTTTTGACATAGCACTAAGTGATTCAAATTTCAACTGAAATATTTTTTCTTTCTATTACCATTTGCTGACAGTTAACAATAAGATTAATCCTTTCCCCCACCCTCTTTCTTACATGTGTTAGAAATTTTGTTTCAGATATTCTGCCAATTTAATAAAACATTATCTTATAGGGTAAATGGAAAATCAGAAGTTGAGTTCTCACAGTTTATCTCTTTGCAATGATCTACATCTCAGTTTATTATTCTCAATCTAATTCTCAGTTTAGTAACATTTGGTATGTGTTGCATATACATAGTGCAATTTGCAGTCTGTTACACCATTGGGTAATTTGCCATAAAGAAACAAGAATGTACAATTAATGATTTAGTATGTATTTCAACATGAAAAAAAAAAAGTGGGAAAAATTCATGACATTTCTCACTGAAGCAAAATAAAATTGCTGTTCCCTGATATTTCTCCAGTCTCTTTCTTTCTGCTGCATATGCTATCTTTTGAGCACTTGCAAAAGGGAAGGGGGAAAGTTTGGAGAGCTTTTCCAGCTTCCTCTGAAAGAATACCATCATCAATTTACAATAAGTTTGACAAGCACAACATAATCTGGAACTAGTGAAAATATCATATGTGATAAAAGTCTTCAAAAGCTTACCCTCTCAGTCAAAATTCTGATAAATTTCAACACTTAGCCTGTCACTAAGGACTGATTTCCTTTTCCCTTTCAAACAGTATTTCCAGTCATATTCTCACCAAGGCCAGTGACACACTCAAGTCTCAGATCACCAAGTTTATGAAAAACTCCTCATTTTTGAAAGCAGAATAGAATTTTTTAGTTCTAATTTACAATACAATAAGAGACACTTTGAAATACGTCAATCTGATGTTCTTAACACAGTTCCAGTATTAAATTGGAAGAGTGATCTATCTTTTGAAATACCTTTTTTTTTTTTAATGCTTTATGTTTATTTACAAAGCAAGATACTCTTGCTCAAGGATCATATAGTTCTAACCTCCTTGACACTTTTCACTAGACCAAGTTCCTCAGATATGAGGAAGTTTAGTTCATCCTTTGGTTTTGATATAAGAATAGATGATACAGAACATCTCAAACTTGTTTGTGATGTACAATAACATTTTCTTTGTGCACACTTGAACACAGAGGTGTAATAGAGCCATTTGAAATAGTCTTGTGACACACATGGATAAATTAGAATTGCAGTAGCTCTCCTAGTCAATACACCTTATGAGAAAAACATTGCTCATGATGCATTGCTTCATGTTTAAAAAGGGATTAGAGTAAAAAGGAGCAAGAAATATATACCTGAGTCTAAAAGAGATCATCTTTGATTAAAAATTTTTACTAGGACCATGGTTTATAAATATATATTAGAGGAGCTTGTGGTAGAAAGGGTTGTGGTCTCAGTGGTGCCTGCTGCTGCTGCTGACCTACAGTAGTACAGGCATTAGAACCTTGGGACATTGTTTGGGAATGCCTATGAGGAGAAATTCTTGAAGAGATCATATCATCTTTTATAATCTTTCCCTTACAGAGTACAGATGACTATCAGCAACAGAACAAGTCGTAGGAATATTTTGAAATAATCGAATTTGAAGACTTATTCATAGAAATAAATCAGATCAGCAAAGTCACATGATTTTGGTCTTTCTGAATTATATGGCATTTTTTAAATTCAGTTTATGCTCAGTTATAACCTGTAGGAATTCTAAGTAAACTGTGCAATGAAAGAATATACATATGGTATTTGCTTTAAGACTGATGAAAATATATACTTAAAGATCTTTTCATTAGTCTGCCTCAATATATTTTGCAAAAATAATCTTTAAATGGACATTCTATTCCTTCTTTTCCCCAGATTTTAGGCTCCTTATTTGTCTTTAAAATACATAATTAATATGGTAACTCTGATATTATTCTTCCATTGATATTTTGGATAATTTTTTTGTAGGTATAAATGGATTTGAATTTAAAATGTAGGCTGGAAAACCCTAGTTCAGTAGGAAATGTTTCTTTCTGTTAATACAAAAACCCTCTAAACAACCTCAAAAAATACTTAACCAGGGCTATCTTAAATTTCTTTAAACGTGAATTAAAGCTTCAGCTCTATTTACTCAGAAAATTTGGCAAAAGGGGCTGCAGTTTTAAATGCAGGTACTTAAAACAGACAAAGGGATTGAGTGCACCCTCATTAGGTTTGCAGACAACTCTAAGCTGAGGATGCAGTTGACGCACCTGAAGGAGAGGATGCCTTCCAGAGGAATCTGGACAAGCTCAAGAGCGAGGCCCACGTGAATCTCATGCAGTTTAACAAGACCATGCACAAGATGCTGCACAAGAGTCAGGACAATCTCTGGTATCACCCCAGGCTGAGGGATGAAGAGATAGAGAGCAGCCCTGTCGAGAAGGACCTGGGGTCACAGGTGGGTTAGAGGCTGGGCATGACCTGGCAATGTGCACTCACAGCCCAAAAAGCCAAACACAGCCTGGGCTGTGTCAGAAGCAGCACGGGCAGCAGGGGAAGGGGGGGAATTCTGCCTCTCTGCTCCACTCTCCTGAGACCTCTCTGGAGTAACTGCATCCAGCTCTGGGCTCCTCAGCACAGGAAGGAGATGGACATACTGGAGTAAGTCCAGAGGAGTGCCACAAAGCTGGCCAGAAGGATAGAGCGCTTCTCATAAAAACAGGCTGAGAAAGTTGAGGTTGTTCAGCTTAAGGAGGTTCTAGTGAGACCTTCTAGCAGCCTTTCAGTACCTAAAGGGGACCTACAGCAAAGCTGGGGAGAGTTTTGGACTAAGGCAAGTAGTAGTAGGATATGGCATAATGGCTTTAGACTGAAAGAGAGTAGGTTTAGATGTAGATGTTTTCTGTGAGGGTGATGAGACAATGGAACAGGTTGCCCAGAGAAGCTGTGGATTCCCTGTCCCTGAAGGCTGTGTTCTGCCACTGTAACTCACACTGAGTGGAAAACTATTTTCTTTTGTTTTTCTAACCATAAAACCTATAACAACCATGAAATGAAAACTTGTATTTGATGGACATGTACAATGACTAATTCACAATCTGTTTTAATGGCATATAAACTGTGGATTCATGACACAGGGATTTTACCAGTTATATATCTCAATGCAAAATAAGATAGTTTATTTTTATTTTATTTAGATAATATTAATTCACTTTTGTGTTTAAAAGGCCCAGCAGAAAATTTCTCCTTTTTATATAATGCAGAGAGAAAAGAAAATATAATGATCTTGTTTGATATTATTATGGATGAATCTGTATAACTACAAGTTTAAATCTGTCAGTCCTACAATAATGAGACAAAAGACTGTTTGCAATGAAATGCTGTTAAAAGCAAAATGAATGCTGCAATGATCTTTTAGCTCTAATTGTATTGTGCTGACATTTGGTGTAATTATATGCAGTTGAGTAAAATTTTCATGCCACTCTAAGAAATTCTGGAGTAAATTGAGGTAGCTATCTGTTTTCAGATGAGTTTGATCACTTTATTTTACCCTAGTCTCAGAATTTAGTTAGAGAGGTCTGAAACCTGGTATTTATCATAATCTGCTTCGTTTGTTCAGTCCCCATGCGGCAATTCCAATTAGAATTTTATCAAAGTCATCCTTACAGCAATAATGATAATCCTTTAGCATCTATCTGGATTAGGTCTCTGTTTTATTCTACTAATGAATACTCTAGAGGGGTCTGGGCAATTTTACAGAACAAATTAACCTTAGAGCATAGCCATTTAAAGTGTTCATTATACTGGACACCTGCAAAGTGTACTGGGCTTAAATGCAATTTAATAGACCCTTCTAGGCCTGTTTTAAAGTATCCTGAAGAGAGCATGAATAAGATGATATTTAAATTATGATGGTTAGAATGGGGTTTTTTCTAGCATTTTCAATAAATATCAGATGTCCTATGTATGAAATATCACTTTTGGAATACATCAAACATCATCATGTAATTGCAGCTTTTGAAATCTAAAATGGAAAGTTTCAAAACACTGAAATCCGAAATGAATGTCTCTTCAATTCCACCTTTGTGTATAGCATGCTCAAAAATGAATGTCCTACATGTGATACATTTTGTTTCTGATTCAAATAATCCTATTATTGTAAAAATACATGAACTGTAATTCTTTAATAGACTATAATGGAAAGGGATTGGGGAGGAGAGGGCAAAAGAGCAGAGGGAAATGGAAAAGCTAATTGGTATTCGCTGTTTCCAGCCATTAGTATCCCCAAGCCTACCTCTTTTATTTTTTTTTTTTTAATTTAAAGTCAGAGTCTCTTCGTTATCTCATTACACTACAATTATAACATACTTCAGTGCCAAAGACCCAGAATGATTCATCTGCATTGTTCATCAATCTAAACATTGCCACTAGAACTGAATGCAGGCTCAATCAGAACACATCAGACACTGCTTGCATGACTATTGTTACCATACTAATTCAATAGGCACTTAATTTGGTCTTTACTAATGGTTATGAGAGTTAAATAAATAGACTTTATATTTTAATACATTAAGCTAATTTCTAAAAACATGAACATCTTTTCCATAAATGGCCAAATTTTTGTAGTTCCATATCATAAATCTTGCTGGCAACACTAAATTACAGGAAAACTTGCTGCATCCTTGGATAGAATGAGACAGAAAATGCAAACAAAATCCAAAAGCATTCTGTTTTGCATATTTGCTTAGTTTATTTTGGAGCAGAAAATCTTAAGCAAAAACAGAAGTATATACATAGTGTGTGGAAGCATATGTGTAAAATCAGACCAATAAATGTTTTCCTCATTGAAATCCCAAATAACTCACTGTGGTAGAAGACAGTGACAAAACTGAAAGCACAGATTAGGCTATGTCTTCCAAATTCAGAAGGCGCTGGTGGAAAAAGAGCCGAGTTCTAGGATCAAGAATTTCTGAAAACTTATTCGGTTATCCTAAAATCTCTGCTGGCAATTTTGCTTAGGTCTGAGAAAACCTAGTGCCATCTTAAAAATGTTTTTCTCACTCTTAACAAATCCTCAAACTTTGGTTAATATAAACAATATAATCTTTCCCCACATTATCTTTTGCCTTTTTTTAATAAGCTACATACTGGTAAGTATATTTTAGCTATTAATTGATATCTATTAATCTGTTTTTAGCATTTACAGGGTTTTTTTCCAATGTCTTCTAAAGTATTATTTGCATCCTCTGCTGCTGATGAAGTGATGAAACAATTCATATTACTTTCATTCACCTGCTCACAGTGATACAACAGCCACTATTCTGCAAAGTACTGTGCTGAAATCTCTCGCTAAGAAAATCTGAGTTGAGTCAAGATTACAGTTATTTGTAAGTATTTTGGTTTTTTGACTGATGTGATATACTTGTAAAGTTCTAACATAGGGCTGATTTAGCCCAGGTATTGTGACATGTAAATTAGACAAAAATGAAGATGAGACAGCTGTGTAGACATGACACAGGGGGGATTTAGAGTGGGTTTACAGGAAAAAAGAACTGCATTACTCCGTGACATAACCTGAAGTGCATTTACTGAGCAGCATGGGTTTAACAGGTGAATAGCAATGCCTATTATAAAGCTTCTAGTATAAGATTTCTATGCTATGGCACTCACAGCATGACAAGGATCATGTCTCCCCAGCCCAGTTTAGCTAGCTAGCACCAACCACATGAACAGCTCTTACTGATCAATATGTTTGAGTCTTGGAGAGCATTCTGGCCCGTGCCTGTTGCCCATGCACAGAGCCTTTTCTCCCACTCATGAAGGTTATTGCCTTAACAGTACTACTTCTTTGACATTACATAATTAGACTAAGTCAGGGGTGATATTGCTGGTTTTATAACTCAAGGGCGATTTCTTTGGCTTTCCCTATATTTAAAACCAATTAGTGTTTTTTTTCAAAGTTATTATCACCTTCTGGTTTCCTATTCCAAATGTGCTAAAAAGATGTTAAGTCTTTGCTTCAATGCTATCTCAGCTGATACCAGAGTACTTTAGAGTCAGAAATCAGCAGACTGTATAAGCATATCTTGGCCTCATTTTATTACATTAAAGTTCTGGAAGTTTTTAGTTCATAATAATCCATAACAAAAAATAAAAAGATCAAAAGTGAAAAGCAACCAAACCCACCTTTATAGCTCAGGTGATCTATATATTTTCTGCAATAGGGAATCTCATGCACATTCATAGAGGAAGGTGTAAACTTAACACAGCTGTGAGTTTCTTTCTCTTTCTAGGAAAATTGCTAAGACACTGTCCTACTTGAGCATGCAGGGCCTCATTATCACACAGCAACAGAGAGTAAGCTAGAAAATTTTAGCTAAGACTAGACACAATATTTTAATTTGTCCAGGCCAAGGTTGTACTCCTGTGGATTGTTTTTCATTTTCATTCAATTAAAACTATCATCATTTCCATGTTATTTTGACCAAACCATCTTTCCCATTTTTTCAGTCAGAAACTATATAAAAAACCCTAAAAACTCAAAAGCCACACTGCTTTCCCAGCTGCAGATAACTTATTTATTAAATTCTATAAAAATATTGTATAAATCTGACTGACAGCATCCTAAAGTTATTAAATATCCACATTCTGATTTTCTGAGGAGTACACAAAAAAAGGAAGTAAGTTACCATATCTTCCTTGGTTCTGATCTTAGTACACTCTAGAAACACATTTGGCATACTCAAGAAACTAGTGTAATAGCTACAACAGCAGTACAAAATCAGGCAGATCTCAGTTTTCTCTCTCATTTCATTTTCATTCTCATTCTCTTTACACTAAGCGTTGCTACTTTTATTTTCTGCAAGTTTCATCAGGGCATGGATTGTTATCCCTATGAATTTTTCCTGAGGGTGAACATATTCCACCACCCACGTGATAGTTTCTTAGTGATGCTGTTGTGGGATGCAATGGCTTTAGCCAACATTAGAACTTGTCCTTTCCCACTGTTTCTCTAGGTGACAAATAGGTTCTATTTTTTCCTTCTGATTTCAAACAACTTACTCATTGTCTCTGTGCTGTGCCCTGATCATAAATCTTTGTTCCCCAGTGCATCATATGGGAAAAAAAAAAGTTATTTTGGAAGGACTTATACTGATGTGCTGTGGTCTGTTTTCAGCAAGAGCGTTGCGTTCAGCTGGAGGACAGTGAGTGTAGAATTCTATTGTGTAAATGTTGACTACATGAAATGCTCTAGAGTATCTGAAATGAGGTCAGTAGGTATGACACAAGACCTGCAGGAATACCATGCCTTAGTAAGGTAACAGGTGAAGGACTAATGGATCTGAAACTTCTGAAATGTACTTGTTACCTGTGTTTAGGCAACTGACTGCCACACTCAGGTGATTTGAAAATCCAGTGCCTGACAACTGTCCTGAGCTGAGTCAAAATGAGCTGTAAATAATCATGAATACTAACTTCTTAGTATTCAGACCAGACTTTTATTTAGTTTTTATTTTTCTTTAATTAAGGAAATAATATAAAGTATAAAAATCACAGAAAATGTACCTTTGTTGTGAGTATGCTGGAACAGTATTTCTTTCAAGTTTCTTCACTTATACCTTCAGTTTTCTTAGACATTCTGGCAGGTACACCACTAAGATCCTCTGTCACTGCATTTCATCAGAGACTTATTAAATAATCCCATCTGCCTGAAGCAATAACTACTACAGGAATAAAGGGATTATCTATTGTTACCTGATTTGCACTTCTTCTAAATCTAATTTAAAACACTTTACTTGGTGTAAAATATCACCAGAACATCAAGAAGCTGTCATTTAAATATGTTCATACAATATCTACTATTAAAACTAATATGTTTTGTGATATAAAAACTGGTCACTTAATGCAGCATGGAAAAGCAATTTGAATGAAAAAGAGAAAAAAAATTAAAACCATTTTAAAATTACTTGAAAGTAGAGAGGGTAGGTAACAAGTGAGAACAAGCTGCTGGTCTAAAAGCTCTTTCATATTGTGCATATATAAGGCTGAGGAGCCTAAAACACAGACAAAACCACCATTGAAATCAGATAGGAAAAACAGATAATTAGATTGGAACTTGAAGCCTACAATACTGAGAAGTCTAGGTTCTCAGAAATTTCACAAGACAATTGTCATTTCAGTCACCTAACTTACAGCTGCAGGAGAGCTGAGTTTATTCACTCATTGGATTGCAAGATCATTCTGGAGGCTAGTTTGAAAATCCAAGTTTGTTTATTTTCGGTTTTTTTGCCTTGTGGTAGAGAAAAATAAGTAATTCTCCTGGAGTACAGTGCTTGGTTCTGCTCACATGATTTTTTGGTTTACACATGAGATGGGCCCCGCTCCACCCATACCCTCCTATTTGCTTCTGCACACACATTTTTTGATCCAGCAAGCATCACCATGTGTTTGTCCAAAGATGACTTTTAAGAGGAACAGTGAAATAATATGTCTATATCCCTAGGCTGTGGAGTGGAAAAGTATATTTACACTACACATACATGTATTTACATGAAGTGCAGTAGCAATGCATGTTTGGCAGTGTCCATATGAGAGAGACAAGGGATGCATATCAGACCTCTGTAGGACAAGAGAGAGATGGGGCAGAAAATTGCTAATTATTTTGCATTACTTTTACTCTTGTTCTCATTGAATGAGTAATTTCAAGTTTTGAAAACAATGCTCAGTATAATGAATTGTCATTTAATACTAAAAAGCTACTTAGTTAACCACTAACTCTATTCAACATAACAGCAACTAAAGCTGGGATAAACCATTATGATCAATTCCAGTAAATTAAATATGTGCACAAAATATTTACTAAGCATAAATGGAAAAGGAATGCAGGAGGCTTTTTCTTCACATAACTGAACACAGTAGATGAACTCAGGACTAAAAGATTTAGGCGGTAGTAAAATGTCTAGTACACACATCAAAATACATCAGAAAATTTACTAAGCACTCCTGGGACAATACTGTGGAAAACACAGTAGAAGAAAGGCTGGAAAGTAAACACCAGTACCAAGATCACTATTTTTTATTCCAAGGGCAAGGAGCGTGCCTCTGACCTGCCCCACTCTGGCATAGTTATTAGACTATTAGTAATAATGAAAACTCCCAAAAAACCAATAACAACAACAAAAACAAACCCACATGTATAATGGGTTCAGAAGCTAAGATAAAAAAATGAGGAAGAGGTGAATGGTATTAGTCATCTGGCTCACTATTTCACAGGCAGATTTTCAGATCCTGACATCATTTACAATAGAATAGGCTAAATAGACAATAAATCAACTAAATAAGCTGATTTATTATCTGTGTAGCCTATTCTACTGTTCATTCTGAAGACAATTCTTCGGGTGACTCATAAAGTCCAAGAGATTTGACATGTCTGCCTGTCTCTCTATTTTACTGGAAAATTTTCATCTCCATCTTAATTTGGGCTGAGACATTCTGACTCTTTGTTGTCATGCTGATTGAAGGGCTACACAGAAGTAGTCCACAGCAGGGTAAAAGAGAAAATGTTCAGAACAAATTAGACAACACTATATTGCTTTTCTGCACCCACCTATGAAACTTTTACTTAGTAGTCTCTCCAATATTATTCCAGGAGATTTATAATTATATTTCAGTCAATGCTCCAAGCAGTGCCTGAAAACAGCCACTTACATTTTCTTACCACTGGCTTTGCTTTTTGGTTTTAGTTAATTCTTACTTATCA
Organism: Prinia subflava; assembly: GCF_021018805.1. NCBI lineage: Eukaryota > Metazoa > Chordata > Aves > Passeriformes > Cisticolidae > Prinia > Prinia subflava. The sequence goes on along the minus strand of NC_086253.1, from coordinate 18,876,023 downwards.
GCTGATGCACTCTTGAAGTCAGAATAACATTTCTGACCAAAACAAAAACATCTTCAAAGCTATTTAATACACTAGAGAACTTTGTCAATCCTAGAGACAGCAATAGAACCTTGCATTTGAGAAGAGCTTAAAATTTAAGGAAAACAGTCTATCAACTATTAGTCTTATGAAATATTATTTATTTGGTGCACATTCCATTTTCAGAAAATAAATGGTATTCAAAAGATAAAGTAGATACATGCTTTATTTGTAAGATAACATTTTGGCTTTCAGCACCTGCTTCTCTTATATTGTCCTCTGAAGCTGGTGAAAACAATAATGTTACAGCATAAATAAAATGTCTCTTAAACCTGCAGAGAACGTGAAATAGCATTTTTTCTGCTTAACAATGGGACACGTGATAATATTACTTGCAGAAAATGAACTTGCAGCAGTTGAATTTAAGACACCAATCTTCTCCACAAATGGGAGAGAAGGGAAAAAATTTAATATGTATTTTCATTGTATGCATAGAAAAACAGACAAAGAGGAGCCAAGACGAGGCAGTTAAAATTACACATTGAAAAATATGCATTACTTTCACAATCATATTTTCCAGTAAACCCTGGATTAAACTAGTCTGGCACTGCCAGAAGCTAATGTTTAGTGCCAGCATCTGTGGCTGTCTAAGTCCAGCATAACTGCTGTTTCCATTCCTTTTAAGTTTCATGTGCTTTAATATGAGGTGCTTTACAGTTTCTTTTTTCTGCTTTCCTCAAATCATCATCTTGTTGGTCACTAGACTGCACACATTGTGGCTGACGTGGCCAATTGCAGTTGACATTTCCAGTCGCCCAGGGCTAGCCCAATATTAATTAAAACATCGTTCTAGACTATTATCATTCTTCTTCATCACTGTAATGGATTTTATGCTATTTTTAAAATTCTGCTTCTTTCACAAAGAAATAAATTCTAGTCTTACATTCCTAAGCAGAAATATCAGTTGAATTAGCAATCTTAGTGCCACTTAATGAAATCCTAACATTAATCTTCACTCTCCAATTCCATTTTCAAAACACCTAAAGCTAACATCTATACAGAAATAGCTTTTGCAAATCTAGCCTGATTAATACCATAGCTGATCATTCAGTGCACTCAGAAGACGCCTGGAATGGCAGTTATTTCTCACAAGCTCATGGGTCTCATTACCAACCAACTTCTAATAAAATTCCCATGTTAATGGATAGATTTACTTTGAAAAGCCACTTCTCAATGATTGCACATTCAGATACACCCCACTAATTCCCTAGCCATACCAGATCAAGGTCATACTTGCTTATCTTCATGAGAATAATTAGAGTTAATTGCTTATTGCCTCAATTACAACACCAAACCACCTGAGAGCAAGTATCTGAACTTATTCCATCTGGTACCTTAGTCCCTGAATGTGCCTAGGTGGAAACAGGGGAGATGTTTCTACATGTGTCAGTGATGCCATGATTGGAAGTCACTGAACCAAATCCCGTTAACTTTATATCAGCGTAGCCTCAATTTCTTCATTATTAGTGAAAATCCATTATACCATAAGAGAAATGTGTCTGACAAGTTTAGATGGGCCAAGAGTCAAGGCAGACTGTTACACTGTTGTCTAGATTTCAGCAGGTAAGCATGTATTGCTTTTTGTGTTGAGAATAACTGAAAATCTCTTGAAGAATGAAACCCTGCATTATTTGCCCTAACATCATTCCTGAAGCAAAAATAGAATTTAAATTCTGATTTTTCATGTCTCTTTTACATAAGGCAAAAGAAAATAGGATGTGACTTAGGACCACTGAGCCTTTAGAATACATTTTATTCCGCCTTCAAAAATTTTATGGGTTTGTTCAAACATATTTATATGTACAGATGTTCCTGTACCCATGTGCTTGCTATGTGCAGGCACTAGAAATATGGAATTTGCTAGCTTGCAAGTACAAGATTTACTAGTATCACCAAATAATCAAAAGGGAATTGTGGACCCTTGTTTTGAGTAATTAATCATTATAGGGCTGGAATTGTCTGCAAAGTCTTTGCCTTAGCAGTTTACATCATCATTTTCTCAAACATCAGTATCTCAGAAAGACTTCAGGTGTGACTATTTTGCAGTATCTGCTTTCAAACTAGGTTATCATAGGCTGTGTTTGTGAATTAGCTATAGAAAGATGTACATTGTTTAGCAGAGAACATAAAATTGTTTAAGAATTGTTTAATTCAAGCTAACCAATTCTGCCATTATCAGTTTTCATAACATAAATGGAAAAAAAGATGTCTGACTGCAGACCACTTTTTCTGCAAGAAAGATATTCTCAGTTTCTTCTCATAAAATCTTACAAAAATTGTTTTCCTGTCAAATTCCCACTGAAACGCATCTTTTACCTAGCATTTCTGTGCTATATAACTCAGTTGGAAGTGGTTATTATTTAGAACTGCAAGTATTACATTAGAAATCACCTAATGTGCTAACCATCTCTACAGATTTTTCACCTAATCTCATGTGCTCAATGAGCTACATTTTTTCTACTAGTTGTAATAAATTTTGCTATATTCTACACACAACAAAACACAAAAAATATTATTTTAATATCAGCTTTCCACAGTGCTGCTTTACATTCTAGGCTTCTGCTTTTAACTTGTTTATTTTTCCAAACTAGCAATAATGGTAGCTTAGAATAATTTTTTCTTTTTCCTAATGAAAAATTACTTGTTTAAAAGTTAAATTTTTTTCATAAATACCAATAAATAATATTTATTATTTCTCCTGATTCTAAATTTGTATATGCCTAACAATTAGCAGTTACACTTGGAAATGTAAAACTTTTCAATTGATATTATTAATTAAAACTAATTATTGTTATTACCTGACAGTAATGTTTTCAATTTCTAGTGTAAAAATGAGTTTGCATTCATTCTGGTTGCCATGACAACAATATGGATTGGTTGTCCTCCATTAGAACATTCTCAGAGCTTTTCATCATTTTGCAGTTCAAGTTTATTTGATAGAAAGGGTCTGTATTTTAAATTCCTCTAGTTTTTTAATTTGGTTTTGAAGAAACTGTTTTTCTATCTTCTTGGGAAGATATAGTTTGATGGGAAGAGCCTATTGAAAGATGGAGACAGTTTTTGACATACAAAGATTAAACAGAAATTTTGTTGTTAAACAATTTAGTTCCAGTAATCTTGCATAATTATTGCTGTATATTTTAAACTGTGGCAAAAGAGGCACGCTCACTGTCATAGTCATTTTAATAGCATTTGTTGGAGAAGTTAGACCTTAAATGTGGTAATGATCTTAATTGAAGCAACCAGAACAGAATATTACATAGAAATCAAGGGAAGTGCTCATAAAAATTTGCCCAAAACCAAAGAAATTATGAAAGACAAAACTGCTGTGAGTGTCCTGAACTTAAGAGATTTAATGTGATACATAATTTAAGAGGACTTAATAAATTAATTCAGAAAATAAAGAAGTTTTTACTTTCAGTTGTACTTAGTCTGTACTCAAAAGGCCAGATTTAGATGCATTGACTCTACTGATATTAAGAAATTTTAGATTCAAGAAGTAGATCCACAAAAGTGTTGACATGGTAGTGTTAGAAATTTTGCAAAATATGGTGCATGCTGAAGGGTAAATATTAAATATATTACATACAAGTTTGAAGCAGCATGTTAGGTATTTACAACAGATTCCATCCTGAACTGGTCAACAGAAAATGAGAAATCAGAGTGGACGCAAAACCTTATACATTTCAGGGTCTACAAATTTGATTCTGAGCTGTAAGAAGAAGCTGTAAGTATTTTCAGATTAGTTTTATATCTTGAGATCCTCTTCTCAGGTTAGATGTACAACCTTTTCTTTCTGTAAAATGAGAAGATACTCTCTTTTCAATTCTGTTGGTGGTTGTGGCAGCCTTTTTACGTGTCATGTCAGAGATTAGACCAGTGATCCAAGAAGTAAAAAGACTGCATTGTGTACAGTCATCAAGTTTAGAGAATTTTTACCCATTGTTCTCAAATCCTTGAAGAGGATTTAGCCTGTTCATGTTGTCTTCCCTGTGCTGCTGAACTCTGCCATCCTGGGATGCACTTCAAGACTTAAGGGATCAGAGAGAGAAACGTATGGGGATGAAAGAGTCTAGAGATCTGAGACAGGCTTGGCAGAACGGATCCTCTGGCTCCAGCTCTGTCAAGGGTTATTACAAGAAAGATGCAGGGGCACTTCTTACAAGGACATATAGTGATAGGACATGGGATAATGGCTTAAAACTGATTTAGATGAAACATTAGGATGAAATTCTTCACTGAGGGTGGTGAGACGCTGAAACATATTGCTCAGAAAAGCTTTGGATACCCCATCCCATTCAAGGTCAGGTTGGATGGTATCTTGAGTAACCTGGTCTAATGGACAGTGATCCTGCCTGTGGCATGGAGGTTGGAACTAGGTGACATTTAAGGTCCCTTTCAGCTCAAACCATTCCATGATTCTGTGATTTCATATGTTTCCTTTACTAACTGCTTAATGTCAACTGTATTATCTGAAACTTCTGTTCTCATGAACAGTTTCCACAAGAAACAATCATAACATGGTGTTTACTGTTACCTAGGGGCCAGATAAGAAAATATCAGTGCAGGGGGATATGAATTGTGATTATTTCACTATTTCAATATTATTTCACCAGAAGCTGTTTATCGTTTACAATATAATTCCAATTATAGATTCCAAGTCTCTGGCCCACGTGGGCACGCATCTCTGGGCTGACTAAGTCACTTGTTCTAGAGGCAGATACATCTCCTTCTGGACATCTAATTAGTCAAATGTCCATCATCACGTGGTGCCCTCTGTATCTAGGGTTTACATTCTTTGTGGACAGTTTCTCAGGCTCTCCACTCTCTCTTCAATCCTGTTATTTTCCCAGTAACCTTGATGAATTCCTGAGAACCCTGAAAACAGACTGCAGGTGACTTGGTAAGATTTCTCACAAACAGTTTAGCTGGTGCATCAAAATGGCTTGTTACACAGATGCATTGCTACATATCAGAACTAATTCTTACCAAGAATAACAGATAATACATGATACAAATACTGTAAAAAGGAAAAGAAAAAGGGAAGGGACACATCTTGCCTTTTATCAGGATGGAGACCTGCTCTGTCATCAAGCAGTACTGCAGTCTCTACTGGCTTGGAAGTCAGTATTTGTCCCTGTTGATAAGGATCCTTATTTGAACTGACAAGCCACTTTTAGCCTCCATAGTCCATAGTTATTCCGTGTTTGTACAGTTCCCATACCATGTTTTACAATTCAATTATTCTGAATGTAAGAAAATCCCTATAATCTAATTAGGATTCCTTTACTTTCCTCCAAGACTACCTTCTCCACCTCACAACAGATATGCTGTGGTTGAGACATCCTGTTGCAATATGCTGTTGATGCAAAATTCGAGGCATATTTATTAAATAATGTCAGTGTAATATATCTGGGTGGCAAAACCTGGTCTATTATAGACTTATATGCAACACCTGTTGTTAGTGAATACATCATTTCCATCATATACTTATTTAAAGATGGGATTACAGAAAACTTGTTACTGTAGTACAATCAGCCTTGATGTATAAGCACAGTTGAACTGAATTATTCCCTCACAGAACTGAAACTGTGGCCATTAGCTGAACTTGAACTACAAATGTGGAAGCACTTCACATTTTAGTTAAAAGAATTACAACAAAATGTTTCAGGCAATTAATTTTTTACTCTCATTCTACATCGCCAAGATTTCCACAATTTAAAAACCATTTGTTGGCATGGAAACATCAGCTTAATTAAATATGGATTAATTAACCTAAAACATATCATACTATAGACTGTTTGATTTAGAATACATTAAAGGAAATAGAACATTTTTCATAATTTTGGGTCTTCTATCAACTGAAAATGTTTTGCTTTCATTAGAATTTACATGCTTGATCTTCAGGCTATCTGCTGAAGGTAAGGATACTGTTGACAAGTCATGTTAAAATTCCCTGTTTCAACAATGGTGGACCCTTTGTGTGTATATGTTGTCTAACCTTCATGAGAGTTTTGCTTTATAATTGTCTGTCAGACACCACCATGTGCCCAGCTACAAATATTATGTCAGATGTTCAGATACACCAGAAATAGATTGGGTTAAGTAGAAATGAAGATATAAAACAGCAAAATGATCCATACTTTTTCGTCAATCGGTTAGACTGCAAGATGACAGAAGAAATCAGTAAGTATTAGCTAAAAACTTTGCCTGGAAACAGAAGATTTAAAGGTTCAGAGTTTCTTTCCCATAACTGGCAGCTCCCCCTAGAATCACATTATTGCTCTGTGATCTTCTACATGTATTAAGGTTAATAAGCAGTTGTTTCTCATGTACAATTTCCTTTTTGTTTAAATGGCTTTGACATGGTAGTAGTCACAGTTTTTAAAGGAAATATCAATAATTTCATTTAGTGTCTGACATTACATCAGTGATTACATTGGCATTACTTCATGGATCTACAAATATTACTTAGTGAAATTCTGGCTAGATTCTTAGTTACTCTCTATTAACTTCAATAGGAAGTCTTAAAGCAGTCTCCAGGCTTCATGAAAACAGACATTTTTTGCAAGGGCAAAGAATCGTGACATGGAGATCAGGCAGAGAGACAAAAGAACAGGATCAGCCTTGTGAGTTTCATTGTTTTTACACAGTATAAAATGAAATAAGAGTGTATTTGAAGATATTTTTCTCATAATAGAAATCTTGTAGTCCAACAAGCAGCTGCTGCTTCATTCAAATGCAGAAATTAGGTAATGTCAAAATGTCATATCTATGGTATGTAACATGACTATAAATGTGGAGTAAAACTCAAATATCTCAATGCTGCTTGAATTCTTGGATTTCACTCCTGTGTTCTTCTTACTCTTCTTATTCCCAGCTGAGAGTTGAGGGAGATAGAAGGCTGAAATTCCATTTAAAAAATATAAATATTTCAGTGTTCTCTTGGGTGGTTATAGATGCTTGTCCTGAAACACTAGGGTTTCATTTCTTGGAGGATGTGAAAGATCTATTTTATCAAGCAGCTCAGTGTCAACCTTGCCATTCAGCCTTTAGTATGGCACGTAGTGAATGCTGCTATGCCTAGCAGGTGGCCTGAGGCTTCCCTGTCAGCATTTTTGTCATGCACTGCAGGAACAGTAAAACGATTCATAGAATTCTGAAAATTCCAAACACTTTTCTATTGCTCTGTTTGCACTTAAAATATAAATATCAGTGACCTTTCAGAAGACTTCCTATTTCAAAAAGATTATTTTTATTTTAAAAATATCTCATTTGCATGACTGGTTGGTGAAGTGACATCCATGCTCAAAGGCATTTAATGCGGGTTTCCTCTTTGCTGGAATAAAGCTTGTTGGCTAAAGCATCATAATAAGAGATCAGAGTCAAAAGTATATACCCAAGTTCAGAGTCATAGCATAAGAATTTGATGAAGAAACATGTAGGAAAGTCCAGTGTGCCTGAGCCTAAAGGTGATTCAGATGAGGCTTCCAATAAGCAGAGAAAATCTCTCATACTCTATATTGAAAAGGTAGCAAGGTGAAAAACATTTTAGACACTTAATAGTGATTTTATCTCCCATGCTTAGGTCAAATTTGGATTATGGCCCACTGAGGACCAAGTGAAATCTTCTGAGTCTCTATTTTGAAAGGAATTTCCAAACTCTAAAAAATATTAGATGAGACTCAGTTCTAAATCTAATTCTCTTAAGATTTATTGCAAAATATTGATACCTACGTGACCTGAAACTATGACTGTGATTCTAAGTGGAAAAGTTTGTAGAATCAGAAGTAAAAAATAATTTAAGATTATAAGATTATAGACAGTGACTTAGTGGGGCTTCACAAGCATCTTGAGCACCTGGTATTTAATTCCCACATGGATGTTCCTAAATTTTGTATCACACCAGCATATTTTTATAATATGACTTAAGCTTTAGTATCTCAGAGACCCATGATAAAATATCTGAGAAAAAAAATATTTATATACTAAACTCTTTCTTCAAATACAACATGAACCATTCAGGAGACAAACCCCCCAAACTGACACTAATTGTGAAAAAGAAGTATTAGGGATATGGTAATGCTTTGTCCAGCATCTGTATCCTTCACAACCAACTATAAATTTTTAAAATGTCGCTGCACACACTTATGTCACTCTGTATATTTCTAAGATTTGTCCCTCAGGATAAGAAAAGAATTGTTTTCTTTTATGGCCTGAGAGGTATCTGATAAATAGTTAAATATCTGTTAGTTTAACTACAATATATCCACCCAGGTAATGGGGACCAAAATTTCATGAACAAAATTTACATCTCTGTAACCTGTAAGCTGCTTCTCCAGGTGGTTTGATTTTAAGCCATACTTTTATGTGGCATAGTACCAAGCAAATTCTTTCATGCAGACCTTTCCTTTTCTTGCTAACCAACTTGGAATGAAATTTCATAAATACTGAAGAAGAAATGGCATAAATGAAGAGTACATGCAGAAAAAAAGAAAAGGTATCCTAATTTGGCTAGGTTTTTACCATTTCAGTAGCCTCAAGATTTGGCAGAAACAGAAATACCTTTATTTTTAAATTAAAGAATTGGTTTCATTTCACTAACAAATTATAATTCAGTAAGAATTAAAATATCTAACCATAATGTCTGTGTTTACTTTATGATTCAAGAAGATTTCAATTTTTTACAAAGAGACCCACTTTTACATGCCATGTTGAAAGGATACCCAAGGTCACATTTTTTACTTTAGAGAAATAACTGAAATTACCTTGAGGATATACTATATTCTGTCCAAGATGCAGAGCACATCTTATTTTGAGACAGACAGGCAGATATGTAGAGAGATTGTGCTTGAACCAAAGTATGAGTGATGAAATTTGATACTATAAAGACAAGCAAGATGCAATTTACTACCATATAAAGCAAATTGCAACATTCCTTTAAGTTTTCACAGCTTTTAAGGTCTTTGTGAGAAGGTACCACTGGTTTCAATAGCACTCTTATCAGCTCAGTGCAAGAACTCTGTCCTCAGGCTTTTGCTCAATGTCTGCCAAAAAAAAGGCCAGAACTCCTGGTCTCATTTACATCAAAATAATTATTATTGTGAAGATATTTTCCTTAGATGAAATATACTGACAATCTTGAGGTGGGAAAAAAGGCACAGTTATTGTAAGTGCACAATAAAAAAGTGTTGTCTAGAGGGGAGTATTCCATACTTATCATACTTAACAGAAAAAAATTGGAAGGATCATGTCTCCTCCAGATATATTCCTTTAATTTTTTCTTTCAATGCTCAGTGTTTGGGCACAATATCATATTTAGGAAAGATGGACGTTTCATTCAGTTATTACCAGAGCTGGTAATAGTTCTTTGACAAAGCATTACTCCTAGAACAGATTTGACAGTTATAAATTAAAATATATTATTAATTGTTCCCAGATTAATGTTCCCGCTCTTTGAAAATTTAAAAAATCTTCCAAGAACATTTTTTTCACAGATTAAGTAAAACCACATGCATATGAAGGAACAGACTCTGGCCACCATAAAGAATCAAACTTTCAGAGCATTCCATGACTACATAATTTAATTCTCAGGCACTTAGCTATAGACAGGAAACAGGACAAAACAAAACTACACTGTTAATTGGTAGAATTTGGCCAAAATCTGGATATAAAGCACATTGCTCTTTTAGAGGTGAATGATTTGCAAGGACAATCAGGAGAAGACATAATTTTACCAGAAGCGCATTATCAGATGTCAAAGAAAATTTTAGATTTTTGTCTGTGGCTGACAATGTTCTGGTTTTTGATGAAAAGGCTGTATTTTCTACTGCTGTCTGCCTCTAATAAAATTTCACTGTGCAGAAGAAAGAGACATCAGTTTAGAGTCTTTGTAAGGGTTTAGACTCTTTTAAAAATAAGTTTAAACATAACTCTGGACATGGAACTGTTTGGGTTTTGTTTTTTATTTGTCAGCTTGCTTGTTTCTTTGGTTCTTTAACAATTACTTCAGTGTTTGTTGCATGCCCATGCCTGTAATTTTCATACACACTTATATTTTTGAGGAAGACAATGAGATGAAAAAAGAATACCCTAAGGCAAGTGTAAAAGATTACACAACCCTCATATTGGCTTTGTTGTTTGCTAACTTATATTTGACCCTTATACTCTCATTCTGACCTCACCATTATTTTCCATTGTTTGGAGTTCAGTAGCATTATACAAAATTTTGAAAGATCTGCGACAAAAAAAAATACTATTTTGTCTTTTCAAGGAATATTAAAAGAAGCACTTGCTGTAAAAAAGTAATAATTGTATGCTCCAAAAATTAGAATTGCATACTTTTCAAAAGAAATACTTAATTTCAAGTAAGCATTTATGTTATTAAAGTTGCTGAGGTTTTATTGTACAAAGAAGGATAGGTAGATAGTTGTGTTGCTCCCATGATATAATTCTCAGATTGCTGAAATTAATAAGCAGTAACTTTCAAGGATAAAATGATGTCTCTACAATTCACTATAAAGCTTAAGTGTTAAAAAAAGCGTCAGTATGCTGTCTATGCAGTGTTTTGGCAATATACACTATGTAGGCTGGAGTTCAAAGGCACATCTGTTTTTCATGTCTTCTTGAACATTTACATTCTGCTGCTGATTTTTGCTAAGTAGTTAATAACTGTAAAGTAGCACTACAGTCACATACTCCTTTTTCCTACCTATTTGAGCTCTCAAGGGAAAAATTACACACAGGAATAAGTATTTAGGAAACTGAGACTATATCTACATTATCAAGTAGTTTTCCATGAGAGGAGCAGTTCTGCAGAGCAACACAACAAAATTGCTTTATGTTTTGGAGTATTCTTATTTTCTAGTTGGGGCAGGAGGACTGTTTTCCTAAAAATGGTTGAAACAACTGTTTTTTGGCCAACTGCTATGCAGCCTAATGATGAAGAACACAGAAACACCTTAATATTGTTGATGTAATAATAAATAAAATGTAATCATAAATAAAACCAGTGAGATTATCTTCCAACAACTCTTTTGGGGGCCAGTGCAGAATTTCTTATGTACACCACCATGCAAAACCCTAAGTCAGAGAAAGAGATCTATGCTGATGTTTACGGGACACAATCATTACCACCTGGCCCCGTGAAGGTGAGAATAACCAAGATTCTTGTTAATAGATCCCTTGTGACAGATTAGAGTCAAACAAAAGATTGGTGTTTACATATATATATATATATGTAGGGTTTATTTTAGAAAAAATTGGTTGCAAGAGAAAGCAGGTATGTAGCTTTGCATGCTATTAACTATAGTAATATAGGAGCATAAAAGCGTAAAAATATTACTTAGAAAAATGTATAAAGGAAAACAAAAAAAGAGAGAGAAGAGTGAAAATATATGACCATCTGTAGATATTGCACTGAGACTTGATTGTTGTAATTTAGTTGTCCCTTGGTCAAAATGATGATCTTCCTCTGTCAGGGGTGAGTGAAGACCACAAAAATACACTCAGGCTCTGTGGTAACACCCAGGAAATTCCCCTGGGTGGGGGAGCTTTCAATCCCCTGGTGGAAGGACCTAGAAATTAGTCTGGGGGCACTTTGGGGTCCTTTAATGGTTCATGATCCCTTCTCAGCTGCCTCTCAGCATAGCTGAGCCAGTAATTCCCCATCAGACCCTCTTGGAGGGGAAGGGGGGAGAGGGGGGAGTTTTACAACTGCATGAGATCTGCGATGGAGGGCAATTAGCATAAAAAACACCTCCTCAGTGCTATGCAGACTGGTGATTACACACACCCAAAAACTCCCCTCCTCCCTTGGGGGGTACAAACCTGGCCTCAGCAAGGCACTCTAGTACCTCCACACATAGGCAAATGTTTTGAGTCATTAATCACTAATAGTCCAGTCTCTCACAACAAGTCACCAGATCTGAAACTTGCTCTGTCAATTCCACAGCTGCCCATTGCTGTACAGTTAACTTCCATATTATCTGAAAGACAGAAAGGGGACGGTCCCCTCAAAATGTTAAATACAATAACAGCCTTAACAGTTTCATAACACTAGGATTTACAAGGTATGAGACAAATTTATGTGAGTTTTCTGCATTCTGGACAGTGGGTCAGTCTCATTCTTGCCTTTCTTGATTTGCTTTTTGTGTCTACCAAAATTTTTGAAAAATAACATTGTACTTAAGGTATTAGTGTACCTTTAAAATCACAAATAAATGAGATAATTAACTTGCCTGCCAGGTCTACAACGTTTTTAATTCAGTTTGTTCAAGATAGCTTCTTTTTAATTAGTTCTTGGCAGACACTGCAATTTTGATAGCAATTCTAAGCCATATTCCCATGAAGTGTTTCAGCAAGATTCTATATCTTAAAGCTGCAATATAAAACTTGCAGTGAAATCCATTGTCTTGGTTCTGCAAAACTATCTCTGGTGGCTAATCCCCCAAAAATGAGGATCATGTGTATGTGCAGAATTATGCAAGATCATGCTTGTAATTGTCAGTACTAATTCCAGGCACTGAGACGCTTTGTTATATTATTATTTCAGTTTTAGCCACAACCTAGAGCAGAAAATAAAAAGTGTAATACTCAGTGTGCATAATTTCCTTTGGTTTTGTTGGTGGTGGGTTTTTTTTGTTGGTTTGTTGTTGTTGTTTTGTTTGTTTGTTTTTTGTGGGTTTTTTGGTTGGTTTGTTTTATGTTGGTTTAGTTTGAGTTTTGGGGATTTTTTTGTTGTTGTTGGTTTTGGGTATTTTTGTTCCTGGGGGAGAGGGGTGGTTGTTGTTTTGGGGTAGCTGTCTTTTTTGCATGATTGTCATTTGTAGGAAGCAAGCATTTTGCTAGCATCCTACCCTGGAAATTTTTCTGCTCTCCAACACCAAGAAGCTCAAATCAGTTTTAGCATAAATGCTGATTTTTGCTTGTCAGACGCATAGATCTGTATTTTTAACAGTATTGCTTTTACCTATATAGACCATAATAAAACAGGAGCCAATTCATAATGAATGTCAAATGAAAGCATAGAAGATTTCTATGCCCTAACCCAGCTGCGAGGTACAGACTGCTTAGACAGGAATTTGCAAGATCTAAAATAGAGTGGTAAACTGCACAGAGCAGAATAAAACATCACCCTGGATGAACTACTGTGTTTTTTAGGCAGTGATGAAGCATCACTGTTACAGCTGGGATTTGATTGTGACTTGGCTTAAACCATTTCTATACTGAATTAGTGGACCTCAAAAAGGCCTTCTCATTGTGCAGACAATCTCTACATTACTGGGCAAACCCACCAGAGTATGAGATACTGAGAAGGTTGATTCGGCTTCTGCTAGTGGTATCTCCTGCCTCTTCAACCAGAAAAAGAGGAAGTCAACAATTCATGGTGGCCTTAATTTAAATTCCATTTCATAGGCAGCCAAGAAAATACAACAGCAAACAGAGACTTGCACCTATGTGGTTATACTTAGTGTAGAAAACCCTAAATAGTAGGCTTGAGTTACACCTGGATAAAAACATTCCTGTCTTTCAGGAGCATGTACACATGCAATTTTTGCAGTTTTCTAGCATGAATAAATGCTTTCCTGTATGCTTCAAGTCATATGTTAATGAAAGTACACTCATTTGGTAGTAAACATCAATCAAAATAGCTAACAGTCATTTTTTACTTCTACTGCAATCAAATGGACTGTCATTGGTCCTGCTTCTATTCACATGATTTGATTGCCTTTTCACAACCCAACAATACAAAGAGTTATTGTTAGACTTAGCATTGATCTTAGCAGAGAATGTTTATATCAATGAAACTTGCCAAGTTTCATCAGTTTGTTTCAGTGTTTTCATCCTATTTGTATGACCCAATTTTAGCTCATTGATGATAACACGCTTTGATTTAAACTCACTTTGATGTCAAGTCTGTTTGATTCAAAAATCCTGTTGTATTTAACTCATTTCAGTTTTCATGATGTGATGTTCTTTTACATCAGTAAGTAAAGATTATCTTTACATTTTTCTGAACTAGCAGAGAATTATTACCTATAAAATTACCAAACCAAAAATTTCAAATTTTTTATCTAGCCATTTCCTTCTCACTGAGGATTAATAAGCTTCCACTCTGCCTTGAAATTTCCAAACAATTTTAACCTCATTCTTGACTTACCAAACACATTCTTAAGTTCTCACTTTCATTTTAATTCATTCCAACACTATCTCCTGACAAGATGCCATATTATTTAGACACCAATTTCTTAACAAACAGAAGGAGAACATGCAAACATTATGTGCCAAGAATGTATGTCAGCATCCTGAAAACTGCCAAGTTTCGTCGATGATGATTTGTCTTCTTGATTATTTTGACAAGACTATCCATTGCAATAACCTTAGCACTATTTTTTCACTTTCCTAGATATCCTTAAACCCCTCACCTAATATTTTCAAATAAATTTCAAACTCTCTTCTGTCTTCTACTGGCAGAAATATGTGAAGCCTCAGGCTCTAGGATTGGCAGTGGTTTTAGTGTTGCAAGTGTTAGCTGTAACCTTTTGTCTGAAAATAATCAAAACAATTTCTCAGGAAGAAAATGTTCTGCATTAAAAGTCCTGTTAGACACAGTCAATAATAATTCTTAATTTTTTTTCTAAGGTATCCAACATGTTCAAGGTTCTAATTTAATAGAAAATGCAAATCAAGGTAATATGAAGGATATAGAACATTTAGAAGATATAAAAGCCTTCTAAAATTAGTATGTTCTAGAAAAATTGATAATGCATAACCTTGATTTTAAATCAGAATGAGTGTGGGGTTTTCAACATAACAAACTTATTGATGTTATTTTTGAACAGCTCAGAATTTCATATCTGGTTTGGGATAAGATAGTCTACCCTTAGATCAAATACTTGATATCCATTATTATTGTTGTGGTATAGAAACAGCTGCAAATTAAGCTGCAAGTGGCTGCAGCCACTTCCCCCACACTCCTCCCATGAGAAAGGGACAAAGAGGCAGAGATAATGACTTGAGATAACAATTTACTGGAAAAAAAAGAAATGAGATGAGGAGAACAAACAATAACAGCAACAATACTAATAGCAACAGCATATAAGAGAGGATGATTATATTCAAAAATGCTTGAGGAAGACCCAACCAACTCAGTGCTACCACAACCAGTGACATGCAGCTTCCTGAGACAAAGGAGAAATGGCAGTCGCTACTGCAGCTATTTTCCCCGAGCTGAAGACAAAAACAAACAATAGCGAACCAATAGTTTGCACCCATGATCCTGCCCAAACTTGAAACAGAACACTATTGGACAAAGCCTACAAGTTTGACCATGCTGCCCCACTACTCTGTTGCTTTGCTCCCCTAGAAAAAGGAAAAAAAAAATATGTAAATTGAGCTCTGCATTTCTGTTTTTATTCCCTACAAAGCCACATCCCCCAGAAATTCCGTGAAGGGTATAGAATAACAACCTAAATGTGGTCTCACAGCTCCAGGATCCATACCTATCACAGCAATGGTGAGAAAATTAACTCTTTTCTAGCTGAAACTAGGACAATTATGGCATCAGTTCACTTAAAACATAAGTTCATAGATATTTTAGGGGCAACTAAAAATGAAGGCCTCACAAATCTCAATCATTACTAGACTAATCAGTAGATTTTATATTCAAAAGTGACTACTATCATATAATCTGACAGTTTTTGTTCTGGAATCATAGTACTGTTTCAAATGCCATTGAGGTTGAACTAAAATTACATATTTTGTAAAGTCTGCCCTATTAAGACACATTTTATGATAAAATTAACCCATAACTCCTAAAGGTATCTCTCAGTGTTTTGTGTATCTTCCTAGTTTTATAGGACATCATTCTACAGTTTTTACTCATTTTGAACAAACTGTTTTTCCAGTTTCTTTTCCTACAAGGTAAGTAAATAATTCAGTTGCATAGATATAGCCTTCTATTACCTTCAAGATGTTTTATATGTTCCCTATGGAATACAGTCCAAGGTACAGTTATTTCAGAGGGCATAATCTGTCGCAGATCCTGTGACATAATTGTCAGTGCTGTGTGGATCTCTCGAACATCCTCAAATATCTCAAGGAAACTGTTGAGTCCTTGTGTATAGCGAGAAAAGCACACCTTAACCCCCAAAGTAATGGTATTTTCTTGACAAGCTAAATTCTTTGAGGTTTTGCAGTCTTCATTAGAAGGAATATTTTTCAATATTCTAATCATTCTTGTTGATCGTTAATACATAAAGTCACAGTTGATACATTTCTTCCATTTCCAATCAATATGGTCTACTTTTCTGGTGCAAACTGTGTATTTTTACTCATATTGTTTGTACATTTTAATGAATAAAGATGGTTTGTCACACTTGAGATGTAGAATAGCATTCACAGAATGTTCTGAGTTGGAAAGGACCCAGGAGGATCATCAAGTCCAACTCTTATGCAAATGGCCCATACAGGGATCAAACCTCAACCTTGG
Source organism: Prinia subflava (assembly GCF_021018805.1). Lineage (NCBI taxonomy): Eukaryota > Metazoa > Chordata > Aves > Passeriformes > Cisticolidae > Prinia > Prinia subflava. The sequence continues at coordinate 18,859,453 of NC_086253.1, read as the reverse complement.
CTTTATTAGCACCATGCTTTAGCCAGCTGAGTTAGTTTCATAGGCTTGTTCAAGTTGGTTAAATAATGTATTTTTTGCTTCATATTCTTTTGGTTTTTTGATGATGATTTCTTCAGGCTTAAATAATGGCATTAAGGTACAGATTTGCATTGGTTTAACCTTTGAGCCTTGCACTACAATTACTTGTTTCTTGAAATGTAGTTGCATAGTTGTAGTTACCTATGATTTACCTTGATCATAGGTAAATATACTGTTCATTCTACCTCCAAAGCTGAAAGGATTCTCAAGGCATAACATGAGTTATAAGACAAAATCTTTAATCAAGGCTCAGTGCCCAGGATAATGTTTGTTTCTAGACTTACCTGTGTAATGTATTTGTTGTGCCAGTAGTCTCCCTTTGAAGGTTAAAATGAATGTGTTAACATGCAATGAATTTAGATTATGTGATTGCCACTTAAACATTTTTCAGGGTCAATTCGTAGGTAAACAAATCAGTATAGCAGTACTTCACTTACTATTTTATGTATGAAATTCTAGAATTAACCCTATGAATTAAAGCATGAATATTAGTATATTTTTAAGCAGAAATTCAGGTTATACTACGTTGTGTATTAAATATGACATGCTTACAATATACTGTATGAAAATATATTTAGGTCATTTTTATATGAAGTGTACAAAATCCTTTTTCTGATAAGGTATTGCTGCAAAATCATTTTCTTCCAGGATTAAAGCTCAGAAGGCACATCACCTAAAAAAAAGTCCTATGAGCTGCTTCAAAAGACCCCAAACCTTCTTGCTCATACTCGTAGTTAATGAGGGTTAACAATGAGAAACCTCTCGTTTATTTTGTGTATACATAGAGTATAGCGGCACCCAGAGGAAAACAAGCTAAACCAGCTTTTCAGAATCCTGCAGTCAAATTCTCTGAATTATGGAAAATGAAATGGTAACAGTGAAACATTAAAAAAAAAAAAAGCATTATAAAATAATTTATCCAAGGGTGAAAATTAGGACATGTACTTTTCTCCCCATCAGTGCAGGGCTGTTCCTTAATAGCCTTTCTTAACAATTCTGCCGTAATCAGGAAACATAATGGCTGTCACTTTGACAGAAACCATTGCCACTTAGGTCCAAGACATAAAAAGCTAAGACAGAAATTTCAAACGTAAGATTACTTATGCTTAAGGAGAACCACACCTTATAATAGTAGCAGTAAAAGTCATTAAAGTCTTACAATTGTATCAGACTCTTTCAGTAAGGGCAGCAGTTCACTTGCCTATTAGAAGTTAATCATGTTATTCTTGAGAACTTATTTGACCTAAAATCTATAAACAAAATGACTGGAATTCTTTATATAATATAAGTCTCTCTATCAACAAGTTATGTTCCTGAAGGAAAGGAAGTAAGATCATTCACTTTAAACATATTTTTGAATGTATAGCAAATGAAAAACTAAAATATTGCAGTGAAACTGCAGAAAGTTTATAATTCTTCATCTCTAGGCTTGGATCATATTTCACACATTTCTTACAACATCAGCTTTCAGGGGGCATAAATGCTGATTCTGTTTCAATTCTTGCAGCTTGAATGTAGAAAAGCATGTCATTTGGATAGCAAACATCAACATTTCTTCTCTCCAGTTCTTCAAGGAAACAAATGGATAAACACAAGCAGCAGAAATTAGTCAAGCAAGTGATCTATTAGCCTAATGGATATAGAATGGGAAGCTCATGTGCTGCAGTTTAAATCTCTGGGGTAAAGCTCTTTGCAGCTCTAATTTACCAATTTGTTAAATTTCAAACACCACTAAGAAACATTACAGCCAATTAGTTCCAGTAAGACTATAAGGCTGTATATTTAAATACCCCACTTGTACTCCTGTCCTGATAAACTGAAATATCTCTCATTTCTTTCCAGACTGTTCTACTGTAGCAGTTATGCTTAAAAATCTCATTTGGGACAAAAGTGGAAAGTCCTTGAAAATTCAATTAAATTTATTCAATTAGGCTAAAGAAATATCTAAACCAACTATTAGTAAGAAGATTTTTATTTAGTTCATTTCTGTCAAATTGGAACTTTAAAGACAGTTCAAACTATCAAAACTGCTTCTGTCTGAACTTAAATGGCAGCTCTAATTTAACTCTGCATTTATTTACTTATTTACTTATTTACTTATTTATGTTCATGCATGCAGAAATATGAGTTCCATATGAACCTGGATAAAAGAATTGAAAAAATAAACAGCACAAGATTGCTTATAGACCAAAGTTACCAAGTCACAGTGAGGCTTTTACTACTGTTGTGTATGTTCTTCTGTCTAATATTGTTTATATTTTCTGCAATTTTAAATTTTAATGATCAGTTGTCTTGTCCTTTCCTGAAGTTTCTAAGGTGTGTTTATTTGTTTGTCCCTCTGAAATATACTTTACTGTGTTGTACCTCAAGAACTTCACATTTCAAATGAAAGCATAACGTAGATATACTCACTCAATATACCAAATGAAAGTGTGACAGAGAGGCTTGGCAGAATGCACAGTTGTCTTCTATCAAGCACAGAAAGAGGAGATGCTGAAAGTATATTAGAATAAATAATTGGTTTTTTAAGACCCTGACCCCCTAAATTACTTGCAGTCACATCCTTGAGTATATTTCCTCTTTGTCACTACAGCCAAAGGTATTATATTCTGATTCCAGCCAAGCATGAATTTTCATCCACATTTTACATTTTGGCTAGATTATCACTTACCATAAAACATAGGTTACATATTGTATATACCTATACAATATATATGTGTGTATTTATAAAAATGTATATTTAAAAATTATATATATTAATAGATGCACATACAAATGAAGAAATCCACATATACACCTATATATGTATATGCATGTATCTATTGAGCAATCAAATGAGGTATCTTTACTTGCTAGTAGGGTTAGGAAATTTAAAGATTAAAACCTGCAACTTCAGGAACATTTAGGACACTGGCTACTCTTGATTTGAAATCTTCGAAAGTTATCTTTCCAAACTGCTTGACGTATTCGAGATGCTGTTTTGCACAAGATGACTAATATTTTAAACTCATTCTCAAGAATCTTGTTAGATATAAGAACAAAGCAATTTCTAAAAGTCCATCCTGACATTTGCATTCCGTTGGAGTTTCTTCACGTTAGACCACAGCTTTTTAAAAGCTGCCTATATCATCCCTTTCCAAAACACACACATACAAAAACAAAAAAACAACTAGAGAGGTAATCATGTTTTTTCTTTTACCAGAGATTCCTTAGTGAAAGCATATTCTCAGATTCAAATTCATACAGACTGAGAGGGAAACAATAAAGAAAGATTAGTATGAAGCAGAAGTCTTCTGCCTTGTGGTGCCATCAAAGTCCTTAAAGAGAGAAAAAAAAATGACACCAAAGAATAGACCTAAAATTTGTATATCTGACAAACAGAATCAGTGTAAAAATTGCATTTCACATCTAAAACCCTAGAATAGAGACAGATGAATTTAGTTTTGCTTTTATTGCTCTTGGACAATCATTCCACAATCTGGATCTATTGTTCTCATAAGAACTGTGATAATTTATATATTCTCACCTAGATGATCAAGGGAAGCCAGTTGATGCAACATTTTTGGATTTCAGTGCAGCTTTTGATACTGTTTCTCACAGGGTTCCTCTGGACAAAATGTCCAACCCAGCTGGACAAACACATCATGGTGTGATGGTGAGCAGGTGGCTCACGGGTTGGACACAAAGGGTCACAGTGAATGGGGTGACATCAGAGTGGTGACCTGTCACTGGTGGTGTTCCACAGAGCTCTATCCTCAGCCCTGTGCTCTTCAACATCATAAATGGCTGTGATGCAGGACTGGGAGGGATGCTAAGCAGGTCTGCAGGTGATGCAAAGCTGGGAGGAGCTGCTGACTCCCTCAAAGGCAGGGAGGCCCTGCAGAGAGACCTCAACAAATCAGAGCAATCACCAACCACATGAAATTCATCAAGTGAAAGTGCTGGATTCTGTACCTGGGATGAGATAACCCTGGAGGTGTGTACAGACTGGGAATGAGATGCTGGAAAGCAGAACAGCAGGAAGGGATGTGAGGGTCCTGGTCAGTGAAAAGTTGGATATGAGCCAGCAGTGCCCTGGCAGCCAGGAGAGCCAGCCCTGTCCTGGGGGGCATCAGGCAGAGCATCACCAGCCAGGCCAGGGAGGGTATTGTCCTGCTCTGCTCTGAGCTGGGACAGCCTCACCTCGAGCTCTGCGGGCAGTTTTGGGCACTGCAATGTAAGAAAGGTATTAAACGATTGGAGAGTCCAGACAAGGGCAGGATGATGAAGGGCTTTAGGGGAAGCCATATGAGGAAGAGCTGAGGTCACTTGGTCTGTTCACTCTGGAAAAGAGGAGACTGAGTAGAGACCTCATTGCAGTTACAACTTCTTGTTGAGGGAAAGAGGAGAGCCAGTCAATGGTCTCTTCTCTCTGGTGACCAGAGCCTGAGGGAATGGTCTGAAGTTATGTCAGGGAAGGTTTAGGCTGAATATTAGGAGAAGTTCCTCACCCAGAGGGAGGTTGGCCACTGAACAGGCTCCCCAGGGCAGTGGTCACAGCACCAAACCTGACAGTTCAAGAAGTTTTTGGACAATACTCCCGGTCACATGGTGTGCCTCTTGGGAATGTACTGTACAGGACCAGCAGTTGGGCTCAGTGATCCTAATGGGTCTCTTCCAACTCAGTCTGATCTGTGATTCTGTGATTCTCCACACCTCACAGTACAGCAGGGGCTAATAGCTTCTTGGGCCAGGGAGCAGGAGGCATCAGGGGCTCCCTGGGGGTGGCAAGGCAGGGTGTTACCAGCCAGGCCCATCCCACTGCTCCAGCTGGGGAGCAGGGAAGGCAGAAAGGCAACCAGGGGCAATCCTGGGGATGGATTGGTGGAGACTGGCCTTGTGTGTTGGCTCAGAGGTGGGGGTCAGGCTCAGGCCTAATGGGCACAACCAGGGTCAGGCGCAGCTCGAGATAGCCAGGCAGCCTGAGCCTGGAGCAAGTCAGCCAAAGTCAGACTCTGTGGGCAGGGGATGTTTGCCAGGTTAGTGCTGAGCTTTAGGGTGTGCTGCATGGATCAGCTGCGGTTCTTTTTTTTCTACAGACAGCAGCTTGATCTGAAGCATTGTATAGTGCAAGTGATATACAGATAGTTACCAGAGTATATAAATCCTTTTTTGACCTGGAAAACTTATTCACATTTAAAATAAAAAAACTCTAACTAATTTTTTATCTCTAGATGACATACTTATTATGAAAAACAGTAACTGATAATCACGATACAAATTTCCGATACTCAATTTTTTTTAATCTTGAGAAATTTGGTTCTCAGTTTAAAATTTACAAAATTATCCTTGGTTCTTTGATCTTCTCCAACAATGCATGAAGGCAGTGCTTTGCTCCAAATCAAAGAACAAAGCAAGCAGTAGCATCTGCTTCTGTAACCACTGATTCCTACCTGCAGAAGAGAGGAAAGAGCTTCCTCTGACAGTGCTTGTTTGCAACTCAGCCTCAGATAGACTGGGGACTATGCCTGCCTGATGCAATTACACAGCCGTTGACAGTACTTAAATCATATCTTGTAAGTGAAAGAAGGAGCCTATGAGTTATTTTTATCTTTTTGTGCTCATCTTTTATCCCTCTTTTCTTATTTCTTTATTTAAATGAGAAATTTTACTAGATGGTCAAAACCTCTGTAGGTAAAACCCATGTGGTTAATGGTGGAACAAATAATGAATGGAGGTGAGTTGCCATTAAAGAGGAAAGGGTTGTGATAATAGGGGTTGGTCTGCTGGAAAGCAGCTCTGCAGAGGAGTACCAGGGGCTCCGGGTGGCAACAAGTTCCATGAGCCAGCAGTGTGCCCTTGTGGCCAGGAAGGCCCAGAAGTTTTCTCTGCCCTGGTGAGGCGGCATCCGGAGTACAATCCTCAGTTTTGGGTTTGCCAGTTTGAGAAAGACAAGGAAATACTGCAAAGGGACCAGTGGAGTGGTATGAAATGGTTATGGGACTGGAACATCTCTCTTAATAGGAAAGGCTAAGACAGCTGGGCCTGTTTAGCCATGAGAAGAGACAGCTGAGGGGGCATTTTACCAATACATACAGATATCTTAAGGGCAAATGGATAGCGCAAGACTATTTTCAGTGGTGTCTAGAGGCAACAGGCACAAAGGGAAACACAGGAAGAAGTTTCATCTGAATAGGAGGAAAAAGCATCTTTACTTTGAGGGCTACCCTATGAAACCTGCTCTAGGTGTACCTACTTTAGTAGTGGAGCTCGACTAGATGATCTCCAGAGGTGCTCTCCAGCCACAATTATTCTGTAATCCTGTGATCCTGTGATCCTGTGATTCTGTGATTTTGTGATTCTGTGATAAGGAGGATTTAAATATTCTCTGAAATCTGTACCAGTTGTTGTTTTTCATACAGTCTTGAGGTTATCTGATTTTGAGGGGAAAAAAAATCCTGTGAGAAATATGCCTTAGCAGAAAAAAGTCACTAAATTTTTCTGTTATTCAACAGAAACAATTATAACAAATCTTTCTGGAACATTTTCAAGTTAATAAAAGGAGAGGGATTGTTTCAGGTAGAACCAATAAAAGAGTGAAGCATGAAGAACAAGTGATAACATATTTGAAAGAAATCATATGATGCACTAAGCAGAATTCTGTAAAACATGTCTTTATCTTAAGTGATCCAAGCATTTTGATTTTTTTTATATATTTGAAAGTCTAATCAAATACTACTAAGAAGGTGTAAGTTTGGGGTTTGGTTTTGTTTGTTTGGTTGGGGACTTTTTGTGAGCTTGACCTTTTTGGATAGTCTTAAAAAATTTATTTGTAAAATCTCTGAAAATATCCTCAGGATCCTTTTTGATTTTCAGTTTTTCAGCCTTCTAGCCTCAATGTTCAGCATGATAAACTGTTAGATTAACAAAGTGTGCATGAATGAGTAACTGACAAACTGTTACAGTAATTAGGTGCTTGGTAATACATACGGAAACTTTTTTGTTTGAATTGGTCTTTATTGAGGACATTAAATGTGTGCTCAAAGAGGAAATAAATGCTATGAGTTTATGTGCAAGCATAATATAAGCTACCATTACAAAAATCCATAGCTGCAAAGAAAGAATTATAGGAAACCATTAACAAAAAAACAGTCTTCTGTAATGGAGTTGTAGCTTTGACATAAATTGAACTTAATAGTGTCACGTTATCCTGGTGTTGTTTTATCTCCATGACATATGAAATGGGAAGTCTTCTTTTCAATCTTCTTTTTTCCATACTAAGAAAACCTTGTTCTTACAATTTTTATGTCTAGGTCATTTCTACAAAATTTTAATCATTGCTATTACTGTGTTTTGTCTTCTATCTAGTTTGTCTTAATGCTTTCTGTAGTGTGCTGATCCAAACTAAATGCCCAATTCCCACTGTTATCGTAGTACCACATGGTAGGATTCAACAATAAATCTCCGTATCTTATATGACACTGATGTTAAAAGTATCCCAGAATTACATATTTCCTTTCTACAAGAGCACCACCAATTTGTTATCATTAAAAAAATCTATTTGAATGTTAGTGAAATATCCCCTATATACAAATATTTCTTATTTTATATTTGTCTGTGTGATGTTTGCAAGCAAAGTGGAGCTGTTTGCTTTGTCCTTATTGCATTTCATAGTCTTTATTTCAGACTGTTTCTCTGATTTCTAAAGATCATTCTCTCTGCTCAAGTGTTTTCAGAATCTCATGTTTTGTATCACCCATGTACTTTGTACTTTTATGCTCCATACCATCAGCTAAGCCTTTCATGAAAATACCAAATAATGCTAGTTCAGATTTCTGTGATCTATGATATTTATAATAAAATTTGGCAACACCAAAATAGCTACAGCTCTTTGTGCAGATTTGGGGTTTTGGGGGGGTTTTGCCTCATTTTGTTTGAAATATGGTTAAATAAAATATAACACTAATTTAAGGAAAGCAGAGATTTACCTTATGCACGGTATTACTCTACAGAGAATTCACTCTGTAGGGAAAAGGCTTTGCTTACACACACCAAGAAATGTTGTAGCTATATATTAATGCAAGTGTCTCAGAATGATCCCTTGGCAATAATGGATTATGCAGTAGTAAAAAAGAAGCATTTCTCACATACCATAAGAATTAGATATTCCATACAATGTGCTAAAAAGATTGATCTTGAATTTATGATTCCAGAACACATCCTATTGCTACAGCTTATAAATTTGAACTGAGAAAAGAGAGCAACTTATAATGGAATACATTCAGAACATGATAGGTAGAAAATTAACCTTATTCCAGTATTAAATTGGTCATAATCAATAGCTTTCACAAATACCATAAAATGTCCCTGATTTTCAATCTACATTTCCTTAAAATTAATATCTAGAATAAATTGCTTTTTTATTACAATTGTTGTGGGGCATCTTCTCCTTGGAATTACTGTTAAGGTCACATACAATAAAAATATGTCTTTAAAGTACAAAATTATTTTGGTAAGGAATGCAAAAGCCAGAAGATACCAGCTTCAGATAAGCCAGCATTTAAAATATATTTGACATAATAGTAAATTGTCTGAATAGGTCAGAAACTGCAAGTGCTAGAGAAGTATTTCATAGTTCAAATTTATGGCCCTTTTTCTTTTTGAAATAGAATTAATAACAATCCAGTAGATCAGACACACATTGTTAATTTCACAAAGAGGCTAATAGTTTCTTCATTTATGAAAATAGGTTGCTTTAGTACGCACAGCCTGAGCCTCATTTTACATCCACGGGTTCTCAGGATCCATTCTCTTTCACTCAACTTTAGGCATTTTTTTCAATGAAAGACACCAGAACTACATCAATTAAAGAGTAATTTAAATATATACGCACACAATAGAGAGAGAAAAGGAGAGAAGAATCAACTGTGAACAGAATGGAGTCTTTTCATCAGTAAAATACAATACATTATTTCTTATAGGATAAAATTCACTTTACCCTGAAAGCCCAAGTAATCATTGTATGAAAGAAAATGTGTGAATGAGATGAAAAGATAAAAATCAGATACTTCTCAAAGTAAGCTAGGGTAGGGGGCTGTAGCAGAACTTCCCTGTGATGACTATAACAACTAATCCAACAGAGGAATTAGGGCATCGTTCATACTATAGCATTTAGAGAGCTTGTTGCACTTCCCTAAGTTTTATTGCATGGGTTTTTGGCAGATCTGCTCAGACCACCTAGGCTGCTTTTCTTTACAACTTAGGCATGAGATATCATAATCTGTCTCTTTTTCCCTGGGTCCCCTACTGCTTCTTTGAGCCATGATTACAACACCATTACACCATTACACATTACAAAGGGTTTCCAATTTTTTAAGTCATGTTTCTCTCTACCCTGTTATAAAACTAGAAGTTGAGGTTAGATTAGATTTTGAGACATCTGAAGTTATTCTCAAGAAATTGGGAATCTCTCTCAAATTTGATTGTGATCATATATAAATATATACATTCTATATAATTCATACAAGATGACATTAGTAAACATGCTAATTTACAAGCCCGATTTTGTCTTGGAATTATGAAAGAAAGAAATTATGAATAATTTTCTCATGTTTCATTTTGTCATGGCTTTTTTATATAGACGGAAATATCACAGTTATTCAGCCAAATGCTGTTTTCATGTTTTACCTATTAATTACTGTTAATTAATATATATTGTTAATAGTCATGGAATTTGGTCCATTAGGACAAATCAGACAACTTTCTGAAAAGGAGTTTAATGTCCAGGTTAATATGGCACATAGTAGATGTTTGTGAAGAATCAGTCTTGTAACAAATACTGAAATCTCCTCCACTTACCACTCTAGTTTTCATTTTTTTTCCTCTTTAATTTTCTTTTTGCTTCCTCAAACATGCAATTGTGAAGAAATCAGTAGTACACAGCTACCAGTCATCATCTAGGCAAGGCAGGTCAATATTTTCTTGATCCTTAGAGCTTTTGATATATATCTGCTAGTGAGTATGTGTAATTCTCATAAATACATTTAGAAGTAAAGTTCAGTTTCTTTCTCATAATCTCAGGAAACCCTTTTGAAAAGTGTTTGAACATAGGTGGTCAAAACCTGTGATAAAAACCAATGAAAAAGACAACAAAGTTTTAAGAAGGTAAATGGCTGAGTTTTCTTTTGTGTGTTTAGAAAATTTTGGGTTGATTTTGATTTAGAGTACATCTTTCTCCATGTTTCAGAAGCCATGCATGGCAAAACCCAGGCTTTTGACCTGTGTCAATTGTACTTTAAATTGTAGATACAGATTTGGCCAATGAGTGTTCATTTCCTGTATGCTCACTTCATTTCTTGTTCTGGTACAAATGAAAGCCATTGCAAAGTCACAATAATGTTTTTTTCTAAAGTAAGTTGATATTTAATGAGCAGGTTGGATTGGTTTTCAAGTTTTATTCTCAAAAGGGCACAAATGTCTGTGAATTTACCATAAAGGACTTGATAAATACCTGGCAGGATAAGTCAGGAGTACGAACACAAAGTCAAACATGAATATGAAACATGTATGGAATATGAAGCTGTGTATGTTATATGAGCAGACATTTTTATTAAACAACCAAAGATGATACCTTAGACACTGTCTCTGCCATGAGACTAGTATCTAAAATGTCTTGTTTCTCACCCAAAACATCCTGAGAAATACAGATGCAATGGATGACATTGGTAGCCCTCTACCAGGTATGTTGAGAACCTGCTGCAGGAGGACTGTCCATGACTTTGAGGCAGCACACAGGACTTCAGTAATTTCTGTTTCTTCCTGTATCCAAAATCATTCTGTACTGGAAGGACCTGAGTCTGTGGAAGGTATTTCCTGCAAAATCCACTGCACTTCAAAAGGCACCTGATATGAAAATTACATGTACAGCCAAATATGCTACTATTTGCTACTTATGTGCATTTATATTTATTTTAGTGGTTAGCACTTTGAAATTCTAACCTATGATTCGTTGTTCTTTAAAGTACCACATCCTGTCTTGACAGACTTAAGTTCTAATATATAGGTTTGCCAATTTGTTGGTTTCCTTGAATGCTTACATGTTGGTTTGCTAGGTTGATTGTTGTTGATGACATTGAAAAGATCTATAGGATAAGCTGTTTCTACAAAATCCTTCCAAATATGCATGAAATAATTACTGTCAGTGGTCTATGCTGTGAAAATGCAAATGGAGTTAGATTTTATAGTAGTAGTGAACTAAAGAGAATTGTTGTAACTGGACCTTAATCATTCAGGACACTAGCTAATATGGAGAAGGGTAGTACAGAGGTTTAGGCATATTCCCTGTGAAAATTCAGTGCAGGAAATTTTCTCATGTGATAGCCCTCAATGGACTTCTTTTCATTAGCTTTGTACAGACAGCTATGCAACGCCCAATAGGTATTTGACAGTCTAATTTGGAAGCATAAGTGCTGCTATCATGTGACTAATTTTCTTCACCTACTGATTATGTCTGACACAGCATACTTCCAAAAGTCACAGTGCATGCAAATAACATGACAGAATAACAGTACTTACAATATTGTGCTTACTTTGATTAATTGTGGTGTAACTCACTGGAAATAAATTATCAGCAAATGCAGCAAAAGGACACTGCTATTGTAATAAAGAGAATCTAAACTGAATCAGCAAACAAGATAAATTACTATTGTCCTTATTACACAGAAAGATACTTCTTTTAGTTGAACTATAAAAAAGCTTTGACATTTGCTTGTATTTGTTTTTATTAGCACTCATTAGGATTTTATCCTTTTCTTTGATGAAAAATCAACAACAGATGCATACTGAGAGAAAGAAAAGAAAAAGTATTCGCTAAAATTCTTAACTTTTTTTTTTGCTAATTGTAGATAATTGCAGATATTTTTGGTCCCTATGATTTTCATTTTTCTTCATTATAGAGACAAACCCCAGGGATCATTAGAATAAAATAGGAGCAATACCACTGAGCATTCCCAGCATTATATACAGCAAATCCACTGATCTGACACACAGAAAAATAAATTTCCATGTGTATTATGTAACTGAATAATCATACAAGCAACAGGATTTAAGAATCAATTTATCCATTTATACCATTGCTGAAAAACCAGTATCATGTGTATCACTCACTTTGTGTGTGTTACATCATTCCTCATAATATTAGAGTTACTACTCAAGTGTATTAACTCTACAACACATTCTATAGGTCTAAGCATACACTCAAGGGGCCCAAGAAAAGGAAGAAATAAGAGAAATAAAGAGTGACATGTGAGAAAAAAACCTGAAAAACTTACATATTGGAAAGCTTTATGTAGGTAAATTTCTACCTGGATATTTAATAATATTGGTAAATGCAATATCTTTCTTTCCAAATGTCAACTGCTGCTGAACAGAAATGCTGAAAATTTTTCAAAGAATAATGATAAAAGTAGTTAAGAATAATGACATAAAAGAGTTTGTACATATTTTTGTATTGTTATTAATACCAACTGTTATGTGAAGGTTTGTTGTTTTGATTTGGTTTTCTAATCAGATAACTGTTTTTTTGAAGAGAAAATGAAAGAATGTGTTCTCATTAAAAGACTGAGTTCTGTTAGTGTTTCTCTACAATGCAGGCAAGGCACTTCTTGCTCTGCTAGTTAAGGCTGAGAAGGAACCAGCAGTGTGGAAGAAAAAAAAACTCTTTACAGCAACCATCTTAGGCCTAGTGTATAACAGGTCCTGATCTTCCAGAACTTCATTTGAGAGGATAAAAATATTTTGCTGTTCCTGTGACAATAGTTCTAAATATTTTATGATTTTAATTAACATATATGCAGTTGAAAGTAATAATTTTTCCTATGGTGCAGTATGTACATAACACTATGGTAGACGTAATCTCTGTTACAAAACTGATAATTTGAAGTACATTGAGATATGAGGGAAAAGTTCCAGATAAAAAATTCATACAAAGTAAACTTCAGCGCTGTAAAAGTGTGCTTAACTCTTATCAAATTCCCTGCTGATTTTATTACCATCCTTTGAAAAAGGAATGATACTTGATGGTGGATGCAGTGGCACACTGTATTGTGTCAGATTTGATGCTTATAGAAATAGTTATTTCTAAAGTCCCAAGAGTCATCCCACACTAACATCCATCTATTTCAATACCTATAACAGTATTTCTTGCAGCTATCCTTGTATTGTTACATAAGTTCTTTAATATAATAACTGTACAAGGACTCTCAGATATTCCCAGTGAACAGCCATCTCCTGTGGACATTATCATTGTCTGAAAAAGCATGAGATCATTTTCAACGTTTTACTTTAAAGAGTAATAGACATTTCTTACTCAAGAAAGAAAACAATTTTTTTAAGAATTCATTTTTCTCCTTCTGTTTTTTTTATCCTTATGCTCATACATTTCAGTCAATCAATTAGATCTGAAAACACAGCTATTCAAAGAAAGTTATCACTTCACTGACTTGGGGATATGGTTTAGAGGTGATTATGGTTGTGCTGGGTAGACTGGCTGGATGACCTTGAAGGTCTCTTCCAACATTGATGATTCTGTGATTGTGGAAATAAAGTACATGCAAAATTTCCAATATCAATAAAATATAAATCCCTGTCAGCATGACAAGAGAAAAAAATCCTTCATTTAAGTCCAAATCTGGAAGTCAGTTTAACTGTGTGTACACACTAACACTGTTACAATATATTAACTGGCTATTCTGACATATTTTATTATGAGTTATAGATCAGATCACCCCTTTCTATACGTTATCTCTATGTGTCAGCTGTCCTCAGGAACACCTAAAGGCAGCCGTGGCTCTGAAGTTTCTATGACCCTAAAATTCCACCTCCATATATACTTTCTGGTGTTTAGTATCTAATTTGCCCTGAAGATTATCAGAAGTCATAAAAAAGGCATTTTTCTTCCCGTCTTCTTTTAACAGGGTCTGATCTGATGAAAGTGCTCTGAGAATATCTCAATTTAGAGCTTCTGAAAATATAAGACCTTTTTAAACATATTGTGATTCCTGTTTCTTCCAAGTATTTTAGCTTCAGAAGATTTCTCTTGAGTTTAAAAGATGCCATTTCAGTCTCTCTGTCTGAGAGCTTCAAAAAAATATGTCCAGTTGTTCAATATGTCCAACTTTAAACCCTAAGATGAAATAAATTCAGAGCAACGATGACTCAAATTTATAGCTTAGTGTATTCCTTTGGGATATGCAGGTTCAGTCTTTTCATAAACCATACTGGATTCAGGTCCTGAAAAGGAATAAGAATTTAAGCAATGCTCTGTCTTTGGGGGAGGTTTATGTACTTTTTAGTGGGCCTCTATTGATTTTATCACAGTTTTAAGCATCTAATTTCTACAAGTAGATAAGTCTGTATAAGTGCTTAATCTAGACGCTGATTAGCTAGTTTGAAGCACCATGACATTAAGAAAGAGCTATCATAAATGCAGGGGACTTTTGCTATTAATCATCAAGGAATAAATGAAAAGGTGGTGTTAAGAACCAATGTCAGTGTTGAAGTGGGATTTGCTTTCATTTTGTTTTCTAAATATCATCATCATTATTATTAATAAATAATAATACAAATATAAAATATAACAATATAAGATTTTTAATAATTTATGATGCAGGGAATGCAGTGGAACAAATTCTAAAATAAAATGCAACAATACTGTACTAAGTTGAACACAGTAAACTATCCCTTTACATGTAATGGGAGATGAACAGTGAGAGGGAATCACAGAATGGGCCAGGTTGGAAAGACCCACAGTGAGTCAATGGTCCAACCTCCCTGCTCAAGCAGGGTCATTTTAGAGCCCGTCACACAGGATTGTGACCAGATAGCTCTTGAATGTCTCCAGAGACAGAGATTCCACTACTTCTCTGGGCAACCTGTTCCAGTGCTCGGTCATTCACAGAGTAAAGAACTTCTTCTGCATATTTAGGTGGAACCACCAGTCCATCAGTTTCTGCCCATTGCCTCTTGTCCTGTTGGTAGGCACCACTGAGCAGAGCCTGGCGCCATCCTTTGCCTCAGTCTTTTCTTGTGAGAGATGCTCCAGACACTAAATTGTGTTGTTGCCCTCTGCTGGAACTGGACACAACTCTTGGATTTCAGACAGTTCTTCTCCACTCAACTCTCCAATCCATGGAAGTCCTTTTGAAGCTTCTGCACAGCACTCTGGGTTTTGGCCACTCCTCGTAGCTTTATGTCTTGCTGAGGAGGCATGGACCTTCACTGAAGACATTGATGAATAAGTTACACGACACTGAGCCCAGTATTGAACCTTGCAGGGCACCACACATGACAGATCTTGTACAAGACCCTGTGTCACTTATTACTGTGTCACTCTGCAATCTGCTGTTCAGCCAGATGGGAATATCAGGGGAAACCAGAGGGGATATTCAAAACCAAAGAAAAATATCCAGAGTAAAAATAATTTCTGACCTTGAATCTTAATTAGTTATTTTCTTGGAGGGATTGCCTGGCATTTTTTCCTAGATACAAAAGCCAATTTAAAAAAATCAACAAAAGAAACTGAGATTTAAAAAGGCATTAATGAGCTTCTCTTATCCTGGGTTGGTTTTATTAAGTTTGGTATTGAAATATTTTACTAATCAAACTTAAGTCAAAGATATTTTTAACACAACTTGTCCTGAAATATTATCCAGGAATAAGCAGCACAAACTCCTTTTTAGTTGATATAAATTGGACATTGGTGCAAACTTAACTGAACATAACTTGTACTGTTTTCCTTTTACTCCATGTCAGTTTCTTAGGTTTGATGAATCTCATAGTGGGTTTTTTTTTGTTTGTTTTCTCAGGAAACCCTAAACCTGCAACACCCAGGGTTATAGGACCTCTGTCCTATTGGCTTTAGGTCCTATAAATAAATGTTAGATGTTCAAGCAGTCACACAAAAGAAACAATAGAGTTGTTTCAGGCTAGTATCTGCAATTAGATTTGTATTTTATATAGAATTTTCCAGGCTTCTACCTATCTGATTATCTTATATTCACTAAAAACTTTTCACTCTGATAAAAGCAGAGAAAGGAGGAGGGAACAGAAAGAGGCAGAAATGTATTACTGCCTTCTACAATACCTCAAAACTGCCTGCTGGATTAGTTAAGATTGGTTCAAAATCAGATTTCAGAAACTGAAGTTATGTCTGGTCTCTGTGACACACCCTATTCATACAGCATTTATGCAACACATACAGGGTTACTGTCATTGAACATTTGAACAAAATCTCATTCTGTCCTGACAATTTCCATTCAACAGCTAAAAGCTGGCAATGTGCCCTCCTAGCCATATAGTTTTGTAAGCTTAATTACTTTCTGGCTCTCACCTTGGACAATCAGTACTACAACATTTAGTCTGAAAACTGATTTGCTATTCCTTTTATTTGTTCCTAGGATTTGGTCTGTGAAACAAGCTCAGCTACTTGTATCCTGTGCCAGCTTCAGAGCTTATGAATACATATCTATGCAAGTCCATTGCAGAGTTCACCCAAAAATCCCACAGAAATCAGAACAGTGGGGTTAACCCCATTCCAGACAGGAAGGGAAATTATATTCTCACTTCTGGACTATCTGTATCTCATAAAGCTATCTTCTGTAAAAGATATGACCCTCCAATCATGTATAGCTTTGAAAGAATTTCTGGTGGCTCCAGATTCCTTTGGTATGTACTGGCTTTTTCTTCTTTTGCCAAAAAATAAAAAAAAAGTCTTCACATTTTTATGAAAGGGAGATAATGAGCTAAACAGGCTCAGTTCTGGGTCTGCACAGGAGAAATGCTGTGAAAAACACCAGCTTTTTAAAATGAAAGATGGAAGTTGCTAATATGTCTGTGCAACAGCTAAAAAGATGTTGAGGGGCACTGAATCATTACTTCAGATTCAGATTACTCAATTATCACTGCAGATACATAGAATCCTTCTGGTTACCTAATTCTTCCAGTGAAGTACCCCCCTGCAAAGAGCGAATTTGCTACTGTGCAGAGCAGTATGAGTATTTTTGATGATTAAAGATAACTTCTGGCTCTAAGTAATACCATGTTCTATTTCTGTATGTATGGTAAGTTAGCTTCTAAAAATTCTTGGGTCTGTTTTGTGGATTAAATATTAATTTTGAAAACTTTAGATGTGACATTGGCTCAGCCATCACATGTGGTCATTGATCTAATCAATGGCAACAGAGCAATTATTCATAGGAGTATTTGGTACATATTTTCCTCTATATTTAAGACAGTTCAAATAATTACATTTGTCTGCATCCCATTGCATGAAAAGAAAATGTCTATATGCCATTGCTGAAACTGAGACTTTACACATTTAGCCACACATTTTTTAAGATAGTCTCAGGTAAACAAGGTACCTGCATGGGGTGACACGTATTACAATACCTGTAGGAAACATACATTTCTAAGGTTGAATCTGGGGATCAGAGAGTTTTCATGTTGTCAAATGGTATCAGACATATATGACCAACTGACTCAAGTCGTTAGTGTTGAATAATATTTTAATGCTCTTTTATCCTGGGCAAAACAGTCACTTAGAAATCCTGTTGTTGCAAAGGATTAATTTAAAGTCTTTGCTTAGTACTAGTTCATGATGAACAGTTGTTATTTTACTTTTAACTTGAATAAATTATTCCACGTATAATGTATGATATATATTAGTCTTTTTAGATATGATATCTTTACATTGAGTGAATATGGAAATGCTGTTTCTGACTGTTAAATTAGTTGAAATAAACTGACTGTGCTTTGAGTAATTACTCTACGTGGTTGTAATGAATAAAAAATTAGATGGCACTTCCTTTCATTTTATATTTATGTGGCCTTTTATGTAGACTTCTTCCTTGACTACAAGAAGAGAAGAGTTCTCCACAAGATTCTCCAGAGACTCTGTCCAGATCAAACAATGGCATTGGCAATCACAGGGAACATTACCTGTTGCAGAAAGTATTTTCAGACAAGCTTAACCATACAGGATTTTCAGAAGCATTTTGTAAGGGACCAATGGCTCAACTTATAATTAGACCAAGTTGCTGTCATTCACTTGACTGGTTTATGTTGAATATAACAAAGAGGAAAATCAGTGCTTTGAAGGGCTATGTAGCATATAGAGTTTCTTGTCATTATGAATATATGCTTTTGCCATTATTTGATCAAATGAGATCCTGTAGATATCTTTTAGTGTGCAGTATGAAATACCCTTAGACAGAAAGGTCCTCTGTTTTCACTGACCCTGCATGTGGAATGCAGCACCACATACTCAGAAGGAAAAAACCAGAGATGTCTCTGTATAATATAAGCCTGAGTAAATACCACCTTTCCAAAATGATGACAAGTGCTTAACTGTAATTACATACATTTCTAATGCATTTTTTATCTGCTGAAAACCCTGGTGCAAGGTTTTAGTTTTTTACTTATTGTAAATCTTGGGCTGAACTTTTCTCCTTTCTAGAGTATGATAACTTCACACTTATCCTCAGTGCCTTGCTGCTATCAATTCTGACCTAACTGCATCCTGCTGAATTGCATGAGGCTCTGCAAAGTAGCTTTTATGTTTTAAGGTACAACTACCATAATCTTCTAAACTATCTGATAAAATTTTAATCTCTCTGCCCTCCTTTTTTAGAAGTCAGCCAAGGAAAGATGTGTTGACAGCATCTTATTTTATTTACTTCTCACAAATCCCTGTGTCTGCCATGTTTAATCGTTTATCTTCTTCCTCCAGTTTTCCTTCCCCCTCCCTCTCACTTTAATCTTTTCTTTCCATTTGGCTTACTGTGGCTGAAGTCCAGCTTTGCTTTATTCTAATTATTGTGCAGACTATATTCCTTTATCTAAACACACTCTTTGTTTCCTAAAATGCTCCTGTACATTATCATTAGATTCTCTCAATGTCATCACTACTTGTGCTTTTCCTGTCTTGATTATTTGATTATTGATGACAGGAAGGATGAGCTTCAGTTTATTAGATTTATTCTGTGGGGCTTGTTGCTAGGTGATACCCCTTAGCCACTGCTATAAATACTTAATAATCTTAAGATTAAATTTCCTTGTTACTTTACATTTAAACAGTGTAAGGTACCTGAACTTTGATGATTTAAAGTGCATTAGAAAACTATTTGGATTAAGGAAGAATTCTGATTGGCTGCTAGATTATTGCTAAGGGATGGATTAATTTGTATGAAGTACACGGTTCTGCACTGCTGTTCAGTATTTCAAACTGCAAAACTCATTCCAAAAGTTTGACATACCTTTTTTTCAGACTGGAACTGTTATGAGAGAAAAATCACAACTAAGCAACCTATTTATTAATCATGGGGTAACATTCAAGAAGGACTGAAAGTCTGAGGCTCTTCTGGTTTGTATGATTGTCCTATGTTAATCACATAATCAATCAATCAATCTCACCTTGCTGCTTAATATTTATCCAACTACAATTAACTATTTAACTTGTGCATGATCTTGAAAAAGTTCCCATGTGAAATACAGTACCACAGGTATACTATGATTGTTGTTATAAGAGCGTCTGCAAAAGGTCATTTCAGTGTCTGAATACTTTTGTATTTATGAAGAGAGTGATCTGCTCTCAAACAAGATTTTAACCAGAAACTGGAATCAGAATGGAAAATTTGCATTTGCTGTCATTTTTATCAGTGAAGAGAACTTCAAACATATTTTCCTTAGGCCTGTGCTCTCATTTAGGTTAAATCATTGTTTCATAACCCTGTCAGTATATAGGAACCACAAGCTAAACCTATTTTAAGACTAACTTTGTTGCTATAGGAAAATAAACTAGCCTTTTTTTATAAATTATGAGTGGGCCTTTTGACTCTTGTTTCATCAAGACCCGTCACTTCAAAGATTTTTTTTCCTCTTACTTTGTATTCTGTTCTTGCTTAGTCCACTTCAGGATTTTTGAAATATTACTGAAATGAGCCACAAACAAGTTAGGCAGATATTACACCAACTGGTAATTTAGGTAAGATGTATAGCTTTAAAAGAGTCATTTCTGAATGCTTAATCCTCATTAAGGGTGCAAATGTAGATAGTTACAGAAAAAAACCCAGTCATATAATTGAAAAATGTAGAAAGAAATTAAACTCGAAATAAATGTGTAAATGAATGAAATTCAATTCTTAGTATCGGTTAACAATACAATGAACCAAAATATATGGAAGAAGCATGCACAATGAAGAAAAATGTCTTCCCAAAATGAAGACAATCTAGAAAAAACAAGGCATAAGATCAAAATATCTCCAGAGGCATTGGTATTCATATCTTCAGATTATATTAATATGGTCTGTTTCATCATAGTGTATTTGTAGAAAATAATCACAATTTAAAATTTTTATTCTTCTATATACAAGATCACATTAGTTTCTTTGTATTGGAGAGTTTGACTGGTCTTACTGCTTTTATGTTAAAATATTATCAAGGCATCATCACTAAGGATATATTGAGAGCAACATAACATAATATAATATGGAGAAGTAATCTATGTCCTTTTTTATGAATTCTTGACTGAATCCTTGCAAGTGATATTCCTAGAACTGACAGACAAGATAGGTGTTATTGGGAAGCTTCTTCTGAGGAAACATTTTATTTCTCAGAACTCTTGAATCTTGAAAGTTAATATTTCATCCACTGAAATGGCATTTTAAGAAAATTCATGTCATGTTATCTCTTTAGAAACCCAGAAAAGCATGTGTACGGTGAAGCAAACTCATACCCAGTTCTTGTAGTTCAGGTGGAAAGAGCATTCAGCTGCTTCTGGTTCACTTTTCCCCCTCTCTTTTCAAGGATGAATAGTCAGCATGAAATAGGGGATTTACCTTTCATTCTTAATGTGTATTCTCACATCCACTCGGAGATTAGCCAAAATATAAAAAAGCACAAAAAAAGCATTGGAAAACTGCTGAGGAAATAGTCATAAACAGTTGGAAACATTCCCTCCCATACTTTACCCTCTGAAAACCTCTTTGGAAACATGTATTCTAGGTCACCCCTTCTACATAGAAAAGGACTATGAAATCTAAAAATTATTCACATAAAGACTATTAAAGAAAGTACTACACAATAATAGATTTTATAATGACTCTATTAAAAATAATTTCTTTCACGGATTGAAGGCACCTTTTGTGTTGCTGACTACAAATTTAATATAATAAAAATTATTTTCATATATTTTTCATGTTAAATAGTGTCAGTAACATCCATGGGACAACCTAAATGGATAAGGTAAGTTAGATTTGTCCTCAGTTTATTTTCTACTGTCTTATTTGAATGCAAACATCTTTGAAGATTTTGTATAACCACTTCAAAAATTTAAACAGAACCCCAAGAGAGGTTGTGTAATTTTCAGTTCACTGAACCAGAGAATAGTCTCTCAAAGCTTTTGCAGTGTTGTTATTACTTCCACCTACAAAAGAAACAACAATGACTCAAACTTGGAAACAAGAATAAATAAGCAAATACCTTCATAACAGGTAGCTTTCAGAAAATACTTATTCAACATTTTTCTT
The DNA here is from genome assembly GCF_021018805.1 of Prinia subflava. NCBI lineage: Eukaryota > Metazoa > Chordata > Aves > Passeriformes > Cisticolidae > Prinia > Prinia subflava. The sequence goes on along the minus strand of NC_086253.1, from coordinate 18,837,815 downwards.
GAAAGTTTTACCTATGGTAGGTAACTGGAACTTTAATTTCAGTATCTGAAATACCCTGAGTGTATTTCAATATATTTCATCACTTTGATAAAGTAATAATCAGACAACTTAATTTCAACTCTAAACTTTCCTGTTAAAGAACCAATCAGAATAAAAAATTTGCTAAACAACATAAATTTAAATTAGAACCAAAATGCATTTTACAAGCCTACATAAATTAATGATGTACTGAAGGAAACAGTAGGTTTGATGACTACTTGTGTGTATGATTTCAAATAGGAATACAAATAGACATTTTTTTCCTTAGAGAATATGGTCTTCTGGATCTGTGTCTTACTGATCTGAAGGCTGCACACATCCTGAAGGAGAGTTTCATGAAAGTTACATTAAAGAGTAACTTATGTTTAATGAAAATTGTACTTTGACCACAAATTACTAACAAGCTGCTGTTATATTTGACTAAATCCAATTTGGGACATCTTATTTTCTGTAAACAAGAAATCTTTGGAAATACTCTTTATGCAAGGAAAAAAATATTAACACTTTGAATTATAAATTCTGTAGAAGTTTGAAAATATTCTACTTTTTATATTTGTGTGCATATTGTGAATGAGCATGATTCCATATGCTAATTCAAAGTAACTAGTCATGTCTCTATATCAAATCACAACGTCACAGAATATGTGGAGTTGGAAGAATCCCACATGATGCCATATGTACTTGCATATATGCATATCTGAGAGTGTGTATACTCACATTATAAATGGTGCTCATGTTATATAGAAATTTATGAACTGCTTTAAAATTGTTAGAGAAAATCCAGTGGAAATTCATTACATTACAATTCATTACATTCATTACATTAACAAATGCAGCAAAAAATTAATTTAAGAATTGTGACAGTTCTCATATTATCTTTTAGGAAGGTCTTCCTAGAAATTAGATTCCCTTTGTTAGAAATTGTTACTAATAATCACAGTGTATCTGAAATGCTTTACTAATATTTCTATGAGTTACATAGCATTCTATTATACAAATCTTAGATCCATGATAGTAATTATTATACAGCCAAACTATAATCTTTGAGGTATTAAAACAACAATAAGAAGAGGGAAATTGTTATCTTGATAAATTTGACCATTAGGGGCTGAAGGAGACAGGTTTCTTCAGTGTGGAAAAGAGACAAGTTTGGGAGGATCTAAGAGCATCCTCAAGCACCTATGGGAATACAAAGGCTTTTCACTTTGCTGCATGAGGGGAATAAGGGACAACAGATGTAAGTTAAATTAAGAGTGGGTAAGACAGGATATTAGGGAAAAATCTAATATTTAATATTGAAGCTGATTTCCAAACAATGTAGGCACTTCTTTCAGTTTTTAAGGTGTGGACAAAGTGGGGACAACAGGTTATACTTACCTGATGATGCTTTGAGCAGGGAATCAGATTAGTGATCTCTCAAGGGACCTTTTGAAAACCTATACTGCAACTTTTCTGCTCCACAACTTCGTGTCAGTGAAATTCAAAATTTAAATTTTTAAATCAAACTCATAGATTATGTAAGTGGTTCATGTTCCTTTATTTAAAGGTAATTTTTGAAAGAAAATATAATGCCTTCTTATCATCTCATTATGTGTAGGTATTTCAGGTCACCTTTTTTTCTCGTGTGTTAGGTTCTTTATTACTAAGCTTTTATTTAATTTTATTATGTCATTTTAATAATGAAAATATTTATTCCTGTCTTTTCATTATTTTTCCCTTTGCTATACAGAACATGCTTAAACAAAGATTCTCTTAAAATAATTGAGTTGAGGCAAGAAGTTTTCAATATAGGCTAGCATTGAAGATACATTATTGTCTCTTTTAGAAGTGCTGCCATGCAAACATTCATCCTAGAAAGGGAGTTAATGGTGAGATGGAAAATTTTGCTAGCAAGTCAAAACACAGTTAAAAAATAAACATTGGCTGTAAATAATTGCACAAATTTGTTTTGTAGTAATATTTATTCAGTAAGGCAGGAAGTGAATAGTTTCAGTAGATTGAATGCAAATAGGCAAAAAGATAACTGCTACCTGTACCCTGGTAAATCAACTGATAGAGACAGATGATTTACCCAGGTAAATCATCTGATTCTACTCAGCAAAAATGTCTTATATTACTATAAGCTGCTCTATAAAAAATATCAGCTTCATGTCAATAGCAATGAAAAAGAGAGGAAGAATGTTAAGTATTATTAGCAAAAGGATTTAGAAACCCACAATATCTGATTACATTGTTGTATAAACCCACAGTACATACATATCTTGAGTGCTGTTCTAATCATCCTATCTCAGAAAGGTACAGCCTGTGAAAGTAAAAAGAAAGATGACAACCATGATCAAAGAAATGGAAAAGTTTTCATATTAAGAAATACTTAATAAACTAGGACTATTCAGCTTACAAAACAGCAGGAGACAGATGTGGGTGCGTTGCTCAGCATTGTGTAGGCTATGAAAAAATGGATTAAGGAACAATTATTCACTCTCTTTCAGTGCTCAGGAAATAGGAACACACAATAAAGTTATCAGGCCAAAGGAAGTACATTTTACATAAAATTAAGTTTTGGATCATTTTATTTTCAAGAGCTGTGGAGACCAGAAGTATAAGGAGGTTCAGTATGTGATTAAGCAATTGTGAAAAGTCTATCAAGCTCTATCTAATGCAAGAAAACCAATACATCCTATCAATGTTTCTTTTCAAATACAGCAACAAATAATATTAATTCAGCACTGGAAAACTCAGTATTATTGCTCTTGTTGTGTGGGTTTTGAATCACTTTGATTATTTATAGTAATTCAAAAATTTGAATATAGATTTTAGATAGTGATTTTAAGTTTCTGATTGCATCCAGCTCTTTCTCATTTCAGTACTCAAGGTTTGAAAGTTTACAAAATCATAAAGGCAAAAAAACCCCTGATATTCAAATCAAATTATTTGATTTGAATTACAAATCAAATAATACAAAAACTAGAGAGCACTTAATGAAACAAGGAAGTAGATTTAAAACACATGTAAATACTTATTTCTTTCTTGAAATTTCATCCACAGAAAAATTGGGAAACAGAACCTGCAGATTTGGAAAGGGATTTGAAAAAGTAGTGAATAAGAGTATGGCTACTACTTTTGGGTGTATGCTGCAGCATTCCTCATAAACAAGTTACAGACATTGAGAAAATGCAAGGGAAATTAAATATTGGGCAGCATCTTCTATTGCTCTGTTGGTAACAGAAAACTATTTTGAAAGTACTAATTAATGTACTTGGCAGTATATTTCTTATGTTGTCACTACAAGTGGAACATTTCATGCTAAATCATCATATTAGATTTTTTTTTTATGTGGAAGAACATTTCACAGTAAACGAGTGGTATCTAATCATCCAAAGTAAGGGATACCCCAGAAACCAGCTAAATTATCCCAGAACTGAAAGGGATTTTGGCCTGGAATCCAGTGTTTTTTCAGCAATGGTCCAGAAACCCATATCTAAGATATTCTACCATAATTTTTATTCTCAGAGAGTGGCTATGACATTATAATTTAGAAAGTTTATTATGATGTGTGATTTTGTATTATTTGAGGGCAAAATCTAATCAATATTATCTTTTCCTCTCTTTACCTCTCTAGAGGTAAATTTAGGCATGCTAGACTTTGCCTAGGAGGAGTAGAATCAAACATGGAAGTAAATATTCATAGAAACAAGATAAAACATTTGTCAAGAGAAGGGTCCTTGTGAAAGATCTAAAAATGTGTCTTAGGAGGAGTGGCTGAGGGAGCTGGGTTTGTTTAGTCTGGATAAGTAGAGGCCTAAGGTGGACCACATCACTCTCTATAGAAAAAGATTTTAATGAGGTGGGGGCAATCTCTTCTGTGGTGCCTGCAGTGAGAGAAGAAGAAATGGAGTTAGGATGAGACAAGAGAAATTCAGAATACATATTAGAACAACATTTTTCAGTAGGGTGCTCAGGAACTGGAATAGGTTTCCCAGGGAGGTGGTGGAGTCACTATCCCTGGAGGTGTTCAAGAGGCATCTGGATCTGGCACTGGGTGATGTGATTTAGCATTTACAGTGGTAGTGCTGGGTGGATGTTGGACTGGGTGATCTTGAAAGTCTCTTCAAACCTAATGATTCTATGATTTTACTTGATACATCTCACAAGAGCACACACAATCTCATGTATCTGTCCCAGTGCTTGTGATAGAGTTCAGAGGATACATAAAAGAATAAAAACAGAATAACAAATTTTAGTTCATCTCTCATCACTAAGTCATTTTTGGGACAAGTTTGTCTAACTTGTTCTGAAAGACTGCATTGATACATATTCTACATTTCCTTAGAAAATCATTATCATTAATTTCTTCTTAGTAAGTAATAAAAGTTAAACAAGGTGTTCAGAAAGACAGGATTTAGGCTGTATTAAGTGCTTCCTAATATTCTTTGCATAATTTCCTTTCTTACAGGTAGATCTGTCAGAAAGCATAGCATATAGCAGGCAGTCAACAGTCCTTCATGTTACGACTAATTTTGAAGCATTCCAGAACAAAATTCCCAGCGTTCCTGGGAACAAAAGTGTGATGGAAGTGCAGAAGTGCATTTGAGGTGATCTAATCTGTTGTACTTTGCTGATTTGTCTTGTGGGGAATTACAGCACTGGACTTTCTCCCTCTCTCTCTCTCTCTCTCTCTCCTCTTTAACAAGGATGTGCTCCATAAATTGGGTTGAGACTGCCCCTGGTTTTGATGTCAGTGTTGGGATGATGAAAATCTTTATGGCTCAATAGTGTTGTAGCTTTTTCTAAGCTACCACAGAGGGGTCCACAATAGGTAATCACAGGAGGCTCTTTCCATACCTAGATTCAAAGTGTCAGGAAATTTGTGTTCAATGTTTCTACCACTTTATCAATATGTTGGGACTGCAGTGTGTAAGGTCTTCTGTAGGAATATTGGTGGCACTTAGGCTTTGAACAGTTGAGTGGTTCGTGTTTCCCTTGATCAAATGGATATGAACTTCTGATTACTTATATCTTGAAGCCATGTAGATAGTTTCAGCTCCAATCTCTGTTTACGTGTCTAAGTACTAACCTTGGATAAAAGGGAAAAGTGTTTTGGGAGTTCTTCATCTTGTCTCACAGGGCTTCGTGTGATTAGCAGGAGCTTGAGAGATGGATTAAAATGCCAGTGAAGCTTGAGCTGTCTTTGCACTACGAAGAGTTTAATTTAACTGCCTGGAGATGCTGAAACATCATCAAAATGAGGGAAGAGTTTTGAAATGAATTTATAGTATTCTGCAAAGAGCTGTGAAAGATTTCACCAGAAATTTATTCCTCCACCTCTTCAGAGAACAAATACAGGAGATCTTGAATGTCTAGCATGTTATATTTTCAAAGAGTATGTTTATTTACCTGCCTTAGGAGGACCCTGAGAGATGGGTTCTAAATTTCCATAGAGCTCAGCACTTCAAAATAATACACAGAATGTTTGGTGTGATTTAAGTAATCAGTCTTGAGGAGATTGGTTTATTGCCTCAAAAGGGTCTTTCTGGGCCACTTTGTTAATGCCTGATCTTTTCCTTTCAGAGGAAAAGCAGCAAGCTCACTGCAATCCCTCATGGATATAAGCCTCTGTAAAACTAGGCATCTTCCTAGACAATGATAATTCAGCTTTTTATATACTTCATAGGAGTGTTTAAGGACTTTTTCTTTTCCCACAGTTTTAATGAGGAGTTTAATTTTGCCTAAATAATGAAGATCTGAATGGACAAGCCATAATTTTTATAACAAGAATGACTAAACTCTAGTCAAAGCATCATGTCAGTTACTAGTACGCCATGTTATATGTGAATAAAGGAGAACTAATTTCATCATCTTTGATCTTGGATATTACAAGCATACATTATGTTATGCTGTGTTCTTTGGTCCAACAGATTTTTATTGGATTGTGTTTCAAAGTGGGGTTTTTATTATTTTCTGTTGAAACTGCAGGAGAGTTTTAAAGCTTCGTGTTCAGTGCTTTGGGGATGGATGTGATTTAAAAATATTCCAAGGTCAGAATAATTTTTGTGAAATTTTTCTCTTCTATTCAACAATAATCAGGCTGACTCATTTGATGATAGGTACATACACATGCATATAAATTTAATAAAATTCATTAATCCTTTGAGAAGACAGAATTATTTTTTAATGGAAGAATGACACCTTTTTTATTTTTTCCACATCTGAGTGCTCCTCATTGCTATTAGATGTCATTCAGAAAAAAGTGGATGTGAGCTTAAAATGGAAAAGTAATAAAGTAGACAAACAGTAAGATCCCAGATACACACTGTTTGTCACATTTAAAATTTTGGTGGTTTGCATTTATTTGCAAAAGAACATTTCTAGGTACCTCCAATATAAAGAAATTAAAAAATTTGGACTTGCTTGGAATCTTTTCTTGAAGCTCACTCTAATGTTTTGGTCTGAGGGTTTATGATTTGACTCTAGTAATTACACTGCTGCAGTAGGTGCTGCAGTCTGAGCAGGCTGGTGTCTCGATTCTGGAAGCTGTGATATCCCCAGCTTGAGAGGCAGGGAGATCCTCACTGCAACATGGCCAGGAGCACCATCTTCAGACAGTGATATGCTACTGTCATGAATTTTTTTTTCTAAGGTTGCCAGGCATAGAAGATTAACATCCATCTGATACTTGCTTGAGATTTTGAGTCCATGTTTTATCATTGATTGCATTTTTTACTGGATGTTTATGGCAGTACAGAAAGAGGGTGAGGAATGCGCCACACTCTAAAACAGAATGCCTGCATGCACACATTGAGGAGGGATATGCCATATTAATATGGTAATTCAATATTCTATATTAATGCTGAACTTCACAGGTCTGGCTTTGCTGTCCGCTCCTCTGTGGATTTCTTCTATGATCTGGGGAAGTTTCTGGTGCTCCTTATACCTGTATGCTCCATCTGGTATTTGAAAATAATAAGCTGTTACCTCAAAGGAAGAACAACTCTACTAATACCTTAGGAACAAAAGGGTGAGTGGCTGAGAGCTTCTTCCATATGCAACAACCCAGAGGCGTTGAACAGCATCGGTCCAGCATGACCTGTCCACAGTCCCGAGCTAACTGGCAGAAAGATTGACCAGATGAGTACAGAGGACTGACAGTTCATATATTGCTGTGCTAAGTGCTTTAATGGATTTTTCCCCCCAATAAAACCAATGCCTGTAAATAAATTCTGCTTTATTAGCACAAAAACATAAATACAGATATGAGGGTTTGGATTCAAAACTTGAATTTCAAACTTGAATTATTTCATCAACTGCCAAAGATGAAGAAAACACTAGGTTTGAATTTTTCTTCCAATATTTTTTTCAGGGGGCCAAAAAGGGAAAATCGAACATAGGCATGTCCTCCCTTTATCTACTTTCCTGCCAAGAAACTTTGAAGGGAACCACAAGTGTTTCTGCTTCAGCAAAATGCTGTGAAGAATGCAGCAAATGAAAACATATTGTTTACCTGGTACTTGTTTGTCACTCTCTTAAACCTGAGGTTAAGAAGGTTTTCAAAATTTGCAGAAAACAGAAAGAAGGACAAGGGGAAATTTGAATTTTTGTGACTTTATCTGAAGCCTTGATGTGTCTTTGCAAATGTAAGATCTGTGCTTCCGTGCTTTCATGATTGAATAGAAGAATACTGAGATTTCTATTCTTTACTTCAAAATTATAGTTGTTATATCAAATGTAGTAAACTCATAAGCCAAAGGTGGAAAAAAATCTTGTACTTTTGCTAAGGAATTTTCTAAAGGAGACTTTTCTTCCTCAACTCATGTGTTTCTACCTGAAACCTTCTAACTGTCATGGGATAGAGGTAGTGATTTCTAACATATAAATTTGAGATTGTTTCTGGCTTTCTAATCCCTATTTTGTAACAGTTTTTAAGTCTGGACATGGTGCTTGTTGAGGGTGATGTGGTGGATGGGACAGAAACACAGGGAGAGAGCAAAGGCAGAAGAAACAGAGCTGAAGTGTCAAAACACATTCATGTGTCAGGTTGGAGGCAAAAAGCTTGAAAGTCTCTGAAATATTTAGCCCACTATCATATTCCCAGGGCCAGTTCATGGTAGTACACTCATGTACAAGCCTTCCAGGTTTGTAGGGATTGTAGCTGAGCGAGTCTCTTCTTAGGAGGAGAAATTGGATTAGTAATGTTGGTTACCAACAGAAAGGGTGACATCTTTTCAGTAGCTAAAATTCTAATGGTAGGTTGAACTTCTAGTTATGAAATAAATAGAACAGTAGCTTTGCAGCAATTGCTCTCTGTCTTAAGTTTTAGGGCAGTTTTGAGATTCTAGGTGACTGAAGTTAGTATGTCACAGATGTTACTAAAATTCCTCCTCTTTTGCTCTCCTTTCCTTTAATCAATAATGACCTCAGAGAGACAATTTTTGTTGTTTTCAGTTGTTCTGTCATGGACTAAATTAGGACCTTGTGATATATTAAGGACTGTCAATAAATTATACCTCTTCAAGTGTACAAGATGCTTGCAGTACAAAAGAAAGGTGTGCCATCAAGGGAATTGATGGTGTCCAGATAAACTGTTCTGTAAGCTGTGTGCAGGACCTACAGACCAGTCTTGTGGTTTCTTGTCTATTTGATGGTTTCACAGTCAAGTCATTAGAGGAAACATTTTTCTTCCTTGTAATGTGGTTTGTTTAAAGAGAGGCCTGCACTTGCTTTCAGAGGAGGCTGCACTGCAATACATGTGAACAGAACGGTAATTGTTTATTTTTAGCTAAACAGATGTATTTGTTATCTTAGAAGCCTGCATTGTTTGAAATCATAGGCATTGGCAAAGATATTCAATTTGTTGGACATAACATTGTGTTAAAAATTTTCTTCAGACTGAGGACTTTAGAAAACACCACAAAGTATTATGTTAAAAGGGCTTGTTGTGTTGAGAAATTTATCTTTCTGTAGATTAGTTGTCTGTACACACTAGGCATGCTACATATGTATTTCAAGTTGGACACGCAGTTGAGAGATGCAGTGTGAACTGCTTTTTTAAATCTTGGTGGCAAGATGAGTGAAAGTTTTGGTTGTCAGCTTCTAAAACCCAGGGAGTTTGTGTAGAAGGTAGGTAAGAATTATGGCTTCCAGTGCAAAGTACTCTCTCAGAAAGCTGCTCCCAGTGTGCCTTCTTAGAACAAAGAAACTGAATTTGGAAAATACCAGGGTGTGATACTGGCATGTATAGGAAATGGCCCTGCTTCTCTGTAGACTGCTGTTTTAATAATTATTCCTTCCTTCTGCCTTGACAGAATGATGCTAACTAGCAGCCAGCAGTAAAGATAAGATGCTGGGGGAGGTATATACATGAAAACATGAGTAACAACCACACTGTTAGTTTGTATGTTTAGCTGGAATGATTCCAAAATGTGATTTGCTGATTTTACCTTATCTACCACAATAGTCTTTCAGATAGTGATTTGACAGTGGCATTTATTAAATGTGAAAATAGCGACATTGGATGTCATAAATTTACAGGACTAGCAGTCTTTGATCAGAATGATTGTTTTGGCAGAGAACAAAAATAGCAAGTATATATAACATTGAAACCGCACATTTGTACTGTTAAAGACAAATTTTTGCACTCGAGCAGTGCCAGCACACTTCATAGGTTGCCAAGTGATCTTCTCAGATTGGATTTAGGTCTTGAAATATTTGAGATGTTTTCTGGTTCATCCTGCAAGCAGCTGTAGGGAATGTGGAACTATGTGTCCTCCTCTCACTAGGTTTAAAGTGCTTACATCCAGGGGGATGCTTGACTCTGATAAAGGGAATTGTTACACCTGCACTAAATCCTCACAGTTATGTCAGTTATCAAACAGAAGATTTCTGCAATAGTTTCTTATACAAAAGACATAACTAGATGATTCCTCCAAAAGGAATCAATCAGTCCATAAAGAATAAATTAAATCTGGAAAGTGACTGCCTTGTGGAATTGCACATAGTTTTGTAAAAGGTTTGGAAGCAACTTCTGCGAAACTGAACTACCACATGCTATGAGAGGCAAAAGTAGAGCAAAGTAACTCTTGGACTGATTGATGAAAATGAATTTATTATTTCTGAGCACTAAAGTTCAGTAGCAGATAACTATCCCATCAAATGTGTTGACTCTTGCTATGATTAGATATTTAAAGTAAACTGGCAGATGCCTGTAATGTGCCATATTGATTTAGTGTTTCATACTGACATATGATATTTGATTAGCTCTAAATTTAATATTAGGATTTCTCTGTCTTGGAAAATATTTCTCATACTGTTTACAGTTCCATCAGAATCCTACAATTTTTCAAGAGATTCTATCTGTACGTGGTGCACAGTAGTTTAAGGTTTTAAAAATCTCTGGGCTTTGATTCCATATTAAGTGTTAAATAGAATGATGGTTCCCATAGCATAATAAGAGAAAACAGAAGACCTACAGGAGGAGGTGAAGGTCTCACCAATGTTTTTTAAGAGGAGATTGTGTTTATGTTGTCAGCCATGATGCTATGCATCAGTTTTATGCAGTGGGTGAAGAACAAGTGGGAATGGAATTGAAGAGTTGAAACAAATGTGGATGAGAGAAAGTATGGTCTTGCCAATAAGACCATTATACTTTTGTATAATACAGAAATCACCCCAAGGGAAGGAAAGGAGAAAACTGATAGTCCAAACACTGAGACTTCTAGATGCTTTTGTGTGAGCAAATAGTTGTTTTTCCTTATTCCCATTACCTGCAAGAAATCAAACAACAAAAAAGTAGGACAGTTTTTTCCATCATTTCAAGAATCAGAGTCCAAATTTAAAGAAGTTCTAAAACTCCAGCAAAAATATCTAGTGTTCAAGCACAGGCATGCCCAGTTATGCCTTTCTCTGTCACTTTTAGTGATCTTTCAAAATACTACATATACAGATATGTGTATCCATAGCATTTTGGCAGACAATATCAAATACATTACAGCACCTTAATATATGGTATTGCATGACTGTTATGTAAGAATGAGCATTCAGTTTTGTGTTTGTGTTGTTAAGTTTAGGTATTCAATATATTTTTCAATAGACAAGTTGCAGGATCAGCTGAGTTATTCTCTTCATATGACTTCAACAAAAATATTTTCAGAAATTGAACTTAAATAACACATGAATTTGTATAAGACCTCTACAAGGTCATTCTGTGCTCTTCTCAGGGAGAGAAAAACAAAGTGAAAACAAATATGATGAAGGTGATCCAAGTGATAGATGCTATATGAAGCTCAGAAAGCAGGAATCCTAGTGTTCCAAAAACTAAAGTTTTCTGAGGCGACCAGAGGTACTTCAGAAAGCAGTTTAGGATGTAGATAAGATGTGCTATTGATGTCTTTCATGGCGAGATACCTACTAGACAGAAAATATTGGTTTGCTAAGACAAAAAGGAAGGAAAACAAGCAAAGAAACAAAGGAACACCCTCCACCCCCCCCCCCCCCCCAAAAAAAAAACACACAAAAACACCAAAAAAAAAAGCTACAGGACAATGCATAATTAATCTAGTAGCTGAATTATGGTGTCCTTTCTCTCACAAGATAACAGCTCTATAACAGCTCTCCATGGGAGTTGTCCTACTGGGTTTTAGCTGTTTTCCATATAAGGATGTGTTCAATATGATCTAGAAAAAGCAATTTGGTCCACAACAGGATTTCTCTTTCTGTTGTGTATTGTTCTCCTTGCATTGTACATTAGAGATGTGTCTAAAGCCACTCAGGATAACTTCTGTGAATCACTTCTCTCTTGAGTGAAATTCAATAAAACAGAAAATAGCAGAAAAGAATGGTTTGAATTCAACAGCAACTCTACAAGATCTTAAGAGTAAGGAAGTGACTGAGAAATGTCATGATGGTTGGCTGCTCTTCAGTTTCAAGGGTGATCCTCAGGTGGGTGGAATTGTTTCCATTGCTGATACTGTGGGCTTTTATAAATTTGATCTTGGAAGACTAAACCATACTAAATATTGACCTTTCCTGTGTAATGTATTATGGGTTGAATTTTCTTAATACAGAGCTGTGCAATTTCATACTATGATTGTGTTTGAAGTGTTGCTTGTGAAGGCTCTATTATTACCCTCTTCTAGGGCTCTGTTTATGCAAGAGCATATTTGAAATCTTGATTGTAGTCATGCTAAAACTCTGCAGTGAGTAGATTTGAAGAGCAGGGAAGAAGAGGAAATTGTTTTATGTAAAGGCATGTGTGTACTCAAAGCCTAGTTGCATTAGAAACTCTACCACTAGGTTTAGCTGACTCACAAACACTGTGTTCAGAGAGCAAGTTGGAATTATGTGTTTTTAGAGCTCTTTACATTTTTAGAGCTCTTTACATAATTGTAAAATGCACAACGCGCATAAGTAATAATGCCTCTGGCATCACCTATATGTGCTTATTTTTTTCTCAATAATTAATACCACATTAGTCTCCACATCAGGCAGGTTTCCAAGTCCCAGGGTATGTTTTGTGCTTGTGCAAACCATAGAACTGCTTTCTATGACAACCATGAAGAAGAACAAAAATACATATGTCAAATATCAGACAAAACCAGGAATTCTATAAGCAATGAAAAGATATTTCTGCTTATCTTCACCAAAGCTCCTTTTACATTTGTTAAGAGTCACTTCTCACTTGACTGTTACTGAAGAATACTCAGAAACGCTTAACAAAAGTGTTTTTAAGCACTCAAACTCAACCTGGAAATGAATGTTAATTAAAAGCACTTTAAGAAATTGCTCTATTCAACGAATAGAGCACTTCCTTTGACATGTTATAGCCCTTGATACTTAAAAACACACAGAGAAATGACAGAGACACTTCAATTAGCTGTGAAACCTTTCTCAAATAGTTAGAATGAGGGTATTGGTTTATAGATTTGTAATACACAGCTAAATGTCAGAAGCACAACTTTGAACTCAAAGAAATGACAATTTTGTGCTAATGTGTAAACAGTATAAGTGATACAGGGTTTAGATACTCAGGGGTTTTGTGTTTGTTTGGTTGGTTGTTTGGTTGTTTGGTTGTTTGTTTTTACCAGCCATTTTTAATTTCCATTTCCAACATTCTCTGAGCTTGCAAAGCAGTGTATAGTTTGCCGTTGTGGTCATAAAAGACATGGCTGCTACAATCTCATTTATATATACAAACTTTATGTGCATTTATTCTACAAGTAGAGGATCTTAATCAATACAATATCAGATTTAATTTAATTTTATTTCTCCATGAAATTACTCCTATAGGAAAAGAAAGTGTAATGCAAGCCAGCTAAATGACTAAATTAAAATGTCAGTTTACTTTCATTTTACAGTGGTAAAAGAAGCACTTTTGGCTTTCTTTTTTGTGTAGTGAGAGGAGTGATTTTCAATCAAAGAGATGAACTAAATTCTGAGAAAATTTGTTTTCTCACATAGAGGCTCAGTCTCTAAGTCTCTAACAGTTTCTTAACACAGTCAAAACAAGTATTTGAGGCAGACTTGGTTAGGCTGAGGACAGTATTAACTACACTGCTTCTTGTTCTACGAGTCTGCACCCAACAAGTTATAGAACTTTTCCCAAGATAAATAGAAAAGCTTGCAAAACACTGAACCAACACCTTCAGGGAAACCATTTCCCCTTCTCCTGCCTCAAGCAGGATGATGTCAAACCTCTTATGAAGATGTCAAAACTTCCCTCTATGCTGGCATATCATGAAAATCTGCTGTAATGAAGGAGATTATCCAGAAAGAAAAGGGTTCTCCCAAAGTAACCCACTTCTTTAGATAGTAAATAGGATCTACATATCATTCCCATGTGAGCTTTCAAATTGCAGGTGGCTATACGATGTTGCCAGTATACTGCTACTCTTCCCTAGCGCTTACCGGTAGGGAAAGGGAGTGTTTACACTGGTTACTCACTTTTTCATATGCCACCCTGTCTTGTTTGGGAATAGATATACACAAAAACACATTCTTTTCCCTTTTTGTTTGGTAGTTGGAGAGCAAATGTAGGGACAAATATATTAGGCAATTTCAATGTATGACTCAATTAGGCAACACTTCCTTCAAATAATTTCAAAATTTTCAGCATAGTGCACCACTTCTACTTGAAAAGTCATTATTAGAGATCCTCAAAGTAAGAGGTGAATGAAACAGTGAATAGTTTTAGTTGATTTCTTTTTTATTTCAGTTTTTGACTGGCTTATTACTTACTGGGCCGATTGGCCCAGCAGGTGTTGCTACTTGTCGTTCCTGAGGAGGCTTCCTGCTGATAAATTGGTTTGAAATCAAGAATTGCATTTATAATCTTGACAATAATAACTATGAGAAACATGCTTGTGAAGGCTGGATGAAAGGCAGATCATCTTTTCTTCCAAAGCTTAAGCATAAGAGTTTTCAAACTATGTTCTCTCTTATTTTTAGCAAAGAACATTTGATATACAATAAAAAAGCCAAAGTTGAGGCCTTAGATACACTCTAACTATTGAAATTATACCTACATTTGATAGCTCAGATATTCAGATCCATAGTTTTAAGTCCTGAGTAAATACTGTGAAACTCTGTTTCATAATATGTACATCAGTATAGCAGAGGATTGAGATTTGAAATTAACTTGTTTCTTGTGATTTTTTTCTCCATTATATAAATATTGCACTTGTAACTAAACTTTTTTTAACATATCTGTATTTTGCTGTATCTTTAAATATATGCTTTTCAAGTCAACACCTGTCACCACCATGTATTCAGGTGAAATTTCTTCTGAAATAAAAAAAAAATCTTGAGCCTGTGCAGGAAGTTTGAGTAGTTACAGCAAAATAAACTAAATTTACCTTGTTTAAACCTTAAAACAGGAATTTCAGTTCAATGAAATGTCAGTGAGCTGTTCCAGTATAAAGCCTTCAGTTTCTTGGAACAGGTAATGCCTGTAAACCCCAGACAAGGCGCTTACTATTAGTAAAGAGGAAAGAAAAGCTGTGTGGTTTGGCCTTCACTCTGATCACATCCAGATGGGCATAATAATCTTTTCAGTGGGATTAATTTTCCCTTACTTTGAATGCGTACAGTCTAACTACCTTAAGCTATTTACAGGATATAGGATGGCATCCTTTTGCCTAAACATGCACTTGACACTGCAGTCACTAACTCAGATGCAGAGAATTGCATTTAATATAAGAATTCCACCCTCATGGACCATTTCCAGTTTATGCCAAGTCTGTTAATTTGAGCCAATGTAAGGCAGACAATGTAGCCAGACTTTTTGCTATCTCCTTACTTTTCCATTGTTAATTATGCAAGTAACAGGTCATAACAGAGACACTTATCCTTTAGTTTGGTATCATTTGATTCAAATTTCTTTCTGACCTTGTATGCACTGATAGCTGAAAATGATGTTTTCATATCAACACATGCAAATATAAACAGAATTTCAAAACCAGTATGGTACTTGCTTCTACTGTCTTGAGCAACAGTGTTTCTTAGTTGCTTTTTTTGCAAGGTAACCTCTGTATGCACCAAATCTTTCTTTTCTACTGGAGCCATTATCATACCAGTCCACCAGGAGTCAACAACCACTTGACTGAAACTATACATAAATATTTTCATAGAAGTGCTGTCAATCTCATAGGTACTGATACATATAATAAACCTTTCTTAGTACTGAAAGGAAATGAGATGACAATCTTGCCATTAAGGATGGAAAAGTACAAAGAAACAGGCACTGGAAAAAAATTCGTCCTATGTACTGGTGACAACGTGATGGGCTTTGAAGGAAACAATCATGATCACACTGTTAAGTGAGATTAAGATAGGCACACAGAGATAGCAAAATAGACCGAGAATATGGAATAAGCAGTGAAAGCAAAAGGAGAAAAATTTAAATTTTTGTTCTATTCCCTTAAAAGCTGGCTTACATATAGTGTAGGCCTTCATCTGAAAGATGAACAATTCTGCAGAATACAAGTTTGTAGTATGAAGACTCAGTCCCATTGATTACCCACGAAGTATATTTCACATGTCTCATTTAATATGCTGCTCTAAAACAGTTTGCAAATTGTGTAGACAAGTTAAAGTGCTCAGCAGAATCCATTGCAAAATGCCAAAATTGCATACATGAATTGGCAGGAACTCAAATAGATCTATATATGTTCTCATCAGCTTTCCAGACACTGCATTTACGTAATTGAAATACTAAAACTAAAAGATCGATGTGTTTTATACTCCTCTGAAATGCACTGTCAAAAACGAAATCCAAAAATGAGATCAGGTCTGGTTAGACATTACAACAGATACCGTGAAGAGCTAGAATGTCCCCACAGATTTCTTTGGGAATGAGATTTGCTTAAAACAAACCATATTTGAGAGGACAGAGCTTGCTGTTGACTTTACCTATTGAACAGGGATAACAGTGCAAGAATTATAGAGCTCTACAGGAGGAAAAGATTAGGCCCCTTATTGCACCAGTATCATCCTCTTCAGTCTCATTTCTGGTTCCCATCCACACACTCTCTTCCCTTTGGGCCCATAGTTGCATTTGAGCTCAGGTTCTGCTCCATGGCCCTTGTTGAACTGCACTCTAACTATGCTGTGTCCAAACTTGTCTTGATTTCACTCTGACTCAGCACTACTGACCCATTTGATAATCAGTGGACTTTTGGCTGATACCAAGTACGGCCACCACACCTACTGTGCTGTTCAAGGTTAAGACTGTGCCCCTGCCTTGCACTCACACTTAGCTCTCACTTTCACTTGTGAATACTCAAATTGCTCCTTGAAATAAACACCACTACCACTTGATTTGTAATAAGTATACTGAAAAAAAAAATACACGTTATCCAGGTTTTAGCTGTATTTTACTGATGTGCTGGTCAGAGTGTTCTGGAAAACAACAAATAAAAAGGCTGAATCTTCAGTTTCAGAGCAATAGACACAATACCTTTATTCAGTACTGAATTATAAGGTACACCTATTCCGCAGGCCCAAGATAATCCAAAATAGGACTGCATTCTGCCAGAGACAAAATGGGTTCAGTCATGGCAGAAAAATGCCTGGGAAGCAGTTTCTGTGCCCTTTAGGAGCCTGGGCTCCTGTAATACTCATATGCCATTCACTCTGGGATGGGCAATCAGCCCTGAGGTTTTGCTGGGCTACCTCTGCAAGCAGTCTAGCTGGGGGTGTCTGGAGAGAGCTTAATCTAAAGCAGTGCTAAAGAAACAGCTTTTTACGTGCAATAGTCCAGAGATCCTACTCTCTTTTGCTAATGAGAGCTAGAGTGCTAAAATTTTAGCACACCATGACAACTACATGTAAGAAAGCGTCTAATGGTATTTGGTCATCAACTTATTGCTCACTTACAGCAGTAGGGAAAGACTAAATTAAGTGGGAAAACACTGAGGCATGATAGGTAGGAAGAGTTTCACCTAATGGTTGAAAATCCAATTTCTCAAAGTGTTCACGCATCGTTCTCCCACATCACCAATTAAAATTGGGATATTTTTGAACTCTGGAGTCAGAATATATGAATAAAATAAGTGTTAGGTTTCTTTTTTTAAACAAGGTTATATTCCTCCCATCTTTCCAAAATCTTCTGAGTATTAGTTCAGTAAGACTATTTAAGATGTGAAACAAACCCCCCAAAACAATTAAATTTGAGACTTTATGTAGTCCAACAAGTTGGCAAAAGAATGATATTTCAAGAGAATTGAATATTTTCTTTTATTGACTGCTAGTCATACAGATACAATTCTATTTTCTCATTAACAGATATGAAAATACAAGGAAAAAGAAGTTAACAGCAGAGACAGTTTTTGTACTGGCGAAGTTATTTTACCTGTGTTTACTGGGAGTACTTTGCCAGACATTAGCAAACAGGAAGTTTTATTTCATACGACAAGTTGCACACCTTGCAGAAATCCTTGTAACATGTCCTCTGACCCCCAGGCCCACATGTCAGATTTGTGCATGGCATATGAGGTTTTCCTAAGTGAATTGCTACTCATGTAGACAGTGTTTTGCTCAACACTCTAAAGGAGACAGAGAAGAACTGGCTGCGGGAGCAAAGCTGGCACAAGAAGGCCTGTGCAATCAGCTCACTTCATGCCTGTTTTGACAGATCAGCCCTGGCATGAATACTAGCTTTCCCAGCTAAATTGGCTCTTAGCCAAATAGCAGTGATAGCTACAAAATAAATAGTATAGGAGGTGAATGTACTGCCAAGGTACCGAGCAATCTTCACTGCCCTTTGACATCCAGCATCTTTGGAAAAGGTGACCTCTAAATAGAAAAGAAGGGGAAGGAAAAAGAAACAATATTTACTCTTCCTGGTAAATAAAGATAATGGAACACAGATGTGCCATATGCCTGTGCAAACAATAGTTTGACTAGAATAAAGCAATGCTTAAATTTAGCTGCTTCTTATTGGAAATGCCTGATGTTTATTATGATTTTTTATAATAACATTTAATTGAACAATTAGAACCTTTTTTAAATTTGTCTTTATCCTAGGAATGACTTGATTTAATTTGCGTTAATGTTTTTTTACAAACAGTAAATATTTGAACTTCATTTGACTTTGGTCTGTACCAAGTTGTCATTTTTCCTCTGTTCTACAGCTTGATAACAAACAGGTCACGTTAAAACTTAGAAACCAAACTAACTAAATGGGCTGAAAGTTTACTACTAACAGAACCTGAAGTCAGAGGAGAACATTTTCTATTCAAGTACATTAGAATTCTGGACTAGGTAATTAACCAATCTTTCACAATACTTTTGACTTTAACATTTTCCATTTAATCGCACTGATTTTGATCCCAAACCTACCAAGCCTACACTCATGCTTAAGCTTAAAAAAGCAGTGATTTTCAGCTTTGGCCCTGACTCATCATTCTTTTGCTATTCTGCAAGTGTTTTGACTTCTTACAAACAGAAATAGAATCTCACTGTTCTGATGTGATTTTACTGCCAAGAAACATTAAAGTGACAACTGCATCTCATTTCATCTACTCCTCAAAATCATCTGAGGACTTCTTCGAATTTATTACATAGTAAACTATAGAAATTCAAATGGGTTTTTTTCCCAGGACTCAGGCATCACTGAGTTAATTTGGTTTAATGAGTTGCTATTCTTTAGCTGCTCTATGTCATAAACAGTCAATGGAAAAGTTAAAGTCAGTGCATTTTAACTCATGATTGCAATGGCTTGACAGAGCATGCACAGATATATTACTGATGTCTAAGTAGTATGTGGCAATGACTTTATTACATTGTGGTAAACTATGGGAGTTGATTGAATTTAAATAACTATTGGAGGCAGCACTATGGGCATATTGTGGATCCAAAGCATCTCTACTGAGTCTTAGGGGCAAAGGTCATATTAAATTTTTTCTTTAGTTCTCTAGAAAGTAATCAATGTATTTTTTTTGTTATGAGAGATGTTTAGGTGGGCTGGTAAGGATATAGAAGCAGTGTGCACTTTCCTTTTCTCCAAGATACTATTCCCCTGCTCAGAACTTGAAGATGGGGAACTGATATGCAAACCTGTACACATGACAATTACTTCCAGCTAAAATTCACCCACAATGGAAATAAGGCTGTTAATCTCAACAGAAGATAATTGTTGGGGTTTTTTTAAGTAATTGAATACTGTTATATTCTCTTATAATACTCTTGTTGGAATTCGGAATTCCCATCAAGAATCTGAAAAGTGAAACATCAAAAGTCACAATATGATGAAATTTATCTCCGATTTCTCTTCATCAGTGTGGGTTTTTTCCCGCTGTTTACTCTCTTTGGGATACATATGTCACACAGTAAAAATTATAATCTTCTGAATGCAAACACAGGTGACTAGCAGCTATGCCGTGCAGTCACACACAAAAAGCAGCATGTGAGACAAATATCTGGATGCATTTCAAATTTACAAGCAGTGATTATGAAGTGTATATTTACTATTAGTGCTTACAAATCTCAGAATCTGCCAGTTTCTCTATATTATGATATTTTTTCACTACTATTTAGTTCATAACAATTCCATGCTGATATTCCTACATGAAGAATTTTTTGTATATTTTTCTGTGCACCAGACTGTCCCCATTTCCTATGGTGAGACAAATAGCCCATTAGTCACCTATAAATCTGGGTGGGATTAGGAAGTGGGTGGTAAGCAGCACAGATGACATACAACTACATGAGAGAGATTTGTTTTAACAAGCATCATCAAGTGTCTGTGTTGCATACACAACTCTATTTTTGAAGCTATCCAGTGACTACCTACATAAATCTTCTATGGATACATTTTTCTCTAGACAGACAAAAATCTGACATTGCTAAAGTCCTCCAGGTCTTCTCCATTTCTAAGCTGCTGTCCTTGATCTGCTCTCTTCTCCGAGCTGTAACACACTGGTCTTTGCAACAACCACTGGATGTCTGTGTCTGGCTCAGGTGCGAGTAAAGAGCCTGGGCTCATTTTGGTTGGCCATTGTATTTTGAATCTGAAGTCAATACCAAGCCATAAGAAAATTTTCTTGATCATATATTTCTCTGATGTGGTGGTTGCCTGTCAGACCTTCTACATCTTTTTTTATTGATGGTAAATCCATCCTGCATTGCTCTTAGTTTACTGCTTAAAGCAGGGCCTCAAGGATATGCAATTAATGAATGAACACTGATAATTCAGAAACAGAGGAGCAGTTATGCTAATTTTTCTTCTTATGACTATAAAAGCCTATACAATTAAAAACATTTAAGCTAAAAAACCAACCACTACAAAAAATCTTTGCAGATTTTTTACCATTTTCTTGGGATAAAAACAAAACAAAACAAAAAACAAACAAACAAACAAACTCATAAAACTGGTAATTACTTCACAACACCCTTTTTCCTACTTTCCATCTGCCCCTCCAATTTATGCCATCAATGGGAAGTAGTTGGATTAAGCGGGCTTCATTTTTTGGTATGATGGTCTTTTTGATTTCTTCTTTCAGGATTTATTACAAGTATTTATATCTGTATTCCATGCATCACTCCCTTTCTTGAGTGCAATTCAAGGCCAGAAAAAAATTGTTTACAAAATCCCTTCCTCTCTTTATTAATTTCCTGCCACTTTTGATTACAAATGTGTTTTACCTGAGGCTTAAAAAAAAAACAAAGCAAAGTGCAATGACAGAGTCCCGGTGTAAAAGACCCATACAGAAGATTTCAGAAGCTAAAAGGATGTCCAAACCAAATATGTGCTCTGAATATGAAAAATCCATAAGCTGGGATTTGTTCTTACAAAGTATTTGACAGTTTAGCTAACACTTGAATCACAGGTATTTACTTAATTTTTACAAACACAATATTCAAAATAGATTGGAGCTACAAATAAAGTTTATGAGTGTAGTGGAATAATTCTGTGTAAATTCTAAGATTTTTAATTATACTGGCTGTTTTGGATTCACAGAATATTTGTGAAGAAGCCTCAGTTTTGTGAGCGTGTTTTTACACAAACCGGTGTGACAGTATTGCATGCAAATTTTTAGTGCCTTGGAAGCCTCTGAAATTCTTCTGGTTCCAAATATTGTGGGTCCTCATTCAAGTTTGAAACCAACCACTTACATCGCACACACTGGGTTTTCTTTCCTTTCTGGATCCACATATACAAGAGAGCTTGAAAAACATGAACAGCTCCAGTGTGAATAGATGAAATGCCATGATTGGGGAACGACAGTAAAGCATCTCAGTCCTCTTGGTCACATAATGGATGTGTGGTCAAATATCTGCTAATGAAGCATGGACACTACTTTAGACCTAAAAAGAATGGTAGGTGTGTTGATTTTATTGTTAGTGTTTAGTAAGACAGTGATACAATCATCTCTTCTTTCTGCTGTAGTACATGTGTATAACTGAAACAAAATACTACGTTAAGACTAGTCCATAACTAATATCTTTAGTGCATAAAAGTGCAATTCAGAGGGGTGAGAATGCTTATTCCTGTACTTAAAAAAAATTTAAATTTGTTCACAGAGTGACTAATTTCAAACAGTTCATCACTTTAAAATAATAATTCCCAATACTGTAACTGCTTAAAATTAAAGGTCCTCTCCACTATTAGTAGTTTTACAGCAGAAACAGATGGGTTTAAAAGTTCCTGGCATTCTGTTATTTAATTTCTTCCCACTGGTAGCCTTGTCAGATTTTCACATGTCGCTGTGCGTGTTTTCCTAAACCCCAGGGCACGCAGCGACATTCAGGGGTGCGACACCTTCCCCCGGGGAGCTCTCACTTCCCCACCGGGACTCTGGTTCAGCCAGTTTATGGGCGGAGAGACAAAGTGAAGACGAGACGGGTCTTGGGGTGAACTAAGGAGATTTATTACGGGTATAACTGAAGCATAACAACTAAAAAATGAACCCCAAAGACCAGGGGCACGTGTCCTCCCGTGCGTTTTATAGACAGGGCAATACAAAGCAAGCAACCAATGAAAATGCACTCAGGGAGGGGTTTAGGGCGGGGAGTACAGAACAAAATCCAATGGGAATAGCAGAAGCAGTGTGATGATATGAAACAGCAAATGATATATCGATTTAAGAAAGACTGGCAGGGAAGGCTCTAGAAATAGAGGCAGGGGCACAGAGGATTGACACCTAACAGTATGTATATTTTAAATCATAACACACAAATGAAATAGAAAGCTAGCTTGAAAACTTAAAGTAGAAAATCCACACCGCAACATTCACACATGCTAAAATGACAGAAAGAAAGGCACAAAGGAAATAACCTTGTATTCAAGACCACTGCCCCATTTCATTCAGTATCATATTTCTTATAGTGGACTATGTCAGATGATCCAACAGATGACAAAAATAAGGAACTCATATTTATGCCTACATTGCCAAAGATGTTTGGATGCCTAAATCATATTGATATTAACCTTTGTGAATTTAAGCTCTAAAGAATAAATTGCCTTGAGCATCTCAGATGACTTGACATAGCAACAGAATAAAATAGAAGTTTATTCCTAACCTGTGGCAATGACTAGTTGGCTTATTCACTGAAGCATTAGGGATAATGCTTTTTCTGAGTTCATTTGTGAATTACCTGATCTACCATGTACAAGAAAGACTTATATCCTTTGCTCCTCTGCACAAGAAAATATAAATAGGGAACTGGCATGCCCATATCCACTGCCTAGTGGCTGTCTTTGTGCAGATGCTATCTTTTGTAAGGACTCCCATGTGATTAGTAAAGTATGATGTTATTGAAATAATTCTTCAACAAATTTGGTTGAAATTGGCCAAAACCCTCAGAAATTACAAGAAGGGACTATACTTTTACATAATTCTCTCCCACACAGGGTTATGTACTTGCCATCAAGACTTTAGGCCATATAAAACTGAAATCAAGATAAATATCTTCAGTGCTTCAAGCAGTGAGAGAGCATATTCCTGATAGTGGATTTGCACACAACATGGACAAGGGCTCCAAATCAAAACCATGAGCTGAATGCCAGAGAATACTGTGGTTTTCCCTTCTTACATGTTCTTTGGAGAGTTAATAATAACCTTAAGCCGTTTTTATTAGGAAGACCCAGATCCATTTTGCTGGTTTTCTCAGTCTAGCCTCACAGTGCTTATAACTTGTTATGAATTGCCCAGTTCCCATTAATCAAAAAATGAGAAAATACCCTGCATTCATCTTTGATTAAATATATGGAACTCATCAGCTCTGGTGATTTTAACTACACCATAGGGCTATTATTTGTTGTAGTCAACTGTTAACACGCATATCTATATGTGGACTTTGGATGTTGGCAACTGAGTCTGTTATGAAATTTATGTTGTTGTTTTATACTGTGGTTTATCAGTCTACATGAAAATTAACCTCCAAGGAAACAGAAAAAGACTTGTGGTGAATGTTTGAGGAGCCCTAAAATAAGAAAATATAAATTAAAAGAGATATTTAAAATAGTAATTCTTCCTTCAACAATTCTAGAAAGACCATCAGAGGAGGGAAAACAGCTTTCACATTATATCCAGTAAGCAGAGAGGCTCTCTTACTATCAGGTGTGGGGAAACTGTGCGAAATCAAGGAGCTCCACAAGAACATCGGAGATCTCTGATAAAGGCCCAGTTACATAGTTCAGATTCCACATGAGCTGCCAAAAGTCTGATTTAAGGTAAAAACTTTACTAAAAATGGATTTTCTTCCTTACAGTTCTCTCAAGAAAAACTGCAAAAGACACCACATTTCCTTGTCATTCACAGTCCTTCACTGGATTCTTTCACCACTGGGAACACATTTGTGTGTTTGTTTTTTTTCTTATTTTGTTGATTTTGGTTTTGTTGTTTCTTTTTGCTGTCTTTTTCATGATGGTGGGTTAAGGTGTGGGGGATTTGGCTGTTAATAATTTTGGGTGTTGCTTTGTTAGGGTATTTTTTATTATTGTCTTTTTTTCTTTGTTCTTTCTATTCTGCTTGTCTCATCTCTTCTTCTTCATTAACATCATTCCTTCAGGAAATTAGTACTGGGCTCAGATTTGTGGTTGGCAGCACTTGCAGAAAGAAACTGAGTATTTGAAATTCTTTATCCATCCTTTGCATATACATACTGCCTAGAGACTCAGATAATTAGAAGATAGATAAATATTTTCAATATAAGCAGTAATAATTAGGGAATTGTTTTTAATACCAAGTAGGAGGAGACAGGGAATGCCTCTAACAGATTTTCCTGCCTGGCTAGATTTTCCTGATTTTGGCTATTTTCCAGTTAGAGGAATAAGAAATATTTTTATTATTGTTGTTACTCCAGATAGTTTTTTCAGTCTTCAAATGCTATTTACTTTTGTATTGAAGATTTCTCTCCCCAAAAGTGTAGTCTATGAGCAGTTTTCTCAAAAGTTGTAATAAATGTCTAGGCAAGTCACTGTCTTGTCAGTCAGAGGCAGCACAACTCTGAGTGATTCACAAAGTGATTATTTTCATGAAAAGTACTGTCAGAAGATACTTGTATTTTGTAAAGTGGTTACAGATTTGAAACAGAAAGTTTACATCAAACTCAACTATAACTTGTCAAGTCATTTAATAAATAAATTAACTAATTAATCCAGCAAGCACCTAGCTATCATTCAACCAAGTATAAACTACTTATAATTGTTACACGCACACACAAGTATGTATAGCTGCTGATGGCATTTCAGTCAGTAGTAATTGTTTAAATTAGATCCTAACTACTGATAGAATTTTTAGGCAACAGATACAGTCAATTGCTGCAGTTCCAATCTCCTTTGATTACAAAGGGATAAAAACAGGACTGACCCTTGCCTACAATACTAAAGGTAAGTGTTAGTAATATAGTATTCATGTCTCCTATTTAGAGAAAGGACAATGTCTGTTTTTCTGAAAACAGCATATGTTTTATCTCCTTTGGGCATATTTTCACGATTATTGTTTATTTGATTCTCCTCCTTTTAATTTGAACATTTATTGATAAATAGAACTACTGATCAGAAGAAAAAGAGTTTAACTGGAACTAGTATGGAAGAATAACTTTAAGCTGTTAATACAGGAAAAAAGTCTTGATTTTTCATAACTATATATCTGGAAAGGTCCTTTTTGCAAAGCTGGAATTAAAGTGCTCAGACCAAACACCTTAAATGCCCAGAATTGGGTCAACATCAATAGGAAGAATGATGAAAAATATTTTACTTAGCAGCATAGCATGTTTCTTTCAGAAAAAAATATGTGCCAAAATCCTACATCACTTAAAGTATTTTGCATTTATATCCTCATGTGTAGAGGATGAGGACATAGCTGGTATGAACTGGATTAGCTCCCTGAATTCCAGGACTGCTAAGTCAAATATTCTTCTTTGTGAATAACTTCTTTATTTCTGTCCTGATGGACTTAAGAGATGCTGGGAAAATAAAAATCTAACATACCTTTCAAAGTGTCTCCTCCTTAGAAAAAAAAAATTGCATGATTTCATATTAAGGATTAGTTCTGATTTGAGGCAAGTTGTTTCGTTATGTGTTCCTGACATATTTTCTGTCTCCAAAGCACTGAAAGTCAAGGTAATTCACTGTAAGCTTGCAGTGGGTTGACATTGGCTGCTGTCAGGTGCCCACCAAAGCCACTCTGTCACTGCCCTTTTCAGGTATAGAGTGGAGAGAAAATACAACAAAAGGCTTTTGGGCCAAGATAAGGATAAAGAGAGATCACTCACCACAGGCAAAACAGACTTGACTTGGGGAAATTAATTGATTTATTATCAATCACACTAGAGTAGAGTAATGAGAAGTAAAACTAAATCTTAAAAATACCTTTCTCCTAGCCTTCCCTCCTTCTCAGGCTTAAATTTATTCCTGAATAAATTCCTACCTCTTCCCCACAATTATGCAGGTGGGTGGGAAAGGGGGGTTACCATAGTTCACCACACTATCTCTGCCATTACTTTTTCCTCAGGACTCCTCACAGTCTTCTACTGCTCCAGCATGGGGTCCATTCCAGAGAAGTCATTTCTCCATAAATTTCTCCAATCTAAGTCCTTCCCACAGGCTACAGTCCTTCACTAAATGCTGCAGTGTGGGTTACTTCCATGGGGTGCGGATCTTCAGGAACCAGCTGCTCTGGTGTGGGTCTTCCATGGGTCACAAGTCCTGACAGCAAAATTTCTCAAGTGTGGGCTTCATTCTGCGTGGTTCTACAGGTCCTGCCAGGAACCTGCTCCAGCGTGGGTTTCTCTGGCATTGCCAGCCTCCTTTGAGCATCTACCTGCTCCAGCATGTAGCTGCAGGTGGATCTCTGCTCCACAGTGGACCACCTTGGGCTGCAGAGGGACAGTCTTCCTCACCATGATCTTCAGCATGGGGACCCTCTGTGATGCCTGAAACATCTTCTCCCCTACTTTTTCACTGACCTTGGTGTATGCAGAGCTCTATCATATATTTTCACTCCTGTCTTCTCTGGCTGCTATTTGTTTCTCTAAAACAACTTCATTTCCTTCTTGGTCATCTTATCCCAGAGATGGTAGAACTGTCATTGATGGCTTGACCTTGGCCAGCAGTAGGCCAGTTGGCACTGGCTCTCTCAGACATGGGGGAAGCTTTTGGCTTCTTCTCACAGCAGACACATCTGTATCCCCCCTGCTACTAAAGCCTTGCCACGGGAAAACAACGCTGAGGTTTATATAATGAATCATAGAATTAAAGAACCATAGAACAGTTTGGGTTGCGAGGGAACTAAGAGGCCATGGCAGGGTGGCCACCCAGTAGACCAGGTTTCTCAGGACTCCATCCATCCTTCCCTTGAGCTCCATGGATGGGGCATCCATAACTTCTCTTGGAAACCTGTGTAGGGCCTCACTACCCTAACAGTAAGGAATTTTCCCCAATCTAAATCTTTCTCTCTTGCCATTTAAAGCCATTATCACTTGTCCTGTTTTGCCCTTGCAAAAAGTCCTCTCCAGCTTTCTTGAAGCCCTCTTTAGGTACTGGAAGGCTGCTCCAAAGTCACCTCAGAGACTTTTCTTCTCTGAAAAACTTCAACTTTTTCATTGTCTTCACAGAAGAGGTGTTCTAGCCCTCTGATTATCTTCTCTGGAATGAGTCCAACAGGTCCACATTTTTCTTGTGTTGGGCACCCCAGAGATAGATGTAATATTCCAAGTGGATGTGGTGGGTTGAGCGTTGGCCAAATGCTAGGGCACCTACTAGAATTACTTACTCCTATTTTGTTGTGAGATAGGATTAGGAGAAACGCAAAGCAGGGTCAAAACTATGAAGGGTATAAAGAAAACTTTATTTAAACAGAACTGAAAGAAAGAAAAAATAAAAATAATCAGAATAAAACCTTCAGAACACTTTTTGTCCCCCTACAACCTTCTTTTCTTTTCCACTGACAACCTGCAGAGACAAAACCTTAGGTCTTAGGTCAGTTTACCACCTTTAAAATGGTTTTTCATCAGTTCTCTTAGGGAGAGGAGTCTCTCTTGCCATGTCATGGAGATTCCTCTACAAGAAACAACTCTCTGGTTGCTTCAATTTCTATGTATAGTGGTTGCTTCAATTTCTACATATAGCAGCCACCCGATAATCTGAATTCATGACGTCCCTGCTATCTTATGCAGCCTTCTTACAGCTGCATTCATGGGCCATGTCAAATTTATGGGTTACTGTTTTAATGATGAGCTGTTCAAAAATAAATGTTCTCTTCATCTATCTCTGAGATAATCTTCATCTCTGGGAACAGAGGTCTTCTTTCTCTGGGGACAAAGAGTCTTCATCACTCTCATCTCTCCCTCTGTTCAAGCTTCTTACGAGATTGCAGCTACTTCAACATTTACTTGTTCAGCACGAATGCCATGGCTCATGTCTACAATTTGAACACTCCATCCCCCCATGCTTTTTAATGAATTAAAGGGATAATCTAGTGTACCACAGTCCATCACCATGGCCTTAAAAAACAATTTCAGCCTAAGACTAAAGCATCTACTCATTCTCCTCCCATCTGGGATTGACTCCTTTACTGACCTTGGTGTCATGTTGTTTCTCTGCATGTTTTCACTCTGTCCTTTTCTGTCACTCGAGAGAGGATCAATGCTTTGCAAGTTTCATCTGTGCAGTGAAAGAGTTGATATCTCACCCGGGGCCTGCGGATGGCTATGACGGTCTCTGCTGGTGGCGTGGCCGAAGCAGTCACGGTGACGGATTCAGGCCACGCTGTAGCTGTGCCAGCATCTCAGGTGGCCCGGCCAGAACGGCGGCGGCCACTTTGCCTGCATGGCAGGTCTCAGGCCTGTACTATGTTTAATTCCAGCCACGGGCCGGCCTGACCCTGCTGGGGGGGAAAGTGGCCCAGCCAGGACGGGGCCTGGCGGGCTCCTCGGGAAGGGGCCCAGCCCCTCGGCAGGGCCTGCCTGGCCCAGCCATGCAGAGGGGGCCAGGCCAGCCTGTTACCTGTTCCCAGGCCAGAAGAGGAAGAGGTTTTTCCCAGGATTGTTCATCTTAAAATGTGAATCTCGCAGAGGCGTATTCAGCTCTTTAATTGGTTTAACAGGGTGTCAATATTCAAACTAGCCACTGACTGGTTTTGTCAGACAGGGAGGAAACTCCTAGCAGCTTCTCTTAGAAAAATTATTTTTGTGGCTGGCTTCTTCTCTCCTCACTAAATGTCAATTAATGCAAAACCAGCACAGTGGGTTATTATGAGAACAGAGTAGATAGGGAGAATCACTTCCTCAGCCTGCTGCTCATGCTGCTTTTGCTGCAGCCCAGAATGGAGCTGCCTTTCTGCACTGCAATTGCCAGCTCATGTCCAGTCTCTCATCCACCAGCACCCCCAAGTCCTTCCTGGCAGGGCTGCTCTCAATTCGTTCTTCTCTCCATCCATGTTCATGTCTAGGATCACCACGACCCAGTTGCAGCACTCTGCATTTGGATTTGTTGAAATTCACAACTTTCTCATTGGCCCACTTCTCAAGCTAGTCCAGGTCTCCCTATATGGCAATCTGTCCTCTTGTGTCAACTGCAGCACTCAGTTTCATGTCACCTGCAAACCTGCTGGGAGTGTACCAGATCTCACTGTCCATGCCATTGAAAAAAATATTGAAGAGCACCAGTTCCAAGACAGAGCCCTGACAGACAACACTTGTCACATGTCTCCACTTGGACATCAAACCATTGACTGCAACTCTTCGAGTGTGTCCACACAGCCAATTCCTTAGCCACTGAATAGTCCACCTTTCCAATTCATGTGTCTTCAATCTGAAGATAAGAATGTCATGTAGAACCATGCCAAAGGCCTTACTGGAGTCTAGGTGAATGACATCAATTTGTATTCCCTTGTTGACTGTTGCACCACTCCATCACAGAAGAGTAAGAACACTGAAAGTTGGGGTGGGTCATTACTACCATAGAGACCCATTTATATATATTGACTTCTCAAGGACAAGCAAAATATATTTGATTTGATATATTTACAAATGGTAAAGGACTATTTGCCACTCTTTATCCTGTAGCATTTGAAAATAAGAATCCAAGAAGAAGAAAACCACACATTTTTCATCGTCAAAATATTACCTTTGAGTGGGGAAAGTGACTTCTTGAAGGAGTATCTCCGTGATGGTAGAGTCGGTGACAAAGTATCTCTATAAGCAATGTTGCAGGGGTAGCACGTGGTTTATTGTGAGGGCCTTGCTTGTAGCTGCTGGGCACAGCTAAAACAGGCCAGGAGAGCAGGAACAGCGAACCGAGAGAGCAGAGAGTAGAGCAACCGCGAGAGGTCTCAAATACCGTACATTAAATATCTTTCCAAGTTGAATAGTATGAGTTGGACCAACCAATCTAATACAAGATAACAACACATACAGCCAATAGAAATGTCCCACCACCCAAGGCAAGCAGAAGGGGATTGTTTAATCAAACGATCTGGCCCTCAGCTTAGCAGGTCGTTGTTCACAAGCTGATGGCCCTGCACCCGACACCCTAAATCTCAAAGCTTGCTTTCATTTCTATCTCGCGTGTTGAACTCAGACTCCCAGAATCTAAACCACCATATTTGCAAGGTCTTTCTACTTCATCCTTCCCAACAACTTCTGAAGAATAAGGTGATATGTTGCATGATGTATAGGTGTCTTAAACAACAAAAGACTCCTTAACAGTTTCTCCAGGCTTTGGATCAAGACAAGGAGAATGTAATATATTTTTTTATTTTCCTTTTTTCTCCTTTGTGCAGGCATTTAGACATGATGAAAGAAAAAAACCTGATATCACTGGCTTGAGCAAGCCATTGTGTGGGTAGTTAAGAAAAGTTTTTCATTTCATTTCTGTAGAACTTTTTTCTCTTCTCTATCAAACTGAGGCATTTAGTTCTTCTATGTTCAAAGTGGGCAGCTTCAAAATAGTGTATTGTTATTTCTTTTGCAGAGTATTGTAATAATATGGATCAAAAAGATTAAACTTTTATGAGGTAAAACATGGAAGAAAATCAGAAAAAAAATGTCCCAAAGGTACATTTGAGGAAAGAGCCTATGGAGATGATTGAGGAAGGGAATAACAGAGCACAAGAAAGACATTGGGTCAAGGGCAAGATCAAACCATACATATCAGAGTGATATTAGACCAGCTATAAGTTATTTTGAAAATCCCACCACTGACTTTTTTTCGTTTTCTTTTTCCCTGGCATCTAGAGAGACTCAATGCACTGAGCAAATATTTAACCACCAAAGTGACTAGCTGGCCATTTGACCAAGATCCAGGTATAAGCTGAAGCATCTCTCTCCCCTTGGGTGGCTGTCTTTCACTGTAGGCTGAACTCACCTTTGGGCTGCCAGCCTCAGGAGAAACACCAGGGCTGCCTGGTGCATCAGGTGGATGCATGGCATAAAGTGTCTGTCCAGGTCAGCTCAGAATATAGCTCCTGAGTGGTACATCAGGGACTGTGTTGCTGTTTCTGTCTTGTGGCTCCAGACTTATTGGGGTGTCAGTGACACCAGTGAAAACAAAAACACATTTTCTGACTCTATGAAGATCAAAACAAAGTAGTCAGAAAATTGGAGCTTCCCAGACCTTGAGGAGAAATTCAAAAAATTCTCAGCTTTTAGATACTGGGCGTTTGTGATACAAGACACTTTGCTGTAAACAATGGATTTGTATACCTGCCAATCTTGAACTTGTTGGGTAAATTATATCCAACATTACATTTTTTTGCTGGATGATTTTCTAAACATTTCTTTTAGTATTAGTGTTCCTTTAAAAGATAGTCTGATGCCTAGTCTTCTGCTGGTCCCACTGTTATTGAAATCTAGGATAAGTATTATAGGCAATTTATGAGGAAGGAACACAAAAAAGAATATGTTCACCTAAACTATTCTCCTTGTCACACAGTTACAGCATTTTTGGGGGCATTTACAAACAGTTTACTCCCAGATGTTACCAATGCCACAGGGAAGTGGATTGTTTTTTAATAATATCTTTCCTAAATCCCAGTTCCAGCATTGGAAAGGAGTATTGAGATTAGCCAGTAGGAATCTTTTAACAAAGTAGAACTGCCATTAGGCAGTATGCATGTGTCCAGCTCACCAGCACTTTGTTTCACAGCATCCTCAAGCCTTCCAGCCAATTAAGGAAGATGTAAAAGGCTAATCAACACTAATTTCTGATCTTGTTTAGTGTCAGGAAAAAAAAATATTTTATTTCTTTTTTTCTCTTCTTCAACAGCAGAATATGAGATTTCCAGAAGAATTAAAGACATGACTTGCTAACATACTGGCCCTGTATGACATTTCCAAAAAAACACAGTCTGTGGGTTGAGCTAGAATGATCCTGGCAGCTAGTATATACAATTCAGCAGCAGTCACCATCCAAGAACAGTCAGGGCTGCTGTGTCCTGAGGTCTTGGAGTTGGCATGCTGCCACACTCACTCTTACTCCTTTCCAAACAGATAAAAGCATACACTGATGCTTCTGCCATCCTCTTTATCTATATTCAGTATCCCCACATATTTTTCTTATTTAGCTACATAGAAATGCCAGTATTTGACATATACATACACACTTACACCACTTTACAGGGGCACTCCTAAGCCAGTAATTGAAAGTTACCTGAAACCTGCCAATAGACCCTATTTTCAACCTCCATTTCAGCTATGGCATAGCCAAACTACATGTTTTACTAATCTGTGGGTCTTTACACCTTGCAAACAGGTTTGGCAATGCCTTTTGAATGTTTTTCTCAACATGTTTTCGTCTCTTGTAACCTTCACCTGTACCCATTGCTTAGGTTTACGGCCAGGCTCTGGACACCTCCTTTGTTTTTTGACAAGTTGCAGTAATAGCAAAAAATTTCAAGCCTCTGGCTTGAAAATGAAATGTCAGTCCACAAAGCTGCTGGTAGGGAGAGCTGGTGACAGAAAACCCCAGGGTGTGAGTGAAAGCAGCCTTGTACTTGACAACTGCAGATTCCAACCTATTAATTACATTGACCTTAATATCAAAACACATTCCAGTAAAAGAGTTAACAGAAGCAACACCGTAAACTTACTGTTTTTGGTGTTGTTATAACAGTCAATATAAATTATCAGTTTAAAAGAAAGATAAAAAGATACATTAATTTCTTCATTCATTCACATTCTTGCATTCCTTCCCCTTGCCCTCATCACAACCACCAAATTCCCATGAAGACAGCAGGTACATGGCAGACTTTGTTAAAAACAGAACACATTTATGAGTTGATTTGAGTC
Organism: Prinia subflava; assembly: GCF_021018805.1. Taxonomy (NCBI): domain Eukaryota; kingdom Metazoa; phylum Chordata; class Aves; order Passeriformes; family Cisticolidae; genus Prinia; species Prinia subflava. The sequence continues at coordinate 18,804,554 of NC_086253.1, read as the reverse complement.
TTTGCATTTTATATAAATAACAGCCTACTTCTTGAAGGGTGCTGTGTGCTATAGCTGCACCCACCAGAACTGCTGATGCTTCAAACATCTGCACTGGCTGCTTACTGCAGGACTTGTAGTGCATAAAGCTATGTGGTAGGAGACCAACTCAGGAGAGACACAGATCAAAAATTATTAGAACACTTGTTATTAATGTGATTTAACCCCATTCAACAACCCATACAGCTGCTTGCTCACTCCCCTAGCAGGAGGATCAAGGAGAGACTTCAAAGGGTAAAAGCTGGAAAACTCACGGGTTCAGATGAAGAGAGTTTAACAGGGAATGTAAAAATTGTGCACACAAGCAAAGTAAAGCAAAGCAAAGCAAAGCAAAGTAAGAAATTCATGCAGTTCTCCCCATGAGCAGGCAGGTGTTCGACCATCCCTAGGAGAGAAGGCAACTTGGGAAGACAAACACCATCACTCCAAATGCCTCTCCCTTCCTCCTTCTTCCCCCCACTTTATACACTGAGCATGATGTTACATGGTCTGGAATATCCCTTTGGTCAGTTTGGGTCACCTGTTCTGGCTGTGTCTCCTCCCAGCCCCCTGAGCACTCCCAGTCCCCTCACCAGTGTGGCAGTACAAAAAGCAGAAAAGACCTCAGCTCTGTGTAAGACCTGCTCAGCAATAACCAAAATATCTCTGTATTATGAACCCTCTGTTCAGCACAAATCCAAAACACAGTCCTAGGTCAGACACTGTAAAGAAAATTAACTCTATCCCATCCAAAACCAGCACAAATAATTATTTTTATTAAGTTTTTATTATTAACAGGAGGTAAGTATCATCATGGTTCACCCAATTACTTTCTCACACAAACTCATATGTCTGCATCTACAGTAACAGCTGGAAGACCAGCTCTTTACCAAGAACGGTAAGACACACTGATTTGCTAATGTGTGACTGAACTCCTCCTCAGCTGGACAAAGGAGGGGAAATGTGATATAAAGCTCCTGGGTCAAGATATGGACAGGGAAATATCACTCACTCATTACTATAATGGCAAAAGCATATAATAAACATATATTTAATATACTACCAATCAAATCAGAATAGAATAGTGAGAACTAAAAACTAATTCTTAAAACCACCTTGCCCTCAGCCCTGCCTTAATCCCAGGCACAACTTCACTCCTGATGTTTTTTACCTCCCCCCAGCTGCACAGGTGGATAGGAAATGGAGACCAGAGTCAGTTCATCACAAGTTGTCTCTGTCACTTCTTTCTCCTCACACTCCTTGCTCCACACACCTCCACACTTCTCCATGAACCTCTCCAGTGTGAGTCCTTCCCACAGGCTGGACCTCTCCATAAACTGCTCCAGTGAGCATCCCTCCCACAGGGAGCAATACCTCGGGAACAGGCTGCTACTGCCTGAGGCCCCCATAGGGGGCTGATTCAGTGTGGGCATCACTCTGCATAGGTCCACAGGTCCTGCCAGAAACCTGCTCCAGCATGGGCTTCCCACAGGGTAACAGCTTCCTTTAGCATCTCCCTGCTCTGGCATGGAGTCCTCCACAGGCTGCAGGTGGATCTCTGTATCCCCATGGGCCTCCATGGGCTGCAGGGGCACAGCTGCTTCCTCACAGTCTTCACCATGGGGTGCAGGGTGCTTGGAGCACCTCCTCCCCCTCCTTCTACACTGACTTTGGTGTCTGCAGAGCTCTTTCCCTCACACTTTTTCTCATTTCTCTCTCTGGGCATCTTTTTCTTCCTTCCTGTATACATTATCCCAGAGTCACTACTGCCATCACTGATGGGCTCAGCCTTGGCCAGTGGCCAGTCTGATGTGGAGCCAGCAGCTTTGACTCTGTTGGACATAGCAAAAACATCTGGCAACTTCTCAGAGGCAGAAACCCTGTGTCTCTGTTACCAAAATCTTGCCACTCAAACCTAAAACACTATCCCTTGGCAGTGGCAATATAGTCACTCAAAGTTTTGTTTTTGCAGCTGTATATATATATAATTCTGCAGGATTGTATGTGGCCTGAGTTATACAATCTGTTGTTGGTGCTAGTGTGTGTGAGTGGCCCCAGATGGACACTTAGTGTCCTGAGTTTAAAAGTTCTTGCAGATTCAGAAGAACCACTACACTCCAAAATTCTCTGCTCTGGGGATCTGTTCAAGCAACAGCTCCTAGCAAATGCTTTCACTCTAGTTGTCCTGCTGTTTTCAGATGGTGACTTCTGTGTCCATACCTGTAGATTGCTTGTGGGTTTCATTCACAACCACTCATACAGAAACAGGCTTTTGTGGCATGTCTAAGTTAACACACTTCTGAGAACACACTGTGCAATACTTCCACTTAGTGCACATTATTTAAAAGATTTCACAGGTTTTTCCAAAGTTTCCTGGCATATTCAGCCTCAGAATTCGACACTTAAAACCCCTAAAAAACACTTTAAACCCCTAAAAAGCCAAGGATAATCACCAATAAGAAGCAAGATCTGCAATATTAGGCTACTTTTATTTCCTCCTCAGCAGTCCTCAGTGCCCGGTGCTCTATATAACAACATCCACATGGTATTCTGGACAAAGTTTTGGTACTGATGAGTCCCAGCTAGTTTGTTCTCAGCAGCAGTGGTGTGCATAATTTTAAGTCCAATCTAATCTTACTACTATAAAATACTAGATACTACCTTCTTTAGTAAATATGCAGGGTATTGGGAATGCATTTCAGATCAGAATATAACTGCACTGTGAAAAAAGTGCTGTATGCTGAAACTTGCACTGAAGGTCTCTGTATGGGTCACTTTATGGTCTGATGAATATGTAGATCGTAATTTAGAAGGATGATGATTCTTTTTACATGCTGAAATTCTACTCATAGAGATTGTATGTGATGCAATTTAGTTCCTGACACTAGCTTCTTCATTCTCCATTCAGTATTCTCACATTGCCCTGTATCTCTTCACAAAAACTGTCAAACAGCACAGCTGGAGTTAATAAACTGAGGAAGGATGCCCATTACCAGTTACAGACATCCCTGTTGTTTGATGCTTTCAGTATTTCATTATCTCTGCATCAGCACTGGTACTCCTGCAACTGAAAAGCCATCAAAATAACACAGCTTGAAATGATAAATGAAAGCAACAGAACAACTGCAGCACAGAGCATGAACTTCTGTGGGCTTTCCTAGGGGAACAGATATTTGTATCTGTGCTGTGGCAGTCTTCTACTACCACAGTAAAGGTTTATCCAGATGTACTTATTGGCTTAAAGCTACTGGACTCATTTCACATAGCAAATTTTCTACAACTGCTAGCATACCTAAGAAATTATATTTGACTGTTCTTATTGAGAAATAGATTTTTGAAAGGTACAAGATTTCATTTTTTCTCTTTCATTAAGGAGAGACAGGAAAATACACTGAGATCCAGGAAAAGTCCATATTGACCACAAATAATGTAACTGCAAAATTATTGTAAATTAATTGTAAATTAATGAATTGCCTTAATTAATTAATTAATTCAAATTAATTGGTACATTCACTGCTGAACAGAGGCTAGATATGTGACTTAAGAAGGTACTAAATTCTCAATGAAGAGTTAACATAATGGATCAGAATTCTCTGACCCAGTTTAACAATTAGCTGGAGGTGGCATCATGTGAAATTTAAATGTACACTCCAGAGCAGGGAGTTCTTTCATCCTTTTCACAAAATTTCACATGAATTCTTTCATCCTTAATAAACATGGCTAAATTTAAAGCAGGAATGTATATTTCATTTTATTGTTGTAAGCATTATCTGCTTAGTGCCAACAGCATATTTCCAGAAACTAAAAACGTATTTCTCTCACCATTTGTCAGATCTGCAATGCATTCATATAGCTACTGTATATAATTAAATATGTAAAGCAGGAGACTTAAATTGGTAATTAGCCCTCAAGATTTTGTAGTAGTGTCTGGGAATTAAGCCATACAGTTCCCATTATATTCCAGAGAAATCATTCAAATAAAATTCTTTCACTACTTAGGAAAATAGAAGCCACCTTTTGAAGCATCCTTACCAATGGGAGTGTAATTTTCACTTTCTGATTTCACATGATCAATGTCTTTCCATTATATAGCTTTGTGTTTCAAACTGTATGTTTTTCTGTATAAGTTAAAAGTTATGTATTGTAATTTCAGACATCCGGCCTTGAAGATGATTCATCACAGTCCTTTACTGATAGACAGAAAAACAAAACAAACAAACAAACAAAAAAGCCACCAAATTTCACTTTAAAACAAATGCAAAGTGCAAAACAGGGAGACAAATACCCCAGACCAAAGAGCCCATTGTTCTGATGTAAAACCCCCTGTTCTCTTATTAATAGAGGTAAATATTTTCTTTTTGGTGTATTTTGTTATATATCAAATGCTGCTAATAACATGGTTTTTCACTGTTGTGGTTCAACACCAGCCAGCAGCTAAGCCCTAGACAGCTGCTCACTCACTCTCCTGGTGGGAAGGGGGAGAGAATCAGAAAAGAAATGTCAGCCCACACCTGCGGAAACCTATAGGCTGAGATTAAGGCAGTTTAAAAGGAAACGCAAAAGCTTTGTGCAAGAGCAAAGTAAAACAATTAACTTATTCACCATTTCCCATAGGCAGGGGGGTGCTCAGCCACACCTGGTAAAGCAGGGCTCCATCATGCTTAACAGTGACTTGGGAAGACAAACACCATCACTCCAAACGTCTCCACTTCCTCCTTCTCCCCCCAGCTGTACATGCTGAGCCTGATGCCACAGGGTATGGAACATCCCTTGGGTCAACTGGAGCCAGCTATGCTGGCTGTGTCCCCTCTCAGCTCTCTGTGCATCCCCAGCTCTTTACTGGCGGTGCACAGAGATGGGATGGCAAGGTGGGATGAGAAGAAAAGGCTTTGACTCTGTGTCAGCACTGTTCAGCACTTGTTAAAATATCCCTCTGTTATCAAAACAACACAAATCCAAAACATAGCCCTATAACTGCTAATATGAAGAAAATTAACTGGGCATCAGTCGAAATCTGCTCATATAGTTTTAGATGCTCATTAATACAAAGACAGGGAATTTCAGAAATTCTGAAGAGTTCCATGAAGATTCAGCTTGCTTTGACATTTGTTGAACAGTGTCATACATTTCCATTGCAGAGAATGAAATGAAAATTTAAAAGTATGGGGGGAAGAAGAGAATATTTCTTCTCACAATTTTGCATTTGGGCACATGCAAAAATAGTTAGTATATGGTCTAACTAAAAGAAAACCTCCTAATTTTTTTTTTTTCTTTTTCTTTCGCTAACAGATTCTTTGGCCATATGTGTGTAACATACTGGCATAAAATAACTCACGAAATTGCTAAGCCTATGTATACAGATCTGGTTATGTTTCCACCTAAATTAAGATGCTTTTAAAATTTTTATTTTATTTTTATTACTGGAAAAGAAAAACTTATTGTCTGGTTTGACACTCAAATACTGTTCTGAACTTGGAAAACTTGGGAAAACACTTGGGATTAGTGCAAATAAAAACCACCTCTTGTCTTCCGGACCAAATATGTGTGAACAAATTAGTTTATAGTTCCAGACACTTTTATTGATATTTTATTTGACTACTCTGATATTGAATATACGTTTGAAAAATCTTGGTTTTGAATAAAGGTTTGATTGAAATTTCAGTGTTACCAGTTGCCTGTTTCTTATGAAGAAAAGAAAAAGAAAGAAAGAAAGAAAGAAAGAAAGAAAGAAAGAAAGAAAGAAAGAAAGAAAGAAAGAAAGAAAGAAAGAAAGAAAGAAAGAAAGAAAGAAAAGGATTCTTTCAGCTGAAAATGAAATCAGTGAGATTTCCAGAAACAGAAAACATAACTATGCCCTGATTCACACTGACAAGTATTTCTTTCCCACTGACAAATAACTGGTTCCTCAGGTTTCCGTATTGGAAAGTCAATGAACTAACTCATGTGAGACTGACTGCAAGCTGCACACAGACACATTTTTTTTCCCTTTTCCAAAGTTATTTTGAGGTAATTATTTTCTTGTACCTGAACTGATTGCTGAAATACTTTTTCTCTCTCTACTCTACCCCCAGTCTTTTTTTGTTGTTGTTGTTAATCCCCTGCAGGTATTTAGAATTAGCTTTCATGTTGTGCCTTAGTCCTACTTTCCCCAGGCTTTGCAAATTCTCTTTTCTTAATAAACATTTTTTATCATTTTTGTTATCCTTTTTTGGAGTCTTTCCAATTCAGCAAAATCTTTTTTGTATTATATAGCCCAAAACAGTGTAAAGCACTCAAATACAGTTTCACCAATTCTGCACTGAGATAAAAAATTAATTACCTGCCCCCCTTCTTCTGACCTAATTCCACTCATTATACTGTACATGCTCAATATGGTATTTGCCATTCTGCAGCATGTCACTCTGTATTCTTCTGCAGAGTTTATGGTTTGCTCTGAGCCTGTTTTTTTTTCCTGTAGCCATGGAAATTTCTAAATTAGTCTTTCTCCATGTTACACATTAGAGTCTTTCACACTTCACATTTAGCATGATAAAAGGTCAATTTTGCAGTATTTAGACCCTGATCACAGTAGGGCATATTGTGGTCTTTGCTATATTCTAAAGCTGCAATAAACTGAAAAAAATGGTGCAGTTGGATGCAGCAAATTCTTCCAACCCTACCATTATCCTGAAAATGCAAATCCCTCTTTTCTGTTAGAATACATTGCCATGGCTAGTTTGAAGAATTACCTGTGTTTTCCTAAGAAGTGGGGCTATAACTTGTTTTTTATTATTATTTCAATATCTACACTGGCCTACTTTGTTATATATATCATGCCATCAGTTCACACTCTGTTTTCCTGCATTCTGGCAGTGATTCTTACTTCATCCCTTGCATTTTTATTTTATTCTTTCTTGATTGAAACAAGGGAAGTTTTTACAGAAATTCCCTTTTAATCACATGGATTATGTCACCTTGGTCAAGAAAACAGAATGACTGGCACTGTACTCAGGGAATATAAACATCGTTCTTTCTTCCTTTACCAGTTAGGCAGACAGACCTTAAGCAGCACTGTAAATGCTTTCTGTTCCCATACTGTTACTCATACAGCCTCCAAGACCTTTACCAACATGCAAAGATCTTTTCACAGCATTGTGCAGCAGACAAAATCCTTTGTTTGCACAGTTAAAGAAAAAATCAAACGTTTGACTTAATAGCAGTTATGAATGCGACCCAATGACTTGACTCAAGAATAGCATCAGATACAGGGAAGTGTGATTAAAATATTTCTACATAGATCTTTCCACTGTTTTACTATCTCTAGTTAACACATTCTATTCACATGTGTTAGCAGTATAAAAGTGTCTAAATAGATACATAGATTTAACTTGGGAAAATAAAGACAAACAGTGTCACAGTCATTCCTATAGCATAGACTTTGTTGCCTAAAAAGCAGGTTGTTGTTCAGCTTCATAGTGTACAGTGCAAACTGCAAAGAGTGCCTGATGAGTAGCATTTTACCGGAAATGGTGGGATGTATAACCTGTAAAAGGTGCACAGCCACATCACTCCATTAGTCCTGACAGATGTCCAGTGACAAGCACTGCAGACAGGTACTTGCTAACCCAGGAGACATCAGAGCAAACCAGTTTTATTAGTTCAGGTTTACACTGATGCTGTTGCTCTTGGCCTTACAGTCATACCTCAAGTAACACAGGCTTCTAAAAGGTTAGTGGATAGCCTCAGCTCTAAATTATGTAGGCTTTATTGCTCTTTAGTCAACAGAAAGAGAGAAGCATCTCCCAAGGGGCAACTCATTTTTTCATACACTTTTACATTATTGTAGATTAAATATGTCTAAGCATTTTTCTCTGATGATTCAAGGGGAAGAGTAGATAGGCTAATTTGAACCAGTTGACTAACTTTTAGAGAGTGAAAGGGGCATATAGTGAGCGACACCAAGAGTCACTCCAGGGAGCAGTGTGAACTGTTGCTGTGGGACTGGAATTTTGCTGTCTTACATCTGACTAAGCCGTGCAAAGTGTTGCATGATTTACCCTTGGCTGGGTGTTGGCTGAGCTCTGTTAATGATGTGACCATTACCTATTACAGAAGTGAATCTGAGCAGATGATGACCCTGGCAGAACTGCTGCTGGGTACTGATTAGTCAGCAGACACCTAGAGCAATTCAAGCTTATGGCTGAAGATCAGTTCTGTATTCAAATGTCAGCCTCTTTGGCCACAGCTAATAAGTCTGTCACTGATGAAGCCAGGGACACTAAAACTCATTTGCAGTCTTCTGATCAGCAGGGCGCTCTTATTCACCTCAGTTTTCTCCTGATGTGGTACTTTGTCACTTTGAAAGTTTAGCACCAATGGACAGTGATATTACTTCTTGCCTGTAATGAAGCACTAAGTCGAGATGATGTTGCTGTGAGTGCCTCCTCAACACAGAATGGAATATTTGCATAGATTAGCCTGCTAGTTGATGGTCCTTGACTGCTTTAATTTCAAACACACTACTTTCCATTGAAATGCCATACAGGTTTGTTTGTTTATTTAGTTATTACTTTACATCACTAGAAGATGCACAAATTCTTCGAATAGATTCCTGAGGCAATTTATTTCTTTACAGATGAAAAACTCTGTCCTTTTTTATTAGGAGGCGACTCTATGTGGAACAGCAGAAAGGTATCTGCAAGCAGTGGAAATTATGAAGCAGAGAACAAACACTATTTTTTGACATTGCTGTTGACTGACCTTGTGATACTGTTACTACTGTGTAAGGTTTTTAGCTCATCTCTGATGAAGTTCTCTGATAAGGAAACCTGCAAGATAACAAGTATAACCTGTTCTTCATAAGACATCTGGTAAAATGATGAATGACTGGATACATGCAGACTAAAGGTTGACCTCTTGACTTCTACTACTCAGTAAAATAAACTGGAATAAGAAAGAGTTTAGCATTCAACTCTTAAAGTCCCGAAGGTTTTCAAAGTGAAACAGAGGCATAGAGCTTCAATCTCCAAAAATTATTTGGAATTTCATAGATGAAATTAAAATACTTCCCAGCTTCTACTTTGCATATATCTTTCTGCTTATAGAGATACTGACACAACTATTGAAATAGATAAGAATAATAACATACATATGTAAATGAATACATGAAATAAACTTTATGACCAGAATCGCTACTAATCACTGTTTAATGTTTTCACTGTGAGTAGTTTTACCAATACCAGTAAGTTTTTCAGACACTGAGAAATTTCCAGTACTCCCACTGTAATCTTTCAAGTAGTCTCAGATGAAAGATATTTTACCCAATCTTCTTACCCTATAAAGGATCAGAGAATCAAAAAATCTAAAATCAGGGAAGATATAATGTGTCATTAGTCCAGATTTCTGCCAGCATAGAATACATCTCCATATTGCATTTACAACTGCATTAAATTATTTAATTATTTTATTGATTTGATCAGTAATTTTCAATAAGCCTTCTCTTTCTCTTTTTCATATGACTCTGTTTGACATTGCTCCCTCAAACATTGATAGACTTGTCTTTATAATCCCTTGTAACCTTTATTTTGTGAAGATGATGTGTGCTTAACTCTTTCAATGATTTTTTTTTCCAGAATTTGCTACCTGAAGTTCTCCAATGAATGACCACACTATAAATTTCTCCCTCCTTTCGATCAGGCAAGAAATTTAGCCAGAAACTACCCGGAATGACAGTGCCATTTCACATCTTTACCTGCTGAAATCTGGTATTACAAAGAATAAAATCTGTTTCCTCCAGGGTGACAGAAATAAATAAAAAATTTTATGTACAACATCGGGATGATGATTTTTAAAGTGATGTTCTTCAAAAAGAAAGATACTTCAGCTTACATAATTTATTGAGCTCTAATTTTATTACCTTCGTCTCGTATGTTCATGAAGATGTTCAATGAGATTTGAACAGCATTGGGATAGGTGGATCATTAGTAATACTACTGTGACAAGTAAAAAAAAATTCTAATCAGAGATTAATCATAATGAAAGATAATGCCATTATTGTTTTCAAGCTCTCAGTCTACACATTGCTATATGTACTGATTTTCTTGAAAAATGTTTCAAATTCAGCCTTGATTTAATAGGTTGGATCTTTACTGAAGTCAGAGGAATCAAACAGTGCCTATTATGCTCACTGCATTAACCCTACCTTCTGCAGCAAATTGTTGAATTTTCTTTGATAGCAAGTCAGTTTAACATGATTTCTTGCTTATGAGCTCTTGCTGCCTGCAATTTTCCTCAAGGTGCTAAAGGATTTATTGAAGTATTTCACTGATCTCATACACAGTACTTACTTAAGAGACTTATAAATACAAGTTCTATGAATTACCCAACCTACTTCCTGAATTCTCAAAGATGACATTTGATAGTTCTATTTCTGATGTTAAGTATTTATACAATTTGGCCATGTTGATTGCTTCATATATATATGTATATAACATTTAAAATATGTATTTTTTGTGATTATTGCATTTCTGACATATTTTTCTGTATGACCTGGGTTTCCTATCCACTACTAAAAATTTACGTTCCTTCTTAAAAAAAAAGAAACAAACAAACAAACAAAAAAAAAAAAAAAAAAAAAAAAAAACAAAAAAACAAAAACCAAAAAAAACCAAACCAAAACAAAACAAACAAACAAAAAAAAAAAACCACCTAAGATTTATGAAATACATTAAAAAAATTATACTCCAAACTTCAACTAGTGACAGTCCATCTATCTGAAGCACAGTTACAGATTATGGAACATAGTCTGTAACTCTGGAAATCATGTAGAAGTCCAACATCAGAGACTATGTATTACACTTAAATTTACTAGAAACTAAAAGAAGAGAGAAAAAAGTAAAAATCAAAGTTTAATATTTTGAGACAAAGAAAATTCCAATCATGTTCTCAGACCCAGCCAAAGGGAATATCTCTCCTTCAGGAGGGATCATCTCTCACAAGTCTATCAGGCAACAGTGTTTTATAAACAATTTTATTCAATAACTATATACTGCGAAGAAAAGGATACAGGAATAAAGCAAAAGTAATGTATTATGGTCTTAATTTTAACTGAAATTACAGTGTATTTAACATATGGCATAGCACAATAAAGGAAGAATGTTTTAGAGATTATGTACTTAAGTTCAACTATAGCTTTCAAGCATTTTTATACTGTTTCTGAGTTTTTCCTCCCTTCTGTGTGTCAGTTTGATCATACAAGAAAACAATTTGATCACAGCTGTCAAAAGCAACCAAAGCTGGATTCTACCGCTTCACAACAGCGTAATAAAGTGTTGTGGAATTAAGATGGTAGTAGGTGGCTGTAACAGATATTGATACAAGGCTTTGCAATTCAAAATGTTTGTCTGGGGACTATATAATTCTTCTCAGTATGATATTTCAATCTCTCAGACATCAGGTAGGTTATCAGCTGCTGTAAAAGATTACTAAAGAAACCACCACGAGAGAATGCCTATAGTATGCAAAGGCTTTGCAGCCTCAGGCTCCTGGCCTCTGGCTCTCACCATCATCAATAGCACCAAATTTTCACTGAATTGAGAAATACAAATTGCAGTTAATCCTTTTCTTCATGTTCAAATAATAAGTTAAGGAGTGCACAGATTTCTTTTAAACTTTCAAGTCAGTGGTGATGAATATAGTTTTACCTTTAGGATCTGAGTTATATCCAAAAATGTAAAGCAGTTCAAAATCAAACAGAATCAAAATCCTTTATTCCATCCATGTCACCCTGTATTATTCCCTGACTCAGTATTCTAAATGCGAGCCATATCCAGTTTGAAGGGTCACATTGTGTTATGGTACTGTATGTAATACAATATGATGAGTGTAATAGGCATGAAGCATCAAAGAAATAGTGTATCTGCTGAAAGCTGATACAATTTTGATTTGACAATGAATGCTATGAATTTTAACCTGTTACTATGAGATTTATAGATACTTTCATATTATTAATGCTCTGAACAATGAATTACATTGTTATGTGCATATGAGTACAATTATAATGTGATTCAGTTCCAGTGGGAATGATGAAATTTCCTAAAAATAATAATTTAATTTCCTTTTCTTCCTGTGCTGTCCCTTCCTTGTCAGTGTGCCATTATGTTACAAGAACTTTAGGTGCTTGAGCTTAATATAAGCAGAAACAAATTAATGAAACTTCACCACAGTGCGGGATTTAAACCCATTTATTATGGGTCCACTGAATTATTAAGTAACTCATCTGTCTACTACCTGAGAAAGAACCATTTGATTAAGATATGTATTGAAAAGTGGTTTTAGTAAACTTAAATTCATAATTACTTATAAATCACATTAGTAACTTACAATTATAGATCTGTGTTCTGTTCATATATATGTTAGGTCTGCATCATCAAAGTATTTAATTTAAATAAAGGTATTTATATTATAAGGATATGAGTGTATATAACACACAAAATGTAGGGGTTTGTATGTGGTTTTATAGGCACATGTAATTCACACACGCACACACACACATAGATATGTATATATGCAGAAAAGAGAGGGAATGAGATGAGGTGACTATTAGTATGGCCACAATTTTATTAACATGGTGTAGAGAGGTATTTTTAAGTCAGATGGTATCTAACCCTTCAACAAACTGATAAGTAGGAAAAAAAAAGGTTCTGTTTTCCATGAGTGTGGGCATGAATACTGTCGGGTAGCTGAGAAAAAAACAATTAACTCCTGCATCTGTTTCCAAGTAGTCATTGAGCAACAGCAGTGAAAATTAACTCTAAAGAGTCTGTGTTGATAATCATATCTCTCCTAAGTAGTCCTGGCTACACCTAACTAGTTGAGGATAAAGATCAATAGAAGCCTAAGTCTGCTATTTATAGATGTGGATCTTCAGAAGGGCAGATTTTAAACACCTATAAACAAGGGATGATAAGGCTACTAAAAGAGAAAAAATATTTTTAAACCAACACATCAATTCATGTCCAAGTGCTACCCTGCCTTGCCCACTGAGGTCCTGTTTAAGCAATTTCGTACTCTTGAATTTTATAGACATCTTTATTTAGTAGACCATTAGGTTTCAATACAATCTAGGAAATTTCTGATAGTGTTAGACCAAGTTCATTAAAACACTTTAGTTTCTTCATCAGTAAATATTGCTAAAACAACTTTGATAATTTCTCTATTGAGTTGGTTAGGATGATCTGGTAGATTTACTCCTTTGAATTTTCAGAATGACAAAGACTCACATTTTATTCTTCCTGTCCAAGAATTTCATTAGAAAATTATTTTGTTGTTTTCCTCCCTCTTTCTTATTTTTGTTTTGTTTGTTTTTTTGGTTTGGTTTAGGTTGGGTTTTAGTCATAAAACAAGAATGCAGCAACATCTAAGTTTGTAGTGTCATCAATATTCAAAGTAATTTTTGTGTCTTGGCTAAAAGAGTACAAAAAGTAGAGCAACTTCACTCTAGCAAGGCAGGTATGGGATTTGCCCATAACTGACTTCCCAGAAATGATACTGAGGACCTAAGACAGAATCTGCACAACATTGTTGGTGATGTATTTTTTACAGAGTAAATTTAACTGACCTCTGTCAATACATTTTATTGTCACAGTTTTGTAAGACATATTTATCCCCCAGAAAGGCAAATATGTCTTTTCTCTCTCGCTCTCCTGTATTATTTCCCTTTACAGCTTGAGCATTCTTCTCTGAGATCGAACTGAAAGCAGGGACACACACCCATGCAGCCCAAACTCTACTGAAACAGGTTATCCTACCATGTTAGAGAAATACCTGGCAAGGAAACTTAATCTACTGCTAACAGGAGTAATTCATCTTTAGAGTCAGCTGAGTTATTGTGAGGAACATATTTAATGATTGCTCTCTGCCCTGCAGCAGTTACATTTTTATTTCTGGGTACAATTCACTATGTTGTTTATTCTGCATACAGCCTCAAGTCATCTAAGGCTCTCATATCAGGAACAGAGCTAGTATTGAACTCTCTGGGACAGAAAACCTTTTTCAATACAAGACTGTGATTACTATTTGACCTATTTCACTTTGTTTTGAGAGGTTGTATGAAATATGCTCATTAGAGGAACCTGAATTTGGCTTCCTTCGATAGCTCCACAGTCAGCTTAAATCAAGCTAAACCCAGCAGCTATTAGAAAGGGTAATTCTGTCCATAATTACCTTCACCTTCTCACCAGGGCTTCCTTGATATTCTCTTGCATTAACTTATTTTGATCTATAGTATGAATTATATATAAAAAAAAAACCAAACAACTGCTGGGCTATATAACCACTCTAGCTGTCTGTCATAATATCAAGCAGCAACCAAGCCCCATGCAGTTGCTTGCTCAGTCCCACACCAGCAGGATCAAGGAGGAAATCAGAAGGGAAAAAGCCAGAAAACTCATGGGTTGAGATAAAGACAGTTTAATAGGGAAAGGAAAAGCAGTGCACACAAACCAAGTCAAACAAAAAAATAATTCACTGCTTCCCATGTGTTGGCAGGTGTTCAGCCATCTCCAGAAAAGCAGGACTCCTTCACATGTAGCAGTAACTTGGGAAGACAAACACCATCATTCCAAATGCCCCTCCCTTTGGTCAATTTGGGTCACCTGTCCTGGCTTTGTCTCCTCCCAACCCCCCATGCACCCCCAGTTTCCTTGCCAGCACGGCAGTATAAAAAGCAGAAAATCCTTTGGCTCTGTGTAAGCCCTGCTCAGTAAGAGCAAAAACATCTCTCTATTATCAACCCTCTGTTCAGCTCAAGTCTAATAGCCACATACCAGCCACGGTAAAGAAAATTAACTCCACACCAGCCAAACCAGCACACTGTCAAAAAATAGAAATGCAACATGTAAATAGGTATGAGAAGAAAAATTGACCTAAGTGGGCATTTTTAACTAAGCACTTATCTCCTACCCATAGTTTTTTGCAGTGCCTGGTTATTACCAGATATAATAGTAAGTAACTGCAGAAGAAGCTAGATCAGAAAGTTCAGTCAAAGAAACAGACACAAAGCAGGGCAGGATCATATGAAGAAGGATAACGGGAAGGAGAGCAAAACCACCTGTGTTAGGTCCTCAGTTATATTAGATTAAACATTACACAAAACTTCCCCCTTTGATCAGTCTAACTTGATTGTGAAGCCTCAAGGCTAAAAGTTTGATTATGTTTTGATTCAAAGCAGCTTTGAATTAAAGTCAGCTATGAAGACAGCAGTTCTAATGGATTTAATTTATTTCCTATTAACACAATTTGCAGTGAGCACCAACAGAAGGTGTCATTCAAGTCATCAGTGCTACACATAGTCTCAGGTGATAGCAAGTAATAGATACGTTACAGAAATGTTATGTAGGCAGAGGTGGAATAAATGCCTCCTGACCCTTATTTTCTAAAAGTCTTGATTTGGTCTCTGTTGCTCAATGGAGCCTTAAATACTGGGGTATGAGATTTTTCCCAGCATTTTTACCAACACTGAGATGTGATGATAAGTTTTGAAGTTCATTTACCTCCTTTTAGGAAATGTCTCCTATTTCTGAAGCATAGGGCACAGAGAAAAAGTGTTCCTGATCTCCTAGTTTTTACTACTTGGGCATTTTTTATTTTTTTATGCTTTACCATATAAACATCCTTGTAATTGTAGAAATTTTTTTTCCATTCTACTAGTAGGTGGGATTTCCCCCATATTCCCTTTTCATTGTTCATCAATGGTAAAATTTTTCTTGAAATGGAATGAATAGTGTTACTTAGAGTATTTAGGACCAAAATATAGCACTGACTTTGTTGATGACATTACTTTATTTCCTTATTTACTAATCCTTATGAATTATCAGTATTTAAAGTATTTTAAAATGTAATGCAGATTCAGTGAAGTTGTTTTTTGGGGTTTTTTTAAATATTTACAGAAAAAACTCATCCAGTTTCAGTTAGGTTCTCTTCATAGACTTGTATTTTGCAAGCACAATTTCGGGTTTGGAATTGCACTTTAGATTTGAATTTTGGCTGGCAAGTAAACAATTCATAATGTCTGGTAAAGTTCTGTGGCAATGATAGCAAGTACTGAGAGTTTAATTCTGAAGTTAATGTTATTTTTTTAATAATAGAAATCACATTGAATATAGCCCAGGCTTCAAACAGGCTATTCAGTGCAGCTAGAAAAAAATGTTTCAAATTATGTAGTACATACACCATGTAATACATGAAAATTATATGCATTCTTCCAGTGCTGGATGTAAAAATCAATCCTTTTGTCAAGTGCTTCTATTGTAGACTGCCATGTTGGAGACCTACATTCAAACAAAGGACTCAGAGGGTTGGGCACTTAGCTTCCAGGGAGAGGAGCCTTCTGTCGCTCAATAACTCTCCTCGGTCGCACACGACAAACGAGCTACTGTGGATAAGACACTTCAGACAAGCTGCCGAAAACCCTTTTGATAAAGTCTCGCATCTGAGGTTAATGACAATAGCTAAGGTGTGGGAGTCATGTAATAAGCGTAAATCTGACTTGGAAAATTAAAAACAAAGAGCACGAAACAAAGAAAAAAGTAACACTAGTTTGAAGGGAATGGCATTATAGTCAGAAGGAGTAAATAATGAGGAACAATGCAGTATGATACATGAGAACTTAGATGATTTAAATACTAAAAGATGAAAGCTAGTTCAAAGCAGCTAAATAGGGAGCAGTGACAGGTTCCCAGGGAAAAAAAGGATATCAAACAATTGGGTGTGTCATTAAATATAAGAAATCAAAAGGTAAAAAGAGTCTAAAAGATAATTCTGTGTGCAGCATTAAATATGAACGATAAGTAATAAGATGAGAAAAGAAAAATCTATGTCTAACATTAAAAACAAAGGAACATTACCGACTATGCCTAAGTAGGGCAAAAAGGAGTCAGGTACAATTTATTAATATAAACAAAATCTAGAAGAAACAGACTAACTAAGAAGTGAACAAAGGAAAAGGAATCCACTTTCAGTTAAAAAATCTAGAAGATTATTCAATCCTAGGAAATTGGAGGGTTCAATACTTCTTGCTGTACAGTTAAAAGCTCTTCTGGTCTGTGGCTTTTGGTCACCGTGTCTATAGCTCAGCTAAACTATCACCACTGTGAGCTCAAACGTCGTGCCTAGGGCTTGCCTAGCCCATGTATTTATTTACAGGAGACATTTGAGGCCCAGATGATAATTCTGTATGAAAAATCTAGGCAAGAGAGACTGGATTTGCAAAAACAATTGAGGCACCAAATGTTACAGATTAGAATCACCCCAAAATCTCATAACGAAGTCTCACAAATACTTGTGAAACTCTGGACCCTAATTGATGCTTGGTGCTATGAATTCTTGTGGATGAAGTCCATTAATAGTAAATCCCATCAGCATTAAATCCCACTGCTCCTGTTATTCCTAATTATGGCATAACAACACTGAGAAATCAACATTTCATTTTTTTCCTTTGTCAACATGTATAGTCTTCTTTTCTTTTTAATAAAAGGATGACCCTATCATAGCTGGACATTCTTCTAAGTTTTTTGAGCCCATGCTAGTTTGTCCATAATAAATATTTCCTGGTATATGACTTATTACCATAACAATTCACTCAGGAGTTAATTTTTGTCATAAATGGTGGTTATTTAAGAAAAACAAAGTTGTTGTTAGGTTTTTCTTAAATTAAGAAGTTGGAATTTTTCTTGGTTTTCTCACTTTTCTGTTTCTAAATTTAAAAATTTAAACATTCAAAAATGGAGAAATTCTGGATGGAATAACTGAACTAACTGAACTGACTGCAGTAACTGCATGAAATGCTACTAAAAGGACAGTGTAGCTCAGAAACTGATTCGTTCCAGTTTGTGGAGGCAGGAGGATTCACTGCAGATTTAGCATGGCACTTTAGCTCTGTGCAGCCAGCTCTGTGAGACTGCTGGTGCCCATCTTTCAGCGTGGTTGGTCCAGATTACTGTGCCCAGTTAAGATGCTCTATGCCTACACTGATCATTCAGCCTAGCTTGGCTACCCATTCATGGGTAGCATGTGAGGCACACTGCTAATTGCTGAGTTATATCTTGCCCCAGTCAAAAGTGTGGGAATATTATAAATTCTAACTGAAAAGGACATATGAATTGCTTACAGAAGGCTAGGCAATATGTTTTTCTCCAGAAGGAAAAAAAAAAAAAAAAAAAAAGTGGAACAATTTCTTTAAAGTTAAAAAGTAAACAAAATTCCCTCTACCTCCCCTCTCCCCTAGGAACCCTAGGAATAGCCTTTCAAACTTCTTTAACTGCTAAAACTGAAATTTCCAGTGCTACAAAAATAAAGAATTAGAATTTTCAGGGTGGGTTTAGGGGGATCACTTCTGGTTTGTTTTTGGAGGTTTATTAATCTGAAAAGCCTGTAAATCAATAAAAATAAACCTGCCATACAAAAATGTTTAATAACCTTGCCAAAGATCAGTTCTAACAAAGTAAAAGCTTTCAAATTAAAGAAAGTCTTTTTATCAAGATGAGAGCAACAGGCTAAACATCTTGCAGAAACACAAGAGAAAGATAAAGAATATCAAGCTGTGTCTAGGAGTACTGTTGTTGATCATACCTACATCTTCCAATATAGATGAAAGAGAATGGTAGTTGGTCACCAATTCCATCTTGGATTAGCTTGGATC
Source organism: Prinia subflava (assembly GCF_021018805.1). Lineage (NCBI taxonomy): Eukaryota > Metazoa > Chordata > Aves > Passeriformes > Cisticolidae > Prinia > Prinia subflava. Next base: position 18,785,860 of record NC_086253.1, on the reverse strand, counting down.
AACCAATTTACAACAGCTCCTTGACAATGGAGGAGTGACTTACTGTGGAAAGGAGGGGAAGCCCTAAGATACACTAAAAGTGAAACCTTTTTTAAATAAACATTATTTTAGTTACATTATGTAGTGAATGGGGAGCAGAAGATGGCAAAGACTGAAAAGCAAGAATTCACACGGTCAGATTTTCTAGGACAATTGAGAGAGATGCAGATATCTGACATCTCTACATTTTACGCCATTTTAGTTCTTTTACAGATCTGTAATTTGTTAAGAGTTCAGTAGAAGGAGTCCAATAAACATTGCATAATGAGCAACAGCACAATGGACAATTTAGACGTGAGAATGAGGGCATTGTGGGATGAAAACAAAAGAGATGGTGTGATAACAGAATGAAAGAAGAGATAACATATTTTTTTTATCAGATATGGAGCATAGTCAGACTTTTATCTCTAGGCTATCTGTACCTATGTATGTGTAGCACAGACCAGAATGCTTCAAAGTCAGAATATCTTTAGTTATCACCAGAACAGATGCTGGAACCTATGCCTGTATCCATGTTAGTAAACTGAACTGTGCAATGCTGTCTGTTTGTTAGCATGATGCCTGGCACAGATTTTTGTCTTAACCAATTAGCATATTATATTGAATACATATGCTTCGTTTATATTATCAAAGCATGTTCACAAACCTGTAGTAGCTGTCATGTCATTACAACCAGATTGATCTCATTATGTGCCACAAGACTGGCTGTGGTTATTGTAACTTGCCTATACAGACCTCACAGAACTGAATTTTCTTCACCTTAGTGGTACAAAATGTCAGACCAAATTATGTCTTTTATCCCTGGAGCCTTCTATTCTTTTTTTAGTCATAAAAAAGGCATAACTGACTCACAGTATTCATCTGTAATATTTTAGTTTAGCAAAAATCTTTTTAATGTCCTGTTTCCTTTGGTATTCATGTCTCAAAATCGCAAAGATGTTGAGGACCAATAACTGCATGTGTTTCACTTCATACTTTATAAAAAAAACTTTGCTTTTTGAAATCTGAGTGAGCTTCCCACAAGAAGCAGTTGTACGTCTAGATCTCTATAGGTTCCCTAACTTCTATTTCAAATCTCTTAAAAAGACTACTACTACTTTAGCATTTCAGTACATTTTCATCTTCATATTTACATGACAATAATTTCATCATTTCAGTTGTTACAAGTTTTTCTGCTATCTCTCAGCACAAATTTACTGCTAACTGTCCTATTCCTAATTTTTCTTGGTTAGTTTTTCTGAAATTACACAATTGTTCTACATCATAAGAAATGCTGTGTTGATTTGTTTATTCCTGAACATACATATTGTCTAACTTTCTAATAAGGCTTGTATTTTGAGAGATTATATTTTTTCCCTTAATAGGTAATCAGAGCTGATAATGATGCACAGTCCTGCCCAGTGCCTGTTTTAAAGTTAAATCAATCGTTATATTCCCTCTGCATAATCATCAAACCTCTCTCACTTCAGAGGAGGTAATTTTTAATATGATAAATCTACAGCTTCTGATATAATCATCCAGATGTGATTTAACATTTTAGGAAAATCTGAAGAGCTCTAGACCTAACACTTTCACAGAGAAGTATATGTTATTCCTTGTTCATAAAATGATTCTGTGTCCCACTGTTTGTTTCATATCTAAGTTCAGTTTATTAATTTGACAGAAATTTTTATACAATATGTATAACCTCTTCAGAATGAGGCATGACAACATTTTGAGAGATCAGAAGAGCATGAGAACGAGCAAAAAAAATATCCATAGATATTTTAATGATAAAAATTATTTGGAACTGTCAAGATTTCACATGCTTTTCCAGGTATAGGGAACTGGAGAGCAGCATAGTGACCTGAGGGTCCTGGTGATTGTAAAACTGAACATGAACCAGCAGTGCCCTGGCAGCCAGGAGGGCCAACCCTGTCCTGGGGTGCATCAGGCACAGCATGGCCAGCCAGGCAAGGGAGGGGATTGTCCTGCTCTGCTCTGAGCTGGGGCGGCCTCACCTTGAATATTGTGTGCAGTTTTGGGCACTGCAATATAAGATATTAAGCTATTAGAGAGTGTCCAAAGGAGGGCAACAAAGATGGTGGGAGGGCCTTGAGGGGAAACAGTATGAGGAGCAGATGAGGTCACTTGGACTCTTGACTCTGGAGGAGACTGAGAGGAGACCTCATTGCAGTTACAACTTCCCTGTCAGGGGAAGAGGAGGGGAAGGTACTCATCTCCTCTCTGTGATCAGTGACAGGACCCAAGAAAACAGCATGAAGCTGTATCAGAGAAGTTTAGGTTGCATATCAGGAAAAGTTTCTTCACCCAGCGGGAGGTCAGGCAGTGGAACAGGCTCTGCAGGACACGGGTCACAGCACCAAGCCTGATGGAGTTTGGACAATGCTGTCAGGCATGTGTGTGATTCTTGGGGTTCCTGCAGGAGCCTACAGGATCAGGAGTTGGACTCAATGACCCTAATGGGCCCCTTCTAACTCAGCTTATTATGTGAGTCTATGCTAAACAGTTCAGTAGCATACTTGGAGAAGTGGGTATCTTATATGTTAAATTAATTCTGCTTATTCACCACAATATCACAGAATGTCTGAAGTAGGAAAGAACAACTGGAAATCACGTCGTCCAGCTCCCAGATTAAGGCATGGTTAGTTAGAGTGGGTTGATCAGATCTGGGTTTAAAGTGTCTCGAAGAATGAATAGTTCATAGCCTTTCTAGGTAACCTGAGCCAGTGTCTGACCCTCTCACAGTAAATGTGTTTTTCTGATGTTTAAATAAGGTTGCCTGTATCTTAGTTTGTGGTCGTTGCCTCTTGTCCTTTCCTTGGCTACTACTGAGAAAAGTCTAGCTCATATTTACACCATTCAAACTCATTGATATTACTTCCCCAGGCCATTCTCTTCTGGCACAACAATCCTAACTCTTTCAACCTCTCCTCATACAGCAGACACTCCCATTCTCTGATTGCATTTGTGACCATTTGCTGGACTAGATGCAGAATACCCATTTCTCTCTTACAAAGATGACAGCATTTCAAATGCGTCTCAGCAGTGCTTATTAAAGGAGAAGGGTGACATCCCTTGAGCAGCTGGTAGCCCTCCTACCTATGTGACACAGGACACTGTTGGCCTTCAGTGCTACAAGGATACTAAGGTTAAGATATCTAAAGATATCTCCTGTCTGAATAACCTGTCATCCAGACAGGAGACTGAGGTTGATGTCTTTTAATATTCTTAGTTATAGATGACTTAACAGATTCCAATGACAATTTGGCACTTAGATATTTCAGAGAACGTGAACCAGCAGGTGTTTGTTTATTATCAGGCAGAAAGTTACAGCAAAGAAGAAAAAAGGGTCAGATCTCTAAAAAACCCTATTGCTAGACTTGTGTTCCTACTTTACTAGATATATGTGACATTAATATAATAGATTTCAATCTACTGACATAGTAATAGATATCTAAAGCTGACATTAATTCAGATGTACTTTTAATCTTGGTAAATCTGAAAGCAGGGGCATGATCAATTCCAAGTGAAATAAAATACAAAGAAAAACACCACCACTGTTTTTCAAGCAAACTGTTTACATTTAAAGCTATGCAGCAGCAGGAGCTCTGACCGAGGAAACACAAAATATAAAAGCTGTCACCTTCTCAAACATTTTCCTTTCATCTTGATTTCACAGAAGAAACTACATATGATTAAGGTAATACCTTTTTTATTAACTTGTAAGAGTACCATTTTCAGAAATGTTGTTTGTATGCAGAAATCTGGACTAAAACTAAAAGGTGGCACCACAAACTGCAGTGGGAAAAATAATTAGCAAATTTTTGTGCTGCTTTATCTAAAGGAAGGTACAATAAAGTGGCAGAAAAGAAAATTATAAATACAGCAAAATAAAGAAATAAATACAGTGAAACCTGTATTTATTAGAAATCCCTTCTCTATACTAACCACAGTGTTAGCATAGTAGTGAATTTTATGTTTACTTGTAGAAAATATCATTGCTAACATAATTCACAAACATCAGAAGAGTCATTAGAATGATATGGCTACTCTAAGGAAGCATTCATATGTTACTCAAAGAAAAATAAATTGTTGCAGAAATATTCGTGTGCTGTAGTGAGTTTTGAGGATTGATTTATTTGTTTCTAAACTCTCACTGTCTATACAGGCAAGGAATATGTATGTAGTATGCATATGTAAGATATGTTTAACAATAACTGCAGGATTGCAAGCAATTTATACCATCACAACTTTTGTCCAAGGATTTGATCCACTGAGGATTTTATCTTCACCTCCCAGCAGAGAAGAAGGCATTTTTCTCAAAGGAGAACACGGAGTTGAGACAACAAGAAGATCAAAGGTCATGTGCAATTCTTATGTTTGAAAGAAAACAATTTCAAAAGTTGCAAGCTGAAGGACTAAATAACCAATTCAAATATCATATTGTCATGACTGACTTTAACTTAAGTAATCAAATTCAAGATTCAGTAACCTTTGTAAATCTACATCCTGTCCAGGCGTCTTAGGTGACTTGGGTTTGCTATTATAAGTGCATAAGTATAAAATAAACATCACATCTTGTTGCTGTGATTATATATGCAATATAATAAAGGGAGAAGTGAAACAAATTTGAAGAAAAATGTGAGAAGCAACATTCAGTAATAGTCAGGAGACCAGATGAGTTTTGTAACCTGAACAGTAGTAAAAGAAGGAAAATAATACAGGTCTCATTTATATTATTTGCTACCTCTTTCATCTTTCCCTCCCTCCTGAAGGAAGCACTATCCACCTCTCCTCCTCAGTCTCTGGAAATGGGTGGCAGTGCTGCATTTCCATGGGAGATGGCAGGACAGTGTTTTCAGCCCTGTCTGCTCCTTGATTTTTTCTATTCCACTACAAATTCAGTCAGCAAGAGTACACCAGTTTCTCTGTAACTTTGTTTTAGGATACGAGAGCTAATTAGATGAAAGAAGAAGCACTAGGAATACTCAGGTGACAAGAAGATTTCCAATACCTGCAGTGGCAAAGCTCAGCTGGAACTACTCAGGTTCATTTTCAAGTTGAATATATTAGTCTTGCATGTCAATGATGAGCAGCTGCCTCCCTCTGAGAGACGGTACTTTAAGAGACTGCTAAAAATTTTAAAGCCGAATCCACTCCTAAGCTATTAATTAGTTTGGTCCAAAATATTAGTCTGTCTTAATTAAGCCAATTCCATATGGACCAAAATATATTTGCTAACTGAATTTGAGTGTAAATGGAAGCATTTATATCTAGGAGTGTGGCATTCATGAGACTCATTTAATGAAGGTGGTGATTTTCTCAAAAGATAAAGAATGAGGGAAAGATACTCTATACCTAGAAAGAGATTTCTGTATTTTCTTTTTTTTTTAAATTATGTCGCTTTAGCCATGAAAATATTTTAAAAAATTTTCTCCTGTGAGCCACTAATGTTTATCTATTGTGCTATGATAGAAAATTGGGATTTATTAATACTATGCTCACTTAATCCTTCTCTCAAAATTACCCCCTTATGAAGCAAGATATAGGTAATTAGGATGTTTGCTGATTGTCTCTATTTCCACTAGAAATAGTGGGAACTAGAGTTCCCGGTATTTTACTACCCCTAAAAAGTGATTGGCACTTTAACAAAAATCAATGCAAAATAACATTTTTCTCTCCTGCAAAAGTGGGGCAGTGAAATGCCACAGAATTTTCAGGGTGCTGAGTCCCCATTTTTCTGTTTATTTGCTGTTTAATAATAGAAAGTTTGTGGGTGCCTTCACAGTACCCATCCAGTGCAGGAGCAAAGCCAAAATCCACTTCATTTGGGTGCAAATCTTCTGTATAGGATTTACAGTTCTTCTGACAGACTGAGGAGGCTGCATTAACTCCCAGCCTGAACTGATTCTCCATCTGCACATTTTCATTACCTGAGAGAACACAATTGCATTTATGACTTCTCAAGTTCTTGTTTCCTTAAGCAAAGCTATTCATTTGAGGAAGAGGGAGAAGGAATTTTCACTTTGAAAGGAATATCATATGTTTGCTAAATCTTTGAAAATTCACCTTTGTTCAATTGAAAAATTAATCAAATAGCCATTGAGATAGTATTAAATCCAATACATTGATGTTATACTCCTAATTATTTTGATAAACCTACTGCTTTAATAAGATAATTCCCCCCTTTTTTCTTGTGCTCTATTTAGTTGCAAAAAAACGCAGACACTTACAGTGCCAGCACGAGTTCTAATTTAAGATGATCTTACGAGAAAAAATTGTAAGGAAAAAAAAAGTCTTTTTAACCAAAACCTATGGGTGTGTGCAGACATATATTCAAAATGAAACTGGGAAACCACTGAGAAGCAGGTTTAACATATCCTCTGTCTTCAATCCTTGTAGATTTTAGGAAGAATATATATTATGTTTTGGGACTGCCTGACCCAAACAATTTCCATCATTGTTCATCCTGGAGGAAATATTCTGATCTATTGCATGAGCTGTTAAAATTGCTCACTTGTCTACTACATTGCAGACAACTCTGCACAACGGTATTGAAATAGTACAATTTTGTGTGATGATACTGGTCATGTCAAATCTCTAAAGGATTTTTTTTTAATAGCTATATGACTTATTTATGGTTTAAACTGCAGAATATTTCTTATTTCCTAAGGCAAAAAGAAAAGAAAGAATAATAATATTTAAGGTATTCTCATTCTGTCATTCACCAAGTTTGGGATCAAACCTCTGTCTTTGGGAAAAGAAAAAGATTTTTTTGATTCACAGTAAAGGAGAAAAATCACTAGCTCTGCTAATATGAAATAATTTTTTAGAAAATTACTGACAGGAAAAGGTTATGCACTTGAAATTTCCAGCCAAAATGAATGGGTCAGAGAGAGAAATCACAGATTGGTATGAAAGGGAAAAGAAAATAAATTAACAATGATGATCAAATAGATTTATCTGAAAATAGTCATCTTTCCATACTATAAACTGTCTATCAAACAGGAAAAAAAATCTAAAAACTACACAAATAAGCAACTATTGCAAAGGAAGTACTACAGTATATTATGGTGACAAAATATTCTCCATTTTTCCTGCTTCTTTGATATGGTTTTGTCTTTTTCATGATAGATGAAGTAAAATGCAGTCAAACAGATAATTTCTTTCACTGTGTCTTGCTGCTTACACTCAAGGGACTGTTTTTCAAAAGAATATGATTTTTTTTCAGAGAGGACATGCCTATAGAGAGATGTAAAGACAAAAGCAAGGACATACGTTAGAAGGGGATTCCTCTCCATTTTTAGAAGATACTGGTTCATATTCTGTGTGTTCTGGCATCTTATTTTAAATGTCTATGAAGCAGTTAGGAAGAGAAATTTTTATAGAACCCATGGAATGTTTTTTCTCTTGAAAATCATTGTTTCATAGTTTTCGTCTCTAAGCTCTGTGCTGTGTTCAGATTCAGTGATATAATTATTATATATTTTCCACTGGGCAATGTCCAGAGCAGATTTTTTTCTTTTTCTTTTTTATAATTATTTCCCTCTCCCTCTGCTTGTTTAAATCTTAAGTTATCCCATTTATTTTTAGATTGTAAGTAACTGGTTCCAGGACTTTATCCCTATGTGAAGCTTGTAAACTACATAGCACAACAGGACACGAAGTAAGTAAGAAAGTTTCCAAATACAATAAGTAAAAATTTAAGAAAAACCCATTTTGGAATAAATACGTGTATACACTCTGCAGCTAGTCAACCCTGTTTCCCAGTGTCGTAGGGTCATTTTTGAAAATAGGAATTGACCACTTTTTGTAGAAAGTGATTTTGAATTGAAGATTACAATCAAGTATACCACTGACTTTCATTAAGCAACATTTGAAATAATTAACATCCAACATAGCTACATACTTAGTTTTTCACACTATTTCCATAACAACAAACTAGATATTGCTAGAGAGTGAAGAAAAGCACTGGAAAGCCATCACCTACAGTCATGGTAAGATGCTCAGGAGCAAAGTTTTGTTCTTGCCTCCTACTACTCCCCTGAAAGAATCCATTGTGATAAACAAGCACCGGATTTTGGTGGCTGAGAACTTAATGGCAAGGATGTAGCAACAGGTCCTTGACACAGGCCAAAAACACACGTTCTATCACTAATTAGTTCACTAGTGCAGGAGTAGCCTTTGGCTTTGCGTCCAGCTAATATCTCTCGTACATCTATATTATTAAATATGATCATTTTGGTGTATTTTTTCTTCTTACTTTTTTTTTCTTAAAGTTCATGCTTTTTTTGCACAGACTTCTCCACAAGTATGAAGCCTTCAAGGGTTGCATACTTGATGACTGAGTTACAGCTCTTAATTGTGACTGATGCGTCAGAATGCACACCTTTATTCTTGACTTGATAAATGTTTGCAAATTTCAGATAAGAATATTCACTGCGTGTATTTAAGACAATAGTTTTCACCTGTATGGAGTGAAAGAGATTTTCTAATGAAAATTCATGAGATGAAATGTCACCTTCAGAAAGCTTGTGAAAAACGACCCGCAGTGTGAATCTTTCTGTCAGAATTCAGGTTTACATTGTTCCACTGGTGTACCCAGCCCATTTCCAGTGACAAGGAATGTACAATGATATGTGTACCTTTCCTGAACCTGTTACGTGCTGCATCTCTGCACTGGTTTTTTTGCTGCTGGGAATATGGGCTTGGAGCAGAGAAAACAGTGAAGTGCCTGGATACTGTACTTGATCTTTTAAAAATACGTATTTGTAGTTTCTGTATGATAGCTGAGCTCATGATTTCAAGTGCTGCTTCTAAGAAGTCTGAAATCCCTGAGACGCTGTTTGTGGCAATGTCTAGAAATAATTTTTGTTTTATTTTAGAGTGTACCAACTCTTAAAATGGAGATCAGGTTTTTATTCTAATGGCTGTATTGATACACTTGTTTCATATATTAATGGCAAAAAACTAGTGGCATTGCAGGACAGACTGTAAAATACAATGGACATATCACCTTGCTAAGTCTGATTGGGAATTCCAGATGCAGAAATGCTGTGGAGTTTGCTGGACCTTTTGGTTCTGATGGCTTTTGAATTTCATTGTTCATGTCAGATCATGAAAGGACACGAATGCTGGAATTTTGAATGTTCACTTTTGTTTTTCCACTTCTTTCATGAATATGAAAGTACTTATTTTTGACACAGACAACAACATTATGAGCTGTGTTTATTCTTTGTCTAGTATTAAAAAGGTATTGATTACCTTATAATATTTCTTCAGAACAAAATGGTATTTCTTTTAGAAGAACAAAGCTTATTCTTTTATTCTAACTTTACTTGAACTGTTGTTTGCAGTTTACATTTGCCTGCAACATTTCAGTCAAACAGCTAGCACTGTTCTTACTTCAAAGGTATGAGTTGAGCAGTTGCCATTACATCAAGGCTTTATATTTCACAAGATATGGCAGCATTTTTATATTTGCTTTATATATCTGCAACAGTCACATAATTTATTGTCTTATTATTAGGTCAAATTCAGTTATCTTTATTCAACTTTTCTGACTAAAATAATGGATTAAAGGGTCTGGGATGTGGCCAGCTGTTATTGTTAAAACAGTTTTCTTGAGCTATCGTAGGGAGAGCATTCTGGATGGGATGTTACCATTAATTGTTTCCATACTCTGTTTTTATTTCTGAAGACAGATGTACACACACAAATGCGTGCACACACACAAGACAATAAACTCAAAACTGTCTTGACTAATGAACTGTTCCAATAAAGGTGGATCTCCTAGCTGTGACTCAATAGAGCCTTTTAATCTGAACATGTTTAATTTTAACACATATAGTAGGAAATTGAAAATGGAACTGTATGTTGCAAAAGCTATAGTGTTTATCACTGTCTGTGATGGAAGGATGCAAAGATCCCATGCAATGCTTCAGCCTGACTACACTGCACACAGCCAGGTCCATGGAAAAAGAGAGCTTTTTATAAAGCAGAAACTCCATGAGTGAACAGAAATAATATGGTAGCAGTAACAAAACCAAGCAATAGCATGTGCAGTGGCAGAACAGGGTCATTATGAGTCACTGTTATTCTTGCTGACTCTATGTATATAAATCAACAATCATTTAGGGTAAAACATGAATGCAGACAAAAGGGAGACAGATCCCCTAGAGACTAGATTTTACTGTTTGGACTGGTGGAGTTTGGCAGTTCCACCAGGCCTTCCCTTTCAAGTAGAGTTGCTTCAAATGGTGAGACCAAGTCCACTGGCTGCAGTTTAGCTGCACACCAGGGGATTAGACTGGGTGGGGAAAGGTTTGTAGGACAGAGGAGTCCAAGAAGGGAATACAAATATGTTGGAAAATAAGTGAGCTGAGTCCTCTGTGTTTCTTCCTATCTTCAATGAAGAATACATGGTAAATTTGGGGAGTTCTTGCCCTCTCCACTGCTTTCTCAGTGTTCCTTTCTTGAAGTCTAAGTTCATGATAGGACTCTGGGTCAGGAAATAGAAGTAGTAATGTTCTAACTTGAAATGTTTTGTGGTTTGTTTGTTTGGGGTTTTATTATGATAGACATCTATTTTTTTTTAATTTTTACAGAGCTGCTTTATTTTGCAGATGAACACAGTAGAAAGAAACCAGATTTTTTCCAATACTATACATACACAAAGACACACTCATGTAAGTGTGCACTTACAATAGGCACATGGAAATGTCTAATGCCATAGATAAGAAATAAGATATGGTTTTCTAAATCAAATACTTAATTTTGCAACGTTTGACAAATATTCTAAGAAACATGCTCAATCCATATTCTTCTGCAGAATTCTTCAGCAAATGCTGCAAGTATTCAAAAAAAGCAGAAAAAAATTAATTCATGCTGATTGTATTATATGCAATGATAATGGCCTTGTTCCACTTGAAAACTGCTAGGTTCCTCCCTCCCCACCCCGATAAAATCATGTGGTTTTATTCAGTAAAAATCCTTATTTCTGCATTCCTTTAACAGTAAACTCCAGTATACTTCAGAGCCTACATTAGGAAGATTTCACAACAGAAAAGGAAAGTCTATCTTTAATATATTCCGTATGTGTGGATTTCAGCATATTTGTATTCATACAGACTCATGTGATGGATTCTTTTATTTTATTTGAAACCTTTTCCTTAAAGCAAGCATTTGTATTTTTAACTTTAGGTAAGGTTCTAAACATTAGCATTTGTGTGCATTTCATTCAGCCTACCTCATCATTTTCTTGTTTCATGCCCAGGGCTTAGCAGTAGGAGTTTAAAAACAGCCAGCTTTAATGTCTATGACTGACATGTAATTTCTGCTTACTTTAAAGCTTTTTTTTTGCTAACTTTGCCTTTTTTAAGATTCTTTCCTGTCCATAATCACAAAGCTACATAAGCTCTTTTGTGGCTTAATAAATATTGTCAGTTTTTAAAAACTCAGTGTGGAGTGTATTCTTCTTCAAAGATAGTTATTAAGCATATAAAAAGAAGCTTGTTAAATGTGTAGATTCGGGGGTTCTTATTATTCCTACTTCTTATATTTAAATGAGGAAAGATAATCCATTAAAGAGGTGAACTGTCAAAAATGCTGCCATATCTATAATTAGGTATAACCTTCCTAGGTTTAAATAACATTATCAACAAAAGCCTCTAAATTTGAAATTAAATGCTCTACCTTTCATTAACATTATTGTTTTTCTTGGAAACTCAGAGATGTGAATGCAAAGGAGGTATTTTGCTCACAGCTATGACATATCTCCCATTTTTAAAAGTAAACAATAACAAGGGGCATTCCTTTTTGGAACATATATGCCTAAGATTATGTGTTTAATGAATAGTATATATCTTAGTTCTGCAGAAATACTACTGAGAATAGGAGTTAAAGGACCCAGCAACATATCTATGCCCTTAACTTTGCTTCTCATTTTGTGATCAAGTAAACAATTCTGAAAGATGCAGTGGAAGCTGTATTCCATGTCAAAGTTCTTAAAAAGAAACTTATCATTAGAGCTGGAGAGAGAGAGATTTGCCTTACTCCCAAAAGTTTGTTCTTTTTTTAAGAAAAATGTTTCTCACAGCACTTTAGAAGTTTCTGTAAAATAGAAGACGCACATAACTGAGTTATTTATTGCATAGATTTTGTCATTATTCATTTGGAGTATCTGGCAGAGCTCACTCATTATTTGCAATGTATCTGAGTTTTAGATTAATATGAACGTGATTTTTAAGGAATCTGTTAGAATTTTTCCTGCCATGACCCTTACCACCTCACGGCATGACAGAATGTGTGTGAATAGCTACCTGCTGAGACATACACATAGCAAGGCAAACCAAACACAAACACCAGCACCTGTGAGCTTCATAAGCCATGCTTCCCACACTGCAGATAGCTGATAATGGGTCTTCCTGGCGTAACCTGAAACTATTTGATTTGAGGACTTCATACATCCTTTCTTCTCTTTCTTCTCTTTTCCGCACAACCCAAGTAAAAATAGAGTAAAAATCACTACTATTGACTTGTATTATGGTGATTATTTAATCTGATAATCTGCGACAAAATATTTCAAACAAGAAAATGATAGAGGACAAAAAATAAATGAGTTTCAAAGTATTTCAACTGAAGCTGGAAAAGAAAATTATTAGAAAACACTCCCTGTCTATCAAGATTTTCCTCAAAGCCCATCCTGCCCTCATTGAGTATTCAAATGAGTTTATTCAAACCAGAGAAACAGTGATGCAAGACCTGCTAACATAGTAAATTGCCCCTTCCAATTTGAATTTCCTTTACTGCATGAGGAGTTCAATCTCCTTTCTGATTTACCTATTTTAAAAGAAAGAGTGGAAATGAACCTTCAGAAATTTAACTTTCATTTTATGTTTAAGTCCAGTTAAAATGTATTAGCGTATTTCATGGGTAGTACCATGCAATAATCAGACTAGATATCCTTTGAAATTCTCTGTGTTGTGTTGAGCTTTTCTTTTAAAGTAACTTTATCACTTATAATTGTGCATATTGAGAACATATTGTTTATTTTTTAGAATACAGTAGAATACAGTGCTATAAGTAGCCAATGTAAGAAAGAAAAATCCCTAAGCCTTTATGCTATCATTATGTTTAATATATCATATTTATGTCAAATTGTAGCAAATTTAATAATAGAATTAAAAATTAAAATAATGGTGTTCAGGCATAGGAAAAATTAATTTAAAGTAAATCTTAAATTATAAAGTTACCAAACCATCTACTAAACCGCTAAATATTAAATATTTAATTCTAAGTACTAAAACACCATCAAATATACTTGTCACAACTTGAAGAGCCCAGTTGCCTGCCTCAAACCCTGTCAAGGCCACAGAGGATCTTGTCATAAGATTAGCCACCACAGCAGGTATTTGAGAGAAGCACAGAAGGGAGGCATTTGCAACAGAAAGGTGCAAATTCCAGGCCTGGCAGAGGCAATTTGGGTAGCACATCCTGCTTAATGCATCCAGACCCAAATTCCCACTGTGACAAACTGTGGGAAAGGAAGCAACATACAGATATTATATGTATTGTCCATACATACATCATCCCAAGTTGTGGGAAATGGCATCTGTGACCACCCCTTGGATACCAAAACCTGGACTGTATAAAGGTGGTACCTACAGAAGAATGGCTCTGGGACTCCCACCACTGAGAAATCCAGGGAGAAGAGGGACCAAGGGACCCTGCTGGACCCACAGATGTTCTTCTGCTTGGTCTTTCTCTCTCCCTAGCCCCCTTATCTATTTCTTTCTATTGGTCTACCTCACACTCATTGTTAAATAAAATCCACATTATTGACTGTGTCATATGGTGTGTCTTTACTAAGTTTGGGCACAGGCATCTCTCACTAGGTGGATTGTAACACAGCTTAAAATAAAATACATTTAAAAATCCAGGGAAAACCTTCAAACACACTTCATAGTACACCTTCATATGACAAACTGAAAAAGTACAGAAAGACCTTTTTTCCTTACTACACCAATTCATCACTTCCAAGGCCACTGCTACTGTGGTGTTTTAATCTAGATAGAGAATTTAAGCTGCTTCTACAGCTCTTAATAATCTGTTTAACTGGCTTTTTGGCAGCAACATTAAACCCAGGTACAATGCTGCTCTCTCCATCCTGCAAATCTGGTTCATCTTTAGGCACATGCATAATAATACTTACTCTAAGCTATTTGTGCTCATGAAGATAAAATGCTCTAGAATTTTTTGTATATTTGTTTTGTTAAAGCATAAAGAAAACTTTCCTCTCTGAAGTCCAGTGCTCTGATTTAGGAAAAAAATAATAGACTTGGATGTTATTGCTGTACAAAACATTTCACAAGCACACAGTTGTGTGAGTGCACATGTGCATGTGTGTTTCAGATGAAGGTCAGCCTGCCAGAGCACCTTGCTCTCAAGGATCTTCTGAAGTCCATCCAGCAGGCAGCCTTATCTAGTACATGTAACTTGACTCTGAAGTTTTGATAATGATCTCTAAAGTCCTGAATAATTAGGCTTGATCATTTGAGATAACATTCCTTCTTCTTTCAAGGTTACAATTAAAATCTATTGAGACTCTTTTGCTCATGTTTTTAAGTGACTTTTTCCTGAACGGATAGGAATAGGATGCTAGCTAAAAAAAATCAACTTATTCCTTACTATGAGTTTTGAAACTCTACTGATAAGGAGCTTGCAAGTATTTTGAAAAGTCAAGATAAGCTGGAAAACAGAAATAAAAACATAGATGTAGCAATCTTCAAAAAAGGTTATGAAAACAGTTTCTGTCAGCTACTAGTCAGTGACAGAATGGCTGTATTACTAATCCCACAGCATGACCTACAGCACGCGGCAGGAAAATCACAGCACATCAAAATGAATAAGACCAAATATAATAAGAAGCTCTGATTTCATACATCAAAATTATTTATGGAGAAGTCAAACATATTCTACTGAAGGGTCTTTTATGCAGTGCGTTCCTAAGAATTGGACACTTATGTTTCAAAAAAGAAAAAATATACTCAGATTGGCCTTTGATGGACAAAATTTTTTTAAAAATGATGAATGGTGGATGAAGTCCTGAATAAAACTTGATGCAGCTTTGAGTAAGGGAGAAGGCTCCAACTTTTTCTCATCTCCCAATTTCTGTACTGCAAACTGTTCTAAAATATTTCTTTGGAAAATACAAAGATACTTCACTTCTTACGTTGCATTGATAATGTAATCCTAGCAAAACTAGACCTTTTTCCTCCCACTAAAATGCAAGGGATAACTACTACTTACTTATGTAATGAAGCTGAAATCAAATAAATAATGCCTGTTATTGCTCTCCCAAAAAATAAAACAGATTTAATATCTGATGTTGGAGTTCCTGCTGTGTTTCTCTGAGGCTTTTTCATACCAGAAAATGAACAAAACTCTATTATGGAATCAAAGTAAATAACATCCCAGATATTACTTGTTGTCCCCACAAAACAAGAAGTTATTGTAGCAAAAAATAATACAATTTATTTTAAATAACAGAAGATGTAAGTGAAGGGGAAGTGGAGTAAAGTTCACTGACCTTTTTCCACAATTTTCATCATTCTTCTGATTTATGGCAAAGATCAGTGGTAAACCCCATGTGGTTTACATCCTCTAAAATTGTTTGAAACTGTAGGAGATAAATAAAAAAAAAAAAAATCAAGCTCAGAACTGTGAAATGTTCACTTTGTCTAAAGATCATTTGCATATTTAATCAGACTGCAGGGATGATTTTTAAAATGTCATGGATTTTTCAGAATGACAAGTTTCTTCACATTAGAATGTCTTCCCTTTTAGAGTGAAAAATCTGTTGTTCTCATTTCTTCGGCTTATCTCCTATAACTTGATTTATTATTTAGCATTAGCTGCCAAAGCAGTACAAGGGCTTTGTTTGGAAGGAAGCTGAGTATGGAAGTGACAAGCTTCCTGTTCCCATTGTTTTGCCCGAGTAAGTCCTGAAAGGTCCCAGTTTCCCCTGTGTGCATTGGCTCTTGAGGCACCAAAAACACACACACGGATGGGAAGAAAAGCCTCACAGGTTATTCTAAGTGTGGATTGTTTAACTTCTGAGGCAGTGTTTCTCTTTCCCTCTTTTTCCATTTAGTAAAGGAAGCTTTCCCAGTAAGTGAACGGAAAATGTCTGGAAGCCAGCTGTAATGGTGGATTTCTCAAATTCTGACTTTCAGAAAGTGAGGAAGGGGGTAAATAGCCATTACATTCCTGAGTCCTTGTAAGTTAATTACAATAAAAATCATATAACATTTATTTAAATTATACCTTAAGTAATTTCAATCTGAGTATTAGTGCCTTTAAGAATAACTATTTATGTGCTGGTTTATATTCTTTATGGTTTGCTAAAAACCTTTATGGTTTCCAAAAGTATGTAACAGAAAGAGGGAAAATGAGAGTAACAAGTCATACAAATACATGAACAGAAGTGTGATGTTTTTGCTCTCATCAATAATGGGCACCTGTTAATATTTTAAGCAAATATTTAATTGTGAAATAAAACATTTGAAACATAAGAAAATGTTAATGCTAATGCTAACATGAAAATGCCAATGAACATGCAAACAAAATATTCTGGGAAATTTCATATTTAGATTCATATTCGCCCTTGTGTTCCAGTGTCTTCAAACTGAAATTATCTAAGGGTTTCAGCTTTCAAGCTCTTTGTTTTCTCTCCAGCTTTAAAAACATCCAAAATTTGGTTGTATCTGAAACCTGAAAAGGTTTGGAGTTTTTTTCCCATAAGAAAAGTTGTCTGCATTAAAACATCTAATGGAATTTATCAACTGCTCTAGCCTATAAAACCCAAGTGTGTGTTCTTTCATTAGAGAATCATAAATGTTGATACCATTCAGCTACAGAATAATATGAAAGCAATAAACTGAAGCTATTCCTTCCCCTTTCAGCTATTTCCAGGAGACCATAATAAACAGAAAATCAGCATTAGTAAGTTTTAATATCCTGTTTTATTTTTTTTATTCAAATCCAATTTATCTTAATAGAGAAATATTTTATTTACTTTTTTTTTCCAGCCACTTTGAGTAAAGAAACATTTTTGGAAGTAGACCTCTCATGAGTTCTCCAGAATTAGTTTTAGAAATGTGAAGCTGGATAAAAGTGAGGGTTTCTCCCATTCACTGTATTTTTAATATGCAATTCTTCTCAAACTGTCTGAAGAATGATCTATCAAATTGAATAGCTGATGCACTTTGAACATTTAGCTCCAAAAGGTAGATGACATTTTTTTCATTAGTTTAAAATTTATATGCTACAGTATCTGTCACAATAATAATAGAATCTGACAGTGCAGATCATATGGGTATTCCGCACAGCAGAGGTAATGTGTTCTTTGGAAGATAAAATGACAATTTGTTCAAATCATAGATTTTTAAATTTTAGACAAACAAGGTAGCTCTCACTCTATGTAACTCATTCTTTTAGAATAATTTCTTTGCTAACAATACTATGGCAGGATCCAGACCACCCACATTTTTTCTCTGTAGGAACTTAAGAGACTGTAGATGTCCAAGAATATCACCAGGAAAGCCTGCTCCACAGTGCTGTTTACCTCAGAGACACTAAAGCCTCTCTAGGTGCTGCTCTGAGCAGCCCTCTAGTTCCCAGGATCTCTACACAGCAGCTTTAGCCTATGCCCAAAATCACCCTCTGTCAGCAAAGGAAGGCCCCTGGCTCCTTCATCCTAATCCAGGAGGTCCAGCATGATATGAATGCTAAATACCTTCACCTCTTTCACAGAGACAGGGTGTTAGTCAATGCAAAGCTCAGCAGTCATTACTACTTTTATTTTTAAAAAGCCCCAACATATTGATTGAAGAAGTGCAAGGTGATTGCCTTTGAATAATAAGTAAAAGGAAGGTCAGGCTGCCAGGAACTGGAAGGTCAATTATCTCTGCCTGAAGAGCCTTAACTATAACTCCTACTTCCACTTGCTGCCTCACCAAATTATTATTATTATTATTATTATTATTATTATTATTATTATTATTATTATTAATTTATTTATTTATTTATTTAGCAAGGAACACAAAAATCCGAGACAGTACTGAAAAGAAAAAAAAAAAAAAGAAAAGAGGGGTTTTTTTCTCCATTATCTAGAATTTAAGACATTTGGTTGTTAAATTCTGACAGGCTCATTAGCTGTACTGCTATAGCTTAATGCAGCATAATCCCTCTGCAACCTGAGCTGAAATCTGTGTGTAATATTTGCATCCACTTACAAAAGCTATCTTGTTTGGACACACCCAAACATCATAATTACCTCGTTTCCTGTGCTTCCAAAATTATGTGTGTTCTCCATCCAACTATATCTTTAAAAACAAAATGAAGCAACAAACTAAATTTGTGTTCTTAAAACTGCTAAAGGAGAGAAAAATAAAGGTTTTGGCAGAATAAACTCAAATCTCTTCTTGTTACTGTCTTTCACAGGACTTACACTGTTTGTGACAGTATGCACTGTGAGCAGTGACACAAATGTTTAAGGACACACCCTCAGGAAAGAACTATTTTCCTAGCATGAACAAAATCAATCACAGATCAGTCTAACACTAACCAATAGTATTTACAACACAATTTAAATTTTACAAAAGAGACACAAACCCAGGAACTTTTGGAAAGGAGACATTATCAGCTGAATTATGCTTGCATTAGCAGAAACCTCTGAGATCATCTCTTAAAGCCTTTAAATTCCTAGCTGCCCCCTTCTTTTTGTGCAAGATCTAAGTGGGTGTGTGTGACCATTCTTATTTCTATTTCAACCTTCATAATGAAAAGCATATAACCACCTATTTTCCTTTCACAATCTCTGCCTCCTATCCAAGCTTTTAGAGTAAGGAAATAAAATCCAAACACAATAGGATCCCTAAATAAAATAATGGTAATTTCTTTTAACTTCTAATCTATTTATTTATTCCAAATTATTTGTATGAAATACAAACCTTCACCCATATTGCCTCTTCAGTTTCAGAAAGTAATATTCTTCCAATTTGAAAGCAAAATCTCATTTGGTTGTTCTTCTTCCCACTGCACCTCTCACATCCACCCTCAGCTAGGTGTCTTGAGCTTGGAAAGAGCCAGGTGTGACTGTGAAAGGTTCTTCTCTGAAGGCCTGCACCATTTCATCTGCAAACGAAATGGTACCCATGTGTCCTAGGGTGACTTTGTGATGCGTATATCCACAGTTGTTTGTTCTTTTTATGCTGGACTTTAAGTTCTGCACCTTTAAGACTGGTTCCAAGAGCAAAGAGAGGGAAAAGAAGCAAGCAGTTTGTTTTCAGAAACTGCTCTTACTCCTGTGCAGGTAGCGGGAGAGAGCTCTCCTTTGTTGGTGGTTTTTTTTAGCTAGCTGAGGCAGAGAAGTTCCCTGGACTGTGGCTTTTCTTTTTCTTGGAACGGATCAGCTCTGGACTGAAACCCCATAAACACACCAGGAGCTCACTCCTGTGTCCCACCGGGGCCTGGGACGCTGCATTCCAGTGCAGGAGGGACTGATGGGAGACTGAGTGAGCTGAGCTACCCCTCATAGCAAGGACTTTCTGAATTTGCCAGCTCTTCAGAACAGCAAGAGGTTTTATTGTGTAATACTATTCATTTTTTCTATGCTTGTACCTTGCTTGTTAAATAAACAGGTTTTTTCCACTTTTCTTCAAGGAAATCTTTTCCTGAACCAGTAAGGGCAGGGACTGCTTGAATTTACTTTCTAGAGGGATCCCTTTGGAAGTTTCTTCCCAATTTTACCCTAAATCAGGACAACATGGCAAATCTTAATGCAAATATATAAAGGCAACTTCTGATTCCGTAGTGGCTGAAATGAAAGAAAACCTTGCCTGTCAACACAGGATTTCTCTAGTTACCTGGGAGTTTTGAAAAACTGTACTATGCCACATCATAGTCTCCAGTTGCTATTAATTTTAACTGGACTTGTGCTATTTCAAATTTCCAGAAAGGGCAATAGCTCTACTTAAATCAAAATATCTTCCCCAGCTGGCCAGCTTTTCCTGGCATTTTGCTAAATTTATTTTTGATAAATTTGTAGTCATGAGCCAAATTGTTGGTACTGGTCTTTTAAAAAAAATATGCATGATTGTTAGGCAATAATTTTAACTTCACAGCAGGGTATTTTATGGATACGAAATAAGCTCCCTGCTGTGCTCTAAAATTCACAGGGTGAGAGTCTCAGCTCCTATAAACCCAGATGTACTTTTGAAAATGATGGATCTGTACTATCTTAAATTACTTACAGATCTATCCCAATACAACAAAGACTGAGAAATCTTCAAGGAAGCTGTACTTGCCAACTCTGTTTGAAAGACTTTTCCAAATATTTATAAATACCTCTTTTCTTTTCTTTCCAGCTAAGACTGGCATGTGACTTTAATCAATTGGACTTCAGTAAACTTCACACCTCTGTTCTATAGTGGTCTGTTAAGCTGTTAAGGCTTGTGAAGCTTTGTAGGTTTTCAGATAGGCTGTTTTTGCTGACAGCAGCTGTTTCCAGTGTGCAGTAGCTCCATACAAAGGGATAGCTCAGGCCTGAGGGAATTAAGTAGACGAGTAGATTTTAATAATGCTGTGCACAGACTTAAAGAGAATTGAATTGTTTAAATATGAACATGGCTTTAATATTTAGCAAGGGGTCCAAATATTCCCATGGTTAATGTTATACATCACCCTACAGGAGGTTTTGGCAATCTAAATTGCCCTCTAAATCCCTAAATCACTTGAATGGGAAGAATTGCCCATGTTTAGACAATCTAAACAACTATGTAGTAGTTCGGAGGATGTCTAAGCTAAACCTCACTCTATGTAGAAGAAAAGGGAATGGGTGATATCCTGCCTTGGTCTGGGCTTAAAACTAAATGAGGCAGAAATTCGCACAAAACAATCTTGCTGGCAGCAAGAACCCTTTTCTAAAAAAAAATAATTTTTATTTCTTCACTTATTTCATTGTACCTTTAGGTGTTCCTCCAGGATATAAATAATGTCTATTCTAGTCCCCCATCAGTTTCAGAGGGGTCTCAAAATATCAACTCAAATACCTCAGGAAAGATGTTCTGTCCACAAAATCATGGCCTATTTGAACAGCAGCAACTCACATGACAGAGAGGTCTTTCTCAATCTGTGGGGCTGAGACTGTATCACCAGATAAAAAGGATGTATAAGGATATCTAGAGCAGAAAGGCTACACAAGGATATATAAGCCAAGCAGTCCGCAGATGTGCAAGAGAAAATTAAATATTGCCAGACATTAAGCTGTTCTCAGGCAGGAAGAGGAAACAAGGTTTTATTGTTCTTTTAGAGATGGCTTATTTATCCTTCTGCATTAAGAATCAGAAAATAAATTGCACAAGTCGTCCAGGACTCAGGATTCTTTGTCCCCCAGGAATATCAAACATTCAGAGTAGAAGACTTCTTATCTTACAACTCCGTTTTATGTCCAAAAGCAAGGTCTCTGGTGTTTTCTTAGACTACAGCTGTACTAGCAAACTAACCAGGTCTTGGACACAAGCTTTACTTACTGTACTTTTGTAAATGTATGTATGGACAATAGCAATCTTCCAAAATCCAGTGATATGCTCAGGGAACATCAAGGACTGAGGACTGTTCCTAGATGAGGGAATTTTCCCAGTATGCAGGATGGCATACTCCTCTCCTGTTTTGGAGAGTGATTTGGACAACATTTATTGACATTATTATAACCTGAGTCATATAAGTTTTAAGGAGTGAAAGGAGTTCTGTGTCATCACTTTCTATGTCTAAGTGCATAAACCAAGCTTGTGGAGGTAGTGGTGATGCACAGTCACCTAATTTTCACATAAATTATCCTCCAACTACATAAGTGTCTCAGAAGTACCTATCATTGTGTCTCAAAAGCACATTTATAAGCCTACAATTAATAAAACTTTCTCAGTAGGAATGAGACAACTTTTATACACTGTATTATAAAGTGCCTGTGGTTTGAAAGTTTTCATGAATTATGACCTTATTCTCAAAATATTTTAAAACAGTATGTCCAATAAGTTTTCCTAGTATGCAGATTTTTATACATATTATACAGCTAATAAGTTCAGCTTGAATTTTTCTCCTACTGCTTTGGAAATACAAGTAATCATACAGGTCATGATCTCTGGGTTTAATTAGGTGACCATACTGAAAACATTTTATAAAAAGATGTAGATAAAAAAAACAAGGTCAAAATATTAACTCATTTTCCAGAGGAGAAACATCCTCTGTGTAATTTTTGCTAGCAAGGCACTAAGGTTGCAATAAGTTTTGCCAGGAGGAGTTACAACAGCAGACTGTGAACTGGAAGAAAGATCCTACAAATGTGATATACAGTTCTAAGGAGAAAAATCTAAATTGCTTGTAATTTGTCTATCTGGAAATGCTGTATATGATTTATCTGTTTGTTGCAGCTGGAATCATCTGTGAAGGTAATTTGCTGAATAAGCAGTTTACTAACCTAGTTTATTCCCATTAGACAACGCTGTCTTATAATGAGTAATGGGAAAACAAGTCTCATTTTTTTATGCATGATATATCCATTTATGTAGCCTTTATAGACCCAAAAATATATATCTGCATCTATGAATACTGTACAGCCAATTCTGTTTTAATTTTTATTAAACCAAACTCCTGTGTTTAAAATAAGTGTTACTGGTAGTTTTTATAGTAAATCCTTGAAATATGTCCTAAATTTACTAAACCTCACTAAAATTCCCTCTTTAAAAATTAAATTTCCTGCTTTCTTTGTTGAACATGTCTTAAGTAAACACTTAATCATGCAAAATATTGCAAAATTTTCTATTAAGCAATCAAGTGAAAAAAGAAACAGCAGAAAGCTCTGAATGAACTGTCCCTTGGAACAACTAGGTTTTTGCAATTGTTCAAAAGTTTGAGGACTTTCTAAACTAGAAACTGTGCCTCTGCCTTTTTTACTAGCTGCATGTGTACTATCCTCCCTAAATCTGTCTAATCTTTTTTTCTAATATAATTTCCTTTTGACATTCACAATATCCCAGCATAATGAGTTCTACAATTTCAACACTAGAGATAAAAACTGTACAGGAATGTGCACAACTTGTTAAATATGAAGACTTTTTTTAATTATTATTTGGAAGTACAAGGCCTGTCCAGAAGGTCTACACAAGACTTGGTGCACATGTTCACTTTTCGTGATAAAGGACAGGATGCTCAGACAAGACCTGGGAAAAGAAAGCAGAACAGAGAGACCAGCAATAAATATTTAAATATAGAGGGTGATCTGGAAAAAGAGAAAATCTTGTAGGATTATTCAAAAGCTTTACTTGCGTTTAAAGAGACTTGTTGAACCAGTCTGTCAAGCAAGCTGTCTAAATGTCCTTGTCATAATTCCAGCCTGGAGGCTGGAATATCGCCCACAGGGCATGTGTTTGCACCTCTTACCTCCCCCCAGGCTCTTACACAAGTGAGTTATGTAAAGATTCAAGGGAAAGTCTGTTTATGCTCTTTTTCATACCGTTCTTTTTCACAAGTGAGAATATTTTGTTACACAAGATAGAGTTACAGAGCTGGGTGATAGCAGGATGAGGAATGTAATAGCAAAATATGGGCAGTCGAGAATAGTTCAGCTGAGATCCAGTAAATGCAGGCAACGAATACAGTATATGTCAGAAGGCTGCCAAAAATGGCAGAATCTTAGAGAGGAAAGGTCTGTCTCACACAATCTGCCTAGGGGACATGTCAAGCAGCAAAAGAATTGTGAAGGAAGGGGCAGTGTGATAAGTTCACGTGGCTCCTGTTCTAAAATAGAATGGTGTTCCCTGAGAGATAAATGCATTATTCAGAAGCCATTTCAGGTCTTGGCCAAGGCTGGACTTGAGGATGCATATAGGAATCTGCACACAGAAGTAACCATTTCATTGTTAGTTGCTTGCATTTGCAGATCACATTAACAGCAGTTAGGGAGGTTTTTCAGCATTGCTAATTTCTGTAGCATTTTTTGAAAAGGAGATGTGGGAGCTATCACTTACCTGAGCCTTTTTAGTTGAGGGTATGGGAAGGCATCGAAGCAAAAGAGAGAAAAAAACCCCTTTTGCTTCCCTGCATGTAGAGAAGGGAATAAGAAAACTAAAACTGGAGACTGAATCAGAAAATACCAACGCACTATGCTACCTCTTCATTTGGTTTTCAGGCCAAAAAAAAACCAAGATGCAGATCCTGAAATGCAATTGAAATAGAAAGGTATTGTAGCTTAGAATTGTAAGCTTAATTGTAGGCAATAGGATATATAAAGTGAAGACGTAAAGCAGATGGTGAGCGACGTTCAGTGGAGAGGTCAAATTTTTGTAGATACCAACATTTCAGTGTTGTTAGTATTTAATATACATGTTAAGAAAATAGCTGAGTGGTAGAACTTATATGCATTATAAGGAAAAATATTTTGAGCACAGTGTAAAATCCACAATGTTGAAAGTTTAGTTCAGTCTTCTGAACTGTACAGCTCTTGTTTTTTTCAGATATATTGCACCTTATCTCAAGTTTTCTTCAGCTTGTTTACTGAATTTTCAGTCTGCTTGCTCAGGAGATTCTTAAGCCAGAGCAAGCAGACTAAAAATTCTGTAAATAAACTGAAGAAAATGCAAGATAAGGGCTAGTGTGCTCAAAAAGAAAGAAGAGCTGCAAATGCCTTGGCAAGGAATTAACTCTTCACAATATCTACACACATGCACAATATGCTATGTGCATGTGTGCTTTCCTCATGTGCATTAAGCAGATTTTATACACAGTGGCAGGTGTGGTTTGTCCTACATACCATGCATAGCAGAGCATCAGCCACTCACTGTTTCCCATTTAATTAAATGGGAAAGACATAAGTAAACTGCTGACAAAGACACAATATCACAGACAGGCTTAGTGGCCTGACACTGTATTTAATTAATTTAAAAATAATATAACTAGCTGAGGAGAGCAGAATGTATGTAATTTTGAACCCATTTATTCTCATACATGTACAAACATAATAATATCCTCATAAAATCAGAAGAAAATACAGATAGAGTTGTAGAGGAATACATTTTAAATATTCTGTTACTGTTCTTTTAGGAGGTTCATTCACTGAAATTGGCTTTTGTGAGATCTTAAGGAATAAAAAGCTCCCTCATGCACCGCTTTCAATTCTCTCTTCATCTGTAAAAACAAGCCAAGGAGTGGTTTAATTTACTGTTGATCACTGGGGAGAAAAAAAGGGAATGCAAAATTTAAATGACATTCACACACAAAGTTAATAGCTTTTATCACTCTCAGAAGGCAAGTGTAGAGGAAGTATTACTTCATATAATATACGACCTGGTTTCAGCTTTATTGTCTTTAATAGTTAAAGCATTGCTGCAAATGTGCATGGGCTTAAGACATAGAGTTGTCTTACCAAAGCAATAGCAGTGGGTCTTACAGAGTGATGGATTTTACTATTATCATGGAGTTATTTAGTACTTTGCATTCATAGATCTCAAATTCCTGCACTGAATGACTTATCAACATAACAGCCAGCAAGGGAAAAGTGCAGAAAGGTTGGGAGTGAGGCTGGAAGTTGAGAGTCTTAGATATTGAAAGTCTCATAAAAGGTGGGGGACCGATCTCCAGAGACCCTGTCTAGTGCATGTACTTACACACTGCTTCCTTCAAAGGGAAAAGGAAAGGAAAAACAAAAAAAAGGTAAGCTGAAATAACAGACAAATGTGACACAAAGTAAAGCCTTCCCATTTCTATCACAACCTGACTGATAATACAAAAAAGGGGTTTTTTTTACATTTCAAATCCTATCAAGGTAAAACCCGGGCAATTACTTGTCAGAGTTCATGAACAGTGCAAGAAGTTGTACAGGTGAGAGACCCATGCTAGAGTACAGTTTATCTCCATAATTAGAGCACTCTTTTCTGCAAATTAAGAGGACTTTAAATCCTTCTGATGGATTGGTCAGAAGTTTGGCTTTGGTCAGCTCTAGAAATAAGATAAAGAAAAAGTTACTCATAATATCTGTTAACAGCTGTTATCTCTTACTTATAAAGGGTCTCAGCCAGAAAAGTTATTTAATTTTTGATCTAACAAAGAAACAAAATCTAGCAGAGTAATTTCACTCAGCTAATCAATTTCTGCTTTTTAAATTTCTTATTTGGAGTAAGCTCATGAGATAAAATAATAACAGCTATGACAATCATTATTTT
Source organism: Prinia subflava (assembly GCF_021018805.1). NCBI lineage: Eukaryota > Metazoa > Chordata > Aves > Passeriformes > Cisticolidae > Prinia > Prinia subflava. The sequence continues at coordinate 18,759,542 of NC_086253.1, read as the reverse complement.
TTTTAAACACTTGTGCAGTATCTTCTTATATCAATATATTTTACTTAGAAAGTGAACTATCTAGTATCTGCCAGCATAAATTCTATGTAGGTATTCATAGTTACTCGTGCATATGTTACTATTTTTTTACTTCTGTTGTGTGTTCCAGAAGGTGGGTTTTGCCTTTGGATTGAATGTTTCACTCAGTTTCACTCAGCTGTAAATATAAGTCTGCAGCCAAACTAACTTGATTTCAAGGAGGTTTTTCCCTCGTCATCATCTCAGGATAGAAGATGCAATTAATACAATGGGACCAGAGCAGATCTCCAGTAATGCTGTTACCAGCTGGCTGTGTCAGCAGGATGTTTTCAGCATTTTTATGGCACAGCAAACATGGGAGAGATCCCTTTCTGTCAGACCTAATCAGCTGCATAATGCAAAGAACAGCAGTAAGAACACAGCACCCGCAGTGTTAATGCTACTATCAATATGCTTGTCAGTTTTCTCATCAAACTGCACACGGTTCCCTCCATATATAAAAAAATCTTTCCCTGTTTTCATTTATTACTGTAGGTAATAAAAATAATTCCCCTCTGATGCCTTCCCCTAGTACAAAAATTATCTTGGAAGGATGAGTAGTAGGACATCTTCATTAATACCAGCTGAATCAGTTAAAATCAGGGGAATATCACATGTAGTAAAGACAATGTATGAATAGCAAATAGAGTTGATTGTTACTTATACCAAATAGTGCTTATTTATATATGTTTCTATAAAACAGCCTCATCAGAGTATGACCCAAAATAATGAATTTATGCCTTCCAGCCCATCAGCACCATCTACTGTGACTTGACAAAACAACAGTCTTTGCCACAATAAGCATAAGTTTCAGTTGTTTGGTATTTTTTTTTCTTTGCATTTATTTTTCTTGGGATTTTCTTTTTTCCTGCTTATTTCTCCAGAACAGCCTATCAAAAAAAGGTTTTTCAGAAATTTTACATTTCTGAATTTTCTTCTGAAAATGTGGCTATTTCTTCTTCAGAAGAAATCATCCTGCAGACTTCAGCTGGTTGAATAATTGTAGAGTTTTGAAAATGTGTAAAGTGAAAACATATGTTCAGTTTTCCTTGCTTTTAACTAGAAGAGTGGAGGGAAATAAAGGAAAGAATAAAATTTTTAAAAAAGTTCTAAATTCAGCATAAACGAAGTCCCTAGAATCCATTCCCAAAAATGAAACTATAGTGGTCTCATGCCTGGTCAGTATTGAATGGGACAGATCTGGCAGAATTTCATGAGGTTATCAAGTAGATGCCAGACTTCCAACATAATCCTCCCACACAATGCATTTATAATTTTGCTCCTAAGGCAGGGAGTTCTCTTTACAGCCTAAATACCATCAGAAAAGAGGTTTAAACTATTTGATAAAGGCTAGAGATTTGCTATCTGTCATCATATCTAATTTTAGCTGTATAACTTTCTCTTTTGTCTGCTTCCTTTCTTCCTTTAATTCAAAGACTGATGAATCTGCAAATCTCTCTGCAGATTTGTGTTAGACTAATGGACTGACTGCCTTGAAAAACCTTCAGTTAAATCTCATCAGTTTATTCAGATTCATTCTGCCACAATAGCAATAGCTGCAGTGGCTGTTCTGACTCCAGAATAATGCAAATGAAAAGAAACGAGCTTTCTGTCAGGTCTCAATAGGGCCTGTCCCATCCTTGGTTACGTAGTGCATAGCATTTGTGAACTCATGATAAGAAAAAGAGACACTGTGATGAAAGTAAACAAAAATTAGTTCTGAGAAAAAAAGGATCTTACTTTTTCTGATAGAAACTGGTGCAAATGCTTAACTTCCCCCTTTAGTTATCTCCAGAATGAATACTCTAGCAAAAGTGACATTGATCCCTCAGACAACCTTGTCAATCGGCTTATTCGTACCATTTAAGAAAGATATGCTTACACATGCTTGCCTTCATGGGTGTAATAAATTTTATATGCTTTATTTTTCAGACATTAAATCATTTAAAACTGATTTGTCATACCTGGCATATAAGACATAAATTTTAAAAAAAATATGTTAATAATGAGGAATAGAAAGGAATTAGGTCCTCAGCATGCTGCATATAACAGGAGAGCAACCTTCCAGAAAGAATGCAGTGAAAGACCCCTCAACTATAAATTGACTATATTCCTTCTTTTTACCTCTCATTCAGGCATAAGGTGATTTCTAAAACTCTTTCCATGCTTTATTTTAGTTATTTGAAATGACAAATTCCTAACATTACGTGACTTGTTGTGTGCTATTCTGGCTTATAGAATGACTACTTCTGTTTCAGGCAGGCAGGCAGGCAAATCTAGGAGAACTCAGGAAACAGAAATACATAATTGCATCCTTCAAATATATAAGCAAAACAAACTAATATTTTCTATGACCTCTTCATTCTTAAAAGCCATATATTTACTTTTGTTACTATCACAAAGTGATATGGTGCAGGAACATATTCTTTTCAGTATGTCCTTCACATTCTCTCCTGCAGTCTCTTGATACTTAATATATTCTTTTCTTTTAGCTTCCAACTCCTCTTTTACCTGTCCATCAGCTCTCCATTCCATAGATCCAAGCATGCTTTTCAGTCTTTTTTTCTTTTTTTTTTCCTAGACAAAAGGAGGTTGTGTTTTTTATTCTTTTCACTGCAGTAAGAGGAGATGGAACTTTAATAGCTTTAATAAAACTTTTCTCCTATACTCCAGTGTTACCATTTCCACATAGTGTACTTTGCTGTGTAAAAATTATTCTCTACTAAAGGTAAAGTTTTCTCTCTTCAATAATTGATTACATTTTTAATATTCACTAATTCATTCATATTGGATATTTTAAATGTAGCACAGACATTAAATTACCATTATGAGGCAAGAGTTTAACTGAGCTAGTCATAATCTTGAGATTAAGAATATTCACATAATAAAAACTCGGAACACAATAGTGCAACAATTACTCAAGCACTGACTGTTTTACATGGCTAAAAACGACAAACATAAATGTATCAATATTACATTTATACTGTATCTTCTAAAATACTGAATTTGTGGTATATATTATGAACAAAAGCTCAGATCATTGTCCAGTTTGAAATCAGTGGACTTACTACAATATATTTAATTCAATGGTTTATGTCTAATTTAAATCACTGTAGGATAATGTTTTAAGCAAGACTACAGTTGGTGAGGTGGGCAGGATCTGGAGCAGGTAATGCTTTTAAAAGTATTAGCCTTTTAAAAACTGACAGAGGGTTGGATTTTCATTCTTGTAGTCTCTGATGAGTTTAAAGAATAAATTCCAAAAATGTTATCATGTGATCTCATGAAGGAAGAGTCCTTCAATATCTGAAAGAATCACTCAGTCAGCACTGGATGAGCAATAAAAAAAAAATTTAAAATATTTGTCAGCATTAGCTCATGGATTAAAATACCTCATATAATTGACAAAGGCATTTGAAGAGACAGATGACATGTAAAATCTTCAAACAAGAATGCTCAAAGATATTATTCAGCTTGTGTGCAAGAAATTACTGAGCCAACTAAGGACTCTTCAATCTAAAAAGAGATTAATTACAGTACATGTTGAAGAGAATATAGAGTATGGTATATGGGATCTGACCTTCATGAGCTGACTGGATAGGTTGCTCCCCAGCTTTTACAAAAAAGGAACTATGAACAGTCAAACGAATGTAGCAGATTCAACAATAATAACAAAAATAACAATTAAAATTAAAGCTAATAATTCACACAGTAGGTAGCCTGGGAGAGTTGCTGTCAAAGGTTCTTATTTGCTCTGGCAGTCTATATGAGATCCAGGGAAAAGAAATCAAAGAGAAAAAATCTACTGGGAAATAATAAATATTTCAAAGTCCCCTGTGCTGAAAAGTGGAAACTGAAAAACAGAAGGAAGATACTCTTTTCCAGGAATCCTCTTACAGACATTCTTGGAAAGGGTAAGGATTAAAGATCACTGTGAGAAATGAGAGACTTGAAATTGTGCTGAAAATCTTAATGTTCATAAAACTCAGTATAATACACAAGTTCTTGCATTAATCTCGCGTGTGATGCATTCCTGGTGTTCTCATGTTCAAACTCCAAGTCCTTTACTTCTCCCTGTTGTTTCAGAGGTTGTTTTGTCTCTTTTACCACCAGCTTTTATCTGCTGTCAAGAGGTCCTTTAGGTGCAGCCAAGCTCATTTAAGCTTTCACTGCAGGTAGAATTGACCCAGGTGAATTACTCAAAACACATACCCTTATGCCCAAATCAGATTCTACACGAACAATTACCTATCTTGTTATACATGACTTTGTTTAAAGAATTAAATTGATTTAGTATTAATGAAAAATGATAACTAAACTAAAATGATAATTTTAGTAATTGATCATGGTCATGCAGCCTTGGGCCACTTAATACCTTATTAATGGTTTTCATAAGTCAGTATTGCTGAACCTCATGCTTGGAAATGGGGCCAGTTACAATGAAATGAGACTAAATTCAGATTAGCAAAGATTTCAGGTGTCTTTTTTTTCCTTTGTCTTCTTTATTTTTTTAATTCAGTGAAAGAGAATGTCTTTATTATACACGTAAACCTGTTTTGATGTTCCTGAAATCATTTAAAGTAAATTATATTGAAATATGCCTTGCTTTTCCCAGATTCACTGTGCTGGGTTTGTGACTATGAACTTGTAGAAATGTCCATAATTGTAAGTAAAGGCATACCCCAAGATTTTTCTAGTTGTACTACAGGACACTCACTCCAGAAAGCAAAATGAACAAAAAGCCTAACAATTTTTCTGCCGTGTCCCTGGGAAGGTTGTTCCAGTGAATAGCTTCTCTCGCTACAAAAAAAAATTCTTTCTTTATGTCAAGATGAGACCTCTCCAGTGCAAATTATATCTGTTGCCCCTTGTCATCCCTGTGTGGCTCTTCCAAAGAGATAGCCTCCATCCTCTTTGTAGCCACCATTTAAATACTGGAACCCTGTGAAGAGAACCCCCTTGAGCCTTTTCTTCTCCAGTCAGGAAAGGTCTAACTCTTTCAGCCTTTCCTCACAGGGCAGATTTCCAGATCTTTGATCACCTTCATGGCCCTTCTTTGGATCCTCTTGTTTTCTCCCTGTCTTTGCTGGATTGTGGGAACCAGCACTGCAAACATTACTGCAGATGTAGCCCAACAGGCACTGAGTAGAGTGGAATGACCATGCCTGTTCCTCTACTTTCAATGTAGTGTTTATATTAGTTGATTAATCTTGGGCCTTCTCCTAAACAATGGTCTTAACCCGGTCAAAATCTGTGGTTGGTACAGGTGTATGTGACCAAGTAGAGCCCTCCAAAAGGGATGTGTCTGTACAGACCCATTCCTGCCCGGAGTGTTTGAGCTTATCAGTGGCTTCAGGGGGTGTTGTGGAGAAGGCCTGCCTACGGTGTGAACAAGTAAATGACCTCCTTTCGCTAGTGGCTGAGCTTAAGGAGGAAGTTGAAAGATTAAGGAGTATCAGGGATAGTGAAAGGGAAATAGACTGGTGGAATTCAGCCCTTACATCCTTAAAGGAGGCCCACCAGGAGTCAGAGGACTCATATGCCTCTCACTCTCAGGCAATAGAGGGGCACCTGGTAGATGAAGGGGAATGGGAATGGGTCCCTGCTCGGGATGGTAATAACAATAATCCCTCCTGCCCTCCATTCCCTAGCCAGGTGCCACTTCAGAATAGGTATGAGGCCCTGGATCTAGAGAGCCAGACAGATAATTTAGAATAAAATTATCTGCCCAGTGAGATTTCCAATTACGACTCATCAAAAGAACGGATTATCACCTCTAACATCAAGAAAAAAAGAAGGGTGATCATAGTGGCTGATTCCCTTCTGAGGGTGACAGAAGGCCCCATATGTCGACCTGACCCATCCCACAGGGAGGTCTGCTGCCTCCCTGGAGCCCAGGTACGAAACATGACTGAGAGACTTCCTAGGCTGATTCGGTCCTCTGATTATTACCCACTGCTGATACTCCAGGCTGGCAGTGATCAGATTGAAAAAAGGAGTGTCAAGACGTTTAAAAGGGAGTTTAGGGCACTGGGTCAAGTGGTTGCTAGAACAGGTGTACAGGTAGTGTTCTGCTCAGTTCCTTTGGTGGCAGAGAAAAATGATGAAAGGAGTAGGAGAACCCGCATCTTTAACAAATGGCTCAAGGGTTGGTGTTATTGGCAAAATTTTGGATTCTTTGATCATGGAGCAACCTTTATGGCACCTGCTCTACTGGAATCAGATGGGATACATCTCTCTGTTAAGGAGGTTTTTAGCTCATGAACTGGCAGACCTTATTGAGAGGGCTTTAAACTAGGTTTGAAGGGGGAAGGGGATGTAGCTGGGCTATCTGGAAGCAGGCCCAAGGGTGGTAAGCCTGAGTTAGGGGTGAAATCAGTAGCCCAGCTGAGGTGCATGTATACCAATGCACGCAGCATGGGTAACAAACAGGCAGAGCTAGAGGCCATGGTGCATCAGCAGAACTATGACATTGTTGCCATCACTGAAACGTGGTGGGGTGACTCACATAGTTGGAGCACTGCACTTGATGGCTACAAGCTCTTCAGGAGAGACAGAAAAGGGAGAAGAGGTGGAGGGGTGGCCCTTTATATTAGGGGAGTTTTGGATGTCATAGGTATTGAAACTAATGAAGATGAAGTAGAGTCCCTATGGGTAAAAATTAAGGGGAAGGCCAACAAGGCTGACATCCTCCTGGGAGTCTGCTATCGTCCACCCAACCAGGAAGAAGAGGTGGACAACTTATTCTATAAGCAACTGAACAATGTTTCAGGATCATCAGCCCTTGTTCTTGTAGGTGACTTCAACCTACCAGACATCTGCTGGGAACTTAATACAGCAGAAAAACAGCAATCTAGAAAGTTTTTAGAGTGTGTGGAGGATAACTTTTTGTCACAACTGGTGGGCAAGCCCACCAGGGGAGGGACTATGTTAGACCTATTGTTCACAAATAGAGATGGACTGGTGGGTGATGGGGAGGTTGGAGGCCGCTTGGGGTACAGTGATCATGAAATTATAGAATTCTTGATAATTGGTGAAATAAGGAGAAATATCAATAAGATCTCTACACTGGACTTCCGGAGGGCAGACTTTGGCCTATTTAAGAGACTTATTCAGAGAGTTCCTTGGGAAACAGTCCTTGAAAACAAAGGAGTCCAGGAGAGATGGGTGTATTTCAAAACAGAAATCTTGAGGGCACAAGAACAGACTGTCCCTGTGTGCCGAAAGAAGAGTCGACGAGGCAAACGTCCAGTCTGGATGAGCAATGAGGTTTTGAAGGAACTTAGAAATAAAAAAAGATGTACCATCTTTTTAAGGAGGGTCTGATTTCTCAAGAAGTATTTAAGGGAGGTGCTAGGGCATGTAGAAAAAAAATCAGGGAGGCCAAAGCTCAGTTTGAACTTAACTTGGCAACTTCTGTTAAAAACAATAAAAAAAGTTTTTACAAACATATCAGTGATAAAAGGAAGGGTATAACCAGCCTCAATTCCTTACTGGATGAGGCAGGCAACTTCGTAACTAAAGATGAGGAAAAAGCGGAAAAGCTTAATGCCTTCTTTGCCTCAGTCTTTATTGGTAGGACAGCTTATCCTCAAGATCACTGTCCTCAGGGGTTGGTAGGTGGTGCCAGGGAACAGAATGGTCCTCTTGTTATCCAAGAGGAGGCAGTCAGAGAGCTGCTGGGACACTTGGATATTTATAAATCAATGGCACCAGATGGGATCCACCCTAGGGTGATGAGGGAGCTGGCAGATGAGCTTGCGAAGCCGCTCTCCATCATTTATCAGGAGTCGTGGCTCACTGGTGAGGTTCCAGGCGATTGGAAACTGGCCAATGTGACACCTATTTATAAAAAAGGTAGGAAGGAGGATCCTGGTAATTACAGGCCAATTAGCCTGACCTCAGTACCAGGTAAGATAATGGAGCAGTTCATACTGAGTGGTATTGCACAGCACTTACAAGATGGCCAGGGTATCAGACCCAGTCAACATGGGTTTACAAAGGGTAGGTCATGTCTGACCAACCTGGTCTCCTTCTATGACCAGGTAACTCATCTGGTAGATGCAGGGAAGGCTGTGGATGTTGTCTATTTAGACTTCATCAAGGCCTTTGACACTGTCTCCCACAGCACACTCCTGGAAAAGCTGGCAGCCCATGGCTTGGACAGGAGCACTCTGTGCTGGGTCAGGAACTGCCTGCATGGCAGGACCAGAGAGTGGTGGTGAACAGTGCTGCATCCAGCTGGGGGCCAGGCACCAGTGGTGTCCCTCAGGGGTCTGTGCTGGGGCCAGTTCTGTTCAGTATTTTTATAGATGACATGGATGAGGGCATTGAATCCTTCATTAGTAAATTTGTAGATGACACTAAGCTGGGAGTGTGTGTTGATCTATTGGAAGGGAGGAGGGCTCTGCAGAGAGACTTAGATCAGTTGGATGGTTGGGCAGAGTCCAACAGCATGAAGTTTAATAAGTCTAAGTGTTGAGTTTACATTTTGGCCACAAAAATCCCCTACAGCATTACAGGCTGGGGACAGTGTGGCTGGACAGTGTTCAGGCGGAAAGGGACCTGGGGGTGCTGGTGACAGCCGGTTGGATATGAGCCAGCAGTGTGCCTTGGTGGCCAAGAAGGCCAATGGCATCCTGGCCTGCATTAGGAATTGTGTGACCAGCAGGAGCAGGGAGGTCATTCTGCCCCTGTACTCGGCGCTGGTGAGACCACATCTTGAGTGCTGTGTCCAGCTCTGGGCCCCTCAGTTTAGGAAGGATATTGAGATGCTTGAGCGTGTCCAGAGGAGGGCAACAAGGCTGGTGAGGGGCTTGGAACACAAGCCCTATGAGGAACGCTTGAAGGAGCTGGGGTTGTTTAGCCTGGAGAAGAGGAGGCTTAGAGGTGACCTTATTGCTCTCTACAACTTCCTGAAGGGAGGTTGTAGACAGGTGGGGGTCGGTCTCTTCCACCGGGCAGCAACTGACAGAACAAGGGGACACAGTCTCAAGCTACGTCAGGGAAGGTACAGGTTAGATATTACGAAAAAATTTTTCACTGAAAGAGTGATAAAGCACTGGAATTGTCTTCCCAGGGAGGTGGTGGAGTCACCATCTCTGGATGTGTTTAAAAAAAGACTGGATATGGCACTTAGTGCTATAGTCTAGTTGAGGTGTTAAGGCATAGGTTGGACTTGATGATCTTAGAGGTCTCTTCCAACCTCATTACTCTGTGATTCTGTGTAATGCTCCAGGGTCTGATTTGCCTTTGTCGCTGCAGCAGTGCCCTGCTGACTCCTGCTCAGCTCACTGCCCACCAGCACCCCCAGGTTCCTTTCAGCAAGGCTGCTCCCCAGGCACTCTGAGCTGAGCCACTACGGGGCTATTTGTGCTAGGTGCAGGACCATGTTCTTGTCTTTGGTTAAACTTCATGCTGCTATTTCTAGCCCACTCTACCAGCCTGTCCAGGTCTCTAAAATGGCTGTCTCATCAGACACATTGTCATGGATTGACAGTGACCAGGTGCCAGGCACCCACAAAAGGCATTCATTCACTCCCTGCTGCAGCCAGACAGAGGAGAGAAAATTTAATGAAGGGTTCATGGGCAGAGATAAGGACAGAGAGAGTTCACTCATCAAATATCATCAAGGGAAAAACAGGCTCAACTTAGAAATATGAAGTGAGTTAATTACTAAGAAAATCAGAGCAGGATAATGATTCAAAATACCTTTTTAAACTCCCCCTTGCATTCTTTCCAGCTCTAACTCCTACCTCAGTGGTGAAAGGAGGCAGGGGATAGGGGTTATAGTCAGTTCATCACCTTTGGATTCTCCCACAGCTCAGGGAGAGGAGTGGCTCCCCTGCTGCACTGTGGAGTCTCTCCCATGGGAGACAGCTGTCCATGAACTTCCCCAGCATGGGTCTACTCTCACAAGGAGCAGCTGCCTGTGAACTGCTGCAATGTGAGTCCCCCCCAGGCAAAAGTCCCCCTCAGACTGCTGCGGCATGGGTCACTCTTCCACGGGGTGCAGTCGTTCAAGGACAGACTGCTCCAGTGTAGGAGCAGCACTTCTCTCTCCATGGGTCTCCCACGGGACTGCAGCCCCTTCCAGGCATCCACCCCTGCACCATCCCCACAGGCTGCGAGAGGATCTCTGCATCCCCCATGGACACGGGGGCCGCAGGGGCACAGCCGCTTCAGCACAGGCTGCAGAGGAATCTTGGCTCTGGTGCCTGGAGCACCTCCTCCCCCTCCTTCTGCATTGGCTTTGTTGTCTGCAGAGCTGTTTCTCTCATGTGTTCTCACTCGAGACAACTCTGGCTGAAATGAAAACTGCTTAACAACTTTTTATTTGATTTCTTCTTCAATATGTGATCACAGAGCCACTACCACCACTTCTAATTGGCCCAGCCTTGGCTGGCAGCACATCCATCTTTTGGAACAATGAGGGATTGTCTTTGCCAGACATGGTGGAAGCTTCCAGCAGCTTCTCACAGAAGTCACTTCTGTAGCTCCCTGCTACCAAAACCAGACCATGCAAAACCAATATTCACATCCATCTTGCCACCCAGTGTGGCATTATCAGCAAACTTGGTGAGGGTGCTTCCAATCCCATCAACTAAATAATTTATGAAGATGCTGAACAGCATGAGACCCTGCAGGACCCACTTGTGCCAGGCTGCAAGCCTGAGTAAAACTCTGCATTCTCTGAGTGCAGCCTGACAGCCAATTTCCTACCCACCTTGCTGGTTACCTATCCAGTATCACATCAGTTTTATCAGGAGAAGGTAGTGGGAAACAATGGCAGATGCTTTGCTGAAGTCCACGTAAACAACATCTACAGGTCTCCTCATGCTAACAGGGTTTTTTTATTTGCCCTTGGTAAATCCATCCTGGTTTTTCATAATCATCTGCTTCATTTGTTTTTTAACAGTTTCCAAGAGGACCCACTGTTACTTTTCCAGGGACTTAGATAAGACTAATGGGCCTGTATATTCCTCAGTACTCTTCTTGTAAGTGGGCATGACTTTTGCCTTCTTCCACTCATCAGTGATATCCCCTGGACAGAGCTTGGAACTAGATATTTCAGGTCCCTTCCAAACCATTCTGTGACTGTGTGCTTCTATGAAATGGTCTGTGCAACAACAAAGTTGTAGCTGTTTGTACAATGTAAAGCACATATATCACTAAATTACAGAGTAGGAAGGAATGTGATATCTATCTGACGAGCTCACTGCACATTAGACTGCAGAGTTTTGAAAGCAAAAGGCAGTAAGGGATAGTGAAGAGCTTCAAATACCTGATAAAATTACAAAGTAATTCTGGAAACTTTCAAAACTAACAACCTTCACAGCAGGAAAGTAATCAAAGTATATATGCCCCCTGTAAGCCTGATCTACTGACACTCAGCTGGTTTATAGTATTCCATTTTACCACAAAATGTCAAGGTTTTAAAAGCTGTAATTAACTGGATCATTACAAGGATTGTGTAACCAGAAGATACAGGGGGTCTTGTGAGCATGCCAAAATTCCAGTTGAAGCTAACTTATCTGTATTTCTGCAAAATAGTTATTTACATATTTGCAGTAAATAACTACTTATAGTTAAATATACTAGTAAATACCTAGTAAATAAAAAAAAAGTAGTTACAGGTGGTGGCAATTCTACTGAATTCATGGCCAGCCAGTAATGACCAAAAAGTAACTTCACTAACCATCTGAGCAAATATTTTACTTTACTTTCATTCACTGTGCCCTAAGAATTTACTCCTCTGTCTTTTAGAAAATGAAATAAAGAGCTGCTGAGAGTAATGTACTTGTGAACATCAAGTTTTAACAGTTGAAAAGACTAAAACACTACAGTGCACACATTGGAGCACATCTAATATAATATCACAATATTACATATTGTCTTTTTGTATTTTGCATTATATTATACCATCATTCTACTCAAGCAATGATGAAGAACATTTCTTGCATCATAAAAGAGAAAGCTATTTTAAAAATAAAACAAATGTCATAAAGTCTATTTCAGATACTCTTCCACCTTGAAGGAGTTTAGTTTTTTCCTAAGGAACTATAAGACAACATTTGATAAATCTTACTATGTTTCCACTAGCAGAACTTTATTCCCTCTCACCTTTTACAAAGTATTTCTGTACCACATTGATTTAGTAAGATCTTGGAAAAAATTTAAAGCCTTAGAAAATGTGAGGCTTATGGAAAATGGATATTTATAACGGATATTTGGGAAAAAGAATCTGATAGTAAAATTAAAGTTGCGAGAGACATTTTCTTTGGAAATACAGAAGTTCTGCATGCTTCTGCTTAGAAAAGAAACAAACACCTAGAACCAGTCAAGACATTGTTATTCTTAATTGCATTGTAGAATTTTTTCATGTTGTTCTGCTTAGGTTTGGTAGAACTCATTTATCTGTAGTTTCAACTTTCATTCTCTGGCAAATTTAGTTTGTACTCATTAATTATGACTATAATGGAAGAAATACTGCCATTAACAATGCCAGAATCCCAATACATGTATATGTGCAAGTTTGGGATGTGACACTAATTGTTATGAAAGCTTTAACACAATCCTCTCTTGAACCCATGAAACTTATTAGCTCAAAATATTGTTACTGGAAAAAGACTTTATAGCTACTTTCACCAAGTGAGCAGTAGGAGACCAAATGATTTCAAAACAGGTTAAGGAGTTATAATAATTACTGAACAACTATTATCTCACAAACTGAAAGAAACGTTCCCCAGGGTAATTTCTTTCCTACACTTTGAAATTGGAGCTGGGCATGAGAAAATTCGCCAAAACTAATGTAACTGATATAAGTATCAAAGTTTAGTTCATTAGATCTAGATTTAAGAGAGAAATACAGAACAGTTTACAATGGCCTACATATTTATTTTTCTTTACATAAATGCAAAATTGCTGCAAGCATGCCTAACCTAAGATGGTGACAGGCAGTATTTGATAGTGAAAATGAAGATGAAAGGGCAAAAAGAAACCCTGTGGCAGACAGTGTATTTTTATTCAGATGTATTGGCATAAGAAACAGATGCTAAAAGAGGTTAATTCAATATTTATATCAACCTCCAGGAGCAGAAATACAGTAAAACTGATAGTCACTAAAAGGAGAAGTGCTTTAAAACCAGATAAAGCCAGACTACTTAATTTTACTTTAGTCATGACAGCACCTAGTGGTCAGGAATATAGCACCAAAATGTCAGACTAGGCTTCCTAAAGTAGATGTGAGATGTAAGAGGGAGAAAAGCAACAACTATCCAGAGACAATATATATCATGTGAAAAGCTATGATATTCAAATCAATAAGACAGAACACCAAGCAAGATGCAAGAAATATGGCAAATTAATAAGCACTTATCTTGGCAATTGCTCCCTACACTTGTTCAGGGAAACAAATGCCTAAGGATGTTGCTCATTGTGTATTGTAGTGAATAGAAGTCCCTCCATGACCAGTGACAGCATGTAGGCCTCTAGTTCAGGTAGAGCAATTGTAGAATCATAGAAATGTTTATGCTAGAAAAGACCTTTTAGATCATCAAGTCCAATCATTATCCCAGCACTGACAAGTCTGCCACTGAATTATGTCCATAACTTCCACATCTATACATCTTTTAGATACCACCAGGCATGGCAATTCCATCACTTCCCTGAGCAGCCTGGTCCAATGCTTGACAACTCTTTTAATACAGAAATTTTTCTTAATATCCAATCTAAACCACCTCTGGCACAATTTGAGGCCATTTCCTCTTGTCCTATTTCTTGCTGCTTGGGAGGAGCGACTGAGACCCACTTCACTACAACCTCCTTTCAGGTAGTTATGAAGAGCAGTGAGGTCTTCCCTCCACCTCCTTTTCTCCAGACTATGTAATGGAAGAGACAACAGAAGCTGAAAGGACATAAAGCCATGTGAAGGTAGTAGAAGGTTAGTGCTCAGTGATTTAGGCATCAGAAATGAAACACTCCCTGTCATATATTCAGGTAAACACTGTGGCTCTCAGTATTATTGAATGCTGAATGAAAGCCTCTCAGGCTGAAGCAGTGATTAGGAAGCCAGATTCTACTTACTAAGTTAGCAACCTAATTAAAAAGATATTATGCAAAATAATTTTGTACCAACATGTCTATCTATATTTCTGTGGATGGACTGAAACTTTTAAGTATCATTCTGCTATTATTCCTCAATTTATTATCACAACCATCCCCAAGATTGTGTCGTTCTTAATTTACAAGCAGTGGGAAAGCATTTCTGTGCTTTCAAGTAACTAGTGAAATAACTGGTGAACACAAGTTTCTCGGGAGTTAGGAAATCATGAATACTAGGCTGTTTATGTAATTCTACAAGGGCCTGATTCAGGCTCCATTAAAATTAATGGAAAGCTGTCCACAGATTTCAGAAGTGCAATGAATCACTGGGAAGTGCTGTCCTGCCTAATAAGTATTTTGATCTTCACAGTCAACACCCATTTTTATAGGTTTTTAGATGTCATTGATACTAGTTGAATATATACTAATTTCAGCTTGTCTAGTTAATTCTAAATGGAAAGAAAAATACAATTAAATTGCACTTCAACTTAAAATAAAAGTGTTTTATTATATTATTTCAATCCAATTAGTTTCAATTACTTCAGCATAGTAACTTTCAATTTACACTAAAGGATTTTTTTAAATACCCTTTAAAAGGGATACCAGTTATCACAAAAGGCACCAGGTATCAAGCCTTAGTTTTGGGTAAATAATTCATGAAGAGAAGATTTTATGGAAACAATTGTAAATGCTTCATTAACTAGAAGAATTTGTACCACTCTAGTTGATACCCTATGACCATGTGAGCCAGGTTAAGTCCCTACCGAAGAAACCAAAGGTACTAAAGAGAATAATAGATTTAGTGATGTTCAAACCAAAATTGCACTTTAAACAAATGTCTTGAGTGCATTATATGTTATTGTGTGTTAAAGTGACTGATGTTCAAGAATTTTATCATTTATAAAGTTATTTATAAAATAACTTCTTTCCATCCTATATTTTTTTCATCTGACCTCATCTGCTGGATCTGTGGTACTAGGCTGGATCTGTGGACTGGTTCATTATGAGATACTCAGAATCAGTTTGCAGTTCCATTCACCTTTTCTTGATGGTGAAGCTGATTTTAGAAACTTGTGATGCAATGCCATCATCCCACTCATCAGTTACAGTCTGCCACCAGTTCAATTGTCCAAGTATTGCTACTTATTACCACAGTGAATACATATAAATATATACAGTTTTTATATATTATAATTACATTTCTAGATGGTATTTACATAACTTTTATGTAAGAACATGTGTGTATGTTTGTGTACATATGTCAAAAAAATTGCATACCAAGTAAAAGCCATGATATCAGTTTAAGAAAAAAATAACAGGAAGGGAGGAGAGGGATGTGAGAAGGAATGAATAACCAAAATAGATAAAGTCTCCTGCTTTTTCTTGTCAGAAAGACAAGGTATGTGAAACCTTTTATACCTCTATATTACCTAGCTGTTGATAAACATAACTTGACAACTGAGATCTAGGAAGAGATTTAGGGTCAGCCCCAGGAAAGAATATACTTTAGCAGGAAGAGTATCTCTCTGTCCCTTTTTGATCTTTCCCCAGTGCTGAATTTTTCTTTCTTTTCCACAATGATTTTTTACATAAATTCCATTCTTGTTTAACTACTTCCCATATTTTTTCCTTAGATTTAACAACCCATTTTTAGAGATTCTGAGGCATTATACCTAGAGTGTGTTAGCACTGCAGAACCCAAAGTAGCAGAAAAATATTTGAACTCTTCACTAACAACTTGTAGTACCTTTACAGGACTTATCTAGCCTGTGCTACCATGCCCAAACTGTGCCAGGGAGCTGAGTTAACTCATTGGCAATACCAATTAAGTCAGACAAAGTTGTTTTTTGATCTAATGGCTAGAGTAGCATATATTTTTAAACCACAGAGTCAATCCTGATATAATTTCTTCGGAATAACTACAGTATGATAACCTAATATTCCTCATGGATATCTATCCATACAAATAAACCTACAGCTCTGATCCTACAGCTAGATTAGAGCAGAGTTAGATTCTCCAGTTTCAGAGGGAGCAAATGGCTGTTGCCTTATAGAAGAGAGAATATTTCTAATAAATAAATCAAGAACATTTTGACAGAAATGATCTGCTTGTTGTGTGCAGCTGTTCTATGTAAGTTTCCAGATGAATAAAACTTGGGTTTTATTTTTGTAGACTCAGTATGATCTGTAAGGTGACAGGAAACAATATGTGTATCTTTAATATGCAACAACAGATGAAATCCCTGTGAGCTTTCAGAAAACATTATTGGGGCTAATGTGTTATTGTTAATGATCCTATGGCTTACCATATGTCCAGACAGTAAAGTTAGTTAATGCATTCTTGGATTTTTCAAATTCAATTCCTTCATAAAACAAGCTCATAATGGTATTAATGCTAAAGAATGTAACTACAGAGGACAAGACACTTGGTTTTGTTCCAGGGTATCAGTACTTAGACTGCATTATATTCATTAGTATTTACACAATTTACTTCCTGACAGTATGACTGTTTGTATAAATTCTGACCTCGATTACATACATGACCTACATAAATATGCTAGAAGGTTATGCTGGAGATTGCTCATTTCCTATAATAACAGGACATGGGATTAATGAATTGTCAAATACTGTGTAATATATTCAATTAAATTTTCTCAAGTAGGAAGGACAACAACAACAACAAACCATGCTGAATGCAAGGAAATGTAGAAGACAAACACAAAAGAATAATGATAAATATGCCCAGTAGCCACTTCACAGTAATTTATGAGCAGTGGCAAATATGACATAATTTTTGTTCTAGAAATAAGAACTTCAGAGAAAAAGTCTACCGACAAAATTTGACTCATTCTCATTAATACAAAGACAGAAGAACACAAGTGTCAGTGGAATTATGCTAGGAATACCTTGGCTACAACTGGGCTCAATATTTAAGCTTCAGAAAACAAAAAATGTAGAAAACATTTTTCAGAAAAATGTTTGGATTATTTATTTGGCTTTAGACTTCTGTGTTCTGCATTTTATATCATTTTTTTCCCTTTTTCATAATTAAGAAAGTAAGGGAATATAGGTACATGTGAGCAGGACCACAACCACTCACATGCATACACAAGTTAGTTGTGAATATTCCAAAGGAAAAATGGCAATTTAAAAAAGCATTCACCATTTTCTACCATTGTGCTGGTTTTGCATTGATTGACATTTCGTGAAAAGGGAGGGAGTGATTTTCTAAGAGAAGCTGTTAACAGCATCCTCTGTGCTTGACAAAACCAATGAGTGGATAGCTGTGAGGACTAATGCCTTGTCAAGAAATTTCTCAGAGCTGTTTTGGAAAGAGTGTTTCCTCATACCTCCTTTCCAGAGCCTTTGTTAGACTTTATTCTCCAATTTTTTGCAATTTCAATGAAGATTAATTGGGCAAGCTTCAGTCCCTCTCCCTGCACTTCTTGTCATCTCATTCACTTTCATTGTTTTCGCTTGCGTTTGAAATTTTTCCTTTGTTTCTTTTAAGATTTCATTTCTTCCAATTCTTCTCCTCTCTCTTTATTTACATTTCTTCCCTGATTTCAGGATTTGAATTTGGGTCATTTGGGGGAGTTTTGGTCCTTTTCACTGCCCCTCATTTAATCTCAGTCCATTTGCTTGCAATCACCCCAGTACCAAATTTTCTCGGTTTTTTCAATTGCACTGGTTTTCCTCATATCTCCTTTCCAGAGTGTTTGTTAGACTTTTAAAATATTGAATGTTACTGTTAAAGTGAATTAAAGCAACAACTATTAATTTTTTTTTTACTTTTTCCGGAATGTTGTATTGAGAAAAACTTCATAAAAATAATTCTTTTGGTCTTAGTAAATTAAAACCTCTTCTTGTTTACAGAGAACCCCAACAACTCATAGGTATTTGTATAATATCCCCATGCAGTTACACTTACAACTAATTATTCCTCTCATGGTCTAATTGCCCACTTTTCCTTCCAGGCAATTCAAACCAAGTAGATGTGCTGTAAAAGAAGTAAATTAATATGGTTTTCACTGTAGTGGTGTAGTTAAGGAGGTCTTATAAATCAGTATCCATCTCTCCTGTTAGCCTTGGTTAGATGTCACGCTCTTTTCAGCTGTTGGTCAGCACCTTAAAGCTGAGACTGGTACTCAACTTGAGAGTTATTTCTCTGCTTAATGCTACTGCAATGATGAATAGTTTCATTTAGCCCTTTCATAACTTTTGCTGGTAGAAAATATTCACTTTTTCAGGCATCTTAATTAAAGAAGGAGATAATTTTAAAGGTAAGCAAGGAAGTGTGCTTAGATAAAACTCTGCACAGCTCCATTCAGAGCAAACAGCTGGAAGCTTAGGCTTCAACATAGCAATGACATAAAGTCAAGAAGATTTCCTTCAGTCAGGCATTGCTCTGACAAGGGGGACATCTCACAGTAGTTTCACAGCTGTTGGTGCCTGCTTTCCAGCTGAGATCATGGCTCAAGGTGTGAGTGGTTTTTTTCTTCTATTCCCTGCCACAGCAAACTTAAATTGCATAGCTAGTACAAGCAACAGTCTGCACAAAAAGGCTGCTACTGTCTTTCAGTTCAAATACATCAAGTGTGGGTGAATTTTGCATGTTAGCAGGGGTGCTATGTATGAGTTTGGGATGAGAAGGCAGTTCCTAACCATCAAGACCTACAATATATTTTTCATGAGAAGACAGACTGATCTTGAATACCAGGCTTGTTTTCCAAACTCCATCTTATTTCCTCGGGATTTTTCTCTCTAGTGTTTAAACAGCAATTTTTATAAAAGGGGGAAATAGTGTAATAGGAATGAGGTAATATTCATTTCTACAGCATCCATGCATACAAGGGAAATAAGTTCATCTTCAGTCAACTACTTGTCAGCCAAGAAGGAAAACAGTACTGCTTTTACACATTACCCAGCAAGCCATCCTACCTATTTCAAATACCATGATAAAAAACTTTCTGTTTATATGTAGTTTTGCTTACACCTTTTGGAAACTTTCAAAAGTTTAAAGATATACTGCTATACAATCGTTTTAATTACAATTCGTTAGAAAAGTACCCTCATTCACAAATTTAATCACAATGTTAATAAAACCGTAAAACTCTGTAATTATCTCTTTAGGAGGATCTCATCGCACAGGCCCTTTACTGGGCCATCTGCTTTGTCCAATAACATTTATTACAGCCTGAGAATGCTCATGTTCTCTAAATTTATGCAAAATGCATAAATTTATCACTAATACAGAGTCTTCAGGAGACGCAGAAAACGATATATAGATCTAGTAGTCCAAAAGCCTCTGTAATGAAGTAAAGCACCACCAGAAATATATTGCTCCAAAACTGTAAATTAGTAGTTATGCATCCTGTGCCTTCAGATAACTAAACTAGAAAGATAATCTCTCATTTTGCAATTAGCTATAGATCTTATTTCTTTCATTTTGTCTCCATATGATTTGTTTTTATTCACAAGGCTGGATTTTGCATTTGTTCATTTCATGCACTGTGGCATGTCCTGGTGTAAGTGTACACTATTTTTAGTTCTCACATACATTAAATTATATATTTTGTTCTGACTCAGAGGTGATTTATGGCCATATCTCCTTTTTCCACTCCTTATCAGACAATATGTCAGTTTGTTTGAATTTATACCTAACACTCTCTTCTACAGCTTCTTGTTTTAATACCATATACCAGTGGGCAAAGTAGTACTATGCCTAATCCAAAGGTGTATGAAAGAGCTACTTGTCATCTCAGCAGCTTTTCTCCTGCTGTTCATGCAAACTTCTTACTCACTTCAACACTTTATTACACATTTCTTCCATCAACGACAGCAAATCGCTCTATTTATAATTCAGATATTAAAAAAAAAAAAAAAAGAGTGAGCAAAACTAGAGGACTGAGAATTCAGGTTTAATACACTTACACTGCTTATCTGGTACTTGGTTAGATTGTAGAATCTTCAGAATGAAAGGCAGGGTGTAGGAAACTTATTTTTCTCCTTGGTACAGCTCTGGTATAGTCTAATTTATGATAGGTGGAGATAAATTCAGAACATTTAAGCCTTTTTATATAGGTCTCTAGTGTTAGCTCACAATCTGGTTGCTACTTTTCACTCACAGTGAACATAATTTTGATTTATTTTTATTTCTCCTCTTCTCAGCTTTTGCAGAATGCTGATGTGTGCATTTACTTACAAATACCATCTTGAGACTGACAAAGTTCTCTTTAAGTAACTTTTTAATAAATATTTCCATTTAAAAATCTTCATAATAGATTAATCATGTTAAATATCAGATTTAAATATCAGATTTAAATTCTGCATTGGATTTGACAATGTATTTGTAGTGTTGTATTATTTTTTGGTAAAGTCATATCAAAAACAAACAAACAAAACCATAAAAAGCTGAAAAATTAGTTATAGCAAAGCTTTGTTCAAGAACAGAAAAAAATGGCTTTTGTAATTTATCTTTTATTTTCTCAAAAGGAAATATTTTAATGTTTTCTAAACTTTGATACTTCCACATTTAAGTATTCTGGAATTTTACCTGGCAGAAATATTTTTTCATTAGTGTAAGAAAAAAGTACACCTTTAACTATCTGAATTTTCAGCTGAAGAAAAATATTATTTTATGGTGAGTTCTAGGAAATATCAGAATTATTTAAAGAAAAACATTTCCGAGATTTCTCTTCCTATATTTTTATGAAGCTCTTTGAGGAATAAAATCAAAAGGTATAATAATAAAATGCCGTATTTTGTAACAACAATGCTCTAGTGTCTTACGGGAATATTTATGATCCTTCTAAGAGAATATGGGTCTGAAATATTACAAAATTTTATTTGAAAAATCAATTGTCTATTTCTTATGCTGCATTTGTTCAGTTACTTTTACAGCTTTGCTTCAGAGAATGCTTTTATTTCCTTTTAAAATCTGATTGTTTTGTTTACACTAAATATATTGACTATGATCTGTGCTCAGCCCTTGATGGTGTTAAATATTTAATGCTTTTCCTTAGAGCAATTATTAGTTTCTCATTAATCAATGCTTTTAAATATGTCTTCATTATAACACTTAAGAACTTTACAGCATGAGCTGCTTGTTCCCTGACTGTCTTACAAATCTGTGTCTCAATTAGCTCATACTGACAACATGCTCTGTTCTCTTTGACTTCTATAGAAATTAGAAATACTCAGAAGCTCAGAAAAGACATCTAGAAAACTGTAAAATCGAGCCCAGCTTCCTACTGCTCGTGAGATGCTCACGTGTAAATCACTCAGTACACCCTCTTCATAAGTATTTTTATTTGTCTCTCTCTTCTGGTGATAAAAGATGGGACAGAAAAACTAACAGCAAGAAGGTGTTAGGAAGAGGAAAATTTGCTTCTCAAGGAGCTTAGCATGGTAGTATACACATTCATTGACATGCATTAATATGGTGCAACACTAGTTTTACACTCTGATTCCCATCCTGTTTCAATTTAGATGTAGGAGCTGTATCAATCTAAAAATAGAAATTGTAAATTCTTCTTACTTTGAAAATGAATGGTTTTCCCCTTTGTTTTTTTTCTTCCTAATTTAAATACACATAGATACTTTTTAAGACCTCCAGAATTTCCTGGAATTTCCTGAAAGACACATACTAGATGTGTTTCAGGCTCAAATATAAGGGGTTTTATTACTACATAAAAACATTCATTTCTTTGCACCTCTTTTCCTTTTTTCTGAAATCACATCACGTCTCTTCTGATTCCCTTTCTGAACACATTTTTATCCATTCAGAGTTTTTTTCCCCTCACCCAGAACTGCATGTCTTGAAACTTTTCAACAGCTTTGTAGTTAAGGAAGTAATTATTGCTTTCATTTAACACACAGAAAACAACAATAAGAAAATGTATTTACCTGAAGCCACCAGAGACATGAAAAGACATCTCTTAATTTGAAGTCTAACCTTCTAACTAAAAGATGATTTCTCAATTGGTTCATGATTTAGCAAGTTAAGGGAATACATTCAAAGCACAATAGATGATTCCAGTACCTAAATGAGCTCTGCGTGTGTCTACATTTTATCTTGGCAAGGGTGCATACCTTCAAATCCCACCCCTCATACAATTTATTTACAAGTCCTATGATTCCCCATTTTCTTTAGCGGATCCCCTGCTCAAAGGACTGGATCTACAAAAGGATGCTTGTAGCTGCTCAGGCAGATATTTACCTCATAGTGTCATGAATGCTTCAAACGCCCACAGATTCAAATTTTCTTCTGGTAAAGATTTTTGAGTGCTTTTATTTATTCCTGATCATCATGTTCAGAGTAGTTAGAGTTCTGACAGACATAGCTCATGTACTTTCCTCAGCTGGTTCCCCTTCTGCTAAGTCCAGCTGTTAGACTCAGTCAACACAGATTTCAAAAAGGCACCCGCTCCTAATTTAAATGATCACTATTTGCAGATCTGGTTTTTAGAAACATATGTCTCTGGCATTTTTTGGCATATGTTTACTGTATCTTTACCATCAGAAAACTCTTCATATGGTTATTTACAACAAATTTTCAGGCTGGTTGCTTTATTTGAAAGTTAAATCTATTAAGTTTATAACTTCAAAATAAATTTTTAAATATTTAAATTATTCTGGAATTTCTTTTTGCCCAAGCTTAGCCATCACTTTTGTACCCCAACACTGGCAAAATGTGTTGTTATTGGTCTCAGAAATCCTGTGTGTATAATAATATTCTTCTAAATTTATTGACTACTCTTTTTATTATTCCCGTTTAGTTTTGAAATCAAAAGAAAAGGTGCCATTATAACAAAAATAATAAATTATATTTTTTTCTGATATGTTTTTGAAGGGCTAAAATTAGAGGGTTATCTATGTTTGAAGAAAGAGGCTCCTACAAACAGCATAAATTATTATGCTTTTACAGTAGTATAATACAATACACATTTCTTTATAATATTCTAAGAAACTATCTGCATTTAGATATTTGGAGCTCTGAATTACTCCACATCACACAGGCTGTTTCTAAGAATGATGTTACATAAATGACCATAATTTGCTATATCAGTTTGAAATAGAGTACACTTGCTGGCATGGGAAAAAAAAATCACACCTGTAGCCAAATAGCTTTTTAGAGATTTATTCTCAAATTTGCCTTCAAATATAATTATTAAGTAGAGCCAATATCTCCAAATGGGCAATCCATACAACAGGATCTGCAGACTAGCTTAGAAACTGACAGTGAGTTCTTAAATGCATTTCTGCAATGTGTTGACTTTGTCTTTGCTGTAGTTGCAGTTTTGCAGCCACACTCAACACACATTGATGAGTTTCATATAAGATATTGTAAAAATATCCATTCTAATGTTTGGACTGCTGGCCAAGCAATTCCTTCCAGTTCAGCATCACTCATGTAATGTTCTTTCTCTTATGAATTTCTATTTTTATGAGTTTTTGAAGGAAACTTGCCTGGAAAATGCAATGTGGGGCTGCTCAAACATGTTTGATAACACTGGGTGTTTTGATTTGATCAGGGGTGTTCACGCTGATACAAAATAAGTTGGCATGGTTTCCTCAGCAAAATGCCCCACCAGCTTTTGTTGGGTAGGCAGAAAAGCTATGGGGAAAAGAAAACTGAGTTTTCAAGATATTAGATGCTTCTTTCACTCACCAGACAAAAAAAAAAGGTCTGAACAAAAGCACCCCTGTATGAAATGCCCACTTGTCTAACAACCAGATCATAAATAAAAATATAATAGAAATGTTTAATCAACAGTTTGTATCTTCCTTATAAATGCGTATGATTGCTATGTGATTATCTTCACATACAGATGGCTTAAAATTATAATTAAGGTTGAGAAATGAAAATAATATGATAGAATAAAATTCTGCAAACCCTCAGGCAAACTACTTGCCAATTTTAAGGATCTCTGATGAAAGAATAGTATACAACACAAAATTATAAAGGCAGGACATGAGAAACACCCTGAAAAGTGGTATTTCATTCTGCTAGGCACTGACTGCAGACATAACCCCTAATCAAGCACTTTGGAGAAGTGCCAGCAGCTTGGTGAGAGAAAGCAGAAAATTCCCCCACAGAAGACCGTATGGCTGAAATCAACAGTAAATGAATCCTGAGAGTACTAAGGGAACGTAGTTTCACGTTACATACCTCCCTTATTCTTGGTCTAGTTTAAAGAGAAAGCTTAAAGGTAATTCATGTCACACAGAAATGTCTTAGTGGTTGATATCAAGGGCTAACTGACCCAGTGACAGGGTGGCCAGAGTGGAGGCACATGGAAGCTTAAGAACAGGGCAAGCCCAGAAGACATTTTGTCCAAATATCCTTTCAATATCCAGCTAAGGTGCCTTTGTCTACTTCTTTCTGACCCTGGGTTAACAGCTAGCAAGTGAAATACCTAGGTGTTATCCATTGCTCTTCAGGGCACCAAGGGCAATGGCTTTCTGCCACACTGAGAACAGATTTTGTCCCTAACATAGAATTTTGAAGGCATAAAAGGAGAAACAATGGTTCAAGTAGTAATAAAAATGAAGAGTAGTCAAGAGGGCATTCAGAGACCAAGCAGGACAACAAAGGTGTCAGATACAGGCGTGGATAAGAGAACTAGTAACACAGCTGGATAAAGCCCAGTGGCTCCTGTGAAAAGAAATGCCCTCACTGAGGCAAGGCATTGAAGGAATTCAGCACACAACATGCCCCTTGTGACCTGAGGGAACCACGTGCTGGAGGAGAAGAAAAGCACATTCTTTCCAATATTCGCACGAGAAGGATCACCGTATCAGCTTCTGCTTTGTTAGAGTCTGTGAGGAATCCTGACAAATACTGAGTGCTTTGCCCATTCCCAAACTGTGATGCAGTATTATACAAGGATGTTCTAATGGGTTTATAATTTCAACGGCAGTGTTTGGTTTGTCAGTAAGATTAATTTTAAAAATAATAAATGCAAAGCAGTCAGATGTATGGGAGGGAGAATGATGTTGTCATTTCATGAGGGGTTGGCAAGAAAGTGAAACACATTTTTAATTCATTTATTTAATAGAGAGTAAAAAATCCTGGCACTATTCATTTGAATCTGTGATGATTTCAAAGGCAGAACTCATACCTCTAGACTCTGAAATTCCAGATTTTTGTTAAAAATCATTATATTATTATCACCAGAATAGCTTCTGAATTGAAAATTGTTCTTTAAAGGACAAAAAAGTAAAAAATCAGGACCTGACTAGAAGGCTAAAGAGCAGACTATAAAAAGTTTCCCTCCTGTTTTAATGAGCTTCAGACAACTCCTTTGTTGTATAAGCACTTTACCATCCAAATATTTTAAAATGATTTAAAAATTATTATATACCTATGGCATTACTAAAATGAAAGCACATCCAAGGTAAAACAGAGTGGAAGTTAAGTGAGAAGCCAGTACACAGCAGTACATTGCCTAAATACATGGAAAAGAAAATTTATTTCTAGAAAACTGAAATATCTTCCAAATTTTATTCCTTCTCTCACTTTTATTCTCTCCTCAGCAAGGAAATGGAAATGGACAATAATGTTTTCATTCTCAATATTTCTCAGGATGACAATACAAAACCACAAAGAGAGTGAGCTTATTGAAAGTAGAAGTGTCAACTTTAGGAAAAGAATCAATCAAACCAATAATGTGTGAATCTGAACTTCCAGGAGTCTTGAGAGATTAGATCTGATAATTATGTCTCAAACCATCCCTTTCATAGGCTTGTAAATGTTATTTTAAAATACTGAGACATTTCTTCACCATAGCAATGTTAGCAGCAATCCCTCTTTTCAAATAGGTGAAAGAAAAAAAAGGGGAAATTACTGGTTTTGTATAGATGGAAAACTATAGATTTGCACAAACTGAGATATAAACTAAACACCAGCACACTCCCAGAGGCAGAATGCAAGAGAGTTTTCTGACATATTTCTCTGCTTTAAACAACTACAATGCTTAACATTTTGGAAAGCTATGCCTAGTCAATATTTATTACACATTTCAGATTTAAAACACATAAAAAATAAAGCTTTATTTTACCAATGCCAAGAAAACAAACAAACTCTGTTTCTACCATCATAATATATGCAGGAAATATTTGGACTGAACTTATCACCCCCACCCCTACACAAAAGGTAGATTTAAAGAACCAATAAACACATTTTTTTGCCCCCCCCCAGCCTTTAAGGTAGCCTAAAATTAAGTTTTTATAGTTAGTTTTCTCCTGAGAAACCAAAGAATTTGTTATTTTTGTTGCCTAAGATTCAGTCTCATATTCTCAGTTTATTGGATAAATGGAAAAAAGGAATTTACAAGCAGAACAAAGTTCTTTGCTGCAAAACTCCCTCATAATAGTGGAAAATACAGTGTTAAAACAGTCCCTTTTCCTTACTTTTCACACATTCAACCACAGCTGATCTCACGGCTCCTTTGCTGTCAAATAAATTGCAAGAGAACCTTACAAGCATGGTAATGAATGTTAAGGTGAGCATTGTGTGATCCTGAGTGATACTTGCCAGTTCTGCAACAGCAGGGTATGGATGTCTGGATGAAAACAGGCTGGGAGTCAAAAAGCCAAGACTTACTCCTTTCACTGAATTCCCTGAAATGAAAGCAGAGAGATGAAGGCTGAGATACCCTCAGATTCTTCCACAGAACTTTCAATGTAATGGAAAACTATAGATTTGCACAAACTGAGACATAAGCTAAACACCAGCACTGTTCTATGTATGGTCAGACCTATGTCTGATCATACATAAAACAGTGAAAGAAAAATAAACAATTTTGGAATTTCTATTAGTAACTCTAGGGTATTTAAAATTTCATTATTCTCTTTAGGAAATTATTAATTTGATTACAGTTTTGGCCAGAAAATCTAGAAAGTTTGCAGGGAAGATACTTGCTCAGATTGCCCTTCAAGAACAGCTTCAAGAGGCATGTAATTATAACACAGTATAAAAACACCTACATAATCACACACAGCAAACACAGGTATATGGAAGTCTGAAGTTTCTGTGTTCCAGTGTATCACTGCATACCTTGGATATGCTTACAATCAATGTATGGAAAAACTGAATTTGACATCTAAGCCAGTGTTTGGAATTTTGTGTTCAGAGATAGATATTTCACTGATAAAGGGCATTGCGTTTGATGAACATTACATAAATAATAGGCTGTTCTAAGCATTGCCTCTAAAAGTTCCCAAAGTGCGTCTGAGGATGAATGGGGCTATTTGGATCATTTTAACAAACTGAAGCCTCAGGAAAAAAATTATTAATTATGTATCAAAAATAGTGGCTATTCCTTCAGTTTTGTGCATTTCGCAATTGCGAATGCCCATTAAAAATAAAGATCAACAATCAGTTATGTCATTGCATACAGGACAAGAATGTCAAAGACAGCAAGATCAGTTACAATGTCCCCTACTGTTCTGCAAAGTAGACAGCATCTATTGAAAGCACTGGAAGTGGGATCTCTTCCTCTTAAAAATTAAATGTGAAAAAATAGTGTTTTGATACCTATTAAGGATACATGGAAAGCAGTTTGGGTAAATGCTGTTAATATGTGGTGTTTCCCTTTAGTTTGAAAGTTAATCAGAACACCTTAAAAACACATAATTGCTTTTTAAAAACTCCTATTTCTTCTTTTATCCTCAATAAGCATGTAGGTCTTCACATATGGCTGATTTATGGAGACTGTTTCACAGAAGGAATTGTCACTTGCTTCTGTTTAAATTGGGGTCTGGAAGGCTATGTGTAACAGCATTCCTGATAATTGGTTCTATTATGAAGCACTGTCATGGCAAATTTTCTGAACACAAAACAGGCTGCATAACACTACCTCCCACGAAAAAAACCACAACACTATCCTGCCTCAGCAACACAAATATATATTCTAATTACATAGAGTAAATGCAATTATACCTCAAATAATGCAGGTGCCAAACCTGAAATTTGGAGAATGTATTTTAAACAATACAGAGTTGCCACAGTTTAAAACAAAGACATGAAATTATTCTTCTCTAAGAGAAAGAAGAAAACAATTCTTCTGTCTTTTCAAAGTGTACTACTCTGCTACATTTTTCTTTTTTAACTCACTCTCTAGCAGACCTTTGCTACTTCATTAAAACATTTTTCAGCATGTCATATATATCTGTGGTGTAGCAAACCCTAGTTTATTCATGCTGAGTGGCTAACCTTTCTCAAAGCAATTTAGCAACATTTCTCCTTTCTTCCTTTTATAAAATCTCATCTGAATGGCTCTGAAGCAGAACTGGGCAAGAATTGACCTAAACATAAACCTTTTAAAGATTAGAAAAGGAAAGCTTGGAGATGTATTTATTTGTCTTAGTTCTAGTACATCAGCTTTGTTTTGATTCTAATTTTCATGCTTTATTCTGTCATCCAGGTCCAGCTAGCTTTAAATTTTTTTTTTAATTTTAAAATTTCTCTCATACTGTTTCAAGTGAGAATGAAACTAAGTTTCCCAAAGGCTGTCACATGACATGATCTTAGACTATAACTATAATTTATAATTGCCTTCACACATACTGAGATTCTCCTCCAAACCATCAACTAAAGTGTCTTTAGTACCTTTATTTAGGATATGAAACTTCTTTTCAAGGAATGTACGATGGTTTGGATGGAATGAAAAATCAGCTAAAAAAATTCTGAAAGAAATCAGGTAAAAAGCAATTCAAACATTAGTTACAAAAAGCAATATTTCAATGTCCATAATTTATTTGGAACAATTACATATTTCTTTTCCAACATTCAATCACTACATTTTTTTATTACAGACAACATTTCATCATATTTGGTCAAAATTCTCAAGGTCTCAGGAAAATCCTTACAAAATTACATGTCAAATATCCTTGATTATATATTAGTCATCCTTCATATAAGTAATGACAAGTCCTCAGATTGGTCTTTTAAGAGTAGTCTATAACCACAAATATGTACACGGAATTACTATAAGGTTTTTTCAGTGTAAAATTCCCATTTTTCACTTTTATCTTGGAGTTGAAACTGTGGTGATTTAAATTGCAGATCAGGGAGTAATAAAAGGAGCTCACAGGTGTACCTGGCCAAAGTACTGGTTGGGCAGCAGAACAACCTTTTCCCTGCTGGGATTCCCAACTATACCAACCAGCTCTAGGGTAAGTTTAATGATAGAGGTACCTTATTTTCTCAGCCAAAAAGGAAGAGATTTTTTTGCCTGGCAGCCAGGACACGCATTGTATTAAAACAGATGACAAAGGCTTATTTGACCACTGCATCATCCAGGGTGAAATTGAAAATTAAATGCTTAGAAAAAAGAAAAAGAAAAAAAAAATCAAAAATCTTGAGCTTCGAAATGTGAAGGCAGTTCAGGTAACACACATTTTAGACCCAGTGAAACTAACATAATATATAAGTTAGTATAGGAATAAAGAACTACACCATCTACTCTATTAAAGTAGTGCTGCAATCAAAGATAGGATATATATTTTTTCAAATAAAAATTCTTTGTAAAACAAGATGCCATTAACTGATCATAATTTTTGGTTTAGTCTGTCATTTGAGGAAAAGCATTTATATTTGCAAGTTTTTGTTTCTTAGATATTCTTTTTATGAGCTAAGAGTACTGTACACAAAGCTCTCAAAAACAGTTTAAACTAGTACTTAATTCATTTTTTGCAGTAGCAAAAGATCCAAAATCAGTTAAGATAAAATCATTTTAACTTCCCCTAACTGGAGGATTCTACCTCTTTGCTATACAGTCTGGTTTTAATCCTACCCACTATTCCCTAGACACCATGTTTTTACTTATATCACAGTATTGTCAAACATAACAGGCTGCCCAGGCTATTTTCCATGTTTCCAGGTGGATTAAAATCCTCTAACTAGCCCCTCTGGTTTTTTCCTTAACCATTGCCAGTTCCAAAAGAGTACATAGCCTTTAGGCAGGCTAATTCCTCTTGCATTTCTGTACATTGTCTTTCCCACTCGTTTACAGTGTCTCTCCCTTGACCTAGAGACTTAACTACTCTTTCCGCTTTAGAGTCCCAAACACCTCCCTCAAAGGATCCCTCACAAAAACACACACCCCTCAAGCCTTATCAGAGGCCTAAATTAATTATGCTAATCAGACTACCCTGGCTAACCCAATTAAGTTTAATTAGCTGTTGCCTTTCTTCCTAAACCACCTTGCCTTGGGGACATATTACCTCTGCTTTTAAGCTAGCTGCTGAAGTCAATCTCTTCTTGCAAACTTGCCCCCTAGCAACAGACATTCAGCAGGGAGACACTCACGGCAATAAGCCCCTCAAAAGCCTTAGCAAAGCTTCTAGTTTCTTGAATACTTAAAACTGGACCATATTCACATTGGAATTCCGGCTGTGAACCAAAGGAGCTTATTTAGAAAGTCAAGCTTCCATATGATGCCAGTACTGCCAGTAATAATCATCCTTTCTTGGTTTTTCTGTGTCATTGGAGAGACATGGTAGCTCTCTGGTCACAGTCAAGAACACTTCTGTCTCTAGACAGCAGTGCCATTGACCATCTACTGCCCATCTGATCCTGAAGCTGGGCATTATTTCTATGTCTCCCTTCAATTTCACTGCAGGAAACCTCATCTGCTTATATTTACTAAACCTGCATGCAGTCATGCAGAAAAACTCCTCTGTGGCACATCCCAATTAAGTTCTGTCCTGCATGAAGTGAAACTACCTTCCCTCACTGCCTTGTGAACTGAAACAAAAAACTGAACAAAAAACTTTTGAGCTTCTGACTCATCAAAAACCTAATTCTTTCCAAAATTTCCCTCAGAGAAAAGTCTAAACCAAAAAAAGTGAAAAAATCCTACCAATTGGAATTCCAAACCAGTGTTGCCTTAGAAATGCTGTGAAATGGCATTTTCAGAAAAATGTAGGCTTCTGAAATTCTTCAGGTAGACAATAAAACCTAAAATTCCTTTCCTACTATCTGTAAACTCTTCTCTATATTATTTCTAGTGATAAACTAGACAAACATTTATTTAAAATCATAGGAAATTTAAAAGGAAGCTAGCAGACATCCTTCTTGAAGTGCTTTTATTCTCATGAACATGGAATTGTGAAGTCAAAGGAGGAAGAGAAATAAAATGATGGTACATGATAATCAAATTATTTTTCACGTAACTAGAAATCAGTAAAGAAGAGGGAATCAAAATTGCAAAACATTTTCAAATTTTCAAGCCTTCTTTCTTTTTTTCTTTTCATTTTAAAAGTTGATATTATTTATGCTGGCTATCAAACTTTTTCTATTGTTAATAAAGTTCAGTTGGTTCAATAGAAACTTTCAGTATAACTCAAAGCCTATTGCCCAACTAAGTGAACTGTTCCCATTGTTACTCAACAAATATGGAAAAATGTGTTACTTTTACAATGATAATAAAACGTTAGTATTATGTTTATTTGCTTTCTCTTCAAGTTTAAAAGTAATTATTGTACTGAACAAACTCTTGTTTCCAAGTGCTAAATGAAATTTTATTTTGAATAAATAGACTGTAGTTAAAATAAACACTGAAGCAGCCAGTATCATCTGAAAAATGATGACCTAGAAAGATTTAATAAATGATACAGAAAATTTGGAATATCATTGATCAAATATTTTATCTCATGCAAAACTCCGTACTCTAAAGAAAATTTTGATGACCAGAACAGATTCCTTTAACTATTCTGAAGAATATAATGCTCTGAATAGAGTAATAATACAGTTTACCTTCCTATTAAGGCATAACTTTGCCTCACATGAATGTCTGTTTAGCTTTCCACTGTATGATCAAAGTAATGACAGGCATATATAGACTTATTCTAAATATTTCTAAATTTTTATGAGTTTCAGGCTTTTATTTGTGCTTTTGTTTATGTGGCTTTTTGGAGGGTCTTTTGTTTTGGGCTTTTTTTTTGTAATATGCAAATGTACAAAACATCGATATTTTAGAAAATATTTCTACTGATTTCAGAAAGACTTTAGACCAAGTGAGGATTGCAAGATTACCTCCTTGATTAAACATTCCAACAACATGAATATGCTTTGCAAGTATGGCCTCTGTATAAGCACAATTCTTAACAGGCTTAAAATCCAGAATAATCTGTGGCAATTCTGTACTGTGCAGAATGCAAACTATTCACATTTCTCCAATTAAATGCATTAGCAGTATGCTCTTAGACAAAAATAGGAGTCTCTGACTGAAATAAGAAAGACCCTTATCAAGCTAAATGTTACATTTCCAATTATAACACTTGGGAAACAGTGATAGAGAAAAAATGCTGGCTGTTACATGCCAGAAGAAACAAGTCAAAACTTACTTTCTTGGAAGTCTTCTTTTTTCCCTTATCTCAGCTCTACACCGTGGCACCTTCTGACCCGTAATGTTGAACATGTTCAGGCTATTCAGCTGTTAGAATAAACTCCAGTAGCAAGTATAAAATGAATTTCCTATTGAAAACATGTTGATAAAATGTTGGCAGGTAGAAGTAGTGGCATGTGATGGGGAGAAAATTACCTTGAAAATACCCAATCTAGTGTTCATATTTGGAATTAAACAAGTAGTTGCCTGAATCTTCCCATGTATTTAGGAAACTACATGTCTTGCAAATTGTAGTAGGATTAGGATATGGATTCTTCAAGCCAAATAAGTCCTGCAGTGCATATGAAGTACAGATAGCATGTTTCCAAAACTCTTTATTTGGAATGCAACCATTATTATAACCAAATTCTGCTGTGAATTAGCTTCCTTAGCTTCACAGAGGTCAGGTCTGTAGCTTGAATTTAGTTCTTAAAAACTAACCTAGTACTGAAAAAGAAAAGATTGAAGTGCTGACATTAACACAAAAAATAAATTCACAGAATATATAGCCTACTCAATGATTAGAGTTCCTTAAGTTTTAGACTGCTTAGCTCAGTACTGTATCCACTTGAGGAAAGCAATCAAATGTATGATTCCAGTACAGAGAATTTACATGCCCTATGTTATACTCATGTATAACAAACATGTTCAAGTGATAGGAGTTTCCTATGATGTGTATATTTATTTTTCCAAGGATTCTGGGTAAACCTCTAAAAGTTCTTCCTGAAACTCACATTAATGTAAGCCTCTTTAAAAGCTTTAGACAAATATCCTAAAGACAGTAATATATCTTTCCAGATAATCTCCAAATCCTCTCCTTCTAAAGGTTTTATATGTGCTCCAAAATGAAAGGACCCAGTGAATCATGCAATAAATCAAGGAATAATTACAGTATGATAGGGACTCAAAAAGAGCAGATGGTACATATTTCTCTTGAAGGCAGAGGGCATTAATGGAGAGGAATAAAACAAAACAAAGGAGTAAAGTTCAGAGGAGATATTCCTTTTCAAGTCTTACTTTTCACCTCATAGCTCTTCTTGATCTCTCATGGATGCTTCTGTTTTTTGTGATCTCATGTCACACTCAAGCAATAGTGAGTTAGAGAATGCAATTTAGAAGGATGGCAGCCTGTGGCAACAAAAGATGTGGCAGGAGAGCTGCAAATGAGAAGTATTGGTCTCTCTTCACTCAGTGTTGACTTCTGAAGATTTATAGGAAGAAAGAGTAGACCTCAAGACCTTGAAAGATCTGCAGACATATTTTTTGGAGAGAGACAAAACCTTCTCTCCTATTGACAAGCTTCCCCAAACTGGATTTTTTTTCTGACATCTTAACTTTGCAAGCAAGGGGCTGAAATAATTTTTCAAGCTCAAGGAAGACAAAAATCTGCTGTGATGCTCCAGTTTCAAAATTTGATATGCTACAGTGTTCATCTGTCTTTAGCCATCACTGCAAGTCTGTAGTGGGATTTTCAATGTTAATCTTTACCTGCTCTTATCTCTAATCATCTGCTAGAGAGGAAGAATAATAATTAATCTTGGTGAATAGTTCTATTTCCCTGCTCCCACAACTCAGTAAGTTCTTTAGCAACCTCTAGAACTTTAAAAAATAAATCCTGCCTTAGTATTAGAATCTTAACCTCAAAAAATAGTGTTTTGTGGTGGTTTTAATAACAGGGAATATGGTAGGATGTCTTGAGTAGTTAGATAAAGCCTGAATTAACAAAAAATATCTCAGAAAACATTTAAATTGCTGGGGAAATTGCTCTAACTTGTGAATTGAGAAATAGAGCTCTCCGCTCCCTGTTTTTTTAATGATACTCCACTGAAAAATAAGTCACAGTGTAATTTTTCTTTTTTTCACTTTGGGCACTATTTCTGCATGAAGCCTTAAATTACATGCATATACTTGGTTGAAATGCTTCTAACAAACAGTACCACCCTCTTTCTCTGACACACAGTTCTTAAGACCCCACTGCAAATGGCATCCACAGTTTCACACCCTCTGACATCTAGTTTTCCTCCAAAAGCAGTGTAGTGAGAAAGGCATCTCTAAAAGCCAGTACAAACTTCCTGTCTTAAACAACTACTTTAACATAGAAATGTCCTTGTAATGGCCTTTCTCTGTGATTATTTAAAGGAGTGTGAAGCCCCAGAGTGAAACACCTGCCAGAGAGGTACAAGCTGGAATCTACATCTCTACACCTCGCTGTATAAACCATGGAGGTTCAATTAACTAGCCTAGCTATCTAATATCCTGAACATCAAATTTAGGAAGGATACAACCAAATAGCTCCTCCTTTATCACTGTATCACTTTTTTTTTTTAATTACTGTTAAACCAGTTGCAAAATAATGGTGACAATGTTCATACAAACTGGTAAACAAAACTTATTTTAAAAAATAATTTTCTTTACAGAAATATTTTAAAAATATGGAATGATCAATCACAAATAAAAAGGAGGAGAGATAAGGATAGTAAATCAAAGGGAAAGAGGAAAACAGAACACTGGGTGAAAAATGAAAAGGAAATTATGTCAACCCAAAATGTTTCATTCAAACTCACATACAACCTATAAATTCATACAAAATTTTTGCTTTCTCATTTTTCATTTAATATAGGCAATTAAACATAAAAGTTTTACATTTTTACATTTTCATTATATGTTTCCTTTTTCTTTTAAATTTTTTGTTGAGTACAATTATTTGTTTTACTTGACTAAATTTTCAGATACTTTAATGCCCATAGGACTCACTTTTAGTATGTATTGGAAAATTTTGTCACACTTCTTTGAAACAACAAATTGTAAATTGTATGTACACATACAGAAAGAATTTTTCTAATATATATAGAGACAATTTTATCTTCAGTTTTTTATACTCGTTGTGTTGGAGGGGTGTTCATGCTCACTCTAATGTTAAAAAAATTGTATTTGGTGAAAAACAGTGTACCATACACATTTGAGACCCGTTATTTTCAATAATAATGTGATAGAAGTACTCGTTACAGACTAGAAATAACTTACTCCAACAGTTTGCCATGGCAAAGCTCATGCTGAGTGTTGAGGTGCTGACAACAAAGAAAGCAAATACAACCGGCTCATTTCTAGTAGATGGCATTCATCAAAATAGTGTATTTACAAAACTCAGTATCATTTCTTCTCAATCTGCATGTTCAAGGTAGCACCTTGACACAAAGAAGAGTCAAACATCTCTTAGCTGGCAGCACTGCTCATTTTCCACCTCTGCAATAAATCTAATCTAATTTAGGAACACTTCTTTAACTTTCACATCATACTTAGGTTTCAGATGTCACCCATGGGTTAGTGGAAATATACAAAGCTACCTGAATTTGAGTTAAAGAGCTTTTCTAATGAAACATAGTTTTGACAGCCAGACAAATGTTGTCTCTCACTTATTTTTCCAGATTACAGCATAGTGAAATTTGCTAATAAGTATGAGTCAGATATTTAACAAGTATAAATCAGAAGATGCCTTCCAAGTCCTAGCTAGTTTTATTCCCAGCTAAAAGAGTGATTTACACTATCTTAGGACTTTTACATTCTCTGTATTTTATTGTTCCCTTCTCAAGAAACAGTCAAAGTAACACTTCTTTTATTTTTAATACTGTAAGGAAATCATAAGATGGAAAATTCCAGTGAATTAAGCAGAAATATTCGGAAAGGTTTCGCAATAACTAGAAAATTCTGCAAACATAACACTTTTTGAAGGAAAATGGGGATTTTCAAAATTATGGAAATTCTAATGTTTTAAACAACACCTACAAAAGACAAGCTACCCAAAACATTTAACTGCTTGAAAAGCAGTGACTTGTGTCCACATCCATACTAGTACAGCATTCCAGCTGACTTTACATTGTGGGACTGGGTCAGGTTAAACAGAACTACTCAAGGGCTGATAGTTGTATTAGCAGCTTTAGTCTACTGCAAATACTGAAATACATACACAAATAGCAGGCATGACAGTGAAGGAATATTTTGGAAAAAAGTCTCATAAATTTTTAAATCATTTAAAAGCTCAATCATGTTTTCACAAGGCTTATCTACCCCAGCATGTTCTGATTTGGAGATGTAGTCCATGTGAAGAGGACAATTGACACTGCTGACTTCTGTCTACATGCTGCCAGTGGAGACAGCCACGACTACCTTAGAAACAAGACAGTCACCTCAACTGGTGGCATGTTTTGTGTGAAGCACAGTCTAGCACTGATATAGCTTCTATGGTTTTTAACCTGACTTTTTACTGGTGTTATTTCACACAGAACAGGCATGCTTGGTGCATATATTGGTTCAGATCAGAAAAAAAATCATGTGTCTTTCATCTCCAATCTACTATATGAAAAATATTTATGTAAGTTCATCTTATAAAATTATTTTCCCTCATCACTATTTGTATCTTTACAATTAATTCTTATTTCTTGAACTTTAATGGTGAAGGTCCTAGAATATATTCCACAAATAATTTTACAGGGTTTTTCATTATTTCCTTTTGTTTCATAGAAATATTAAGCTTGATGTATCAAAGGACCATATTTGCATTCCCTGAAGCTGTTTGTTAATGGATTTTTCTCTTTCCAGCTGAAGAGAATAAGCATTTAGCAGGCATTCAGATTAAGTCTGAAGCTGAGATTCATAGGGATCTAGGCTAAGCAGAGATCTAGTTTTCCTCCAAAAGTAGTGTAGTGAGAAAGGCATATCTAAAAGCCGGTACTACCTTCCTGTCTTAAACAACTACTTTAGCATAGAAGCATCCTTGTAGAGGTATTTCTCTATGATTATTTAAAGGAGCTCAGGTGAACAACTTAAAGTAGGCCTCTAAGTTTTAGACAAGTAATGGTGGGTAAGAAGAACAGGCCGAATTCTTTGACTTTTTGTTTTGTACTATTAAATCTTATTACAGTTCTATTATCCTGGTCCTCAAGGTCTCTCAACTCTACACAATATTCAAGTGCTGCTTTGTATTTCTATTTCCTCTCACCTTTATGCCATCTGCAAATTTCATTAAAACATTTTTGCTTCTTGTGCCAGAGTTGTAAATGAATTTATTAAATGACATCAATTCTGAGCCAAGCTTTGAGAAACTCCACTGGTAACCTATTTTCAGCCCAATTCTTTGCTTTTCAGAATAGGTACAGCATATTCTAGTTTCCTTAAATGAAGTCTGGGCAGGGATGACAGCCCACAGAAGTCCTGCTTCAGAGCAGGTGCTTCTCTTGAGGCTCTGCGGCCAGCAGGTGAGCCCACACTGGAGACAATATTACAGTAAATTACAATTTAGGGCCAAAGTATTTGTTACTAAATGGAAGGAAATCCTTCTCTGAGTCTCAGGACATTTATTATATAAGATACACATGAAATAGAAAAAGAAACAAGTCTGTATCATCACAACAGAGAGCTGAAATGGTTTTACTGAATATTTAACATGTGTAAGTCAGACAGACACCTACCATCATTGTATAGGCTTCCTACAGTCACTCCAAAGGCCTGAGGGAAGTCTCTCTGGTCTGGCTTTCATTGACTATGGATGGAGTATAATGATTTGGCTAGACCTCATGCCTTTTTGGTTTTGTTTTTTTTTTTGTTGTTTTTTTTTGACAGCTAAATTTAGCAGTTTATTGTGGACAATGACCATCAAAGTCCCATCTGAAAAATATTTAAAATTTTATATTCCTACAATACAAAGAATATGGCCAAGTGAATAGATCACTGTACTCAGTATTTTCAGTCTCTAAGTAGTGATACATTACACCTGCTGGTTTCACATCCACCATTTAGTGGAAATGAGTTATGATTTGCATCATTAACTGTGATTACAGCTTCAAAAGTAGGCCTATAATGGTCATATTCCCCATTTTCTGCTAGAAGAGAATTCAAAGCTAGGTGCTACAAAATAGATTATTAAAGTTTTTCTTAGAATACTACTACTTTACAGAACTGAATGGAGTATTTCAAGTTGTTGGTCTATGTTTAGGCCAGCTGTGGTAGGAATACAAAATAGGCCAAGTATTTCAGAGCATCTGTGCAAAAAAATACACTGTGCAAAGACAGGTACTAGTCAAGAGGGCTATATAAGAGAACAAAAATGAAGGTGTCCTGGTAACCTCGCAAAACCTCTTTGGGATAATTCATCACCTTCCCATTGTCATGGTTTAACCTCACTCAGCAATAAAGTACCAAGCAGACACTTGCTTACATTCCACCCTTCCAACCCTCCATGGGACAGAAAGGAAAATAAAAAGAAAAGCTAAACCCCATGTTTTGGGACAACAAGAGCTTAATAGATGAAAGATGATATAATAATAATAATAATA
This sequence comes from Prinia subflava, assembly GCF_021018805.1. Taxonomy (NCBI): domain Eukaryota; kingdom Metazoa; phylum Chordata; class Aves; order Passeriformes; family Cisticolidae; genus Prinia; species Prinia subflava. Next base: position 18,720,655 of record NC_086253.1, on the reverse strand, counting down.
ATAATAATGTAATGAAAAGAGACTGAGAAATAAAACCCAGAAAGGGCAAGTGATACACAACCCAGTTGCTCACAACCCACTGGCTGATGCCCTGCCTGTCCCTAAGCAGTGACTGGTGGCTCTCAGCAGTTTCTGTACTGGGCCTGACACTCTGTGGTATGAAATATCCCGTTGGCCAGTTTGGGTCAGCTATCCCAGCCATCCTGCCTCCCATATTCTTGTGCACTTGCTCACCAGCAGAACATGAGACACAAGAAGTCCTTGATCTAGGGCAAGTTACTTAGCAACAGTTAAAACATCAGCATGTTATGGACATTATTCTCCTAGTAAATCCAAATCACAGAGCACTGTACCAGCTGCTGTGAAGAAAATTAACTCTGTTCTAGCTGAAACAAGGACACCTAAGATTAGTGAGATGCTGTCTAGAGAATGCAAAAAAGACACATAAGGTTCAAATGTCTGAATGGGCACTTAGCTGAGGACACACAGCTGAGTTATTGGCATCTTTTTTAGGATCCACATAAAGTAAAGGAGAACAAACAAGCCCTATTTTTCACCATTGCTCACTCATTACAGCACACACCAGGAAACAGGATGTCTGGCATTTCCTGAGTGCAGCTCCAGTTTCACAGAGGAGTAATTTTGGGATCAAGTTGCTCCTTAGCACTGTTCATCTCAAGTATCTCTCACTTGTTGAAGATAAGCCATGGTATGGGAAGGAATGGGAAATATCTTCATTGGTCCTAAATAGTCACGGGCAATGTGTCTGCCCCATGGTAGTATCACAGTTTTAAGTGTGACATAATAATATATAATTCTATACTATTTCTCTTCTGATATCATGGTATTTGCAGTCTTTTATGTATTAACTCCTACGCTAGTGGCCCAAACACCCTGAGACCCTGGCACCACCCTTCCCATCTCTCCATTCAAGGCCTGTAGCATTCTGGAGCTACATTGCAGGAGTATTTTGGAGTAAGCAGGGAAAAAACTCCCTTTTGCAGGGAGCAGGTCTCCTTGTTATCTACAGCAAAATATCAAAGTTTAAAAGAGTTGTATATGTGCAAGCTCTACCAGACAGACAGTGGACTGCGTGAAGGACTGGTTGAGGGAGGCAAGTTGGTTGGTATAGGATATTCATGCATGTGAATTTCAGAGTAGTTGATAAAAATCAGTCCTAGAGCTTCCAGCAGCACATTCTACTAAATTCTTCCCTGTGAAATGAAATCAAAACTTCCCTTTAAGTATTCAGTGAGGCAAGATCAATTGTAAAGTGAGGAACTGCACCACTGAGGAGAGAGATTGCTTAGTTATTCCACATCGTGTCCCAGAACTCCATTGTAATTTTTGGAAAAGACTTAAAATCAGGAAATGTGCTAATAATATGACTTTGTTTTCCCCTTCGCAGTAACACTATGCAAAATCTAAACTTTATAATCCATTTATAGGTCTTCATTTTAAGATTATTTTCTCACTGACAATTTATTACTTTGGATTCCGGAAATTTGGATTCTTTTAATAGCTAGCAATCCAAAGCATAGTCTTTTAAGCGTAGAAATTGACAAATTTCTTTTAAAAAAACCAAACATAACCCTCAAAACCAAAACAAAGTATTTCCTTTGTTTCACAGTTATTTTTCCAGTGAAGGGAAATGGAAGAAGTTCTTAAATTCACTCTAATTCAAAATGAAAACTTTCTTGAAATATCAAAATTTCTTCTAGGAGGATATTCAGAGTGTGAGTCAGCTCTGCCCGAAAGTACCTTTCTGAATTCATTCAACCACAGGAGCACATCTGTGATTCTTTTCAAGGGTTCTGAAAAGTTGTATTGTATTTTCACTCTAAAATGCACATTAAAGCATTACATATGCTCCAGTGTGCATTCTCAGCAACAAAAATGCTTTTAACCCTCAACTTTTAAAAGCAGCTGCAGGGATTTGTTCCCCAGAGAAGACAGTCTTAAAAAGGCCAGTGGAATTTCTAGGTTCCTGAGGGACCATGTCAGGCTTGTTTGGATTGTCTCTGGGGTCTTTCATACAGTTCAGCTGAGGAAAGTGCAATTTGTTCATTATGTTTGCTGATCATTCTTTTTTAACCAATTCAGCAAGTACAAATAGCAAAAAAAAAAAAAAGCAGAATAACCAGCCAACATAGGAAACATCTAAAGTGCACACACTTCCACTTTACAATTACATCTCCAGAAACTGTACCAATCAGAATTTCCACTGCATGTATAAGGAAATAAGGATTATAATTTTTTTCTTTCCCTCAGAAATCAAATATTCACCATCACTCACTATTCTGAATTAGGTTTCTCTATTCATCTCTCATGGGACACAGCCAGAAGGAACCATGGGTTAGCTGAATCTATTGTTCACCCATGCCACCAATGTACCTCAGTCAATAGCAAACTTTCAGTTATGTTCTGTGCAACCATGAAAAGAGATTTAAAAAATCTATATACTTATAAAGTACTTAAACAACTTATACAAAGTACTTCAAATCTTTCCCTCCCCTCCAGGATTTAGAATGTTACATTAATTGCTTTAGCACATAATCAAAGTTGGTATGAACACTGCTTTAGTTTTCATCTGTGAAATACAACACATACTGCTTGTTATGATTTTCAGATGGCGCGGGAATAACAACAGGACTCTCCATGACGGTGAAGACAAGAGCAAACCATATTCTTCTAAACTCTACTTTTATAGAGTAGTTCGGTACAAAGAACATGATTGGTCTTTAGAGTCTACACCCTTTTGTAAACATGTTTTTCAGTAAGCACGTTGGAAAAACACTACCTGGGGATGGTTTCTCACTTCTCAAGGCTTGTTTAAATTCTTCCTTAAGATTTCTCAGGCCAGAATGAGAAAGTTACTTGCTTGCCTTTCACACAAACACTGGCAGAGCTTGAAGCCTAAATTCAGACCAATGTCAGCCCCACGACTGCTCAATAGCAAGTTCTCGTAATTATTTACTTGGAGGGATGGAGAGAAGCCTCAATTAAAATTGTTCTCCATAATTCTTGAAATATGTAGACCATAGCCTATAGAGAATTTATTTTTAAAATATTATTTATGCTTCACCTGTTGGAGCAGTGTAAGAGGGCACCAACTAGAGTATGAGAAGGTGCAAAATAAGGGGAAGAATTATATAGAATCATCAAAGAGGATATAATGATAGAATATAATCTGAAATCATTTTGAGAGCCAGAGAAAAAAAAAAAGAATCTTTAAAGATTGTTGTCAGTGAATTCTGACAAGCAATAGAACAAAAAGAAAACAAAAAAAGGTATAAATGTTAACACTTATGACATGTAGAACAGGAAAAATATTAGCACAGGAAATACTTACTAGGAAAAAAATTATTTACTGAAGATAAGAAGAACCTAGAAATCTGGAAAGCTGAATTCTAAACTAAATGTGAATTGCTGTCACAAGTGCGCAGACAAGTTGCATTAGTTATTCTTGCTCTGTTGGCTTATAGTGGGAACTTCATAAGGTTTAGACTACAAATTCTCTTTTAACATGTGCTTATAGCATGCCAAACCCAGCTTTAACCTCATCTCAAACTGTGCTTCTTTGTAGCATGGAAATAATGAATACTCTTTTCAATTATTTTACAGAGCAGAAACTTGATCTAGTGACATTTGGGGATTTTTAGGCTTTATATGTTTTAACATGAAAAGTCACTAAAATAGCAGCAGTGGAATGATGTAGTTTATTATAATTAGTGGCATAATCAGTTTATTTGGATTTTTTAGTTTAAATATAGACTGGATAAAACAGAGTTGATGAGACTAGCTTATATGAGTAGCTACAGAATATATGCTTCTCCAGGCAGGGAAAATTATGTTTGACGAGTCAGGGATTCTTCTTGAAAGACTACCACTGGCAACAGTCCTGGACAAAAGAAGGGTCCAGAAGAGTGGTTTGATTTTTGTGGATCAGCTTTTCCAATATCAAAAACGCTTAATTTGAAATTGCAGAAAATCAAGCAAAGATGGCAGGGGGCTTGCTCAGATTAGCAAGAAGCTTCTGACTGTGCTCAGATATCAAAAGGAAGCACATAAGTGGTAGAAGAATATTTTAATCACTCAAGAATATAGAGCCACTGACTGCTTGGAAATGTATGAACTACATAACGATGTGGTCATAAAAGTCAAAGCCCACCTGGAGCTAAATCTGGAGAGGGATGTGAAGAGTAAAAACAAAAGCTTCTACAGATACATCAGCAGCAAGGAGAAGATGAGGGAAAATGTGGGCCCACTTCCTCATGGAGTAGGGGACCTGGTGAAAAAGGACATGGAAAAAGCTGAGGTACTCCACGCCTTCTTTGCCTCCGTCATTAATGGGAAGATATGCCTACAAGAATCCCAGGGCCCTGAGAATGATAGGAAAATCTGGAGCAAAGAAAGTACCCTCTATGGAGAAGCACTGAGGGAGTTGACCAACATCACTATAACGCCACTTCTGTTTATCTTTGAAGGGCCATGCCAAGTGGAAAACACAGGGAGGGTCCCTGAGGACTTGCAAAAAGAAAACATCACTCCTATTTTGAAGAATGAAGGAAGATCTGGAGAACCCCAAAGTGATCACTTGAAACCTTTGGAAAATACTAGAACAACTAAATGTAGAAGCCATTTTTAGACATGAAGGACAGAAAGGTACTCAGGTTCAGTCGACATGGCTTTACCAGGGTCCTGACCACTGTGAAATGACTCATTCAGTTGTCAAGGGAGAACTGCCAAAGCTGTTTATCTTGACTTAAGTCTCCTATGAAATTCTCATAGAATAACTGGTGAAATATGTGCTTGATAAATTAACAGTGAGCTGAAAACTGGCTGTACTCCTAGGATTGAAGGCTTGCCATCAGAGAAGGAAGTCCAGCTGGAGGTCAGCCATTCATGATAAACCAAATGGGCCATTACTGGGGCAACACTGTCATCTTTATTAATTATACAGATGATAGGACAAAGTGTACCCTCAGCAATTATGTAAATTTCACAAGAGTGGAAAGGGTACCTGATACACCAAAAAAGTTATACTATCATTCAGAGGAACCTCAGGAAGCTGGAAAAATGGGTTGACAGGGATCTTATGAAATTCAGCAAAGGGAAGTGTGGATGCTGACAGAGAAATTTTTAGGCATCAGGCAGCAGCAGAACCTGTGGGAAAGCAAGTCAGATAGACTTTCCCAGGCGTTGCTCTGGAGGAAGACATTCCAAACAATTTCTAATCTCTGCACCTGATGTTTTTGCAACTTGTTTACTTGCAAAGATGTTTATGAATAGGTGTTGGTCTGAATGACCAATCATGTTTAACTGTATTGGAACACTGTATTGAAAGGATGTGCCTCTTAATAAACATTGCTGTATGTCCTCCAAGAAGATTGGAGTATATCGATTTTTCAGCCATCCCGCATATAATGACAATAGGGAAGACATCTGGAAGGGAAGAACGCCATGGAAACGTGCAGGGATCAGGTGACTGGAGGGTGACACTGATGAACAGCAAGCTGAACATGAGTCAGCCATATGTCCTTAGAGAAAAGCAGGCCAGTAGCTTCCTGCACTGCATTAGGGGGAGTGTTGCCAAGAGCTCCAAGGACATGATCCTTCCCCTCTATTCAGCACTGGTGAAGCCTTACCTGGAGCTCTGTGTCTAGTGCTGGGCTCCCCAGGGAGACATGGCAATACTGGAGAGACTCCAGTGAGAGGCCACTAAAATGATTAAGGGACTGGACAATCCAGCCTTTGAGGAAAAGCAGAGAGAACTGTAATCTGCTTAGCCTGCAAAACAGAAGGTTCAGGAATCTAATCAGTGTCTACTAATACCAGACAGGAAGAGGTAACGAAAGAGCCAGGCTCTGGCTCATGCTACCCTGGGAATGGTCAAGTGTAAATGGCCACAAACTAATCACAGGAAATTCTATTTTATCATAAGAAAAAATATTTTTACTCTGAGGCTGATTGAACATCAGAACAGATTGTCCAGAAAGCCCATCCCCAGAGATATTAAAAACTGTCTGGATATGGCCTTGATCAACCAGCTCTAGATGACTGCTTGGAGTAGGTGCATTGCACAAGAAAATATCCAGAAGCCACTTCCAACCTCAGCAATTCTCTGATTCTGCATTTTATACAGCTATTACACTCTGAAGGGTAAGAAGCATAGAAAGACAGTTTTTCAGCTCCAATGCTTCCAATGATGTTAAGTAAATTTACATTTGATGAGAATCTGGCTAAGAGAGCTTTAGAGCATTAGATGGAACAATTCTCATATAAGCAAAACTGGCAAACAGCATAAGAAAATGAGACTGAGTCAAAGAGACTGCTGACATTTAAAGAATGCTTCTCACAGCAAGCATTTGAGTTTAAGGAAGGAAAAGGGAGCTAGTGATTACCATTAATTCGAATGGTGGGGAATCATAAAGGAGTATTGGAGAAAGTGCATGCATGTGGAAAGATGTGAAGTAGAGATATTCAACATTGCCTAACTTAGCAGAAATGCAAAATGTTTTAAAACAGATAGCATGATACATCCAGAGAAACAGTCAAAATGATGAAAGTAAGAAGCCAAAAGACAGTGAGACTTTACTGATAAGAACAGGAGGGGGTCAGAGTCATTTCATCTAATAAACTGTTGATTTTAATCTTTATTCCTAATTTGCTGTCCCTTTAGAATTCATGGAAATAGCCAAATACTCTGCTTCTTCAGTTAAGTATCCTGAGATATCACAGGAGTGCAGGAGACATTCAGGGAAAAATGTTGACTCAATATAAATTTAGCTGCTGTATATTTTCAAAAGAGACAGCTTCTTCCCTCCTGTATTCTTGCTGGCCTATGGAAGAAGATTGTAAATCCCTCCTGTCATTCATTTCAAAAGTTAGTATTGATATGAGACACTATGCAGTCAGCAAATCAGGAGATAAAAATCATTTAAAAGTTAAAGTGGTTCACTGACAATTCTCCATCATCTGTGTGCTTCACAGAAGCGAATTACTTTATAAATTCTTTTAAAATCTTTCTCTTGAGATTCAATCCTCTTCCATTGTCAAATACATTAAAGTTTATTTCTATCTCTGAAACATATAATAAAGCAATTTAGAAAGTATCAGAACATGAATTTATTTTAATCCTTTGACTTTGTTTCTCTTGGTGAGCTGAGAATTTCAAGAGAATATAAAAACTGTATAAGGTAAGAGGTGATATCACTGGAGACAGCAGTTTCCTTTCTTCAAGTCACTGAACCATAAATAAAACATCATGATAATAATTTGGTTTTTCCTATTCTTGATTCCATCCTCAGACAGGAAGACTGAGGTGAGACTGTTGGAATTAACTCAAATTAAGCTTTCTTCTTGCTTAAAATGAGTGAGATCTATGTACTAAAACATCACAAACATAAAAATAAATGCCACCTACCTTAATTTGACTTTCTGCAAAACACTGTTACTTATAACAATGACACGTGATTGATATTAGTTGATATTTCTCCCAGCATAAGTAGCTCACTGAAATTTTCATAAATCTTGCTATTTTTTTTTTACTTATTAAAGCAATAAGGTAGTTGAAGGCTCTGGGGAAGGTTTGATGTCATCTTTATAGTACAGCTGAAGGGAAAAAATGCAATCTGTGGGGGCTTCAAATATTTCTGTGTGCTCAAACTCTAAAATCACAGTAATAATTCTAATACAACTTACAGGAAATAAGGGAAAATGATGAAAATATACTCTTTATCAACAGCTGTAGGCAAATCTCATTTTTCATTAGAATAGTAGTTAGAATTTGACCTCTGAGTTCTTTTCGACTTACATGGAAAAATTTGCTTTCTTTCATGGACTTATACTTCATAAAGAAAGTAGACAAAACACCTCTTACTAATTATTATTTATTCATATCAGAGTAACACTGAAAGGTCCTCACACAAATCAGAGATTCCATTGTATTTAAAGCTGGAAAATGCATTCAAGGAGACAGTCTCTGCTTCAAAGACTTTACAGACAAGGCAGACACATTCTTTCCTCTGAAGATTAGAGATGAGGTATTGTATCACAGAACAATCATTTCCTCTACATTATGCAAAACGTCTTTAATAGCGACAAGAATTAAATGTAGATATTCTTCTGATAATCTTAATTCTTTGATTGTCCCTTCATTTTCAAGTACAAAATACTCCCTGGATAGTGGGCCTAATCATAAAGGCTACCAGGAAACTTTCTGGGCATACAAGTAAATCTTTTGTACCTGTTTAATCTATGATCTAAATAGAAAATCTCCTCCTAAGCTGGAGAGAGATAAAATGCATTTTAGAATTCTGATAATACATGTAAAAACCTTATCTATTTCTTAACAATTTACACCATTCATGTTTGGATTTATGCTTTGTTAGGAATTAATTTTTGCAGTATTTCTTCTGTGATGAACTCTGTTTCACAAAATCTGTGTTATTGATTTCTGAATAGACTGGATATCATTGCAAAATACTGATAGAGCCTTTCCTTTCCTGTATAGAAGATGCCTTCTATGCATGAAATAATTAATAGATTACAAAAGACTTTTCAAATTGCCTATTGATCCTAGTGCAGTACACAATACCAACACAAAATTGATGATAACTTGAGTGAAACTAAAAGAAGATCCAGAGTTTGAATTGTTTTAAAACTCATAAAGTAAAATAAATGACAGCATGTTTCCTCCAACATATCCCCAAAATGGCTGAATGTAAATATCTGAGCTGTTATAAATATTAATTTGAGGTCCCTTTTTGCAACCTGTAATGTATTAGCAGGACCTGGGAAACAAATTAATGGAGGTAATAAATTATTAAATTTATGCAAAATGCAATATACTCTGGACCAAATATCAGTTGGTCAGGGCCATATCCAGACAACTTTTGAGTATTGCCAAGGAGAGTATTTTGAGTATTGCTCACTGGACAAACAGTTCAAGAGTTCCATCACTCTCACAGTAAAAAAATGATTTTCATGTTTAAGCAGTATTTTGTGTATTTCTGTTTGTGACCATTGTCTCTTGTAGCTTTGTGAGACAGAGCCTGATTCTCTTCTTCACACCCTCCCTTCAGACATTCATTTGCAATGACAAGATTCAGCCCTCTGAAAATGCCCATCCTATTGTAAGTGCTGAGGAACAGGCAGTATTCAGTACCTCAGCTTTTCTGTGTCCTGTGACAGCAGACACCCTGCCCCACTCAGCACCAGACACACTTTTACACTGGCCTTTCTTTTGCTGACTATGTCACCTAAAGGCATGTATGTTTCTGTGTTTCTCCTCATTAGGAGTTTCTCCTGATTCATTTTTTCTCATATGTGATGTTTAGTCCGAGAGTATTTCCTCTTCAATTTAACCTATGATTTTTTCCAATATGACCACTGTATCATATAGGAAAAAAAAACAAACCTGGTATACTACCATTTCAGGGTTCATTTACAGTGTTGTATTTTTATAAAGTTTAATTCTACAGTGATATTAAAATACTTCTCAAAACAAATTGCTTCAAGGCTGCTTGTTTTAATCTCTTCAAGGCTGCTTTTTCTGATTCATTCTGGGGGAAGAGATGCAGTCATGTTAGTAAGTTTGTTGAAATAAAGATGCCATGTTAAACTATATTTCTTCAGCTTTTTTGGCATGGCTGACTTCATTCAAAACTTTATCTTCTTCCTCAAGTTTTTCAAGATAAAGTGAAGACATTTTGAAAACAGACTGCAGTTAGGCAACAAATAACCATAGGCACACTAGAATTTTTGACATTAAAATGGATTTATTTCCCACTGTTATTTTTAAAAAGTGCCTCCATTCCTTCTATTCAGTTATTTTTAGCATCTAAAATGTGAATTTCATTTATTTTGAAGTCTGTTACAAGAATTTACAGAGACAAAAGCAATATTGATTGATATATATATATGGTTTGAATTTAATGCTTAAAAAAATTAATGAGTCATAAGAAAAGAGGTATGTAAAAAAACCACAAATTTGTAATGAAGGTGAGAAGAAGATGGAGTGAAATCTATAAGGGACATGAGTTTCATGTGGAAATAATTAAGAAGACAAAGTAGAAACATTACAGAGATCTTTAAGTTATTGATGTTAATAATAGGTGGGACTTCAGAATACAGATGGAGTTATCCTAAAAAATCTGAATTTTTCTTTTAAAATTAATAGAAATAAAAAAGGAAAAAGATAAGTAGAAATACAAAGAATTTTCATTAAGACTGTTTTTCCCCATCAATTAAATATGTAAAAAAATTATATTCTAGTTAAACCATCTGCCTCATATTATTTTCTTCAAATATGGAAACATCGGAGAGTGGATCAGCTGCATGTGTATCTCCTTATAACTAAAATTTAGCCTATTTTTTTCTTTTTTTAATAAAATAATCTCTCAAGATTTATATAGTTACATTTATCTCAAATTGTCTTTCAAATATTATTCGCCATTAATTATGGAGAAAAAGGTAATGCAGGTTCCCATGATCCCTAATTATCTTTTCCCTGGACTCACTATATTAACCTTGGTGAGACACCGGTGTCATCATCCTGTGGAAGCTTGCTAAACATAGCTCAGCATTTTCTCTGCAAAAGTAGGAGGCACTATTTAGCAACCACACATAAGTCCTTCCACTCTCTGCCATCCACCAGCCTTATCTTCTCAGAAGAAATTATCCACAGAAGGAATTTCAGGGAGTAAATCCCTGATTTCAGTGCCAAATTACCAACATGTTGCTCAGGAACTTGATTAATCCATTTTTGAACCTGCTTGGTATTATTTATCTCCACAACCACCTGTGGCAACACACGCCACTAACTCACTAATCATTCCATAAGGCAGCGCTTTCTTTTACCTCTCATAAGCTCTCATCCTGGTAGTGGTGAGTTTATTCAGGTACTGGTGGATTTGAGGAATAACAACAGCCTTAACTACTTTCTTCATGACTTTGGCAATATTTATCATCTGCTCAGGCTTCTCTTCCCAAAATGGAAGGGCTCAGCCAGTTTGCCAATGACACCAGTCTGTGTGGTGCAGTCAACACGCTGAGGGAAGAGACGCCACCCAGACAGACCTTGACACGCCTGAGGGGGGGGTCTGTGCAAATTCCTGCACTTGCACTGGGGCAATCCTGAGCAGGAATGCAGGCTGGAAAATGGATTGAGAGCAGCCCTGAGAAGAAAGAAGAAAAGGGGGATGTCCCATCCGTAGAAGTGTTCAAGGCCAGGCTAGATGGGACCTGTCTAGTGGAAGGAGTCTCTGATCATTTAAGGGGCATTGAAACAAAATTATCTTTAATTTCCTTTCCAATGCAAATCATTCTGTGATTCCATGACAACTTTAATCTTTTAACATGAGACAAAGTTCATTCCCATAATCATGACAAGTTGATTTCTATGCATCATTTTTCGCTTCATTATAGCCTTTTTTAGATGCAAGGAAAAGCACTGTATCAAGTGCATTAATGTTTTTCAGAGAAAAAAAATGTTTGTTTCTGGTTTAGTCTCAGTATGTTTCCTGATCATGCCAAATATTTTGTTACTTCTTGAAAACAAAGTGCACCCTGAGTTGATGATTTCAGAAGACTTCCAGAGAGCCCAAAAGATTCTTCCTGAATTTTAACTTCCTCTTTCAAGTTCACCATTTTTAAAGTATGATTTAAATTCCATTACCTCCTATTTAGTCACAGAAATTATCATCTTGCATTTCTTTACTCAATGCTTGAGTTTACTGGTCTTCTTATGAGGTTTCTCATCATCAGTGTCACATTTAACTACCTGAAAGACATCAGTAATATCTGCAAATATTACGCATTCCCTCTCTCAAGGTCATCTGTGAAAATATTGAATAAAAATGTACACATCACTACATCACTGATAAATGGGGATCCATACTCTTCTTCCTCCTCAAAAGAGATATAAAATTAAGCTGTGGCCTACCCTTCATCTTGCAATCCTATTAAGCCATTAGTTTTTCTCCACACTAATAGCAAATAAATTTGTTACATAGCCTTTAAGTAGAGGCTTCTCAAAGATTTTAATTTCCAAATCCATACACATTAGGTCTTCTGCCTCTCCTCTACCCACTTGCTTATTCTTACTCTTTTAGAACTCCACGTTTACTGGCACCAAACACAATGAGATTACACCTGTGCTTCATCATGTTATTCCATTTTGTAGATCATCATTTTGCAAGAAATAGAAGTCAGACTCACCCCATATTTCCAGGATTTCCTTTTAAGTCCTTTTTTCTCAGATAAAAGTTATGTTAGCAACCTGGCAGTCTTCTGACAGCATGGATCTTTGTAGTAGATAGTTTACACAAGTTCTCCACAAATTCAGCAGTTTCTCACCTGAGTTCAAACTCATTGCTGAATGCAGCACAGTCCTAATGACTTACCCACATTTATTTGACATCATGTCATCATTGGATAAAACATACAAAACTCTTCTCCTTCAGAAAAGCTGTATGGATTACATGTCAGCTTATTTTGTGCTTTTGGTTTTGTTTTTTTTTTCCTAGCTCCTTTCATTTAGGAATTCATCATAAAGACATAAGTTTAGTATCTGTGGTTGAAAGCATTTTAGTTCACAAACACATGCACTGAAGTTCATAAAGTCTCAACCAAGTTGGTGAGTCTAAAGAGATAAGCAGTATTAAGATTTTTTTTTCAGTACAGGAGGAAATTAACCAGGATTCACGCTGTCATATTAAAATAACCAAATCTCTGAGTGAAAAGGGAGATTTATTCTCCAGGTATGCTTTAAAAGGAAGCAGCCACTATCACTGCATGCTCAGTAACCTGTAAGTCTGAGGAAGCTTAGCAGATCATAGGAGGAAGGCAGTAGGTGCCTAGTTTCTGGATCCCTGAGTTAGGGCTCAATTGCTGAACTACTAGGATTGAGATACTTCTGACAACTGCTGTAACAGTGATTTAAGCATCTGGACAACTTTAAGGTCAAGAACTGAAGTGCTTACAGATTACAGACCTGTCAAATACAAGAAAGAGCTCTGTGGGAGCTCTGGACCTCACAGGTTTAGACTAAGACTTCAAAATATGCTGCTCTTCCACTTCAAGAACTTAAAATCTTTCTGAGATCCTGCCTTTGGCAACTGTCAAAATTTGCTTTGAGTTTACCCAGCAATTACAGTTTTTTGATCTAACCAAGTAGTGCAAAAACATTATAAATCCCAGAATAATTTATGGATTACTATTCTGAAACTCAGTGGGAATTATATTTGATGTTTTATATTGCTTAACTATGCTTGCAATACAATACTCAATATAATGTATAGTATTGACCTCTACTGGTTGTAATATCTGGTGCTCTGTTGAAATACATATGATTGTATCCACTCTGTCTGTGTCAAAAACATTCCTACAGTTTAAAATCTGTTTTTTCACAATGTTAGCCCCTGTCAAAGCCACTAGCAATATATATCTACTAATCAAACAGTAAATACTTGTGCACTTGTTGCAGAATGTCTCAAATTTAATGCCAACAAACTTGAAAATAAGTAAAATTCAAAAATGTTTTTCATGTTTACGTAGTCTGAATATTTTTGTTTCCATTTCTCACAAATCTAAGGTAAAATTTTCTGTCTGTATGCTTCTCCTCTCCCTGTCCTTCAATTATTCCGCAATACTTTCAAGTGTTCAAATTTGTTGGCTATTCTCTAAACTGTCCTTTGCCAAGAAATCTCCTGGGAGCTGGGGGAGTTTTTTTCTATTGTATTCAAAGAAATTTGCAAGTCAGTTCTCCTCATTTTTTTGAAAGTTTTGAAAAATTTCAATGGAATGTTAAGGGCTTTTCTATGTTTCTTTAAGACAAAAAAAGTAGAAAGTTTACAAATTTTATATTATACATGTATGACCTGTATACATATGTTACATTTTATATGCATACACGCTGTTTGTATTTCCTTATATGTTCCCTTCTACACCCTTATTTGGTTATTGTTCCTCTGTATGTGGTCTGATTTTAAAATCAGAATTGTCCAGTAACATAAATTGCTCAGAAATATTTTTGGCTTTTTATCATAATAAAACCCTAATCTAATTAACCCATTTTAACCTGATTAACTTGAGTACTATTGCAGAATGAATGCATAAATGATAATGTAATTTAAACACATAAAAATAGTAATTATATAATTGCAAAAATTACTTATTAGCTCTTGCATTATTTCAAGACTTGTGACATTGTTAAAGTTGTTACTCTTCCACCTCAGAAGAACAAACCAAATAACCAGTTATAGTTTGTTCATTAATTCCAAGTATTATAGAAACTTGAACCTCTTATGCACATCAGAGCAGCCCACCAATTATTTGGTGGCACTTTGTTAATCAGCTCAGAATAGCAACCTGTCACTGCCGAACTTTGTTAATAAAGAACGTTTGCCTACAAAAGAACTCTAACTTAAAAGTAAATATCTATCACTATAAATCCTTGTCTACTAAGACAAAAAGTGAAAAATTCTTTTTTTTCCTCTTTTTTTTAGAACACAAATCTTGATTAAATTAATAGCAGACAAGCTGATGGTCTTTGAGTCCTAGGAACCGACAGTCATCCAGTCTAGCCTCTGATATTCACACACTATAGAAATACTCCATTATAATCCATATAAGCTCATATCTCCCTTTTTAGCTAGAATATCTCTTTTGTAAGACATTGAATTTATTTAAAGTTTTCAGGCAGTGAAAATCCACAACTTCCCTAGATAAGATTTTGTCAAGATTAATTACGTTTACTTTTCGAAATATGTACTTTCCTTTTCAACCTTGAATTTATCTTGCTTTACCTTGAAATAAGATCCCAGGATTTCATTATACCTTCACAGCAAAACTAAAGAGCTGCATTCTGCAGTATGCATCTTCTCTGTGAATTGGCTTATAGGTTGATGTGTTTAATAGGTTGATGTATGTCACATGTATCTGGTGATATATCTTCAAAATATGTACTCTACCCTACATTTTAATATTCAATAATAATTTTGATGATTATTTAAAATGTTGCTAGATCAGCATGACCTTCACATAACATTCAAATAGAACACTTCCATATTCTTAGGGAAACAATAACTTAATATTCACTTTTGGGTTTTGTTTGACACTGAATCCTGAAGTACTTGACCCTAAAATATTGAACCAGTTTTTATCTACCTTCTTGTTGTATAGTTTTCATTCAATATATAGTGACTGCCATATGAAAAGCCTGCATGAGCACACAGTTGACAAGACATTGGCACTAATTGTTATCACACAGAGTTGAGAAATGGAGAATTGGATTGACTTTCTATCTCAGTGAGACAGGAACAAATTCATCAAAGATTGTCCATTATCTCCCTAACTGTCAAGGGAGCTACAGATTAGGTCAGGAGAGATCAAAGACACAGTGCTTTGCTTTCAGTATCTTCACATCCGTGTTCATACGCTGGGTGAAAAACAGCTTTTTGCACAGTTTTTATGATGAAAAATAGCAGTTAAAAAGTAATATTTTAAAACAAGTATTGTTTTAAATACTGAAAACAGAAGAAGATCAGTAAATCAAAACCAGGTGGCCATGTGACCCAGCATAAACACCCTGCATGGTTTGTGAGTTCCCTTCAGACTAGCTTTGACCTGGTCCCTGGATGAAACACCATCACCACATCTATATTATGAAGCATCAAACATTAGTTTCAACTTTATTGTTATAAAGTGCACAGCTAGGGCTCCCAATTTGATATCTTCTGTTCGACATCTGGTTTATGTGTAACAAAACTTCCTTTGGAACCAAAAAAATGTGTAACTGCATTTAATTGCAGGATTAACCTCAGAAGTGGGCTGCTGCTTCTGTAAAATGTTGGTGGTACATCCCTGGAATAGCACCTGTTTAGTTAACTGGTCAAGGAATAAGTGCCTCTAAAACAGAGAAGTATGTGACTTAGAGAAACAGTGACAAAGAGGAAACAATTCCCATCTTCATTATCCCACTAATTGAAATAGGACACAACTCCATGTGTTCCGTTTATAGAAATAAAAAGATCTGGTTGAAAATGTGATGCTTATTCTATACTCTAAAACTGTATCTGCTCAGGTACTGACAGACCACAGAGGACCAGGAAAAATCTGGAAGGATATATATATGAATACATAGGAATTTCCCAGCCTGATTTCAGCAGCTGTCATTTAAGGTGTCAGATCTTTAATTCAAGAGATTTAGATTGGTCCCTTAAACTTGTATGAAATGCTCTCGTAGCACACCTCTTGATTAAACCAGCTGTCAAGTATATTCTGCACTCAACAAAACACCTAAATATTCTAGAAACCCTGGATAAAGCATATCAGGAAGCCTTAAAAAAGATTATTTGAGAGTTTAAGTCATTGCCCTTTTGTTAGCTATTTGCAGTAACAACATAAAAGTATCATAAATAACTATTATTGCCTGAAAATTCAGAAGTATACTACTATTTAAAAACATATAAGGTGGCCTTGAAGTTAAGTCAGAGGACTGTGGTCATGCTCACAGGAAGATCCAAAATTCACCTCAAGTATTCTATAGCCAGTTCTTGTGACTCACCATTGCCTCATCTCACAAAAACAGTCCTTTGGTGCCAAAAGACCTAGGTCTAAAGACGTTGGGAATTTCTCCTTCCTTTTATTCCTTTTATGATATGTCATCATGCTTTTATTGCCACTCTTCAGAAAAATATCACTGAGTTTAAAGGTCTAAACAGTATTCATTCCTGTTTGTTCTTTCCCATAAATCCTCTAGCCAGATTTATAACAAAAGCAATTTTAAAACTTTTCCAGAGGGACTGCATAAAAGATGCAACCTACACAATGTTTTTATTCTCTTAGCTGATAATTTTACAAACTTGAATTTTTTTTAAATTAGGTAGATAACAATGTTCCTAGTTTATCTATTTGTAGGCACCAAGGGGTACTACGTGTAAACCTGAGCAGATACACAGCATAAAATAATTACTTTTTCTCAAATAGTTCATTCCATTTCACCACAGATAATTTTAAGCAAGGACTGTGGCTAGAAAGATCTGTAATTTTAAGTAATGCATTCCTGCCTTTGAGCTGCAAACTGACTTTCAGCTTCCTATGTGGAGAAATAGAGATGCTGAAATTTTTATGTAGAAGGGAATGCAACTGGCATTTTCCTGAACAGGGAATATGCACTACACAGTGTAGTGTCAGAGCAGATTATAACCCATGAACACTACCTGTGAATTAGAGTGGTATCCATTAGCACTGCTGTGGTCACAGGTCTGTCAGCAGGGCCAAGAGAGCTGTTGCTGCTAAGAGGTGTAGGGAGGCAGGGGTGTTGCAGATCAACCACTGATATGTATTGTTGCTGGAAATTTTTGTGTATGATGTCCTCTGGCTTTTTTATTCATCTCTCTCCTGTTCTGCTGTTTGAAATAAGCTGTTGTCACATTCAAAGACAATGTGATAAGGATGCAAGTTCACTTGTACATATCTGTGAAGTTATGTGGGGAAAAGGCTTCTCTGCCCACACAGATGTGTGAGGCACAGGGTCAGGCAGGGGAAACTCAGTAACCTCATCATCTACACCTGCTCCCTGCCTCAACCTGGAGTTCCAGGGGAGCATCATCCCAGTGGAGCTCGGGACAGCACTCCTCAGACTGAGGGAGGCACAATATTTGTGGTGGGATGAAGAGGAGGAATTTCTTGACATTGCATAAGACTTATCATGAAAAATTTAAGGGAGGGAACAAAGGGGGAGGAAACAGAAGAATCAAAGTGTTTGATGGAATAAGCATAGGAAAATAGATGAATAAGGTGATAAAAGAGGATGATCACCTGTAAATAATAATTCTATATATCCATATTCCAGTTGCTCTGTTTACCTGCCTGGCCATGCCCTGTAACCATCACCACAGTCTGTCTTGTCTTCATATTTAATCCCGTTTCTACTTCTTTACCACAAGTCAGTCACTGGGGAAACTGAGTGTCCCTACTAAGGGACCCACAGTGCAGGTTCTGTGTGTCTCTGCATCTGTGTGTGCAAGGGTGTGTGTACCAGCCTTGGAAGTTGTGTTCACAGGTGTCAGAAACTAGAAAACCTGGGATCCAGAGGAAGCTTTTGCACAGACCGTGCAACCAACCATTGTTGGAGGGATCCACCTTGCATGTGTATATTTATTCCCATTAATGCATCTTCATCTTTGTCAGGCATGGGGGGTAAGAGGATGAAGTCACAAGTGCTGGGATTTTTCAGTGCTGCATGTTTCTGTTAATTTTGATCTGTGCAGCTGGAAGTCTAAATATAAAACCAGGATTTGTGAATTCATGTGCCCACTAGGAATGCATGTTCAACTCTAGCAGGCCAGGAGATTCAGCAACACTAACAATACCTGGCTTCAGCAGGTGGACAGAGAATATGGTTAGCAAAAATGCTTTCTGCATACAAACCTCTCTTATAAATAATATAAAAATAACTATAAAATATGCATAAATATCTTGTTACAGAGATAATCATTAAATATTACACCACTTACATATTCTATTCTGTGGCACTTTCAATGTATCATATAGGAAGTGCATATAAATCCAAGGCAAAAATGACTGGCTTTCAAGGGAGAAGTCTACTATTTGAGTTATCCCCATTTAATTTGTACAGCAATGACCCTGTAGCTGGTATAGTCAACTGAATCAATATCATGCATATTTTAAATACAACAAAGATAAATAAATAGATGTATAACATTGAAAAGCTCAAAGGTTTTAAAATTAGAAAAGGCCAAATCCTGTTACTTCCATTAAGTTCTCTACAACAGTATGCATGTCAGACAGGCAGGATTTGGCTTACAGTCAGCATTAATATTCAAGTCTGAAGAAATCAATAAAACTGCTGCCTTAAGATGTAAATGCATGGAAAACAGCAATAAAGATCTCCTCCATACTGAAGATTACTGCCATCACAGCAGAACTATAGGAAGTGATCATGTAAGCACAATGAATCCTGGGGAGGGGGAAGGTAATTAAAACTCACTTCTTTTTAACTAAGTAGTAAAGCAAATATTTTTAAAACTGTGTTCAAATTTTCTTAATGCACATTGGAATTTAGTGAGCACTACTTTAACAACTACAGAAGAAAAGAGTTGTAGCCTTTAGTTCTTCTCTGAACTGAGCACACAGAGGTTGAAAACTACAAAAACATTCATTCTTTGCAAGCTTCAGTGGAACTACTGAGAAAACAGACAACAGCTCATAGGATGAGCTGATATTCCATAATACCTGAATATTACATTGCATATGTTAAACCTTCTTGGACATTTCGTACTCTGCAGCAAATTTTACTCCCACAGGTATTTCTATTACAATCATTAGATTTTTTCACATGAATGCAAGTTCAGTGGATGCGGAAAATTAGTTTCTGCCTCAAGTTTTCTTGTTACCATAAGAGTAAATCACACTATGCTAGTTGAATGTAGATTCCTGTCATTTAACAGGACAAAGGTTTAATAAAAAAACATTTATTTACTTTTATGTTTCTTTTCATGTCTGCAGAAACTTTAATCAATAGCTACAGATTAATTTTGTCTTCTTCTTGATATAATATCTGTTTACATGCCTCCAGTTTTAAAGCTTAGAATAGAAATGACTACATCAGTTTTATCATTACCACAAGGTCTCCTGTAAACTCCTTAAAGCCATTCAGCCCAAAGTTATACCTTCCAACTACAGTCTCTTAATGGAGTCCAAGTTTAATCTCTTCTCTGCAGCAAAAAGTGTTTCAGCCCACCAGCCTGTTGGCTCCAGTCAGTGGACACCATTTGCAGTCCTTGTGCAAAAGCTGTGATGTGATGCAGAAGAAGATACAGGATATCTGCAAATACAAAGAAAACCTTCAGATCAGAATACAAGGGAACTGCATTCCAGGTTTTGCATGAGATCCTGTTTCTCTGCTGTGCCTAGTGACTAATGCCCAAAACCCCTTCAAGGTGGAGAGTCTGTCCCCAGCATGGTATCACCATGGCTTTATTCTTGCAAGCTCAGCCCTTTGCAAGGGGACAGCAGACAGAGTGCCCACTCCATTTGTAGGGTTCTGGGTGCAACTACTTGTGCCCTCTGCCCTTGCCAGCTGCTCTGTTCATAGCACAGACCCCAGCCTGCTGCTTTGCACCATGCGGTAGAGGAGAAATGCCAATAGTTTTGTGGCACCCAGAAGATAATGTGCCTAAGTCCAATTAAATCTGTGAATTCCAACTTCACACAGACAGCTAAATCTAGGAGAAGGTGAGATTTCAGGATACATCGTTCTTACTCCTAAAACCGTTTGCAGAATTTGGACTTAATCCTCATTGAATTCACGTTCTATTACAATTCTCCTGAAAACCCTGAGAAATCTTTTTGTTCACTAATTGAGATCTATTTTAGCTCCAGTAGTTGTTAAAAAAAAAAAAAAGTCTATGGAGCTGAGGGGTCTCTTATCTAGTTAGAGGTTATATTTAATATTCTGGTCAGTTGTCTTTTGCATATGGATTTGCTAGATAACAGAGCTGCCATATTACAATAATCCAAAAATTAAGAATAATCATCCACTTTGTAACATTTTAACCATTTCACTTTCACAAATGAGAGTCTTTTCACAAAGGATTACCTTCTTTCCTATTAAAGCAAATGATAAAGAATTCTGCACTGCATATAAGGTATGCCAAGCACTACTTATTCTTCCTACAATCCAAAATGCTGCTGCAACTTAAAGAATCATTTATAGCAGATTGTTACAGGTAAAATGGGACATCGCTTTTGTTCTTTCAGGCTTTGCATGCCCTCAGGCTAGTGATTTACTATACATCCACAGTTTTCAGAAGCACTGTCTAAATTTGATATAGCTTAGTCCATAGGTGTTCGGTTTCAAACAAATCAGTTCATGTTTTTGGAGATAATTACCTGTCTTTCTATTTGCTATTGTTATTTCACACAAAGAATTAACTTTCACTCTAGAAAGGAAGAAAATTTCAGCACTACTGTATCAAAGAAAAGAAAAAAATAAAACCTAGCATCTGTACTACCAGTTAACATGTCTATAGACACAAAGGATTTCAAAATTAACTTTTTTTTTCAGGCTGAAGTAAACAGTAAATGTGAATTAGGACAACATCAAAAAACCTCCATGCAAAAGGTGGTATTTCCTTCCCAGAATGCTGTGTTTGTGATATTTTATTACTTACAAGGTTTGAAGATCCCAGTAGTGCTAGTTTGCCTGTATTTAATCCCCAAAGCTTGAGCAGTAAGAATTGGAGTTAAAACCTAATCCTCTAGCTAATTATTTAGCCAAAATCATCTAGATTAAAAATTAGCCTAATTTGCCAGTCAGTTTTTGCTCATGTTGAGATCTGTCTTGATCTGTGGAACTCTCATTTTAAAATGATTTTGTGCGTCAGGCTTACTGAGTCTGGTAAGAAAACTCTGTCTTACTCTGTTTCATTCATTTTAAGTCAACTGTTATGACAATTTGCAATAGTATTGTCTTCTCATCAAATCCGGTTGTTTCATGTGGAGTTGGTAGTTTAAACAAAGGTGATAAGTAGTGAAATTTTCATGACATCAGTATCAATGTTATTGCTAGTCTTTTGACAAAAATGCTTAGCCAAAATTTGTGGGGTTTGGGGCTGTTCTACTAGGACAATGCAAGTCTACTTTTTTAAAATCTTATTTATGCAAAGTCTCTTCCGAAGACTGCTGGAGACTGAGAAAGTAAGTTTTCTTCAAAAATTACGAATTTGGCAACAAAATGGGTTAAGTGTGTGAAGCTCATAGATTATTTCGTTGGATGTAAAGGAACAGATAAAGGCTTCACTGAGAACAGGGACTCTTCAGGTATGCAGCTGCAAGATATCATTTAATTTTCAGAACTGTGAGAATGACACAGCTTGTACCACATATGGCCACTTTGAGTATGCAGCCTAAAGGACTCAATATCCATTTACATCCAGATCAGTGAGCATCTAGGGAATTTTTATTTCTAACTTAAAGCTTAGAAAAGGATATCTGACACTAAAAAGCAGACATCACATCATGTTCTGTGTGAACCTCATTGCCATGGTTTCAGCATGCTCTGTACACACCTTGGTCAGGGCTCCTAATTGGCCCTGAATATCACTTGGAGTTAGTGGTAAATAGATGTCTAAGTGTCTCAGACTGAGAAAGCTCTTGGCATACAAAGAGATCAAAACCTGACATGGCCACCACCTCTATACAATATATTTTACTCTCCGTACAAACTTGCCTCTTTCACAGCCTTACAACAGTGGTAAGCTTTGAAATCTGTAGCTTGTGTGTAGCATAGAAACTAAAAGGATCCTTTAGTTTGTAATTTGGATCTGAGGACTTGACAAATATGTATCAACTGTTTCCTAGATAAAGCATTTTCTTATGTTTTTTGATAATCTTACCATTATATATGAGGTGAAGTATATAAATATAAAAATAGACTGATCAGCTGATTTTATTTCTTTTCATGTTTTTCTGTGTAAAAGTGAACTGCAGTGATACTATAACAGGTCTTGTGCAGGTGTGTCGTGCTAACAGAGCCAGTATCAGCACTTCCACTAATCTCATCAGCAAGGCTTCTCTGGCAACCTCCTTTCCAAGAGTAATTGTCAGAGAGGGAGTCTGACTCACCTATCTACATGCTCATTATGCTGCCATCCTTCAGGATAGCACCATTGCAAAGGATTTGAAAGCCTGAAACAGGACCAGGCAACCCCAGAAGAACCCTGCAAACATTTGTGTACAATCTTTATGTGTATACAGCTACACATACAAAAATTAGAAAGAAAGCCAGGAAGTACATCAGGGAAATACCTACTCCAAGAGGAGCTAGCTGAGAACCCATAGCTACAAGCCAAAATCCCTGCTGTTTTTAAATAGACTGGAGGAGGAACAAAAAATGTAGAATGGATTGACATGATGATGTCCCTTCCGAATTTCAGTAGGTGCCTTTTGCACTGACTTAAAACAGCTCACTGAAAACTTTACAGCACTGCACACAATAGTGTAAAGCACTATTTATTGCAGTGTTCCTTCTGTTGGCATGCCAGCACGCAACAGGTGTTCTGTGCAGCCCTGAGAGATGCAGATGTCAAACAGCAGAATGTTACCACCTCTGGTATCCAAGACAGCTACCAGAATAACTTGGAGCTGCAACTTTAGCAATGTAGAGCAAAATATTGAATCATAAAAAAGTAACACAACGATACAGCATGATATGAGATATATTAGCCTGTTGTTGGCAGATGATTCCAAAAAATAGCCCTTAGTACTTTCCTTGTGCACAAGTATTATAAGCTTGAATATTTGCCACTCATTTCTGGTATTTATATGCTCAAATTCCATTTTTGAGAAGAAAAGATAGATATTTATGTATCAGTGGAGAATATAGTTGCTAGACATTCAAATGTGAACAATTTAGCTCTGTTTCTTCGTTCAAATTGTAATAAAAATGTTAAAAATGTTATTTTAAAAATTATAATGGTAATTTTGAAAATAAACAACCTTAAATAAGAACAAGTTTCTTTTAAAAGTATGAGGATAGTATAATTATAAATCATTTTATTATAATCCTACTCATTTAATGATTAAAATTTTCTTTGGTAGTCCATTGTTTCAGTAGAGATGCATTTTAAATGAAAAATCTATTTGTTAGTTCCACAAATAAATTCATAAAGTTATGTTATGGTGACACAGACAGCTAGAATTCTTCATGCTTCCTATAGAATATCATGCTTTCTTTGAAAATTCTTTTTCTCAATGACAACAAATTTAACATTTCAGTCATCAGCTACACTTCCATCAGAGAAATGAGCACTACAGACAAAATATGTAATAATCCTTTTAAATAATGTTTTACTAACATGTATACAATACACTCAAAAATAATTCCATGCTTCTTTTTCATTTTAATATAATAAATTCAGAAATACTCATTCCTTTAATATGAGGCTGTTTGTTTGTTTTGCTTTTTTTTTTTTTTTTATCTATACAATGGTGGAAAAGTGATCCTATAACTTATAAACCTCTTAGTAATTTTGGTACAAATTCCTATCATAAATTTCAGATTTTTTCTGAGAAACTGTCCCTGTACTGCCTGGAGTTTCTATCTGATAACTGCTTTTCACATACTAACTCACGAAAATGAAAATTTCCAAAACATTTGGAATTGAACATTTGGAAATGAACATTTCCAAAACATTCCAACACCACTTATGACCCTTCAGTTTCCACTTCCTTAAGCAGGGCTGTTTTAACCTGGACTCTGTCATGAAATAGCCAAAAATTTGAAGCCTTGGAAAAACTAAATTAGTTTTTACCATTAACTAGTCAGAGACATCTTCATAATACATGCAAATCAGGTCTCAGTCATTTCAGAACTGTTTTAATATAGCAGCTGTAGACATTCAGATCTGCTAAAAAGTATGTTCTCACATTGGGCAACTAATAGGCCTTCTGATCCAAATCGAGTTTTCCTTTTTCTCTTAAGGTTGTTCTAAAGTCTTCCTGTTTTAACTTTATAATGTTTCCTAGTTTAACTTTATATTTCCTGGTCTATACTGCATGTAAGCACCACCCAGTAAATAGACAATTTTTGACTATCATCAAAGTGAGGGTTTTCCATCCAAGCAGGAAAAGAAGTCTCAAAGCCACACAAAGATAACACAAGAAAAGGATGAATCAGTCAGCTAAAATAGGGCTCTCCTTCAAGTATTAATTTGCCAGGAGTCACAAAAGGTTAAGTACAAAGGACACATGACCTTCAGTTTCCCATCTGTAACAAGTATCCAATAAACATGCTTTGTAAATTCTCTTTAAGGATTTTCCAGGCAGTTCAAAAGGAGCAAGAGTGATAAAATCTGTTAAATAAAATTCAGAAGACTTCTTTGAATTACAAAACTTTTAGTTGCAGAACAGAAACACAGAGGATGCACACGCAGTAGATGAAGTGAAACCATATTTTCACCTAGTGTACCAATGTGCTGGTGATGCTGATAACAGGTAACCAAAAGTCTTCATGCCAGGGATGTGGCTTTCCAATCCTCGGTGAATCTCATTCACATGACTAAGTTACGAGTCTTTGCAGATACTTTTTACAGGATCATGTAGGAGCTCTGAAGCAGAAGGAAGAATAAAATTCACTTTTGAAAGGCATAACTGGGAAAGTGGCCTCTTTTTTCCTGCAGTTTTTTTCTAATATTAGGAATATATGCAGCATTCTGCTACATACAGCAGATCAGGCTTTACAGGAAACAGAGCTCTGTCTCTCCCCATAAAAACAGTAGTGCTAGCACACTGTTAATGGTCATAATAAGGACACAACCTAAAGTTGCCTAGGTTTTAAAACCATAATCACTTTCTTTTAACTTGTATGGACTCTTTGATGCATTATGCTATACCAACTAGGAAGTCTTTTAACTAGTATATATGTATATATATATTAGTAGTATATATACTATCACAGCTTATCCTTTAAATGAATATGACTTTACATAGAGCATCAGAAAGGTACTTGCTTGCTATTGTCTATTTGTCTCAAAGAGAATTATTTGAAGCACGGAAGGGATCCTTTAAACAAACTTCATCATATTTGAAGCAGTTTATAATATATAAAAGAAGTGAAAGTAAGTCATTTTTCAATACCTTAAACTCTGTTAAACTGGTGAGCAAAAAATATTAGCATCACAATAATGTGTTCCTGCCCGTGTAACACAATTATGACACAAGTTTCACAGACACTGAAGATCCCTATCTGTGTTTCAGTCCTGTGATCTAACTACTAACTTCATGAAACATCAAACTCTCCATGAGCAATTACAAAGGGTCTGAAGTCAGTGAAATTAGATGAATTTTGAAAGAGCAAGGAATGAGAGTCATCCTGTTATCCCTTAATCAGCATCTTCTAACTTTAAATATTATATTAATTTCAGCCACTCACCCCCTGAAACTTACTAACATTTTCATTACTCACAGATAGAAACTAAAATTAATGACCACATGTTACTTTATTTTCCAAATAGGATGTGCAGGATAAGTAGTAACCTTGTGTCATATTTTACCAATGTCAAATATAAAAGTCAAATAGGGGGCATTTCAGAAGCCACAGCCAATAATGAATAAATAATGATCCTGAAGAGCATTAAAAATTAATGATATTAATTAATCAGTGAATGACCTTTAATAAATTTGTTGACATGAGTTGAACCAAAAAGAGTAAGTGGCAACTCAATGGTTAAAGTAGAACATACACCACCTTTTTTAAATCCTGCTTAGCATCCTATTACTTTGAAGTGAAGGGATTAATTTATCTGCAATCTATGTGGGCACTAAATATTGAGTGAGAGATCAAGGAAGATATTTTCTGAGAATTAAAGGAAAGACGGTGAAGTACATTTTTTCTCTTTAAATTCAAATTTCTTACTTTCAGTGTTCTGGTTTTATAGTTTCTCACACTCCCTAAGAGCAGCTACTTCTTATACCCACATACTTTCACTCTCCAGAGCTACAGCTTACACTACACTTCCATGAAACAGTCAATCTGATATTAAGTAGAAAGGTACCAAAGATGGGAGTAAAATAAGTCAGTTGTACTTGACAAAGCTTTGAAAAATTCACTTTGTCTGTTCAAAAGGAATCAAAAAATTTTGAAAAGCTAACTTTTTTTCCATACAGACATTATACCAGATCACATATCAGCCATTCCACTGCTGCAGAAAGCCTGTGTAGAGCTCTATGAGATGGTCTTTGAGAACAGAAATGCAACTGTGCTATATCTGATCAACTTGAGACCATCAGGGAATTGAGTGCACAAATCCAGCAATACTGAACATAGAGACATGAATTTAATATCAGATGTTGCTTCTCTGGTACAGATTAGAGAAAACCTGAAGGCAGCTGAACTCCCCATACTATCCTTCCTATGGTTTGCATGAAAAGCTAAAGATACATTATTATTTCAGAGTCCAAACTGGGTAGCTCCTTCCTTAAATAGGTAAAGCAAGCTGATGGAAGAAAATCTGAAATTTTCTTTCAGTTCTTTAAAAGTTCCACATTTGCGTCATTTAAAAGCAAGCTGTCTATAGAGTCTGTGATGAAAGGATAAGTAAATTGAACAGAGAGACCCAGCAAGGATCTAAGGAACAGTCATGAGTGGAAGACCCACAGTAACATAATCAGTGAAAACCTAATCAGTGAAAATTAGAGCACACTGAATCAGCTGCCTCTAAAGCTATCAAGAGAAAATTATTGTCCCTGGTGTGAGTCCCACTGAGATGAGTAAGCAGCAGAAACTATTTCTCTGAGACCTTCAGAATAAAAGGAGGTTATTACCTCCAAAGGTACAGTATTTATCACAAAGTGGAGTGGTGAAGAGGGTTCATGGATTGTGTAATAATTATTAAGGGATATGTCAAGTTAATTGTAGGAATGTTCAAAAAAATTTATGGTACACCTAATGTAAGGACCAAAGATGAGGAGAGGGGGTACCCAAGGTGAAGTGGGATGAACAAAAATGGGAAAATAGAGAGGAAACATGACAAAGCCAGTTTCATGTGAACAGATAGCTAGTGAGCAGTTTTGTGTCTCCTGATCACAGAGAGGAGGAACAGGTTCAGGCTGATTGTGAGCCATAACATGGCTATGTGAGGGCTATATGTGCATTTATAGGTGTCAGTACAGGCACCACCCTTCGTGGGGTCTGTGTGGCCACAGTTGTGTCAGACTTGTGTGTGCAGACTGGGAGTAACTTGTGTCTGGGGACAGGGAGCCACAATGGCTGCACAAGTATGGCTGGGGATTCCTGAGAAGAATTTGAAAACTGGGAACAATCATGTTCCTGCTATTTTTCAGAAAGATATTTCAGACAGCCACCTAATCAGCTTTTGGTCTTAGCAAATTGAGAGTTGTGAATTCAAAGATTCTCCATCCCTGGAGATATGTAAAACCCGACTAGACCTGTCCCTGAGCAACCTGCTGTAGGAGACACTTCTTTAAGCAGGGTTTTGGACCAGGTGGTTTCTGTAGGTCCCTTCCAAACTCAGCCATCCTGTGGTTCTCTGGAAAAAAATTCTACCCCTTTTTTCTAAAGGCCCTAAAAATTATGCAGTAGAAATATAACAAAAACAGAACGTGAAAGTTCTTAAGGAACAAAAGGTACGTTTCAAGAAGCTCTATGGTCTATATGGCCTTGAGACACAGACCTAAGCTTTCTCCATCTATTTTGTGAACCTTGTGCCTCTGTAGCTGCATTAAAGCAATGATCCAAACAAACCATGTTATAGTGGATTCCTTCCATACCACTGCCAGCTTGGGGCTCAGAGCTGTTTCAGATTCATGTAATCCAAAAAGTGAAAAGATCCTGAAAAATCTAATATAAATATCTAAAGCAAGATCATTATAAGTGGATAGAATTTAATCAAGCTGCCTATTTTATCATAGGGTTAGTAGAAGCCAATTTTAAAGGGGAAAACTAAAACCAGAAACTATTATCAACATACAGTACAATGTGCTTATGGTAAAATGTTGCCTTAGGGGAGAAGCTGATACTTTCAAAAATAAAAATAAAATGGTATTCTATAAAACCTCAGCTCTTAAAATATTTATATTCCACTTGAAAAGACTTGTCTAATAAAATACTTTAAGATCAAGAGGAATCACTGAGGCATTTAGTCTGCCTTTGCACGTATCTCAAGCTAAACAATATACCCAATTACTCCTGTAGTCACATCAGTAATAAATGGGTTTGACTGAATCATACCTTTCAGAAATAAACATACAGGACTGATCTGGAAATACCAAGAGGTGGAGAATGCACCATTTCTCTCTATAATTGTTAACACTGGCAACAGTAAAGATGCTTTATTTCTAACTTGAATGGATTTGATTTTAACATTCAAACATTAGTTCCTGTTGTGATTTTCTCTGATAGATGAAGGAGCCTTTAACATCCAATATTTTCCTTCCATGAGACTTAACAACTATTAATCGCTCAAGCTGATGGTGTAATATGCAGGAAAAAATACTTAGCAACTTCAAAGAAAATTTAAGAAGCAAGAAGAAACAAACCAAAATTCCCCTCAATATTCTTCCTATCACTCTTTAATACTTGTACTCTTAGTACTCAGGATCTTTTCACCATTTTTCTGGGAGGGGTTTTTTTTTATTACATGCAAGTATCACACTTCCATTGAAATCAAAAGTGGTCTAAACTGCATAGTTCAGGTAGATCAGAACTGTTAGCTAAATATGCTTACTTAGGTATGAACAGAGGATTGCTATTTATAAATTGCCAGAAAAAAAGGACTGCAGTTCCAGCAGTTTCCTCTTTTTATCAGAAACTTTATCAAAAACAGAAGATTTTTTTTTCTTAGGTAGTTTTCCTAGGAACTTAATTCTGTAGAGCAGTGTGCTTAATTACAACTTCCAATATTTAACTTTTAGCATTTATTTTATTATTATTTAATGGTTAGAGAACAATCTTAAATGTTGTGATTTTTGTTTCCAGAGTAATTGATATGATTTTTAGTATTATTATAGGAGGACACATTATTTGATAGAAAAACTGTCTATATAAGATCAACACTGAAGAAAGGAGTGTATCTGACTTTTAATAATATCTTTTAAATTGTAGTATCACCCCTCAGGTCAGACGTTTTACTTTAGATCACCAGTGTCATTGTAATCCAGGATCTCGTGGGGAAGAGAAACCAAAACCTCTCACAGAAATAGATTGTTTTGGTGATTTTTGAAATTCTTTTATTAGAACACTGGGAGAAAGAACAAAACTACCATCATGTCATAACAAAAGAATACAAGCTATTGCACTGCTTTATTTTACTTCCTGAATAGCCATTTTGTTTCAGGCTTATTTAGAAAATCATTTTCTCCAAGTATTACAGCAGTGAGAGACAGCCTCTAGGTAAGCATATACCACAGATAACCACTAAGGCCAAATTTTAATCATTCCCTTGGTTCTTTTAGCTCCTCAAAACCCATCCTTTTGGAGTAATATTTCTGGGCTTGCATTAAAGAACAAGTAAAAGAAAATGTGTCTGCTTGAGCTACAACAGCAGAAGGAATTACAATTCAAAACATTGTGTGACAAGACAATGAATGGAGATCTGTAATTCATTTAACAATTACTGGAATAATTTTGCAATGACAGATAAATATTTAAAGGCAGGAATACATGTAGTCATTTCTGTGTCTACCCTTAAAGATATTGTTAAACAGAGGTTTAAATCTGTAGATGTTCTTATTCCAGTTTTATATTTGATTGAGTTTTCTTATTCAAAACAAATTAGTAGGATTTACTAAACTAGAACAAGCTGAGCTCCCTGTGAGGAAAAGTCATTTTGCATTTAGCAAGTTCTGACGATTACACCGCAGTAAAAGCAGGGCAAACGGTTTAATAGAAAGGATATCTTGGATCCTGCAGCCTTAGGTTTCCGGGTTCAGGAATTTACAGAATCTGTGTTTTAACTACCTCCACCTGTACAGGATTTCTAAACTTGTTTAGTGAAGAGATAACCTGCCTCTCATCTCAGAGAGAAACTTACTTTTTCCATGAGATATTTAAAGTGAAAACATACCAAAAGCCCACTTCACAGATACAGTTAGGAGCTTAAGCCTTACTGGGATTAAAGTGGCTTAGGCTCCTCAATGCTAGCCCCAAAATCAAAAAGAAATTAAGAAATTTAATTACAATTGAATTGTGCCTTTGACTTTCCTTCTTCTGGCAGGACACAAATATATATTTAATAAGGAGCAGTAAATAAAAATATGTTTTGTAAAGTATATTAGCATGCCTGAAGCACTTACAGCAAATCACAGAAACTTTTTCATGTCCATCATTCATCATACTGAATTTTGGAAGCAACTAAAAGTCATTCCAGGCTAGAATCAAAGAAAAAATGTATGCCCCTACAACACCTTGCCACCATTGTTAGGACATGGCTCCTGCTTTTTAAGATTTCTACAACATAAAGGAGGCAAGACAGAGTTGTAGCAGGTGAAGTTCCCCAGGCCTCCAAGGAAACCACAAGGAAACATTCAGGCTGACATATTCTGCAACTTCCCTGGACAGCCTCGTTTATTAGCTTAGCTGAATCACTTCTCTTTCTCTTTTTCTGCCTCTTCTGGATGGCTTTGAACTGGTGACAATGAATGATCTTGTTATGTGTGTGAATTTGAGCAAAAGCCAAGCAGCTCTGCTATTGTTAAGGGCTTCTAAGCTTTACTAAGAAAAGTAGTAACAGTAGGAGGGTTTAGAGCTCACACTAAATTTTACTTAATGATACCTGTTACTGGGGCCCAGCAAGCTGTTATTGACACATCACTATTTGAGTGATATCTAATTAATCATTATATCACTAACCAGAATCAATGGTTATAACTTTGAGGACCTTTGTTCAACCTTCCCACTGAATATCTTGCACCAGCTTCGAGTTTAACCTAATGTGAAACTGTTTAACCTGTAACCCTGTGGCTGTTGGAAGGTACCCTGGGGTTTTGTCACCAAGGTGTTTACTGGACTGCAAGTGTATTCTAGTAGCAAAATAAATGTATGCTTCTCTCTGATTGGAAAAACATCCCTGTCAAACTTTGGACATATAGCATTTTCCCCTTGTTCCTCTAAAAAAACAACATAAAAGAAAAACCAGATACATTTTCTTTCACTTAAACTCAAGGAGAGTTGTTCTGGATGACCCTCCTGGCAGCAGAAACTTTATAATCACGCTTTGCTTTTAGAAGCTGGGAAAGCAAAGCATGTGGAGAGAACTATACTTATCCACCAATACTATATCCTATTTTTCCTTAAATCACTATTTGAGTCCTGTGATGACAGTGTGTACACTGAAAAAAAAATATACTTAATTTATCTTTTATTCTAAGAGAAGGAAAAAGATTAAAAAGTCTCAGACCTCTGCCTTGTGTGGTTGATGGAGAATGACTGTAAACACTCTTTAGGACCTTGGTTTAAGACTTGTTCATTACTGTTGGAGAGTAAAACATCAAGATGTGATTCCTTTTGCTTTTATTTTTGTAATCTTGAATCATTCCAGGTTTCACCTTGATGTTTAGTTTATCCTCCAAATTCTGTCTAAAGTTGGCTTATTACCCCCAGTCAAAAGAGAGCACTTATGTAAGAACAGGTTCATGTTAGTCAAGTCCTTAAGAGGAGAAGTCATAGTGGAAAAATAAGAGTCCTACTGGTTTTTCCTGTGGCAGAGTTAGAACAAGATTAAATCCTAGTAGAATAGTTGAGTCGAATACATAAAGTTTTCCTGTCTGAAGCATAGGATGAACAAATAGAAACACATCTGCTCATGTTTATTCTGAGTAGTAAGTTCTTAGAAGGTCAGATTTCGTGCTTAGTCTGGATTTTTAGTCACTGCTCCATCACATTCCTATTTACATAACACACTTTAATTTCCTAGATTAGTTACATTTTCTGTTTCGTTTCAAGGACAGCTCTAGTCTCATGTTTTGTGGCAACAAGGCACCAAGATTGTGATGCTGAGCTCTTGTTTCTATAGATTCCATAACCAGATTCCATAACTTTGCTCCAGCCTAACTTTGTTGAATAAATTTCTGTTATATCTTGTGTGTCAGAAACTAATTGCTTGTTTTCATACATAAAACTACCAATTAAAAGGCTTGCTGTCTTTTCCTCCATTGTACCAAGTGTCACTAAGTAGCTGGAGGAAGGCATTATGCTATTTTCATTAAGCATATGGAGGAAAACACAAGAACATGACTTTGAGGAAATATGGAAAACCTAAGCTGTATCAAAATATCTCAGCAAGTCCGTGGCATTAGAGATCAAGACAACCACACAGTAAAATAAAACATGAAATATTCATATTGAAAAGCCATGGATGATAACCCAGGTTCCATCAGTTTCAATTAATTTATCTTCATTAAAGCAGTAAAGTGAGCACTGAACTCACTAATTACAACTCAGAGAACTGAGCGATATTCTTATGTTTCTGAGCAGAAAAGGTCTAAAATTTAAAGTGGAATGACAAGGAATCCCAAGGCTTTTATTAAATTTAAAAAAAAAAAAAAAAAACACCAAGAGAAAAAAAAAAAAAAAAAAAAAAAAAAACCCCTAGGCATTTTCAGATGAAGTTTTTAAAAGGAAAAGGAGAAAGAAACCAATTCTGAGTCAACCAGTCCAGTGCTGGTGTGAGTGACTAAAACCAGTTCTCCTTGTGCCTAGAGTTGACCTAAACATCCAAAAGTCTATCAGATGACAGGCAGAGATGATGAGGTGTCTTCACTTAATATTAGATCCCTACTGCCAGAGGTACCATCAGGAAACTAGAATCCATCCACCTCTTATGGCAAGGGAAAAACAATACCAAAATAAAATGAGGAAAAGTTACTCTATCTCATATCCTGAAACTTCCAACAGATAAATATTGCAGTCTCTTTTTTTTTTTTTTTTTACTCTAAAACAGTTTTTAAATCAGCATTGACAGCTCATCTTTAAATACAAAATTTTTGGCCTAAATCAGGATGAATATTTCTCTATTTACTCTGTGGACACTCTATGTTGCACAACACAAGGAATTTTAACTTTTAGTATGAAGTTCTCAAACATTATTGGCCAGATTTCAGATAGATCAATGAGCAAGTTAAGCTAAAATTAAATTTTTAGACACTGAAAATTTGTAGGTTTGTTCTTTGAGCTTTGTGCTTAGGAACATTGTTTTTAAGCTTCAAGAGTCACAGCTTGAAGCATTAACTTTTCTTTGTAAAGGAAAAGTCTAAAGGATAGTCTTGTTTTCCCACACTGCAATTTCTATTAACTGTATTTAAAACAAGCCAGAAAGACTATGAAGATGAATGGAACATAAGAAACCCAAAGAAAAGAAAGAGGGGAAAGAAGAAGAAAACAAGTATATTAATTCTAATACTACAACTTTCCTTCTGTATAAGTAATCAGTGAACGGAATATATGGTAAACAAAAATGGGGAAGAAAAAGACAATCACAAGAGGAGTGAAGAAAGTAGAGAAACAAAGAAGAAATGCATACCAGCTCCAGCAGCCTTTATTTCCCACCAGTACAAGCTATTACAAACATAACTGACTTTTTATGTTGGCAGCTGCTTCTCTTTCAACAATAGGCAAAGACCATAATATTACTCTGGTTTATCGTTTATCCATGACATTAATTAAACATTCAGCTCTGCATCACCCATGATTATTCACTACCCCTGCGTAGTGTAATAAATATACATTCCTAGTTCATTATGAAGGGTAAAAGTGAAGCATGAAGTCCATGTCATAACAAATTATTTTGCAAGCAATTCCACTTCTTCCAAACACTTTAGAGTAGGTGAAAGTCAGTAAGGCATAAAGGGCTTTCATAAGACCATCTCAATCTCCAGCACAGGCAAATGGCTTCAGAAAGCATGTTTATGTACAAGAGTTTCTTTTACTTTCCAAATCAATTCAGCATGATCTGGTAAAGATATATGCCCATGGGAGGCATTAGGATCCACATCTTATTGTAGGAAGAGATTAGAAGTCCAAAGAATAGATC
Organism: Prinia subflava; assembly: GCF_021018805.1. NCBI lineage: Eukaryota > Metazoa > Chordata > Aves > Passeriformes > Cisticolidae > Prinia > Prinia subflava. The sequence continues at coordinate 18,686,078 of NC_086253.1, read as the reverse complement.
TAAAACACAGGCTACTAATTCCACGAGAAATGGTTTTATTATCTACCAGCAGCATTCATTTTGCATGGGTGTGGAATTTTTCCTATTCAGGGACCATTTTAAAAGACAGAATATAGTTTGAATGAGGTTTCACAGTATTACCAAGAGAATGAAAGATACACTATAGCTTTTTATCCAAGCATATCATATTTTAAAAGTTTATGAACTTACAAGTGCACATACCATTGGGTGGAGCACTTACATTCTTTTGTATATTCAATGTAAAAATTGTTACATCTTCATGGAGAAGAATTTTAAAAGGTTTAGTTTACACCAGGAGAGGATTTCTCCAAGTATCCAAATTTCCTAACAAAAAGTAATTTTAAGAAATTTTCTACTTGAACATGTGGTTGCAAAACTTGTCTGAACATTTAGTCTAGGAAATACCACTATAAAAATGATTGTTTTCAAATATTCTTGTGTCACAGCAAGTTATTGTATCCTGTGTTTCCTTGCCATTGATCACATTGGAGTTAATTTTAAAAAGATTATGCTAATATCTCATAGTAATATGCTGATAATTCTATGAGGATTTTTTGTATTTCAGCAACCAGCAGAACTCCTTGACTAAGGAACAGAGGTAATATTGAGAAGCCAATTTCAGTCCTGATTTTCAGCAAATCAGTGCTTTCAAATTAATTTTAATCACAGAGACTAGGAAGTTTATGAAATATTTATGAGAAAGTACATCATATATATAGCAGTTCTAGTCTGTGACTACAACATATGGTTTAGACATTGAAACAGGTGTGAGAGAACAGGTGGTCATAGTCATTCAAGTGTATAGCTGGAATTTGCCATGAGGAAAAGTAAAAAAACAACAACAAAAAAATTAAGTAGCTCATTTACTTTCTAAGGTAACTTGCAGACTTAACAACAGAAGTCACAGTTCTTCAGTGGGGAAAGGGAGTGTGATTTTGTTACACATTAATATCCTAGAACAAGTTTATGATAGCATATTCTTTCATACCTTGCCCTTGACTAAATTTTTGTCAAAATTCCATAATAATTTAAGAAAAAAAGCACTGTTTCTCCATTTTAACTTTCAAAGAAGTTAAACCAATATGTAAGAAACAAATGATACAGAAGCATAGTAGTCCAGCTTCATTCAGATGTCAAGCAAAACCCACCTATCAACTTGTTACTTTGTTGAATGATCTTTAGATGCTCTAGATCTAAAGCAGATATTGCTGTGGAATAAAATCACCCTTTGTGCAATACTTGATCTATTTTGAATTTACATTTACTTCAATTTGCAGTTGTGCAAACTCTGCAATATATCTAAAATTCACAGGCAAGAAACAAATACATGACCAGTACAACTCTCAAATTCCTTGACTATTCAAGCACATCTTAAGAGATCATCAATCTTGTATTTTGCTCATTTATAAGGACATTTCATAATTCAGCATATTTCCAATTTTAAAAACTGAGAATTTCATAGGTCTTTAACAAAATCATCAAGTTCAGGAATTATATTCTTGAATGGTTCAGTGGTTGTCCCTTGGGTCACAAAAAAATATCACTTTTGAAAACAGCACACTCATGCACTTTGACATGGAAGTATAGTAAATAAAATTAGCTAAACTTCAAATATAGCTGGAGTCTGCATTACTTTTCAAAATCATCAGCAACTGTTGGTTTGACTCTAGGAAGACCTGAATTCCCAATACACTAAAAAGGTAGGAGGCTGAATTCATTTCTGTTTTCTTAAATGTATTGGACTTATGCATTTAAGATGTATGCACTCTGCTAAAATTGATCGTTCTATTTCTCAATGTTTACAAACGAAAATAATTTAAAATAAAATTAACTTGTTCTAACCTCTGCTTGAGATTAAATTCCTTTTGGCATCTGTGTACTGAAAAGCTATTTTCAGGTACATAAGAACTGACATACCAGATCAAACTAATGGTCCATCTAGATAGTATATTAAGTGTGCTTATCAACTCTCACAGTTTTCCTCTGAAATTCCTGATTCAAAAACTTCCTATTTATTTTTAATCTTGTAGACAACAATCAAACCAGACCATTAATTCCAGGGAGCAATTTACCATATGTGCTTGAACACCTTTCCTATGGATCTCAAAAATGCTAGAAGTATGGTGCCTAAATGGTGTATTTAATATGTTTTTTACTAAATTATGCTGTCACATGCAGTCAGAACAAATAGTCTTCCAACAGAAGACCAAATTCATCCCTAGCAACATTACACAGGAGCCAATGGGGTTGCACCAAGGAGTAAAGTAACCAGCTATGCTTCATATGTACTGCTTCTTTCCATTCATCTGCATTAAAGACTAAAATAACTTCACTACTTTTGCTACTCCTAAAGCAAGCCCGGTAAAAATACTTTAAAACCAGTACCACCACCTACTTTTTACTAGAAATATTACTACAGCTGGAAGCTGGAAGCTTAAAGCTTTTTTTTCATACAGCAAACCCTATGAAAAAAAATATTTACAGGTGTCTTGGTTTGGAAAGACAAGTATCTCCCAGGGAAAGGTGGAGCTCCCCTTAGAATGGAGAATGTAAACTCCCACCCTCCAAATTATTATAATTCTGCAATTAGAGGCTTTCAGGCAAAGATATGGGAATAGGAACCGTTCTTTACTAGGAATATTAAAAATCCAAATGTAGTACAAAAACAAGGAAGCAAACAAACAAAAATCCTAGAAAACCCTGACAGAGTCAGAGATACAACCTGACACCCTGTTATTCAGGGTGTTAGACGCAGTCCAAATAAATCCTCCTGGAGTAACAGATGTGTTTCTGTGGAGTAGAGATGATCCTGTAGAAAAGGTCCAGTGATGGTGAGATGCATCCAGTTTTCCTCTAGGAATCCAGTGGAAAATCAGATACCTAGTATTCCTGGGTCTCAGTTTTTATCTTGGTAGAAATGGTTGGCTCCTCCCCCACTGGGTGGAGCATCTCACAATGGGATGATGTAATGTGTCATGTCATTAGTGAGCCTTAATGGCCCATTAACAGAAGATATGCCCTGGAGGGTGGATGGTTGTGGAAGAGATAAGGGACACTGCCCCATCTGGTTTTAACAGCTGGCCCCGCCCCCTCCCCCCGGAGTTATGAGGAATGGGTCACACAAGAGATAAAGGAAAAACCTTCCCAGCCAGTTTTCAACAGATGGCATATAGAATAAACAATTTTTTTTGGTTACGTAACCCAAGACAACAGGAAATTATCTTATTCTTTGAGAGTGCTCCCACATGCAATTAAAGTTGATGAGATTTAAGCAGTATTCAAAGTCAGGCACATGTTCAAATACTTCCCTGTAACTGTCAAGCTGTGTACACCATATCAGTAACCAACCTAGATGTTTCTTTAATACTCTTTTAGGACGTGACAAGATCTTTACAAATAGAGTATTCTTGCAGGAAAAAAAATTAAACTACTAGATTAATAGTTAATGTTCTTGTGCAAGTATGGTTTTTGAAGGTTTTTTAGGATCAATTTTATTGAAAATTAATATTAGAGTAATTTTTAATGTTCCATTATGGTGGTGAGGTACTGAAACAAGTTTCCCTGAGAAGTTGTGATTGGCCCTGGAAGTTTTGAAGACTGGATTGGATGGGGCTTTTAGCAACCTGATCTAGTAGAAGGAGTCCCTGCTATGGAAGGGTAGTCTAAACTAGATAATCTTTAAGATCCCTTCCAACCCAAAGCATTCTATGATTCTGTGATTCTATGATTAATTTCTGGTCTATGAAAAATATTTTAAACTCTAATCTCTTGCAGCACCTTCACTTGTTCCTATGCATCTAATGCACATCAGACCCAAGAAGGCAGATTGTTGGTCCTTTGTTTAAACTACTTATAAGAATAAGTACACTCAACACATCTGTTGGAAGTATGGCTGCTTAGAACATTAAAAGATAGGCTGTGATTTAATACTTCCTCAACTATATTTTCTCATAAACAAATACTTCTGTATTTATAATAACATATCAATAATTCTAATCAACCCATTTCCAGAAAATTTTATGTTTACTCACAAAAGCAAAGAAATGCTTAACCTAAAGAAAAAACTGTAACTGGTATAAAAAAAATTACATGGAAGGAGGAGTCTGAATAGGTGCATTTGTAATTTATTCATTTTCATCACCAGAAAAAAAAATTAACCCAGTTTTAAAATTCCAGGGAGCAGGAAGTAAATATATTTGAGGTCTAACTTTTCAGTATTTTAATCACATGTATGAAAAATCACTGACACTGTACTCATCCCATCTGAGGCACTAAATGATAACAACTAATAGTGGAACAGGGAGGATATGTAAGCACTGCAGTCAATGAAAGATCTGCTGCCCCTATGTTTTAAACGTACAACTGAATAGTTTTGGATGTTATGTTATACAAATACAATTAACAATTTAATTAATATTACCAAGCTATTTTAAAAATAGGATATTCAAACTGAATGTGAAAATAATCAAAAAGCAGAGCTCAACATATTTAACACACAGCTGTGTATTAAGAAACAGGCAATCTTTGCCATACATTATCTTCTCAAGGTGCCCAGAGATGGTTTCAAGTGTCCCCAAACAATCTAATACTAGTTATGTTCCAACCTGTTTCAGAAGATGATTCCATTTTCTCTTGACATGATTGTGGCTAAATCAATCTATCTACTTCTGTTGTCCTTCAAAAAAAAAGAAATCTGGAAGACCCCAAATGGGATCAGTCTTGACTTTAAGTTGGCAACTTAGAGAGTATCTGTAAATGTCATCCAATCAGGGGTAGTTTCAAGTACCAAATACTACTCTCAAGATTTGTACATGGTAAAACTGAATTTGTGGAGACGAGCCTGGGCAAAATCTGTGGAGTTTAATTCACACCATTTACTTTGCAAGGTACTGCAACTGCATCCTACAGATCTTAAAATTCCAGGATGCTGTTGTTAAGGGAGCTCATTATAGTAAGTCCAACAAGCCAAATAAAGCAAGAGATAATTCAATTTAAAATAAAACCATCCCAAATCATGAGAGCAGAAGATATTCTTTGTTTAGGAACATTCTAGGTCTATGTATGTGTGCCTATATATACATGTATGTGTGTGTATACACATAAAACTCATGAGGTCTCTGACAAGTTACATTGCATTCTGCTGATATTGCAAGTTTGCATAGTGCCTCAGGTTATTTTTTAATTGAATTCCTCTATTTATACATGAACAGTATTAAAGAAATCCTCAAGGAGTGCACTGTTTGATACTGGATGATTTCGTTCAACACCATGTCATTTTAATTTATATCGAAGGAAAACTTGTTGGAAGCAGGTTGCAGTTGCTTAAGCTTTAAATGTCAAGTAGGGCCAAGGAGGAGGGTGATGTTTAGTTAATGTAAAAGACAGTTTCCTAAGTAGTATTAAAGAGCATAATTTGTCAGCTAGACTATTTAGGTAAAATAGAGTGTCCTTTTCAGCTCACAGCCTATTAAGGGGGAAAAAAACCCTCTTGAATACCAATTGCATTTCTGGAGAGTACAGCAAGCCTCTAAATATATTCTGCAAGAGACTGAAAATTCTTATCTTCTGACCTGTATTGCACCTCCACAGAATAAAAATATAGAAAACAAAAAGAAAATTATTTGGAACAACACAAAGTAAGCCATGTATTATGGTTAATAAAGAGTTGAACAGATGTTTAACTGAATATGCTTTTCTGAAGTTGCATAGTTGATTGTAGTCTGAATAAAAATAACACAATTTGCACCGAAGAAGTGACAAACTTGAAACATCACTGAAAAAGAATTCTTTGGAATCACTCCAACACAGCGTTTCCCTTATTTTTTTCATAATTAGAATCATAAAATAGTGAAAAAATTTTAAATATGAACAATAATGATAATTATAAAGCCTCATTACAGAAGCATTTTTAGCCCTAGGATCTCAAAATGCTGTAGAAAGAGACGGATTTCAGTCCACTGTATAGTATGGCTAAGAATGAAACCTTGTCTCCCAAGTCTTCTTAGATTTTGTTGCCTCCTTCCTCTTCCTCTCATATTTCATCTCAGAGGATGAAGAAAAAGGAATATGACTGAAATATTTAGTCAAAAACAAAAAGTAAAATAAATTCAGGACTTTACGTCTATTTCAATCCATCCGTGCAGAGGGAAAAAACAGAGTTCTCATTTTTTTTGCAGGAACTCAAGGTCTGAAATCTGCCTGAAACGTGCAGTATGTATTTAGTGAGTTTGATTTGTCCAAGGTGCAGCTAAGTAATTGCATATAGCCTTTTCCAGCTGATCTGTCCATATAACCTCAAGCATTGATAAAAAGTTCCCTGAATGGCTTCAACTTGCTTAGATATCCCAGGATACGTGCTCACAGTTTTCAATTTCTATCTATATAAGACTTTTCAGTGGGGAAAGGAGAAAATATAGATAAACATAGATATATGATCACTATGTGACATGAAGCTATTTGCACTAACAGAATTTAACAATCTTCTTATGCATGACTGTCATAAACAAGCCTCAAAATCCTCTTGACAGAATGTTGGGAGAAACTAGGATGCAAATATTTAAGGTTTTTTTATTTTGGTAGTCCATTCATTACTATTCTCCCAACCTCATATGTTCACAAAGCAAGCAAAATTTTTGACTTCAGCATTACAAGGGTGGCTTAAAAAAACTCTAACACTAAATTTATCTAAATATTACTTGAAACTAACATTTTAAACAACAGTTACATTCAAACAGGAGAGAAACCACACATATACCTTAATTTTATTAAACACCCATAGGTCTAACACTTCCCAGAATTTACTGGGGCACTTCTCTTAGTCCTTGGGTCCCCTCCACACCCAGCCCCAGCAACTTTATATATTCCACCAACGTCTCTCTTCCTTCAGGCTATTTTACTCCCACTTGTACTGCTCTCAGAGAAGGAGAGAGGGAGAGAGAAAAAAGGGGCTTGGATGTTAAAACTTTTCTGCTTGGCTGCTTCAGAGACGATTAGGGCAGCTGCCCTCTTTTATGTCTTTCTGCTAACCTTAGAATGGCTGGATGCTCTTCCTCATCCCCAGGTTTCTGCAAGGAGCTCCCTCCTGAAACATTATAAATTGTGACAGAGAACTACTTTTGAGTTTTCACAGAGTGGAAGGAATCACTGGCTAGAGAGTGTCTCATTATTTCTGATCTCAAAAACCCAGATGACTGCAACAGTCTGTGTGCTCTCACCTACAAGATTTGGGATCCCTTTAACTCATTTGCTTTAAAAACAATATAACTTAGGAGAAAAAAATTTCCCTCTAGTTTTACATTCAAATGCTCTCTGAAGGAAAGCACATACTTCTGTAGTTAATTTTTTGGATTTAAAAAAAAATCTTACTTGTAACATTATTAATTTGGAACATTAACGTCAATAGGTTTTTGCTCTCTCTAAAATAAAAATAAAATTAAATTAAATTTAAAAAGACCAAAAAATAAAAAAGGCCAGGAGACATAGTTTAGCTGTGAAGTAGGTTTTTGAAGAGTTCAGTGTCCTGTTGTCTGCTGTGGAGGATTGACTGTGGCTGGATGCCAGATACCCACCAAGGCTGCTCTGTCACTGCCCTCCTCAGCTGGACAGGGGAGAGAAAATAAAATTAAAGTCTCGTGGGTCAAGATAAGGAAACAGAAATAGCTCAGTAAGTCCTGTCATTGGTACAACCAGATCTTAAAACACCTTTCTCACATCCATCCTGATAGCACACCTGCTCCAGTGTGGGCTTCTCCCTCCATGGAGCAACAGCAAAAGCTTCCCACAGGGTCACAGAAGTTTTTTGTACATCCCCCTGCTCCACCATGAAGTCTTCCACGGGCTGCAGGTGGATCTCTGCTCCACTATGGTCCTCCGTGGGCTGCAAGGCCACAGTTGCTTCCCCAGGTCTGTTCTGGTGCCTGGTGCATCTCCTCCTCCTTCTTCTTCATTGACCTGGGTGTCTGCAGAGCTGCTGCCCTCACACATTCTCACTGATGTCTTCCCATTGCTGTTGTGCAGGAGTTATTTCTTGTTCTTAAACCTGTTATCCCAGAGGCACTAGCAGCATAACTGATGGGCTCAGCCTTGACCAGCAGTGGGTCAGTCCTGGAGCCAGCTGGAATTGGCTCTGTTGGACACAGGGAAAGCTTCTGGCAGCTTCTCACAGCAGCCACCCTTGTTGCTTCCCCACTACCAAAACCTTGCCACGCAAAGCCAGTACATCTGTTAAAATTAGCAGTCTGTTAAAGAAACTTACTAAAAGCAACATACCCAACTTTAACAAAAACTCCTGATAAAGGCTGTCTACTAAAAGCGTAGCACGGAATATTTTAGTGTAGCTAAAACTTTTGAAACTCTGCAGACCTTAATTTGGCATCACACTTGTCAAACGGCTCTGCTACTCGCATAGTGCAGGTATTCATATTCTCTTTCAAAGCTGAAGATATAAAACTTCTTTTTTGATGGCTTTCTAGAAAATGCAGTCTTACAGTTCTGGTAATAAGGAATGCCTGCCAGCAAAATCCCTGTAATGATCATCACCAACACATTTTAAGAGAGTCCAACTACTTTGGTACTTCTCTCATCAATTTCAGTAAATGTTCGCTTTAGAACATAATGTATTTTATAATTATACAGTTAGAAATATGAGCATATTGATTTGTGAGGAGAATTGAAATGTTGCCCTTCACCAATTTTTAGCTTCATCATTGCTGAAACAGCTCCTGATGTTCTTGTGTTTCTTACTTTTTCCACATATGTCAATTTTAAACCTTCCAGACATTTTAATTTTTTTAAATATCAAGAGTTTCTTTAAAAAAATATATACTCAGATTATACTAATCTGAGTTTCAAGGTAAAAATTATTTTTCTTTCTTGCATAGGTCATCAAGCTACAGCTTGTTCTTTTTACAGAGAAAGATTTCTCAACGCTATAAAGCATTTTCTTCTGTATGGTGTATGGGTAGTTGATTGGACTCTCAGTTCCTCCCAACCCCTTACCCCTGGAAAACTGAAATTTTACTGATGTTGGAAGAATGAACAAAAATCAAAAAGGTTGTAAAAAACCAAAAATATTTACTTTAGCTAGAAGTCAGAATTATTCCTCCAAGGGGATGACTTTTTATATGAGTTTAGAATTCCTTTATATGATCCCTGACACACTTTATTTTCCTGCATGCAATCTGGAGTCAAAACTTACTTGGCTTCCTGGCACCATGTATTAAGTTTCCTGGTTTCAACCTGTAGACACTATTTGCATAAAGCCAGTCTTTCTGAACATTTCCACTACTTCCCTTATTCAGACCTGCTTTCAGGAACATGAAGTTTAAAATTCAAATAAACATGAATGAAAATCTGTTCTAGAGATGGCTTAACTATGGGCAACCTGCACAGCTTGCTCAGTGGTGAGATGAGGCTGTTTACCATTTCCTGCCTTGGCTCAGACTTCCTATGCAAATGTAAGCAAAATTTTTTCTCCCTTGTGGGCAAAATTCCCACATCAAGGTTACATCAACATGATAAACAAATTTATTGTTTTTAAAATGTAGTTATTATGATGATGAGACACACATAAAATCAGTGTTATCACAGAAATAATTTTAAATTTCTACTTATAGCCAAATATATACTAAATAAAATGTTTTCTGATGCTCATAATCATTGTCAACTTTTCCTTTCCTTTTTCTTTTAACCCTTGCTGCCTTACCAGTGCAGAAACCTATCTCCTTCTTTCTGAAACTTGTGGACCAGCTTTACCCCATTGTTCTCCTGTTCTGTTCACTAATTCTCACTGTCTTTCCCCATTTGAAAACTTCCACCTCCATTGGATCAGTAAAAAAAGGCTCTAGGAAAAAAAATCTTTATCTCGCATCATTCATTTTACAGACCAGCCTCCCAACTGATTGCTGCTCCCCAGTAAAGGGTAATGCAGAAGCACAATCTGAAGCTGTCTTTACTACCACAGACTGTGCTCTGTGCTCTCATTATTTTTGGTTCTTTCAGCAGCTATCCTTGGTATATAACATTATGCTATCTATCATGTGTCTGAACCTATTTTTATTACTTCTCGCTTGCTTCCACTGGTTAAGCAAATTATATATTGTGGTATTTTTTTATAATTATGTTTCAGTAGTGATACTGAGTCTTATATCCACTAAATACTGTCACATTATGGAATTTCAGTAAATTCCAGTGAATTTTTTTCATTTTTCAATTATAATAAAATCTAATTTAAACTTTCCTTCTTACAATTTGAGGGATTTTTCTTTTTTTTTTTTTTTTTTTTCTATTTTAAACCCTGAAAGGTGGTGGCATACATTGCAAAGTTGCATTATACTAGTATCTAAGGTGAGCTGTAGCAAGAATTTTGGGTAGAATATCCATCACTGATTTTGTATTCCTAACAGTACAATCCAAGAAACATGTTTTTCTTCAGCACTACAACTGCACTACACTGAGGAACTGACAGATTTTTCACACAATAACTTCCAAACTTTTTCTGTTTCCTGGCCAGAAATCTGTGACATCTTTCCTTTTTATGCATACATTGATTTTTCATTTGCATTTTTGATTTATTATCATACACTTGTCAGCCGACCTACTATCTAAATCTTTCTGCATTGTTTCTAATTATATTACAGGTATAACAAAGAGATATTTTCCTTGGGTCTTTTTATCCTAAATTTGACTAGAGAATAATAAATTCTCTTCTTATTATAGAAATAAAAACGACCTACATTATGTCCATGCATTATTGGGTGGGGGGGAAAAAGACACAGCAGGAAGCAATAAAGATATATAATCCAATTCTACATTCTGGAAAGAAAAGGGTGTAATATCATTTATGGTGTCAGAATTAATGTTTCTGGGAAGAGTAGGGATGGGTTATGATTACCATCTATCATTTCCCTGTAACAGTTAGTCCACACAGTAGCTTTCAGACCAAATTTTTTTCAAATCTGCATGGGAAGCCCATCTCATCATATCACTGCACACCATACCATACTTTTTTACTGACTCTGGTTGTTTGAGCACTTAGTAAATATCTCTTTATTTATGATACACTACATATTTTGCTTTGTTTATTAGAAAATAATAGGAAAGTAATTTATAACAACAGATACCTATCTGACCTTACTAGTTAAGGTATATTACTTCAAAGATACACACATTTTGGCTTGTCAGACACATGAAATCTGCCAAGCAATACTTCCTCTTGCTATCAGAGAAAAAGATATTTTCTGGTACCTGACGAAAGGTGTGGATATTTTGCTTTCTTTTGGGGAAGGTTCTAAGGATGAGACCACAGACAAATCTCTGTTCATAAAAGAGATTCAGACATGTCCAGAAGGCTGAGGCAGCCTTTGTGTATTTCAGTTAATTTCAGAACTAGTGTGGGTACAAAGATAAACTGGATGGAGAGGAAATAACAACAACAAACTGATGTTGCAACAAAGAACATGTAATTTGGGGGTAATCTAATCTAATCTAATCTAATCTAATCTAATCTAATCTAATCTAATCTAATCTAATCATCATATTGATTAGTTAGGCAATTTCAAAGTGTATGCCGGAAAAAAGAAGAGGAAACAGGTGATGTGACAGACAAGAACTTCCAGACCTGAAGGATAAGGGTCACCTTTCGTCTGGTGGGTTTGCCAGCCCCTGACAGAGAAAGGAAACAGGATACAGAGGTTCAAAGGGAGGAATAGAAAACTGGAGAAGATACAGCAGCATCCAAAAAAGAAAATACATCTAAGGTCTTAAGAAATAATAGAAGCATCTAGACTCTGTAACAACTAATGAGACTTGACAGGACTTACTCAGTTTTACTTACTAGTAGTGGGTATTAAGGGAATGTAATGCATCCTATATTCTTTGCCATTGAAGTGGTACAAGGAATTACATAGTGCATTTCTACTTTAGCATCTCCCAATAAGAGAAACTAGCAATTTCATCTCATTGTGAGGTTCCCTAAAGGCAACCTACAAGAAACCCAGAGAGGGACTTTAACCCTTTCAGAGTCATTATGCCATGTAACTAGATTGTACATAGTTATAGGAGAAGGGATGATGCCTTTAAACTGACACTGGGTAGATTTAGATTAACTATTATGAAGAGATTCTTCACTGTGGGAGTGGTGAGGCACTGGAACCGGTTGCCCAGAGAAGTGGTGGATGCTCCATCCCTCGAGGTATTCAATGCTGGTCTGGATGGGACTTTGACCAACCCGACCTTGCTGAAGAGTTCTAAGAGTTCCAAGTTCCAGGAGTTCCATGGCAGGTGGGATGGAACAAGATAGTTGTTAAAATCACTTTCAACCCAAACTATTTTATGATTCTATGATTATTTTATGATTCTGTGATGATTCCCTCTCTCATCTGCTTCAGCTTGCATCTAAAGGGTGGACTGAAAATGTGCCTTTAATCAGCAAGGCTGGTTGAACAAATGTCTTCCCTCAATCAGCTCAGGCTGATTGATAGCTAGTAACATTAGCTGTGTTGTTCCTGTTCTGGATTACAAGAGCCTGCCATTCAAAAATCGTTACTCTTTTTCCCATTTACTTTTTGTGGCAAAATTGCCAATTTATTTCAATTTTTTTCATTTTGGCTCAAAAGTATGATGTAAAGTAATATATTTTAAATTATCTTTGTGTAAGTTCTGGTGTCAGGACTTGTCCAGAAATATGCCAAGGACCTGATGTCGTTCTTACTGAGCTCTTAAGTGAAGATGTATTAAACCCATATTATTCCCATCTTCAAACTATGTTTATATCTCAAAACCAGATTAGGTAATGAGGAAAAATATTAGAAATAAAAACTCATGCAGAAATTCAGTGTGTCTCCTGGTGCAGGGATTGTACATTGTGCTTTCCAAATATGGTTACCTCAAACAGCAGTAGTCCTGGATGAAATGTATGAAATGAATTTTATTTCAGTATACTGCATTAGAGATCGACAGTCCAGTTTTGTCATTATAATTTTTCATGCAATTATGCATGTGTCCTATCTTACAGATTCTATCTGCCTTTTACTTCCTCTGGCTGTCGTCTGGAAGAAAGTTCTCAATCATAATGTGAAAGACTTTCCAAACCCAGAAGTTAATGGCCATAGCAATAACTGCTATTTATGCATTCTACTCCCCAAAACCTCTGAAGCATCAGCAACATCTGCAAATTCAGAAAGACATATGCCTAAGCCTGTGCTAACAGTAGCTTACTGGCAGAAGCATGATGATGGATTTGGGACCATTTCCCCTTAAGAATCAGCCTTGTATGGATTTTTCAAGTGGTCTTATTTGGCTGATTTTACAGCAGCTTGCTTCAAAATAAATTTGGTGAGTAGATGCCTACCCTAAAACAAGCATCTACGTCACAGAACACTGTGCCAACTTCTTTTACTGTTTCCACAGAAAACCTAAAGGTGGTGTAAATAGAGGGACTGACAGACAGTCTCATTCTAGACTGGTTTCAAATAATTGGGGCAGGGCTGCAGCAAACTAAACTAGATGTGAAAATATGGATTGTTCTGACTGCTCCATTTTCTGACGTCTCCCTTTCAGCACACTCTTCTAAGAGACAAAACATTCCTATATGATGTGAGATCTTTCAACTTGAATGCATAATTTATCTATGCAATTCCTATTTCAGAATCTATTGTTTTGAAGAAGTCTCTGGTTCAAATATTTTTTAAAAAATCCTTCTCAAATTATCTGCTGCATTTCAGGGTTAACCCTCAAAGTACTCTGCCATTCATATTCCACACAGCAAATCAATGTCTGCTGCTCATTTGTGATTCTTGCCAAATCACTGCACTCTGCTCAGACTGAATAGCTCAAGACACTAATATGGTGACAGCTGCTGGGAATGCTATTCTGTAAAATGAATAGCTGGATAGTATTCTATCAGCTAACAGCACACATTCTGATGAGATCTTATTTGAATATAGGTGGTGATAACACATTTCCTTGTAACCCATATGTACTTCACAATATGGGCTGAGTTTGTTCCCATTGCAATAATTATAGCTGCTTGCATTTCTGTAAGTTCATACAAATTCTTGCAGGAAGAGGGTCAAACTTCAAAATTAAGCAGTCAAATGAAAGTGGAAGTTCTTTTTCTTTTTTTACCTGGTTAACATAATCTAAAGTAGTAAATGCTTTTGTCCATAATAAATAAGGATAATTTAGGAAACTAGAATATGCCTAAACCCAAGTCAGTAAGTTAGAACACTTTCTAACATAGGCAATAAAACATTGTGTATTGTAACAGCCACAAAATCATGCCTTTCATAAACCAATCTTCAGGTTAGAATTTGTTACATTTCCTATCGCCACTATTTTTGCTGGAATTCTCTTCCATGTTTCTGCCTTACAGTACATATCTCTTATGCCCTACCCCTACAGCACTTTTCTTTTTTTCCTTTTTTTTTTTTTTTTCTTATTTAAAAGATAAACAGCACCCCTCATTCTTTGTTGTCAAAAACATGGACTATTTACAAGGAATATTCACTCGCTCCCAATTCCTGTCTCCAGTCAGGCCTCCATCTACAATGGTGCTTGCTCTACATACCTGGCATGGAACAATTTCTTGAACAGCCAAACCAGTATTTTGTCTTCCAACCTGCACTAGTGGCTTAAGCTGACTCCCTTAAGAGAGAGAGATTTGGGTATTTTACAATAGTTGATCAATGAGATCAGTGGTACATATCAATGAGGGTGATCTGCATTGTCAAGTCTGGCCACAGGGAAACAGGAATAAGGAAAGACTAGTATAACTCTTACAGTGTGTGCTAAACTTCAGAAGGCACAGAAAATTTGGGACATTCTGCCGCCTTTCTTAAACTGAGCTGCAAATTGTACTGCCACATGTGGCCACAAAATGTAAACCAAACCACAGAAATGACCCAGGCAGAAAGAAACCAAAACGAAACCATCCTCCCCACACTGACTCCTGTCCTGCACACTCAGCCCTGGAGGGTATGGGCAGTGGCATAGGGAGCAGCCAGGAAGCTGGAGAGGTAGTTGCAAACAAATACAGTAAGAAACAAAGGAATTGAAACTAGCTTTTATTAATCCTCAGTGTCTTTTGTATTGCTGAAAGTATTTTGTTATTGATTTCCAGCAAGATTTTTTACACCTGGGGAGGGCAGTTGGTTTGGGCTTTTTTTAAAACAACACAATTTTTGAAAAAGGAGCATCGAAGTTGAGAAGCTGAGAGCAATATCTCTTTAATTTGGTTAATTTGTGAGGGAAAGAGTTAGTGCTTAAGCAGGTACACAGCACCCTGTCAAGCAGCAGGTGAGTACTGGTGAGACTGAACATTTGATACTGTCCTACAAATGTATTTTGTGGCAACAAAGGAAAATCTACTGCAAAAGCATCGTTTAAAGACCTAGAAGTAGAGTACTTGAAATACACAGGCTTTAGGCAAGTCCTTTCATGTACATTTAAATTATCTATGGACTCAAGTAGAGTCTCCAGAGGGGGCTTGCAGGTTTCACAGTCAATGTTCAAGGCCTGTTTTAACATTGTGAACAAGAACTGGAACAGGCCTGAATGTGGGGTTATCCACCGTGTGTAATAAACAATGTCATTACTCCCCACAGTGAGCCGATAGGCCTCCTGCTGCATCCTGACTCCCTCTCTGCACTGAAAAGAGCAATTCAGAGCAGGAAGCTAACCCAGGTGCCAGGAGTCAGCCTCAGGAGATGACTTTTTCTCTCCACTCATTTCTCTAACCTGCTGGTTTAGGCACCTATGAATATCCCAGAATAAAACTCAACCATGCCCATGGACAAGTCATTTGAGAATTTTCTCTGTACTCAAGTTCAAATTTATGTTGAGATTATTAATGAAAATTTTACATTACATCAGTTGCAAGACTGATCTTGCAGGAGTTTCATTAATATTTCCCCTTTAACAAAATCCATTATCATCTCCGCTTTAGCTGATCCCTCACTTCCTCATAATTCCTGTACAATTCTCTGCCTTCAGTAGTTTAACTGCTAATTGCCTGGGTAACACTGTGGTAGATTTATTTCTCTAAAATTATTCAAAACAATGAGTTAACCAGACGTTCTGAACTTTTGGGGAAATGTGTGTTTCATTTTAGCTATTTTATAAGTTTCTAAGCAGTTCTTGTTTTCTGTTGTTTTGAATTACTTTGAATTGTTCTTTTCTCCAAGAAACTTCACAAACCTTGCAGTTTACTGAGCTCAAACCAATAGTTCTGTAGTGACATAACATATTTTTGCCATTCCCTTCACTGAAATTTAAGTACATTCAGATTTTGAGTTTGAGATTCAGTGTAATACAATACAGAAACCACAGAAAACATTATCCACCTTTATGAGCATATAGGTTACATTTGCACCAATAACTAGGGCCAACCTTAAACTTACCCTATGCTGTGTGTCAGTCTGAGTCAAGCACCCATATTTCTCAGGTTAATGGTCAGAAATACCAAGCAAGAAACATCCTGTAGGTATAGCCTGTTCACCTTGACAACTGTTTAAACTTCATAATTCTCTGTATCTCTCTTTGTTCAGATAACAACACAAAAGTTCATGAACCAGGCATGTTACTGTAAGAGAAAATTTTAAGTATAGAAGAGCTATATTTTGCCAGCAGATTGCAGCATAAGAAGAACACTGAATAATGAAGTTATTTGCTGGGAGTGTGTCAGTGTAACAGCAAGGCATGTTGTTACACTCCCCACCTCCCTCACAGTTTGGTGACCCATAAAACCTGAAGTCCTATGCTCTGTCCTTGTTGGCATCCAGATTGCCCTGCCCTGCAGTTCTGCCACACTTGCAGAAATGGTGACATTGACATTCTTCTCTCACCCTAACCCTATTCCTTTCACTGGCACATCTCTCAGCTTCACAGGGTACAAAGCAGTCAGCACCATCTCCACTAAACATGAAAACCTCAAACTCCAGCCCTTTCTCAAACACCCTTTGCTACTGCATGAAGTACAGAGCAGCCTGAAAAGACCTTGCATTGCAGAGAGGCTGCCCTTTGAGTGTGGTTAACAGATCTTGGATAAAACAAGCATGAATGACAGGTGGGACACGGATGAAGAAGGAGGCTCAGGTAGCCTAAAAGGGACCATGTCAGTGAAGGCAGACCTGCAGTGGCATCTCGCTCAGCAACAGGAAGACCTGATACAGTTGTGAAAGTGATTCCAGGACATGCTACTGCTTTACAAATACCCTGCCAGTGTATCGGGAATATTTTTGCAGAAATCATTTGGCTGGGAAGTCAAAGTTTAAAAAACAGAGGTGTTTAAATATGCCAAAATAATGTAACAAGAAATGGAATTTGTACAGTTGTCAAAAAATAGCTAACATAAACAGCTAGATAGGGACAAAACAAGATGCAGATGGGAACCTAAACTGGCACTTCTTATCTTCTGACTGTTTGACTTCACAACCTTAATACTACAGGTTCTGAATGAATAATATCCTTGTTTTGTTTTAAGAACACTACAGCCACAGATAACACACCAGACAAAAGACTCAGCAGCAGGGGAAAAGTTGGGTTATCACTTCATCTTACATTTTCATAGACTATCTTCTTTTTCTTAAAGTATTTCATCATGTTTGAATGTTGAAAAATACCTCAAATATGAATCTACCAACAGCCTCCACTTTTTATTTACCATTTTTTAGAGAGAAATGGCTGTAAAGAGGCTTTTTCTGACTACTTGAAAACAGAATTTACATAGAGATTGATACACTTGAGACATTCCACGGGACACAAATCTGTTTAATTGGTTTCTCTTGACTTTAATCATTCCAGCCAAGATTTTTTTTCCACACTTGAAAAATTACAGACAAAAAATCCAGTTTGTAATCACCTTGCTGAACCATGCAGAAGTCTTCTATTAATTTTCTATTGATACATTCTTTGCTTATTGGCTGAAAGTCCAGCTTTCTCCGTGAAGTTATAATATGAGCAAAAAACGAAGAATATCTCTACAAAGCAATGGCTGATATGAATGGCTGGCTAGACACTGTGCAAACCTCCATCCTGGTAATGCCACCAGCTGAGTCAGAAGCTGTTGAAAGCCTCTAATCTGTTTCATTTTTGCCTCATTTAGAGCAGCATTTTTGCTTGATGGTGGAATTTTGACAGGGCATTGCTGTGGCTTTGTTTCAATTTAGTTTATACACTGATCTAGCTATACCACAGGTTCGGCAGCTACTAAGATATACTTCATTCTCCCCAGTGATTTTACAGCCTTCATAACGTTCAGATCTTATCAGCCCCTGAATTTCATCTTCTCAGAAAAGTGAAACTTTCCTTTCCTTCTTGTTCTTTGCCACTAAACATTCATGATTTTCAAGCCTTCATCTTTAGAGCGCAGAGGTCAGTGAATTTGTCATCTTTACCTCTACAGAGATAGTCCTGTGCATCCTAAAACAACTACCAAATAGTTCTCAGAGGACACTGCACACTAAACCTCTGCTGGAGCATTTCTTTACAAGATTGCTATTCTATGAAACTTTTTGCATTACATTTATTCAATCAAATTATAATTGACTTCTCTTATCCCATCTCCATAAAGAGTAAAATATTAAAGTAATGCAATTAAGTGAAAAATAAGAGATGATGTATAAGGATCACACATTTTAAAAATGAGTTGTTAATCTGTCAATAAAATCAATAAACTTGTGGGTAAAATCAGTAAATTTGTGGGTATTCCTGTCTGTGAAAAAAATAAATATTTTGTTGTAAATATAAAGAAGTCAGTTGCAAATTTTGCTTGTCACTGCAAAGGCACAATGTATGATGTATTAACCTTTCAGCCCATAAGCATTTGTCTATGTATTGGTTCTAACTGGCACCAGCAAACAACATACTTTGTCAAGAAAAGAAATATTTTTTCTGCTGAATGCATTGCATGATAAAACCAGTCAAAGGGAAATTAAGTTATAACCAATTTTTTCTTAGCAGGCCTCAAAAAAACTTTATAACTGAAATATTCATGAGAGAAATATTAGTCTAACTAGAAAGTATTCATTGAAGATGCATTTTTGCATATTCAGTGATGTTTATACAGCTGCTCAAAACTATAATTGACATCAGGTCTTCTTGCTGATTTTCTGAGAAAATCCAGCTCAGGTAAGAAAGATTTTTTTTTCAGTCTTTCAAGACACAAAACTGTAGAAAAGTGTATTCAAGAGGGATGTTTGAGGTAGCATATAGAAGCTAAAGCCTGTTAACAAATAATGAAATGAAGGTTTAAATCCCATAAATCTCACTCAGTTTCTTTTAATGTTTATAAACTGTTTACTGAAATAATGGTGTTTCTGTTTAGCAATGAATGCAACAGTGAGATATTTCTTCTTTAGGGGAAAATCTAAAAGGTAATGCTTTTTTCCTAATAAGATTTGTACTTAGTTATGGCATAGCACTGCTGATGTTGAAGGTTTAAAGCTGAGTAACAATGAGATTTTATTAATGTTTAGTGACAGTCTGTCTGGTAGAAAGGATGGAATTGATGGATAGTCATGCTTTTTTACACCACTTATTCAGTGACTCCATTATCTCTGTGAGCAAAGAAAAAGGCTGTCTATTAGGCACACATAAGAAGCCCGAGCATTTCCAGTACCAAAAGGGATCCTACAGTAATTTCATTCTGTACACTCAGTCCTCATTTCTCACATCAGAGGGGTTTAAGGCAGAGAGGTAATCAGGTTTGTTGTGTTTTCTTAGAGTCAGATTAATTCCCTAATTCCCAATTCACCTAACATGAACAAAGACTTGCGCTGACGCAGCACAAAGGAGGCAGGTGCTGCAGGAGGGAAGGAAGAAAAATAAAAGTCAACAGGCACTGAGACTAGCACTTTGTACCGTGAAACTACTGCTCAAATCAGGAGCAGCTTAATTTCTCTAGAGTAGGGAATGAGCAGCCGCTGTAATTACTGCCTGTAAGTACAAACACTCCCTCACTCCCCTGCCTTGGAGAGGCTGAGCTGCTGCTGGCCATTTAAGACAATTCACAGTTCCCTTGCCAGAGTAAACAGTTATATCCAATAACGCCTCTCACTTCTTCTCCCTTTTTAAGAGCAGTTTGTTTTTTAACATACATCATTCCAGCACTCTGCTTCCCATCAGGGCCTTGCAAAGGCAGAGACAGAATTAAGTGGACAGGACTAAATTAACTAAATGCAAACTGTAGAGCAGGCATAGAAAAGCCTCTAGTTAAAACGTGGCCCACAGGCTGGGGTAGCTACAGGCACCAATGGAGAATGGTGGCTGCTGGAGCAAACATCTCAAACCTTCCCCACTGAAAATGGCTTTGTAACAACAAACATTCCCAGCTGTTTTTTCACTTGTGGTCAGAAAAATCTTCCCTATTTTTATTTAAATATTTCTGTTTGCAGAATTAAGCAGGTTTGATGTTCCACTGGGCTTTACTTGACTTCTAAGATTTTTAAGAGGATTTTTCAAGGACAGACCTGGTTCCACTCCAAGAGAAGAGGGAAAATCTGCTGGGCAAATAGAAATGCATCCCAAGGGCATACACCTTCTCAAATACGTTTGGTCATGTGACTCCTGTGACCTAGTTCAGAGCACTCATGTTCTCATCTCTTTCTAGCTTACTTAATTTTTCTATCCAAGTCTCCAAAACACTGTTAAAAACATAGGTAAAATATTATCCTAAACTACACAAGATTACATGAATTTTACTTATTGTACTTCTAAAGACTGTACCAAAAAAACCTACTTGCTCTTCACCAAGTGGAAATTTCCACTCGTGTCATAGTTTGCTAAAGCATATGATCATTTTTAGGTTTGAGCAAACAGTTTTCATGCTCTAGGACTAGAATAAGGCATATTTGCTCCATTTGTATTTGAAAGGCTAATTCATTAGCACATTACGCCTACATCAAAACATTCATCCTCAGAGGTGCTAAAAAGTCATCTGTCAGTTTTCTAGAACTTTTAGTTCTACATTAGCTTTACCCATATTACAAGAAAATTTTCTTTCATGCCAAAAAATATATCTGTGTTTAGCTGAAGTTTCATGAAACCAGTATATCCTGCATCTTAACTATGTCTTAATTCTTAAATGGACAGATTGGGATGAGAAAACACAGCCATGGCTTGAAGGGAGGCACAGAGGCAACTGCCCACCCACTGTGATACTTCAGGCTCTGCAAATAATTTCTGCTTTCTCTCTAGAAAGCAGTTACATGCCTGGCTCTCAGTTACATCCTACTTTCCTTCTTCCCTTTATCCTCAGATTCCAAAGGGAACAAGAAATATTCCCGAGAATATTTCTATTCTCATTTAACCAATTAAATTCTCTAGTTGATGTGCCGTACAGAGACCTACATGCACTCACTTAACAGTAAACCTGTAGCAGTATTAAAGCCTTTTTCTATAAGAATAGCTAGATCACACACAGGTCCCTAATGAGGATTTTCCAAATACTTTTTTTTCTAACCTCGGTTTGCTTTATCATCACTGTAAGCTGCAGCAGGCTTTACAAGCCTGCAGGACAGGTGAGCAAGCAGAAAGCAGATGAAAGGCACCTTTGGAACAAGTCACTTCTGGCAGCATGGCAGAGGTTGATCTAAGAGGTTAGTTAGGGGCACAGGAGATGAGAGCTGCTGTGGCTATCCTAGACAGGCTGCAGGACAGGCTTGTGCAGCTGCTGTGCAGGAGGCAGGGAGGACGCAGAAATGACCAGGAATGCTCCCAACACCCTCAAAATGGCTACCACAGGATGAAAAAAGGAAAGGGACTAGACAAAAGCTGCAGTCACATTCAAAGTTATGTGGAACTTTGAGAACAAGCAGTTTTATTTAATATAGTAATAGAGAGACAGCCATTGGGATTTGAAAAGAGGAATTATGTCTCAGTGTCAATAGAAAGGAATATTACACTGGTAGCTTCATTTTGTAAGAATAGAAAGGGTAAGGGATTGGGGACCTATTTGTGATAATAGATTCAGAGCTCACATCTAACACAATTAAGTTTAATAAACAATACCAAAAATATTTCTCCCCCCATTCAGCATAATTGTAGTATATTTAGCTACTGGAAGTATTTATTGAACCTGCCTCTTCCCCTCACTTACCCTTATGTCCACAGAAGACAAAAATCTTTTCTTTCCAGTTCTTTCTTAAGTGAGAAAAAGTATTTGCTCTTGAAGATGCAACCCACCAGTATTGCTTTTCTTTAATCATGGAGAGACATTCAGCTGAACCCTTAACACTTGAATTTCACAGTGTTTACATAAAAAGGGATGTGGATACAATTCATTTCTGTGTGTTGTCAAGACAGTGGGTTTTATTCTGCAAAATGCAGCACATTTCCATATTTATCATTGTAAGCATAGAATTGCTTAAAGGCAGCACATCTTTAATTAATTTTTACTGCAGTGTGAAAAGAATCCTAAATCATTAATCATCTTCCTTTCACTATATACTGAAAGAAAATTTTCCTGTCTTGTTCCATACACACACATGCACACACACAGAGGAAATCTTGTTGAACCTGACTTTCCAACACACTGACTACAAATTGAGCCCCTTTCAACCCCTTGATCTAAGCAGATGTACCCATCAGAGAACAGCCTTCTGGTAATGCTGGGTTAGTTAGGGCTTCCAGCGCCCAGCCAGCAGCTTCTTTCAGAGCCTTAACCAGTTTCAACAGCAACAGATGCTGGATGGAATTTAAAATATAAAATTTATTTTCCCACTGATTCTTTTTAGCCTTCATTCACCTTCCCTAACTGGCTGACAATGTTTTCCTCAGCCCAACCATCCTCCTGTATTCTATTATTTTGCATTACAAGAGGGGAATAAATAGCTTTCTGGTGGAGAAGGCAGTTGTATTTCTTCCACATATGTGTTTTTTCCATACATGAATGTCAGCATATAAGATGTTACACTTAGTCTCCAGTAGGGTAGCTTACATGAATGCACCTTATCATTCAATCTGCTGCCTAAACAAAGCCTGGAAAATCAATTTATTATCCATGCCAAACATTTTATGAATATTAACTAACCAGTCATTACTGGCCCCATTCAAAGGATGAAATAATGAAGAAGGAGAGAGAAGAAATTACGTCTCTGAAATACTTCTACAGTTCAAGATTCCAAAGACTTTCTTAGGGAACTAGTGATCTTTACAGGGTCTGACAGGTAACTGTTTGGTGGTTAAATTAAAATTTGAGCCTCACAAGGAATTCAGCATCACAGGCAGACAGAACTGGATACATACACTGAAATTTCATAGTGCCAAAATATAGCATGTATCAAATTTTGATCCTTAATAAAACACCAGCCTTCTTATTAATCTGAAGGAAAATCCTCGTATTTTCCTTTTTTTTTCTTTTTTTCCTTTTTTTAAGGTTCCCAAGCTACCAAGTATGTACTAAGACTTTATTGCTCTTGACAAGCTTACTGTATATACCTCAGCATGATGAGGATCAGAAAGAAGTCATCTGTTTGCCCCAGTTATACAAACATGGTCTTATGTAGGGAAGGAATTTTATGTCAAGCCTTTGTGCTGATTTTCACAGAATCACAGAATAAAGTGAGTTGGAAGAGACCCACAAGGATCATCGACTTCCAGCCCTCACTGCACCATCCCCAAGAGCTGCACTGTGTGCCCAAGAGTATTTTAGACATAGGATGAGCAATTTTTACCCTTTGCAGACATCCAGGGAATCCAGCTGAGGAGGGTAGCCCACACCATGGAACCACTTGATCCACAGTTCCTACAAGACAATATGGAGAGACTCAGCTTCACATCAAAGCCAGCTGAATACATTGTTCTGATGATTTTTGACAAGAGAAAATAAATCTCCTTAATGGTAACATATAAATAGTCTTCATTTTTATGTTGCTTAGCTATACTTTAACATTTCTTAATTGCATTTTTCTTAATTCAGCATTTTCTGTACTTTCAACCAAATTCAGTATATAAATTAGTGCCAACAGATTTTAATATCACACCGGGTAAAAATTTCTATTTTCAAGTAACATTAGCACTCTTGCTTAATAATTATCTTCTGAACCATAAAGGGAGATTCTGAAAACTATCTTTTGAGTAGTTTCATAATAGTCTCTAACACACACAGGTTACACTCATGTTTAACATTTTAGGGCCAAATATCAGAGGAAGAATTTCAGTCGTGACACACAGATTGAGACTACACAACTTTCAGCTAGCATACAGACCATGGTAGATTTTAGTTTTTCTTTCTCATTACTGTCAGTATTTGCTGTTTGTCATATCCACATATGCAGGCAGATAGGTTCTGAAAGTCATTGCTAAGATGAAATGCTACTCTTGTTGCTTTCTGAAGAAACAAATTGATGGATATGCCATAAAGGGATGAAAAAGATAAAATTTCTCTACAAGGGGGTGGTGTTTATCATATAGTATTTATATGTCACTAAGTACTATATATGCAATATAACATTCGTTTCTATCTATATATAACTTTCCACAAGGACTAGTCTTTACAAGGTGATACACCTTCTGTGAAGGGAGCTCTTGGAACAAGCATCTATGTGATCTTGGTATGTGAAATGGATTAGAAATATATTTAAGCAGATGATTCTTTCTCCATATATTACGACACTATGATGGCTTTCTTCAAACAAGCATGCTTCTGGTTTTGTTTGAAAGTGGAAAAATATAAATTTTTACATTTTTTTCTTTCTCCATGATGGTTATGTTCTTTCACATATATGTATTTTAATATATTCATATAGAATGTATTGTTTATTCAAAGTACATTTTTTTCTTATTTAGACTACATATAGTTCAACTAGATGACTGCAAAATTTCTGCTTTACAACAAAAAACAATTCTCGGTATGTGGATAGAATTAGAAAAAGTCATCTCCATTTGGTAGTTAGGGGGAGATCATGCTTTAGCTGCATTTAATTGAGATCAAAATAAGAATAACCACACCATATGGAACCTCAGATCAGATCAGCTCTGTGTCATTTAACATGATCCTTTATGTCCAAACTCCAGATCTTAAGGCCTGCACATCACTTAATTAAGGAAAGCATACAAGGTCCTGAAGATGAAAGTTCCAGGAGCGGTCTGAAATTATAGAACACAGCTTTGAAGTGTAATAGAACAAATAAGAGATCACAAACAGGAAAAAATTCCACTTAAATAGTGTCACAGAATGGGTCAGCTCAGCAGGAAGTATCTTTTGTCTGCGAGACAATTTAAACCCTGCTTGCATTGCTTATGTTCAAGCATTGATGATTTAAAAGATTTTTCTGTGCCTTAGATTTCCATAGCACTTCTTACAAAACTGCCTCAAAATGAAAGAAAAGTATTTTAAAAATGCTAAATATACTTTCATGTTGGAGGCTTAAGAAAAACCCGTTTAGGTCTGTTGTAGCAAGTGCAGCAACTGGCACAGCAATAGCCTGGGTGTTATTCTCAGTTCTGATATTTTGCCAGTTCTTTTGACTTTTACCCAAGAGAAGTTTAAATCATTTTAATGAATTCCTGAAATCCTTAATGTGGCATGTAGTAGCACTGCTTGTTATTTAGCAACATGCAGATTTCGAAACAAATTGGATTTAAAACATGTACAAGTAATAAAAAAATAGTTCCATTTTTTCTCTCTGTTCTTGCTTTGGTGTAGGGCTGTTTTGTGGGTTTTTTTCAGAAAAACTTTTTTCCTTCCACAAAAGAAATGCTCAAAGCTTTTACATGATTTATTATCTACATTATACCACCATGTAGCATAAAAGATGAGAATAACTTTCACTTTTCCAGCCAGAAAACAGAATACACATAAACCATGAGACAGGTTCAATTCAATAGAGTAACAAGCATACCAGAACAGTCAAACAACATTTTTGCGCATTTTGTGAATTTTAAACAGTTTGCAGATAAAGATACACTTGATGAAGCATAATCAAAGATGACTGTAATCTGCTATTTTAAATATTATAGTACATGCAGTTTACTTTTTAATCAGCAGTATTATTTTCCCTCAGCATGAAACATAAACTTAGGGACTGAAATATAATAACACCTATTACAAGTTGGAGTCATGGGCGGGGGGATAAAGCAGAAATAAAACAATCTGACCAAGGAAAGAATAACTGAATTTTGAAACAAGAAAAGAGATCTTTCTCAACATCTCTTATGGAATAGGTAATAAAGGACAGAAGATAGAAACTTCAATTATAGTTTAGAGTTCTTTCAGAAGATTGACATCATAGGTACAAATCAAGGTAAAATGGAGTCCTTTTTTAGAAGTTCTCTTCAAATATAAAAATCAAATCATGACACAGAAGACTTAATTATTTACTTTCAGTATGACAGAGGACATGTACTTTTATTCTTGGAGATTTTAATGGGCTAATCAGTCTATCTCAGCCCTTGAAAAGTCTCTAAGTTTATGGCAGTCATTTTACACACCAGAAATTCATCCTTTCAACATCAGGTTATCATCCTTACCTTAGGACTTCAATCCATGTTTGATGGAGGGAAATTAGACTTATGATGTTCCAGACTTGAAACACTGACATTGAAAGGGAAGAATACATGTTTTCACTCCCAAATCATGTCATATTCAGTCAATCAGGGCTTAAAATCTTCATGTTCCACCAAAAACAAAGCACAGGTACATGCTGGTGGAGCAGCTCAAAAAAGTCTCTGAAGACTGCCAGGCACCAGACCCAGCACTCTGAAGGGGCATTAAGTCTTCTCCAGAAACTGGAGTGTTGTAGGTGCAGTGTCATGGGAAGGGAGCAAATCAAATACTGTCGCGGTGCCAAAACTGAAGCCCCTCGGCTTCACCCCGAGCCAGCCCAGGCACCGGAGCAAGCGTGAGTCTGAGCTGCCCCTCAGCACTCAGTGAGGAGTCAGCCCTTGTGGATCCTTTTCCCTGGGAGAAGGCTAACGGTGATAAGATGTAACAGGCGACAACGCAGAGAGGAAGAAAGGAGGGCCCAGTCAGCCAGACAGTTAAACAGTAACTTTAATCTTCACCAGCACTGTCGGGGCCAGGTCGGACTGGACTGGACCCAGAAGAAAGGAATACAAGGGCTTATAAATTCTCGGGGAAGGGGAGGAGAAATGGGAGTTCCTCTTTGTGGCCACCAATCAGAACTTATCACTAGGGAGACAAGGGGAGGGGTTGCAATCCTTGGGCCAATTGGGGAGTAGGGGAGGGAGAACACCGTGGTGGGGGGGGGGGGGGGGGGGGGAAAGGGGAAGAGTAACATGTAACTGAAGTGGGCTAAAAATAGGGGCTTGTAGGGAGGATGTATCAACTTATGAATATCAATGAGGGGAAGGGGTACATAGAACATACAATATTGGACCCATCAATCCTTTTTTCTTTTTCAATCATTTCATGCCTAAATCCACTCCACCAGGTAACCCACCCATATATCTTTCAGCTCTGTCCTATCTCACAAACCCTTTCTTTAATGTCCTTCTTTCAGCTCCCTCTCTCTCTTCCTTCAGTCTCTCTTCAAATCTTCTCCCTCCTCTGTCCCTCTTCTCCTTGACACAGTCCTTCGCAGCACCTGCTTTCTCCTGCTTACACTGTCCAACCTTCTCTGGAGGGTCCAACCAGGGTTCAACACACTAAATGGGGAAATTTCAACCTTCCACACCACCACAAAATACCACAAAATTTATAGAATAATCACTCTTCCTTATCTCCTCTGCCTCTTTTTCTGACTTAAATGGGAGTTATAATGGCATAAGAAATTTATGAAGGAATATAAGGGACAAACAGGAAGAAGGACTGCTGACCTCATTTCATGGATGACTTGTGTCACAGAAAGAACATCTCTCATTGTCTTAAGGCACATTAGATGATCTTGAAATAATAACACAAGACCAAGAAAAGGCTGCTTTGGCAAATATGTTGCAGGAAATAACAAAAGGCACCTGAGCTAACAAGAGCAATTTAGGAGGTGTGGGAAGGATCTGCCTGAGGTTTAAAAGTCAACAATTCCATTAAATACTAAAACAAGTGCTGCAAAGAAAAGGATTTACAAAATTGTTAATTATTTTTATGCTTCATCAGGAAAGAAAAACATGACACACAAACTTTATTTCTTGCTAAAGGTAGCAACATCTGTGATTACTGAATAGATGGATACAAAATAATTGACTATGCAGAATCTGCACAGACTATGAAGAAACCTCAGCCTCAGCCTAAAAACAGACATAATGAGCCAGCCATCAGCTCAGCAAGTTTTAAATTGTTGACCCTTTGCCCCTCCTTCCCATATCTTGCTCAGAAAACTGAAGTGCTCCCCTTTTAGGAAGGACTACATCTCTGATACTACAAGTTCCTTCAGTGTTTCCAGTCTAACATTTGTGAGAATGAAGTTTCAGAGGGTCTGTGAATAAAGGGGATGTTCAAGGCTATAAAGGTAAATGAGAATGAAACAAAAGTGAATTTCTTCTGTATTTTTTTTTCTTTGTGGAGGAGCTGGAGGAATTGAGTGACAGAAGTCATATTTACAGTCAGTCTGTTTTATAATCTGGGATTTGCATTACTGAATATTTGAAATTATTCCCTAAATATTTATTCTGACATATCACTGATATCATGGCCTTGTTCATAGTCTGAAGGGCTGCACTGGATGAAGATATAGGAATTGTTTAGTGCTTATTATTTATGCACAAATTTTGCTGGATTAGGACCTTGAATTCACAACTGTTTCTCTAACTATTTTTCTTTCTTAACTTCTCACAACTTAATACGCTCTCATATTCCTGCTCATGTGGTTGAAAGTATTTTTGTCATAGGAATATTGTGTTAAAGAGGTAGACTTAGAATTCTAAATAGGAGGTACTTTAATTATTGATTAATGTTCACCACCAATTTATTCATCATCTCTAAAAACTGGTTCTCTCTTTTTTTTCAACCAGAAGCAGCTCATTACAACCCAACTTACAACACTGCAGCAGGACTGTCTTCAAAAAGCCACCACCCCAGTCCAGAAACTTCTCTGACCACTCCTTTTTTAGTTCTTAACTGCACCACACAAGGATGAGAAATACAAAGTGATGTGCATCCCTGCCTACATTTGCTATAAAACATTTTTTTTCTGATGTCAGATTTAAAGGAATTAATAGCAGAGATAACATTTCATAACTATGCCATCATATCCATAAGAATGAAATCCTAATACTTAAACCATTCTATTTGAAATTCCGCACTAATTACTTGCCAAAATGCCAGTATCAGTTAGTTAATGAATTGTGCAAAATGCCAGCTCACTAAACTTAACTGATCTTTAGGATCTAATTCAGCTATGCCCAATTTCAAGTTGAGTGCTGTCACTGGTAGGCTACAAAACATATGCTGCTCCACATGTGTTCTCTTACAGTCTACTTCTTCCTATTCCTTATCTTGGCACCCTTCTACAAGTCCTGAGATGTCCATTTCTTTTTCATCCATTGACTGTATCATTTTTTACCAGAATCTCAATACACAAAATTTAAATATTACAGAATGTTAATTCTACCTTATCCATATGAAGAATAAGAAACTATTTCCTAGGGGAATAATGGACTTCCTGATACACACGCACATATACTTTACTTAACCACAGGTTGTTCGTGCCATTGCAGAAATTGCTGAGTCAAGTTGCAAAGAAATAAGATTCTCAGGTCCATAACAATCCTCTGGACAAAATCTTGCCTGGGAATATAAAATTACACCTCCAGATAGTTGAACACATTTCTTTTAAATTTCTTACAAGAAGTGCATAGTCTAATGATACACCTTTTTATTCATACTGAATCTTTTTACTTGCTAATTGGTTGGAGTAAATTATACATTATATGATATCTTAACATTTATTTTATGCACAGAAGCTGATATTTTTTCTTGGAATATCACTCCCTGCATAACAAAATAGGTTTAAATATGCTTAAAGCTAAGCACAAACTTAGTCCCTATAGAGTGAACAAAACTAGTCCCATGCTAAGATCATGCATCTGTTTAAGTACAGTGAGGAATGAAGATAATATATTTGAAGGAAATAATTTCCATTATTCATTTAGATATGCTAAAACAAATGGACATCAACCAATCTTTTAAAAATAATTATTTTTTAACATGCAATTTTTGCCTTGATAATCAAAGCCTAAGGTACATGTCCTCAAAGGATACTACTGTGTAATGAAGGCTTTCCTATATTTTTTCTGGTAAGATCTCAGCATGCCAAAGTATGCAAACCTTGAGAGGCTGCTGAATCCAAATTGCTCAACTTACTTGTGAGGAGTAAGTGCATGGAATGAAGAGAGGTGCAGACAATACATGGAAAAATATCATCTTTCTTTATTACCTCCCACTCTTCTCACAGCAAGAATCAGTGATGACCTGTGCCCACTAAATTCTGTATGTTGCTGAAGCATTAAATCTATGGCCTACCCTTTATTCACAATTTAATAGAATTCTACCTGACTTGGAGGAATGTTACATAAATACATTCAGGTATTAATATGTTGCCTTTACAGAGAGACATTTACAAACTCTCCCAGACATTACTCTTGGTAAGCCTAGAAAGTATTCTGTGATCACTGACTCAAAACAATAAAAAAAGTTCTGCAAATCATAATAGGCACAAAGAACAATCTTGAAGGACATGGATATTATTATTTTTAATGGCAACATCACTCTTTCTAGCTGTATTGATAAATTACAGCCTTTGTGTAAAATTTAAAATCATATAGAGTAATAAAGTATTGTCCACCTCCTAGCCAACACCTCTAAATCTAATTTTGAAAAAACTGCAGAAAATTATTAGGAGACAAGTACTTTATCAATGTGTTTTTATTTTCTGTAACACCAGTTTTGTTTGCTCAGCTTGCTGTCCATAAACAACTTATAATTTTCACTTTTTATTTAAACAGTGCTAACATTTCTGCATTTACTGCAATAATACTATGTGAGCCATAACACCATAAAGTAAGCCATAAAAGCAATTTGCTCTCCATATGATATTGATTTTTAAGTAAATTAGTAAAGTTTGTGTTTATTCCATGCAGAAAGCAAAAACAAAAGTAGAATTACTAAAACGACACATACAGCGTTTTCAAACTTATCTAAAACAGAACACTGATTATGTGAAAAGTTTTGTGGATACATCCTTAAAGCCTGCAGAATAATTTCACACCTTCCCTGAAGTGCTTCAAGAAGGAACATGTCACGTTCTTAGCAAAGCAGGACTTCTTCTAAACATACATCAACATGACAATTTCTGGACAAGTTAGAGCTTGAAGTTGAAAAAGGAATACTTTAAAGTAAATATTTTGCTGATATATGAAGATTCTTTAAGAAATTGAATACTTTCTTTCCAGTATTATATTTCAAGACCAGTTTCACTTAATCTTCTAGAAATCACACGTCTTTATTTTTTCTGATGAACATGAGTCCAGAGTGCCAAACATATTGAGTCAAACACAATTCGTTTCCTGATTCTCCCAACCACAGTTAACAGAGAAAGAATATCAGAGAAAAAGGGTCTTATTCTTTTTCTGATCCTGACTTCTGTGTCTGT
The DNA here is from genome assembly GCF_021018805.1 of Prinia subflava. Lineage (NCBI taxonomy): Eukaryota > Metazoa > Chordata > Aves > Passeriformes > Cisticolidae > Prinia > Prinia subflava. The sequence continues at coordinate 18,654,513 of NC_086253.1, read as the reverse complement.
TACTAAGGACAGCACAGACAATTTTTATGGTGCTAACTAACTTCTCATCTATCACTGATGGAGGATTAGCTGTAGAATGGATTAAGCAGTTCACTCTGAGTTACATAAGGAACAGAAATTCCTTTCAAGAAATTCTTTTAAGGAAAAAAAAAAAGACAGGTTTTAAGATTAGGACTAACTGAGAAACAGAATCTTTACTTTCGCAAAGGAAAAAGGGAAAATAAAAAAAAATTAAAAATAGCATATGCATCAACCATCAAGAAAGAAGAACAAGAACAATGCCAGCATGTGAACACAAAGTGTGCCCACTCCTTGAACAATATATATGGTGTTGGCTCTATCACAGCAGAAAGCATAAGTACGAAAGGCCGGGGGTTTGGAGCCCTTCTGAATAAGAGAATAAACAAATGACAATTTTGGAAAAGGAAACAAATGACAAGCTTGGGAAAGAGATAATGTATAAAGTTTTGCAAAACTGTTTTGTAAGAAATAAATCGTTACTGCAGTATATATTACTCTGATCATTGAACCATAAATAGCATAAAGATAGTGAATAAGAAATTAGAGTGGCAGTTTATGGATATTAATGATAACAGTTAACAAAACCAATTAACAATATATAATTATATATAGACATACTATATATATAGATATATTAAAAACAATAGACTATAGAAATTAATTGTAGGTAATTATTATAATAATTATTACTTCAATATTATTCAGTTGTGGGACAGCGCCACATAATCCTGTGAGACCTGAAAGCGAATTCCGGAAAGAACAGGAAAAATTCACAGGAGACAGGGCCATCAGTGGCTAGTCAATATTGTGCTTTTAACCCAATATTGGCTTTAAAAATTCTCTCTATTTGATTGGTATAAGGTGAAAGAGAAAATCTGAGAGAGCTTTTGTCTTCCTTGGATTTTTAAAAAGTTTTTGCTGTATATCCAATAATTGTCATCATTAGAGACAGAGTGCTGGTCTAGGTGGATATTCCGTTTGACACAGGACATCAGTATTTGTTCTCTAGGACACTTAATCAGCCCTGTATCATTAAATTTATAGATGCAAATGAAGAAAGAAGAGCAACCTGAGAAATTTATGGAAATCTTAGGTTGACAGTCAATCTTTAGTGTTGGAATTACAAGGCTTTTCAAAATTATTTTGTGCAGATTTATACACAGCAGTAATCATAGAATCACAGAATGGTTTGGGTTGGAAGCAAGCCTAAAGGTCATCGAGTTCCAATTCCCTTATCATGGGGGGAGACATCTTCCATAAGACCAGATTGCTCAGAGCTCTGTCCAGCCTGGGCTAAAACACCTGCAGGGATGGAGCATCCACAACATCTTGGGCCAACCTGTTATACACAGACAATGGTAAAGAGATTCAACCATTTACAACACACAAAAGGTAGTTTTTAATTCCTTCTGAAAATAGGTTATTTCCTTTATAATATTTTTTTTCTGATTGGAAGAAAAAATTCTATATCAGAGTATTTATCATCCAGCAGGTTCTTGGATTTCACTTGTAATAACAGAATAAAAAACACTGAACCAATGTTTCAGGGGTTTAAATCAATGATCTTGTTGATCAGGATAACATATAAAATAGTTTTGTTCCTTGGAAGCTAAGGTATGATGTCACCAGTGTAGGTGGCATCAGGTTTTCACCTCTGCTATAATGGAAATCAATAATTTTCTTCTTTAGAGAGACAATATTTAGATACTTGAAGATGATATGATAAGTTGGCAGTGTTGACTTATGTCTTCTGCCATGTAAGTATTATCTCTGATGTAACCAGTTTGAGTTTTTATTTTCACATCATATTTACTGCTGAAGTCTTTTCTTGGAGCCCTTGACAGTTCCTGTTAATATTGTGGAACTCTAATATTTACAGACTCACTCCTTTTAGAGATTTAGGTACAGAAATGTAAACTTATATTAACTCAAGCAATCAAAAGTATATTTTAATTGGTTATATAATGTTTTTTATTAATCCTTTTTTATGAGAAATGTAGACATGAGAATTTCTGAGGAAGTTACTCTAAACATTCATCTTCTTCAACTGATTTTTATTTATCTGTATTGGAGGGATCATTTTACAGTGATTTTTCTTTTATTGTCTCTGCTCCTCTTTCTTACCTTCCCAGCTCTGTTGTGGTCCTTCTCACAGAAAAAAACCAAAAAAACTGTATTTCCTTGACTCGTGAAGCTCTAGTTCCTCTACCTAACTCTACCTACCATTAAGTTATTGAAAGTCTGGCCCCATTGGTCCCAGCTGACAGCTGCACAGCAGGTGCTGGTGTTCGGTGCTCCTGGAGTCAGAGCTCTCCCTGTACCTCACGCAAACAGCAGCATATTTCCAGAGGCATCTTCTCTGCTGCTTGGGAATCTTGTACAAAATTATACTGCGGTGCCCCAGTCTGCCTCCAGCACTCAAGGTGAGTCTGTCCCAACTGGACAGGACAGAGCAGGACAATCCCCTCCCTGGCCTGGCTGGTGATGCTGTGCCTGATGCACCCGAGGACAGGCTTGGCTCTCCTGATTGCCAGAAGAAACACACTGGCAGGAGAACTAACTTGTGGTCTGAGAGCAAGAGAGAGTAAAAAGACCAGACAACAAATTCGTCCTATGTTACCTGATTGCATTGCTGCATGCACATCAGTAGACTTCTCACAAAATATAAGTCTTGGTATCTGAGAAGAAAAAAGAGATGCTCCCCTTAGATTCCATCTGAACCTGCTTGGTGGGTTCCTAGGACTCTAGGCAGCTTTAGGGACCTCAAAAACATTTCAGAATGGCCTGATATTTTGCAGTCCTGCGAGCTGTGTTAAAATTCTAATACAGAAAAGGATTTCAAATCTGTCTTACCTTTAGACCATTGTTACCTTGTTGAAATAATGTGGCATAGTTTCAGAGAACTCTAATTGCAATTTGCTTTTTATATTGTTGTTTGATTAACCAAGTGCATGTTCTTTTATAAGCACCAAGGTCAGTAATTTCCTCGAGCAACCTCCTACCTAGACCAGCTTTCTCAGAATCATTACAAACAGGGAAATTTCTTAATGTCACAACCTCTCTATTCTCTATGTTGTATTTAATGCAGAATACTCTAATCAGGCTTCTGAACATTAAATTACTTGAAACTGATTAAGCATTTTTGATAAAGTTACAAATAGTTATCATAAGTCCTTTATTTTTTTTTTGCTATGTCTACACTATATCAAAAAAAAATTTTTTTGAGTACCATGTCTAAACTCAAAACAAAAATCTCTCAGAATTTAATTCTGGAAAAAATGCAAAATCTCATTATTTCATGTGCTCATTCAGATCTATGCTTCCCTAATTCAATTGGACTCATTCATAAAAACTCAGAAGAGGAATTACACAATGACAAATCAGCATAGTTTAAAGAAGACTTCATCTTTTCTTATTTGAAACTGTACTCCTGAAATTTGGTTGAGGTAGATCCCAGAAAAGAATCTTGGTGGCATGAGAACGCTACAGAATGAATCACTGTGAAAATAAGTAATGCAAAAATTCAAGGTTGTACATATAGGAATTTACGTTACTTACATGTCATGAATTTATGCTATGCATGAAAATCTTTGAGACAAATGGAAGAGGACAGACAAATTTGACATGACTAATTACCAGTTTTACAACGTGCCCACATAGAAAGGCAAAGCCTATATGTGAAATATTTTTGGTAAGTATTCATGGCTTTTACACAAAATAATAGCAATATTTTCTTTTAATTACTCCTTCACAATTCTGGTCATTCATGTTCAAGAGTAATCACTCTGTCTGGAACAAGTAAATGGGGAAGCAACCAGTATGATCACAGGTTTGGACCATGTGTTTCACAGGGAAGACTAAAGGAACATTTGGCTTCCCAACTCTTAGAAGAGAAGCCAAGAGGAGATGTGTTTGCTCTATGTAAACACATCACAAAGTTAAATATTAAAGACAGAAGGGCTGTATAAACTAACAGGCAAAGTCACAAAAAGACAAAAAGTAGTGGCCCAGGTGTACACTCAGAACAAGTATTATTGAAAGTGCTTACCTGTCAGATGAGATAGTTTCTGGAATGTTTTTTCAAATGTTAAGAGAGAAACAGAATTTAAAAAATCATCTCGCTCAGTAGCATTAACCAAGTTGTATATGAGTCATGGTTGTTTGCATGTACAGACTATTAGACCCAGTAGACATAGAAGATTCATGCATGTGACACGTGTGACAGCATTCCATGAGCTGGGAGGCAGGCAGTAAGTGTCCTTCCTGAGGTATTGACCATACATTCCCAGGAGAGCTCCGCAGCTCTCAGGCTTTGTGTGGCAGTGGGTGGGCAGGCCACGGGAATGCTCTTTGTGTCTGTGTTTTGCAAGCTGTTGCACCCTGCTCAGAACCAGTCTGTAGCTATGGAGTCACACAGGTCGCCCAGGAGAAGCAAACCTTGGCTCACTGAGTCTGAGTGCCCCGATGACACTCCCAGTTATATGGCCCAGGCTCAGGTAGACCTGTGAGGAGCAAGCAGTTGAATCCTCGTGGGTCCTTTCCAAACTAAGATATTCTGTGATTCTAATGTGAATAATTGGTACACAAAGCAACACTCTCTCATCTCTTTCTTCTGCTCAGCACTTCTAATAAAGCCATAGGCAGATATATTGCAGTCCAGAAAGATTTCTTAGTGAATATTTAAATACCTGCAAGACTAGATAGAGTTAAGCAGCAATTTTAGGTATCTACCTTTAAACTTATTTTTTTTTAAGTGATACTGTGCAGGGGAAAAAAAAAAGGGACCTTTGCACATTTATGAGCCTGTCTTTTAGATGGAGCACATTTAAGCTAACTAAACCTGATTCTAAAAGGCAGAGTGCTGGAATTTAAGCTAATTTAAATAACATTTGCTTCAATGACTCTAAGGCACCACATATTTTATACAGAAAGGTTTTCAGCATGATAAATGCAATTTTGTGCACATTTTTGTGACCTATTCAGGTTATTGCCTTGTATGCTATCAAGATACAGCAGTATATTGTGTTATCATATTTTCAAGTTAAAAAAGAAATATTTTGGTATTTTTCTAAAAACTTAATTCTGTGAACATGTTTCATTTAGAGAAAATAGTTAATTGGCTTATGTTCACTGAAATGTTTAACAAAAAGCAATATGATTTTATTGCAAAATGAAAACATCTTTTTTGGGAACCTCATTCTGGTGCCTTAAGGATTGTCATTATGTTGAGAATTCGGTGGCAAATATGTCTCACTGGAACTGAGTGAGAAAGAAAGACTATAACGTCAATATACTGTCAAGCCAAATATCTTCCCAAAGTAAGATGAGCTGCCAATTCCTCCTAAGGAAGTCTCAAAGGGAATTAAATTATATTCTTCACTGCCTAAAAGTCCCTAAACACAGGTTAGAGCAGGTTTTTTGAGATGCTGTGCTTTCAACTCCATGAAGCAAGTATTTATAAAAGAGCACCTTGCTATGCTTGCAACTGCCTCATTCTCATCAAGTGCACACAGTGAGCACTGACCAGTGACCGAGGTGGAAAAGTTCACAACAAACTATTAAGTAGCTTTATACAACATGCATTAAAATCATCAGACAACTTTCCGGTCACTTTCGTAAACATTAATTTGGATTTATAGGCACAAGAATAAGGAAAAAGGAAATAAGATCTTGCACGATATTAAGAGGGTTTGGGGTTTTAAGGCTTTTTATCTCTCAGTAGAAGATTGTAACATCTCTTTATAGGGCCATTATAGTGGAGACACAGAAACCCAATAAAAAATTCAAACGTAAAAGGCTAATTTAATTCCCAGTCAAACCTGAAGAAATTAAACTCTCCTTCAAACACTAATCTTTTTCCATTTGTTTGTAAGGGGCTAAGAATAGCTCCATGAATGCAAGTACATAGGGATGGAACTCTAGACCCTCAAGCTGAAGAGCCAGTTTTGTTATTCACTTTGTTGCTTCAAAGCAGAATAAACTGTACCTGTATTGTTTCTTTAGCATGAAGTTAGTCTGTCAAGTACTGAGTGTCACAAGACCTTGGCCCTAAGCAGCTGGGGATCCTTTTTAAATTTACAGAACCACACTGACCTGGGCACTCACTGACAATCTCCAGAATGACTAAATACCTTCTCTGATCTTCCTTTAGTTGTCTTTTATTTCCCCACTAACAAACACTGAGTTTCCTTATGAAACAAAACAAACTAACTAACAAAGCAATGACAGAAAAAGAACCCACAAACTTCATCAGAGAAAGGAATGAAAGATATCTTTATTTTGTGAAAACACAGAAGAAATCTCTTCACATGGAAAAGAGTACCTTTGACCATAGTCCTTTGATCTATACTCCAGTGCAAATATCCAGCAGCCATTTTCCATTTTCAGCACCACTGCCACAAGTACTACCATTAGTCATGCAGTCTCAGAGTGTTAAAATACTGGCAGTACATTACAAAAATAATTCTTAATTCAACCTAGTGGCTTTATCTCCAGGCAGCAGCAACGTTGGGCACAATTCACCCTCTGTTACATTCTGTCCATGGCTGCAAGAGGGTAAGTCAAATGAAAAGATCATTTACTAGCTCCACTGATAGTACTTCCATTTGGTGCACTGCCCAGTCCTCATGCTGTTTCTCTTCTTTCTGGAGGATTTTGAAGACCATGACAGTCTATAGTCACCAGGGACAGGACAAGATTCTTGAAAGGCTGGGCAGAGGTACAGAGGAAGCACATGGAGCAGAACATTTCCCCATTCTCCGTTCTTTGCTCTGAGTGGGATACTCTTTTACATTTAAATGATATCTGTTTACTTCAGAAGCTAATTGCAACAAGATCAATAGAACAGCCTGATGGCATATTCAGCCCTATTTTGCCAAGTTTGCACATTCTGGAATTAAAGCTGTACTATTTAAGTAAGGTTAAAAAAAGACAACTCTTGAGATATTAACCATGTTAAAGGTGATCACACATTGATCAGGACCAAATGCTTAGCAACTTGCTGAACAGCTTATGGTTTTCAGATATCCCTTTCATATAAGTTTTCTAAAAACACTTATCCCTTTCTAAGTTCTGTAAAAAAACCTCTTTCCTGTTTAATTTCAGTCAAATTTTACAAAAGAAGAGTTTTGCAATGTGGAGAATTCTATTACTAGAAATTATTAAATAGAAACATCATAAACTTCTGTACAATACAAAGATGTTACAACATAAAGCAAAATAATTAAGACACAGATAAGAATCAGTGAAGCCAAATGAGACAAGTTCTTTAAGGCAATTTCTTCAGAACAATGCTTCTGTAAAATACTTCTCAAATTTTACAAGTTAAAGATACCTTGTAGATTAAATTGTTCAATATTTTTCATTAAAATTCATTTTCCCTTGTGTATTCTTAGCTGTAGAGTAGACGAGTTGGTGATCTTATTGCGAAGTGCAATTAAGGCTGCTCAGACAACCACAGTTCTTATGTTTCTTATGTCTTGGTTGTGTAACTCTTCAGTACTTAATTTCTTGTAACAGATATTTTGGACATAGAACACAAACAGCACAAGTTCTCCCCACGGGAGCCACTCATAGTCTAATCCAGTCATAGATGTGTTACACAGGAAGAACTTTGGGTGTGTAGGAACTGCTTATCACTTGTAAAAAGATCAAGGATGGAAGCCTTTCTGAAACCAAATACATTTCAAGCGGTATGCAAAAGGCCATTTTTGACCTAAGTGTTAGCCCTAGGGCCATTTCAGGTAGGAGGTGAACCTGATAATAATCAAATATTTCTTAGGTGTCATTCTGTTTGTTTACAAAACATTTCAACGTTTGCCATCACTGTGTTCTCAAATGCTTTTCTCTCCACTTCTGTGCCTTTTTCTGGGAGACAGACACATTCACTATAGCCAAGCAACATCACAACAGTATGGCCATTTAAGAAATGCCCTGAAGTTGCCGTTGTACTGGAAAGTCCCACCTTTTCAGTGAGACCCTCTATTGTTTCACCTTTTCATTTTCATAGATATTTTAGCTATACACATGAATATTTATTAGCAATGACTATCAGATTGACTAGATTTCACACAATTCATAAACTTGCAAGTCTCCATTTGCACAAGAAAAGATAGTTCATTTCAATCACACAATGTGCTTGAAAACATCGAAAAGACAGCGGCTGGATTTTATTGCCCTTAGGCAAATTTGCTGGCATTTAATTACATACTCTCATTGGGTGAATCTTAAAAAGGCTCAGCATACAGCTAGCAGCCCTGGAGCAGAGACAGACATATTTTCAAACCTTTCCAATATTAAGTATTTTGAAGGAATTATTCCTCATATAATGCAGACAGACAGAAGGCACTCTAAAACTGCAGAGAGGCCTCCCAGAACCTCGGAATTTGGCAGCTCCCATGCTACGATGCTCTCAGCAGATTCTCCTTCCTATTAAAACCCTGTACCTGATTAAGGCAGACAGTGTTCTGAGCACAGTGGGTACATCTGGTTTTCCTGAATAAAGTTTTCCCCTTCCAAAAGTACCACTGAAATAAAAAATATATTTTCAACCACATACATAGAAAAGATAAGTAATTTTGATTCTAACTTGACTATTTCACATGAAACATGTTGCTGTAAGTCTGCAGGCACTTGGAGAGAATGCAATTAATTGCTTCACCTCACTTGTGCATAATTGTGCAATACAAATCATTTAGGTGCCAACAAAAATGCCTTTTTTGTTTCTCTTTGTATGTGATTTCGTGACTATTGCACAGCATAACTGACATGAGCCAACCAGAGACACAAAGTGGAGGACAACTACACAGCATGTGATTTTTGTGCTGTTATTCCCAGCTGTCTATTTGCAGTTTTCATTTGCACTGATGCTTACTACTAAAGCAGACACTTATGCTTGAAGCAGCATTTTTATGGGCTCCATCTATGTACCCTCTGAGCCAGAAATCATGTGGAGTTTTTATGCAAAAGATAATTCTTAGCCTATAGCTAGGAATGCTCATACTAACATGCACTCTCCAAAATATTACTGTTCGTCAATGGTAAGTCAAAGAAGTATTAAATGAACTGATTTGTGCTGGTTTGGCCATAATGATTAATTTCTCACTTGATGGAACACTGTGATTATAGGGCCAAATGCAGAAGATGTTGATCTTTTATCTTTTTATTTCAGTTTCCTTCAGGCCACTTGAGCTTTATTTACCAGGTTTATTAACCACCATGGGGTTTCTTCTGCAAAGCATTGTTTTGATGATCACATGACTAGTGAATTACAGCAGGTACCATGAGAAGAACAGTTAAGAATAAGCAAAGACTTCAGGAGTTACCCAACAACGTAAAGTCTAGTAAAACAAGATCAAAACACATATATTATTAGATTTAAATTAATACCACCTTAACATTTCCTGCAGAGGCATCTTTGTGTACAAGGGGCTCAGTAGGAAAGCACATTTAAGAGCTTGCTGTCCTCAGTCACAATCACAATTTTCTTCTAGTGCCCCCTAGCACACAACTTCTCCAAGCTGCATGGTTCTGGAATAACCACTTTGGAGTTTTGCAGTAAAACTGGACCAGTGACTGATCTGGGACAAAATAATTCAGCATTTTCCTATTCCAATAAAAAGGCTAATCCTAAAGCACCCAGCTGTGTGATTTTGAAGCAGTGCAGGGTAAGAATCAGAAAGACTTTAAAGTGTGCTCCTGAAACACCTGTATCCAAGATCTACAACTTAATCATCCCCTCTGTAAAGCAGCCTTGAGGAATTAAAGGAATCACCCTGCCAACAGCCAATAAGCAAAATTTCAAATTGGAAAGACTTCAGTAAACTGATAAATACAAATCTTTCTCTTTTTTTTCTGATAAAAACACTTTTTCAGAGTAGAAATCTATAATTTACATTTCCAGTGTTGCTTTATAAACTATTCTCCTCTGCCAATAGTTACATGGTGGTTTTGTGTTGTTGGGTTTGGTTTTTTTCTGGTTTTCTTACAGGACATAAATTGAATACTACAAATATAACAAATGAGATCTATCACATTTAACTCTGTCTAGATATGCCTGTACTTTCCCTGTCCTTCATAATATTTGAACCCTACTGTCTGTATTCAGCTGTGTATGATTGAAGATAATTACGTTCCTTCAAGTATTGTGAAAATCAGCAGTTAGAGGGAAGGGTAGGGCATAAATTGCTGTCCTGCTGAGAGAAAGACAAACAGATTTCAGCCTGTGTTCACTCCATTTGGCAGCAGCTTTCTAGCGAGTCAGCAAGTGCACCCTTGCTGGCTGATGAGCACACAGATAGTTCCAGTCTAGGTACAGCATTGCTGTCTCTTGCTGGTAAGGGATGTCATGGATGACATGAAAGAGAACTCAGCTGGAAAAGGTGAGAGACAAAAGATACAAAGTATAAGAAAAAGAAAAGACTCATTAGTTCTGCTTTTCATTGTGTAGCCAATAATCTGGGACCATACGAATTACATCATGCAAGTATGTTTCATATAAGCATATATTTTCTGGAAGATTAATTATTTGGCAGGGTGCAAGTTATGTGGCAGAAAAGAAATGTTAGCATTAGGAAGACTTAAACTTTTCAGCCATGGCAAAGTTACATTGTAGAATATGATTAAGTCAGATGCTTTGTCCTGTTTCTCCTGCTTTTTTGCCTTTTTTCCTGACTTGGAAAGTTCTGCTCTTTGCTCGGCTGCTGCTGCATTTTTATTCTCTCAGACATTTTGTAGGTCACAAGGGTATCGTTCTGACTGAGATGTGGTCAGAGAGAATAAGAAAAATCGATTTTGGAAAACCTCTGTTAGAACTCTTTCATGAACATTTTGTTATATCCATTGTGAGCTTTTAAAAGACTGAACCTGTGAATTTGCTATTGCCATGTCTTTGTATGATTTTTGTAGCCTTATAAGCTGAGAAAGAGCAGCACAGCATAGAAAACACCCCAGTCTTCATGTGCACTGGGACAGATTCCCTTTTGTATTAGAGTGTAATTTAATATTCTGTGCACAGGCATGCAGAATTTCTTGCTGGGCACTGAATTATGCAGAGAACTGTAGATCTGCAAACAGGAAGCTAAGCTTAGAAAAGATAATGTATTAAAAGCACAAGTAAAAAGCTGTTCTGCTTTCTATGTTCTTTCACTCCCCCTAAAAGTCCTCTGTCCTTTACTAAATCTACAGCAAGATATTTGGCACAGATATGTTGAAAGGTAAAGTTTTTTCAAAGACTTGGAAACTACTGGTCCTATCTATCTGCCAAGCTTTTATATGATTCCCTTCACCATAACACCTTGGAATTTCCACTGATCAGATCTCTGAAAAATCAATGCAGAAGATGAATTAAGCATATCTGAGTGTTTCTGTGAGACTGAAAAACCTTTTGATTCATGATCTTGGCACTGTTTTTTAGTTTTGCTCAACAGTGGGAGAGTGAGGGGGAGGGGGGAGGGGAAAGTGAGGACTTGTGATGAGATAAACTCCTTTTAATTTTTTCTTTCTGTCTTAGCCAGATGGAAACACATGGACAATTGGTTTACAGAGATCTTTATCCTCTCTCCTTCATTAGCACCACAGGGAAGTTTCTATAGTGGCTAATGCACTTACTGACATGGTTTCAACAATTTAATCACCCAGAAGCCTCTCTGTAAGGTCAATGTTCTCTACATTTGTTCCAACTCATTTACTGAGTAGAAAGGTGAACTTTTTCATTCCAGGTATGTCATTATGGAAATCATGTTAATGAATCAAGACACTGGAGGGCATATGTATCTCTGTTAGCACAAGATTAATGGAGACTTCATCAAGCAGGATACACTCTTAGATTCTTCTGGTAAATCCAGGTCTGAAGTCTAATTGTCCATTAATATTCTGGATTTATACTGGCATAGCAGCTTCCATCTCAGAGAAACTCAAAACATTTTGCAAACATCAATACAGCACACCCAAGGAACAATTCCTCTATTACTGAAACACAATAACCTGAGGGCACAAAGAAGTTGTAGCACACAGTGCTGCATAGTAAACTGGGATGGATGTCAGCACATACATACTACAAATCCTGCTCCTGAAAGAAAAAGCTTTTGCTAATGAATGGCAAGCAGTCTTTTCTTTCTGTTTATAGATCATATGCATATACTATTTACTCTATATTTGGGTCTAAGCTAACCGGTGTAGAATCTCACTTAATTATTTATGACCGTAGTAGAGTGAACTGAACAACAAAGTTTGTGTGTGGTCACAGATCAAATATCCACCTAATATTCCCTAAAACTCACTACAAAAGAGTAAAAAATAGTATTCTAGATTACTATTTTTTAGTGAATTTTAGGGAAATTCTGTGCACTGAATACAGAATTTTTTTATAGCTGAAGAAGATAGACAATTTCTTTGTTTTCAAGGTAGCTTCAGGTCATAATGTGATTTAGGGTTCTATATCCAGCTCAATTTTAGAGAACGATTTGAATCTGCAGTTATATATTCTGAAAAGACATTTTTCTCTAGTACAACATTATCTTATTTTCTAATTTTAAAATTCAACATAGTGCTGTTTGGAATAAACCTTGTTTCTTCACATTGTTTTACCACTATATTACAGAAATTGATAAAATCAGACTGACACCTGTTGAGAGCTCCAGCATTTAGGAAAAAAACCACACACTGTTGACCTTTAATTTTAAATCTTTTTTCAACAATAGACATATAATCAGTTTAAAAGCTTTCTATATTCAGAAATTCCACTACTTTCAGTATTTTTCCTTTTTTTTAGTTTGAAAGATTGGATCACAGAAAAGATTTAGGTTTCCTATTTCCTGTAGTCAAATAATCAAAAATAATCAGATGAATAAATATAAAAATGTAGGCAAGATCTAAAGGGCATCCCAGATTTCAGATTCTCCCTAGATGTGTTTATGTAGGACTGTAACACTGTCTTTGGAGAGAGACCAAATATTTTGATCTTTCATGCAGTACAACATTATACCAGATGCGCTAGGTCTGATGAAAGAAATAAGCTGCCCCTCCTAATAATAATTGTTATATCAATGTTTAAATATATAACTATTATAGTAGATGTTAACAGTACAGTGACTCAATTTCTCTACTGCTGACAGAAAACTAAATATATGATAACTCTCTGAAATGGAAAAGAAAAAGATAAGGTGTATACCTTGTTCTGCCATATATGCCTACCTCTGTCCTCTGGGATCAGTGACAAATGCTTGGATTATACACTATATCTATTCCAGACAGGGCTATCCGAAAAACAAAAATGCCAGGAGGACTGTTTGCCATTTTAGGATGTACAGTATTTTCCACAGAACTGTCTTCTCTTATTCCTTTTACAGGAATTCAACCTGCTTTTCTCTGTGGTAGCAGTGATGTACTGACTGGTGAAGAATATATATTTCAGCAAGTTGCCAGGACTCAGGATGAACCAGTGTCTCTGCATCTTAGCAATCATAATCCATTGTTCCTGTGTGGAGTTATGCGAATCATGCACATACAGAAGTAGAATAATCTATTCTTGCCAGAAGGACACAAGTAATCCAGTTAGTTGCACATACAGCAGTATAATGAGAAGAGAGAATCCCAAGGTGAATGTCAATAAAAGGTTAAATCTGACTAGTCTGACGTGCTTTGTACAGAATAAATGAGTTTGCTTGAGGTACAGCACTCATATTCAATGCTTTGTCTTTAAGTACATAATGCAGGGAAACACGGTTGGGAGGGCTCCTCCCTCCTGTTCCTGGGCCTGACACACAACAACCAGATCTCACTAGAGACAGTGGATTTGCATAAGCATTCTTAAGCATTTATTTTCTCTCCTGTCTAAATCTTTTCAGGTGTCAGGCAACCCATACAAAGAGAGTTCTTTAGAGATGGAGGTACTGGAGCCAGAGGTTGAACCCCCTGTCTGGATTTGAACCTAGCCTTGCTTCATCATGGTTTGGAACATGGTTATGTTTACCAATATAGACCAAAGCCTTGTTTCCACTAAAACTCTACAGTAACATTTCAAGTACCCATGTACTGGGAACTGTGTTAATTGATTTTGCCTAGGTTGATACAATTAACTCATTTTCATTGCTGATAGGGCAGTTTCCCCACTCACAGCTGTGAGCTCCTGAGAACCATCTCTGTGGGTATAAAGGATTTGTGCTTCTTGGATAAGAAAAACCATGGGAAAAAAAAAAAAAAAAAACCACAGAATTTTCTTCCTACATCTTGTTCAGTCTCCTGCCTTTCAGAGTAAGTGATATGCATGACTAGGGAAAAGTCCAAGAACAGAGTCAGCATACATTAATTATAATTCTCAAAAATACCATTTCCAACCTTCAAGCATTTGTGGCTCATCATATGCTAGAGGTGTTCTCCAGACATTTAGTAACCCCTACCCTGGATCTTTATACAATTTTTCCAGTCTAGATTACTCCAAAGTAAACATTCTGTAGCTACAATACAGCACAGCAAAGATTACTATAGCTAAATGAGCTTGTTTTTACAAAAAGGGAAATGGACCTGCCAGTTAAGATGGCCTCTTGCTCCCAAATCTGCGTCAGATCTTTCAGTTATCCAGATCTTGAATTCCTGAAGTTATGATAGGAGGCAATGGTGAAGGGTGCAAAAATAGAGACAGGATGTCTTTCTTCTGCATCTGTCAGCATGTAGAGGTAAAACCAAAAAAACTGATTTTATATTCAAATGCAAAGAATATGAACTAGTGAGTACTGGATCACCTTTAATCTGTTTCTTGATAATTTGTGGGAGGAGGGAAGAAAAATAGTAGAAAAATATCTGCCTGCACTGCTTCATCTCTTCTGTATTAAAGTGAGTTGCAAATTATCATTTTCTATTCTGCTCTATGCTTTGCATTTGTGAAAATTATGATTATTCATTTCTATTGGTCCTCTGTACCCATTTTCTTCACTGCAAGATAAAGTAACTCTCAGCTGTGAATTGCAGTGATAATTGAAGTAGATTGTGAGTGATTTGCTAGATATGACAGAGGTAACCTTCAAATCACTCTCTTTTGTGGTAGATACAACAAACCCCCACACATGCTGCATTTGCTAGGGGTTATAAAAAGGGTGCCACTCCCACCTTGCCAATAGGGAGCTCACAGACTAAGGTGTTATTAATGCCCACCTTACTGCTAGTGTCACAGATTATCAAAAAGCGCAGATGTGCATAGCTTATCAAAAGAAACATAACCCTCTAACAATGGGAAGGGACAGGGGCTTTCATAGACCCTGCCTGCAAACATAAACTAAAAAAGAGGAGCCTGGGTTAGACAAAGACTGCTGTGTCCATGTCATGAGTAAGACAGTAATCTACAGATGGGTACCTTCTTGGACTCAGGTGTTTAATAAGCTTGAAAAGCACTGCAGAAGAGAAAAACCTCGGACTGACATCCAGGGAACTTACATCTGCTTTTGTACAGAGAGATATGTGGTACTGCCAAAGATTCAATACAAAAATGCCTGGATTTGCATAAGGTACTCAGATTCAGCTATGATGTACAAGCAAGAACTCTGGGCATTGAAGTCAAAAGAAAATCTAATTTGTGGGCTAGAATTAGAATTCTATATATGAGACAAAAATTGGGGCAAGGAGGAGGAAAGAAGTGAAAAGAGGTGGCAGGAGTGATGCCTTATTATCCAGGATAAGTTCAATTCACTTTGCTCAGGGAATAAGGAATATATCATACAATGGACTGAGAAATTTTACAGGGGACCTTTCAGGGGCTTTGTGGCAGAGTAAAGCCTCAAACTCTGAGTGTTTATTCTTTTTTTAATTATTTTTTGACTTTACAGTAAATCAGTATAGTTCTTGCTAAGAAATATACAGGCTTACTGCAACAGTATTTGTGCTATAGCAATTACTCCATGGATTTACATTATATGATTGAGTTCAATAGCACAAAAGGAGTCAGATTGAGCCTGTATTACACACAGTGAATGCATGAGGGGGTTTTCTTTGCTTTTTCCCATATAAAGGAAATGTTTCTAATGTCAGCAATTTATCAGTTTGCAGCTCTCACCTGCTTGCTTTTGTCAGTAGTTTTAATTCAAAATAGCTGTATGCAAACTTATGTACGGAGTTATATACTGAAGAGAATCAACTGCTTCAAAAAAATCATCATCAAGATTTTTTCTCCTGAACCTAAGTCCTACTGCTTTTTTAATATGCATTTAAGAAAATTTAACTCAATCAGTGTATGAATCTCAGACTCAGAGAGAAGTCTTAAAATAATCATGGGAGTCATTCAATAAATAGTTTATAGCAGATAACAGATATATATTTATATCTACAGATTTTAAATTTAGTTATTTTACTGTATTAAACATAGCCTTATGTTCTTATGTAAGGTAGAAAGTGTTATGATTCCAAATGGAATAAAACTTGCCACATCTTCAGACTATTTATTATCCTCTTGACAGTGGTAACAAAAACCTTTTCATGGGAATTTCAATGAAAAATATGATCAGGAATTTGCTCCAGTAGCCCTAGGAAATCTCTGTATACCTCAGAATATATATGCTAACAATGTCTTGGAGTCTCTTGTCTCCACAAATGTAAGATTCTACACATTTGTCAAGATATTTTTTTCAGTTTCCATAAGTAGATAATGTTGATTTGAGAAGGGAGATAAAAACATAAACTCAGATATCAAATTATTCTCTCATACAGGATAAAAAAAGGAAATTGCAGAGAGCCCTCCTGAGTACCAAAAAAATATGTGAAGTTCCCAGTCATTCTCTTCTTAATAAACCTGTTCTTAATGGATTTCCACTTGCCAACAATATTTCTCTGTTTCTATATTTAATTCCTTCTATTTAGAACCGTTCATTCTTTTCCTTCCTCATACTCTCTCCTCTGAACAGGTTCTACCCCGATATGTCTCATTAATTTTGACTAGTCTCTGTTAGCTTGCACCTCGTCAGTTCTGCTCACCAGCATCTCATCCTGCCATTACTTCAGCTTGTTGCCATGATGCAGGATGGCACTGAAGCTTTTTCTGGTCTCCACCATTGTCCTCTGGCTCTGGTCTCTCAGTTGGAATTCATTATGCTTCACTATACAAATGCTCATCCCTGGGCTCCTCACACTTAAGGGAGATCCAGCTACTCTTCAGATGTGGCATAACTTTGAAGGAGGGAAAAGCTCCTTTCTAAAATCCATGCTGTTACCTAAGAGAAAGCAGGAGACTGAGAGAATGATTTAGTAACTTAACAAAAACTTGAGCAGCATAAAGACACACATGCTCATTATGGAAAAAATATCTCCCTCAGTAGACTTGCTTAAAGCAAGCTCTTTGGTATTGAGACTGTTTCTTCTTCCCTGTTTATGAAAAGATTGTGCAGTGGGGAGCCAGGCTTCATGGGCACCATGGGACATCACCATGACATAGAAAATTAGCATCTGAAGGAAAAAGCTACTCTCATGTCAGCTGTGTGAGAATCATTGCCCCAAAATTTAGCTTTCAGTTATCAAATCAGTCTCCTTCTCCTATTTGTTGATAGGTACTGGACTGAAAAAAGAGCATTTTTTTTTCCAAATGTGATTTGATTAAGAATAGCAGGTGTATGAGGGACTGTATCTTCCTCTTTTCCACACTTTGGCTGTTCATTTTCAATTCTGATAATTAACTGAGCTAACCTCCAGCCAGTACTCTTTTTTTCCAGTTCATTGTTATATCTGGCACACAACTCATTGTTTCTGTGCCAATCACAAAAGAATTGCTTTGGTTCTTCTCTGCCCTGTGCCTTACTCATTTCAGTGATATAGAAAGTTCTGTACATATCCATTGTGCCAGACTCCCCCAGCTGCTGGGGGACACCTCTCTCTGCAGCTCCCTGCATTTTGTTCTTCTGTCTCCAGAGCTGTGGATAGGAGGCTGAGCTCTTTCTAAAGCAACTCAATGAGCTTAGTTGAAGTGAGAAAAAAAAAAAAAAAAAGGAAAAGCAATTGGCAGCAAAGGCAGACAGGGCAACAGAGGCTTTTAAATATTATGGTGTTAGAAAGCACCAGGAGTTATAGACAGGAAGAAAATGGAAGAGGGAAAAATCTTGGACAGGAGAAAGCAAAACATAAAAGACAATGAAGTGGTCAAGTGACAAATTCAGCAAGCTAGGAACAGTCTACTGTATTAGTCACCAGAAGTCTGGTTTGCACGTAGGCAGAAAATACTGCTCAGTGAATGGCATTTGTTTCCCTTGTTCTGTTTTCATTGTCCTCTCTTTATTCCTTCATTCTTCTCTCTCATTTCCTTTTTCCTTCTAGTTCTTTGAATTACTTCTTTGCACTATAGAAGTGCACTTGAAATATTTCTTTGACTTTGAATTACTTCTTTGCACTTCTTTGCTTTGAAGCAGCAATGGAGGACTAATCAGAAGAGAGAGCAAAAACCATGTTTCTCTAGGTCTGATGTAACATTTCAGGGCACTCTCCTAGTAAGTTTGGTTTTTTTAATAGCACACAATTGTATGTGTATGACCCAGGCAACTTCAGGTCACTTCTGTCCATAAGTGCAACTAACGGTTCTCACAATCTTATCATGAGTTTTGTCATATTTAATGCTTTTCTTGAAGCCCCATCTCTCATATTCACATCATTATGTGACAATCTCAAGTTATATCCTTTGAAAAATAAATGAAGGGTGGGATTCATCTCACCTAATTTAATCTGAGTAGAATGTAGACACCTACATCACCTACATCTCAGCCAACTCCCTAGGCTGACTTCATAATCAATGAAGAGAATTAGGCTATTTTAAAGCTTGGTTCCTCTGATTTATTTTAGAAATTTATTTTAGGATGAGATATTCTGCACCCAAGAAGTGCCTACTTCTCCCCCTGGCAGAGAGGAAGCTCAGGATGAATAGCTGAGCTGTAGAGGATGACATTTGGTCAGATAAAATATTTTACCTCTGGAACTTCCAGAAAGAAATCAGAATGTAATGTCTAATACAGATAACTTTCTAATTACTATAATATTAATATGCAAATAATAACTGCATATACTGTATTCAAAAACACATATGTTTCAAGAATTTCAGGCTTTCATTTCTTTAGTCTATTTGATGAGCAGGCTACTTTTGCCATATTTGAGTACCTGAAACTGATATTAAATACTGCTTTAAAAATACCATTTATCCTTCTCTTCAAATATTTCTTTGTCTCTCACTTCACTCACCCTGCAGTTCTCTCACTTTCTATGGCTTTTTTTCTTTTTCTGAGATTCACTGTATTGACTTCTGCAAGGGTATGTGGAAGGCAAGAACATACAAGGATATCTGATCAATGCCCTTTTCAATATAAAAGGAGATAAGTGAAGGGGGAAGGGTTAACAAGAAAGACAAGCAAGGTAGACAAAGGATAGATAATAAAGACAATGGTAAAGACCAAAAGTCTCCAGGTAAAAATTGATGGACCATTAAGAAGCTCCAGGCACAAGTTTGGAGAGGATCAGCCTCAAGACATTTCTGTGTCTGTGTAAATGCTGCAAGGACTAAGGTGCCACTTCTGAGGTAACAAGACAGGGATTTGGACAAGGGTGTGTGGACAACTTGCCTGACCTGTGGTGTCACTCCCTGGAGCCAGTGGGGTTTCCCACTGGAGTGAGTGGGGATCTTAGACCTGGTCACTTTGGTAGGAATGGGGTGTGCTCCCTAAAAACAGCTACTAGCAAGTGAGGCAGGCATGAGTGAGGAGTGTGAGGGACTCAGCACTGGCAGCTGGAAGGAGACCATGGATCACAGCCTGTGTGCCTGGTGCCAGCTGCTGGGCAGAGGCACGTGTCTGTATCTCCCCCAAGTCATGTGTGTGGGGTATGTGGGGTCAGGACCAGGTGAGGGACTCATTTGAGACAATGAAAACACAGGACCAGTGAGGGACCTGTGTGAAAGCCTTGAAGGGCAGGGGTGGCAGCTGGATAAGCACCAGTACCATGCCAGCACTTGGGGGACAAGTGAGCACACAAGTGCCTGTGAGCCCCGACTGGTGCATATGCGCATATGCTACCTTTAGAAAACTCCAGAAAATAGCTGAGATTTTTATAACTGACCTAAAAGAATAAAATCCCTCCTATTCTTTACTTTTAGCCAGAGTCTGAGGTTTTCTTCTCTTGTTTATGCACTATATCTGGCTGCATTTGACACACCTTGTAATATGTATCCCAAATAGAGCTGTGTGCAACTTGGCAGTTTCACTTCCCAGGAGCTCATGCAATTACAATCTGTCAAACATATATCACTTAGCTAAGCAACAACTAAGGAGAGCAATAATAACCTACAAATTTTTCATGGGAAAGCACTGCAGAAGGAGAGGCACTATTCCAAGTGACAAAAAGGGATTATTGCTCCAGGAAGAATGATGAGATAAAATTAAGAAGGGTGTTTGTTTTGATTATTTTGCTAAATATCAGGAGGGAAAATCATTCTGGCTGGGGAATTATTCACCTTGTTACTCCTCTTAGACAAATATTAGAAATTCTGTCACTTGGAAAATGCATCTGCAGCTGGACA
Source organism: Prinia subflava (assembly GCF_021018805.1). Classification (NCBI taxonomy): domain Eukaryota; kingdom Metazoa; phylum Chordata; class Aves; order Passeriformes; family Cisticolidae; genus Prinia; species Prinia subflava. The sequence continues at coordinate 18,633,965 of NC_086253.1, read as the reverse complement.
AAGGGGAAAATAAAGAACAAGCCACAGGAAAAAAAAAAGACAATAAGTTTGGGGAGAGCTGGAGGCTTTTTCAGGCTTTTTAAAATTGGGTTGTTTTTGGCTTTTTTTTTTTGACAGAAAGGATTGTGATACTATGTTCTTTGTTGTCTTTGGGTATTCACTCACTGTTTGTCAGATTCTCAATATATTAAACACTCCTGTATTTTCTTTTTAGTTGGTGTTTGTAGTACAGCTTCACTCTATTTTCTGACTTCTAAGAAAACAAAACTTATACTTGTTTTTCTTTTTCTTTTCTTCCTATTTTTTTGGTAATATTCTGGATCTATGCTAAACAGATCACTGTTCAACAGTTTCACTGTGAACAAAAGACTAAGAAATTACTGTATTTTCATCTCAAAATGAAAATAATAAATAGTCTGCAAAGGGCAAGGGTTGACTGTTTCTTGCAGAATCTAATTTGCTAAGCATTGCAAATTAGAGCAAGAAAACTGATTATGTGTGAGGTTTTTACTTCATTCTGTACTCTGCTGTTCCATAAATGGTTGCAGGATAAACCTATTCAATTAAGATAAGGTACTGTATATTGTTCAGAAAATATATTATGTTTTTTTGAAAAGAAGTTTCTTGGTTTTCATCTCTTTTTGAAGTTTTCTTTCTTATGGAAAAAGCCTCTGCTTTCTGTGTTCTTGTTTGAGCTCAAAGTACATTTTATGATATAAAAAAGTCTGAAGTAAAACATTACAACATTTTAAATATTATACATTATCTTACTGACCCCTATCATCAACAGTAAGATAACTGCCATATTTCTGGTGATAGTGTTAGACCTGGGATATAATATTTGATATCTTATTATACAAAAACATATGATATATCATTCTGTATTATTGTAACTTTGTATCTACAATTTTTAATAACTATATAACAATTCAATGTCAAAAGAAAACATGACCATGTTCAGAAAAGAACATGGAAGGTCCTTCCAGGGAAGGACCGAGCATGCTTGTATTTGATTTTCAGATGCTCAGTCCTGCAGGCGAATTATGGAATCCCAATCCAGTTATCATAATGTTTTGGAAAGTAAAGTGTTTGGGAGTAGCTTCCATTCAAAAATCCACTGTGTTTAAAAAATCATAAGCACTGAAATGAGAAAAAGAAAATGTTGCAGGTAAAATCCTATTTTTCTGTGGTCATAAATATCTATTGGTCATAAAGATGTCCATGTCAGTGGTTACATATATCTGTTATATTTATCTGAAGGTAGACTTTACCAGGTGTAGAATTTACAGTAGAACCCAGTGTCTTTTCTGTGAAATCTCAAGTAATCTTAACTCTGGCTAAATAAATCCATAATGTTATCAATGTCTTTCATTTAACAGAAAAGCAACATGTAAGGGAAGTTACTCCTATTTCTTCCTCTCCTCTCCTCTCCTCTCCTCTCCTCTCCTCTCCTCTCCTCTCCTCTCCTCTCCTCTCCTCTCCTCTCCTCTCCTCTCCTCTCCTCTCCTCTCCTCTCCTCTCCTCTCCTCTCCTCTCCTCTCCTCTCCTCTCCTCTCCTCTCCTCTCCTCTCCTCTCCTCTCCTCTCCTCTCCTCTCCTCTCCTCTCCTCTCCTCTCCTCCCCTCCCCTCCCCTCCCCTCCCCTCCCCTCCCTTCCCCTCTTATCTCTCTTGTATTTAAGAATGCAAACTTTGATTGGAGCTTGTTGCAAACTCTTCCTGGGTTCTGGTTCCTCCTTCCACATCCACCTATGTATTCTGCATCATAAAGACAGTGAGAGAACACACAAAAAATGTAGAAGCCAAACTCATGTTTTCTGCCTTACATCTGAGAACTGACAGTGTTAGTCCACCAGCACCTTGAACCCCGCATCTGCTTCTGCATAGCAGGACAGCTTCAATAAAGATTCCATGCTGTAACCTACAAGCAAGTTTCAGTTTCAAGATCTATTGTTCCAGGGATAGGCTACCAGAGATTGCAGCTGTAATGCACACTAAACCGAATTAGGGCTAATGTTCCAGGTGGAAAAACTGGTACAATAACAGGAAAGATTATTTTATCCTTACTGATACAACCTTCCATTGCTGGGGAGAGAGAGAAGGCAAAGGTTGCTTTCCTGATCAGCCACCCCAGAAGCGACATATTTTCAGTTACTAGAGGTTAAGATTAACTTGAAAATTAACAGCAGGATGCCTCAAGCTCTCAGTCACAAAAGAGGCATGGAATTATCCTCCAGGGAATAAATCCTTCCTTCCTCACAAAAAAAAAAAAAAAAAAAAAAAAAGGCATCCTGTATCTATCGACTCAGAAAACTGATGAGTATTCCCTGCTCCTGGTAGATATAACTTGAAGATACTGTACTTAGCTGTACATTCATTAATTACCTTGAGTTACAGAGCCTAATGTGATCAGTGGTTTTCAGCTTATCGTTCCCACAAAAGAATGGCTTTGCCTACTAACTGGGGGTGTCAGAAAGGCTGGGGAGGACACTTAGGAGATAAGGTACTCTGCTTAGGTGACTGCAAACTCTCAGTTCTTGACATGGAATCCACCACCATTTTACAAAATCAATCTTTCTCAACTACTGGAGCAACACCAGAAAAATATTTAAAGTACAATTACATTGATGTTACTGGATGCTATCTACTCAGTCAAAGAATGTTGAAATATAGGTTATATACTTTAGAGTCAGAAAAGCCCCATTGCCACCACAGGATTTTTTACCTAAGCAGAATCCATCTCACCCTGTCAGATATGGACATGAAATAAGCTTTTATCCTGAGCAAGCAAGAGCAAAATGGAATGTCTGTGATAAGGAACATGCAGAGAGAAAGTGAAGCCATATGCACACGGTCTGCACTGCTTTCCTTTCCCAAAGGTTCCAACACACATCCAAATGCCTGAGGCACTATGGTGTGTGCAAGCCCACCAGAGCCAAAGTCAGGGCACAGGTATAAATAAATGCTGTGGCATCACTGCCACAAAAACCAATTGGTGAGGTAATTTGGCTTACCAATTAGTGTAGGCAACCCACAGATGCACAGTTTATAATAAGTAATTTAAGTTGTCTGCATATAAAAATGACTTAATAGAAACACACGGAATTTGAATAATTTTTAAGCAGGTGAAGTAAGCTATTTTCCATGTTGCACAAACATAATAAGGTCATTTAAGAAACAATTATAAGGCACCACAGGGTGAATAAAATATAAAACTAGAATGACTGATGGCCAGTATAACCTATCTTAGTTTCCATAATTGCCTATGTGTTCTACAAAGTTAAGTAAAAGGACACATGCAATTTAGTTGCTACTCTACGATTAGCTATTACCAAGGAAATAGGATGATTCCAGAGCAGGCATTTAGCTCAAGGAATATGGAATTAAGCAATGTTTTCTTCATACTGCTGGTAGAGGTTTTTTTTAATTGTATAACTTTTTTTAAATTTGAAACTGGAGAAATGTTCTTGCTCACTGTTAAATGTCCATCAGCCTTCCAGAATTCATCACTGAGCACCAACACAAGAGCTGTCACTCAGACAATTGTCTACCAGATAATTCAACCTACCCTGCTGTCTTCTCCATGGGAGTGAAATAGCCACATAACAGGAGCTTAAATGGTGGTTTTATCTAGAAGATTATTCTGTTTGTGAAGCAGCCAATTTCAAAAGGTTAGAAGTCCTTTACATGCTTTACATTCTGCCAACAAAACAATGTACTGATAAAAATAAAGTAGCCTCTCTAATTATAATCAAATAGCACATGATATATTATATAAAGTCTCCAAAGTCTGCTAATTTATCCATACTTTTCTGCTCTTAGGTACTTATGAATACACAGATTTGTTTCTTACTAAAAGTGGATAATGCCTTATCAGCTGTTTGGAAAAAAATCTTGATTTTACAGTCTGTCAAAGCTTGACATAAGAAAGACAAAACATTTTTATATATCACTATTGACAGAAATATTTATCTTATTATAAGGTAATTAATATAACTTTTAATTAGGGCTTTTACTTACAGAATTATAGCCATTTCTCTAGTAAGCCACAATTTTCAGATTTGATGCAATCAAACCACAAACCTTTGTGATATAGAAAAGAGCAATGCACATAATGTAAATGGACTCTTAAATAGAAGTATTATGACCTTGAGATTTACATACACGTACCTAAATAAAAATCATGACTCCATGCAAAAAATCCAACAGCAAAGTCAGAATGTAGCTGTCTTTTGATACATTAAACCTGGATGACTTATTTAAAATTAATCAAAATTGTAGAACTCAGCAAGAGAATGCTTATTAAAATCCCCTTACATAGGTATTTCTCATTAGCTTTGAAAAGCTGCTACAGCAAACACTTCTCTAAGCTTAGCACCTTCCTGCAAAAAAATTGAACATATTTTTTTCAGTTCTACTGAATGGACTGTGGTAAATAGCAATTCTAACCAAAGCCATAATTTATTGTACAACTAACTGTACAGTCCTTCTCAGCACTGCCTTATAATCACAGAACACCCTGAGTTGGAAGGGACCAATCAGGGTCATTAAATCCAAGACCTGGTCCTGTGTAGGACACCCCACGAGTCACATTGTGTGCCTGAGAGCATTGTCCAAACAATTAATAACCACTGACCTTTACAATATCCCTGTAAGTAACTATAATTTTTCCCACTGAAGAAACAAGGCAATGGAAAATAAATCTTTTTATCAAGGATCCCAGTAAAAATCAAAGGCAAGATATCCATGTAAAACATCTGTGTCCTAGTCAAGATAAAATTACTAATCGAAAATATTTGACACAGTACAAGAAGAAAGTTGACAGCTCATGATTTTCCCATTCTGGTTTCAGGCACTGCTGTGGTTAATTCTAGAACCATAATCACCCAATATCATTTTTTTCTGACAGAAACTGCCTGCAGGCCCAGAAACAAGGTTCTTCTCTCTCTGCTGATGGAAAATGAGATATTTTAGCCAGTTTGGAAGTTAGGGGTGAGGGTCTGAAGGCCAGGCAAGAAGGATTCATGAAGCAATCAATTTTATTTCTTGCAACATCAATCCTAAAGAATTCTTGAAAGGCAAATTAGAATCTAAATAGATAGTATTGATTCGGGTGAACTTTACTTCAGAATTTTGAAATCTAGTGGACACATCTCTAGAAATATCTTCTCAAATATCTTTATCTCCCAGCCATGATCAGTCTGCCAGTCTGACAAACAGCTATGCCCCATAGCATCATCAGGATAATTCATCTACCAGTACTTGAGCTTAGTTTCCATACCTGTAGTCATCTATTCTTCTGGAAAGGAAGTTTGTCTCTTAATACTAAAACTATCTTTCTTCAAAGACTTTAGACAAAATAAGAATGGAATTTTTGTTTTGTGTTCAGTTTTACTATTAAAGTTTTAAAAAATTTAAAGTTTTGTTCTCCTAAATAACTGAAATCATCGGCAGCCTGTGATCTAAATTGCTCTTTGGGGTGGGAATTGCCTAAGAATTATCTTCAAAACCAGACACTCAGCCTAAGAAAGCAAACCTGTAAGCACAGCCTGCTCATGCCTTCCAAATCATGGAAGTGTGCCAGGTAAGTCTGTATGCTACTAGGCACACTGCTTGCACTCGAGTCTGCATTTCAGATTTGTGGGTGGCAGTCAAGGAGCATGCAGAGCACATTGCATTCAAGACCTCTTCAGGGGCTACTAAGCCTCATCCCACATAAAGCTAAGCCACCATGGAAATATAAAATGATAGAGAGGTGATAAAACATTTTTTAGGTAAAAATCCTATTCAGTGCTGCATCATATTCTTGCATTTCACACAAACTTTGTAATGATGGCTGAGCTGTGCTGTTCAAGGGAAGGAATACTAAATATAATAATAAATCACAGTACTTTAATAAATGGTACTAACTAAACGTTTAGCAGCTAAACATGCCGGTCAAAGCTGCATCCCTCTTGTATTATGTAAGATAGATGTAGATTAATACACTGTCAAACAAAATAATAGGTTTTTTGATATTCATTAAGTATATAGAGAAAGACTTTGACTCAAAACTTGCAGTCCTTAAGCAACTGGAGGAAAAAACTTCTTTTATATTAACTCCTTACTGTGAACACACTTAACATTTTCCTGCCTCTTAGAAAGTGTTTTCTAGCTCAGGAATAAAAGTTCTTCAGAAATAAAATGTCTTTATTCACTACTTTTCTTGTAATACCTAGTACATTAGGACTGAGACCTCTGGCTGTAACTACTGCAAACATAATGTAGATGAGAAATGTCTGTAAATTATTTCTGACTCTAAAGAATGCAGTCTACGTACCCAGACTTTGATTACATAGCCTTAAAAATTATTTCTCTCTAATTCATCCTACTGATGTGTAGGCAGTACGATTGTCTGGAAAGTGTAAGATTATCTTTGGGTAATAAGACATTTTTAGGAAGTGAAACTGAACATACAGGATTAGGATTGTTCACTGAAGCAAATAAATCAGGTTATAATCTGGATACTGGTAGTCTCAAGGTTCCACACGTTCTGTAGTTTGTAAATCACCTCTCACTCTATTTCTGACAGAAAAGCCAAACGGTTCATCTTCATGAAGTCTCTTTCCACTGCACTGAGTTACCAATTCTAGCACCAGAATAAGAGGAGATAATTCATGACCTTACTTTCTGCCTTGGGACCCTGTCAGTCCCAAAGGTGAAAGTAAGATAAAATAAAACATCTTTTGGAAAAAAAATTTATTCACAAAATCAGCATGGAACTAATTCTGAACAAGGACAAACTCCCAGTAAGTTAAGGCCTGAGAGTAGACATTTGAGTTCTGAGCAAGAACACATACTAGCGTATTTATTTTGCTCTCCAGGAAGAGAAGAGAAATGGTTATATTCATAACTAGCTTCCAGTAATGCACAGGTGCCCATCATCACTGTATGATCACTAGTCTGTCTGACAATTAGCCAATACACTGATTTTTATCACTTGCACAACAGGGTCATGTTTTCTTTTCCTGCAGAAGCTCTCTTCAAAGAGCAGCTTCTAGAGACAGCTGAAGTTCATCATTTGATGACAGGAACTAGACAGTGCCATCTGCCTTAGCAGCAGTTCAGGTAATAGCAAAGAAAATCTAATTGCCAAACATGAAATGTGTAGGAGTGAATTTTTTTTTCTTTTTTTCTTTTTTTTTTTTTTTGTAACTTCCTATTAAAATTTGATCTATATGGCACTATGTGATACTCTGGAGAAGCACTTAGAGTCAGCTCTAAAAGAGCTTTGCAACCAGTGTAAGTGTCCTGTGTTGAATATTACGTTATCACAGTTTTATTGCTTTTGGTATCTGAAGTAGCTGGAGATCTTTAGCTAACACCCCACAGCACTTAAATGTGAGCTGCATACCAGCACAATAGTGGTAATTAAGGGTTATGTACATTTTTCCTTCTTTCTTGGGCTAATAAAAGTTATATCCAGGGTTACTGTTAAGGGAGAAACATTACTGAAGTCACTAAATGGGTGTTGCATATCCAGGTCTGGTGTCTCCCAGGTTGCATTGAAGGTGCTCAAACCAGAGCAGCAGAAACAGTGGCTCTGCAAAGCAGCAGCATGGAGGAGCTCAGTAGCAGACACCAGGGGTGACTGCTGACTCTGGGGCCACAAAGGCTGAGATGGGTAACTCAGAGGTGGGCACACAGCAACTGGAAGATCTCGTGATGGAAGGAAGCTTCAGATGGCCTCACAGACATGGGGCAAAATACTTTACTTCCTCCACAGGGTAAGGCTGACAGCTCAGGACTGCATTTCCCATGCTGAGGTCATTTTGCAAGTACCTGGAAGGGAGAGGTAGGAACACACTTGAATTGAGATGACTACAGTAATACTGCTTCCGTTTTTAATTTTGTTTAAAAGGAATAAGCATATCTGCAGTCAGGGACAATATCTCAAGTCTACATCACCCCAGATGGATTTTCTCAGTTATAGGCAACAGATTCAAGCTCTTCTCTCCCAGTGTTTCCTATAACAGAGATACCAATTTATTTTCACACAGTAGCCTGGGTTCAGCAGGAAAAATTCCTTAGCACCAGGCAGTTTGCAGCAAAAAATGGAAAGTATAGGGTTTGTCTTCCAACAGGGAAATGATCCATGGATCTGGACCCACTCCTCAAGTGATCATCCACTCCATCACACAAGCCAGTATATCAGGAAGAGAGCAGCAGTGTTCCAAAGGGGCTAAAAACAAGGTCTTGGCTCTCTGGACAACTGTGCTAAGAAGCAGTTGGAGCCTCTGGAGCTGCAGCTGTCTTGCCAGCTTTGCAGCTGTGGCCACCATGCCCCTGGAGAGTGCTCCAAATGCACAAATATTCCTGACCTTAGAAGAATTTCAGCTCTCAGTATGTAGGATCATAGAATAAATAGGAGCCTGTATATCTGCTGCAAGCCTGTGAATACTATCCAAGCAGCTGACTGCCCAACTCTAAAGGAAGAAGACAGACAAAACCAGAAATTTCCATGAAAAGATTACCTCCAAGCAAAGGCAGGTTGTTGGAGCTACTGCCCATTTCTTAGAGGGTATCAGTTCTATCGTAAAATTTAGCTTACACCTCTCTACAGTATCTTCTAATCAAGGTTCAGTAGGTATTTATACTACAAAGTAAAACTATATCATATTTAGAAGATTCTTTTGCTGGCATGTACACAAAATTTCTTGGACTCTTGCACTGATTAGAATATAATTTCTATATTGGGGATCATTAGAAAAATTAAAACAATGTCTCCTGTAAAATTAAACACAAGCTGCACAGGGAATCTGTACAGCCTTATTCTCACTTTAGAATTTGGCAATAACACCCAGCCCTTCGGGCCAGTATCTGTGTAATCTAGATGTATTATCATTATTTCTGAAGTGTCTATAACAGTGATATCAACGCACTGACGTTTGCCAAGAATCTGAACTCCCAAAGCAATGCCTTTCAAAACTATTCAAAAAATTACCTTTTCTACCACTTTCTCAACTGTAGCATACACTTATAAAGGTCACATTCTGAAAGTTTGCATGGAACAGACTGTACACACTTCATCTTATTACTGCCTGTCAAGACACATTCAAACTCATAAATAACATGAGAATTTTTTGAGAAGATTCATGTCTTGCTCTTCTTCTGAGTCAGCAGGGATGAGAACATCCAGTTTTATGCCTACTAGTTTTAAGTTTAGCATCAGGAAAATCTCTGCTCCATCATAAAACTCTAAATAAAAATCTGTCCTTTTCCACAATACAGCATGCCTGTCTTTTTTATTGAACTTCTTAATCTCTTGAAAATTCTCCTTTTTTTTTTTTTTTTTTTTTCAGATTATCTGCAGACTGTCTTTGACAGGATTACAGGAACCATGTCTAAATTATGCTTCTCTATGAAGCAGTCTTGGACTGCCACAGTCTCTCTGATGATCCAAATTCCCATGAGCCAGAACTGTTGGATTTGGCAAGTCTGCAGTTACACATGGCCTCCAGCTGTTATATGATAGGTTAGGAAATAAACTGGCCTTCATCCAGCTCAAGGGATTCATGTCAAAAGCTTTGTAATAAGAATTATATATGTGCAAATGTAAACATTCACATTTTATTCTCTTATTTTTCAACAGTCCACAGATAATTATTATCATATTACTAATAAAACAGGAAAAAAATGACCTTTTCTTCTTGAAAAATAAAAGGGTATATTTAATTCAAGCTGAGAACTATATGAAATCTTCAGTATTAAACACAGCCTCCTAGCAAGCATATATAAAAATTATAGCTATTCCACAGTTTAAGCAACATATGCATAGTTCTCATACAGAAACAGTGGTTCAGAAAAGACTGAGCATTCGTTAGCAGAGGCATAAGTACCTGTATTTTTGTTCCAAATAGTAGTAGTAGATTAATGGCATCTCTCAATTTTGTTGTCAAAGAAAGAAAACAAAGTGAGTTCAGTTACACTTTGGTGACAGGATATATGGTCAATCATAAAAAAACCCCAAAACCTTTTAAACCTTTTAAAATTAAATAGTTCATAATCAGCAGAGAAATGAAAATCCATCCATTATTCACCAATCCTTACCACCAAAAGCCACTATAAGTAGCACCTAATAAAGGGCCAAGAGCAGCATCCTCTGGATTGGGTTTCTGAAGCAGAAAACCAGAGCTGAAGCAGCAGTTGAGTTAGATACAGAAATCATCTGAACAGGACTCACAAGGCTAAATGCAGACCAATCTGATGTTTAAACAGGATGTATGGCATCAGTTCTTAAGTGAAATAATAATGTGGAGTGATAATGAGCATAAGAGAGATGACTAATCAGACTAAACAATCTAAAAAGCAAGTTAGCACTTGCACTAGGACTTTTCGCTGGCAAATCACAGAAAGAATCTAAGCAGGTCCTGCCATTATTTTTCTAGAATCATGACTGAAACCTCTTAGCTACTCAGCAGGCACCAAGAGAATGATGTACAATGAAGGAATTGCACTTCACAAAACATTTGACAAATAACAATATTCTGAGGTCAGTATGTGCTTTGAGTATAACTGCCTACATTTCAGTAAGACTAAATTTTTATTAAAAGAATTTTTCCTCCTTTTCTGCTCTTACTGTGAAAATTTGTATACTCTCCAAATGAGAAACATTTATTTTTATCAGAAGAAAAAATAAAAAAATTAAGAAAAAATTACCTAAATAATGATAATAATTTACATTTAGGGTAGAAAAGATGCATTTTGAAAAGTATTTGTTTCACAGCTGTCTCTACACAGACCAACTGAGATTATGCTAAGCTTTATATTGGCAAATGGTGAGATATAAACCTGATCCTAAGAGTTTGCAGAGTAAGTGACAGGTATCAGGGACTACAGTAAGTCTGTAAGTGACAGCTACTAAATTTCTCCTAGAGATATTGCAACTGCTGCTGATTTCATGTACAGAGTATTACAGGGGACTCAAATTATGTGGTGCTAGCTTGAACAATCTTAAAATGGATTCCAGGATCCTAAGATATATGAGATAATTAAGATATATAGAGAATACAAAACAAAAAAGACTAAATGGAGGAGGCACATCTACCCAAATGGGAGATATGGATATGCACCACAAGGCCTTTTTTTTCACTCTCACACATATTTGGATACCCTGGGTACATGTGCCACTGCCTGTGGCCTGCACATCAGAGGAACTGAGAGATCAGGGTGTTGCCAAGTGCCACAGTACACACCCAAAATTCAGTTCCAACGCAATCTGAGGGACTTGCTCAACACCAGAAAAAAAATTTAGGGGTCATTATGGAGGTGAAACAAGGATTCCTAGTTCCTGGCCAAAAGACTGTAGAGATTGATATCATGAAAGCTGACTGAGAAAATGAATATGCAGTTTAGGAGCATCACAAAAGTACATGGAAGAAAAGGATCTCCTAAAACAATCAGTGTGTTACCAAATGCCCAAGCAGGCTCTGGCTGTACTTCACAAGGAATCTTATGCTATTCCCCACCTGCCCCACTAGATTTACCTTCTCATCAATAATAAAGCTTTTGCTTTCCCCAAAAGCCCAGGCAGACTAGAAGTAAAACATCCTTGTGTGTACTCAAAGATAAAGCAAGCACTTGTAGCTTTTGCTGATTAGCAATTACAAGATTAGCTCTGGGAGGAAAAATTCTGTGAGATTTATAACTGGAAAGCACTTTTATAGGCCTTTGTGGACCATCTGGTAGAATTTAACAGAAAACTCTGCTTACCTCATAGAATTCTTTGCTGGCATTTTCCATTATATCTAGGGCTTTTTCTGTCAGGAATCTCTCCATACATTTTGCTGACACTAAGATTCCCTGGATGAAAGAATGAGCTCTGCACTCATTATAATGGACAACTTCTCTCCAGTCTTTCATTCTATCACTGTAAATGAAGTGACACTAAAAAACGACATTTTGGGTGGTTTCCTGGCAGGGCATTATGCAATTCTATTCCTTCCTTAACCTATAGGGCAATATGCACCACATATCAAAAATGCCCTATAGCTCCTCTGCTGTCCTCTTTAGAATTTCTAAAAAAAAAAAAAAAAAAAAAAAAAAAAAGCAAAGGCATGGTTCTGCCATTACTTGTGTCTCTAAAATAGCAGACTATTGCAAGATAGCCTGTATTTGCAGTACTGGAAACTGCTTTTTCCTCTTTTCAGACTAAAGTCTTTTCTTTCTTCTTCCTGCATGCGACCAGTTTCTCACAGGAGACCTAGTTTGGCACAGCAGCATCAGGAAAAAGGCATCAGGATAGATTCTCCATGATGTAAATTAGAGTGTTCCAGTCCAATCACATTCCCACCAAGTCCTCAAATGAAACCTCCCACTGAGATACAAGCGACTGGGTTTCCATCTGTGTGTCTCTTGCTGTCAGTGGCTATTGTTCAAGTAAACACTGGTTTGTATTACTTTCTTTTTTTATTATTATTCAATACATGTTGAGGCCTGGTTAAAAGGAAACAAAAATTGCTGTATTAAAAGACTAGTATTTTCAGCATCTTGTGATGTAAATTGCTAATTTAAAACCCAAAATATTGTTAAAGTGTCTTTATTTAATAGCAGACGATTGCAAGCTGTAATTTGCAAGCTGTAGTTGCAGATGGCAATGTTTTTCTCTCTTTTCAGCAGTACAGTAAAGTATTTACTGCAGTGATCTGCAGACAATGACATACCAACTGCAAAAGAAATGCTCAGGGGTAATACAAAGTATCAGGATTCCCATGAGATTCAGAATGTAAAGTACCTGCAATTAAAGCATGAAATTTAAATACCAATTAAAATATTAAAATCTCTTACTTGGTCTCAAACAACAACTCTTTGCAACAGACAGTTTTAGTACGTTCAATTGCCAAGTGTGTTTCTAACACAAAACAACAACTCTTGTTTTCTTTCCTGATCTTTAATCCCTTTAGATTGAACACACTTATTATCCAATTCAGACCTGGAGGCCTAAGTCTGGATTTGAAACTGACAGCCACCATCTGGACCACATGAGCAGAAAGGGTTATATGTGATCTGGGACATGTCTGGCACACTGTTCTACGTTTTGTACATCAGGACATGCCAAAATACCACAAATGTATTAGACAAAAGCTTTGCCTTTTATTTCATTTTGTTAAACAACTCATAGATGTTTATTTTTCAAGAGAAAAATTATTTAACATCATCTATTTAATAGCATTGTATGAAACATTTAAATACTGCATTCTGTAGTGCCATCTAGGGGATTTCAGACCTGGAATAAAGTACTCATCGGGTAGAAAAAACAATAAACACTAAAAATCAGCTATGAATGCCAAGGCAATTTCTTATGTATTGGTGGTTTGGATTACTTTTCCCTGGTACCATAGGAATACTTAAATACGGTCCATGTACAGTGTCACATCTGTAGAATCCATAAATAGGAGAAGGTGTATTGTTCTTCTATTCTGCTTCTCCTTTATGGACAAATAATTTACAAAAGCAATCTTAAAAAAATATCCAAAATAAAATCAATGTCATATTCTGAAATGGGATTTAGAAAAAATTTCTAGCCTTAGTTCAGTTACCAGGAAATATATGGGATTCTTTTTTACACTACAGATATTTATAAAAATATCAGACATGTTATTGTATAAAATGACAGGAAACTGAAATAAAACAGGAAAGCTACTGGCATTTTCTTTGATCCTCATATTCATTCAGGTTATTATTTTTCTAAAGTTTTCTGAACCAGATGGCATTACATAGTAACTTCCAATGCATCACTGTAGAAATTGTAAGAAATTATTAACTTTGTATTATATTGATAGCTAGAATAATCTATAAGCTCTTCAAACACATTTGCTTTTCTTCTTCTTAGAGAAACAAATTATAACAAGTTCAGGCATTATATAAGTGATCACTCAAAAGGGAAATGCAGAGCAAAAATCAGACTATGTAAACCAGAGAACTACAAGCCTACCTTCACTCAGACATGGTCCATTAGTTCCTACCAACACATAAAAAGAGATATCTCTGGATCATCAACAGTCATCAGCTGCCAAGACATCACTGAAATCAGTGACTAATTTGCACAGGCAGATAACCTACCTCCACACTTACATGATCATGCATTTTTTCATAGTCCCAGAAACAGATCAGTTTCCAGCCATCAGGATTAGAGACAGGACCATTTACTCTACTTTTGAATTTCCAAACCTCACTTTTTGACATTCTACCTGGAAAACATGTACATTGGACATGTGCTGAAAACTATTTGTTCATAAGGATAAGATTTGAAAAGAACCTAAGTGTCTTAAAAACAAATATTGCACAGCTTTTGACACAGCTTTTATTTGGAGCTATTTTAGGCAGTAGTCAGCCTTTGATCCTGAAAGAAGCTTCCATATTCAGCTGGCTGCCCCCAGTTCCCTGCTCCTCTCACTGCAAACTGCCACTTTAGATGCATTATCCTTTACACCCTCCAGTCACACACTCTGCATCATAAAGTAATATATTCCTCCCCTCTCACTCACCCAGCCCATGCCCCTGTATCTTCTTCCCCACATTTTTTATCACATTGCATCAACCCAGTGCTACACTCCGTGCCTGCCAAGGCCTCTACCTGTGCTCCCACTTGGAAGGACAAAGCACAGCAGTGGCTCGGGCACCTGAAAGTGCGTAAGAGAGCAGGCAGCAGACACAGGCTGTTATTGTGTATCTTCTGATCAATAGTAATTGTAGTTTACTGAGCTCTTGCCCGATGCAGACCAACAGGTATATCACAATTTATTGAAAGGGGAGGTGGAAGCTCTGGACGTGTATTCCTATGAGAAGTCATGCTACTACCTGTAATTAGCCCACGATGCTTGAAAAGGGATTTATAAGGGATTTATAAGGGATTTATAACCATTATCTGAATGCATGGTTCTGCTAAGTGATGTTGGATTTGCTGTCACCTTCCCCAGCAGCTCCAGCCCAGGATCCTCTTGCCCAACTGCTGGAGCTCAGGCCAGTGCCCCTGGTCTCTGCCCAGCCTGAGGGACATGACTGCTGCTTTCCTGACTGCAGCTTCCACTGGCAGCAGAGCTGCACGTGTGTTCCAGGGACACACACGGACAGAGAGGACACTGACACGGCTGCTCACACCAGCTGCCACAGACAAGGCGCTACCTTCAGCAGCACCCACACACAGAACTCATAAAACACCAGCCAGCCAGCTGCCCTCCTTCTCTTCAGCAGGCAGGGACTGGAGGTCACTAGGGCAGGGAGACACATGCCAATCTCTAGATCCTCAAGCACACACATATTCTGCATTCCCTCAGGTACCCACGCAGCACCCAGGCCCCCTACTTGCCAGCTACTGCAGCTTGATGCACACTGGCAAACACACAGGCTCACACATTCATCCCTCATGTATCTCACATTTTCAAGTCTCCCTGGATGTACCAGCACAGACCTTCTGCCCACCTAATGCCCCAGCCCAGACTCAAGACCCGCTCCTGACTAGCTGGACCACTTTGAGGTTTGCTAACAAAAGCCCAGCCCTCACACACACCTGAAGATCAAGCTGCAGCTGACCCCTGGCATACAGGCTGTGATCCCCCCCTTCAGCAGCCAGTGCTGAGTCCCTCACCTTCCTCTCTCACACCACTGCCTCCTTCTCCAGTAGCTGGGGACACACAAAGTTCCCATCCAAGTGGCTGCAAGTTAAAGACTGTCACTCATTCCAGCAGAGGCCACACCGGCTCCCAGCTGCCAGCACAGGCAGCTCAGCCCTGGCCTGGCTCCAGCACTAGCACAGAACACACTGACAGGCATAAGGGTCTCACCAGTGACTGGCACTTAGTGCTTCCAACACACACACAGACAGAGAGGGAGCTAAGAAAAGATTCAATAAGAGATAAGAAGATAGGATATACTTCAGAGATCAGGCACAGGGCTTGGCCAGGCAATGTACTGATTTGCACCATTTTACAAGCAACCAAGCTCCTTCCCCTGCAGGTTCTCCATGGGTTTGGACCTATCTGTTCAATCTTGGCAACTTCCTGATACAGCATCCCCCTGGTTTACAATTCTATCTGCTACAAAGTCCAGGTTGATTTTCCTGGAAGTGGCATCTGTGGTTCCTTGATAGCCCGCAATTAGTGTGAGTGGTGAGGTCTGTGTTTTGTCACTGTCTCCATGTTTGCTTTATGTCTGTGTCTTGGTTTGGTTTCTGGCCTCCTCCTTTTTCCCATGGATTCCCAACAGACAAGGTCCCTGATCAGATCTCTACATTACCTCCCTGGAATAAACATTCTGACACTCTCACAGGTCCCCATCAATTTGTGTGATTGATCAGCTTTGGTTCTCATCACTGCCTCCCTTATCATTTGTTTGTCAGCTTTGTGTCCTTCTATGTTCTTCTTTATGGCTTCCTCCTTTTCCAATTATCCCCTGGCATTGGAAAGGTCCTTGACCAAATACCCTTAAAGCATCAGACACTCTCCTGCACGCAGCCTTGTACACACCCTTCCACCCTGTGAAAAGGCAGACCAGAGCCTGCCTTCCCCAGGCTGGCTGATGCTGCTGACCCACTTGCCTATTTTTCCCCACTTTCTTTGTGGGAGGAATTGTTGTTTCCTTTATACCAGTGGTGACCATGAATGGAACAGTGCTAATGGGAAAATACCATCTTTTTTTTTTTTTTCAATGAGCACAGAACTATAGAGAATATATCATAAAACCAGGAAAAAGTCAATAAAGTCAGTATATTTGACATTTTCCAGACTACACCACTTAACTGGCTTGAAAATTTTGAATGAAATAAAGTTTGAAGCAGTGTTGATATAGACAAGGATGCAAAATACAGGCTTTACAACAGCAATTATTTTTGAGGATAACAATCTGTTCACATAAAACACCATCTATATTTAAAATAAGAAATCACAGGAGATCAGGGGAATTACAAAGCAATGAGACTTACTGTGGTTTCAGAGAAAGTAATTAAGAGCCTAATTAAGGACAAAACCATATAAAAACCAAAGTAAAGCTTGATGGGGGGAAAAAAGACAGCAAAGCTTCTGCAAGAGGAAAGCATTTTTTCCAATCCTGATATTTCCTTGAGGCAATGAACACTCAAACAAGAACTTGTGGGCCAAACTCAGAGAGGAACTTGAAAAAGGCAACTAATCCATGGAAAGGACAAATTTTACTTCACAGCAATATAAGGTAATGTACCCAAGCAGTAAGCTGACAGCCTGGAAAATTAGATCTTACTTCACCATAACCAGATTGTGCACCCAGTATCTGATAACCATAATAATAAAGTAGAAGCTTAAGGCAATTTTAATTGACTTGCTATACTTTGCATGACAAAACTGACATTTAAGGTATCTACAGCAGTATGTAACTGCTATAACATCCCTATGTGGACACTCATGAATTATACATTGTTTTTATTTTTGCTATATGGAAGATATAGGGCTAGAGAGAAATTATGTATCTGGCCTACTATTGCAGTAAATAAACATCAGTTTGGAAATAACACCTCAGTCTCCAGATTACAAGTAAAAACTGTATTTTTACCATTCTTTACAGCTCTCTACCAATAGTAAAATATGAGGAGTGAGGCTAGAAACTCACTGGAGCTCGCAGTGTATTCCTACAGAAAACTGTAAGAGACCTCATGGGGTCAATCTAAATTGACTGAACGGGGAAGGCTGTTGAAAGATGCCAGGGAATAAAAGCAGAACATGATTTGATGGACAATCAAGGGACCAGAATTGTGCTGGCAATTTAGACATATCCACTTAATTCTCTTCTCCTGACTACAGAATGTTCAAAGCCAAAACTATGCCCAAGAATATATTGCAGTTCAGTAATATCCAGGTGGAATATCCATTCTGAATTTGCTCACTTGTTTTCTCAATTAACATTTTCCAACCAGAACTTTCAATTACTAAGATTTCTGATAGGCTTAAGCTGTATTGCTTCAGGGGCAATCAAAATGTCAGGAACTCACAGACAACACAGGACATCCCTGATGAATGGGAAATCCTGAAGGCTTATTGAGGGTAGAATGCTGCACCATGCTGCTAGGGCTAATGGTGCAAAGAAAACACAGCCAGAAGTCAAAATGGGGTTCTCTTCTATCCTTCTCTACAAGAGGAAAGACTCAGAGATGAATAGACAGATATATGTGGCAGAAGAACAACTGGATGCACACCTGAGTCACCAGTAAGGTTTTGTTTTCTTTCTTCATAGTGTGCTAGGAGACAGACATGGTGACCTACCAGGGAGAGCTTTGAACTTGGGGTCCACATCCAGAGCTAAGCTAGAAGGCAATACATATGGAGCAAGTCTGCATAGGAAAGGGCTGCAAATGCACAGTCCTGCTTCATATGCTTCTATACTAATGCTTACAGCTTCATCAGGAAACAAAACAGAGAGCCAAAGTTATCTTGGTTGAGATGCTATACAAGAACAAGAACAAGAACACAAGATGCAGCCAAAAATAACAGAAGCTGCAGCTTGTGAGGTCCAGGCTGGACTTGTAAATTACTCTTCACTGGGAGAGGAGTGCAGCACTCAGTAGTCAGTAGATTCACTGAGCTGCACATTGAACTAGAGGACTTCCAGTCATTCTTTCCAAACTATTCTTCAGATATTCTGTGACATATTACATGTGTTCCATCTGCTAATTTGAATTTAGTCTATGGGACAGGACTAGTGCTCTTCTGAAGAAAAATGCCCCAAAACTAAATAATGTGAATGTCAGCTTCTCAGCATCATTTTGCTCTACAAATCTGTTCCCACTGAGTTGCACTACTTACTAAAATAGACATAGCCAAAGAAGGCAATTTTAATACCTGTAGGAATTAAGGGCTACTGATACAAACCCAGTATGATTTTCAACAATTTCAATACCCATTTCTATTTCTTCTAATACAAAGCTGAATGCTTCTGAAAAAATCCCCTTTGGCATCTATCCGAATGTTCAGGCACCTTTTAAAATTTAGACCTAAATTTTCTAAGCTCCTTTGGAAAATCCCAGCCTTTATCCTTTTAGGAATGAAAAGAATGAACGGCACAATTTGAAGTTAAGGAAAAGTAATAGCTCATGCACATAGTATCAGCAAATTAACTACAAATATGTGCTTAACATTCTCAAGAAAAAAGCCCTGCAAAAGATAGGACACATCAGAAAGCTTATAAAGCAAGATAACCATTATTTTCAATATAATTCTTCTAACCTGATTCTGAAGTCCTCATTTTAAATTATTTAATGGTTTTGATCAGGCCATAGTGTTTTTTTCATCATCCGTTTCGCTGACTAACATAAGAAACATAATTATCCGTCAATTTTATAAAGTTTGCATTTCATCACATTTTTAATATTATAGAATTAATCATGCAGGAAATTCAAGTGCAGAGACTAGAATGGATCAAATTAAATAAATGATAAAAGTTGGGGGAAAAAAATCCAAATGTATTTTTTAAACAAAACAGCAAGCTAGCAAGACTACTTATTATAGTTTAACCCCAGCCTGCAACAAAGTACTATACAGCCACTCACTCAGCCCCCTTCAGTGGAATGGAGGAGAGGATCAGAAGACTAAAAGTGACAAAAATTCTTGGGTTGAGATAACGACAGTTTACCTGCTCATGCAAGCAAAGCAAAACAAGGAATTGATTCACCCCTTCCCATGGGCAGGCAGGTGCTCAGCCATCTCCAGGAAATCAGGAGACATTACCTCAGGTAACAGTGACTTGGGCAGTCAGATGTCATCACTCCAAACATCTCCCTTCCTTTCTTCTTCCTCTCAGCAGCATATGCCAAGCATGATGTCCTAGGGTATGGAATATCCCTTGGGTCAGTTTGGATCAGCAGTCCCAGATGTGTCCCCTCCCAGCTTCTTGTGTATTCCCAGTCTTCCCACTGATGGGGTGGAGTAAGAAGCAGAAAAGGCCTTGACCTTGTGCAAGCAGTGCTCAGCAATGGCTAAAACAACATTCTGTTATCAATAATGTTTTCAGCAGAAATCCCAAACAGCCCCACACTAGCTACTATGAATAAAATTAACTCTACCCCAACTAAAACAAGCATATTCGTAAAAGCTGTTACCAGCTGTGAATGATTTATTTCTACCAAACAGAACTAATAAAATTTTTATACAATATTCATAAAGCTGTGAGCAAAGCCACAATAATAACACTTTACGGTTGTATTGTATCTTTTGTCAAGGATCTATGAAAATCTTCCCAAACGCTCAGCTGCACTAGCTAAGCAACTCCTCTACAGGGCATCTGTCAAACAGAGCTGGGTAAACTGAGGCAACAAGAGTTTTCATGGTAGGGGCTGAAATAGATAATGTGCCCTGCAACCCACTGCTGTGCTTTTATTTCAAATAATTCTTTTGCTAGCTCATTTAGGAAAAGTTAATCCCCACTTTATATATTTATTTTAGCAGCACTCAAAGTTTGGCAATATTCTTTGGGGAGAAAAACCATTGATTTTACATAACTTGGGATCATCCAGTCTGAGACTTTTCTAGGTCAAGAAGGACCATGACAGATTTGTGTAGCACAATACACTACTTCATAAACTAACAGCAGAAGCAGAGAGCTGACATGTGTAAGAGCAAGAAGCATTTGTAATTATGCTGTCAGGGTACAAAAAAGCAAGTTCCCTGCTCAACTTATGCTATAGATAACCTTCCTCATGCAATATTCACAGCAGACTTCTATCACATTATTAGCAATCTCTTAGCATCTGAAATAATGCTGGTGACACTTGTCATCTAATCCTTTCATTACAAGTTAGAGTAGGATCAGCAGTTGATCAGCACTAGGAAGAGCTATATTCCTCTGAAGTTATCTTCATAGAAAGGGCTGATTTAATCCTACTCCTCAGTTTATCAGTTCATAACTTTGTCCTTTGCAGAAAGAAGCTACTTGTAGAGAATGGTACATGATGATCTCTATTAATATTTTCATCTTTTGACACATTGCATATCCCCTCTGGAATGAAACAATTAGAAGCACAATAGCAAAATTGCCACACCAGCCAAAAATCTCTGAATGCTGAATCTGGAGTCCTGTGTTGAGCAGCTAACTGGGGACTTCTGACTTGTGGCTTTTCCCCCATGGAGCAAGTCAGCCACTTGGATAGGTGAAGCAGTGATTATTACAGCAGGTCAAGAGAGTACAGAAACCATCAGTGAATTAAAGATCTGGAGGCATGGAATATGATATGTAGAACACCTATTTGCTGAGTTCAGCAACACTTAAATTAAACATTACGTGACTTTTCTTTCACAGGAAGTATAATATTTCAATGTCTCTCATTGCCTGGCAGTCCTGCACATATTTAACTCTTTACACTATCCTGTGTGCCAGTTCTTTGCAGCATCCCATCTGTGTCTGTTCTTGAAAACACCTCCAGCTTCACTGTTTCATGCTGCATCATCATAACACCCAAAACTGTCATCATTGAACTGGAGTGCTTCTGGGGACAGCAGCCTTCAAGCACTCCCCCACACATCACAGTTACTGCTGACATGAAGGAGAAGCAGAAAGAGTGACCCTGTGGCTGGGACCAGCTGCTGGCCAGTTATACTGAACCTTACTGGGGCTAAGATCTGTGCTATACAACTGCATAGCAATGTCAAGTGACTGGTTACTTCAGAGGTGTGTAGCTTCCCTTGCAGCAGTCCCCAGATGTGGTAAATTCAGGATCCATGGCAGTTGTCATCTCTCACAGTTGCTCATTACCTCCATTTTGACAGGTTCTGCTCACTTAGGAGTCATTACGCATGGAAGAGGAAAAAATAAGCAAAATTGGCAAAACCATCCAAGAATCATACAGAAGATAATAACACATTCCAGGGAACATCAGCTAGGAAAAAAAAACCCTTCCTTTTTTTCTCTTTTTCAAGCTCTTTTCCCATCCATCTATTTCCTACTGTGCAATTGTTTCCTTTTGCTGTTGATTTTTGAACTCAGAAGCAGTAACTGCATTCCTGAAGTAATTTTCCTTTAATTCTCAGTTCTCATCTGTGCTTCTTCTTTCTCACTTTTTGCCAAGTATCTTTTTTCCACTCATTCCTCCTTATTTTACTAATTTGATTCTTCAATATCCCACTCAGTATTGTGTGTCATTTTTGTCAATCAGGAGTCTGCAAGTTAATAAATCTGTTAGATGACCCTAGTTACAGATTACCTAACTAATGCTCTGTTTATGATAGATAAAACTCAGGAAGCATTTTCTATCACTAAGAAGCCATTAATTCAGTCATTTAGGAAGGTAAGAAGATATTCTAAAATACAATGTACACTCCATGCCAAGAGTTAATGAGGCACTAATTGTACTTACAACAAGTTTAATAAAAGAAACTATAACTAACAGCTATCAAGATGCTGAAAAATTCACCAGTGAATATTATCAAGCTGCTGAGCAAAAGCAGTAGACAGGAGGACCTGCATGTATCTCACAAAATAGTTGGAAGGTCTGTGAGCTACACAAAAATTCTGCACAGGTGTCACCAAGAGTTCACTAAGATATTCAATTAATCTGTTTAGGATCAGTCACTTGCCCTAATAAACCTGTTTTCTCTCCCTTCATTCCCTCCACTATGAAACAGGGAAATCACTACAGGTATTGCCATATCCAAGACCAGCATGGATACCCTTTCAGAAAAATATTTAGAAAAATGAGAAAAATAGAGATATTTGTTTCAGAAACTTGCTCCAGGAGTTTGACATTCAATTTTACATACAGTAAAGTTATTATCTGATATGGAACATGTTCTGTACTCCTAAAAGCAAATTTATATATTGTTTATTAGTGAGATTGAAGGAAATACCATGCCTACTACCTGGAGGACATAATATTAATATTCCTACCCAACCAAAATCTAGCAAAGAGAAACTAACAATCAAAGTCAGTAAATGTGACCTTTCTGGCAAACATTTTTGTCCCATTTCTAATAATTTTGATTACAATTTTTCTTTATCAGTCAAGGAAATCTAATTTCACTCTATTTGCAGTGTGTAAATTGGTCAACTACTTCACTTATTTTTTGTTTCTTATGTTCTTTGGCTCAATAAATAGCAAACATCTAGTCCAAATCTGAGAATGTCCAGGTGTTTGCACAATCAAAATCCATTAGCAATAAGTTAGATCAATGTCTATGAAAGAGTAATAGGGACATGGTCAAGTCAAACAGTAGATAGCAGATCATTCAGTTAAAATCATGAATACAATGTTGGAGGCATTTCAGCACTCCTGACAAGATGTATGTCAGGCAGGATCCAATAATCCAGAAAGCAAACAAGATATGTACCCTGCATCATTGAAGTTGATGGTTGCATTAGCACTATAGCCTAAATTTTCAAAAATATCTCAAAGACACCAATATGAAAGCAAGAGTCAAAAGTACTTTAGGATAAAGTCCTAGACATATTGGTAGACCAAGTTTCAGTAATGATTTCAGGAAAAAAATACTTTCTTATAAAGAAAATAATAATAATCTCTTAAGAGTATTTAGCTGCTGCCCTACAGCAAGTGTTTTTGCTGGTCTACAGAAAGGCCAAAATAGAAATTCCTAACACTTTATTCATGGAACCATAGTTACTGAGAAAGCATTTAACTGCTGGCCCCAAGAGAATATTCAGCACAAATCATATCCTTTAAATTTAATAAGCTAGGCACAAATAAACATTTTTTTTTCTTTTTTATGGCAGTATATATGGCTTTTCAGGATGCACTTATTTCTCACATTCTGCAATATGCAATTATTTCTTCCATGGAAACCCCTCACCTAAGTTACACAGCTTGCTTAATATTTTGTCACTGGCCATCTAATCTCATGTGGACTATCAGTCTTGTCCTTGGCTGTGTCAATCCAGCCTTTCCTGGTAACTGCTTTACAAGCCAGAAAATCATTAGCAGAACTAAATTCGGCAGCCTTATCTAATTGCATCACCTCAGCCAACCTTTCAGTGCCCTCAGGTGAATCCAATATTGCCCAAGGTTTTGAATACATTCAGTTTCTCTAAGCAGTTCCTAACCTGTTGATCCTCTATCCCATTGTCCTCCCCACCCCCAGTTTTTCTCGTACTGAAAGTTTTGCTTGTGAAGACAGAGGCAAAAAAAGACATGGAGTCACTCAGCCTTTTCTGAACCATCTGTTTCTCCTACACTCATTGATGGACCCACATTTTCCCTGAGCATCCCACGGATTCTAGCATATTCTCCTGTTACCCCTTATGTGTCTCAGTATTTTATCTGCAGCTGTGTTTTGGTCTTTCTGATTTTGCTCCAAATGCTCAAGCAATTCTCTTTGTATTCCTCCTTTGTTGCCTAGTTTTCACTTCTTGTGTGTTCTTATGTTTCCTTTCATCCAGAAGCACCCTGCCAGCCAAGTGACTCTTCTGCCAAAATTTCTCATCTTCCTGTGCAAATGGAAGAGAGTTAATTTTCTGAACTCTGGGTAAGTTTTCTTTGAAAAACAACAATTTTGCTTATGCACTTTCTTTCCTTCATGGCAGCTTCCAATGGGAATTCTGCCTAACATTTTCAAACTTGGGCAAAGAAATTGCCAGAACAGATTGAAATCTGATTTCCTGAAAGGCCAGAGTCCCAACTCTGCTCTTGCATCTTTCCAGTTTTCCTTCAAACTTTGACCTCAGACACCTGTGAACAGCAGGTCAAGTACACCATTATGGTGCACCATACTGTCTGACCCCTCCACTATTTGCACTGGGAAGCAGCCAACATGCAGTGCAACAGTTTGTTGAATCTACTGCATATTGCTGCCCTTCCACAATATGTCTGGACTGTTAAAATCCTTCCCTACCCTAAATAAATAAATAAATAAATAAATAAATAAATAAATAAATGAAAGTATGTACAGGCATCAACCTCCTGTTAGATGCTTTTGTCCATCCTCATTTCCTTTCCGTCTGGTGGCCTGTAGCACACCCCCAGCATGGTATCCCCACTATCAATCAGACAAACACATTTCCAGTTTCATAGGAGAGGGCTCTACCGTAGCTTTCCTCCTCTTCTCCTGATTTTCCTATGCAGGCTTTAAACACTATGGGAGTGTCTAAATTGTGCATAGTATTGCACCTGATCGTTGTGATTTTTATATTTGCAGGCTTTTGGAGGTGACTTCCAGACCTGTCTCGTTAACTAAGCTCTGCATACTAAAGTACAGGCACTTGAGGAAAGCCACATACTGCCATATTTGCAACTTTCCCTCTTACAAATGGCTTTGTTACCAGTTATACCTGTTCTCTCAGAAATAACAAAATAGATCTTTCTAAGCCTTTTGGATACTTCTCTATCTAGCCCCACATTTTTGTGCTTTGACTCCACACAGCAACATCTACAGCAATGCACTTCTGATCTTCCTTTTGGTTCCATTTCATCACAAAATCATGTCAAGAGCCAATGGAAACAAGGCAAAATACTAAGGGAACCACAACAGTGATTTAAAAGCAGTTGGAAGGAAGTAGCAGTAAGTCAGAGCTGAGGCCATATGAACATCAAACCACACCACTACAGCACAGCTTGTTTTCTGTGCATTTCAGCTTGAAGTTGTCTTTACAATATACCCTAAAAAATAATAGGTACTCTGTTTCCACACCTGGAAAATGTATGGTTTCCCAATGAAGATTAATGTTTCCAGGAAAGGTGATGAAAAATCCTCCAAAATAAAACCTCAAACAATGAGAGAATTTATATTTTTTTATATATATATATATATATGTGTGTGTGTGTGTGTATGTATGTATAAGTATATATATATTTAAATATGTATGTGTATATGATGTGTATGTATATGTATATATAACTATATATATGTTCATGAAAAGCCATTTATTTTAAAACCTACTAACAAGTTTAACCTTAGTCTATCCCTACATTCTGTCCACTTAAATTTTTTTTAAAAATGTTACAAGAAGTAATCATTTTAGTTTTTTTTAAATAAGAGAAAAAAAGCATTGAAAAAATAAAAGCAACTCTATTTTTTTTATATTCCTAATGAGGAAGTTGAAATATGTGCAGATGATGCTACAGTTACTCTGGTTCAAAGACATACGTCTCAGCTTAATAAGGTCCATTTTATTTGTCAATGAACAGACTCCTGCAGGATGTGAGAAAAAGAAATATCATAATTTGCTCTCCAGAAACTGCTAGCATCACTTTTGGTGCATATTAATGCAGCTCAGTACTATCAATGAGGTGAGTATTTGCTCCCTAGGGAGCTCATCTCAAGCTAGCTCTTAGGATCCTTAGGAGTTTCTGTTTCATGTGGTGCAATGTATAAATTCTATTCAACAGCTTATTCCAGCAGCAGTGACAGAGAAATCAACTCCAGTTCTGGTTTTAGTCACTAATTTACAAAGGTAGAGTAACAAAAGTGTGATTTTTCATTTTATGGGGTTAAATCAAATACTGTTCATTTCTCCACCTGTGAAGTCATTCAACCTCTGTAGGAAGTTCCACTGCAGTCTGTACAGTCTCTAAAGTACCAGCTGTAAAGGTACAGTGATACAGACTTCAGTAGAGACAGATTCCCTAGGTGCAAAGGGTTCTGGAGTGCTTGTGTAAGGAAGTTTCTCTGCCTCGGTACCAAATAAGAGCAACAGAAACTAGCTGAGATGTGACTAAACAAGCCTTGATCACATGTAAGTGTTTTTTAGTGTTGGCCTGATTAGAGTTACTGTATTAGATGGGAGTAATAGGGATGCATCTGCGTTAGTGGTTGAAATTCAGGAACATGCTTTGAGAGGATTAAGTACCATACTTTGACTCCAGTCACAGAGGAATCTTGGAGTATATTATCTGTATGTCTTTTGGAAGACTCTAGAAGAAGTACTCCAGCAATTCCATTCACGCACTCCAAACACAAATGATAATTCAGTTCACCAAGCAAGACTAATGTTAACTTGAAGTAATCTCTCTGAAATTCTTGCTGCAAATACACTAACTCTTGGCAATGATCATATCATTGTCAAAATTCACTTTTCTTGAACTTATGTCCTATTACAAATGTAACTGAACTACAATGGACTTCACAGCTTCTTGTGTTATAAAGAGATATAATTTCAGCCATTATCCTATTGTTCAAAGCCACTGCAAGATATATTTTTTTAATATTTGGATGCAGTTTACAGCAATTGAAACACTTAACATTTAATGAGAACACATCTCATATTTTTATATCCACTTCCCATTTAACGACATAGAATTCTTTCTGTAATCATAACTTTTGTAAAATAATACACTCAGGACAGCTAAGCAACAGCATTATTTCTTTCAGTGGACACATGCAGTGTAAATGCACTGTGACAGCTATTGAAAGCCAGCAGGTTTTTCTGAGCACTCTGGAGTGTATGGGAAAGATCATCCAGTCCTGAACTGAAAAATAAGTAAGAAGTAGACCTTGCCATGCTAACAGCTGCTTTAAAAGGCAGCCAAATGAGCATGCAAAGACAGTCACTCAAGGTGTGAGTTCTAGACTCTCTTCTCCTTGGCAAAATAAAGGTCATATGACCCTAGAGCTCTCATAACCCTTTGCCATTATAACCCTTATTTTGTCCTGTTAGAAAGGAAGCAAAAGGGATAGGTACGGTTTATGTAAGCAGATGATTATGCGTCATACTTTACTCTAAATAAAAAACTCAGAATAGGATTTGTAATGTCAACTACAAAAATTAGGTAACTACACAGCATCTACATCCTCTAGATTTTGCTTTCTGCATTTCACATTTCTCACCTGTTAGTTTTGTCTTTACATCAATTTCACAAGTGTTCTTTCTTGTATGATAAGAATGGTAAGGTGGCGATCTATGTAGTATGCATTTCAACAGAAGTCAGTTCTTCCAGATTTAAACTTAGGTAAACTCATTTTATATTCAGAGGATTAAAAGAGAACTTAGCACAGATACATTTCTGTCTTCTGCCTTATTAAGATGAAACAGGCATTTGGAATATTTCTCTTATAAGAGTTCCAAAGAATTTCCTTTGCATGATGTCAAAGAAGTACCATGACCTGAGAAACTCTGTATAAATTAATGTGATTACCTATGCTTTCATGCCATTTTCAAAGACAGTACAAGTGGCCAAAGGTTGGGTATTCAGTTGGTTACGGGTTTTTTCATTATTCAAATGACTAAAATGAGAAGGAAGTGCTTTACCTCAAGCTACTTTCCAGAGGCTTCTTTTTCATTCATACTAATGTAAAATATTGCCTTCCTTTCACCAAAACATTTAATAAGAAGCCTCTACTTTGTATTCCACAACTGTTCCTCTTTGAGGCATAAGATGATGCAGTAGTTATGGAAATTATCTCTGTGTCCCTACTAGTGCACATTTTAAAACAGCATTGTCACCACAGCTTTGTGGCATACCTGTTTCTACCAGGTTTTTTTACATATTCCTGCAAACAGTCCCTTTTAATTTTCTGAATGCAGGATCTGTAATCTCTCTCAGTAAAAGAAATCGTCAAAGTGCCTGGTGCATTTCACACACACAAATCTATATATGTCTGTATCTACACATACTGAGCCATGAAAACAAATCCCCTATATCTAATTCACCAAAGTTAATTCTGCAAGGTCTCAAACAACAGAATTGATGTTTACGGTTGCTATAGACGGTAGCTAAGCATCTTCTTTATTTATCTTGTTATTTTTCTAATCTCCCCATCAGTGTGTGCCATTTTAGGAGTCATTAGATATAAAAAATTCCTCCTGTTCCTAACGGCACTTAAATGAACAGGCAAGCTTGATTCCAGTACATGTGGTATAAATTTAGAACTACTGCATGTTTGTCTACATCAGCAAGCACAAAGAACATTAATCCCAGCTCATGAGCACACTGAAATCAACAACAAAGATTTCTAGCTTTTTGTTGCATAACTCATCTCTCAAATGGCTACAAAAAAATCCTCTTCCCTCTACCCCCAAAAGCCTTTTAGAAACCAACCCCATAGAATAATTATCTTCCTATTGTAGTATTTATCATAGAATACAATACTGATATATGAGACAGAAACAAAATGCTGGATTTCTTCCACAGAAAATGAAAATGGAGCATTTCTCTTTGCCATTTAAAATCCTTGGACATAAACTCTACACCCATTACCCTGTTCTGTGTTAGTCATAGAGAAATTCTGCCTAGATTTTTTTATCATACTCTTCACTTCATTGCATTAAGTGACCTGATTAGCATCTGCTCTCTTGTCAGAGAAGGCAATGTACCCAAGCACCTCATTTAATACAATTCTTAAAGTACTTTTAACGTATAAATATAAGCATATGGCCATCTATTTATTTTAGGGAGGAAAGGACACAGAAATATATAGTCCACTTAGAGAAAACATGAATTAATCAATACAACATGCACTTTGTATCATTTGACAACAGAGAGCCAGCACAGCTGCACAGTTCTATCATGGCTGTCCAGCTGCATCCCAGCTCAGAGGTGATGGATCATTTTGCAATCTGTACAGGAAAATCATCCCATAGTTACAAGCTTAAGTTTCTGAACACATAAGCCTTACACTGTCATGGAGAGTTTTATTGTGTTTATCCTGGAGCTTCAGGTCAGTGGGATGGACTATGCTTAAATTTCAGCACCCAGTAGCATTTCCTAGCTCCTGGTCCTGGCACACATTCTGTTCACATCCAGGCACACAGGAGCCCCAGCTGCTTACTCCCTATTTAACAGTTTGGACAATCAAGAGAAGAGAGCTACAGCAGACTTGGGAATATGTTTGTATATATGCAAGTATAAAGTAGCTTTTTGCCAATGTTTAATGGGAAGTCCAGACAGAGAGAAGAAAACAGAGTCATTTAAGAAAACATGCAGATATAAAGAGCCCTGTAAGCTCATAGGCTTTCCAAAGCTTTCTGTTCAAGTTGTCATAGTCCATGTGAGACTCAGCAAAGGTGTGGCAATTGAGCAACAAACATCTGTCAAGGTGAGATAGAGCCTCCTAGCTAACCAAAGACAAGAGAAAGCAAAGCTGATTGTATGAGTGGCCTCAGTACTCACAAGTCAAATTTCTCTAAAATTCTATGGAAATCAACTTCTCACAAATTATGCAGTATCTTGTACTCCTCTTGCCTAGAAGAAATAGTCAACTACCTGCAGATGTAGCATACAAAATGCTTTGAAACAGCTACTTGGAGTTATGTTGAAACAGTATAATTGGGTCTGATTAAAGACACTGCCTAAATACTATGCTAGTTATAAAGCTACATAATATATCACAGAGGGCTAAAAAATAAATCAAGTGAAGGTAAAGCCATTTTCCCTCAACCAGCAAAGTTCCGATATTCCTGTGTGAACATGCTCATTGTTAAACAATGTCAGCATATTTGGTTGTGCAGGCTTTTATGGCTTTGGCTTCTTCTAGTTATCTCATTAGTGAACTGCTCTTTTAATCAATAGGTTGCCAACTGAGAAGCTGAGTTTCTCATTCACAGCTTTAAATGTTCCAATGTTCTCAGAAATACTGATGAAACTGCATCCTGTTTTCCTTAAAACAACATATCTCTTTTTGGATCATTTTACCCTGTGTACCAGAGAAACTGGAATATTATTGATGTCATGAATAGTATTACTATTATACTGAACCCAGAGTACTTTCTCTATATGCTGAAAAACTAAAATAGGTGTACTATGTTCTGCATTTGTTTTTCAATAGATACTGTCAATCCCCAAAGCCCCCACATTAAATCTATGAATGTGCAAAAAAGTTATTGGAAAAATTTCAGTGAAATTATCTGTGATATATATCTGAATACACAACCTTGGAATTTGTGACAAATCTTGATAAAAACGAAGTATGCCTGTATGTGTACCATAGGGTAGATAAATTAACACAGTGCACAAGTTTTAATGCATTCTAAGTTCACACACCAACTTACCCAGCATTAATTTTTCCACATCCATACTTTCAGCAAAAAATATGTTGTGTGTGAGATTTTAATAGGTTATGTACGGAAAAACCAAAACAAATTCTGGGTTGTATTTCTTAAGAAACAACTTTACAGCTTTCCACACAAATCAAACAGATTTTCAGCAGCCAAGAGTTTTTCATTCACAGTAGTATTAAAGAGCCTTTAAAATGTCTCATATACATTTATCCCACTTCTTTGACAGGGGAATCGTTTATAATGAATAACAGGGTCCAACCCTACATATATTTGTATATACTTATCAAGGTACTTTAAACTAACAACAAAAACAGGAAGCAAAGCAAAAATACACTTTATTTTTTACTGAAATAGATGCTCAGTAAAAATTGGTCCTGCCTAAAACATTTTTTATAGTCAGTTAAAATATGTGGAATAACACTTTAAGCCTTATAACTCCTGTCTCTCTCTAAGCAACCCAACTCACAGCCCCACACACGAGTCAACTGTGCATTGGCTAAAATTCCTTAACATCAGAAATGACTGTTTGAAGCAATTTTGCACTCTAATGATGCAAGCTTAACACTTTATGCTTCTCAGCATCTTCCTTCATAACAACTCTGCTTTACTAGAGCTAGATGCAACATGTTTACTAATACAGAAACCTTTGAATCAAAATATTAGATCACACCAAAGTCCATCAAATCTTAATGATCTCTTTGAGCATCCAGTGCAACTGTTTCAGAGGAAAATGTAAAATCATTCCAGACTGAAAATTATCTACACCAATCTACACAAAGTTTCATCTTGGTCTCATATCATTAGATATAATTTTAAGCTCTGAAATGAGATATAGTATGGTTTACTAAGTTCTTATAATTAATTGCAATGACTTTACATAGCATGATTAAAATTATAAACATGTATAAACATGCTCTTTTTAGTTTTGTTAAATGTTTGGTCCTATCACTTTCTGTTGCACAATAGTTCCCCTGTTTAATTACCTCATGCATGGGGGAAAAATATCAGCTTTCAATTTATCATCTTTATGACATACATCTGTGAACTCATTTCTTTACAGCAGATGGGTCTCTGTATCTGCAGGTCTGATTCCTTGTGGAATAGGTTACCCCAATGTGCTTAAGTTTTATGTGAAGATATTTATTGCATAATTATTTAAAGAAAGCTACATCCCATCTTACATCTCTATTATTCTAAATATAAGTAAATAAATGTTTACATTAATGCCTCTTCTGTCTAGTATTATAAAAGAGGAGGAAAAATTGTTCTTAATCTTTCTGTAATATTCAGTATTCTGTGTATTTCATTGTGTCCCCATTTACTCATCTTTCCAAGGAAAACCCTCCCCATTTTCTTTCATGACAAGTGTTTCAGATTCTCCATAATTGTCATTGTCCTTCTCTGAATCTCCTTAAGGATGGCTAATACCTCCCTGAGGTGTGGTGGAAAGCTCTGCACACAGTGCTATACAAGAACTCTCACTATGGACTTACAAAACTATTACAATAATCTCTTATTATTCTTCACCCTACTTCATATATGTCCCAAAATTGTGCTAACTTTCCTGACTGTAACTGTGCACTGAACTGTTTATAATTGTTTTTCTCCATTTCTCCAAGCAATACTCTTGACTAAGAATGCTGTAAAGTGCACCAGTAGGTTTAATTTTAACTTCAGTATGTATTTATTAACGCTGAATTTCATTTGCTTTTTTGTTGCTCACTTGGCATCTCTAAGTTACTTGAATTTTCTACTGTCTTCTTTGGTCAAGCAAATTTTCTTCACCAGGGATTAAAGTGACATGTGGAACAACTAGATCTACTTGGATCAGTCAAACTGGTCAAGGGATGGACTTAGATGAGAGCTTTTGAATAAATCAATTCTCAGTAAGAAAACAAACAAAACAAAGACAAAAAAACCACAAACCAGCAGTTGCCAGGAAATGCACATAAATAGAAAATCTTTTTTGATTACAAACAAGTGGCATTTGAAAATACAACAGGATCACTACACATAATATTAACTAGGACACGTTCATTGTATTGAGCAAACAAGAGATAACCCTATTAGCATTCAAAATTTGGAAGCATAATGGTAGCACACACAGAATATTATAAATGCATTACTGTGTCACCTTGTATTGTGGATAAGTGGGTTTTTTAATAGATGAATCAGAGCAGCAATAAATTTGAGTCCAGCATTGAATAATATTTTAGTCTATTTTTTCTAAACAAAGATCTATTTTCTTTTTATCCTCTTCTTTTCTTATTTGTGTTCTTATAATTTTAAGATCTATAGAACTATGATACATCTTCTATCTGCTTTAGACAGAGAAAACCTTTCCGACTACATTGTCAGTGCTTCACATCCTAGTAATGTGTAATCATGACTTTCAGAACAATTTGTATAAACTACCAACTTTCATATAAACAAAGAGCTTAAATCTCCCATAACAGTTTAAATTTGCATGAAAATAAGTTTATGGAAAAATATACTTTGGATAGAATGCAGTGTTTAGTATCAATCTTGTCATATGGACTCTGATCCACATAGGTCTGACTGTGCCCTGAAATATTTTTTAACAAAAAAAACAACATCCTCATGATATTGGTCCTACACATTTGACCTAAGACAACTCGGGTTTTTTCACTTATTTACCCATATTGTTGGACTCTCCTTGCATTATTTTCAGTGTAAACCCAGAGGCACCAATGACTAGGAAGAAGAAAAAGCATAAATGTCACAAATTACCACATCCCACCTCTGGATATGACTACAGTTCTTTATAATAAATTCATATCTCTTTTTAGTCTGCCCCCCTGTGATGGCATTTGCTTAGCCTAAGCGTTTCAGTCAATTTTTTAAAAAAAGCTTTGTTTGGGTTGGATTTTTTTAATTGGGAGAGTTTAATCTCAAAATTTCATTTGGTGTAAAGCTAAATATCACATTTTTCTTATTTGGGGAGAGGGAATAAAATATGTTTGCTTTGTTGAATCATGTTGTTTGCTTCTATCTTTTCTGAAGCTATTTATCAAATGCATTAAGATAATAAATCAATATGTTTTGTGGGTTTAAAAGCCTTTCTCCTGAAATGTTTTGGCTTGATCTAATTATGGCATCATTTACTTTCTTCTAGAATCACAGTGCTCTGACTAATTTCATTTACTCTCAAACATAACTTTCCTTATTTTTCTCTCCATCATTCCCTCCTGTAATTTTATGACTTGTTTTTCATGTATGCAAGGAAAAATCACATTAAGCTGTTTGGACCACTCAATCAAAAACTCTGGTTTTTTCTTTATACATAGTTTGTAGAAGTTTAAATATAGTAAGAAACTTTGATACTTAACCCTTATTCCCACCAAAACTAATCAATGATATGACTCAGATCAGGACTGCATCATGATTACTGCACATCCCTAAAATATAGAAGCAAAACCCACTTGAATAAAATCAGTTTGGGAAAAGGGGAAAATGTTTGCATTATAAAATAATCCTTACAACATCTACTTGAAAGGCTCTAAAATAAAACAAATTATAACACTGTCCTAAAAATCCCACAAAAATAGTTTCCATCTGAATTATGTCTTTGGTGATATTTGTTTTGCTTTTTTGAGGTTTTACAGTTTATGTGTACTTGCTGTCTGTAAGTCATACGCAGCACTTTTGCCAAGAAATACCTAGGGAATACCACAGAATGTGGTATTAATACTGTAGAACTGGCACAGCTCCTAAAAATAAGAAAAGTAAGGAAAAATCCAAAAGAAATCCACAGAAAGTGATATTGAGAAAGCAAACATTTGCTGCTGCTGAAAGATGAACCTTTTTTAATTAAGTCTATTTGGTTCTTTCTCTTCTACTTTGAAATGCATCATTATATTAAATATCTTATCTAACTGCAAATACCTGTTGCAGTATTTTGCCTATGAAAGGCTTTATTGTAATACCTTCCATTGTAAAAACCATACAGAAACAAAATATTAACATTCCAAGTTGAAAGGATTACACATTATGAACTGAACAAACCTGTTGTTTTATACCCCAACCACTTGCACACATGTCCCAGTTAATGGCACCAGAATTACACCAGGGATGATTTAGGTCCAATGTATATTAATTTAGTGGCTCCAGTGAAACTGGCTACTTTCAAAGTTTCTCATTCACTTTGAGGGGGACAAAATTTTCCAGTAATTTTTGGAAGTTGAAAGTAATGGGAATGAGACAAAGAATGCAAGGGACAGGGACCAAACTTACAGAGAAATGGGGAAGATGTCTTTCTACTTAGGCATCTGAGTTATGTAAATAACTAGTCTTCCCTATCTCCCTGTGTGGCAGTGTGTTAATTTAATCGGTTAGGCTTTCTATACTTTTGTACTTGTTGGGTTCCCTGTACCCCACCCCTCGATTGTTCCTTTGTTTAACTCACATGACTCTGGCACCTGCCATGCGGCACACGGTTAGCTGCCTGTCATTTCTCCCGCCTTTGTAAATCCCTCCTATTTTTCCCCTGATTAGTCCAAGCGATGTTCTATTACACCTGTATCCCCTGGCAACCTGCCCCGGTTGGCTGGCAGTGGCTGGCCACCCCCTTTGTCCCCCCTCCAAATCCTTTGGACAAAAACCCCCGGCACCCCTCTCCCCCCGAGCAGTTTCGGGCTGAGGAGGTGTTTGCAATAAACCCTCTGTTCGTCTGAAATTGTTTCCTCCTTTCTTTCCACTGCCTGTCGAATTTCCATCACTCGCATAAGCCTCTGCCAGGCAAAGAACCCACAGGAGTCAGTACTGCTTGCGAGCTTGCAGACTGACCCCCTAACACTCTGTCGCTGTGTCTGGGCCAGCGGCGACAGAGCCCGTTGGCTCTCTGTGAGCACACCGACATCCCTGCATGATTAATTAGGACATCCTAATACTCATCTATTGTATACACACCAAAAAACCTCAAAATAAATGAATAGCAGTTGTTCAAATATCATTTTGCATATAGACAGAGGGATCATTCAGGAGCTCTGTGAAGGGAGGCCTGGCAGATCAATCAGTCTCGGACTCACAGTTTTCATTACTAGGTATACCCGTGAAAGATGGAAGGAAAATCACTCCTGATACTGGAGTAGGTTGGCACCTCTGTATGTGAAACGCTGCCATTTCTTCCTACTCAAAAAGCATGCTCAGTTGAAGTAATTTCTGTTTATTGATACTAACACTTACAATGGTGCTAAAAGATTCTAGGACAGCAATGCTGTCAGTAAGACAGTGCAGTACTTTCAAGTTCCTTCTCTGAGTGTGAGATGAAGTATTTAGCCTTTCCAATAAGCATAAATGTGAAGGGAAAACTGCAGTGCCAATGATTTTCCTAGTCAGAGATTATTAAAACACAATGTGAGCTCACAGGCATTAGCACTGGCAGAACCAGTGCTCATCTTTGTTCAAAAATACAAAACAATGGGAAGATACAGTGGGGCTGCAATGACCACAGAATTAGGAAACAAGAGCAGGAGCCTGTCCACAAAACATGGATTAAGCCCTGCACCAAAAGGATGGAAGGTTATTCCAAAAAACAATCCTAAACTCTATCACATACTAGGTCTCCACACAGCTTTTAAGAAAACCTTTTCCCAGGAAGCATATGCATTTTGCTATTGCTTGGTAATACCTCTCTAGTCATGTACTCTGAATGAATGGATTTTTTAATTTTGCCAAGATTCTTCACTTAGCTCTTGGCACACAGGGCTGAAGGCTTTCCTCACTCAAGTTCACAATAGATGTTTGCCTTCCTGTAATCCCCTCCACAGCAGAAAATGCCCTATTTCTCTGCCCAATTTATTATTTTTTTCTTTACAGTTTGAATGACTCTTCAACAGCTCCTGTACAGTTTGATTAACCTTGCAACAGGTCCTTTAAAGATTCACAAATTTTAACAACAAATTTTAAATGAGATCTAATCTACCATAGGTACCGAGAAGCTACAAACTGCAGAGAAAACATTCATTTTTGACATCTGGGTAGGACCTTTGTTGATGGTATAACATATTACTATAGTTTTCTCTAAAAAAATCAGCTGCAGGTGCTTCAGAAGTCCTCTAGACATGTACCTGTATGCACACTCAGAGATATACCTGTTTCATTAAGTGAATAACTACTGTTATTAATTACTTCAGAATATTTTTCTTTTCTTTCTTCTCACTCGCTGTCCTTTTCATATTTAAGTACTTATCTTTGTTCTTTTTCTTCTTAGCTCATCCCATTGTATTTTCATTTTTCTTTCCATTTTCCCTTTTTCTAAACCTCACATACTTTGTGCTAATTTTGTTTGCCCTTGGTGATTTTGCATTACACTTTAGTATCGAGAAAATCAGTGGAAGAAAAGATTGCAATTTGTTGATAAACAGATCAGTAAGAGATAAAAGAACGAATGATTATCTAGGAAAAAAGATTAATTGGACATCCCAATAAAAGCATTATAATTTTCCACTTACCTGCTCTATGCTAAAATGTGTGAGGAAGGTACTTCCTTTGTGTGTCTTTCAAAAATTCATTTTGAATACATGAGAGTGGCCTGCCTCTTCAGTTACATGCACTTCATTTAATATCAGTTCCCCAGTTTACTGAACACTGGTTTAGGGAAGCTCTACACATAGATTCTGCTGTCAGCACATCATAGGGCATTGCAAATGGTACAGCAATAAACACTGGAATTATGGAAAACACAACTATGGTTCTACACGTGGGGAATCCATCAACCAAAGATAGCTTCTACTTCTTACAATGCTGCAAGCAAACGATGTCCAGTGGGCTAACCTTGATTGGCTGCCAGATGCCCACCAAACCTCTCCATTCCCACCCCTCAGCAAAACAAGGGGATGAAATAAGATGGAAATGCTCATGGCTTAACAACAACAGGAAACTAATACGTACAAAACCAGCTCTAGCAAGAGAAGATGGATTTAATTTACTGGCAATTAAAAATGGACTCAAATGGTGAGAAAAAGACCAAATTAAATATACCTTGCCCTCACACCTCCTTCTTCCCAGGCTCCACTTTCCTCCTGCATTCCTCGCTCCTCAGTGGTACAATGGGATAAGGAGTGGGGGTTGTGATCAATCCATAATAATGTTTCATCTCTGCTTCTCCTTCCTCCCCACACTGTTCTCCCATGGCAGCCTGGGGTTCTTCCCACAGGATACAACTCTTCCCAACCTGCTTTAGTGTGGGTCCTTCCTGTGGTCTGAGGCTGTTCGTAAAGGGCCCCAACATGGATTCTTTGCACCGTTCTTCAGGAACAGACTGCTCAGTGTGAGTTGTCTACAGGCCACAGTTCCTGTCAGCAAACCTGCTCCAGTGTGGGCTCCACCTGGGCTGCAGCTTCCTTTATGACATAACCACCTCCTCCAGCCTGGAGCTCCGTGGGCTGCAGTTTCAGCAGATCTGCTCCACATGTGTGTTCCATGGGCTGCAGGGGGTTACCCTGCATTGCCATGTTCTGTTCCTTGGTATGCAGGGGAATCTCTGCCCTGGCACCTGTGAACACCTTCTTCCCTCCCTGCACTAGCCTTGGTGTCTGCGGGGATGTTTCAATATTCTTTTCTCATGCCTCAGTTCTCTCTTTCACAGCTGCTGTGCAGCATTTTTTACTCTTTCTAAAGTGCATTTACACAGAGACACCACGAGTGTGACTGCTGTGATCAGCTCTGACCAGTGGTGGGTCCATTTCAGAGCAAACTGACTGAGCAACACAAGGACAGCCAGGGGCTGTTCTCACAGAGGACACCTTTTAACAGCCCCAATCCTCAGCACCCTGTGTACCAAAACGTGCTTTGCCCTGTTTATAACCTAGACTCTTTCTAAAAGACTCTTGGAATATCTAATTGTTTTCTCAGCTTATAAATCTACAGACGTATTTAGAAATAAAAGATAGTACAAACAAAATTTGGACATAATTTTATCAATATGAGGGAGCAAGATGAGTTTTGCAGGATAAACAACGAGCTAGGTTTTTACTGTAACTGAAAAATAGGTAAATTGTTTAAAAGCTGACAGGTCCTGACGAGTATGAATCTCCCTAATAGTGAATGAAAACTGGGATATACAAGGTTTTAGGACTACTTAGTGGTAAAATGTTCTCATTTGATACTGAGAATTTATATAGTCAATACAAAAGTAGTAAGTAGGCATTTTTCTTCAAGTATTTTATGCATTGAATATTATTCTTAATTTCAAAGCTATCTGGTTATGGGAACTGAACAAAAAGTGAATTAATGGAAATACAGATAAAAATATGTTTGATGCCTATAATCAAGAAAACTGAGCAGAAATGTTCAGCTAATTCTAATTCTCAGCTGTATCCCTGTGTCTGCTCCGAAAGCCATCCTCAGAAAACTAGGCTGGATGTCACACATTTTCACATGAATATATAACAGTATTACTATAGCCAAACCCAGATTTTAATATCGACTAAGAGTGAGAAGCTTGGGGGAAAAAAATAACAACAACCCAAGTGAATGAAGCATACAGGGAATAGTTTCCCCATGGTGCACAGCAGTTTTACACATGCTTTGCTTTCAGCTGGATTTACAGCAAAAAGAGTTGAAGACAGCCTCCTTCTGTCTAGAAGTCATTTTTCTCCTCTTTTAATTTCCCTAGGAATCAAAACATGAACACTGTCCCACCTTCAAAAAATCACTTGAGTCTAACCATCTCCAACACACACAAGGATGTGTTTGCCATGGAAGTGGCAGCACAAGAACCAGTTTTCAAAGTTGATAAAGTGAAGTGGGTAACAAAAGAATAAAGTGACTGTTTTTGACAAAGAAGACAGAACCCAGGTTACCTGACAAGGAAAAAAATGTAGCTCCTATGAAAACTCAATGACAAGGTATTTAGACAAACACCATAGGGGGCAAAGCAAGGCAAATTACATTGTGTGTATTCCAAAGGTTTTAATTTATGAAGCTCACAAAGTAGGAAAGAAGAATACACTTCTTGTACTTGTCATGGAAGTTGGTCCTGAGGCAGGATTAACATTGCAAACTGATATCAAGTACACACAAGAAATCATGAATATTTATGATCATGTATTTCATAAACATATAGAGCCAATAAGTGCAATCCTAGATAACCTGGTGCTGTTAAATCTACAAGTAAGGATGTTACAAAGACAATGATGCAGCACTTCTATGTAAAATACCAAATGACATATTCAAATAAGCTGTAAGAGTTATTGTATCAGGTACAGAAAGTAAATTAAATAACTGTCACTCATTACAAAAGACTTGCTAATGTTTCAGCACCAGACTTCTGGAACCTCTCAGGGAAAAGCAGAAATTACCTTGAAGGTTGGAAGAAAGCACTACTTCAGTCTAAAACTTTGAGAAATAAACAGAAAGTAAAGTACCACACAGTCATGTCACAAAATAATCACCAAATAGATAAATAAATCAATGAGAAACACTGCCTAAAAAACATTAAATAAAGATAGAACATCTGAACAAAGTAAAGCTTTAGAGAGTGTCTGGATTTGCAAAGGAAATGTGTAAAAATGAAAAATGAGCGCTAAAGAAAGAGTTAAATTTAGAAAGGGAAGGGTAGTAGGTCACCAGTAAGGAGGTCAGCTGAAAACTCAGACCTTAAGAAGAAGCATGCCCAGTTGCTTTCTGGAGGGGCTGCCATGTACTCAAGACTTTGAGAAATCTAACTGAGGGAGAAATAAGTAAACAAGCAAAGTAGGCAGAGTTTTCCATGTCACATTAGAACAAAATCAGCACCAAAGCAACCAAGAACCCTCACTCTGCCAGGAGCTTGGCTCCTGCCCCAGCAGGTTAAACCCAAAGCAGAGGCAGAAGGAAAAAACAAAAACTGTTCATTAAGCAGGGGGAAGAATCAAGAACAACCATAGTGCTAAAATCTTAGCTCCCTAGAACAGAGGAAATGCTCTAGAATTACAACAACATCTACCACCACATATAAATGCATATAATCCCAGGATTTCAGCTTTAAATTCTTCTAGGTATGTCTACAACAATATCTACTTTCTCTGTCAGAAGTCACAGCTCAGGGAGGCCCAAAAGGCCTACAATTCAAAACTATCTATAGTTTTCCTAGCACTGCATGACATGTTGTGGCATCTCAGCTGTTCAAAGAAAAATGTTGCTTTCTACAGCTGCACCCTATGTTTATTTTGTATTTTCTTCTTCATGAACACCATCCAAAAATATTTGCAGCAAAATTTCCCTGCATCTTAAGTCATTAAACTTTTGAAGTGTTTAAACATATCAGGAAGGCATCACTCCTCCAAATCACTGCATTTAAGCACTTATAACATAAAGCATGAAATTGTGTTCAAATAATGGATGTATGTTAAATGGTTTTACCTGCAATTGTTGACCAGCTACACTGAGCCCACAGAGTAAATTTCCACCAAAAACAAAACCCATGACTTGCTTTCTGGTGGCATAGTGATTAATGATTATTTTTTTTTTAGAACCTTAGGATTGTCTCCAAACAAACTTCCTAGAGTGAAAAATACTCTGATTTTCTAAACCTCTTGGCTATATCTTGTGGCAGGAAATTTTCTATAGTATGTTTAACACATTCAGTGTCTATCTTATATACACTTATAGCCAAATGGATTCCACTCAAACAGTAAATGAACATGACAAAGTGATTTTGAATTAGTATGTGCTAAAAAAAAACCCCTAACCTAAAGTAACAAGCCAAAGTTTCAATAAGTAGCATATAAGATGATGCACACTAACACACCTTTGATTAAGTTACTTCAGTACATTTAGCTGCAGTACTCAACAGAGTCAAACAAAACCTTGAGGTTTTCAGCAATTTAGTCCATTCCAGAGTGTGCATAAGTGTAATGTGGCAGTTGCTATAGTAACCACATTTTTCCTTGGAACTCAGAGTAGATACAAGTGTAAGCAATTTCTCCATCTCACTGTCTAAGTTACTGCTGTGCTATGATTCTAAGCAGCAACTCTAACCCAGAAACTATCCCGCTTGCTAGTTATTTAAAAAACGTTTAACATTTTCTAAAATAACCCTTTCTGACTGCTTAATTCTACCCTTTACTACTCTGACTACGCACCCTTTCATAAACCTTCTAGTTGACAATTCAGAGAAATAAAAAAAACTTGAACAATTGGAAAAATAGTAAATAGATCAATTTATAATTTATTAATTATACTTAAATTATAATTTCCATATATAATATATAGAAATCTGCCAACACTTATTCTTGAACTTTCTGCTTAGAACATTCTTTGAAGTATATCTCAGTGGCAAGGAATCCAAACAAACTGAATTTTTTGTTTAAAAAGTCATTACTTATTGATGGTTTCTGCAAAGCACTTTTCTTTTGTGCCACATTTTCACTTCATTCCTTCACAATAAAAACACTCCAGACTTGAAATCATGTTGGTAACTTACACCTCTGTAAATGCATTAGCAGATTCTGCTGGCTCCTGGCTTTCTGGAGTAAAAGGTGCAAGTATCATTCTACTTGCATTTAGTTGTCAAAGACTAACTCTGCTAAATATGCTAGAGGTGAAAAACACACAGTAGTACAGGAATGTTTTCATTAGACGATACATCACCATATTAATGAGCAAAAATGTAGGGAACTGTGCACTAAAAACTGTGTTGTAATAAAAAAGAGCAATCTGAATACGCGTCAGGGATTTCAGGGGTGCTGAGCATCTGCAGTTCCAAGTGAAAAGAATGGGAATTGACGTCAGTGGAATTATACCAGCTCCCAGCACCTGTGAATTTGGCCTCAAGGTGACCTAATATGCCTTTTCCATCTTTCATTTCTGTTTCACAGCTACAGCACAACCAAAATATTTTCTCCTCTTCACAATTAAACCAACCAAATAAGCTATGCAGAGCAAAACATTCAATGCATTGAGGCAATTTCCTATGCAAGAATAAAAATTAAAAAAAAAATAAAAATTAAAA
Organism: Prinia subflava; assembly: GCF_021018805.1. Lineage (NCBI taxonomy): Eukaryota > Metazoa > Chordata > Aves > Passeriformes > Cisticolidae > Prinia > Prinia subflava. The sequence continues at coordinate 18,591,079 of NC_086253.1, read as the reverse complement.
ATTAAAAAAAAAAGGCAAGCCATTTTCTGTCAACTATCCAAATTCTATTAAAAATTCCCATAAAATCCTCCCAAGCAAACAAGAACATTTAAAACTCAGATAGTGAACAATCATTTCAGAGTCCACTGCTTGTATTTCATCTGTGGGTGAGTTAATACAGATCTTCAACTACAATTTTTGGTCACTGTATTTCCAATTGTAAATTAATCATCTCTCTTCTGCAAAAAGTCTTCTCATTTTGAGCTTTTCAGATGTACCAACTTGGAACGCTGGACTTGTAGTAACAGGTAAAAGTAGTTGAGGCTAAAAATCTGAGTGCCATGCTCTACCAGGGCTCAATGGAACTGTTTGGTGCAGCTTGGGAGGGTTGGTGACAAATTCTCAATGTCCCAAGGAGTTTTACGGGCTTCATTTTGAAAAGCTGGTCATGACTTCAAAGATATTAAAAGGATGTTCCATGTTGGCTGTGAGTGCTTGTTACAAACACTGCCTCTGACACAAGCAAAGATTTGCTTTATATAATAATAACCTGCCTGATAATGTCATGAGCTATGAGGCAATGGGAAAAAAGGTCTTGATGTTCTTCACATTCTCAGATTATCCTTCTCTCTGGCAGATCTCTTACAGAAGAGAAATGGGAATTTTACCACTGCTGTTTAAAACAAGCCAGTCCACAGAAAATAATTCTAGCAGAAACAAACAAAAATGTAATTATTGACTTTAAAAGTCTCTCACTTTCAATTGTATTATGGCAAAAAAGATGGTGCTGGCAATGTTGAAAATAATGATCTATTTCACAGACTTATGGCAAGGAATAATTAATTAATTCTTATACAGTATCTCAGAGATAGCAAGCAATGATGGTAGGATACATGAATAAATACAGAGCCAAAACAAAGCCTCTGGAAGTTTTCCTCCTTTTGGAAAATGAGGGTGCACTGATCATGCACAGTGTGACAAAACACTGTTAGTCCACAATGAATGATGGATAAGATAGATGCCTTTTTCTGCTGTGAAGACTGGTTGTGCATCCTTCCTAGTTACCAGTCTGAATTAAATTGCATTTTGTAATCTATTCATATGTGCAGTGAAAAGGGTACTACTTCTTATGTTTCTCAACTATGGCAAACCACCTGTCATCTTTTTCTATTTGATTTACCAGATAACAGCTTCTAACTGCACCAGACCATTTGACAATTTCCTTAAAGTAAATTTGCTATTTCTTATCTAATCTAAATAGCAATAATTGTTCACTATACCTGTCCTATCATACTTGAAGTGTGTGGTCACTATTGTCAACAGCATTTTGATTTCCATGTAGACAGAACTGCTTCTTGGTATAGAATTTCCATTCAGGAAGCTACCTGTTTCCATTACTCACAGTTAAAGTTCAGATTCCATTTTGCTACTCAGTCTCTCATTTAGGGTTTTTTTCCCCTGTTCTTTCTCTAGCTTCTTTCTCCTACTCCCAGTATACATGTATCTATTGAAGATAAGAACCAACATAATAGTAAAAATACCATTGTTTTGTTTCTTGCAAAGAACTCAGAGATGCTGACAGATAAGTTAAACTTGAGTTGTCAGAACATTTGTTTTCAGCTTGAACCCAGGTCAGTTTTTCCCTTAGCTTGAAATAGTGTTTCTATAACTCAGGCCATTATGGTAAATCCTAAAGAAATCACCAAGCAAGTACAGCCAGCATCTTAACATTGCTTAAGTGCTTGTAAATGGATTTCTTCTGTGTCCTAAATTAAATTGAAGTGTAAAGATTTATCGCATTACCCTGTGATCACAGTCAGTAAATTAGATGTTCCATTACCCATTAAGCTCTAAAGAGAGCTTAGTTATTTATATTTATATTTAGCTTATTTATATTGTTTTTTTTTTTACAATTGTATGATGACCTCAAACAGTAAATAAGTCTTATGTCACTATAATGGATTCCACATGTAAATTACATCTCTATCTTTATACAGCTTTACCCAGGGTGCCCAGGTTTAGTCAAATAAATATTTTTACTAAAGCAAGTAGGTTGTTGTTCCTACTAAACTTGAAGATGGATTAAAAATTCAGATACCTTGAATGTGTATCTCTTTGTTACAATCTGCTAATATTTTCTGAAGTCTTCAGAACCCAGGTGTTAAAGTTTTTAAGCTTCCACATGAAACCAAGGGGCTTGTATGCAACCGTAGGGAATTTTGGACTTTATTACATTTCAAAATTTACCCAGGCATATAGATCAGATTCACAGGGCTTTGGTAGAAAGATTTTTGGTTATGTCTTTTTTACAATTTATAGAAACACCAGGTCAATTTCTAAATATTTAAAAGCAGCTGTGACAGAGACGTAGAGCTCCAGCTTGGAAATCAAGAAGTTGTCAAATGGATAATTTTTCTGCAGAAAAAAATAGTAAGAACACAGGAAAAGGAAGGCACGACTGATAACTATATACATAATAACCACATTGGCACTGGCACTGTTCTGAGAGGACAATTTCATTAAGCTATTTGTTGTGCTTTTATTCTGCTACTGCATTTTTCTCAGTTTACAAGCATAGGCAATGTAGAATTAGTAAAAATTGATCTGTTCCAGAGTCCAGTGAAAGTCAAAGATTAAATGCCATTACATTTTCTCAGCCCCTCATCAGAATGAATACAATGTGCTAGTAACTCAAGACAGAAGCTGCTGTACTCTGCTGTACATATTACATAAGTCAGAAAGTGTTATCACTAGCCTGGGAGTGTAACACTCAATGACCTTAACCTTTTTTTAACTTTTTCAGGTTTTTATGAACAGAGAATGCTGGTTTTATGGAAGATTATTTGAGGTTTCTTTTCTTTCTAAATAGTAATGTGAGCACTGAGGGATTTTAATTTCTGTTTTGCTTTAGAAAATCATATATATTACATATCATCTCCAAGTAAATACAACAAGAGGACTGTGGGTGTGATGACGCTTTTACATCAGTTCTACTTTACTTAGAGTGATATCACTATTCAGTTTGAATTCATACATATTAATAGCCTCACAACTTGATTCTATGAGGGCAAGCTGATTTGTGGGGGATCCCCACATACACAGAACAAACACAACAAAATCATTTTGCTTTGTTAGAGGGTTACAGTGGTTTCAGTCTCCACCATACACAATACTGTTCGGAATGATCTATCAGCTACTTGCTGATCATTAAGAGTCTAAAATTATATATAAGATCTTTACACCACAAATCCAATATCAGTGTTTAAGCCATCTTACAAGCACTGCAAAGAGAATTTTGAGTAGCAAGTCTTATTCTGATGTAAATGCATCTGTTTCAAAATACCTCGTGGCATTTACTTCAAGACACTTTGTCCCAGCATGACCTGTTAGATGATATCAGAACCTACGCTTAACATAAAAGTACAAGATTTTTATTTAATTTTCTGCCTTTTTCCTCCTGTAATGCCACAGAACAATAATCAGAATCAACTGTAGGAAATTTTTTTAATGTATGATTTTTCAAACTGACATAAAAATTTACTTTGAGATTGCTATTTACAGACTACATTGGCCTAAACCCTACCATTGTGATAGCTTGTTAAATCTCCCTGGCTCATGTTTTTTGACTTTTCATTACCTCAGGTTTTCTGGTTTCTTATTCCAGTGTCAAATTTTAGTTTCTATTCAGCAGGATTCTGATTTCACTCCATCACCTGCTAAGAGATAAAACAATGATTTACTGATTGAAAAAAAAAAAATAAAGAAAGAAAGGAAAAAAGGTAACAAGGAGGAAAAGGAAAGGGAATTGATTGCTGATCTCCCTAAATTTCTCAGTGAGAGCTTTCTGTTTTAGATGTGCGAAAAAATCACCAAGTAACCCATCCTTCTAGCAAGACAGGAGCATTCCCACTCAAGCAAACTCTGCATGAGTAGACATTAGAACTATGATTTCTGAGGACAATGACCTGATAAAATCATACAATTGTAGTTGCATGATTTAGGTGATACTATGCAACAACAAGGCATCATGCAGCAGTTGAGGGAAAAGCAATTACAAATCTAAATGCACCATCACACAATAAATAACAGTGCAGATTAATGTTTACTTCATTAGTGAAACACTCTGTGGCATTAGAAAACACCACAGGGTTTGGTTACCTAATTGCCAAAGCTGTGATTACCAAACACCTTTGCTGTGTATTTCTGGGTACAGTGAAAGAGGACTACCTGACACAGCCTGATACCAACACTACTGATATACTAGTCAATAATCCCAAACTTCCTTCTGTATGTGAAAGAAATACTAGCAAAATTCTACCATTACACCTAGATAGCTTGTGCTGATAAGTATTTAAACTTCATCATAAGATTTCATATGCATACCACTGAAAACTACTACTCAAGGGTCCTGCAAATGAACTGGCAATATGAACAGAGAAGAGAGAATTCAAAGAGACATTCATACCTGGCTGTGGTTTCCAAATCTGCCCAAATGAAGAAGGCAAGATGAAGATACATAGGGTTAAATCCAAGAACAATTTTGAAAAATTATTTTATCGTGCAACTGTAGAGAAAAGAAAAAGAGAAAAAAAAGTATTAACAAGGATGAATCAGGGATAAAGAATACAGGAATATTTCTCTTTCAACTTTAATCCTACAAACTGCATACAAACATACAAAGCTTTGCAGTCAGACATAAGATTAAATATAATTGCATTCCAGACTATGTTTTTCTTTTCTCTCAGGTATTCATTGCCTCATTAGGCCTAAGAAGATAACTAAACATGTTTTTGTTTCTATTACCACCATATTACCACTTGTTAAGCACAGATCTTGTTAGATCCATCCAACAAAAAATGTGCAGTTTACTTAAATTCTGATCTACACCTTTATTATTTTGTAAGTTGTGTGGTGCAAGTTACTGTTTTGGAAAATTTCTATAGTTATTCACTTCATAAAAGATAAATTCAACTGTAATGTACAAATTCGCATTGATGGGCAATTAGTCTTAAAGACCTTTTCCTATGCTACAAATCAGCGCAGGAAAAAACAATCTGTGTGTGCTTATTGGAAATTGAAGTTGAAACATACAAAAGCCATGAGAAATTACTGTGATTGAAATATATTTTAAACTTAACTTTTTCACTGTTTCTTTTCCAGTGCATTTCCTTGGGGAAATGCAATATTTCTATGTGGAGAGATGTGCAATAATGTAGCTCTTACACTAGCTGGGATTTAACTCTTTGAAGCAAAAAAAAAATCTCTTTGGCATGCCAATTTCATAATTGTGTCTGTCAAATCTAAGCTGCTGAGCTGCTGTCTCAGACAGGAACAGCACAGAGATGAGGAAATACAGCAATTTTCAAATCAAAAATTCAGGTTTTATTTCATTTAACACCATCTCCTCATGTACTTCACATTACCAGTTGACATCATGAGCAGCAGGGATTCAGACTTATCTGTATCCTGTGTAAAAATGCTGGACATTCTGGAGAAATAGATCAAAACACTCAGAAATCAAGTCACATGCAAACAGGCTTTTAAAAATCTAAATAAAAAATAATCAGCCATTAGAATAGGGTTCTGGAGCATCTCATACTGCTTAGAATGGGACAGAACACCTACAGAATATATAACACATTGGATTTCTCATTAAATCAATGAAGTTAGAATATACTTGAATATATGCACAGAATACTCTGTATTAACTTGAAATGTTAGTTGGAAATGCTAGAAATACACTGCTTTCTTTATTTTTGTATGTTCACAAAAAAAAAATCACCTTATTCTTTTGGGTTCCATGCATAACCAGCTGGTCACTGCTGAGGGCACTGCATGTCTCTTGCAAGGCACACATCTGTAGAACTCAGTTCAGGGCATTACAAAAATACCTGGCCAGCACAGACACAGAACACACTGCTACTGTGTTTATAACTGCACTAAATCTTGCATTGTGTGCTGAGAAGTGCTCATTAACCTTGATAGTGCCACACTAACACAGATATGCTGCTTTCACAGTCCTTGACAGGATGCTCAAGTCCAACTGCAGCCTCTCTCTGCAGCTCTGTGTTATGCCATGCAAACACAGTCAGGAAGAAACTTCACAAATCTATGGTATTGTTAATTTTGGACAGTTATTTTCATTACAGTGCATGGCTAAACTTTGTCTCCTTTGGCAGAGGTTACTCCTCTGTATCACTCTACTTTCTACCGAAGTCAAATGATATTACATGATATCTTGAATATTTCTCTTGATGGGATGTTGAGGAGCTTTGACAATCATCACCTTTCTCTAATAACTTCCTTAAATTTCAAAATTATGCCTATTTGACTGATGTAGAGTAAATAGAACTCTCTTCATGTGTAAGATAATCCCCCAAGTATTATAGCTCCTCTCAAACACTTAATTATCACTTTAAAGTCCTCTTAAAGAGTCAGGTGAATTCTGAAGTGTTCTGTTTGCAGAAAATTATTCATTTCAACTATTTTCTGAATTATTTAAACAGTCCTTAATCTACACAACTGCGGTGTCTCACTTTTATACATGTATTTTATCTCATAAACCTTTACATCAGGATTTCAAGGAACACCTATGCAGTGCCCTTCAGTGCATGTTTACCAGTCTGTTTAGTTTGCTTTGAAAGTTCTTTAACTATTGCCCGGCTAGAACACATGTGACCAAAGAGGTGTCAAATTTTTCTCTTCCCCCTAATTTATATGAGAATGTGCAGGAGAATAGAGGACAGTTCATGTTAATTTCCTAACTTATGAAAAATAAAAAATTTGAACTCACATGCATTAACAGTTTTGATCATCCTACCAGCACAGCCCCTCATGCCTATTTGTTGGTACAGTTCCAGTGTGAACACACATCCACAGAGGTGCTCGCCTTCAAGACTCCAAAAGAGCCAGGTCTTATTGCCACTGCTCACTGAACTACTTATTCTTTACTTGGAAAAGTGTGTCACACAAATGTTGATTTATGTTGAATATTTTTCACTAGAATTATTATACTACGATATTCATAATATTGTAAGCAGAACTATAAACCTAGAACTGTTTCGTGCTATTTATTGCTACTTATTTTGTGAGTGAACACAAAGATAAATAGACTCGTTTTCCAAACTGAATGCATCTGATGAAAGATCTATGGTTTAATGCCAATACAGACAAATTGCAGGCTGACAAGCAACATATTCACTTCATTTTCTTTCTTTGTGGCTTTTAGGCATTATATGTATACAACATCACCAGTTAAGAGAGCAAAATCCACTGATGACAGACTGTGACAACATAAGGCAGTAAAACATTTCAGCATCTGCTCTTTTTCTGTATGGCTGCTAAGGGTGATGTGTTAGGTTCTGTCTCTCCCTTGCCCAGCAAAGTGAGTCAGCAGGGTGACTTCAGTGTAGGACAAAGGGAAATTACTTTGGATGCCATCTTCTCTGACATCTGTAAAACAGGTCACTAAGTCCCAACTGAACAATTGCACTGATTTGCTGTTTGATATGGAATCTGTCAATCTTCACTAGCTACTGTTAAGATATATGGGACAAACAAAAGAAATTCTCATTTGACAGTAGCAGCTGACAGTGCAGGTACTCCCAGACACAACTGGGAATTCCCTCTTGGATTACCAGTTGCTATTCGTACACCCGCAGGGCTCCTGACTCTTGGCAGGTATTGACACACTACAGAGAATTCTGTGTGATTTTTGTTCTCCAGATCTGAAAGTTGAAACTCTGCAGAGTTTTCACTGATCGGATGAAAGCCATTGTCACATTAAGCTGACCTGGGCTTTAGAGTGTCAGAGAAAGAGTATAAAGGTGTGGCAACCTGTGTCCCTGGGAAAGGGATGCTGCCAGTAGGAAATTCATGTCAGGTAGAGGATGCACCATCAATGGATAATTTCAGCTTGTTAAGGCTGTCCCAAGGAACAGTCTAAACATTTCAGTACAGCAATAAGTAAGGGAGTGAGACTGCTGTACTGATTCTAATGGCCTATAGACAAAATGGTGTTCTAGCTGATTTATAGTACTTAGAGAAAAAAGCTTACAGTTCTGAATGTCTTTAAGGTTTTCCAAACAGATTTTGGATCTCTAGAGAACCATGAAGAAAGGAAAGTTGCTTCTCTAGTCTGACAAGAGATTGGAGTGCAAAAAAATATTTTAAGTTGAAGAGTGAGTTCCATAATTTACAGGGAAAAATCAATTTTAACTATATTTAGTTTCTGTTTACAAGAAGAAATATTTGCTTTGCTTTACTAAATCATATTTGTGCAAGCCAAACATCATTACATGGCTTTGAATAACTCAGAAAACTGATTCAGTGATTTCCATATCACTGAATGAATTAAGGAAATAATATCATCAGGACATTAAATATGTTTTTTCCTCTATTGCTATAGCTTCTTTATTCTGTCCTTGCTGAACTTTTTGGTCATTCTTTATTCAGGTCATGTCAAAAATAAGAGAACAGAATGGACTGGTGGGTAGAAGCACTCTAACGAGCAAGATAAGATGCTCCATCACTTTGTGATGAAATATTCAAACACACTGCCCACTGTTATCAACTTAGTCATGACTGATTTAAATGATACACTGAAAAATGTGCTTTAATCTTCCATATAAAAAGTTTTTAAAAATTAAAACTGAAATCACAGTTTAAAGAAAAAGCTACCAGACACTTCAGTCATCATTTACTTCACTGGACGTTTTCTGCTGTTAAAGTGGCTGGTTTCATTAAAGAACAGAATACAGCTGCAAGTGTAATGCAGATTATGATCTAGAGTCGATATATCATTTGTGAGCTGTTGAATGTCTTGGTGGATATTGACATGATTATATTTAAATTAAGCAGACTAATGTTCTTCACAAATATTTTTCCCCTGTGAAGGATCATAGAATGGTTTGGGTTGGAAAGGATCTTAAAATTTTGTCATGTAGCTCCAGCTCCCTTGCCATAAGCAGGGACACCTTCCACTAGACCAGGTTGCTGAAGCCTCATCCAGCCTGGCCCCAGGGATGGGGCATCCACAGTTTGTCTGGGCAACCTGTTCCAGTGCTTCATCACTCTCACAGTGAAGCATTTTTTCTTTATATGTAATCTAAACCTGCCTTCTTTCAGTCTAAAGCCATCACCCCTTGTCCTGTCACCACGTCCCCTTCTAAAAAGTTCCCCTCCAGCTTTCTTATAGGCCCCCTTTTGGTAGTAGGAGGCTGTCAACACCTTGCCAACAAAACTGAAAAGAATCTTATCTTATCCTTAACCTGTTCTCTACCACTTCAAGCATTTTACTTTAAATTTCAAGTGAGAATATTCAGAATTAATAATAGTGATTGAAAATACTATACCTGACTTAGAATACTTTCTGTCACTTTATTATATTTCTGCAATATATACTAAGCACTCAGAAATACTTCTTTACTACAGATTTCATCAATGACACTAGAAAAATATGAGCTTAAAGAATTACAGAACATAGACAAAAGAACTACATATGGAACCAATTTTTCAAACAGCCTTTTTTCTCTATGAAATATTTCCATTCTAATGAGAATTTTTGCTTCCCCTTTAATAATCCATTCTTTTTCTCCCCAACTATAGTGAAAGCAGAAAGAAGTTAACTGTGAAATTCACTATGATCTTGGGAGAAAATGGATAGACCTTGCTTGACAATTTATCAGTGAGTATGCTAATTTTGCCAACCTCTTTCTTTCTTTTTATTTAGGTGGATGATCTGAATAATTTTTTAAAACTTTACTTTATAGGGACAGCACAGGCAAACAATTAGAATTTACCTGCCTGCATTAGATCACTGGTATGTACAGACTCTTCCTTCCTTGATGAGAACCAGGATTCATCTTCAAGAATCAGTCAAATGACAAAAAAATCATTAACATTTAATCAAGCGTGGAACAGGCAGACAGAAATTTGCAAGTTATGAGTTAATCCCATGACTTTCATCTGCTCCTTGATTTATTAAAGCTTCATAATAAGGACAAAAATTTCTTCTCAGTATTAGACCCACAAAGCTCAACATCTTCCTTAGAAAGTAAGTCACAATCATTCATTCTGTAATTAGTAGTATTTAGATTTTCCAAATACAAAAGAGGAATTATTTCACAACTAGGAATAGCCATTTCAGAAATCAATAAAACCAAGGGCTTTAAAACTAAGGCAATCCTAGACATTTACAGAGCTTTTCACTCCTACCTTTGCCAGCTAGTCTCAGGTAGCAGGGACTGAAAGCTGTTTACCCAGAACAATCACATCTATGAACATGAATCCAACGGGGAGTCTCTTTCAATTGTCTTCCTAGTATTTAGAAATATTGCCATGTAGTCAGTATCCATGCTAGCAATGGATGCAAACAGAGAAATCAAGGGCTGAATAGGTGGAGTTGTACCTGATTCCTGAAGATGATATCCACATACCCAAGTTAAAACAGGCTGAGTAAAAAGATTGGTCTTCTGATTTCTTCAAGCAGCCCTGCACACATTAACACTTTCTCAGGTTTAAATTACAAAACCTGCTTATATAATCTTCTATAATAAGAAAGTTTTTGCATCTGTCCAATTGTAAGAGATTTTTTAAAAAGATTCTATCACATATCATTATATTCACAGTAATATTACCTAAAATAGACTAAAACAACATTGTCATAAAGTATATGAAGTTATTTGCCTTGGAAATACCACAGTTTGTTAGGTGAAAGCGACTCCATTTTCCAAATTTTAGACACTGAATTTAAAGCATGACTAGGAAACTGCAGCTCTAAACCTCATATAACTTTGTGGATTTCACTTTTATTTTCTTTCTGGAGGACAGTGACAGGTACACATCTTGTGAAAGGCATAAAGATAACAACACAAATTCTACAAGTGTGCCTTTCTGAAAAATCCATTGCAGATTTGACACAAGGGGTTTACTTTCTTATTTTATCGGAACGTCTGTTTTCTTTGTGTACTAAATGCTCAACTATACTTAAAACTGTGTTTTCAATTATGTGATTATGCATTTGTGTAGCCCCATTGAGCTTCATAAGATTACTCAAGCAGAGGAAAATCTGCAGAATTACCACTCTGGTTTGTTGATAAGAGTTTTTTCAGTTACAAAAACAGATTTTGTTTCACAGTTAGTTCATTCATTGAGGAATATGTAGCTGCAAGTATTTAAGGTTTTTAATTACAGTACATTATACAATAGAAAAGATAATATTTCCCTAGAAACAGTGTTTATCTCTATTCTTTAGTTTTACAAGGATAGAAATGTCACTGTCTCTACTACATGAATGACCCTTCTGAATTGGTTCCCATGAAAGTAATCATTGAACATTACTCTGAATCATAAATTGAAGTAAATCAAGCATTAGAATAAGCCCCAAAGTTTCTCTGAACATAACAGAGAAACACATAATGACACTGCAATTTCTGCAGATACAAAACCAATTTCACTTTCAGGAAATGCATTTTCCTTCTCATGGAGAAAATGTACATTTCCATTGAAAAAAGAAGCACCTTTTGTGATCAGTTTAATTTTCTTTTTTAATTTGTGCCATTTTTTTTAAACACAGTTTTCCACAGAGGTCAGTCAAATAATGATCTGACAAATTACTATATAATTTATAGTATTGTCTAACTTAAACATGTAACACATATACACACAACAAAGAAAAAGTGGCTATATCATAAATATGAACAATAAGTTAAAAAAAAAGGAAAATGCTGGAATACATTCATTCCCTCAAACTAATTTGGGAAACTAGGTAAATCATTAGCTACATCATTTTGTCCCAATCCTGTTTCAAGCTGAAGTCATAGCCTACATTTTGTTCATGCAACTAGGGTAATTTGATCTTGATAGAGAAGCATGAGAATTTCTTTGAACTGAGTTTGGTCCCAAGACATAAGCAAGAATGGTTTTTTGTCCCCCTGCTTTCTTTTTGATCTGCTACTTGCAGGTTTAGATATCTGTGTTCCAGCATTAACTCCACCAAAATTGACTCTCCTGGTATTGATAAATCTGCTACAAATAGTTCATTAAGCTTGAAATCATGCTTAAACCCATAAAGGAAGCATATATGAAAAATGGGAAGAACTTGCCTTTAAGCTGAAACATCCTGGACTAAAACTCGGATTTGTGTTCATTCCTGGCTCTGACAGACACCTTTTGACTAATTCAAACTTTCTGAGACTGAGGTCCCCAGGTGTAATACATCCATTTATAATTCTTATCTGGAAGGTAAAGTTCCTTAACTCCACGTTTGCTCCTTACTTTCTGTATGTACAAAAATTTTATACCACATTCTTGTCTGGTCTTTACAAATACTACCATAAGAAAATAAGTATTTTTGTTCTAGGAAACAACATATAAAAATATTTTCTTTACCTTTCACATGACCTGACATTTTAGGCACTGTATAAAATGTTTTCTTCACTGAAGTTAATGGTTAAGCTACTCTTGCCTTCAACAGAGTGCATGATTTCACTGATCATGTTTGCGAAAGATCAATTAACTGGATTTTTCGTGTTTTTCTCTTCTCGTCTTAATCTGCCTGCAATAGCTGTAGCACTGCTATTTCTGCATCAAGAGAGTTTGGACTTGCTCCTGCTTGCACTGAGCCAAGTCTCTGAAGTGGCCCGGTGGGAACAAAACAAATCCATTGTCACATTCAAGCTAGGCAACTAATGATGAATCGTTATTAAGAGCTACATGCAGACACACCAGCAGGAAAAAAACAACTCCATTTTCAGACTGATTCGAAGAATAGTCACCATCAAGGCTACTCTAATGACTGACGATTCACTTCATTTATTAAAACCAAAGTCAGAATTGTTATATCTGAGTGTGATCATTGACAGTGATCATCCCTCTGAGACAGTGCCATCTTATCCTCTAAGGTGATTAGGGTCTCACTGAACTGTATAATCCAGATTTTAGGTCCCTGTACTGGCACTCAGCCAAATATTTTATTTTTGGGAAACCAGCCTGGCAATCAAGCACCCAGTTTCCCAGTTTACAATTTTCAGGTGTCAATCCATTCATATGAAGTACACAGAGAACACTTCAACTATGCAACAGCCTTTACTTAACCTTTCTAAAGACCAATGTGTTCTAAACATCTTTGTAGAGGCTTTTAATTGGGAAACTGCACAGAACAACATTGTCAATGCACAGGGTCTCAGACTCTCATCACAGCATTTCAAAGAAATAATTTTCCATAAAAGATAAATGAAGTCAATGTTTACTTCACAATTGTGTCTTGAATTCTAGTGTTTCGGGGCAGGTGTTAACTTCATGTTATCCCTATGACTGATTTTCAAATTAGAAGCTGGAACTCTTTCACTCATACGTAATTAAACAAGCCATTTATGGGCCTTGTTAGTGAATGCTGCTCTCAACACCATTCACTGTACAGAAGACTAATTATTTTTAACACAGCATGAATGCTGATGGCATCTCCATGAGTCTTACATGTGTTGGTTAAAGGTTAAAGGTAGATCTCACTGTGTGGAGAAATCAAATCAATTTCAGGAAGGTGCCAGGGGTTTTTTTATTTTCTGACATTAAAATAAAACACAGCTGAGAGAACTTGGACTGTCTCCAAACTCTCCTTACCCACACCAGTATACTGTGGTGGAATATATCAGAGTATATCTGCTGAAGAGCACGAAACTTCAAGTCTACAGGAAAAGCACCAGTACAGATTATTTTTCACAGTTTCCAACTGATTGGAATCCCCATTAGCAAAGGTCAAGCTTAATTTGCCACAGTTGTATTCAGAAAGCCTGTGGTCCATCATAGTTCAGGGAAGACAAAAAAAAATGCTGCTTAACTCACTCAGTAGGGAATCAATCCATTATATGCATACCAAATATGTACTCAAGGGCATGAGATTTTATTGCATTGCTACTAAATGTTAATAGCAAGTAGTAAATGTTGTACCTAGGTCATGAAAAGAAGAATATATTTCAAAAGTAAGACAGTTATTTTTGAGCTTATATGACAGAGGAAAGTCTAGCAAAACTTAACAATAGGTATTAATACTGCAGCTGTCATATCAGGATTTTGAAATTTTTAATATCCAATTCAAGTATTTCAGAGCTATTTTGTAAAATCCCTGTTACATAATTAGCTTTAAAAATTACTCAAGTTAGCATTTTGTCTATAAGGCACAATTGGAAGTTTAAAATAATGCTGCCTATTCTTTACACAATTGAAAAGCTGTGCCAATATTATCTTTGTTGCAGCAGCAGCTGCTTGGAAATGCCTTTAGAACTGATTTGGGTCTCTCTGTCATGTGCTAATGGAATCAGGCAGAGGCTTTAATAGTGTGTGTTCAGTGTGTACAGTTCCTGGGTGATTCTACCAGAGCAGATAAATTCCTAGCAGATAACTGAGTGTGCAGTTACAGCATCATCATAGCTTCATGGATTTTTTTTCCTCAAGCATCTTGCCCTGGCATCCCCATTGCCAGGAAGTTCCACAGGCTGTAACTCTGACTGCTGCAAAATCTCTGACAAACGTGGGCATGAGAAGCCCAGGGTGTGGGCACAAGGAGCCATCTGACCTCTGTTACAGCAGCAGAATGAGGAACAGGTTCTGAGTGCTGCTCTGAGGAATAACACGCTGCACTTGCAGGGACTTTCAGCATAAAGCAGCCTAAGCAGTTCTTATTTTTGGTATGTATTGCCACTAATTAATTGACTTTGGTCCACTTATTCCTTGCAAGTGGGAAACAACAAGGCAGACAAAATGACACTGAAAAGGAACTGAGGTTTTAAATGTGCAGTAACTTGCAGAGCATAGGTACGTCTATCCAGGATTTGACAGAAATTGTTACAAATTCTAACAAGTATATGTGTTAATTCACAGACAGTCCTTTAAAAACTGTACCCATCTAAAAATAACATTTCTAAAAACGAAAATCTATTGTCCAAAGAAAGTTAAGACAAGAAGAAAAATTCTTGTCATTCCAGACTGGCAGAATGAGAGCAAAATGAAAACTGGGACAAGGGAATAAATCAGGAAGTCATTATTTTAAATAAATGCTGATCTGGTTTAATAAGCTATTGAGGGTAAATTAGGAGTGGGACTGGATGTCTCCTGTCTGTGTGGTCATCCCATTAACACCAGCAGACTTTTCATTCAGAAAGTGTTCCTGAGTGGATTCTTATTGTCATGGGAATAACAACAAAGAATAAATGGTATTGCATCAGAGCAACAGTCTTTCAAAACATAGTATTTTGCTGTCCACCCTGCTCCACTACATGCAAAATATTTCTCCTGAAAGAGCACAGAATTTTTCAAACACATATTTTCAGCTGACCCAACTGCAAAGCAATCACAGTATGGCAGCTGAAGTATAAAAGTACCAGCAGTTTTCTGGAAAAGTGATGACTCCACACGACAGCCCTCCAGACTGCACTGCAAAATTGATGACCTTGTGCAAGAGTTTAATGAAACCTCTTTTTCTTATAATCTAAAGATTGAGATTTAACATATTTTACCTAGATATAGTCTAATACAGTAGATGCAAATAGGACACATTCCTCAGAAATTAAATAAGACTTGTGGACAAGATGATGAAAAGTGCTACAATGGATTATGAAGGAAAAACCTCACATATAAGCAAACAGCTACCTCAGGTAAATCAACAGAAGTTAGTCCAGTCTGCTTTAGAGATCTTGAAAATCCTGTTGGGTACCTCTAAGTATCGAAATGTCTTTGAAAACATCCCTCTGTGCCTAACATTATTAGGAATCACTGGACTTGAAAGATTGAGGCTGAAGGAACTCAGCCTCATCTGCAACATACAGCTGTACATTTCACACAGAATTCATAGGATTCAACAGTACACCTGTCCAATCAAAGATCCCTCCACCATAAAGTGCAAGATAGACACTCATCATAAAATCTCCCATAAAGGATAAAGCACTCTCTGGAAATACCTTTCTCAGACTTGGTATAAATTGGCCTCTGGAAGACAGCTAGAAGGAGCTTAAGTGGTTAGACACATAATTCATACCTGCAGTCTAGGAACAGAATGAAGAATGCTCTGTACTGATGATTTCAGAAAGTCTTTTCTTCAGCTTCTGCTCTGCCCCAAACACTAATTAGATCCATATTTTAACCTGTTCAGTTGTGATGACTGTCCCGTTAAAAAAAAACTCAAAACAGAGGTATGTTCAAGGTACCAGCTTTTTCTACATCCTCAAGCAAGAGTCCCCAATAAAATGCAACAGACTCACTGAATCACTGAGCAAAAGCACCAGGTCATGTAAGGGCACGGAGATGTGACCATGCTGCAATCTGCACATTTATTTAGAGACTCCTTTGAACACACAGGAAGTAAAGTGGTCCCACCTCTATCTTGCTCAAGAATTACACACTCAGCAAAGCTAGCCAGTGCAGTGAGCACAAGATCTCAATTACCTAAATTTGACAATACATTCATTGAATAAAAATAAAAATGTGGCTTCTTTGTTTGACAAAGGGGAAAATTTCAGAGTTCACTGGATGAGAAGAGTTACACAGGGAATTATCTGAAATTTTGATGGATGGGAAGAATACGAAATTTTTGGTATGATGAGCCAGGGACAGTAGGGATATAAGCAGGATGAAATAAAGGGAATTTGTGAATTGGCTTTGAGGAAATGGCACAGATAATAAGGACACAACAGCAATAAGAAACGCCACTTTTTTTCAGAATGTTCCCTATGCCATGAAGTTGGGGGACAATTCATTCTGAAAGTACATAATATACAAAGGACAAAGAGAAAGAACAGGCATTCTCATTCTTCCCACGTTTTCCAGAAAATCATATTTGTTCACTAGCTACCTATTAATGGAGACATCTTTTGCAGCCATTTGCTTTCATTGCATTAAATTTGTTCTGCTTCTAATCTTGAAAATATGAGCAACCTGCACACAGAATAGTGTCAGTGCCCTGAAGTAGCCCAGTTATTTTGTTATCAATTATCATTACAATAACTCTATTGCATTTTGCTGAAAAAAATAATTTTATGTAATATAAGCTACATCTATAATATCAAGATAACCAGTGAAATTTTAAAAATTTTAAGAAAGAATCCATCAGCATTTGTTTCCAGTCACATTCAACCTCTTTTAAACTGTTTAATGTCCATTAATTCAAGGGATATCTGAACAAAATTATATTATTCATCACTTACCTTTCAGATGTATTTAGACACACCAGAAATAATGGAAGGAAAAGATTTCTAATGCAAGTTTCTTGAGTATGTGGATTAGGACTTTTCATGTTCACTAAGAAACCCAGCAGAACTTTTGATCTGAGAGATTGTGAACACTAATGATCAGAAAGAATGTCATGGAGGATTTGTTTATATTTTTAAAACTGTACATAAAAATTATTTATAAAGGAAACAAAATGCAGGCAAGAAATGAAAGACATTCTTTGATAAATTAAAAATGTTTGCTTTCTCCTATAATGTAGGAAAGCTAGATGTAAGAGAAGTATATTGTGTGTATGTTCAAAGGCTTAACAGCATGAGGTATAGAAGTATTTCAAGTGGTAACAGCTCAGAAAATAGTATAGGTCTTGAAATTAAATCATCCTCATAAATAAATCATCAAATAAAATAAAACGACAAATTGGTATTAGTCTAATACAAATTTAGCTGAAGTATTAATATCCCTTTTTTCCCCCCCTCAGAAGGAAACTTGCTATAAAACTATTCAGAGAAATGTCTCCAGGTCTGAGTATTTACAGTCAATTCTTTATTACTCTTAGTCACTCATAAAATTTTTAGTGATGTCAAGCTGTTGTTAAGATGTCAAACTACAGAGCACACATTTTGATGTGTCTTTGAAATCTGCCCCAGTGTTTCTGAAAGTGCAGGTTCCATGGCTCTCTTGCATTTAAGGCATTGCATCGACAACCTTGGGAAAAGCTCCACCTACTCCTTGAGAAGGACCCACACTCTCAGTGGCAGCTGTACATTTCCTCCATGTCTGAAGGATCATGTGTCACTTTACAATTTTGTGTAAAAGTCTTGTGGGCTTAATACACATGAAGGAAAAGTTGCCCCCTTTGCACTACCAACTGAACCCAAGGTTTAACAGGAATTTTCCTATGAAAGACAGATGAACCTAAGAATATAGGGCGTAGTATTCAGAGCAATATCTCATCCTAGAAAAAGTTGTAAGAATAGGGAAAATTACGGCTGTCTAGTTTTTATCAGAAGATAATCCTCCACACAGCACACTGCTGGAAGAAAAAATTCACATCATTTGTCTTTTTAGCACACTTTACAGCAGCTGTTTTTCTTCACATTCATAAAACTCTTGTGACCCTGTTTGTTCCCTCTGTCAGGCTTCTAATTGTTTATACTGAAACTATCCTAATTAGATGGTGAGATTTTTAGGGTGTGGACCTTGTCTAATGGTTTAGTTTATAACACTGTGAGTGTACACTACTTACATTAATATTAAACTTTATCTTGTCCTGTATTTTATGATGCTTATTACAAAGAAACAGACATCTTGTTTTCAGCCATGTTTCTAAATTAAACGAGGCCTATATGATCAAGGCTATGTATATCTCCATGTATATTTGTACTGTCAAAATTTCAGATCCCTCTGCCCCAGTCAACTATATTTACATTCCCCTCCAAAATGAGAATGACCTCAGAGACAATAAATAGGTACCATGCCTCACAAAAAAAGATGCTGCTTCCCTGAGAATAAAACCTGCAGTACCTGCCCAGCACTTTTGAGATATTATAAAACAACAGATAAGCACAGTATTTACCACTCAAATCGGAGGGGAGAGCATCAGTCAGTGCTCAAATCTTTCATTTGCCAGAATTGAATGTGTTTCACACAGCTGTGGAAAACAGACTCACCAGTTGTGATACTCCTAGAGCCACTTCAGAGCTCCTAAGCAGATCTAGTGGTTCATCCAAAGGTCCACTCTGTCAGGCCACCCATTGCTGGCTGTGGCTGTCAGCAGGCATGCACTCAAAAGCAGAGCAGTGGAAATGTTCAGCGCTCTTTCCTGGGAGGACAGCTTCCAGTGATGTGCAAACCACGGACATCCTGATTTTGGCATTATGTCTAATAGCTCTGCCCCTCTGCAAGCATTTGTTCATTTGATTTGGACATTTCTGTAGCCATCTGGCATCCCAAACTTCCCATGGCACTGGGGTCTCACATGTCACCTACATGCTTCACAAAGAATTGTTGCCTTCTGCTTGCCTTGTACTGCCACCTTTTAGTCTTAAATTATACTTCCTGGAGTTTATTTTTTTTTTAAGAAAACAGACCTTCTTTGGTTATCCACAATTTACAACATGCTATTCTAATGACCTTGGTCATATTCTCTCTCAGTTGCTTCTTTCCCAACTGCTTAGAGCAAAGATTTAAAACCAATTAAAAAGACATTGGAGTTTCAGTGACTTCATGGCCTTTGGCTCATTCTTAAAAATATATGGTTTATGGTACACAGTACACTAAAGCATATCATATACTAAGCATATGATTGACTACCCTATGTGCCAAAATCCAACCACTACCTCCTGAGGTATTTTTAGTATTCTACAATATATTTCTGGGGGAAAAAATAAGTTTAAAAAAGAATAAATAAAAAGAGATATTTCTGAATTTTTTACCTATTGAATTGATGTCAATATGTTATTTAGGTCTTAAATTTGAAAAGAGTGGCACAAACATAGCAATAAAACTATTTTTACCCAATTAAAATAGGCCTTTTATATTTACTACTTGATGAGCAGAAAAGAAAAAGAAAGAGCAAAGACCTTCTATCTTTTTCATCAGGACATAAGATGTAAAGGAAAAGAGAATTGTATGATAAACAGAATAGTCGGGATGTGGTGGCTTAGTTCTGTTTCCAGCTTAAATTCCAAGCCACTTCTATAATCAAGTCTCAATCCAAGTAAATGTTTGGCTCACTTCCTTTGTATCTGACAACCTAAAGTATAAGTAATTCAAGGGCTTACTTTTTTTCATTTTCACTTTGATGAAAGCATTCTTGCTTTTCATGCAGTTCTCAGATCAGATCAATTGTTTTATTTTTCTAAAATGCCAAAAACAGCATAGCTAGGAGGAAACTTATGCAGGAAAAAATGAGCTGTTGCTTCTCTACTTATTGCACAATGTTACTTGCTTTATTCATGTGCTCTATTAGTTCTAGTGGATGCCAAGTTTTGTTCCAGAAAGGAAAAACTGTAGTAATTATGGCCAAAAATGTCAAGATGCACTGCACAACTATTCTTTGCACCACAAATCAAGAAGTATTCCTTTGTAACACACCTCTTAAACATATGTGTTCTGCAGTTTGTCTTACATCAAAAACCACTTCTTAATGTAATGCAAGAAAGTTTAAAAGACAGTATCTGAAGCTGTGAGTCACTGAGTTTGGAAATAGATTACAGTATTCCTTCAGAGGAGCAGTAACAAAAAAGCTGCCTTAGAATGCCAAGGCCAAACACATAATACTCTAAAGGCATGGTGCTTGCTATGCCCTTTACTGGCAGATTGATTTTCATTTTCTCACTAAGCTAGCATTTAGCAAAGTTACACTGCTGGTTGGATAGCAATGACAATCCAATTAGAAAACACAGTCAATGAACAGGTCAGGCAGCCACGGTCCAGATATCCTCAGCAAGACTAGCCCTTTCAGTTTGTAAAACTTTCTGTTGACCCCTTCCTTATCATAAGTGACCCACCATAAAAACATGTCAAAACTTTGTGAAGAAACAAAATGGGAAATAAATCGTAACTTATCCAGATAAGCAAACAGCTTAAGAAAACTTTTAGAGGAATTGTCAGCATAGGAAAGAAAAGAAATGGGTAAGAGGGTGAGTTTTCTGATTTCCCCATAAATACATGCACTGTAGTGCTTGTGGGCTTCAGGGAACTGTTTCTGGGTACCCTGGGCTAATCAAATATATATTTTGATAGCTTAGAACCACCAAAATTAGAAAATGGTATGGCTGTATTATTTAGCCAACTTAGCTTTCCATGTAAACATACATAATTTTGAATTTTGTTTCAGTCTCAGTTGAAACACAGATAGATAGATAGATAGATAGATAGATAGACAGATACATACATACATACATACCTATATTATATAATTACAACATACAAATAATTCCATATGGATTTGAGGTTATGAAGCCTGAAAACAGGCAGAAGAGATTTCTCAACACATGACTCATACAAAGCAGGTTGGTGTATGGATCAAGAAGGAAACCACATAAATTGTTTTGCTTTTAAAGTGAGGCAGCTAGGGGCTATTGATCAAGCTGAGTTCAACTCTGAAAGCAAAATATTAGCACTAGGGCTCTGAAATACAGTGTTCATCATATATGAAGCACATGTCTTTGGAGACAAAGTTACCAACCCTTACAAAAAACAAGGCCCCCTTGGACTTTCAAAATGGCCAACATCTTTCCTGAAGTCTACTGATCTTATCTAAACTCAAAAGAGATCTCTCTGTTATAGACTAATGGAAGTTTTATTGTCATAAACATAGTTTTTCAACATTGTTGTTATTATCTTCATTAAAAACACCTTGACTATGTAATTTTTAAAAGTCCTCCTGTTCAGAAATGCCTCTTTTTACGTGTCCCATCATTGATGTTTCTTCTAGAACTATTGAATCTCACCTTTCAGTTTAATCTTGAACCAAACTAGACTTAATGTTCTCCATAAGCAAAAACAGTTCTCAGCTCTTATTCTGTCATATGTGTTGTTTCCAGCTCCCATGGCTGACTAGTTGTCTTTGCTATGCTGCAGCCTTTATAAGAGATAGACTATTTGCCTCTAATAGCCATGCTGATTTAATGCTTTTACATAAATAGCAAATTGAAACAATACCAGCATGTATTACTGTCCATTAAGCTCATTTCAAAATTGCATCAGTGAGTTTTGTTGCGTAAGAAGGAATGTCAGGATGCCATTACAAAAGCTAGGAACAGCATTAACTAAAACAGCACAAATGCACTGGAGCTGTGCGTATGATGCTGTTCTCTGAACTGCAGTGTAGGCATATCTGAAATCTGCTTGCTCTCACTGCAGAAACTACTTATTAGCATCTGTATATAACACATCATCACCACAGGGAAAGCTAGTTTAAAATCATAAATGTCAAGACATAATTAACTTAAAGGTCAGGTTTAATTACAGTTGTTGAAACTGAAATACACTAATTACCATTACCATGTCAGAAAATTTCTTAAAATGATTTGAAATGTTTTGTTGGTGCCCGTACTTTTCTGTAATTGACATCTTTTGTCTCATGATGGAGATTTTTCAATGAGCATTTTTTTACTAACTTTGAAGCAGAAAGAGAAAAACCAGAAAACTAATGAACAAAGCACCACCACAAATCTCAACAAAACCTTCATTACAATATTATTCTCTGCATTACAATATTATTAATTACTTTCTCGTAATTGGCACTTCAGATAACCATTTATATAATGAAATTATTTGGAGAGTCTGGTACATGGATGGAAGAGATTTAACTGTGCAGCTCTGAAGTTTAATGACAAAACTAATCAATAAGTGAAACAGACTGGTGAGAAAATAACTCAATAACTGAAAATTTTGCTCTACCTGTAGGTTTCTCCAAGGATTCTACTGGGAATAGTTATTGACTCACATAAGTATTTTAGTTCTCTTTCCCCCAAGGTATAGAAAGTTTGAATGCTGTGATTTCATTTTCTCTTCTTTTATCTACCTCCCCACCACAGCCAGGAGTTCCAGCTTACCTTTTTTATACTTTTAGCAGTGTGATAGACATTTTTTTTCCCCAAAGAAGCCATTCCCAGCTAGCTAGAATATAGCAGACAAAAGGTTAAGCTATATGAAGCTCATCTCCCCACAACAGCATGGATTTTAGCTGGGTATGGCCTCCATACAAAAATTCAAAAGTCTAAAAATTAATACAACAGATGACTCTGGAGGAAAATATTAGTAACTGATGAAGACAAGCCATCAAATGCACTGATAAAGAGAGATACTCATTTACTAAGTTCCATTCATTCTGCACCTGAGGTACTGGGTTGTAACAGCTGCCTCCATGCTGCAGTGCTGATGCCTTTCAAAGTGCACTAATCACCTGAAATCTGCACTGAAATCAGCAAGAAATATTTCTGTTTCTGGAGGAAATTTCTGTTTGGTAAGTGGGCAGCTCCCACACCCCTTTCCCCCTCCTCTTCTACAAGCCCCAGGACGTGGTGCTTCACAAAAAAGCTACAGAAAAGAGCTCAAAAGTCTGAATATAACGAATATATACATCAACTGAGACAATGAAGGACTGCCTCAAGTACACAAGTACAGCAGGAAAGTGACTGGCAGCTCAGAAACCAGCAAACGAGCAGCCTTGACTGTGCTACTGCTTTGCATCTCAATAAACGGGAAAGGAGAGCATTTAATTAAAGAGTACCTGCCTCCCAGGTACTGATGACATTGAAATCAGTGTGGACAGAAGGCATTAAAGTTGGCATGACCCAAAAACTCTCTTATTTAAGATTTACAACTGACTGTTAGTGAAAAGTGAAAATTTATTAAAGGCTTCCATCTGGCAGAATGTATCATTGGTATTCAAACTGATAGCAGCACTGATTTAAATTTAATAATCTGAATGGAGATATGCATCAAAAAAGAATTCTTTTAAAATATGTCTAATAGCAATAACTGACTTCTTTATTATAAAGTGCCTGTGAAAAATGCCAGATATCAAAGAACAAGACATCAAATGTTAATTTCAGTGTGTTCTTCTAGTTGAAACTCACATTAAAATAATATACTTGCTGTGAATCAAGTAGAACAGACTGTACCTGCTTGTACCTTTCTTGAGGAAGATTTGAAACACAGAGGCCCATAAAAAGCAGGAGTTTGTAGGAGTGGAAGTGCCCCAGCACTGGCAGTGGGGGCTGCAGGGGTGGCCTGAGGGATTCCAGCCACTGGCCCCAGTGCAGGGCACAGCTGAGCCCTGCTGCCATGGCTGTGGGATGGCCAGGAAAATATATCTAAAGAAAGCACCAAATGCTGTCCAGGAAGAGGAGCAAGTGAACAACAAGGGTAAGAAATTGTGAACACCAAGGTGAAAAAGGAGAGGGAGGGGCTGCTCCCAGTGCTGGATCTGAGATTCTCCTGCAGCTCATGAAAGAGAGCACAGCAGAGCAAGTGTTTCCCAGTAGCCACTGGAGAAGAGCACGTGTGAGCAGATGTCCACACTGCAGACCAGGAGAACCCACCCAAGAGCAGCTGGATAACCCCTTAAGGAACAGCAGCCTCTGGACAGCTCATGCTAGAGCAGGTTCTCCTGGCAGGAGCAGCAGCCTGTGGGAAGGGCCCACACTGGGGCAAGGGAAAGGTGTGAGGAGGAAGAGCAGAGAAGTGCTTTGGACTGACTGCCACAGCCATTCCCAACCATCCTGCACAGCTCAGTGTGTGGGGTAGGAGGACAAGTCAGGAGGGAAGAAGTGAAGCTAAGCCTGGGAAAAAGGGGTGGAGGCTTGTGAGGAAGGTTGGTTTAGTGTTTGTTTCTCACTATCCAACTCAATGTCAACCAGCAAAAGCAATAGCAATTTTTTCCACAGGCATGACTCTCTTGCCATACTGGTATTTGGTAAGTGGCTTCCCTACCTCATCTCAGCCCATAAGCTTTTTCATCCTGTGTTCTTCCCAAGTGCTCTTTCCAAGTGAGAGTGGCTGGGTGGATACAAGGCAGATAGCCAAGATCAACCTTATCTTGTGTTTTTATGGGCAACATGTCCTCTGAAGCTGTACTTGGGTATCCTGTGTGAGAATTATGGTGAGGAAAGCGTAAAACAGAGATAATCTGCAACCTATTTTTAAATAATAATATCATGCCAAGTTGCATTTTGCACTTGTTTAGTTAATTGTATGAAGTTATTGTTCTGCTTTCAATTTATACAGCTGAGGTTTCATGTTTTAGTTAACATTCACCTCTCATTCTCAACATTAAAGAAACATTTTATACATCATTCTTTCATACCTCAGCCCTCACTTAATAACATGGGATTCAGGAATATTTCACATAGAGCTAAGGTGACAACACAGGGTACCTGCAGAACATTCTTTCTGTTAATATATAATGAGAATACCATAAAAACACACCAAAAGTCTCAGACAGAATCACTAGCCATCTAGCTATACCATCTAGCAGGTGAACAAGTGAACAAACATTTTTTTCCAAGGAAAAAATAAACATGAAAATTAAGGCAAAGTCCAAGTATCACAAATTGAAAAGGCTGGAGAAAAAATATTGTGTTCATTATAAGAACAAGCATAAAGTAGCTACCCAGTGCACAATTTACATCAGTGTTGCACAAACAAAAATACCTACAAATTACTTACCCTTTTAATGATTTCTTTTTCTTAATTGCAGAGTAATGGGCAGTTCAAATTTACAGGTTGGTAACTTGTTGCTGTGATTTGCTTTTTAGAGCTTGAACAAGAAAACAACATTGAAATGCTTGTAATATGTTGTTGGCAAGAAGCCAGGCTAGGGTGTTTAAATGGGGCCAGGTGCTTTAAATGTCCCAAGGCTTTCTTTTGCAGGAAGGAAGGCACTGGTTCTGCACTGGCAGTGTCACAACAAGTGATCGATATCAAGACAAACTCCTTTACCTCTCCTGGCTCAGCAGGGGTGAGCACAGCCAGAGTCTGAAGGAGAAAAGCTTTCACAGCAGTCAGGCAGCTGCACAAAGTAATGTGGGCACATCTCACATGGCCTGGGGGTAGGGGGTGGATGTGGCAGAGTCCCTGCTTCTCCCTCAGAGAGCTGTTAAAAAAAAAAAAAAAACCTACCATATTTTCTTTTTTTTATTCTATGCCTAATTTTCCCCAGCAATGAATGTAGATTCACATGAACTACTCCAGTGCCAGGTATACTAGAAAAACAAGTTTTGATTTTCAATTAAAAACTCTGAAAAATATACGCAGATTTCATTTTTTGTATTTCAGTTTAAAAAAGACATTTTGATTTTGTCCCATATTGTTTTCTTCCAAATGATGCATTCTCAGCACATCAGAAGAAAAGTTTTAACTTTTATTATAAATGAGAATGATTTATTACATTCATCACAAAACTTGATAAACAGGAATGTCCTTTTTGCTTAGCTGTATGTCGAATTTAGAGGAGGAAAAAAGCTAGCAATTCAGATTCTTTACCAATGTTTATGCTACAATAAAGTTCTATATAGCAGCTCTGAAGGTGCTCATACTATTCCATGTACACATCTCATCTGACAAATCACAAAGTTTTCACATAGTCTTTGAAGTCAAAAACTCATCATTTTATACGAACTAGACATTGAAAGCTTAGGCATTGTTAGGGAGATTATATGTGATGCTACACTAAGAAGAGAGAGTGCTTAAAGAACACAGCACTTCCATGAACACATAGGGAATGCAGTCATTCTACATAATAATATCAAATTTTTAAAGTTACTGAAAATGTTCCTGGCAACAGCAGACCTCAGCTTCACACAATTCAGAGCTTCTCAGCCAGACACCATGGCATGAGAATGTTCTACTTTACAGCCAAAGAGGATGTACCCTAATTGACTCTGAATCAATTACGGTCTAGAAATATTCGATTATATTTAAATTAGTAATCTAATTTGTAAAAAAAGAAAAATGTCACTGGAAAAATTTCCTTATTTCCCATAAACTTAAAAACCCCATAATTATGTAAAACTATAGGAATGAAACTAAGGTGCTCTGACTAAACTCCACTTTCTAGAGCTAGAATTACTTCACATTCAACTAAGCATGTTTCATGCACAACTATATATGCCTTTCTTTCTTACAATTCATTAAAACTAAAAAATCATGAGGGTGGAAGTACAGTGTTCATAAAAAGCAAGCCTTGGAGTTCAGCCCTACTAACTGCTGTGGCTTTTTCACAAATCTTCTTCAGCATTCCATAAAATTTTATTGCATCGTTTTTACTTTTTTTTTAAATCCTCAAATCTGACAGAATCAATAAGAATCTCATACTTTCTTAAAAATATATCTTTTTTATGGATAACCAGCACAGCTCTAAAGGCAAAGCCTCCTTTATTACCCCAGAAATTACAAGATAAATTAATAGAATCAAGCTGGAATTATGTTAAAATAAAGTCTCAAGATTTTTATGCCATGTGTGTGGTGTAGTAAATATGTGACATCACGGATACTGAAGAGGGGAATTTTTCTTTTGTTAGATCAGGAATGCATAAATGCTCCGTTTCTTTAAAACCATAAAAATAAAAACATTTCATAGAACTGAGGCAGGTGAAGATATCCACAGTTTTATAGTACTGCCAAATGAATAATAATGAGACATCTTATATGAGTGCATGCTTCTGCTGCATGCACATACAAATTGGATAAATCCTCTTCTGGACAAATTTTGGCTGGACATAATCTGCTTACCCTTGACACTCACTGATGTCCAATGCAGTAATATAAACATAAGCATGAAAGGTGTCATCTGAAGTTTAATGAAGATGATAAAACTCTCTATTAATATTATTATTAAAATCCCAAGTCTAAGGAATCTTGCATTTCTGCACTGGAAAAGTTTGACATTTATGAAAGACTGTAGACAAATCAACTCAAAAAACAGCTTTCTCTGAATTATTGGTAGCAACAAAAATTTAAAGATAATGTATATTAGAACACAGAGCCAGATTCATCAGAGCTTTATTGTCTCATTAATGTAGCTCTGAATAAATGAGATTTTGTGTGTAGATTTAGTTCAAACGATAATTGCTAGGATCAACAGTGTGATATGTATTTAAACCTGGGACTACTGCCACTGAATAAATGAAGAAATGATTACTAGTTAATCTTTGTAGGACAGTGTGTTCCTAGTTGGACCACAAAGTATCAGCAATAATTTCTGCAATGACTGGAAAAAACTCCATCATTTACAATCATTGGAGGATTTTAGCATTTGCTGAGCCAGAAATGGAGTAAAACTTTTGAAAGGTTTTCTGAGCATGGCATAGCTAAAAAAGACAGCAGGTTAATGTAGAAGGACAGACTGCCCAAGTGCTTTAAAATGTTCCTGTGATGTAGACAACAAAGTCAGTACTTTTAGAATTACGTGTGTTTTATAGATTATTTCTATTCCTTTTACTGTCAGACCCCAGAGAAATTATCTGAAGGTTCTGAGGAACTGGTTTCTTTGGACTGGAAGCAATTGTCATAATCTAAGAGAAATTTTGAAATCTCTGCTCTAGAATATTTTTTAAAACACACATTAACTAGATTGTAAAAATTTTGTGGCTATATCATTTAATCTTAGTTTTGGATGTCACTCCATTGTAGACAGCTGCAATTTGGAGAATCGAACTTCAAGATAACTAAAACAAACTGATTAAATAAGGATTTTCTGGAAAAGTGTTTTTACTACAGCTTGAGAGCTGAAATAAAACCAGAATAAAATAGCAGAGCACTTGCATACCAGGTCTGAATGGTGGAAGTTATTGGGTCCTAGATTTTCTGATGTGAGGCAGAGATATCTCCCTTGGTTCAGGCAAGAGATGTGAGAGCAGTACCTGTCCCTCTCTGTCTGATGGAATTCATTTTTTGTTGCTAGCTCCACTCTTAACAAAGAATATATTGTTCATGGATTCTGCCTGCCCAGATCCCACGCGACTTCCTGTCCACTAAGCTACAGAAAGTCTTTCTTTCTCTTTTTTTCCGTAGCAAATAATGCTGTAAAATATAAGCATTTTGATTTAGACTGAGTTCGCAGTTAGAAAATATTTATTACCCAGACCCAAGAATATTACTATAAACAAATTATAAAATCAAAAATACTTATTATACTTTAATCAAAAGATAAATTACCTATATGGAAACAACCTCTAGTGGAATATTTATCTTTAGGCAGTCACTACTTATATTCCACTAAGATGAACAAAGAGGTTCAGCCATTCTTAGATGACTAGCCAACAGATGTTATGTTTGGAATTGTAAACCTCATGTTTTTACAGCTTTAAAATGACAAAATAAAAGATTCAATTGGTTGCTGACCTGCAGAACACTTAATGCACACATCCATAGGAAGTGGGGGTTTGATCATAATAGTAAGGAACTTTACAACACTAATTTCCCTCTCCAGAATAGCTACTTTAGGTGATAATAATTTTTAGTTAAACATAGAATGTTCAAACAACTCAAACTTATGCACACTTTTACATTTCAAAGCAATGAGAAATATTTGAACTTTAAATTAAATAGAAATATACAGAGAAGATAAAGTAGAAAAGAATGGATTTTGCTAAGTTATTCCAGAAACAAAAAGAAAAAAACATTTATACCATTCTCTCATGACAATCAGGCAGAAATTATGTGAAGAAGGAAAAGAGATAAAGAACCAACCCTGAGCATTGAAATAAAAAGCCATAAATAAGTAAACATTTCTTATTCTAAATACACTTGTGTTTTCTGAACAAGCTACAGAAGATTCTGCTAGGTCAAAATTTAAAAAGCTGAACATCTAAGTATGATTTGTATCTTGGTGAAAGCATCCTTCATGTCTAAATTACACAGTCTAATTTCACAATTATAATTAAATGTGTCCCACTCCTCATTATTGTTGTAGATGTCAGTAACGTTTTTACCAGCTTCATTGTTTTTCCTGGATCATCCAGAAACACACAGGTCAAACTGTTCATAAAAGTACTCCCACTAATGTGTGAAGGAAATAATTGGTTATAAAAAACACTGAATACATCAAATGCCGTTTTTACTGTCATTAAGATTATGTGCTAAAAGTTAAAACTACAGCATTTGCATTACATGTTAAATCTGGTCATAGCAAATTGAAATAAAATACTGTACAAGCGCTTCTGGGGGTTTGGTAGGGTTTTTTTACTAAGTACAAAGTCATAATTTTAAATTTCAGTAAATATAACTGATTAATCTAGCTACAAAATGTATTAGCATGTATCTAATGCCAAAATATTACACAAGAGACATCATACAGCCACTGATTTATGGTGATTACAACGATGAGGAAAATGAACAAACAAGCCATTGAAAAACAAAGCTGTCAGAATGACCCATTCCCTCTAGCTGTCCCTCTGGCACCCTCGTACTCAGTGCTGCTCTGAATATGGAGTGACTATGTTTGGCAACATCCTTGGAACCATTTACAGAATTTCATATAAACTTGTGCAAGCTAGCTTGTGTATTAAGGTGATATTCTGATTCTAAATAAATCTTTAGTCTCTTCCTGTTCACTTCTTATATGATATATATATTTTGGTGTCACCAGATTTTGTTCATTTCCCATGTCTCTTGTGTCCAGTCAGGGTTATTTTTTTTTGTATTTGGTTTTCTGGTTTTGTATAATTAAGATGAAATTTTAAGATCCCAAAGAAATTATTTTTTAATGCATTCAGCTTAGAAAATATATACATGTGTGTATATATATATATATATATATATATATACACACACATACATCTGTATATGTGTGTAGACATTAATAATGCTCAAAAGAGTTCAAAAGTTCAGTGAAACAAGTTTTCCTGCTCTGATCAACTAACGTCAGCTTCAGGATATTGCTATTAATATGTAATTATTCTGTATTTCTTCCTAACACCATTGTGGTAGGATTTACAAGGAGTGAAAATCCTATCCTGGATGCCTCACAAACAAGTGGTCTGTCAGGATTCTCTGGAAGTCTCTTCAGAAGTCTAATCTGCTGCCTGATGATGTGAAAAGGAGAAGTTATGCAGTATCAAAAACTGTCCCTGCACTTTGCTGCTCTTTCCAGTATCCCACTGGATTGTTGTAACTTCCTGCAGTAGCTCTAGAATCTCATTCCAGTGAATTGTAGAGGTTTCCTGGGGCACTAAAATACATATGGCAATACATATTGCACTTTCAAGGTTAGATTTTTTTTCTTTGCTTTTGTTTTTGTGGTTTTTAACTTTTTGTATAGAGCAAATGCATTAACTGCACTCAAGCACAACACATTGAACTGGTGTCTTGCCAGGTACAGTGATAAAAGTGAAGCCCAGGAAACGAGCCTGTGAAGCAATTATGCATGAAATGTCTTTTAAATATATTTATTCATTACTACTAAAAAAAACTTGTCTGTAGATGATTCTTTAATTTGTTTCAGATACTAATATTTCTAACTGTTCTAACCATAAGCATCTCCTGTTGAAAATTATGTTCTTATGGTTATTTAGAGAAAATTATTTCAGAATGTGAAGCTATGTCGTTCTGTTTAGATAGTTACATGTAATCTCTAAAATAATAAACTGCAACATTTGTACACCATTTTTTTTCAGCCTACTATTCAGCAGTCATTGACACTAATGAGGCAGGCCTTCCAATCACACAGCAAGTATTACTGTTTCACAGATGAGAGGATTGAGGTAAAGAGAAACATATAGCTCTAGGGTCTTCTTCCCCTAGAAAAAGATTCCAAGTTAGTGGTTCACAGGCCTGAAACAAGATCACAGCTTCACTGTTTTTCTGTAAACTCCAAATTATTAAGAGATCATTGTCATCACAGAGCCAAGTGTATGATAAGGAAAATAAATCTGTTGCACTGGATATTCACAGATAGTAACACATTATTTAGATTTCACTTGAGAACTGTTTGAAAATTCCTGATGTAAAAACACAATCTCTATTAAATGTTGGATTTCATCCTCACAGTAACTTTGACCCTGATATGAACATATGAAAAGAAAAAAGAAAGGAAGGAAGAAAAATCACAAAACCCAGCAAATAACAGACTCTACACTGTAACAATGCCTAGACGTCTGTGGAGTGGAGGTCATTGATTTAGACTCTCCATACATGTTAACAGCCCAAAAGCCTGAAGTTCAAAAAGACAGAGAATTTATAACTAAAAAAATAGACGTGAACCACTTAAAGATTCTCACTTAAGCCCAGTTCCATGGTTGGAGACAGTGCCTAGTAAAATGCCTGTATGTGCAACATCCCCCATGAATTTATATTGTTGCTATTGCAGGAGCAATGCTAAAAAATTTCTCTGCAGGTTAAAAGCATAAATATTCTAGGAAAGTCACTGGAAGGGAAGCATACATGAACTCGGAGAATCCCAGGGAACTGATGACAATTTTCAAAGATCCCAGTGGAGCTGTAGGAACACTTGTAAATAACTGTGGTAACAAAAAGTACCATATATAGGTCTACTGGCTGCCAGAGTGAACAGAAGGTTTCTCAGCCCTTGCTTAGAGAAAGGCTTCAGTATACTCTGCCAGGTAAGAACCTGCTTGTACAAGGTTATATCATTATAGATTCTTTAAGACCAACATTTGACTTCACATTTTAACTCATGTTCATTTCTCTTGCCTTCTCTGCAAGCTGGAGTAATTAGTAGCAGCGATTTTTGGTTGTTTTTCTTCATTTTGGTAAACTACTATTTTAATCATGCTTTAATTCAGTAGCTGCAAACACTTGTTTCTCATCTTTGTCTCCCTTCCAAGTGCCATAATCATTGCCTACATCTCAGTTCTCTGAACACCGTAGCTGGAAGAAAAATAATCATATCAATAGCTGGCTAGCATCAGAGAAATCACAGGTATCTGGTATATAGCAAAAGCTGCAGCATCCATCTACATTTACTACAGAGAAACAAAGTTAAATCTGCTATTGCCTTTCAACCTTTTATGATCTTTTCCCAGTTGCCTCAAGGTTTAATGGCACCGAGTTCCTAAAACATCTGAGTTCCTCTCTTTGAAGAGCTATACAAATTGCTGTTTGTGTGCAAACTGGAATTTACTCTCCTAATTTTAATTGGTACACCATCATGCAGACGTCTGCTAATAGTAGCTTGATTTTTAGATTAAGGTCAATAGATGCAAACAGCACTGTGTTATTTGTTTCAACTAAAAAGATCAAAGCCATGGAATAATGATAAAAAGCAGAGAGTTCAAATCACAGGAGAGACAAGTTCCTCCTCGTCCTAAGGGTCCATAACCTCAGCTAAACATTAATCTGTAACAGGAGTGTTAATTTTGTCTGCTTGCTCAGGCAGTTTCTGAACAGCTGGCACACTGAAACCATTTGTCATTTATATACAGATATTATTGACGGATCCTGGGATCTTGCTGAAAGATAGGCTTCCAAGTGAAATTTGAAATTGGAACAACTCATGGAGCAGTTTCTAGTTCTGAGAAACAAATACTGGATGTTTTTCTAGAATCAGTCATTACATCAAGTAAGTGTTTTTTAAGTGATCTACAAGTTACTTTTTCACCTTTGTTCCTCACTGCAGTAATGATTCCAAGGAAAATATCTCTGTAGCAACAAATTTGTTTCCAAACTGCATAAATAAAATTGGTAGGAGATGTCTATGAAAAAAGATACAAAATATATTCTTATGAACCCTAAAAAGCAAAAGAAATAAATTATCTGTGTATTAAACTGAAGGTTTAATAAAGACATTAAAATACATAAGTCTTTTGGATTTTTTCTGATGAAAACTTATCCATTGACTTTAATAACAAGGAAAAATCAGATTTTATGTCTGATTGCCTGATTTGATCAGACAAGTTGAGACAACTAGAACATTGGTTGAAAAGGACAACTAGAAAAAGGATTGGTTCATAGAGTCTCAAGCTTCAATATTGCTAAAATAGACATAAAAAGAGAAATAATGGAAATGAACCATTCTTGTTTCCACCTAATTGTATCTCTGTACCACAAGAGTCTCTCCAAAAGAAAAATCAAATAGTAAAAATAAACTCTATCTGCTTCAGTTAACACCAAACTGCACCTTTTCATCCCAGAGAAACTATTCCAGTTAAAAGGGTACACAGTAAAGAGCATTGTTCTGCCAGACAGGGCATGTAACAACACACTCACACCACACACACAAAGCACACTTCAATCAGGAGAAGAGAATTCCTGAACAGAATGTAATTAATGTCACATGCCAAAACAATTAGTGAAGTGTCATTGGAGGCACAGCCATTGCATCTACAGCTCCAAACTTCTGGGCCAAGATCCGGAAATTATACCACTTGAAAGCCCTTATCAGGAAATAATGAACATTTTTATGGCACCAGAACCATAATTCATATCAGCCATTTAATGTGTGAACACAATTAAGCAGTCAATATACTTAGATGTAAGGGCTGGCTTCTAAGCTTTTCTCTCCCACTCTAAACACTACAAAAAGAAGTTGAAGAAATCATTAAGGAATTCAGGCATCTTAGGGCCTAGTGAGCTCCTAGACACCAGGCTAGTAGGGAGATCCTCAGTCAAGCATCCAGGGTAGTGTTGTCAGGAGGACAATATTATGCAAAGCTAATTGATAGAACCATAGAATGTGCTCAATTGGAAGGGTCCCATCAGAATCCCTGAGTCCAACTCCAGGCCCTGTGCAGGACACCCCAAGAATCCCACTACGTGTCTGAGAGTACTGTCCAAACACTTCTTGAAGTTCGTAAGGGTTCTGTGACCACTTCCCTGGGCTGCCTGTTCCAGTGCCCAGCCACCCTCTGGGTGAAGATCCTTTTTCTAATACCCAAGCTAACCTTCCCCAGACTCAGCTTCATGCCTTTCTTTGAGTCTTGTCATTATAGATGAAGAGACCAGTGAAGAGACCCCTCCTCTTCAGCTTACAAAGAAGTTGTAACTGCAATGAGGTGTCCCCTCAGTCTCCTCCAAGCTGAACAGACCAAATGACCTCAGCGTCTCCTCATACAGCTTCCCCTCAAGGCCCTTCATCATCCCTTTGGTCTTCCTTTGGATGCTCCCTGATTGCTTAATGTCTTTTTTCTGTTGTAGTGCCAAACCTGCACATGGGGCTCAAAGTGAGGCCACTCCAGAGCAGAGCAGGATAATCACCTCTGCCATCTCATTGAAAAGAATAGAGTTAAAATTGAGATAGAAAGTATAACAAAAAGAGGTTAATTTTTAACAGCTAAAAAGAAAAGAAAAAAAGTCTGGAAGGCTTCCTGTCGTGGTTGGGGGGGGAGGTGAATTTTTCCAGGGAGATGTGGGCAGTCCAATCAGTGATCAGCTTTTCTGCTGGCACCTGGGTTGGTCACTCCGAGGTTTGGACACGCCTCTGAGGACACAAAGAGTTAAAAGCAGGAGTCTGGGGGGTTCGGCCTCTTTTCAGATCCTGGTTTCAGCAGAGGGACGTGTCAGGCCTCCTTCCCCCGCCTGGCCACGAGGCTGGGTGGGGGAGGGGAAACACGTGGTCGGCTCAGGTAAGCCGGAGCCCCCCGGGGGGGGGGGGAGAAGAGAAGGGACAGAACTGGAACTGAGCTGCCCCGTCCAGGATGGAGGGGTGGAAAACTGTGGAAGTGCCTTCTGTGTGTGCTCACCCCCCTCCTCCCCCCCCAAACTCCGGGAGAAGGTGCCCAGCCACGTGGGGGTTTGCGGAGCCTGGGAGTGCCTCCGCCTGCAGCACCCTGCTGAGAAGAAACTGTTAACCCTTGCTTGGTAGAAAGAAACTTTTCTTAGACATTGATTTTCATGACTGGTGGTTTTTGGAGAGAGGGCAGCGGCCTGAG
This sequence comes from Prinia subflava, assembly GCF_021018805.1. Classification (NCBI taxonomy): domain Eukaryota; kingdom Metazoa; phylum Chordata; class Aves; order Passeriformes; family Cisticolidae; genus Prinia; species Prinia subflava. The sequence continues at coordinate 18,555,539 of NC_086253.1, read as the reverse complement.
ACCGAGATGATAAAGCATGATTGGAAGGAACTCGATGGAAGAATGAGAGGAGTAGCCTTGGAGCTGGACTTCTCTTGCATAATGTCAGCCATGGACTGAACTTAAGTCTCTTTTGAACATAAACTGCATTTTGGGTGGATACAGCTGCCCCTGCTTTTGCTACAGTGACTGGCACTTTGAAGAGTGGAACGAGCAGAGAGAAGAGGGGGAGGGTGAGGTGGCACCCTCTGCCCTCAGGGCAGACCTGCTCCTAAAACCCCGGCCCCTGGGTAAAAAGGGGAGACCTCGGCATGCAAGTATCCTTAAAAGAGCCCTGTATGCAGTTTTCAGCCTGTGGACAGCGGTGAGAGCACTGGACATAGGAAAAAGAGAGAGTCACCCTGGCAGACCTCTCTGGGCGGTGCCACGGGTGACATGGGAACACATAAGGGGTAGACCCGTGTTTTCTGAGGAACAGTCTGTGGTGCGAGAGAGACTCCTCTCTCCCTTGCTGAATTGAAGATTAGTTTGTTTTTGAGTGGTGATTGTTTGATCTAAAACCCAAGGGTTGGTCTGTGAAGAGTGATGGGTGGGGAGGTAGAAACTGGGAGAAGAAATGTTCTAAGAAGTTTTTATTTCTGTCTCTGTGTGTGTTTAAGAGTATTTCTGTCCCTGTTCTTATGTAATTAATAAAGTTTTGGTGGGTTTTTTTTTGTTTTCAAGATTTAAGCCTGCTCTGCTCTGTTCCTGATCACATCCCACAGGAGTTGTTAGAGAAAAAACATATATTCATGGGTGCACTAACATCTGGCCAGTGCTAACCCATGACACTTCCTTAAAAGTCATTTGAAAAATTATCATTGTTTTTGTTTGTATGGAAGGCATTAAACTTAGACAATATCTACAGTGTGCCTGTAACTGGATTCTGAAGACCATTTTTATTCATATGGCTTTGTAATACAAGCATGGAGAGGCTCTATGAAATTAAAACTAAGTAAATTCCATATGTATAAAGGAGAATAGATTTTATGCACCATATAATTGCCATAACTGCCTCAGCGCTATAAGATATTACTAAAGAAATAGCCTGGTAAGAATAAATAAATTACAAAGGTCACTACTCCTCATGTGTATAGTACAAACTAATAACTTGCTGAAATAAGAAGGAAATTATTCTTCCTCTACTGCTTTGTACATGAATGAAACATAATATATAGGATTGTGCATGGCTGTGCATGAGATGTGACTTACCACCTCTGAAGCACATAAAATCCACTGACTACTGTAGGAGGAAATAGCAGAGAAAATTACCCATGCAACCCATTTTGGAGGTGGAATCCCTGTATGCCTAAACTGGAACAGGGAATCCAGATCTACATCTGAGACAGTCTTTAGTGCCTTGGCAGTGTCCAGACTACACTCATTCTGCTGGAATTGCAGTGATTGAGCCATTCCAGTATGATCTCCATCCTAGTTCATCATGAAGAAAAAAGGCCACATAAAATCAAATACTATTACATATTAATACCAACAAACAGGATGGTAATAACATTTTCTTTATGCTTCTAGGCTGTGCAGTTTACCCTAACAGTTGTGACTATTTGCTTCCCAGAGCACAGGCTTGGAAGCATATCTGTTGTACCCTGTGACTCGTGTTCTAATGGGTTTCTGTGGGGTCACAGAACAAATTCTGAAAAATGAAAAGATAGGTGCTGGAGTGTGTCCAGAGAAGGGTAATGGACCAGGTGAAGACTCTGGAGCCCAGGTTCTATGAGGATCAGTTGAGGGAGCTGAGGTTTTTTAGCCTGGAGAAGAGGAGGCTCAGTGGAGACCTTATCACCCTGTACAGTTACCTGAAAGGAGATTGTAGACAGGTGGAAATCAGTCTCTTCTCCCAGGTAACAAGCAATAGGACAAGAGAATCATCCTCAAGTTGTGCCAGGGGAAGTTTAGATTAGATATTAGAAAAAAATTCCTTACTGAAAGGTTTTTCAGTGATTGGAATAGGCTGCCCAGGGAAATGGTAGAATCACCATACCTAGAAGTGCTCAAAAACTGTGTAGATCTGGTGCTTAGGGACATGGTTTAAGTGGTACACCTGGCAATGTTAGTTTAATGGTTGGACTCAGTGATCTTAGAGGCATTTTCCAACTTTAATGATGCTGTGATTCTATCACAAATCTCAGTGCTTTTCCCTAAAAATATGCTAAAGCTGGCTCTATGAAGGTCATACTTGATCTGCACTTTAAAATACAGAATAAATATACTTTATGTGCAAGATGCTCTTCTACCATGGCATCTTCATTTCAGAAGGAAAATTAAGTTTTGCAACATCAAAAAAATGTCTGCATGAGTAGACACCTTAGCACAGCACACTTGCTATGGTATGCATGGACTTGAAAGATATATGCTACTGTAGGTATGAAGAGTTTGAAAGACAGTAGTCAGCAGACAACAGTAGTTACTTATATCTCAGCTACTTTCCTTAAACCAAAATGAAGAATATGACTGTAAAGAAATGAACCACAGCAAAAATGGACTACAGACAGGGAGGCTGCCTTCAATTACACTCCTCTCTACATCTTTCCTTGAATTCCACAGACAGAAATCTGCCAGGTATTCGTTATCTTCCGGAGCACAGAGTTCTCACTGCAGTCCTGTGTAAAACAGGACCCCCCCTATTCCTCCATCTTCCAACATAGAAGTTCACTACAAGAAGTTACTAATGTTCCTCTCTTTTCTGAAACAGCTGAAAAGCAAGGAAACCGTCACCCAGTTGGAAAAACACCAATGAAAAGTGTGATAATTCATTCCTATGTCAAAGACTGTGAAGAGGAGAGAAAATGTGATAAATTAATCCATTCTAATAAGGAGAGATTGTAATAAGAATAGGGACTCATTCAATTAATCCACTCTTAATATAATCCTATAAGAATGATATGGACCTCCCAGGATACCATATCTCAAGATATGACAATTCTTTTTTCTTAGCCAGCAGTTCCTGATTACAGAAAAGTAATTAGGCAAAACTGTCTAATAAAGTGGTATTTGAGAGATAACCAAAATACAACCAATCTAAAAATGTAACAGATTAATTTATAGAACCTTCTTAAAGAATCCAGATCCTGGGTAGGGTAAGCAAACTCACTCACAGATGGATTCCGATTGTCAGGGTGAGACAAGATTTTTTTATTTTGGTTTTTTGGGTTTTTGGGGTTTTTTTGCATCCACTGAAAATATTTTGGGTATTTAGAATATCTGGTTGCTCTATATACAAAAAGAACTTTAAAAATTACGTAGGAAAAATATTAGAGAATATAGGAAAAACTGGTTTTCATGCTTATTAGATATGACCCAGGGCCAATGACTAAGAGTCATAAAACTTTTCCACAGAATTTTATTAACACTTAGTTTCCCACTGAACAATGTCTAAAGAATATAACGCCTGGATGTCTGTAAAAAGGTAAAATCCAGTGGTCCAACTGGTTAGCTGCACCATCAGTCTTCAAGGTCTGACCATATCCTAGCAAGGCTTGCTATGCCTGCACCAGTCCCTCCTGCACACCACGCCCACAGTTCAGTTGTCTTATATTTAGTAAGTCACTTAAAATTAATAAGAAAAAAATATTATTCTCTACTCCTTAATGTGTAGTTACACCATAACACATAACCTCAAAGCTACAGTAACAAATCCTCTGCCAATTAAAACAAAAAACCAAAACACCAGACTGCAATGGAATTCTGGGATATCCTCCTCAAGAGCAAATCAAATCCTATGAGTCCATTTTGCCTTATGTCTATAAAGCAAAACTTTTAGGTTCTGCCTTTTTTCCCTATATCTATTGCATTGGTTCACTCTCCTTTACACCAAAATTTGTATTTTTGGTTGACTACTGCTTAGCTACTTTTTATCTGCAGTTTGATGATACACGATAAGCACAATCTTTCAAAGTCATCTTTATATGCCTGGTTTCCACTACACAAAGGTAACTAATGAGGGTTGGCATCTAGTCTGCATTTCGTTTTTTTGTTAATCAAAATAAGCAGTAGACCTGTGTTGAATCTATTCAAGCTCCTCCAGACATGTTTCTGTCACTTCATATAATGGCTACAACATAACTTGAAGTTCTAATTTAAACTTCAGTCTTCTTAAATGCTTCTGTCTGCACCTGTTTTACAACCAGTTCTCCTTAGTCACATATTCCATAACACATTCTCAAAGATAATTTTTCCTCTGAAAAATCACCAAACCTGATGCATTCACTAATGCATATAATGATTATTAGTGGGAGGACAGATTTTTATATCATGAAAACTTGCTACACATAAATTGTTGGTTTATAATTTAATATGTATTAATATATATATATATATATATATATACAGTGCTAAGTTTAATATTTACATTTAATGTTAATTCTTTTATCTTTAATACTAGAATTTTTTTTTTTCAATTTTAGGGGCACTTAGACAAAAATAATAGTTTGATTGTGGGTTTAGGTTTCCTAAGCACACATTTCCTTCAGATTTTAGGATTTTTCACAGCATAGAGATTGCCCTGTGGAACATGACTAACCACCTGCTTTCAATACCAACTGGCATTGCTACATTTATTATCTTAGATCTTTCAGTAGCACTTGACATCGGTTGACATTGCTCATCGTGGGATTTTCCTGGAGCATCTGGAAACTTGTGTTGGCCTAAAAATCATTACTCTACACTGCCCAGAGCAGTCAGTTCTAATCTTTTTAATTTATATGTCTTCAGTGCAGTGGGCTCTGCTGCTAGACTTACTTTTTGTCCCCAGGCTCCTGAAGTCTGCATAATGCTCTCAGCCATAGTGTTTAAGTAACAGGGCACTTGCTACAGCAATTAGTTAAACAGCAGCATCCTAAAAGTGTTCACTAAAGAATGATAAAATAAAATTTTAAAATGATAATACAATTCGTATTCTGCATTATAACAAGTCATAGATGACCATTCTTGGACTTAGCAGTGGAATTATTTCATCATAGTGAGTCATTCAGGGAATTAAATATATTCTATTATTATTTTCTATCTATTCAGAGTTTAATCCATTTTTATTTATTGTATCTAAAAATAACTAACAAATTAATAATGTTTAGAATGGGAGATGCATTATGTTCAGTAACTGTAACATGTAATTTGTCCATACATCTCAGAATAGAGAATTACTGGGTTTTTTTAATAATTAAGTATTCTTTTCTGAAGAACAGAAAATGGTGAGTATCCAATACTCTTCTTTACACATACATAATTTATGCAGATATAAACACTACTATTGTTATGAACTACTGATTACCAAACTCTGCAGACAGCAAAGCCACTGCTTCTTTAAACTATCAATTTTGTGGCCATTAATTTGGCCAAGCCAGCTAGGTTTGATTCTTTTTTGCCACTGTCACCAAATTCTACATTGGACATTTGAGCTTTGTGACTCTGAAGTGGGTTTCCACTCATAGCTTTCAGTAGTTTCTACAGATACAAGATGTTGCTGTAGGAATGGATGAGAATTTTGATTGCTAGCCTTTCACAATGTGTGTATTGCTAACAGACACATATTTGAGACTTATTTTGGGAATGGGGAAGGAGCAGGAAAGACTAGGGGAGCGAAATGGGATGAAAGGGAGTTCAGCATATTTATCAGCAGAAAGACTGGAAGTTATATTTGGATGTCATTCGACAACATGGCTTGATGAGATATCAAACTAAGCTAGAATATCAGTGTATTAGCCCTACTCTTAAAACCTTCTACTGGCTTCCACTCAAGGGTCTGACTGATGTCACCTCTTCTGCCACAAAATATGTACAGCTCTTAGGGCTCTGGCTTTGCTAGCCAATAAAACTTTTTTTTTTTAATGTTTTTTGCCAAGTCAAGAAATTTGATAATGTAATTTACCACTCTTGATTATTCTGTAATTTCAGTTTATTGTCTACTCCATTTCTGAATTTACCAGCTGCAAGGGCTTTTTACCATTATATGATTCACCTCTGCAACTCAGCTCCTTCAGACATCAGGAAGATGGATGCAGTAAGCAACTTTAAGGCTGTTTAATTCATTCTGCCTGGAACAGTTTTTAATTAGAGATCATTTGAGATTTTTTTAATTACTTCTTGATGCTTCTGGTCACTGAACTCTGTAACATGCCCTCATATGATAATGAGAAGTATGCCTTAGAAGTTGAAATGCTAGAATAATAAGCACAAAATCCACTCAATATTATTCTTAGAGTAAGAAAAATGCTATGATTTGCCTTTTGCAAATCATTTTAATAAATTTTCTAAAATAATGGTAGGGGGAAAATAGCACAACAATTCCAAATCCAGAGATAATCTTTTTACACTGCATTTTCTTTTTTTTCTCTCTTTTTCTTTTTTTTTTTTTTCTTTTTTTGTTTTTTCATGGGGGAAGGATTGGCCTAGGGAAAGACCCTAGAGTGGTATTCAGATGGCAAGGTAAAACCCTTAATTTAATGCAGAAGAAGCTGAAGTTAAAACATAGAATCAGTGGAGGCTGAACTAATCACGAAAATAAATAGTAGCACAAAACCAGCCTCCACCACCTCTTCCCCTTAAAAAAACCCAACCAAACAAAAAAACAGCAAAACAAAACAAAAACAAATAAACAATCAAATACCCCTTTCCTGCATTCCAGAAAAACAGCTTGTACTGTTCTCTCTTGTCTGGGACCATCTCTGTACAATTTCTTCTTGCAGTTAGGTTTGTGGAAATTGTAGTTAAAATACAATGAAGTTAGAAGACAAGAAATTTGAAGGGTTTGAATCACTACTAAGAAAAATACTTGTAATTTTTGGTACTGAGTCTACTGATAAAAATCTATTTTTGATGACAAGCATATTGCCTTCACTAGCAGCTTTGGGTAGCTGCAACTAGATATTCCAGAACCAAAACCAACATATTGTATGGCTACTGTCATTACAACTTCGTTCTAGTAACTCATTAGAACCACAGAAGATAAACAAAAGTGCAGAAAAATTATAGACTGTCTTTCCTTTCAACAATCTCTCTTATGCTAAAGAAGATGTTTTTCTTTGGAGAGTCAAATCTCAAAAATAAATAGATAATAAAAGCAAGCACCTTCATCTGAACAGCTAGGAGAAAAATCTTACTTTATGCAAGAAGCAGGTGTCATGAGTGCAATCCTATCATCAAAACTCTCACAGGCCTCTTAAATGAGCTTCTCACAGTGCTGTCATAGGCACCCAGAGCTCTCAATGATAAAATATTAACTTTCTATCATAATCCAGTTTGTGTGCTTGTATACTATTATGGTGCAGATGCTCTCAAAGCAGTGAGAGAAAAATATGTTTAGAAAGAAATTATCCAGAACAGGAAAAATACTTCCAACATGAATTAGGGCTTCTCCATCTCTGAATTCTATGAGGTAGGTATAAAATCTTTATCTTACAGTGTTGCTCATCCCTGCTTATATGATTTGGTATAGGAATAAAGAGATTTAGTGAACACCAGAGAACAGAAAGAGATGCTATTGCATTCACATAGAGAAAAGGGGAAAGCAGTGCTTTCCTGAAAATGTCTATTTCAACCCTGCTGCAACATCCTTTAGTCTTATTCTTATGTATACATTTTATGAGCACAGTGTGAGTCATTGACACCAGCTGCAATATAATCAGGAATATGAAAACCACTTATATAACTCATGCCACAATGACAGGGCATATGGTCACCCTGTACCCTTTCATATTTCAGATAAGAATTTTCTGTCTCCAAGAATGATTGGAAAGCTATGATCAAGGCATCTAGGAGTTAAATGCTTTTACCAAGACCAGATGAAATTTTACTGAGAGAAAAGAGATTAGAGAAAAAAAAAAATCATTTTCATGTAAGACATTGAGAAAGGCAAATCAATCTTCCTTGTCCAATAAGCTTCACACACAAAAGGAGTACTTGGTCTGTAAAAATTCTCTTTCAATATTAGAAAAGAAGTTGTTTTAGTAAGTATAGAGAAAGTATTTTCAGTGGGAATTTATTTATCTTTTTATTGACCAGAATGACATCTTTAGTTAACATTGTCATCCTTTGGTTTGATCTCAAAATTCTTCTATATCAGTAGGTAAATTACTTTGTCCTCTAAGTAACTCATCCCAGTTCTTTGCCCATCACATAAGATAACTGAAGCCTTGGGGTGCTATCTGTTAGTAAAAATACAAATGAAATGCAGAGTTACTTTAATTGTCAAGAACAAATTGCTGTATTTGTGTAAAAACAAGTATGACTATTTCTAATTAAATCTGTCATAAAAAGAAGCAGCTGCTAATTATGGTAGCAACAACAGTTAAATTGACATAGGAGCCTAATATCTTTGTTTGATTCCATACTGCTGACAAATAACAAATTTAAAAAAAATTAAAGAACCAGCATCAGGCATTTGGCTGGAATTGATTAACATTTAGATATGATCAATCCAAGACATGAGTCATCATTAATCCAGGTAGTGACCCCTAGTTATGTTGCTCCACTGCTCATAGATCTACAAACCTTGTAGCTGAATAAGCAGCATCAATTTTATCTTTTCCAGCACTGGCTAACTACAATAACTGTTCATTAGTAACAGCGACATAAGTAAAACCAGTGACACAAGTGCCTTGACACAATGTAAAAGCATTTTTGCCTACTTTATACGGCAGAGTAAGCCAATGCTCTGGGCTTCTGTAGATCAGCTTCAAAAGTCTGCCTCATTCGAGAAATCAAGTGGCAAGCACTATCACATTATCACTAAGACATTTTCACACTTTAACTCAAGTATAAAGTTAAATTTCTGATAAATTTAAAAGCAGAGTCCTACTCTTCTTTCCACTGTTCTCAGAGCAAAAAATCCATTAATCTTTTACCACATGGCTTGCTAAAATTAATTCCTTACAATCTCTCCCTTGAAACTCATGACACTTGGAAATTCGCAGCCAAAGCATTTTGTTCACTCAGAAGAGAGCATCCTCAAAGACACTAGAATTTCAGGAAGTTGTTTTTGATTGTACAATACTAAGGTTAAGTATTAGTCACATATTTTTCTATGAAATTCCAGTTGCAGACATATGGGTTATGATACAAAACTTAAGAAAAAACCACCACTGCAGCAAGAATGCACAAACCGTGCAAGTCTGTCCTGGCTAGAGAATCCTAAGAGTTGTCTTCATTAAACTACACTTTCTAAGATGCTACTGAGAAACTATTGAAGGATTTAAAATGCAGACTGAAAAGGTACTGATAAAGATGTAAGAAAAATAGTTCTTTTATAGGAAGTTAAAAGGAAACCAAAACCATGCATCCAGAAAATTTTGGTATTCTGGGCTCACATGTACACTCTCAGGTTTTGCCATTGAACTCAGGACAAATCAGAAATTTAAAAACAAAAAGACAAAAAAAAAAAAAAAAAAAAAAAAAAAAAAAAAAAAAAACCCACACCAAGTTCTGTATCCACAGTAATATTAAGGCTGTCCTTTAGAAGGTATATCTAAACTCAGGTATCTAGATACAGAAAACTTTGGTGAGTCCTTTTGCTGCACAGTCATGTTCCTGTAATTCCAGCACTTATAGTACAGCACTGAGTTATCCCAAACTTAACTTCAGCTATCTGAAGACCTTGCAGCCAAAAAACTGCTCAGTGAAGAGGCACTAGTAGAAACTTTGGAGGACACAAATTCCACTCCTATTTACCAAAAGGTAAATGGTCTCTTTGGAGACTAAATTCATTTGGGCCCAAATCCCTTATGGGGCAGTACTACAGAAGATAGATAAGGAACTTGTTCTTAGTCTGGATTCTGTATCACTAAAAAGCACATAAAGGCTTTTGTACTTCACCCAGCCATCAGAAGAATGATCACAATGTATTTGTTCATTTGTGACTGGTCACATAAGCATTGATAGTTTGAGGAGTACTAAGATGTGTTATCAGAAGAGCTGGTCTTGTTGAAAAAAGCGGGTAAATAAATTCTCTCTACATTTTTCTTTTTAGGAAAAATTGTCAGATCCTGAAAGCATAGAAGCCTGGGAAGTTCCCTCTGACAGTATCAGTTATTTTGGATAGTTTGGGAAACAAAAAGAAGGTTTAATCAGGTCAACTTCCAGTGTCTTGAAATTATATCCTACCTTCACTAAAGCCAGTCACCCTAAGAACATTAACATACTTCAGAATCCCAAATTAATTTGATGCAACTGCCACTCAGCTCCTGACCTAGTACTTTTCATTAGCTAGGCACAACAAATTAATGACAATTCAAACAGGGCAGAGTTAAGGAACAATACATAATGTTCTTTTCAAGAACTTTCATTATTGCCCACAGCATCATTAGACTCAAACTTCTGAGTAGAAACAAAAAGTCCTACTTTATATTTACAGGAAATGCGAGCTGTGCTATATGAGGTGTATGTAATTCCCACTTTGTAGAGACAGTACTGTGATTTCATTTAACCTTAGAAACAATCATTGCTGTTATTAAACTTGAAGTCTGTTACAGCCTGCAGAAAAGTTATTATTTTACAGCTACTTTGTATTTTTCTTTTTACCCCTCAGTATTAAAAAAATATAATATGCTGGCACATCTCATCTTCAGGATATAAGCAACTCCCCTGAAGTATCTGTCATTAAGGGCTATAAAGCATGAACAATTGGATGCAGATTACCTTGTCTATCCACAACACTTATGCATCTCCCCATTACCATGGTGTCTGAGCATTTCACAATTTTAAATGCAATTATTCTCATAAAACAAGAGAAGCACTACCATCAGCAGTTTCTAGAAAGAGAACAGAGGCACAGAAAGTCTGTGGGACTTTCAGTGAAGTCAGTCAGAGACTACCACTCAGACTAGTGGATTCACCTCTCCGTTGTTTTATTTTGCCCCAAGCAAAGTATTCAGACAGAGGCAGTCTATATATAAAGCTCTCTGACATATTAATCTGTGAATGTGCATGTGTAATGCAGAGAGCCTAGTGAAATTGTGCCCTGACCTAGTTAGGGACTCCAGATGCTTCTGTAGGCTAAATAATTATGATAGCAATTATGTTAATTTAGAATAAAGTTACTGAATTCAATCAAGTTGTTCCAGCATTGCATCGATCCGAGATGAGAATTGAGCACTGAGTGACACATCCACTAATGTTTTTGGACCTTTTTAGAGTGTTCCTAGTACACATGATGCATTCAATTGCCTCCTTAAATCTAAAGTGTGTCCAGAGTTATGGGAAAGTGCTGCCCAAGCAGAAAGCTTCTCCTGTTCAATAAACACTGTCCTCTGAAGTACTAGCATTACTAGAGGAGAAAAGCTTCTTTAAGATTTCTTGTGTTATCTCAAATGTTCTAGAACTGTGTAAAATTGTTTAGAGGTTACAGCGGCATTTCTGCTTTTACAGCTCATTTAACTATGCAATTAGACATTACAATAGATATGGAAGATTTAAAATTAGATATGCTTATCTTCAGTGCATGGGTCAGTACTTTTAACTTTAAAACAAATTAACATTTTGCTTCTCATCCTCCTCCCCTCTCTACCACAAAATGAGGGTGTTTATCTTAACTCAGCAATTCTTACCACTTCCATCAGATGGTAGGAAGCAAAAGGATAAGTTTTCAGGATTTAAAAAGAAAGTGCTGCTGTAAAGCAATTGCAAGATAGCCAGACCAATAATTCATTTTGTAAACGTGGAGAAAAATATGTGCGAATACAAAATTTCCATGATAGGAAGGTGAACAGGCAGTCCAATGACTGGTAATTCAGTGCTGGAAATTACATCAGCCTGAACAGATATACAATATTATATTTCTATTCAAAGTGGGGAAACTGAATGTCAGCGCAGTGGGGGACAAAGTAGTAGAGGAATATTGCTTCTTTAATAGGATTTTAAATTCAAATATGCTGAGTAAAACTGCTTAAAATTGTATTGGATGGAATAATAAACAGATAACGTTTTCATTTAAAAAACAAACCAGTTTCTGGATCAACACATAGCTATAAAATCCATTCTTTTATGAAGAGGATGAGAAAATATGCCCTGGAAATAGAAATGAGAAGTGAAGTCTCAACCATGTGGCCTTCCTCAGACTATGGAAGGAAAAATATAACAAGGTTAACTTTGTTCTTTTTTGTCTGCATCCCAAAGAGAGTCTCAAAGCCACAATGTCGTTTCTCATCATGGTTTCTATTTCTGGCATAGAAAAGGAAGGATTCAGGGTTGAGAGGGGAGAGGTTTAAGCTGCTTTCTTTTCTTCCCATTTTCTTTACCAGAAAGAATGCTCCCAGAATAGCATTATTTGTATTTAACATTCTACATAATGTTGGAATATTTTGTGTGAGAAATTATGCATATTATGCATGAGTTGTTACCCTCACCCACAATTAGTAAATGAGAACAGTGTCACTGTTCTAAAGAATGTCCACATTTCTGAGAGATCAAGAAGTCAACTTAATCCAGAAGGAATACTTCCAGTGACCAATACCAAATATGACTGTAACAGAATGGAATAAATCTTCCATTCACTTGAGGCTTTGTTTAAACACACACACACACACACAAAAACAAAAACAAAAACAACAACAACAAAAAAAAAAAAACCACCAGTAGAAATTGACTTATTATTTTAATGAGAATAGTATCAGCTATTTATCTCCTATAATCAACAGTTTCCAGTGGCAGGAATGTTAATAATTAACCCTTTTTCCTCATTGATATTGAGGCATCATTAGAAACAGATCATCCTCTCTATTCAGAAAACAAAAACACACTCCTAGAGCATCTCAAACAGTATAGCTTTAGGAGTCAGAGCCTTTGTGAAGTTAGACACAGATTTTGAAACAGCTCAAAAAAGTAAGGACTGAGTTCCCACCCTTGCCAAGGCCACCTAAAACTCTACAACTATCTGAAAAGAGATTGTTGCAAGCTGGGGGTCAGTCTCTTCTCCCAGGTAACAAGTGACAGGACAAGAGGAAATGGTCTCAAATTGCAGCAGGGAAGGTTTAGTTTAGCTGTTAGGAAAATGTTCTTCACCAAGAGTGTTTTCAAGCATTGGAACAGGCTACACAGGCCAGGGGATGAGTCATCATCCCTGGAGGTATTCAAAAGACAAATTTGAAGATGAGGCACTTAGTGGTGCTAGGCTAACTCAGTGGTTGGACTCAATGATCTCGGAGACCTTTTCCAAACTTAACAATTCTATGATTCTATTCTATGTTTCTGTGATATAAATTATTTTCACAACCATCCATAATTCCTGATGGTTTTGTTTGTCGTTATTTGATTAAATGCAGAAGAAAATGTTTTCCTTTAATAAGACCTTCTTTGAGCTATGGCTAGCAAAGTGATATGAGAAAATGAGAAATGAGAAATTTTTTTTCATATGTGTATTAAACCTCAGGTTTTCCTCACCATTTTCTTTTCCAAGCAAAACCCCCATGATTTTTTAATTTTTTTTTTCAAATAAACACTTGAAATCTGCAGCTGTTTGGCTATAAATTCAAACCATAGGCTGGTAAAAAATATTTGGAAGAAAAAGTTAGTGAACAAGCTGAAGGTAAACACACTTTTGTAAGCACATTAAACTTTGTCCCATAGGATTGCAGAGGCACTGAACATAGAAAGCATTTTCATTTAAAGACTGGTAAAGCTCTTGGTGTTCTTGCTATCAGTGCTCACCTAGTTTAGCTAAGTTATTGAATTAAAAATTAATGAAGAACCAGGTTTGAAATTCTGCCCCACTGCACAAAGCTTATAAATACCCTACAACGATACTGCATCATCATGATAAATTATACATGTAATGGTTCTGAAAGTTATGTAAATTCAAGAAAACTTTAATAAAGTTGTACTCTAACTGACATTGATTGTGTACAGTTGCAGACACAACTTAATCAACTGATTCTGAGCTGCAGTAAAAGAGAAATATGTATTCTCTTCTCTTGTTTATTCCCTGGAAGAATAAACTGAAAATCACCAAATTATCCTCCCTTCACAACTGTCTGAATATTAATTGCAAGCTTGAAGGGCAACAAAACACATTCAGCATCACCAGGACTAGTAATTAATTTGAAAGTTTCAGACTCTGACATATTGTGTACACAGTGCTGAAATGATAACCCAGAGAATGTATTCCTCCTTTGCTGCTTATGGTCTGTGATCATTCTTGTAGATACATTCAGAATTTAAATTTTTCAGACTACAGACAGAATAAATTGCAGACCTTTAGAAATTAACCCAAGACAAAAAGGTCACTATAAAACCAAAATTCTACCCTATGTGTAAGTAATTTTGGTGCTGAAGTATTCCTATGGAATATTCCTATATTTTTTAAATGAAATTAAAAATTGTGTTTCAAACCATTATGAAGAAAAATTGTAGTTGAACCACTATGTCAGTCAGTAGCTTTCAGTGGTTTCACTACTGCCCTTTACAACTGAATCTAACAAAATCTGGCAATACAGAGAGCTCACAGAATGCTGACAAGCAAACTCTCACACTTTAGTTAAAATGTTTACACTTTTTAATGCTGCATTTACTGAATCATCCCTTGGAAACAATCTTTTTTTCTTACTTTGATTATTTGCACAAGGTTTAGTAGTTTACAAACACGTGGTAATGACACTATTCTCCCAGGAAAGCATTTACCAAAAGGCTAGTAAAAGTTGATGAGGACAGATAGAAGTATTCCAGTTTTCTCTAGACTTTTTAATTCTTTTGATAATGAAGTCTATAACTTGAAACTTGCTCAGTCTCGTGTAAATTATGCCAATACCTCAAAGCTTGCAGAGAATCCCCAACAATGGCACTTAGACATCAGCTTCACTGTGCATGTTATTGGAGAGTAGATAATTTTACTCATTAGAAAAGATGCAAAAAGAAATATGAAGACACAGCTAGAATGTCCAATCCAGCTCAGTTTTGATATGCCTCTAACAAGTACTAGAGTACTTGATTCTTGATTGATAGAATTTTCTGAAGAACAGTTCAATTCTCAAAAATTGTGGAATATGCCAAGTAATTGGCTTGATGGTTATGTGCACACTAAATTTTAGTATGGCCATATTTGTTTTGCTTGCCCTACCTAGTCTGTCTAACTGCAAGATATTTGTCATCTGGAAGCAACAGACATATTAGTGTGACCTTCAGAGGACAAAAATATCTGTTATATGCACCCTTGCTTTTCTAATCTTTCTATATATCAATAGCAGACACAGATACTCTTAATTATCAACCCAAGATTAGCTTTATCAGAGCACAACATTTTCCCTCCTGTAATCCTCAGGGTTCATTTAGGCACCTTGCATGCCACTTATTGTGGTCACAGGTAGACGGAGTGAGCTTGCTGACTGAAAATTGTAGCATTCAAGGCTACAAATAATTCAGCATTCAAAGCCTACACTTTTAAGTTTCAGGTTGTCTGAGGCAGAAAAAAGTTTGGATTTGTTGACTTACAAAGTCTACTATCACTGAAAGTTCTTCAACATATCATTAAACAAGGGTAAAAAAAGATAAAAGACAAGACACAAAACCATCATTGGATCATTTCATCAAACCAGTCAGGGATCAGTTATAAGAAGATCCAGAACTCAGTCTTGGACAGCATCACAGTTCACTTATATTTGGGTAATGACTTAAATTGTCTTATTATGAAGGCAGAGAAAAACAGACTGGGTCCAGAATAGAACATCTCCTAGGCAAAGAAGTATTCAGATACACAGAAAGAAGTACTCAGAGTCACTTGTCCTTCTAGACAGTAAAAGTGGGCACGCATCACAGACATTCTTAAATAAATGACAGTAAAACTCTTATTGACAGTTTTACAAACAGACTCCACTTTCACCAGGATATCCTTGACTGTGTTGTGCCAAAAGCTCCCTTTAGTAAAATCTTCTAAGGAGACCTCCCTCCTTTCAGTCATATGGAGAAGCAATTATTCCCTTATTCTCTATGGTGGACAACTGGGAGTTTCAAGCTAACACCTGCAGTTGCCCTTTCCTTGCCCCCTCCCATGGGCAAATGAATACAAGCCGCTAAATGTTTTCATCTTTAGCTTCTTAAGGAAAGTTTGTTTCACCTGATCCTCTCAAGACCTGGAGTCAGAGTGGAGCATTTCAGTATTCAGGGCTGCTAAAGCAGAAATTCAAAGGACATTCCTCCCACCTCTTCAAACCTAGCCACCAGCAACTCAGTAACCTCCGGCCTGAGATGCTTTATATGAAAGTACAGACACATCAGTGTAACACCTCAGTACTGTAACGCCTCTGGTGATTGTTTCTAAGTTTTGAGATCAGAAGTGCAAAGAAACTTTTGATAACAGAGTGTCAAAAATAATCAGAGTAAGAAGTATGTTGTTTGTAGTCCTAAATGATAAATTCTTGTCCATAAATGCTCAGCACTTGATACAAATTCTCAGATGGTCAGCAATGTCTTAAATTCCACACCAAATAAAATCAATTTCTCTCCCTATCAGTTATATGTGTATTAATTTCTGGAGAGTCTGGGTGTCAAATACAGTATTTCTGGTGGGTAGAAATATTCTTATTTTCTCTCCATACTTGCAGACACTGTTTTAGTTCATTTATAAACCTAATCTCTTTCTCTCAGACATGCACATTCACATTCACCATTTGTGACTCTGAAAGTGTCATATAAAAGTGGAACTAGAGGACGTGGGATTTCAGATATCTTAAAGGTGGGGATAGTTGAGCAATGAAAAAAAAGGTGAAAAATAGGAATCTATCCCCCTTCCAAATATGGAAGTAGTACAATTCAGATCTCTAGTGCTTTGTAGAGATCATTCCAAGAACTTGTTTTGCAAGAGTAAGGCTTTTCCTCTGTCAGCTTTTCACTTTAGTCTTTCATTTTCTTTATTTTCTCACAAGTGCTTTGGAACAAAGTATTTGATTTCACGGTGAATGGAACCTTTTGTGTCAAGCTAAATTAAAAGTTTCAGTCTTTCATTTCAGCAAGAAATATTCCTTTCATTACTGTTTGAATAATTATCTCCCTTTCTCTTACCCTTCCCCTCCCCTCAATTTTATAGTCTGATTTGGCAAGGCTATATCTGACATGACTGCACAGGTTGTCAGACATTCCTCTCTTTCATTGACTAATTTTTATCAAATTTTTCAGTCAGAGTTTAAAGCTGCTACATGAGTTTTGTGAAAATTGGTGTATCACAACATGGTAGACACCATACTAGTATTCCCACTGAAGAAAAGGCAGACAGAACTTAGTATTTGACACCACAGCTGGGCTGCTCAGCACACATTCACTATCTGATCAATTTGTATATATTGTTATCTAGACTAGCCACAGGATGTACAATTTCTCACCCAGTAAGTAAACCAGAGAATAGGTTGAGATTGACAGAAACTGGCAACAGTATAAGGATAGTCTTCAGAAACTAGATCTTCAGAAACAGAAAAGATCTAGAAATATCTCAGTGCTGAATTTGTGGTTTTTGCAGTGTGATTCTTGCAGAATGGGAGGGTGTTGTGAAAGACATATATTAACCCATCATAAATGGGGCTTCCATTTCTCCTTTCCCTGTAGATTGGGTGCCAAAACAGTATTGACTGTTTACACAACTTCCAAATTACACCCACCTCAAATGCTGAAAAAAAACCACTTACCAGCTGGGCAGGTTGAGGGGTTTTCCTTCACAGTACTGTCTCTGACTGACAATTTCTGTGGGATAAGACAGAAAAGAACCCCTGGAGGATTATCTTCTCCGCAGAAGCAGCGAAAGTCGTTTGTTGTCCCACAAGTCTCAAGCCCAATACTTCATACTTACAAAGGAATTTCCAGACCCATTCTGTCCTTCTTTCCATGAAACCTTGCTGCACTGATTTAGGGATTGGCCTGCATTCACTAAAATTTCCTTCTCCTTATTTGCCCTTAATAAATAATTGAGGCTGTCCATTATTAAGAACACCTCAACTGCCAAGTGTGAAATATGTGCCTAGAGGGCATATGATTAAGGACAAGTTCATAGCTCATGTAACATATTCCAATTTTCTTGGATCCACCTGATGAAACATGTCAGTTTACCAAGGAAAATTATTTGTGTCTGCATCTAGATCCAAATTCTTCCCATGCCACGTTGGAATTACTTGGAAACGTAAGCTCTCTTCTCTTTTTTGAAAATATTTTCAGACTATAAACCCAGGTGTAATGGAGGTCCCTAGCTGATATGTTCTTGAACTTGTAATTCTTCTGGAAAAAAAGCCAAATATATCTATCTCCTTCATTCTTGGATTTACAACAGGACCGGGATCCTTTTAAAAACTGTTGCTCATGCAAATCTTACCCAAATCATCCCATACACCCATGAACTATAAAAAACACAGATCCTTAGCTTACTCATGGACATAATTGTGCTTAACTATACTCACTTGGGCTAAGCAACACATCATATTACCCTATAGATAATTCATGTAATATTTAGAGTGCTACTCAATGCAGATAAAGATGCAAACCTCACAGCCTTTCGGGAGGCTAAAAGCCAAGAACAAAACAAGGCCAAAAAATAATTTCCATTACATTGGCATATATTTATGGATTCAAGTGACTAATTGAAGGGCTAGCATAAAAACACACTCATGATTGGAAATTGATTGTACTTTTTTCAAACAGAGTCAGAGCTTTCCTGGGGTTTAACCTGTCATTTGCATAGGTTAATTTTAAATGGCAGTGCAAATTTAGCTTGAAAAGATAATTACAATATTTCACCTCTTTTCATCTCAGGTTATGTAAATGAGACTTTAATCTTTTTGCAGTTCATATCATATTAATAAGTAAAAAAAAATTGATTTATGTTATGCTGTCAATCACTTGATAGCAGTGGACGCAAATGAAAGCATGTGGGTACAAATCAGGCTAATTTCCAACTACTCTCTTAACTCTCTTAAGTCTTTTTATCTATAGGGTTATGGCACATATTCCAGATAAGAACGTGAACAGAGATAGTTTTGACAGGTATCTTGTTAGATTGATTTGTCATTTTTGTCAGTAGTAAATTAATTCATCTCTCTGATAAGCAAACTCTTTCTTACACAGACAGTTCTTTATGCACTATTTCATTGTCTAAGATTCCACAGCTCTGCTCCAGTTCAACTACCTCTTACCCATTATTATTCCTAAAAGTCTTCCTTACCACACTTTTTTTCCACAGTGAGAATAAGGCTCAAATAATTTTCTTCTGGTTTCTCTCTTCTGTTTTCTTACAAGTTCATAATTTGTTCCAACAGTAGTGCACCTCAGCTGGAATCAGGATGGTCATAGGCACTAATGACTTGGCTTTGCTTTCAACAGGTACTTTTATTCCAAGGATGTGAAATGGATGGAAAGACCTCCAGTTCCTAACCATCATGATCACACTGGCGTTTGCCTGTATGTAAACTTCGTTCTCCATTTCACAGATGAAGTATTTTCTGGGGCCATCAGCCTGTCCCAGCAGGAGTCAGTACTAGGCAATTACAGATTTTCTTACTGTAATTTGATTTATTTTTTCTACAAACTACAGTCAAGGCCTGTTTCCTCCATGACAAATATTGCAGAAATTATTTCCTGCATAAAGCTTAGGAAAGCATCCCCCTCTCTCTCCAGAAATCCTGTAACAACTTCAAAGCAGATCCGGGCAGTGAAACACCTCTGTCTCACTGAGCCCTACATTTACTCTTAGGAGATGACAATACAACCTGGGTGAGCTATGTCTCCATACACAGAGCCTCCCTATGGCACTAAAGAAAATTTATGAGATCTAACACTACAAAATAAGTAAGTGACTAAATGCTTATGACTGAGGCTTTTTTAAATATCTCTGTTCCTTTCTATAAGACTTCAATGTACATCAGTGTCAGCAGCAGGCTAAGAATAATTTCTCATTTTGGTAGAAAATATTATCTTACCAGTTAAAAAGTCCAATTTTTAGGACTTTTACCCCATTGTTGTGGTTCCTTCAGACCTTGACACCCCTACCTGTCACCTGAGATAATTTTAACATGATTTGTACTGCATACGTGGCAATATTTGAGAATTAAAATAATCCTCTGGCTGCCTACAAGTATTTAAATCCAGATAATGTCCTTTTTTAAGATTTTCAAATGTCTTTTATAAGATTTTTCAGAAGTTCTCTAAAACTAGTTATTCTCATTAAAGTGCTCACATACTGTCTTCCTTACCAAGTCAAACAAACCAGAATTTTAGACCTCCTGATGTATTGTAAAACAGCCCTTAATAACCATTATCCAGTCCTTGGAATGTCTTTCTCATTGAAAGGAGATGGTGGACTTCCTACAGCTATGAAAGATAACAGAGAAAAGGGATCATCTAAGAGAATGAGGAAAGGGATCATCAGAGGAAAAAAAGATCATCTAAGAGAAAAAAATAATTACAACATAATCTTAGTTGCTGTAAATAAAAATAACTTTTATCAGTAGAAAATTTGTCTTACGGTTTATGTATGAACATTAGCTAACGCAGTCTTCATCTGTCTTTTACACCAAACTCAGTCTTTTTGCAGATTTCAAAGTGTTTTCTGTATCATATTATAGATTTCGAGGAAAAAAGCAAGTAGAAATGCCGGTGTGAGAAAGTCTTTTTCCAATATCTGATCTGGGTTAAAAGAAAAATCAGCAAGCACATTCTTACATGTTTTGAGGGGTTTTGACTGTCATTAAAGATTGTATTGAAATATATCCAAACTACATCTGTAGTTTGAAATTTGCTTATTACAGTGCCCCTCTAAACTGAGCTCCCTTAAAATTTACAGAATGGTTTTTTAAATAATGTAATTTAATAAAATGTACAGTAATGTTCTACTTCCTGACTGCATGTGAGGAGGCTAAAAGTAATTACTTTTCTTTAGTTTTCTCCCACACATGTACAAATGCATGCACTATGCCTCCCACGCTATCATAGATGTGCAGGGTAAAATTACTGCGCTGACAAGGAAATAGAAATAATTAAGTCCTCTGCTTTACCACTAGATCATCCAGGTCACATTCCTTGTGACTTCCAGTGTAATAAAGTACTTTGACTCATTAAAATCAATAGGACTACTGCTGGACATAGTTGACATTACTTTTGCAGAAAAGCAATGAGAATATGGATCAGGTTCTTTTATACTCTTCTACCTTCTCTTGTTTTCACTGCTACTCACATGAAAGCAATGCCAATTTTGAAAAGTTAAGTAGGGCTTTCCTTAGCTGCTACTCAAATAAGGTTGGTTTGAGGTTTTTTCCAAAGGCTAAATGATGTTTATTCACTTGACTTTGTCTTTCAGCCATGCAAAATAACCTGGTTTGTATGGAACATCTTCTAAGGCCTAAAAGTCAGTGTAGTGAAAGAAAATCTCCTTTTCCTTCTCTTACAAGGTGAAACAAAATACAAAAAATTAGAAGTTTAACTTTCGTAATGATACTAAAATATTCAGGAATGTGAAAAGGAGAGAGAGCACACACTAGAACTTAAACTCCATGACTTGCAGTGAAAGTGTTTTACGGTAAAAGGTTGTTTTACTCTCGGGAATTCATCTGCTGTCTGGTTTTAATGTGTTACATAGTCTACTCCAAAGTAGTAAAATAGTAATTCCGGTACTGAAAGCATTTCTGTTATTTGTTTTTTCTCTAAAGAACAAATTACAAGGGAAAAGCTCCCAGCTGAAATGCTCAAACATTCAGTGCATCAGGTTTTCCAAAGCAATGTTCATTCTTACTTTATTCCTTTTCTCAAGACAAAATTACTGTTGCCAAGAATTACATCAAAATGCAGTCCTGCAAAGTAAACAATCTTTTCTATAGCTGATATTAAGAATAAAAAAAAATTAGGCACTTCATTCATAGGTTCAGAGTCTCCTTTTTTAAAATAAAAATCTGTACCTTTTATGCTTATCAGTCAAGTTCTTTTCTTGAAGCCAATCACACTGTAGGTAGCTTATTGAATAGTCACACAATAAGCAGCCATCACTTTACAAAACTAATATCCATTAAACAAAACACTTATAAGTGCATCAATCTAATGTAATAGCAAGGATGTCATTGAAATAGAAAGTTGTCACAGGATCAATGTCCCCTGCCTTGAAAATAAACATTCTGCTTTCGACTCAGCACTTATCAAGCAGCAGGAGAACATTATCCTGTGATAACATTCTATTCTATTGACATTATCTGTTAACTAGATATACTCAGTGAAATATCAGCTTTTTTCACTTTGGATAAAATAAGCACTCATTTTACATCTGATATACATAATTACTGGGTGTGTGTATTTCCCATAACCTGACTTTAAAAATTCAAAAATTATTTAAAAATAGTTTACAACTTATACCACTACTTATATGGCCATAGAATAGTCTTTAGTGAGCAAGAAGCAGTGAAGCATTAGGCTTAGAGCTACCTCTAGATTGTTTTCTGTGGCTGTCAAACCCTTCCCTGGTTATTAATTATTCTGTCATTTGCTTCTCACATCGTCAAGCTATGATTTTTCCTTGGCTATCCTATGTCTGAACTACCTTTCCAATATCCAGTCTGACTGTTGTACTGTCTGTGGACTTTTTTGGACAAAGAGGGTGGGGTGTGGGAAGCATTTTTTGGTTTGATTTTAAAGTAAAACTTTTCCCAGATCTGTTTTAAATAAGTACAGCAGGACCAGATAATATTTTGACTGATAAATCAAAGATTACTGATCCTAGAATAAAATCTTCCTCCCACTAAGACCCATCTCCCTTAGAAGTCAGCAAATTATTGGAGCACTGCCAGACCCTCTACAGGCACCTGATGGATTTCCTAATTCCATCTGTCCTTCACAATTTAGTCACTAATTTCATAGCTGAGGCTGCTATCTGGTATGTGAATTATTTCAACGTATCATCTCTTTCACAAAGTAGGATTTTGGCCTCCACTACCCCATCACCCTCTCACTCAAGTGTCTGTAGATATTCACTGACAGTCACTGCCTTATGAAGTCTTTCTTTTACCCTTCTTTGATGTGATTTTTTCACTTAGAAAATAAAAACTCTTAATCTTGCTCCCTGAAAGTATGGAAATTGCATAAGGCATCATGTAGTTTTCAAAAAAAAAAAAAAAAATCCACATTTTAGACTTTAAGAAATTTGCTACATTATTGTGAAAAATAGGGTAACTAGTTTGCACATTCTAAGTGAAGTGTTCTTAATTTATTGCACAATTGCCACATAATCCTATATTTGAATAAATAACAAATAAAAGGGCAGTGTCAATTTATGTTAGCCTTTTGTCTAGGAGGAGTAGCTACTACACAGTTTTTTTCCCATGGAGGTAAAGTAGATAGTCTGCTACATAATAAGGTTTAGAATATTGAAGTAGAACAGTTTTTCTTGTTGAAAGTTTAATGTCAGCTGTATTTCTTTGCATGCATAATATGTTTCCTACATACTTGTCAATATCAGGGAAGAAACAGTTGCAGGAGTGGTGAATGTGAGGGAATGAAATTTTTAAAAATGAAAATCAAACCAAAAATAAGAGGACATCTTATATAATAAAGAAAATTTAAATTATGCAGCTGGCTAAGCATCCTGCTATCCTGCTACATGTGGGCAAATTGTCTCATGACAGCCCATCACAATGCCAGGTTGCCTTCTGTGTTGCAGTTAAGCATGGTTGGCACAAGGATTTTGCCCTCGCTTTCTTAGCACTTAGGCAGATTGGAGCTTTCCTGTGAACTGGCTTACAGTGTGCTGTGAATGTTTTTGCCTTTTCTTCCAATCTCCATGACTGCTTGACAATTTTTGGAGCTTTTCTTAAGCCTGCATACTCCTTTCTTCTGTCCTTTCCCACTACCTAGTCCCTTTCCTCATCTCCCATCTCAAACAAGGTATTTTGTGGTCGTGAGGCTCCACAGAATGTTTTTCCTAGAATACTGATGTCCTAGGCTAATCTCAGAACAGGTGTAGGCCTACAGTCTGCATCTCACAATTCCCATTGTGTCCACATTTCCATGACTCTGTCTTGGACGGTTTCCACTAAAGCTCTCCAAGTGTCTTCAAAGAGAGAGGGAAAACAATGCAGGAACAAGAAGAGTCCACAGTGTCAATGGGTGAATGGTAATATTCCACCCCTTAGAGCCACCAATGTCCATCGCCAAAACAGAAGTCAGAGGCAAATATGGAGTATCCTGTTAATACTGGAAACTCCATGTATCTTGAATTTGGTCTTATTTGTCCTTCCTTGCTGATCCATTCTTACTATTAGAGCATGATTTTTACACTCTGGCCAAACACTGTCTATAGTAAGCAGATTTTACCTGAAGTTGAAGTTTTATCATTGGATGTTAATTACTGAATATACTCCAGTACATTTCTAATTATTCTTCAGGATGGACAAGCCAAAGTAACAGATTTTGTTTCACAAGGGAAGAAAACATGCTCTCTCACTAAGGCAGAGGGAGGAGGGTGGGTGATGCTGGAATCAACCCACAAAGACAGCAGTCTCATACCCCGTGACTTATTCATTATTCTGTCATGTCCCAGTGTATTCACTCCCCTCAACAAGGCGTTAAAGAAACCAGCCTGATTGTTACATAAAGCACAGTAGAACCACCCAGACATATGTGAGAAGAACATTTAGATGTTTCCCACTTCACAGAACAGCAGAGAGGGTAAAAATGGTATCTTTCAACTTTTTCATACATTAGGATACCATAATGTTGTACAAGCTAATTTATGCATCCGTCCTGGGTCTTTTTACCACACAGGTACTGCAGAG
Source organism: Prinia subflava (assembly GCF_021018805.1). Lineage (NCBI taxonomy): Eukaryota > Metazoa > Chordata > Aves > Passeriformes > Cisticolidae > Prinia > Prinia subflava. The sequence continues at coordinate 18,530,802 of NC_086253.1, read as the reverse complement.
AAGGACAAAAGAGTAGCTAAAATCTATTGCAAGATTACATATAGGCTAGTAGTAAGGGGCAAGTTCTGTTTGCCCTCTGTGAGAGCACACAGTAGGTGTTACAAATATAAGAAATACCTATATTTCTTAGCATATTTTTGCTCAGTATCTCAGAGCTCATGGTAAAATTTAGCATACAAGCAATTTTTAATATACACTAATATATAAAATTAGGTCATGGCTGCATTTCTGTTGTACATGGGGTTTTTTATTGATATTATTAGTTGTAAAATTGGTAGAAAGCTATAAAAAAACCCTGAAATATTAATTAGGATTTTAAAGGAATATCCCTTAGAAAATATTTTCATTTGGATTTGGCTGGGTGAGAAAAGGAAAAATGGTTTGGAGTTACTAAGTTTCGCAGTGGGTTCTGAAACATTGAACACTGTTAATCACGTTATGCTGCTCCTTTCCCAGAAGGAGTTGCTTCTTGTGAAGTCCAGCTCTAAAACAGCAAGCAGCTAAAAGGCTTGGCCATTCTTGCTTGGCTGCAAGTCTCTTGTATACTCTCTTCAGACCAGGGATTTCAGACAGGGTTTCCAGCATGAGATTATGGCCTTTGCCAAACAGGCCTTTAGCTACTTCGATGCAGATCTCTCAAACTCTTTCTTGGATCTGTTCGACTTTATAAAATTAAAAATTCATTTAACCACTTCAAGAGGCAGCCTGAGTTTCTATGACAGTAATTTGAGCACTTTCAAATGCAACAAATTGATGTTTGAGTACTTGTTCAGTGGAAGTTTGATTAGTTATTCAAAATGGAGCAGCCCCAACAAGGGAAATGTATCCCTGGAAACAGTGAGTGGCAGTAAAGGCACTCAGATGACTGAAGTCTGTAATTAAAATGAATTGAGACAAACTCATGTAGCATCATTTGCAGGGAATGTCCTAATGTCCTGAACATTTCCTATTGGTGTGTACACATGTGGTTCTCACTGCTTTTTCATGTGTAAACTTGAAAGGTCACATCTTAATATTAAAAAGGAAACAAAACAACCAAAGAAAATTCTACAGCTTCTAAACAAGGTCTGCTGGTCACTAAAGTCTGCCCTAACTCCAGACCACACTTCTCAATATTTTACTGCTATCAGAACATGTACAAAAAATTCTCCATTCTGTTCCAGCAAGTTTATCATATGGTTTCAGTGGTTCACAACAACTCTGCACAATAATCAATCATGATTACTAGCTATATACAGTGCACACAGCAGAAGATATTAATCTGGGACAGTCTGGAGTAGTGTGCTAATTACGGATATGCTGAAACAGCATTTGGGCATGGCTCCTTGAAATTGCAATCTTTCCATTGGCACCATTGCCTCACCCTAAGTATCTCACTTTACAAATGATGTATCATTTTATAAAATTAATTGGCCTGTTACATCAACACAGTCTGGAAGAAGGCTGGTATTATGTATCAAATCTGAATAATGTTGTGCTTCATATTGTGTGCTGCATTGCACCATGTCTTTCAAATATGACCAGATACTTTACACTTTTTAAATCAAAGTGGGAGAGCATCAAGTTTTTAATATTATTATTATACTTTATAACATAGGATACATATTCGTATCCTAGTAGTTTTTTGCTGTAGTATGTACTAATCATATCTGTCCCAATATCAAAGAATTTTGTAACCCTTTTTTTGAAGATGCTGGGTCTGTCAGAAGAAAGGAAACCAGAGCAAAGTTGTGAAATGAAAACCCCAGCACCAGTGGCAGATTCCAACATCTGCCTTCACAGGAAATGCCTAAAAGTCTAACAATGTAAATATAGTTTTTGATTTGTTAGTTTGGTTTGACTTCATTTATCATCACCCAGAAACAAAGGCTGGGAAAGAAAATAGTACAGCTCAAGTAGTCATATACCAAAGGCATCTTTGGGCTGAAGAATCAGGAAGTAGTCAAGAAGCTCATTTTCTATGGAGAGAAACAGCAGCTCCTTATGCAGGGAGTAATTATATAAACTAAAATATTTTCCTTGAGATATGTGCTATTGGCCTGGATTTCTTAAAAAACATATAGAGATGAATTTTCCAGTAGAACTTAATGCAATATCTAAACTGGTACTATTGTATTACATCCTGAACTGCACTGTGGTATTCATTTCGTTCCTTCACCAATGGCCATATTAATCCTTATCCAGGATAGATTTGAGCTCAGGACTTCCTGATCTTAAACAAACACACATCACCAAAAGAATTACATCTTCTTGAAACATATCAGAGGACACAAGAATTAGAGCTCATAAATAAAATTGTTTTACAGAAACTTTCTTAACAGGTAGCCTTTTTCCTCAATGTTTGGCCCATTTTCTGCAAGACAAAGGGAAAGAAGAGTCATTCAATTTTAATTCCCCACCTTAGCTTCCTTCATTATTTTTTCCAGAAGAAGGAAATTTCAAAACTGAGACATTCATTCTGATCTTTACCCTGTTCCCTGTGGGCAAAAAATAAATTTCCCCTAAAATCAGAAGGATGTAAACAATAAAGCCGTTGAAAAAAAATCTAAGAATTGAAGCAGTAGAAACTCCATTTTTCTTCTAAGATTCTTAATTGCAACTGTATCAGTCTTCTCTACAGGAAAGATATAGCTAGAGAAGTCAATTATTAAGTCCCAAAAAGCTTTTGCTATTTCATATAAATTAAACCCTACTAAACTTTAAATTGAGTGCTTTGCAGGCAGAGTCCGGGACATTTGAAGTCACGGTTCAACATTCATCATTACTTAATGTATGTATTGTCTGACCCACTGGTGGAACAAATGTGGTCTGGATCAAGAGCAAGCACACAATTACATATTTTTCCAGTCACCCACACAGCAAGCAATACAATGCTTGTGCCAGATCTATGTCTACTGTGGGAGGACAGGGGCTAAATGACTGGACAAGAGCTGCTGAGGCAGCAGAGTGAGGCTATACTGTTTCTGTGCATGAATTTAAGCAATTTTTTATTTGTTGCTCTCCACTCAAAAGCCTGACTTACCATTTGATGGAGCTGCAGCCTGAGGCACTGCCTTCTTCACATCAGATAGCATACACATAATCAACAAATTGTTGCTCTTCTGCATCCACTGAAGAGAGAAGTGGATTCTCTCCACTTTGGAGAGAAGAGATACCTAGTCCTAAGGTACATTCTGGTTTGTTTTTTTTTTTTTATTGAGACCATTAACAAGGGGCAATTGCAATCAGTGCTGACAATGCCTTTAGTGCTGCTGATGCCCACCACTGGAAAATGATCTGAGAGCAAAGCGTTGACAGAATTCAAGCAATTGTTTGAGTATAGATAATTTTCAGAGTCTAATTTTATTTCAAGGTCAACTCAGCCCCTTCCTTATATTTGTCCTATGCAATTTTTATACAAAAACTTTGGCACAGGTTTTTTCAGTTTTTAAGGGTGAGTTCTGCACTATCTGCCCGCATTTCATCAGACTGAAGGCAAAATCAACCTAGTACTTATATGGATCTCCCCCATCTTCCCCTAAAATACAAGTTTTTCCAGAAGTGATGGAATTAACCTAAGGAATCCTGCAATTTCTCAGTGTGATTAAACATGAACTCAAGCCTTGGTCTTCTGCTAAGTAACTATAGTGTAAACATTCACTTGTACACAAATTAACGTATTCAAAGGGTCCTTCAACGTGGTTCACTGTGCGTGAAAGATACAGCTTCAGGAACTGTGCACTTGATAGAGAATTCAAGCAACAGTGCAAGGATTAAGGTTCCCTCAATTCATTATCTGTGCTCAGAAATACCCAGTCACCTTCAGAAAGTGTCTGCCTACTGAACTGTAAACATGACCATCACGGCATTCTGAAAAGATAAGCTAAACACCATAGAAAGGATAAAAAATAGTTTCAGTTATACAATGTTGGGCACTTAAGCAAAATTGGAAGTACAAATCTCATCTAAAATGTAGGGGTTGAAGAATACAAAAAACACTTCACCACCAAAGTCAGCTGGTTCCTGTAACACTGAATTAATTATAGGTAGATAATTTTCATATAGTGGTTGCTAATTTTTTGCTTAAGTGGCTAGTCTAAGATAAAAACATCTATCAGATACAAAGGAGAACTTTTTGAAAAAACTCAGATAAGAAATAAACAGAAGAGTGATTTCAAAGTACAGAACTCCTAATGCTCAGAGTTGTCACTGCTTCACCTAACATGGTGACAAACTTATGATGGGAAAATCCTACTAAGTGGCTAACTCCCATCTACATTTCTACAGTATCAGCAAAACACAGAAAGCATCCATTCCCTCGAGAAAAGTGTGGGAAAGCTCCATTTATTATAGGAAACATGAAAAACACCTTGAGTAAAGAAAACCAAAATAGTAACACTAAAGTAGAGCAACTTAGGAATCTGCTTCTGCCTTATAAACAGCCTCAGCATGAAATGGTGGGATTCAGATGAACATGATCTTTTCTGAATTAGAAGTGGTATTTTCATAAGTCTTTCATGAAAGTACTCCAAAAAACCATAAAAAGGCCAACAAACAAGAATTCCCTTGGTCGCTGGCTGTCAGATGACTGACTACTGAATTGATATACTATATTTTCACTTTATTCCATGAAGAGCTTTTGGTTGCTATATTAAAACTGTATTCAAGACTTTTTTCAAAGGTACAAGTTAAACTGTGGTGCTCTATTTTCCATGAAAACCCATTTTATTTTAATATATACAGCTATTTGTTTATATGACATGTAGTCTATTGACACTGAACATAATGGTTTGTAAGAGGCCATTTTGCCTTATATTTCTCATAACAGATTTTTTCCCCCTTTTCATAAATTAATAACGTGTTATGTTCCTAACAGTCTTTCTTCTACCAAAAAAGTGTCCATAAGCAGTGTGTTATTACTTGGCCTATTGCCCAGTGTTTGAAAGTGTTCTCACTTGTATTAAAAATGTAGAAATCTGAATTAATTTAATAGGAATTGATCATGAGTGACTGCAAGATTTTGAAAATCCCTACCTACCTACCTAGCAATTTAGCAGACTAATTTTAGACTCTCCCTCCTCTGGGCAGGGAGGATGTAAAATGCTTGTAAAAATAGACTGTGTGGCAAAGAATGATGAAGAAGGCTCGCGTTTGTTGGGTGCTGAGATATATGCAGAAGACAGCTGACACTTTGCTACCAGGAGGCTCCTGATGAAGTTAATAAGCAAGTGGATAAACAAGAATTTCAAGCATTACATTAATAGTATATTGAGCATATTAACCAACTTCTGCATTTTAGAAAAACTCAGTCTTAACTAAATATGAAGAGCAGTTTCCTTTCTTCATCACAGATAACACTTTCCCATATTTGCCCCTCCAAAGATGAGCAAGAAAAAGACAATTTTTTTTCAGATCTGAGATAATAGTTCAGATCATAACCATGGAGTTACAAGTATGCTTCCAGTCCCCAAGACACTCGGAGATTTACAGGAGATTTAGAGCCATTGCTTATAATGTGAGAAATGGAGATTTGGGGGTTTGATGTAAGGCCAGAGCAGACACTTAATTTGAGTTTCTTAAATCCCCAGTAAACTTTAAATATGAGTAATAGGGGATTCCATTGTACATGCATTTCTTTATGCATTAAAATAATTTCAAACACTTGATCAACAAAGGCAAAAGAGAACACAGGAGGAAATTATTTCTGATGCAGTAATAATGGGAGATCATAATACAGTATTTTCTGTACATATACAAAAATGCCTGTGGGTTCTAAGACAATACCTATTTACTCATCTGAATATGAAATTTGGAGTTAGATTTAATTAAAACTAAGCACTGATCCAAAACATGAACCTGCTGGGGTATGTGCATGGCATTGACAGCAGTGTCAGTTGAATGTTATAGTCAAACTGGTATTATATGTTTCACTCGGAACTATATTTTACACAGCTATACATCTATAAAAATAAGATGTTTTCAAATATTTTTATAAAGCTTTTATTGCTGTGATAGAATTTTTGTAACCTTCACCAGGTCTTTATTATCTTGAGGAAGGGAGCTATAAAACTGCTGGGTTTAAAATCGATTTATTCTCAAGCCATCTACCACTAGCAATTGCAACCTTGCTCACTGCTACCTTCAGTTTGGTACTTGCATTTCTATAGAAGTTCCTGCAAAATGTACTTTTCCCCCCCATTCGCAATTACAGGTTTCAGAAAGAAAACTATACTGACAAACTGACACTAGGGAGACCTTTCAGCAAGTTATCCCAGAAGGGGTCAGCTTTGTCTCTGAAGTACCTAGAAATGTATTGTACATGACTCTACTATGACAATAACTGAGAATACAGCTGCTGGGTATAGAATCCACGATTTTCCCTGATATTAGCCTTCACAGTGCTCAAAACGTGGTATATTGAAAGCCTTTTGTAATGAAGTGGCAGCTGGAAGTGGAAGGAACAGGAACAGTAGTGTTGAGGGTCTTATGAAACTTCCCAGAAAGGGAGCCTCATAGATGCATAGATAAAATGGAAGATGTAAACACGTGCTATTCTACCCAGATGGTATCTACAACACTTCGGTGATAATAGGCAGGAAGATCCCAGATGTCCCTGCCATACACAGAGAAAATGCTTCATCTCACCCCAGCAGTGTCGTTCTCTGCGCAGGGCAGAGCGTCCCACCCACTGCGGTACTCGTGCAATTGGTTGAGGTGATGTGTAAAGAAAAGCCTACATTTGGCAGTTCATCCATCTACAATTTTCCTATTGCATTTTAAGAAACACAAGAAAGTCTGTGGCAGAAAAATAAAAAGGTAACTCAGTTTCAAATTTTAGCTTGCAAGCTCGCTCTAAGGCTAGAGTCTGAAGAGGATCCTCAATCCCAAAGGTCAGTGACCTTTTCACCAGGGTAACAGATATCCTGTGACAAATGCATCTTTCTCCCTGCTCCCTCTCATTCCATTTCAAACCTGAGATAACTTCCTGACAATTTTTGACAAAAGTTACAATTCTGTTCTTTCTCTCTTCCATTTAGAATGCCTCCACATAATACTAGCTCTGCTTTGCACAGAGCTGAGCTCACAGGTAAGCATTTTGTTGACAGAGACATAATAAGCAGTTTAGAAAAATTTGTTTAAGAAGGAAAGTATACATTTAATTTTCATACTCAAATAGTATGCTTCTTAAAAAGTCATTCCAAAGATTTCAGGTTGTCTCCAGAATAGCAAATAACCTTCCTAAACTAGTAAAAAGTATCAACTTTGTTGTGAAAGGCAAAGTGAGATATAAACAAAAAGGGAATGGCAGATGAAGTTGTATCCATTTCCTGCGGAGTTCTCTAATTAGTTTGTTTTTTAGGATTAGTATATTGCCAAATCCACCAAGATAATAACAGAATACTACGATGCAGGAGGTTACCCCATCAAGATGTTAAGCATCTTGCAAAATGTGCTAAGAATTGGTGATGATAATTAATTCTTACCTGTAGTGTGCAGTACAAAGTTCCACTGATCTTCAACAGCATAAGTAAATTTCAAGTCATTGCTCCTGAGCATGAGTTCACCACAGCCAGGTGTTTACTTTGTTTTTTCAGATCTTAGGCGCCTTTGGGAAAAGAAAATTCTGACACCAAAATATTCAAGACAGTTTTTCCAGCTCAGATTTTTTTCTGTTTTCTAATTATTCCAAACTCTATTATGAACTTTTATACCAAAAACACAACAAAACAAAAAAACGTAGACTAACCCCCACAAATTAGAATGCTAATTGGCTTTAATGATACAAATTAATGCATTTGAAAAGATCACTGTGTTTAATAGACTTTATATGAAGAACTAAGTAAAATAGTTATCTCATCTTTCATCCACTGGACAGTGCTAACTGAACCTACACATTCTTGTCTTCTTACTCCCCTTAATAAATTTCTTGAGAAAGAGAAATGACCACAGAGAGGCCTGAAAAGAAATTCCATGAAAGCAATTAAAATTGCAGTTTTCTCAAAAACTCCTATTGCATATTTGTTTTTGGAGAAAATGGAAAGGGCAGCAAGAATAAAATGTATGCTGTATCACTGTAGGCACTGCCCAAAGAGACAGAAACATCAGTGACTACCTAGAAAGAAGTGAGGAGAGAAATAAAATTGTGTCTCAAATGCAAAGTTTTTGTTTCATTTGTTTCTTTCATTTATGAGAAAAAAAAAAAAAAAAAAAAAAGCAACTTATTAGATGTGAAATAACAAAACTCTTTAGGTGGTAACTTCCAAAGGACCCAGGAGTGAAAATCAGGAGTGAAATCAGGAGTGCCCTTACAAAAGAGCATTCTGTAAGTATCACTGAGAAAGCACCAGGATGAATTTCTGACCAGTTTCAACTTTTAAAATAATTAACTCCCTTCACTCGCACTGCCCTAGCAACCTCACAGCCCATCACAGACCCACCACTGCAGAAAACCATCCCTCTTCTATCTGAATGCAAAGATGCAGCGGATAAAATCAACCTACATGAATCTTTAATTACACAGAGAGAGAAGAAGTTTCAGTCAAGGCTCATTGATCCTGAATATGTAATACTGCCATTCAGAATTACCCTTTTCAGCTGACAAGCTTACTTCCCACAGTAAGTAACACAGAGAAATGTTACAATCAGTGTTCTCACAGGTCCCATTTGTGGGGATCATAAGGTCAGTACGCAGAATCTGGATTCTCTCATTACCTATTAATAGTCTAATGCCTTATGTTTTCTCCATGTGGGCTGCTTTTACTCTCCAGGCCTTCGTCTTGATCTTTCTGATGACTGATTTTATCATGGTGCAATGGCAGGTGCTTCCAAAAAAATACGTCTAGGGAACCTTCTTGACCAAACAGAAGAAGCTACTGGAGTGTGTCACGCTTCTTCTCTGCCCAAGACCCCTTCCTTTCTTCCAAAGCTCAAAAGGCAGTCTCTGTGTATGCCCAGGACACACTGCATAAAAACAACAAAACCTAAACAGCATAAAAATAAGCTAAAATAGACCACGATGACTAATAGCTAAATATCTAAAGATATTCTCACATTCTCACTTTCTCAATTTTTTCAAGTTCTTCTATATACATAACTTCTTGATATTCCACATATTTGCGCATTTATACATTTTCTCCTCATTAGGATCAGGTACTTATCTGCCCTTGAGATTAAATAAACCAAACATTTTTTAAAAATTGTTAAAATATCAAAAATTGGCCAATATAGTATTTCTGATAGAGTTACAGTCCATATGAAATTCATGGTGCAAGGTACTAGTCACAGAGACCATGTAACCTGAATGTGTGTATGACATACAATTTTATTCTGTATTTCTAAATTTAAAAGCTTAATCACAATAAATTAAGTGACTGAGCAATAAGGCTAAAGTAATTTCTAAATTGCTAAAGTAAGATCAGCTATTTCTGTTTAGACACTTAATTCAGTCATTTTTGACTGCTGGCTGGCACCCTGCACATCTAAAAGCAAGATCTGAGCTCTGAGATTATTCTAATGACTATAACTTCCCAGCCCCACCAAACACATTTGCAATATACTCATGAGTAGGTCTCTTCTCAGCATTAAATAGCAGTAAAAACCTACATCCTCTAGAGTGAAATGCTGGTCATGCTTTTCATGTCCTATCTCCTCACCAGTGCCCTCACCAGGACAGGGCAAAGTTAAGGAAAAAAACTCAAGGTTTAGTGCCTCAGGAGAATGAAGTCATGGGTGGCAGTACTTAGAGAAAATCTCATTAAAGTGGAAGACTTCTATTCACAACCATTAGATGCCTATACATGCTGTGGCTGTTGCCATAAGCTGAGGTTTTAAAAAGCTGGAGAAGTCTACAGAGACCAGCAGCAATTTTAGTGAAGTCTATACAGAAAAAAAACAAATGCACTCTTTTGCTCTGATGGAGCTTTATTTTTTTCCTATTTTGTTATCCTAATTTAAAATGAGATTCATTCCAACAGAAAATTTCTGATTGCTCTTTGAATGCAGAGAGACAAAACAGAACAGATTAACAAGGTGCTGTGCTGGTGCTGATGCCTATTGCTGGTATCTTTTGTCACAGAAGTATTTTCAGAAAGCAAGCAGAATCTGACAAGTCATCAACATTAGTCTCTTTCTCCCTAACAGTATTTCCACAGATTAATTAACTTAAATGTCATTCTCTTATAGCTGCATGCACTCTACAGAAGAGTACTTAGTAGCTGCTGTGTGTTTTGGATCAAACAAAGCTCTACAGGGATACAGTCATAACTCCTGTAAATTACTAATTGCACTGGAATGTTACAAAGTGGCTTTTCAGATATATTCTGGGGAAAGTCTTAGCCCAAATGCATTTTCAGAGCAGAAGATTCACCATGGCCCCTTCTCCACCATTAGAAGCGATCTGTTGCTACCCTTGTACATGCATTTTGGGAACAAAAGATGTTACCTTTCAGTAGACATGGGCCCTTTACTTGGGCAGTTACACCTCAGTGTTTATTCCAAATTCATACCTGGGGTACAGCTACATAACTTATTAAGCAACGTGGTGTGGCATCACACCCTTAAGGGGAAAGGAGCACTCAGAGTTTGTGGATGCTTGGGGTCAAATGGAAACACAAAAGTCAAAAGTCTAAAAAAAATGGGGATTTTATTAGTAAATTATACTTTTGACATGGAAATTGGTATGAGAGTCTCTTATCTCCTATTACAAGCCCAAGCAGTGGTTTTGGGATAAAGGGGTAGGGTGAGAGGCAGAGGGGGAGAAAGACACAGAGAGAGAAACAGAGAGAGAGACAGAGACAGCTGGATTAGAGAGAGAGAGACAGAGACAGAGACAGACAGAGAAAGAAAGGGAAATTACCAGTCCTGTCTCTAGCATCAGTCAAGCTGGTGGGGTGCCCAGAGTCCTGGAGAACATTCCTGAGGGCACCTTTTCATAGATAAGTTTTTCCTGCCCTGGAGATAATGCTCTCACTTTCTATGCAAATGAATTATCATCTGCAGTCTGCTGTTTTATGGTTCAGAGAACTTTGGGAGTCATTGGTGGTCTTGATCCCAACCCTACAGCCCATATTTCCTTCTCAGTCTCATTCCTCCACCTGTGCTATACTTGCTGTGCTTATCTCCAGGAGCCAGAATAAGTATGTGTCCTCCAGACTGCCCTGCCTTCACGAGTCCCCCCTCCTCCAGCCACACCCTGTTCTTATCACAATCCTTGGCTGGCTCCAAGGCTACCCAGCTGTAGGTGTTTGAGACATACACATCAGCCACCTTATCTTCCAGGTTTCCACACATGAGGACTGTTATGAATAACTCCTGCTTGTCTGTTGTCCTGCTTCGTGTAAGCAGCACATGCAAACATGTCCTGTTGTGCAGTCTTGCAGGTTCAGCCCTGGCACCAACCCTCAAAAATCAGACACAAAAATTATTCTCTATACTCAAAATATCTAAAAGACATTCCGTAACTTATAAAATTTGCTTTTTACTCTGTTCAGACAAATCTTCTTGTACTTCTTCATCTTCAGGCAATAAAGCAAAGCAGAAATAACATGGCCATGCTGGCCAGGATGAACCTAAAGTGCTAGAGAATAGTTTACCAGGCTCAAATGCTGCAAGTGTTTTCATGCAAACTTTTGTTGCCCTTTACTGACTTTGCTAAATCTGAGTCTCTCTTTGCCCTCATCAATGGATCTCTGCTCTTTAATGTCCATCCTCAGTGACAAAAGATCACAGTCATTCTTTCAAAGGCTTTTCCTTTTTTTCCTGTTTTCCTTGCCATTCTTAAAGTAAGTCCAGAAAAAGGGTGTATTCTAATTGTCTCCTTCCAAACAATGTAATGATTTTCCCCCTTACAACTTTTCTGCTAAGGTTAGAATAAAAACCAATTACCTGTGAGCATTTAAGGGTAAATGACACCTAGTATAAAACATACACCGATAAATAGGGTAAATATACAAACAGGAAGCAAAAACACATTGAAAAAAGTATTTCATATTTGAACCTCACACAAAGCAACTGTGAATAATAGATTTATTTTAACAACAAAAAAAACCCTCTACCCAGTATGATGCAATTACTGTAGAAGCCAAAAGGATAAAAAGTCTTCTGAATTATCACTATTTTCTGAGCAACTACTAAACTAACAGTTAAAAGGGGCTGAATGCTTTCTAGGCTAATATAGGGAGGCATTATGACAATCCTGCTCCTAAGCTTCTCTGAGCTTAGATCAGCAGGGGTATATTAGAATAATGTCACATAATTTTCTACATGAAGCTGTCATTTTGCTGTTACCTGAAGGGACACTGTAAGATACACTATAGTACTACAAATGTAAATATTCTGTACACCAAGTGTTCCATGAGAATGGAAACTTAATGATGTATATATTACAACATCACTGCTGGAGTTAGGGTTGTATTAGCATTTTTGTGATAACCCACCCCACCATTTCCCAGAGGTTTATAACTCAACTGTAAAAAATTATTACGAGTTAAAATTTAACATATCAAGTCCATCCCAGGAGCACTTTTTTACAGGAGACAGCCATCTGCCTGTTTTAAGATTGAAAATGTGTATGTAAATGTTAAGCATACTTATTAGTGTTCAATGTAATGTGAAAAAATTAATAAAATGGTTTTAAGAAAAAAAAAATCATAACAGCCTAACCTGAAAGTGTCAAGCTAAAATAATTCATGAGCAATTAAAATAAATTTTCAGAAACAGTTTATGAAGTGTCAGAGTAACTGCTAGGAATAAAATCTGATGAAAAATTACAAGATCCTGGATTTCTTCAACGTTTGCTTATTTTTCTGTGTTTTAAAGAGCTAATTTTCAAACTGTTCTGTTTGAGGACACAGCACTGATTTTTTGCTAATACAGCTACATATTCACTTCCTGAGTTATTGATATGCTTTTAAAATACAGGATACAGAGTAAGTAAGCTGAGCCATGAATGAGTTTCTTCTCCTCAAGCATACTTTCTCTCCAGAGCTCAGCATTTCCATCCACAGATTTAGCTCACCCTGGTAGCTGCCCTGTCCAGCTCAAATCTCAAGTAGCTGTGTATGAATCAAAGCTTTCACTTCCTTGATTCAGTACCTATAGTTGTTGAGGTTAGGTCTCAAGAGACCTTTGTTTGCTCAGATCATACCTAATATGACTAAGGGAGACAGTTTTTCCTATGTCTGCACCTATGTTGTAAAGCTTTGATACTCACTTATATTTACATTGATTTTTCTCTGTTATTGCTGCTGTATACATTTTGCCTTCTTGAATATAAATAAGGTTTATTGCTAAGATCTAGGTTATTGCCATAAGCTATTTTAAAAAAACATAAGCTGTTCCTTCTTCTGTAAGAGTTTAGGAATGATCTGAGCCCAAACTCAATATATATTTTTCCTCAGAATAATAATGGAATTATGTAACATAGCCCAAAATTGGGAAATTAGAGGTGGGATGATTGAACACATGCAAATTTGAAACTAGGATTTCAGAACCACCTCACACTTTGTTTTCAGAAACTCAAGTTACCTCTCTGTAGCTTCACTTTTTTCTGGCACAAAAAGTTAAAAGGTATCTTAATATTCTCCCACCAGCTAAAAGTCTTTGTATTACAATTTGGTGTAATTGTACTTAGGGTATGAGGGGGTGGAACAAGGTGATCTTTAAGGTGCCTTTCAACTCAAACCATTCTGTGTTAACACCTCTGCATTGTACAAGCACAGATGGCCCATGCACTGAAGAGTGTATGCACAAAATACATGAGATACACAAGAGAGTACTGAAGAACACAGAAATTTCTAAATTAAGTTTCTCATTCTTTATCATTCCCTATTTGTGTTGGAGAAAGATGACTGAGAAGTCAAAGCAGTGCAACACTTAAAAACAGGATTCTTCCAGATGGATCCAAGTGAAAAAAATTCAACTGTAAAAATCAATTGTGATGGAAACAGTATGCATTGATGTGCATGAAAACAAATCACAAGTTCTTGTGCAGAAATATGAAAATCAGGGCAAGAAGTAGTCACTTACTTGAAGCTGACTAAATCCTTTCAATCAAAAAACTGGTCCTCAGTGAAGTCACCATGAAGCAACAAAAGCACAACAGCTCTGAGGATTATGATTAGACTATCATATATTGATGTCTACTTACTTTAAAAGTTTGTTTGCACTTTGCAGTCATTTACTTTTTCTCTCCTTAATAATTTCCTAGCATTCAAGACCCATGGCAGTTTAGCTGAAACTTCTGCCTATAAGTCATGTTAAAGTGTCAAGAAGTGGTTGCCATAGAATCTTTCCATAGGTAACCAGAACAGACTTTGAGAGGGCAGGACATGTGCAGAAGCATTACAGACAAATTGTTGCCAATAGCATTCTTAAGACCCTTCTCCAGCAGCCCTTTCCTGCCTATCAAGTGACACTGACATGCCTTAGCCATGTGGCTAGCCTGTCTGTAGGAGAAAAGACCAGAGCTCCAAGTGAAGTTTAAATTCAAATTCTGACCTTCCCACAGGACAGATCATCTTTCCAGAATACCTGTATATTGGTTCTCTAGTCCTGAGTCTTGCCAGCTTTGATAAAATTGCTATTTCCAGGTCTTCAGACAATCTTTTCTAACATTTCTCATTTTCCCTCCTCCAGCCCTTTTTGTAGATGCATTGAATGATAGTGTTGTACAAGCCTGGAGAACTCTCATGGGAATCAATTTGACTAATACATACATAGCATAAAAAGGGGTATTTAACCATAAAAAGGATGTATTTTCCCCTGAACTGGAGAACAAGAGCAATCATTTCAGCTAGAGTTTCTCTATGGCAGTTGGAAAGAAGTGATGGTTTCCCCATGGATTAACATTTCCTGACTTTGCTCTTCACACAAAGGTTACAACTACTTATGTTATATGCAAGCTATGCATAATAATGAGAAACGGGGCACACTGTCTAAATCATCATACTTGTTAGAATTTCAATGCAGATATCATTTTAATCCTTGCATTTCTAATGTCAACAGTAGCCGCTTAGAGTTGTCATTGAAATCTTTAATTTCTCTCCTCTTCATATTGCATCTATGTACACACATTGTTCATTGATTATGGTTTGGCATTTCTTTTAGGTTTTTATAACCTTGCAGTAGATTTATGCACACGAACTTAAACTGGCAACCTAGTACATATTATACAAGAGAGGTTCTATTTGAATGAAAAGTACTGAAGTTACTATCGTATTCAGCAGGATTAAATAGATAACTGAGGTCAGCTGTGATACATAACATTATGTTAACATGCAAAAGACTGTGTAGTGGTAGTTGTATATGATGGGAAGGGTTTATTTATCATAAAAGCAGGTCATGCTTCAGGAATAACTTTAGGATAGCAGTAGACAGTGATAGTGGATTATTGTAGGCTTATAGGAAAAACCATTTTCATGTCAGATAAAACAATCAATTTAAAACTTGAGTCAGAATCACAAATCCTAACAAAGCAAAGAAAAATACCAGAGGAGCTTTAGAAAGAAGCTTTCATAAGGGTTTTGAGCTAGTGTGGTTGTTTCCATCAGCAGGTTTCTTGGCAGTGGATCTATCCATTCATATTAAACTCATACTGAAAAGTCCTGACAGTGACTTTGGCACATCATGCATCAAGAATACAAATATTTTCTGTGATGTCCAACAGTCAGTAACAACTAACTAAATCAAGACATTCCCTGAAAATTAAAAAATAAACATTTTTAGTTTTCATGACCAATAGTTGCCTCCCACAAAATTCTTCCAGATTTTCTGTAGTTTGGAAAAGAAAGAGGGAAGAATTTCTCTTCTCTGCAGTTTCCTTATGGAGGGTGATGAGTGTTACAAGGTACTTAAGGCCCTGTACAAGTCAGTTCTGAAACACATTTCATGCATTACTTATGAGATTTCACTGAAATGTAAGGCTAAGCAATTTTCATTTGTTCCCTTGGTCTTAAATGAAACAACATTTACTGAGTCCAAGGAATCATTCTCAGAGCTCAAATTCTGGAGAGAAGTGTTGGTATGGTAAAAATTATTAATATAAAATACATACATGTTCAAGCAAATGAAGCTTCTGCACTAAAGAACTTCACATTTGTCTGTATTAATGTTTAATGCATTTGTAAAAAGCCATCCTGCTTTGTAGGATATAGCCACAAAAGTGTCTTGCAATCTACTAGCACTTATGATCACAGCATGGGCCCAAAGAGGATTGTCAGCAATGCATGATCCATGTTTGATAGATCAGAGGAACTGTACAGAGTATATTAAAGCCATATTATAGCTGCTAAAAGGAATGCAAAAATATTTCTGTATTAGCTCTAAAATTAGAGGTTAAGTTATCATTTGATTGGCTTAAGCACACAACATATTAGCAGTAGGTATCGGAGCTTGCTAAGAAAACTCAGTTATGACCTACAGAAACCAATTACACAAGAGAGAGCTAAAAAACCCTAAAATTATAGTATTCGTAATGTTTTATAAGTGACATGTCTTTGTAATATAATAGAATTAAAATATTGGAATACTATGGATCTTCCATAACCAGTTTACATCCATAGTATTGAGAACAAAGCATAGTACATAGTTTCTTAGGCAAGTTTGAAAAACATCTAGCAAGCAGAATATACTTGCTCTAGCATTTTTTCAGATGATTTTACAAAGGGTTATTTCAGTGATATTGCTTCTGTTCCTACTTTTGTGTCCAGGTAGGAACACCATGACCTGCCAGTGCAATGGAAAATATTTCCAACTATTTTCACAGAATATTTCAATTTCAACAGAAAAAGAAAAATACATTTAAAAGGGTTTTTTGTATCTAAAGACTATAGATATCTGTAAAAGTTAAAGCACTGAATTGAGTAATTGCACAGAATTTTAAAGAAGTGCTAATATTTGAAGTAAATGTGACCCCCAAATAAACACATTAGATGCAGATACCTTGTGGAAATGCAAGCTCAAGTTATTCTCCCTTGAAAGATAAAAAAGGGCAGAGGATCTCAGCATATTCTCAAGCTTGTTATATATATACCCATGACTAGTTATAATCTGAATTTGAAACCTGGATTCTTTCTTATTGAACAAAAGCTTAATCCTCCAAACTCCTTGGGGAAATGGCCTTAAACAGGTGAAAATAAAATACAATTAACAAAGAAGTGAAAGGAGATGAGGAGCCCTTTGAGACTGTAGTGAAAAAAACAGAAACAGCAAAACTAATTAAATTTTCCAACCTGAATAAATCTTTGCAGGAAATATTAAAACAAAAAAGGATAAGAGGAAGAAATTAAATAGATCCAAAATTATGAGTGCCTAGAAAACACAGTACAATAAACTTGAAACCAGCCTCTTGGGAAAAGATTTTAAAAAATTGTAAACTATACGAGAAGTACTTTGTAGAAACTGCAACTTGTTCAAAAATAAAGCAATCTAACCTATCTTTCCAGATGCAATTTTCTACATTTTAATTTGGTAGGCTAAGTATCAGTTTTGAACTTTTAGCTGATTTCTGTCTAACTAGCTTTAATTGTTATGTTTACTTCTAATTGACATTCAGCAATTCCCAGAGTTATTCACTATGTAAAGAGGCTCAAAAATATCTTGAAGCCAGAGCAACCAACCCAAATGCTGTTCAAAATTTCTCAAAATATTAAAGAAGAGGTTCCAAAATGACTGTAAACTTCTACTATCAAAGGAGTCCAGAATGACTTATAATCCACTCTTGTAGTTAATGATTCCCAAACAAGAGAAGCAAAGTACAACACCATGTTTCCAAAATTGTTTATGATTGCACTGTAGTATGTAAGATAAGAGATTTCCAAATATATGGCATGTGATTAGGAGTGTGCTTTTGTGCATTGTGCAAAATTCACTTGTGTGTGTACCACAGTTGGTTTTAAAGAGCCAAGGGACAAAGCAGACATTGAGCATTTCCAAAAAATATATGGTGAAGTCTGTCAGACCAAGATTCCTTCCTATCTGATTCCCTAGGATTACAGTCTCCATAAGGGCAAATTCCCATTTGTAGGACAGAACCGGCAGAGTTTTGAACCACTGGAATATCAAAATCTTTATCATTAATTTGGCAGCTAGGAATTAAGCCAAGGTCTCCAGTTTTTACTTGAAATCAGAGAAAAAACTGTCCATGAGATGCCTTTGTTCTAGCTGCAGTGTGCACAGCAATGCAGCAATGGAGATGAAGTCACAGATTGGCAGCTGTGTACTTCAACCCCCAGTTTGAATTTTAGTTATTAGTCCCTGTGTTGTTGTATATGTAGATACAGAGATACAAGTATATTCATTTTATTCTTAGTGTGCTGCACTCACACCTACATTTTACTTTGTAGTTATACCTTCAGGGAATAGCTTTCAGGAATATTATGCTGGGAAACTTCCCAGAAAAATGTCATTAAATGTCTGCATCTTCTCTCCTATCCCTCTCTTCCTCCTGAAATTTTCTCCTTCACATCAAAAGTTTACTGTTACTTTGAAGTAATAGGAATCAAAGAAAAGGGAAAAAGCTGGCTCTATCAGAGCCAGTGTCGAAAAGTTCCTGGGGATGTGGGAGAGATGAAAGAAACTGGAATTGTTTCAATCAGAGATAAGAAGTTGGAGGTGGGAATGCAAGGATTTTTGGACAGGCCCATGGAAAGACTGGGGGAGGTATACATATATTTACACACATATTTGAGGGGTGAAAGGAAGTAGGATAGTACAAAGTTTTGAAATCTACTTCAATATGTTATTCATTAAATTCTTGCTTTGCCTCCTTTCAGTCAACTTCTTGGTACTATTTCAAAAATGAATCCAAGCTTAAATAAAAGAGTCATAGAAAATACTTGCAAAGCCCTTCAAAGTGAGTACAATAAATGACAACTTTCTGGAGTGACAGAAAGACAGTGTTGAAATGTTTAAGTATTTCATCCATTGCAAACCTTTCTTCAAAAATATTTCAATCTTTATCAGTTTCTAGAGCTAAAAAGAGTGGACAAATAAATACAACTCTTTAGATTGCAACATTTTAGGTTTAAGAATAAATGTAATTTAAAATATTCTTTCATTATATACCAGTAGGTGGAAATCAAAGTCAGGAAACTCTGAAAGAATGTAACAGTTTGGCTCTAAGAAATTCAGGGCAACTGAGAGGCTCCTCTCAAAGACACAACATACAGATGTCCTAGAACTCACCTGGAAGAAATACTGTCCAATCTAATATGGATTTCTGCGGATATAAATCCACTTTCTCTGCTTGTTGCTTGCAAAATCCACTCATTGCAATTTTATAATTATCCCTTTAAATCAAAAGGAGGTATAGTTGCGAATATCCAGACTGATGTCCCATCTTTGAGAAATCTCAGAAGAGAAAAAACTTTATTCCTTTTCTCTTCTTCACTATAGTAATAATTAATAAAGATGAGAAAGGACAACCATAATAATAAAGCCTCCATTGTGTCTCTACATACATGTGGATGACTCCACACTCCAAACCCACTACCCCAGGCTTCATCCAGATATTAAATTAGCAAGACAAAGATTACATTTCATTGATAGGAACAGAGAGAACTACAGATCTGCCAATCATCTCACCAGCTGAGCTTGTATGAAGCGGGGAAATGCAGTCTGGAGCACAAACTATTTCCCCTAGCCACAAAAACAACATCTTCTCTCGGACCCTGCACTCTGGTAAATGCTAGGTACCTTTTAAACAAAACAAATGTATGCATCATATCAAAGGATAGGAAGTGGAACTTGTACATTTATGCTAATCCTTCTCCTCCAAAAAACAGCAGCTCTGGTCTCTCTGAATCACTTAGTCCAGAAATGGATCAAAAATGAAGAAGGCAAGCTGAAGATCAGCTGCTCAGTGACATCAATTGAAAGTGATTCCACCAGCTTCTCAGTAGACCAAGTACTGAATGTGCATAGCTGTAAGTCAATATCAGCAACAACAGCATGAATTTTATATGTTTTGCTGAAGTATCACAGGAGGAATAAGTATTGAGCAGTGGGGGTAAGGAAAGAAGAGAGGGAGTTTGAATTATGTATATCATGCATGGATCCTACACATTTTTGCACCTTTATTCTGATTCTATGGAATTTCATCTTCAGGGGGGGTTGAGTAGGGGGAGGCAAAAAAAGCACAGGACTACCCATCACAGTCATAGAGAAATCCTGTAAGTTTGAATTATGTTCAAAAAGAAAGAAAGAAATTCAACGATGCAAGAATATCAGAGATGAAAAGCCATGCTACTAATTACTTCTTCCATGAGCAACACCAACCTGAAAGTGAAAGTTACACCCTCTTTCCTTCACCACAGCCTGACACAGAATACCCAGTTGGAAACTGAACTGAGAAACCATACCATCAAAAGATGAGATGTCTATTCTGCTAGGGGGAAGAAGGGGTAACAATCATTTACTCCCTGGAATTCCTAAACTCCAAACTTTCCTTCCATTGGATTGTCTTCACAAACTTCTGCTCACATCACTACATAGATTATAGTGGTCTCTTCTCATAACCAGGAGGGTAAGAAACATCATGCCCAAAGCTTAATTCAAGATTCAAGCTTAATTAAATTCATTCATATTACTGCTATTTGATATTTCATAAGAGGAAATACAATCCACTCCTGAACAAATATAGAGCCCGTTATGCGAGGATTGCAGGGTAATTCAGCTTGGAAGGGATCTCAGCACATTTCTAGTTCAACCTCCAGCTCAAAGCAGAATCAACTCTGAGTACTGATTCCTGCAACCTGACTCCATCTCTCATGATCTTTCTGGCACTGGAAGCTGACATTAAGTGTCCCCATATCTACTGTGCCATCTCTTCTCCAAGTTGAGCAAGCCCAGTTTCCTCAGTCTCTCCTCACAGGACAAATGCTAGAGCCCACCCACCATCTTCAAAGTAGTTGAATATTAGCTTCTAGATGGAAATAGAGCACATCACAAATTCCTCCATTCATCCAGTAACAACTTATGGCAGAAATACTACAGAAAGGCTGGAAATTAGGTAAGATACATTTTTTTTAATAGTGGCACGATGATCTACACTGGTGCAGTTAAATACAAAACTGCTATACTGAAAATACTGCTATAGAATCTCCTATAATTCATAAAATCACAGGAAAAGTCAGGTTGGAAAGTCCAACTTCTGCCTAAAAACAAGATCAGCTGTGAAGTGTAGGTTTTAATTCTTCAGTCATCTATTATCATCGGCAGCAAATGAAGAATTCAACTTTATTTTTAAAAATTCCATTTCTTGCTGACTCACATTTCATTATAGGATTCTAAGGAATGAAAATATATCATTATGAACATGGAAATTGTAAGGCAAGAGGGAGGGGAAGCCATCTGTAGTAGAATACAGTGCTCCTGTTTACATTCGCCCATCAGTTTGTTTACAGTGAACCCTCCTGAACCTCTCCTTGTTAGATAGAATGCCTTCCCTTTGTGTTAAGCAGGCTTATGCTTAAAGTCAGAATGAGCAGATGGAAAGAAAACTTTTTAACAAGAGTGCTCCTCCATTGTACTTATGATAACAAAACAGTACAAAGTGTCAGCAGTAGGCAGAGTCTCCTGCCATCTACAATATTAGGTATATTTCTGGTTTTCTTCAATCCAGAGTAGGCTGTTTCTGAGCAACTTGAAACATGCAGAAAATTATTTTTAAAAAACCTAGTCAACTGAGGAGAAAATTCAAAGGAAGTCTTTCATTCCATGTCCTATCCTTTTGTGTATAATAAATACAAAAGAAGCAGTCAACCTGCAGCCTTGGTTCAGAGGTAGTGCACAAGTACAATTCCTTTATGTCTCCACTTGCTGTTTTGCAAAGGCACAGGCAGGAAGAGAAACAAATGCCTCAAACAGGCAATTAGACCCTGCTTCTAGCCAACCCCCTCAGTGCTGAATTCAGACACAGCAGCTTGCACAGCAGTCTCTGGACCCTGCTTCTAGACCTTCCTGAGCCCCTGGGATTGCTGGGGGCCTACTGGGTACTCTGAGGGGCATCAAGGTTCCTGCCACTGCCGAGGAAGGACAGCTACAGGAGATGGAAGGCTCCAGTAAGCTCTAGTGGCTTCTAACGAGATCTCATAGCTGCTCTTGGTCAAAGGTTGTTCTAGCCCTAATCAGCCTATTAGCAAGGGCCAAGCACCCCTTCAGCAGGAGCTACAAAGATGTGTAGAGTGCATTAGTTTATGGTAAAAGGGGCTAAAAAAAATTTTATATGTCATTACTGCCTAGCCAGCAGTAATGATGTGGCACAGGGCACAGTGACTGAAGCAAATAGTCCTGCTATCCTCTGGTTACTGAGGACTGCTTGGAAGAAGCAGGATCCACTCAACAAGTGGAGCAGAAGTATCTTTACCAATAGGCTGGCCAGCCTGAGAAGGAAACCTTCAAATCAGGAACAAGGGGGCCAGGAACCTGGGAACAGGCAATGCAGAATGGAAATGATGGGTGGGGTTGGCAAATGTGCAATGTGATGTGGACAGGAAAAACCTTAATCTGACCTGAGGCAGATGCCTCAAATCTATGCAAACAAATGAAGTGCCAAAAGGACAGCAGATCGCATATGTTTTCTCTCAAATCAGTAAACTGGGGCTTCTCTGAAGTGCCTGAACACCAGTTTGCAGCATGGGGAACAGGCAGGAGTATTCAGATGTCTGCTACAGGGTTACAACCTCCTTTAGTTAGAGATGTAGGGTAGCTCACTCAAGTGCTGCTGTGGGTGCACACAGGCTTTTTAGGGAACCTCGTTAAGAATGGTGGATCCACATGCATCCACCATTTGGATGGTCAGGATGGTGAGCAGAGAGAATTGCCCTTGATGTGAAAACAGCAGATGGGCAATGAGTCAGCTGACAGCTTTTAAGTCAGAATCACTGGGCAGACCAAAATCAGTAATATCATGAGGAAATACTGGATTTTGTGACCTTCTTCAGACAGCTGTAATAAACCTCACATGCACAGGCCCTTGTGCTCATGCAGACTTTGATCATTTTCTAGGATCATTTCCCTCCAAATTCAAGAATGTTCCATCCCAATGTGCAGAAACTCAAACAAGGGTAGCAGAGAGCCCTGAAAACCTCACCAAAAAAAAAAAAGAGTAATAAGAGGTGCCAGAAGGGACAATTGACCCAGGAGGAATACAGAGATATTCCGATATCCAAGTGTGGAATGATGATGTTAGGTACAACAATATCCATCTGGAGCTGAGTGTGGCAGGGAATCCACAAGATAGTCAGCCTCGCTTCAGTCTCTGAGAAGGTAATGAAGCAAACAAATTGGAAGTACTTTCCAAAAATAGGAAAGAAAAGGAGAGAATAGTCAGTATGCATTTATGATTATATTTTTATATTGACTTTAGCAAGGATTTTGGCACTTTCTCCCATAACTTTCTCACAGACATATTGATGAAGTACAGATTAGTGGATAGTAAGCAACATGGATTGAAAACTGGCTGAACTGGCAGGATCAAAGGGCTGTGATCTGTCCAGGTGACACCAACTCCTAACATCCCCCTGGGGTTGATGCTAGGACCAGTTTTGGTTAACATGTTCATTAATTACCTGGAACATTGACCTGAGTGCACATGAGTGGGAGGAGTGGCTGGTACACCAAGTGGTTATGTTGCTATTTCTGAGCCACCACAACAGCCTGGACAAATAAGCCAACAGAAAGGTCATGAAGAGGGGAGAACAGAAGTCCTGTGTCTAGGAAGGAATAATCCCATCCATCAGTACAAGCTGAGGGCCAACTAGCTTGGAAGCATCTCTGCAGAGACTGTGCAAAGGAGGGAATGAACAACTTGATCGCTAACCAGCAATGTGTCCTTGTGGCAAAGGCAGTCAGAAGTCCCCCGGTTTGTGTTAGGGAGAGTATTGCCAGAGGGCTAAGAGAGCTGATCCTTCTCCTTCTCTCAGCACTGGGGAAGCCACTGAGTGCTGAATGCAGTCCTGGAATCCCCAGTGCAAGACAGGCATGGGTGTAGGTGGAGCAAGTAATTTTACAGGCTGTGAGGACAACTAAGGGTGGGTGAGGAAAACTGAGAGTTGGGACTCTTCAGCCTGGAGAAAAGGCCCACATCTGATCCTGTCAGTAAAGAAAATGGAAAAGACTCTTCTCAGTGGTACCAGCCATAAGTCAAAATACATGAAGTCCTATTTAACCATTAAAAATAAAAAAAAAAAAAAAAAAGAAAGACACCCCACATTTTCAGTGTGAGGGAGATAAAGCATTGGCACAGGTTTCCCAGAGAGACTGGGGAGGCTTGGCCCTTGGAGATACTCAAGGTCATATTTAACACAGCCCTGAGCAACCTGCTCTAGCTGACACTTTCTTAGAGAAAGAGGGCTGATGGGATGAGCTCCAGATATCCCTTTCCACGTCAGAGTCTGTGGTTCCGTGATCAGTTTGGTCACCTTGCCAAACACACAACCAAAGTGCAGGGACCTTTCACTATTACATGTAGACTTGGGTTCACTTGATGGGAACACTCATCTGTTTTAGCTACATTACAAGAATGCATTCACATCCATAACAGAAAAGGATCATGACCTGTAAGCCCTGGAGTGCTGTAGGAACATGTGTATGCAGCACTGCGCCGGAAACATTGGGAACTGCTGATGGAGTAGATTCTCCTAGTTAAAAAGCCTAAGCAAAGACATTATAATTAGCTATGGACTCAAAGCTATATTGGCTGGCAGTAGAACTCCCAGGAAGAATTACTCTGATTTACAGTAATTTTCCACTAAGAATTTCAAACTTCACCAAAAAAAAATTATGAGTTCATAATACAACAGCAGAGATGAGAAAACTCCCCAGGAAAGTCTTCTGTGCTGGAATATTTTTGTAATAGTTTTGCATCGTTTCTTCACTGTGATTACATGCAAGACTGTATTTGCTAACAAAAGGATCAGGAAAACTGAAAAATATTGTCATACTCTCTAGAACCAGTGAGGAAAAGAAATGGCTGTCTAGTTTGCAAAATATTTCTATTTGTCAGATTTTATTTCTTTTTTCAGTTTTGAAACTGAAAAGGGGAGGTAGAGGGGAAAAAATAAATTAAAAAAGCACTTGAGTCTATCCTGTTGGCTCTGGCACCTGCAAAGGAAAATAGAGCTAGAGGTTCTCTCTCTTGCTCTGAATGAAACAAAGAAGGGACTTGAATTTAAGTCTCCAGTCAATACCCTGTGGGTTATGCTAATGGACTATGTAAGGCATTAAAAACAAAAGTCTGTGCAGCTATTACGACTTTACTATGTCTTTACAATATCAAGCACTAAAATAAATCAAAAACTGGCACACTGCAGCTTCTTAGCAGAAAATAACCGTTATTTTTTTAACATTTTATGGAAAAGAGAAAAGCAAGCAAAAAAAAAGGTGAAACCTGAAAGGAGGTATTTCTTGATGGGAGATTGTTTGCTTTACCATGGAATCTTTTCTATCACCAAGCACATTGTACAGGATGATAACAGTGCTAACAGAAGTCTTTCATAGGAGAGCAAATCATTCTGTGGTATGAACTAGGTTAATTTTAAGAGCAAAAGAGAACAAGTCAAAGTACCAACAACATCAAGAAGGTAGAACATATAATCCCTATTCATGAATCTTACACCACGTGGCACAGTTATATGATATACATACACATACCTGCACATAAGCACAGCCATGTCCTGCACCACTCCTGTTCTCACAGACACACCAAAACAAGCTTTAAGATAACTACAGAATTGGTGCTGTCAGCATAATCAGTGCATCTCAGTGCAGACTGGAAGACCCACTGGGGAAATTTGCTTAAGACCCATTTGTAATCTCTGCCAAGACCATTACTTCCAGAGCAATACTAATAACTATATTTGAAATAGAACATTTAACTTTATATATTGGCATAAGACATACTTATTCAATACTACTGAAAGATATTCTCTAACACATAATTCATCATGGACAAAGAAAAGGAGCAACTTATAAAGCTGACAAAGAGGCAACAACCTGGTACATTTATACCACTTTTTCCATCACCTAAGAAACATCTATTTGCATCTTTGTTCAAAGGTTCCCAGCAAAATATTTCAAAAGAGCAGTCTCCCCTGGCTAGGAAGCAGTCACAGTAGAGGTCAGGGAGTCTGTAGGAGTGAGACATTAATTTCAGACAACCAGACATCCTCCAGGATCCCTTCTTAATCAAACTGTCTGACCAGTCTCTGTCTCTCTCCCAAGTCCAAGATACTCAGAGCCTCAAACGCCATGAGGGATCCCAGGATGTGGCAAAAGCCATGAAATTGAAGCTCTTCAACCCAGCTTTCCCTCCAGAAAGGAGAGAGGTAAATGGATCAACATCTAATTGTTTCAACTACCGTGTTGTTTAATCACCAATTAGACCCCATTTCTCATCTGCTAAGTTCAACTCATTGATTTCCAGTCACGCACTCCTCTTGTTTGCTGTAAAGACAAAGGCATGCCTCCTGTCTGCTCAGAGGAAGCAGTGACTGTGGTCCCATGTGCAGCCCAGCAGCCCCCTCAGCACACGTCTCTGCCAGTTCTGAGCCCAGATGCCCACATCAGGAGCAGGGCAATTTATTGCAGGCATAGCTGCACAAAAACAGGTCTGAAAGCTCGGGGCTGAGGCTGGCTCACAGCAAACATCTGACTATGCAGATACTTCAGTGGAAAGCTGCCCTGGGGTTGTGCCTGCAGAGCTCTCTGTTCGCATTAGTTTTCTGACTTTCTCAGACTTTTCTTAGAATAATTTTACATAACAGATTGGGATGGCACTTGGGGTAGGTGCAGCTACATAACCCTTCATATAGGGGTTGTATAGAGGCCTCTCTGCAGCAGAAGTAGCAAACTAAAAGCAACACTAATCTTCAGTGCCTGACTGTCAGCTGCACTTGGATGAACATATTTTTAGCACTTTGTCAGTATTCTTGATGCTCAGGCACCTTCCTGAGAAAGTTTTTAAATCACTGTTTCAACAAAATGTTTCAGTTTCAACAACATAGTAATTCCTGACCAAAAAGAAAAGAAAAAGAAATTGTGCATCAATTAAAGCTGAGCACTTCTACCAGTTTCCTAAAATCAGCAAAAGTAACAGTATCAGAAGCAATGAACTGAAGTCATATGCATAGTAGAGCCAAGAAAAAAGGCAAAAAGTGGCAACGTAGCCAACAAACTCTAGGAAAGGTTCACATTTATTGCCTGCTATTTTATATGCTGACCAGTATAAGCCTGGTTTTGCTAGACATTAATTCATCTCAGCTACATACTGTATATTTTCTTGTTGCTGTGATCTGAATGGGTCATTCTTATCTATCATTTCACAGTTTATACATCTTATTGATACCACAAAATCAAATTCTTAGCAAAAGGATGGTCTGCCATTTTGTGGAAAGTAATCTATACATAGCTATGCTTCTGTTAGCTTATCTGAACCTATCAAATTAATCTGATTACTGCTAAGCTTCCCTAAACTATTCAGAAGGAGGAAATTCTGTTAGAATTAGGAGTTAGGATTTTTATGTCATTCTAATGTGCTTAACAAGATAAAACATTACAGAATTCAAACACTTTAGCAAGACATATCCCTGGCAGAGGAATGGACGTTAAAATGGCAACAAAACCAGTTTCTCATGCTCAGGAGACACCCTAGAGGGCTGTCCTGGAACAGAACTTCAGTTCTGCATGGGCTTAAGTCAGATAAAACCAGCTGAAGGAAATAAAATAGAATGTTGGAGAACAGACATTTCAGCAGTTCCTACGAAGAAATGAAAAAATTGCAAACCTACCATCACAGATAGCTGTAGAGACACAGGCTGATTAACGAAAAAATGTAGCACCTGATCCTGTATTTGGCTAGATGCTGAAAAGTGAAGTCCATTTATTTAGAAGAACAAGATGACAAAGATACAATCTGTTTAGAACAAGATTGTAATTTTCACTTGCATGTCCACTTTCAGCAAGTGCAGTTGCTGCGGGAGAAACAGAAATCGAATCACACTTGCTGCTAAATACATATTTAATTGCTTATGGTTTTTTTATATTTTGTTTTGCACCAGACTGTTTACTCTGCTCATGATGATGTGGAATTAGTGTTGCTAAGTTTTCTGCTTCCTTTAACCAGTCTTAAAGTGCCGCCTAGTGCACATTTAAGGCAACATCCCTGCCTAACACAGCAGTGCCAGGGCTGAGCAGACAGAATATTCTGGCAGATTTTATTTCATGTAAAAACGTTTCATTATCTCCGTCCAGTCAATTTCATCAAATTTTAGGGGCTGAAGTTGATTCTGCATGTCTGGGAATGTGCATTAGTAGAAGTTAATCCAGTAAGACCCAGGATTGATGTAACACAAGAAGTTGTGCTAGTGTTGTCTAGCCTTCCAACCTGCACGGCTGTGACAGAGGAGGGAGAGCTTGTCAGGGAGGCTGGAGCACTCTGGGACCAGCTCTCAGCACCAGCTCCCACCAGGACGCTTGCAGTAACACCAGCCTAACCCAGCAGGCTGGACCCTGCCCAGGGCCATCAGCCCCACAGAGAACATCCAGGCCCCAGACCTTCTGTCCTCTGCTCAGCAAGAAAGGATGAGCCCTATGGCTCTGTTTGAACTCAGGAAAGCAATTAACCACACACACAGACACAGCATAGTACATCATCCTAACTGTTCATGTTTTCCTCAGGAGTGAACAAATCACCAGTGCTCTGTGGCACGGTGAAGAGAAAGAAAAGAGGGATTGTTCCTTTTTTTTTAATCACAAAGATATAGAGCTGACTTACTTAGAATCCTGTCAAGAATTACACAAAAAACATGAAATTACCTAAGCTTTTAACTACCTGACATTTGCTTGAACCACAGACTTCTTTCTCCCTTAAGAAACCATGTACACTCAAAATTAGATCTGCTTTTCCTTCACTAATAATCTTAACACTGCAGTGGTATGAAAGAGCTTGTTTCTCAAATGCTTAAATATTACTCTTGATGTATAGGGATCTACCTGTCTTTTGTGATATGTTGTGATAAGCTAATTTCTTCTGCAGAGCTTTCCTGCCAATAAATTGTACTGCAGGAAAATACAGAATCTCAGAATAAGTTGAGTTACAAGAGACCCACAAGGATCCTTAAGTCCAATGCATAGTTCTTCACAGCATCATCCCCAAGAGTCGCACAAAATGCCCAAGAGCATTGTCCAAACATTTCTAACACTCTCTAATACCTTCCTACCTTTCTTACATTGCAGTGCCCAAAACTGCCCGCAGAGCTCAAGGTGAGGCTGTCCCAGCTCAGAGCAGAGCAGGACAATCCCCTCCCTGGCCTGGCTGGTGATGCTGTGCCTGATGCACCCCAGGACAGGGCTGGCTCTCCTGGCTGCCAGGGCACTGCTGGCTCATATCCAACTTTTCACTGACCAGGACCCTCACATCCCTTCCTGCTGTTCTGCTTTCCAGCATCTCATTCCCAGTCTGTACACACATCCAGGGTTATCCCATCCCAGGTACAGAATCCAGCACTTTCACTTGATGAATTTCATGTGGTTGGTGATTGCTCAGCCCTCTGATTGTCGAGGTCTCTCTGCAGGGCCTCCCTGCCTTTGAGGGAGTCAGCAGCTCCTCCCAGCTTTGCATCATCTGCAGACTTGTTCAGTCCCATGTCCAAGTCATTTATGAAGATGTTGAAGAGCACAGGGCTGAGGATGGAGCCCTGTGGAACCCCACTAGTGACAGGTCATGAGCCTGATGTCACCCCATTCACTGTGACCCTCTGTCCCTGACCTGCGAGGCAGTTTCTCACCCATTATATGAAGTGTCTATCCAGCTGTGTGCTGGAAATTTTGTAAACTGTTACAACCTTTTCACCTGGATTTATAATTATATTAAAAATATTAAGAGAGTCATTTGGTCACCACTATCACAAATAAACCCAAAACCAATTGAGGATCAATAAATACATCCAGCTGGAAAATCTCAGTGACAAGATGTCCGTACAATTAGAACAGCAGAATTTGCTTTCCCCATCTTGCCTCACAGAAATCACTTCGATCTTGCCTGTTTAAATATTTAGCATTTACATTGATGACAGGAATCTAAATTCCCAGGCAGAAGTCACTGTACATATACATCAAGAATATTTTAACTTCTCTTATTTTTCTCTTCTCTTTGGGATTAAATCAGAGTTCATAGTATGCCTCTGCCTTTTGTGGTTTTAATAATTTGTGCCTAATTACTTATAGAGCTATTTTGGTTTGACATTATTCCTACTTGGGTTCTGTTAAAAGATCTTCAACAGCTGTTCCAGATTAGTGTAAGCATTATTTCACATCCATTTTATCATCAGAATTAATGAAGAGAAAGAAGCACCTGACTTACTGTGTAGTCCAGGGCAAGTTTTTTTTCTCTCTGCTTACTTTCTACATCAATACCACCTTCACAAAGACTTATCAAGAATCACTGTTTTCCATTCATACAGCACTAATCACACCCAAAAAATGCCAAAAAAAAAAAAAACCAGCACTTTTATATGTGTCTTTTAATGGTGTATTTAAAATTGGTGTTGTGCAGAATCCAAATGTTTTAAAGTGTCATTAGACTACAGATAACAGGACCCAAAAGATCATTAGTCCATCTGGTCAAACCAAGACAATAAGACTTTGTACTACAAGATTTGAAAACACCCTATAATGTCACAGCAAGAACTGCTATGCAATAATGAATTAATTTATTTATATTTGCCACAAGCAGCTTGTTCTCTCATTCTCTTCCCTGTAACCAAATTACATATGCAAAGTACGATCTGGTAGGATTGTTTTTCCCTGCATAAATATATACATGCTGCTGTGTGCCTACTTTAGAGAAGTCAAGGTCAAAAAAGTATACTTTCCATTTGCAGCAGCAACTCCCTCTGTGGTTTCTATAGAAGATTATTTAAAAATCTCTGCTGAAATAGACCTGACTTGCCTGAAGAGCCAAATGTGTCTGAAGGCTTTCTTCTGAAACTTGCCCTTGTGGAGTGCTGAATGGACCCAACCTTTAAACACCTTCAAGCTCTTAGGGGTTCAAATTTGGTCAAGGAGAGCAGTATCAATGAAGGGTTGCTTGCAAGAGACCTCCAGTCCAGTCTCACCCTCCAAGCAGGATTATCAGCAGAACTGAATTGGGTCATGAATAGAAAAGGCCCCAAAGATATCCACCTGGCTGGGTGCTGCACTGCCCTGCTGGGAACAAGAGTTGGCTAACTTGACCCTCCCTGTGCAGAAATCATGGTCATCG
The DNA here is from genome assembly GCF_021018805.1 of Prinia subflava. Lineage (NCBI taxonomy): Eukaryota > Metazoa > Chordata > Aves > Passeriformes > Cisticolidae > Prinia > Prinia subflava. The sequence continues at coordinate 18,499,565 of NC_086253.1, read as the reverse complement.
CCTCCTGTACATCATCTGTAACTTCTGAGGAATTTTGGTTCTCTTATTTTCATAACTCCCCATATTGAAGCAGTTATAAATATCTACTAGATCACTCCTCAGTCTCTACATGAGTGCATACAGACCCAGCTCCCTCAAAGAGCACATATCCTGCAGTCCATCTTGGTGGCCTGTTGGAGTCCAGGGCATTCCTCTGGCTGTCCTGCCAGGGTCTGGGACCCTGGCAGGGGGGTCTGGGACCCTGGCACAGAGCCCAAAACGACACTGTCTTTGATCTCAGCCCATGGAAAAAATTACCAACATTACGTGAAGAATTACAAGCCACCAGAGTGTGAAATAAATAATAATGAAGTTTGTCACAGGGTGAAAATGTAGAATTTGGGACTTTTAGAATGGAGGTTGGGAAGCCAAGATGGAGGAAACACGGCATTGTCCTGTTCTTCTTCCTCTTCTTCTTTAGACTCCATCTTCTGCTGTGACAGGGCACACAAGATTGGTTTGGGTAGCACTGATGTGTTTAGAATAGGTATGAATTAATTGGTATAGAATTGTAAATAAAAATACATTGTAGAAGTGGTTGGGTGAGAGAACTGGTAGAAAAATGTCTGGGACCTCCCGACCTGGCAGGAGTCTGCTCGTGCTCTGCTCTGCAGCAGGACGCTTAGCAGAGCCGAGAAAGAGAGATAAGGAAGAATAAACAAACATGGAAACCTGAGCTTGCAGAGTCCATCCTTCTTTTCAGGTTTGGGCACAGGGCTTTCAGGAAGAAAAACTCAAAATTCACATATCTCGGGGAAAATCAACCCCAAGAGTGGCCCACTGACAGACTATCAATAAATATTTTATGTATTTATTTAGCTGAAACATGGCTGTGTTCTAAATAAAACTTCCCAAGTCACTGGGATTTATGTTTAAACATACTGCAATGCTGTAGACTCCAAAGCTGCATCGTCTGCTGGGCAGGACAGTACAGAGAATGATAGAGGGTCTTTCAGATGATATTATGCAAGTATGCACACAGAGAATTCATCCTCCCCACAGAGAATACTGTCCTGTGGCTGAAATTACTTCAAGGTACCCTTCAGGTCTAAACTAAAACCCTTGCATGTGTCTTGTAAATATTCCATATGGTTGTGGTTTGGCCCCCATCCCTGAATCATTTTGGTTGGAGTCATATCACCTCATACAACTGAACAATGCACTATACCATGCATTATATTGCTCATGTCTTAGCTCAGCTCTTTCTAGGTATTGTCAGGTTGTATAATGTCACAGGCAGCTACACCATCCCAATGGATCTCCGTAATGACTCCAGGTAAACTTTCAGTAGGTCTGGAAGAGGATTGATCCTCTTGAGAGACTGGAGCCATATGAAAGATCAGTTAGCAGAAGCATGCTTCTCTTGATACTGTTGTTCATCTTGGACCAAATATTTACATTTTCAGGATTTACAACTAAAATCTAAAGTGAACACATAAGCAGAATAACCACAGCCACAGTTTCATTAACAAACTGAAAGACTAGAATGTGGAATGTATTTTCAATATACAATCTAGTGTTTAGCACAGAGCAAGAGCAGCAGAATCTGGCCTGCAAAGTACCCCTCAAATACCACCTAATGCTTAGGCCAACACAGGATCTACTTCTTACAGCTCTTATGTGAGTCACTTTCTTTCCAGCCACTGGTCTAAAAATTGCCTTTTTATCCCTGAACATTTTGACTTCAGAAACCACTTAAGTAGCTTTAGTTCAGGACTGTGTCAGCTCCACTCTAGCCTGAGCTACATCATATTTTTCTCAGTCAGACCTTTTTGATCCAATGCATCCAGTTCACTGCTTGTTTTGACATCTGCCTTCTGAGAGCCACACTATTCCAAAATGGCAACAAACAAAACAAAAATAAAATTTAAAAAAAAAATTAAAAACCCCACAAAACAGACTCTGACAAATTAACATACTGCTAGAAACCGAGAGAATCTGCAACAAGATTTATGATAGACACCACATCTCAAAATTTCATGTTAAGCTTTGAAAGATAGAATTCTATTCATAGGTTGTATGGTCCAATTTCTAGTTGCTGTTCTGTAATTTTGCACATGCATCCAAACAAGTGAGAAAACAATATTTTACTTTTCTCTCCCAAAAGAAAAACATGTTAATCCTGGCTCTGAAAACACCAATGTAAAAAGGCTGCTTAAAGGCAGTGATAAAAACCTAATACCTACCCTACCTGCCAATATCTGTGTGCAGATAACTCAGCTAGAATCACCAAGGGTTTGGCTTAGTTTTAATCTAGCAACTGTTTCAGAGGATTCCATTACTTTTACACAAATGTGAATGTTTTCCATGCATCACTGCATACCAGCAACATTTTCCAACGTCTTTCTTCAGTAAATTTTTACAGAAGACCACAGCAGGATACTCTGCATGCCCCATTGGGCTAGCAATCATTAAATATACAACATCCTACTGAAAGGCAGTTTAGAGTACCAGCAAAGAACTTTTCACACATTGACAACCAGTTTCTCAGCCTTTGAAAGCCTCATAAAAAGGCTTCCAGCCACCATATAGTATTCACAACCAAACAAAAACTAATCCTTGGCAAATGTCTTTGCAAAAAATAACTACAGAGGATAATAAAGTGGTTAAAAATGGAGTCACACCAAGAGCAAAAAACAAACACTAAACCAATCCTTTTTAGCCTTCATTCCTATTTCGAATTGATATGACTCACTCTTCCACATCATTCTCCCACCTGTGCAAACTTGGAGGCAATATACCAATTTTCAGTCCTTCAGCACAGACAAATATGATAACAACTGTCCTGTACTCAGCCAAATTTCACACATCTCAGCATTCAATAGTACAGAACCCAAATTTAGCTCAGCTGAAGCCTAGTACAGACTGACACAGTAGTATTTTGACATTCAACTCTGTTTTTCATAAATTTATGATCAATTCATGAGTATATCTCATTTGATAAACAAGACAAGGGAGTGCAGTTGCTCAAGGCTCTTGCCTTCCCTTTCCCCTTGGCTGCACAGGGACCTGTGACAGCCCTCAGGGCAGCAGGGCCATGATTATGGTCTGGACATCAGCAACAGAGAGCAGAAGCCTTTTTACAAGGGCTTGCATTTCACTGTTTTTGGGCTGCAGGAGCTGGCCAGCAAGGCACAGAGCAGTATTAACCCCCTCCAGCACAGCCAGAAGGGGAATGCCAAGGGACAAGCGAGGCCAGGGAAGCTGAATGGAGAGCATTTGGGGTTGTTATGGGCTGAGCATCAGCAGGGCAGCTGGGACCCTGCTTGGCACTGCACCAATGTTCAAATCCAACCTGGCAGGAGTAACAAAAGAGTCAGATGATTTGAATCAGCATCAAAGGCTTTATCACAATCCCCCATCCCAATCCTACCCAAAAAGTATCTTGGCATTTGGGAAGGAAACTTAAGATGATACTTGAGGCAGAAGGCCTCGTGACAGCTGGACTACCATGCTGCACTCTCAGTAAAAATCAGTCCTTCCCCCAGCCCAAGCCTGTATCCCCAGACAGCAAGCTGCAACTTTCTCAGAGAAGACAGTGGGTTTGTAGCTATGTGATATGACTCAATACACAGCCAAAGGCAATGGTACATATCTGACGTATTTTAAACCACAAAATATGGAAACAACTCTCTGCAAGAAAATACGAGCTTTACTTTCAAGAGCAGGGAGGCCAAAGTAGTCCAGTTATTTACCACGCAAGATGCTAAGGAGGCAAATAAGTCTCTTGCTTCCAGTGTTGTTACAGAATCTCAGAAATATTCACGTCTCTAATTACTAGATGGTGTTCCTAATATTCTTTCCTAATGCTCCCTTCTCATTCTTTTCCTCGTCACTGGGAAGCTAAAACTACAAGTATCTTGAACTGACCCCATTTAATAAAGGATTTTTTTTCTAGATTGTATTATATTATTTTCTTATTTACTTTGAAAATAATATATTATTTAAACATAAATCAGTTTAGATCAGAGAAATGCAATGTTAGAAATATTAGAAAGACAAATATATGTTTAACTCTCAGCTTATTTTTAATTTTATAGTTCCATAAGAGAAAAACAGGCTTTTCTTGCTCCCTATAAAAGCAAGCAAAAATATCACTAATGCAGAAACAGTACATTGCAAATGTATAGAAACTGTTTCTCTAATCCTTTTAGCCTACCCACAAGAACTGCACATAAAAATCCAAATGAACAAACAAAACAAAGGGAAAAAAACCACAAATAGAGTCTTGTTTTAAGCATTTTTTACTTAAACTTTTTCCATCTTTCATTTTAAGCATAGAGAACAAAATTTTTACATGGTGCATTTTAAACTTGCATTTAAAAGAAAACTAATGGCTAGATGTTTTTTCTTGTCTTTCTCTCTCTAAGAAACTTGTGCAAGAATCACCTCTTTACCATAATTGCTAAGCTTATTGGCCTGGTTATATTAAAAAAAAAAAAAGGCAAAATAAAAGCACAGATGTCTGCCACTACAACTACCTAAGGTAGCAAGAGTCAGCCAGGAGCCTGCCTCCAGTGACATCTATGAAGATGTCCTTTCAAAAAAAGGAAATGTTTGCTCCCATTCATTACTGATTTTAATAAGATTCATTGGCTGAGACAGCTATTCATGCACAGCAGTTATCATCCCCTCAGACTTTCACTGACCTTCAAGGAATTATAAAAGGAGGAACCAATTTCCATTCCTGGAAAGGAGGAGGGAGAAAGACAAGCCCCTTCTCACCGTGTAAAGGTAAATACTTCAACAGAAAGAGCTCTGATGTTATAAAAGAATTCCTAACAGCAGGGAAGAAGGCATCAAATCAACTGCTGTCATTTTAAATATTTCCTACAAAGGAGAAAATACGCTTTAGTGCAATGAGATATCCAGCAGTGGATTTTTATGTAGCATGCTTAAGAATTAATCTCCATGTTCAGCCCTGCACTATTACAGCTGAGTCAGCACCATTCTTTTAAATGACCTGATTCTGCAATCGCATTATTAATATCATGAAAATTACTTTCCTCTTTGCTGTTTTGTGCTATCAATGGAAAGCCACAGAAGCAAAATGCATTAGCTCTCACAGGTCTCCTCTAGGATTATTTGCATCAATACAAACTGAATTAATCATGGAGACATTTGAATAATCACCAGTCGCGTGATACTGCCAGAGCTGTGTCAGGAGCTGTGGTTCACTTCTGTAAAATGTTGTATTTTATTTGTGTTATTGTCATCTGAACTGTGCATATTTTATCATTCTCTATCAGAATGGTCTCCTGCAATCTACACTGCTATTCTTTTTTATTTCTTGGCATATTTTATATACACTGCCTGCTTTGTGTTTCCTAATGTTCAATCCTAAATTTTTAAGTGGCTTATACTTAAATTTATGAATCTGAAGAGGGGAATTCATTCTAAGAAATATCAGCATAACGAGATCCCCTTTGTTCTGAAAGACATTGACTCAATCTTTGATTTGTAGTGTTTTGTATAACACTAGGCTTTAACTGCAGAGAGGGGAGCAACTAGAGAACCAGAGGATTACTGTGATGGTCAGTAAAGTTTAGCTCTTATTTCTGACCACTGCTATAATTCAAGCAGACTGCAAATCTTAAAAGTAAAGTACTTTGGAAAAAAACACACGACAAAATTGACCAGCTACAATCCTCCCGGATTGGTTACCAGTGGTTTCAAAGCCATCTGTGGAGCCTGTTTAGGAACCTAAATTCTAATTTCAATACATTAAAAAACATTTTAAATTCAAAAGAGGCTCAGATAGCCAAAATCAGAATTCTTATAAAAATGCTATAGGGTTTGTCAACATATTTTATCTGCAAAAGGAATTTTAAAAGATACTTCATGAAACAAAAGCAACCAGACTTCTCATAAGACAAAGAACATACTACGAACTTACCAAACACTGTGATATAATGCTTAAAAAATGCATCTCCCTCGAAAATAGTACAGAAATACATATGAAAGAGATCCAACAGGCATGAGAGCAACAAGCAGTCTTACACACACAAAAAAGCAGGAGTCAAATAAATTACTTGTACTGAAAATTACTGTAGAAACATACATTTACACCCCTGTTAAAGATGGTTCAAGCAACTTTTAAACCATGAAAGAAAAATATCCTTATCAAAGGGAATTCAGAATAACCAAAGTGCCACATGGCTGCCACAGGCTTTGGAAGAAGGACAGCCACAATCCCATCCGTCTTGCGCACCACTTTTCTGAGTCCTTCCAGCCTCTAGGCCCCTGTTGCAGCAGTATGGCAACATAAACATGATTTCCCAGAGACAAAATTTCATGATGCAAACACCCTCTAAGCAAAACTATGGAAATACTATCACCATACCAACAATAATAAAACTGGAACAGCAAAAAGCAGCAATGTACTAAAAAACATCCAATCAAAGCAAACATTGACTTTCAGTGCAGTAAATATATTCATCTCTGCCCGAAAGGAGACAAGACCTGTCATTTGGGAGAGCAAAGGCATTTCATGAAAGTACCAGAGCCAATTTATCCAAACATTCACCTGGGCTATTTTTCATTAATTTTGTTCTGAAATGCTTTTCCTTTCTTGTACGTGGAAAACAATACTTCACAGAAGTCCACACGGGGAAAAAAATCAAGTATTTAATCTTACCCCGTTACTGTACAGCTCCAGTTACCATAACAACTTGCTGTAGCTCTTCTCATAATAGGCTTAGAGTTGCTTGTCCATAAAACCATTTTGTGACTGGAACTACAGCTAGTACACTATTCTGCATCCATGCAGCCCCTCTGTTGCCAAGAATCAAATTTATTTCATTTTAAGTGTACATATAGTTCACAGTATTTGAGATTTTATGGCTAGAAAAGTCAGACTATAGAAGAGATAGCAATCAAATCACTTATCAATGTGGCACTGCATTAATCATTAAAAAAACCCAAAACACAGCCTACTGCTGTTCATCAAATGTTTCAGTATTTCACTATGCTTATAACATGAAATAAAGTATTTTAAATACGTGTGAATTTGTAGTTGTATTTTCAGTTATGTCACCAGCCCATATACAACAAATCTCTAGTTCTTTCATTTCTAGATTTGAAAATTAAATGTTATTTAAACCTGCACTATATATCAACTCTTTCTCAGGTATCTTTTATCTCTATTCTTTGAGAAAATACTTCAGCTATGGAAAATGACTGTGAAATCTGCCAAAATGCTGTGGGTAAAACTGGAAACCTGGTACTAATTTTTTTTCTCCATTTCACAATACAGGTATTATTTTATAACATTTATTGTCAAATATCAGCTTCCCTTTAGCATAATTTTGGCAGAAGGTGTTTGTACAAAGGCTAAGATGGAACTTGATGTCAAAGTACTAGGTTGAAAGATCCTCAAAATATCTTTAAGCTGTTTTGAGCAGTAATAATTCTTTAATGAAATTACACTATCTCTTCAAGATAATTATTCACAGTGCTTCAGTGCAAGGGAAAACATGCACATCTAGGCTGGTCTGCTATTTGGTGTTCCCAATTGAGTACACTGGAGTAAAGGTGTCAGGCGAATGCAACTTTCAGATGTTAGCAGCTTTCTAGACACCCTCTACTGTCAGGCAGGGTAAAAGACCAAATTTAAAGCTGCAGAATTTTTTCTCTTGAAGGAGAGAATAAACCTTTTCCTCCAGATGAAAAATTTAGATACAGACAGCTCCACATTTTTCAATCTGCAGAAAGCCTTAAAACCTCTTTTGAAGCAGGTCAAACTCATAGGTTTGCTCCTATAGCTGATGATCAAGATCCATCCACAATCCCAACAAAATTTTGCTCCTCTGGCTCAGGCTCTTGGAGCAGACTGCACTCTAATCCAGTATCTGGATTTAGAGCAATAAGTTTAGCAAATTCTTACCAATACCAGGAATGTGCCCATTAGATCCAAGACCAAGAGGCAAAGTAGATGAGGAGTGGTGCCCTCTCTAATTCTACTGGGTAACTTCCACAAGATCTGTGTGAAAGTCTCTGTCTGCTCTGGTTGCTGCCTACTCCCTGCGTGAGGGGACTCTCTCAAAATGCATGTGTAGGTGGGAGCCAGGATGAAGGTGGGCAGTAGTTTTACTTATAAATATGAAAAATCCTCACAGTTTCACTGGTTTTCCATGTGGTTTTCCATACTCTTCATAAGACATTTTCTGTACATTGTCAACTGTTGCAAGAAAATTAGAGTCCATTTGCTGTGATTTTTTTTTGTTTCCTTTTTAAATGCATTTCCTATTTTAATTCCTCCCCAGCCAAAGTTTTTTCTATCCAAGCCATTTGTATCTGCAAAGTTCTCTGAATTATTCAAATTTGAGGTGTGTTATTTCATGAAGTTTGAACTTTAAATCATTCCTAAATCAAAGCCAACAATGAGGCATATTTGGACTTAATTTGATGTGCAAAGACTATTATTATCTAGTTAGCAATCTCCTCTCAATTTTAAGTATTTTTAAAAGATCACTGAGGGAAAAATTCTGCAGTGTTTCAGTCAATGCATACAAGTCGTTAGCTAGCAGAATGTCTGACCCTAACTATGGATAGAATTTTCTCTGTTTAATTAACAAGTGATGAAGAACAGCCAGAATTTTTGCATGTAAGCATGCTAAGTGGCTCTAGTCCAATTGATTAGTACTTCCTGAGCTGAAGTGGCAGGCTAGCAAACACCACTTTGCAGATGTCAGCTCAGCTCTGGCATCAGTGAAGTCTCTACTAAAAACTTACAAAGGACATCTAAGTACAATAAGCAGATCTTTATTTCGGACCCATTAACATGCTGGAAATTGCACTGCCAGCAAAACCACCAAAATAGATATGAAAAGCAATTATTTCTACCTTTAAATAAAAGGTACTTGAATATTCCTAGGGAAAAGAGCAGTATAAAATTCTTGGAAAATCACTCAACATGGTCCAACTTAATACTGCAAATTCCTCAATATGCAGCCTTCTGTGGAGGGAAATTCAAAGTGAAAGATCAAGAAGAGGTGATGATATGACATAGTACAGCCTGAAGGTTACACTGCTTTGCAATTATAGTTAACTCTATGGTCCAGTTAACAAGTTTTTGCTGTATACAAATTAATGCCCTGTTTCCATTAAAAAAGATCTGTGTCAACCACTGGCCAGTCCATTTAGATGAGGGAACAAATAAACATTCCTTTAGGAACACATTGCAAAATCCAAAGCTATTGTCCAAGACACTGATTTGTAAAATAGTCTGAGCAGAACTTTCAGGCAGGGTGAGAATGAACTTCTTGAGAATTCTTTGCAAATGCAGGATCTGGAAAAATACATGGGAGTTGTATGGTTCTGGCACAAGGAATGGTGGAAGCCCAAAAGAATTTTAGTTAGCAATAGAAGGCCTAGAATATGCAAACATATTCTAGAAGGCCTGGAATATGCAGAGAAACTGCTTCCTGTCCAGTAAAGCTAGACTTTCATACATCTTCATACACCTGTCACACATATGTACAGCACAGTGCCAGAGAAATGCTTGCCTCCTCTCGACCCTCCTCTCGACCCTCCTCTGAAGAAGCCTCAGTGGGAGCACTCGCTAAAAAATAAGAATGCCAGAGGCATTCATATCCTGAGATGCTGTAACAGCTCTATAGCTACAAAAAACATTGAGGATGAGGTGCAAAGCCACATCCAAATACACATGCAAAGCCTGCTCTTTTGTCATAGCACGAACAGTGAGTTTGGCCAAGGGAGCTTATCCTTTCTGCTCTTCTAAACACAGGCTTTCTGCTGTATCTCTTACCAAGCAGCTGGATGTTGCACCAATTCATAATACCCTGAGTATTACCACTTGCAAATTACTTCCAAAGGAATGAGTACTCAGGAATTTGTCGGAGACCTGATTAGATGGTGAAATGAATTAGTGTTAGAGCCGCAGTAGACTTTGATCAGTTTAAAAATGGCTTGTTTGAACATCTGAAATCATTAGCGAGGTGCAAATGGGAGTGATTTAATATAGTGTTGAGAGCAATTAGACTGGAGTTCATTTTGTAGTGTCTATTGAGAACATTATTTTTATCTGGTTTAGAAACATTATAATACTTGCATAATAGATGCGACACCCATTCTCCTTGAGCATTATTATAGATGTCTTTCCAGTAATGTTCATACATGTGAAAGCAGCAGTAAAAATAGTATTTGCTCTTGATCTTTTTCTGGGAGAAGGCTGAAGATTTTGGTGAATCAAATACTTACTCTGCCTTCCAAGCTCTTTAGACATTTATCCAAAGATCTACTGAAGCAGACACTGCAGATGGAAATGAAACTTTAAGACCTAGCTCTACAAGGTATTTATATTGAATTGCTTTAGAAAAATCCAACTATACATATTAAAAAAATGCACCTTCCCTACAAAATGCCATCAATCTTGAAGTTATGCCTCCAGTTTCTCCCAAAATTTATGGCATTACTTTTAAAATAAAACCTAGTAAAATGAACAACCTCCAGAAAGATTCAGTCCAGAAAATATAGTGCTCAAAGTCCCAGAATTTTCCATTATTTATCAAATTGATTTCTATGTGAAATTCTGTAGTTGCCTCCTCTCCTCTTCCCAGCAGTTCTGCCTTTATCTTCAAAAATAGAAATTTAAAGCTCTTTCTTATATCATTTTGCAGTAAAAAACAGTTGGGAAATATACCGGGTTTAATGGTAGCCTGTAGAAAAAAAAAAAAATATATTGACTGTACTGGTCTGAAAATCAAGACATATAGCTCAAGAAGTGATCTACTGACAGACAACATGGTTTTTCAAGTATCATCATTCCACGTGGTTTTATATCTACTTGCATTAGAGTAGATCACCATTAAGGGTCTGAGCCAAACCAGTTCAAGCTCAAGAAGTTATTAGTAAGCTTGGAAATCTACACACATGGAAAAAAACTTGCCATTTAAAAACTAGTAGTAGGTCTACCTCCATGTGATTTATGTGCAAAAGCAAAGTTGTGCAGTAATAGACAAGTAAAAGGAGGGCTTTAGTTTTTTTCTAGTGGCTGTGTTCACGAGTCATTTCTAACACACAACACTTACTAATAAATGAATCACTTCAGGCTTTCAAGCTGTTTTCCTCATAATACCTGCATGTGATGTATAGAACTAATTTTATCTTCATTTATATACAAAAATTTGATGCCTAAAATATGCTCATAAACAGAAATTTTATGACAGTAAAGGAAGCTACTATGTCAAAATACGAAGTTCATGTAACCAGCTTTTTTCCCATCTATTAAGTCTCTTGTTTACTCAGGCATTGCTGAAATATTTGTCTCTGTGCCATTCCTAAACAAAAAGCTACAGCTTCCTTCAGGAAAGCATCAGTAGTTCATACTAATGGCATGAGCATGTTCTGCTCTGGTTCTGGATGGAGATTCATCCCGAATCAAAGGATTACGGCCTGTTTCTCAAAGTCCTATTCCAGGTTCCACAAGTAACTTTTGGATTTTCTAGGGCAGCATTGACATGGGAATCAGCTTTGGCACATTAATCTTCACTATTTAATGTTGCAAACACCCCTCATCTGCCAAATAATTTATGCCTTTTACTGATGCTAAATCCTTAGAACAAACATATTAACTATATACGGAATCGGTTTCAAATAAAATGACAATTTCTGCCCCAATGCCAAGTTTTCACTCAGGAGTTTACATTTTTTTTGCCAGGCAAAGCAAAAATTGCTGTTCCCCTCATTAGCACTCCACAGTTATTGAAGGATTATTTCTCATTCAAATACATCTTAAAAACTCACCTTGCTGAAACATGTGAATGTAGGAGACAAAGTGCAGGATCTTTCACTAAGCTTCATTCATCCTGCATTTTCAGTCAGGTATTTTACAGGAGCCACATAGCATAATCTTTGTCATATGTTTTATACAGCACAGAGTACACTAATATTTGATAAAAGAAATAATAAAAGATTAAGAAACAAAGTAAAACTAATGAGAAAAAAGAGGTTGTTCCAGTATCATAGGAATTTACAGTATTTGTTCTTATTGGTTGTTTCTCCTGCAGGCCATGATGACATGGAAGAGAGAGCAAATCAAGGCAATTCAGCTCATGAGTTATGTCTAGTTCCCATGAGCAAGCTGATAAGAACAAGATTAAGTGGAATCATCCAGAAACATTTGAACTATGAGTTATTTTTCTGAAGCAAAATGTTTCACTGTACCTATGAAAAACACAGAAATGTATATATTTTTTAAATTCTGTAGAAAACTCACCATGTTTAAAAAGTAACAAGAATTATATTTTTCTGCAAATGGCCAGATGGAAAATAAACAAACAAGTTCTCAATACAATTTGTCCCCACTAAAGACTTCCATTGTTTTGGGAAAGGAAAGGGCTGTGATATTGTTTTATTTCAAACAATCAGTCCTTCAAAAACATCAAGTCACTTAAAGCAGAACCATTAAAATAAAATTAAAAAGAAACCAAACTAATTTCTGTCCTTGTTGTAAGACAAGGTAATTACACAAAACCCAACAACAGTGAAAGAAGATCATTACAGAAAGAGGTAAATAGAGAGAAGCTCCCAGAGGAGCACATAATAGATGTGGATGGTATATTACACCATTGTTATCAGGCAAAACTATTCTCTTTGCTTGTAAATTAAGTTAATGTGTTAGTATTAATACTTAGGGATTTGAAAAATAAACCAGATTTCAATTACCATCACATTTCTATACGTGGTAAGGATCGAGTCCCTTGTGTCAGGATGCATCCTGCAGAGTATTAGCTACTTAGAAGTGATTTCTCTGGGTTTTTACCTCCACTGCTTGCAGGAAAGCAGGGCAAGAGCATGGGAGGGAGGGAAGGCTGACATGGGTAGCAGCAACAAAAATTCTGACTGGCTCCTCACTGAGACCCCATGTAGGCTCCCAACACTACCCATCCACCAACCCAACTAAAGAAAAGCAAAATTAGGGCAGGCCTTAGAGTAGTCCATTCAAAATATCCCTAGGACTGATCTGAGCAGACAGTGCAGAGCTAAGGGCTGTGGCACGTGCATGATTTGGGAAAAGCAACCCCCAAGGGCCCCAAGTCTGACCCAGTCAAAAGAGAGGGAATAAAAACATTTCCTCACCTCCCCTGCTGCAGCCTCGCAGCTCATTTGTGTTCTCCAGTTTGACCTCCCCATGGGCCTCACCAGGAGAATCTCTTTGCATTTGGGCAAGGACCCTGGGCCTTTATATCCATCTCTCCCTGCACAGCTTCACAGAGAACCTCCCTGTGCCAGATCCGAGTGATACAAACCAGGCCAGAAGGTTCCTCAGTAGTACAAGGAGTCTTCCTCCCACCTCTGCAGCAAGAAACAGAAAACTTGCATAATTAGTTCATTTAGACCCTGTAATGAGCATTGTTTTATGTTCTGACATTAAAGAATGCAGGAATCATTTAAAACCTGGAAGGCAAATCCACTGTTGGTGCAAACAGCTGACTCCAGTGACATTCAGCTTGTTTATGCAAGCAGCGAATTTGGCCTGCGTGTACTTTTTGCTCAATGCTTCTGTCAGACAATGCAGAACAAACAATATTTGGCTTCATCTCACTCTGGGCAGATCAACTATTTGCACCCAGGACTTTTTTCTTTGCCTGCCAGTTTGAATTTTCCCCCAGCCCAGGCTTTGATGTACCTTTATAACAGCTGCAAAACACATTTCATGCCAAGGAGCAATTTGCAGGCACAGCACTAGACATTTCAGAGCATTGCTAGTTATTCATACAGTATTTTTTTGGCAGCTCTTCGAAATATAATACCATAGAACTGTCGTCTCTCACAGTAACAAGTATTTTCATGCATTAGTCTTTTCTGTGAAAATAATTTATAATTTTTTGCCACAACAGAGAACTCATCCTAGCAACATAGAAATTTTAAATCCAATAGTTTATTTTAATAGTGCTAATTCTAAAGCAGTCTTAGCAAAAGTTATGTTGACATATGGGCACAAAACATCTCAGGTAACAGAAAGGAGGAAAAAAAAGGCAAACCCATAAAAAGCACCTTATATCCTCCACTGCACCCTTTAGCTGACCTACCTTTCCCCAGGGAAAGAATGCAATGCCTGATAAATCATATGCATGCTGTGAAAGCAAAGGCTCGTTTCTCTGTTCTTGCTTTTTCTGTACAAAATGTACACAGAAATACTTTTAATTTGGATAATAATTCCCCATAAGAAAAGATTTCTGTTAAGGAGACGTAAGTCTAATGTACCTCATTTACTTGAAACTCCTAAAACTAGGCTAGGAAGGCCTTGCACTCTGTCTGAATTTATGAGTGATTACATAGGAAAGATATTGTAAACAATATCTGTTTAAAAAACCCAAATCTTGCCCTCATCGTTTACTATCAACAAAAAATAAAGCTGCTTGTATTAGCTTTGCTCAATGAAAACAGTTTCCATCACAGGCTGGATTCTGGAATAGGAGAGGAAGACTTGTTCTTAGTTTAGTTGCCTTTTAAGATTCAAATGCATCTCCTACAAAGTTGTCCAAGGACAGTTTCATCACAGAATTTAAATTCCATTGATATTCAACTACTAGTAATCCACTCCTACAGGCCAACAGCCCCAGGGCACCATTTCTAGCCTTCTATCTTTCTCAGTTCAGCAGGCACATCACTGTTTTCTTACTCTGTGTTTCACATCACAGGCAGACTGAGCCATCACCCTGAGCTACATTTTCAATGTAGAAATCAGACATTCAAAACTCATATTCTAAAAGACATCCATCCATGCTTACCAAACCCTCCCGTCTCATTCACCTTGTCAAGAAGTCATCTCATCAGAATTAGAGGCATCCTGATATTCTGGCTTTTAGGAAAGTACTAATGCATGCCCAGGATATGGGCTGCAGGCAATTCAAGGAGAACCTCCAGGGAAGAGCCACCTGCAGCAAGTTTCAGGTCACCAGCACAGGTCCCCGCTGTCCTGGAAGGCAGGTCAGCCCTGCTTCTGCAGGAAGGAGTGTCTCCAGGCCCAGAACCTCTGTGGGAAAGAGAGAAAGGATAACCACTGCCAATTCACCACTCTGCTCCTGCCCCCTCACACACCGTCCCCAGCTGCCAGGCAATTTGATGTTGAGCTGGCAGCAAAGCATCTTGCTCTCTCAGAGAAAGTAAACTAATTGCCTTCATTATTACTGCTGTTTCTCTTCCCATTTCTGCTTTGTGCCACTTGGCTCTTTTGATCATTCATCTTAAATATACACAGACCTCAATCCATTTAGATTTATCAGTGTTGTATTCTGCAGGTTATTACTCTCTCAGAAGGCATAGTGTGAGAGCATTCGGATAAGTAAGGAGTCAGTCTCTCCCTTTGCACCTTATTTACTTTTCCCCTCCTTTCACATGTCAGTTAATAAAAAAATATGGATGCAAAGTATAAGAAATCTTATAAGATAAGAGCTCCTTCTCAAATATACAGAGAAGTTAAACATCATCACCTAGAAAATCAATAGCAAAGTCAGAAAATCCAATCTCTTGATCCAAATCCAAAAGTCTCAGAAAAGTACTTTATGTTTAATATCATGTTGGTTTCATTTATGACATATTTCTTATTGCTGTTGCTTGAAATACTTTCAATAGGGAAAGAAAAAGAAATGACGAGCTCTCCTTTATTTTCCTTGTTTAGCTTTAAATTTTAAAGAACCAAGCATCATCTCTAAATCCTATATTTCAAAATTTAAGTTGGCTTAAAGAAAAAAAAATCAAACAGCAGAAATCATGGATATTTTTTCTTTAAAAAGAAGATTTTTTATTTTAAAAGTAAGGAAAATATCTACAAGTATTTCCCAACTGTAACTTGCTAGGCATATAAAATACAAGTATTTTAGTCCAATTTAGTTGAAAGAATATTACGCACATAGGAAAAATAGTCAAACCCTAAAGATTGATTTTCTAATATTTAAAACTTTACGTAGAAACATTTTTGGCTATTTGGTAAGTGCAAGAGATACTCAGTCCAAAAGGATCAGAGCACCTAGTGCAGCGACCAGGTAGCTTTCAAGTTGTCATTTAAGAGACGCAAACAGCAAAATACACAGCCAGCAAGGCAGCTGGATGCACAATTTATTTCCAGTCCCTTTTCTCATAATAAAGACTACTTTTCTGTCATAGCAGCAACATTCATTATACCCAAAGCAGTGAAACAATGAAAAGATCATCACACTGTAATTGGCCTGAGGGATGCTGGCATGTCAGTTCTTTCAGTCAGAGGAACATTGTGGCTCATTCCTCCAGTGATCCCCCAAGCAGAAAGAGCTCTGCAGCTGAGAGCTCCTACACTTTTGTTATAGCTGTTAGTCTGTCCCATCAGGGTTAGATATTCTAACATGGAGCAAGCAAACTCAAAACTAACAGTCAGTCATCCCTCCAGGATTCCACTCTGGCTTGTCACAAACTGTGGGATTTACGAGCAATTACAATTAAATCATCTTGTGATGAAACTGTTATTGAGAGACACGACAGAAACAAAACCAGCAGCATAATTCAATTTGTTTTCTCACTAAAGATACATTGTTGATCAGCATTTTTCAAATCAAGGCCTTCTGCCCTTGTGTCTTGTAAAAGACAGAGGACATTTCTCTAACCTCATTAAGTTCTCAACAAAGACCAGAAGGAATACTGTCTTCAGTTTTCAAAAGATGACATATGGTGTGTTCCACAGGATTGTCAGAACTAATCTCTGAAATCTTCACCTTAAATTGGCTGACAACTGTGCTAAGCTAAAGTTATTTTTGTATTAACCCTTAGGAATACAGATTGCCAGCAAATAGAAAACTAGTAACCTTTGCAATTCCTTTTTGCTGTGGATCTGAAAGTCTCAAGACATTATACATTATACCAGCCTTCAAAACATCCAGCAGGAGGGAAGCCACTTTAAGGTAGGAGCATCGAGTAACAAATAGAATAAATAAATGACAAGAGAAGTTTTCAATTCAAGGACAAAGATAATTTCCCAATCCTAGCTCACAGCTGCAGACAGTCTAGTCATTACAGGCAGTTATTTCCTAAATGCTTTCCAGACCCACCACAATATCAGCACCAGCCAGTTTGAAAACTTCTGAAATCTAACATTTTTATATTCACAGAAGGCACTCACTCCAGGTTTTTTGACTTTATGAAAGTTGTTCTGGTCAGGATTCAGAAAAATACTAATTCCAACACTTCCATTGATCTAAATCAAGAATTTGATGAAACCTGTGAGACTTCTGCCTAAATAGAGAATTAAATTGCTATTGTCCTGAGCAAGGACCTAAAGTGAGATTCTCAAAAATATTAAGTAACTTCCCCCCACAAATCTATAGAACAGCTGTCTGCATGCCACAGATCCCATGAGAAAGCTGATTAAGTGTCATAGTCAGTTATTATAGCCAGCAATCACATAGGAGAGGACTTAATTAAAAGGAAAGTTTTTTCCATAAAGTACAGACACTAGGTACTTCTCCCTCCATAATTTCAGATGGTCTCTTCTAGCTTTTGCTGAAGTCTGTTTCTAGCAGTACTCAGTACAGCATGTGAGGCTATCTAAAAAGATCAATAAGATCAGTGAACACTAGTAAAATCTGTTTTAACAACACATCCACGCTAATTTTTCTCAGAAACTAGACAATACAGGCATTCTTTAGCTTAGTAGCAGAGAAAAGGAAAGCTCACATCTCTAGAAATCATTTCTCTTTGATCATTTCTTGATCAGACACAAGATCTTCCCTCAATTTCATCTAAAGAAGTTGCCTTAAACCTTCCTAGATTTTCTTCACAATAAGACATATTGCAACATACTACTGCTCCAAGGTTTGGTGTTTTTTCCATAAAACATTTGACTAGAAGAAAAGAAAAGCCTTTTTGGAAGCAAGGAATATCTATTGACCCCAAGACATTTTTGTGTTAGATTCCTACATATTTTTATCTCTAAACCTTGCTCCTCACAGCTTCTTCCTAGCTGTATTTCCATAAACAGCTACAAGCCATACTTATTTTTGATCTTCATGTTCATTGTGCTTGACTGTAGTGTTAGAAATCACAGCCCATCTGGGTATGTCTTTTTTCTTTATCTGACTACTGTTTACAAGAATTTGCCTCTGCATATTCCCCAAGCTGTGAATGTGGTTATTCAATCACAATACATAAAAATCATTTCAGAGATAATCTCAGATTCAACAAAAAGTATAGGCAAAAAGATAGGCATTCCTTTCATGAACAACAAGAAAAAAAATCTTCAGCTGGTTTTGTTCAGGCAACACCTTCAACTTGCACACAGTTATTGGGAGACATCACTCAGATTCTTGTGAATACAGAGTCATCAGGGCCAGAGACTCTCAGGCATGCACCAAACATTAAGACTGCAAGTTCCTCAAGGTAGAAAGAAAGAAACAAAGAAAGCATTCACGTCCCTTTTATATCACATACACATAATACACAAGTGTAGGGGCAAAAAGAGCACCCGTATAAACTCTTCATCTAGCAGCTCATCACCTCCATGGGAACTGCTATAGCAAAGACTTCATGTCAGCTTCATATTGATCAGATGAAAGTAAGTTAACCATATTCTCCTCACAAAGATTCTTGTCATGAAACTGCAAACGTCTTAGTGATATAGAAGTTTCTTGCTCTATAACAGAAGAGAAGCTTTAACTTCAACAGTCCTGAAAATTAGGCCACCAACCGCATTGTGCTGCAGGCTATTTTCAAAACTCACTGCATTCAAAGGAATCATAAATGTCTATCTATTTTTCAAAATTTTATCTGTTGATTTTATGAGTTTTTTGGGGTTTTTTTGCAGCTGTACAGTCATAATAACATAGGTATGCCTAGATTTTTGCAAACTTTATTTCAATTATTCCCTAAAAATTAATTATTATCTTTTGCAGTAGGCCAGTACAAGTTCAGAATCTGTAGACTCTCTTACAAAGCTCTGAGAAGCATTCTCAAAAGAAATACAGACATTACTGCAGAAATTCACATCGTCAGAACACATGAAGTGTTACACCTGAGAATACCATAAGATTGTCAGATGAGTCACAGTTGACCTATAATTAATAGCATTGCACTGACAAGCATGTGCTGTGCATATATATTGAAATTTTTATATGCATAGAACAGCTTTATCTTGTATAATATTACGCTATAAATTAATATGTAATATAAATAATTCTCTCCTACAATGCTAAGGACAGTGGTTTCCAGTTAGACCTCATATACAGTAAAAGTTTATGCCTTTGACAAACCATGTCTCAGAACATGCAATGCTATCTGTGAAGCATTGGCAGCCAGCATGCCCTAGGTTTGCAAACATCTAGAAATCCAGCCCTGTTTTACACCAGCTACATTGGCAAAACTGTTTTGCTTTTAAACTGAAATCTCAACCATTCCAGGGCAACACCACTTTCTACTCTGCATTGCCATTTCCAAATATAGGCAGAAATAGTCCTTTCTGTAGCAGGTTTACAGGAAGGCATTCAGTGCATTTTCAAGTGAAATACAAATCCATTTTCCCAAACAAAGCAGTGAAATTCCAAGGTTAGGGGAAGTGGTTACTGCTGGCCTTCAGTAAGATGATGTCTGCTATGGGAAGATACGTGGCTGGCTGGGATCTAAGTGCCCCAAGATGTGCTCATGGGAGCCTCCAACAATCATACAGTGTGATAAGATCCTGTTCCAACAGCATCTGCAGGTTCTAGCTCCACACCTCCTGTCCTACTGGTTTCAGTGGTCTGATAGGTTTTACCGTGCCCCGTCTGTGGCCCCGCTCTGGTGGGTTCAGGCTCCCCAGGTGTGTCCAGCCCTGTCTCTTTAGGAGGGAAGAAGCTCTGTAAACAAGGGTGCAATTCTGCATGAGCACACGACTGCCATAAACACAGACAGCCCAGCACCAGGGGACAGTCTCATTCCTCCCTCATCACATTTCTACACTTCAGTGTTTTATCAAAATGCTCATCCTCATGACCACAACATATTTAGAATTCTCCTAGCTGGCTACAGAAAAGCAGGACCAAACAAACATCTGCTGCCTTCTCATGACTTTTGATTCAGCAAAACTTTAATAAATCCTATTTTTTAAATAGTCATGTTAAATGAGCAGTTGCCACCACTATGTTGCTTCCTCTCCTTGAACCTCCATCAGGTCTTTACAACACATGGCATCTCTAAGATGAGGACTAATTATGGCTTTGCATTTGCACTCCAACATGATTTAGCCCCACTTACAAGCATTTAAAATAATAATTGCATACTTTTTTAAATTGCTACAAAGACAATTCAGGCACAACTATTTTTCTTCAGTGCATGTTTTTAAAAAAATCTCACTTTACAGTCATTTGGAAAACAAGATACAGCACTGAAGACAATATAAATTGGCAATTTTATATAGATAGAGATGTAGAGATAGATATACATTTAAATCCCTGTCTACAAGCTTCAGGACCTAGGATGAATTTTCATGCCTAAACCTGTTCCTATCTCAACCAAGTCTCTAGTGAATAGAGAAAACAATTAAATAAAGGTCATGGAGGCATCCTTGAAATCTGGCCTTAAGACTAAATAATAAAAATTGCATGGAATTTCTTTTCCACTATTTGGAGTTTAATTAGCTTAATGTTTGTAAGATATAACATCATTTAGTCTAAACTAGACACTACATCTGATCTGGTCTCAAGTATCATAGACAAAACCAATTCCACAATGTTTTTCCAGGGAAGCAGATTTTTGCCTATAAAATGAGTTGAAGTGTTAGTAGCTCCAGGTTTACCCAATACATCATATAAATGATGGCATAAATTAATGTGACATGAGCTTGCCAACGAGTTCATGAGAAAAACACTTCCATGTTCATGAATCAGTGTGTCAAATTCCTTTCTAGTTGTAGCAACATTCATTGTTCTCTCCATCAGACTATGCAGAGTTGTACTGGGTTAATTTGGGGTTCTCACAAAGCAAAGAACCTGAGAAAAAGTGGATATTTTGATCTATGTAAATATTAAAGTAAAGCAAATAATGATGAGACTGTTAAGGTGATAGAGGTTATTACATTACCAGCCTCAGCAACTCATGGGGACTGAAAGCTGGGCCATGAAACTCAGTTGTAATTGTTTAGTGTGGATAAAAACCAACAATTTAGAATTGATCACATAACTCACAGTTAGTGTGCAGTGTTAATGTGCAACACCTATATGACACAAAAAAAGCAAAAAGTCTATTTTTCGATCTAGCAATTGTTTAGAGGAATGGAATTTAAATCAGAATTTAGCATCTTAAAAATGCCAATTCAGAATTTGAATTAGGGTTAACATGTTATTGTTAACATGTTAACATGTCATTGTACATAATACCCCAGTATTTTCAGGGAACAGAAGTATGTTTGCTTAATTTCCTGGGACGTTATTAGGACATTAAAACTGCATGGGAAAGCCCCCTTGTACACTTTAGTAACATCATCATATGAAGATCTTGCACATGCCACATGCTTCTCTGCCAGCTTAATTTTCAGTTTTTGAAACATTTCATGGAATTGAGTTGACTGTGGGAATAAGTCCATAATGAGTAGCACAATGTGACAGATAAGAGGCAGCAAAGGGAGAGGCACCGCAGGCCAGTCCCGCGTCCCTGTCGCTCACGAGCGCTGTTTGCCCATGGTACTCCCCAACACCGCTCACAGGCAGGGGAAATTAAAATCCTGAATTCAAGCTGAAGGGAAAAACAAAGTACAATATGCCTGCAGCACATGACTCATTCAATATCACTACCCCCAGGCCAGCAATGTTGGGGAACACTGCTACAGGCAGGCTTAATGTCATCTTTAATATGCTTAGCATAAGATTTTGTGGTTTTTTAATTGGCCATACTGAGTGATTTTTTTTTTAATTAACAACAATGGAGCACAGTCTCCAGAACTCCAAAGAGTTTTTCCAAAAAGTAGCTCTAATGACAGTCTGAGCTTTTTAACATAGTGAAATAAGTTAACTCAGAATACTGCTCTGTCTACACCTCTGAAAGAAGCTATGGAAAACGTCCAGGAAAATTTGTTCCCCATTTGGAGTCACATGACTAAACACCACTTAGATTAAGTCAAATGCAAATGTTATTTATTCTCTCTGATTTCCAACAAGCTAATTTTGAGGTGTCACATGGACAAACAGAGTACTCAAAAGTCTGGCTGGGTACAGCACTGGAGTTGATTCCCTTCCTTCTCGCAAAAAAATATAGGCTTTTCAATTAAGACAATATACTTTAATTTCACAAAAATTTATGTCCAATAATAAGCAAAAGGAAAAAAAATAATCCAAAGCACCACATCAACAAGTTTCAGGAAGATTCCAATGTGTAGATCAGGAAATAGATTTTTTGCTCCCTTCCTGTGCTCACCAGAGTATTTACACTCTTTACACAATGTGACAGAGCAGTATTTTAATAAGTAGGATAAAATTGCTTTAAAATATATTACAGTACTGAACAGGTATGAGTAGGCTACAAACTCACAAGTGGTGGTATTCGAATTCTCCACAGGAGACAGGAGTCTTCACAGCTGATTGCTTGGCTTTTGTAGGAGTTTAAAGAATATGTTAGACACCTTTCCTACCCACATATTCTGTTCTCCTTATTGTTCTTTGTTTGGTTATCATAACCAATAAAAACAAAAACCTTCAGGCTAAACAGCATTCCCAGTTATAGAAGTAACATTGCACATATTGGGATTAAGGCAATGAATACAGGCTTGTAGTCCCCAAAATTTTCATAGTACCTAGAAATCATGAGAATGGGTGTGAGCAGATTCTCACATAGGGACATATACACACAAGAGAGCGAAGGTGATACCTAAAACACCACACGACTTTCAGAATTAATAGGATTTGACCCTTGAAAGAAAGAAAAAAATCTGGGGGGGGAAAAAATAGTGTGACGGTGAAAATACAATACCGAGCTACAACCACAGAAGCTGCTCTTGACAAGTGTTATATTTTCTTCTCTGTGCATATGACCTGTAGAGTCTCTCCAGAGACACCCACCTCCCTGAGGGGGGATAAGCTGTTCTCCAGGCTGAACAGACACCCCCACTCTGTGTGGCCAACCACGTGTGCTGCTTCAGGAGCTTCATTTGAGACACAGAGATCCAGAGAAACCAGAGATGACTGTGCCAGGTAAGCTGCTTTTGGGGCTTACACCAGGCTACTTTCAATCTCCCCTGCTTTTACTTTCCCCATTCCAGCAACCATCACACAGAGAAGAATGTAAAAGGAGAAAATCCTTGAAGCCTACAAAAGAAAAATTAACAAAATAGGAAATCTATATCTGCAGTAAAGCAGGCAGAGCATCACTACCAGAAAGGGAAGAACCTGAGACAAGTTCAGCCACCCTCAGTATTAGGGAGGATAGGTTTCTTTGCTGTCTAAAATCCTTCCATTACAAGTACTATGAATAAATGCCATATTTTAAGAACCTGTTCAGATGAAGTGCATGGAAATTATTTTTGTAATCAGATTCTGAAATGTTTGGGCTATTTTTTCTACATTGATTCAAGAACTAATATAGACTTCTTCAAGTGAAAATTCAGGTATTCATATGTATTACTTAGCAGATATTAGAAAAGCAAAAACCTACCAAAATACAAAAAAAAAAAATTTATTGAGCTACATCAAGAGACCCTTAGAAAGCTATTTCAGCATGAGATGAAGAGAGTTTTAGCATTTTGAACAAACTTTAAAATCCCATTCTTGTGCTGTTTGCAGAAAAAAAAATGCAAACTATTCCCTGCAGTCAGAGAGTCTGCTCTGATAAGAGTTTTATGAGACTAAGCATAATTTAAAATGGAGTAGTCTTTTTTTTTCTCCATATAATTCGCTGTTTCTCCCCATGCTCTGTCTATCCTATAACTTTATTTTTTAGAAGTAGTTTTCCTTTGAATTGGATTTTAGATACTCATCATTACAATTCTGTTAAGTAAGACTGCAAGCACAAATATTCCTCTCAGTCAGGAAAAATGTCTTGTAACAAGTAAATTTTGAAGTTGCTTCATTTTCAGGTAGCATCTTTGCTTAGGTTCAAAAAAAGAAAAAAATCCCCCACTACTAAACAAAAATTCCATAACTCCTTGAAAGTCCAGCCTATAAGGGGACCCACTTTGTTCAAGGATCTCCAATCCCCTGTTGACACAATAATCCTTCATGATCCTTCAGTTTCCAACATGCATCAAATCTCAGCTTTGCCAGTTTTAATAATTAATAATGTTCTAGTAGTTATCCTTCTCTGACAATGGATGAACGATGCATCTGCATGGATTTTGAAGAAGGCTGAATCTTTATTAGCTGCAAGGTTATTCCTCCTCTTCCAAAAACCTATCACCTTACTGTGCCCAGGCTGAGTTAGATGACCTCTTTCAACAGGCAAGGAATCACAGCTAGCACTGTGGATCACTACTAAGGATCACTACTAGGAATCACTACTAAAGCAAGCCCCTTGGCATCTCTCCCTCTTATGAAGACAAGAATAAATAAGCTATCCCCTAAGACTCTGTTCATTATTTGCCCCTGGAAGCTGGTTTTCTCAGCATACTTACCTTCCTTACAAAAGTTGTAAATTGCTAAGATATAGCCCTGTTACATGACAAACCCTATTTGCACTTCCCTTTGAAACATGTATTGGGTTATGTAACAAAAAAAAAAGTGTATTCTATTTCATCTGTAGAAAGCAGTTGGGGGATGGTTTCTTTTTTCTTTACCTCTTGTAACTCCGGGGGGGGGGGAGGGTGGATGCCTTCTGATAATGGGCCAGCTGTTAAAACCAGGTGGGGCAGTGTTTCTTATCTCTTTCATCAACTTTATCCACTCTCCAAGGGATATCTTCTGTTAATGGGCCATTAAGGCTCACCAATGACATGACACATTCCATCATCCCATTGTGAGATGCTCCACCCAGTGGGGAGGAGCCAACCATTCCCTACCCAGATAAAAATGGGGACACAGGGACCCCAGACATCCTCTTTTCCATGGGATTCTCAGAGGAAGACCAGACCCATCTCACCACCATTGAACCTGTCTACAGGATCATCTCTACTCCAGCAGTACCACATCTGTCACTCCAGGAGGACTTACTTGGACTGCTTCCAACACCCTGGCCAACAGGGTGTCAGGTCATATTCCTGACTCCGTCAGGGTTTCCTAGGACTTTTGTTTGTTTACTTACTTGGTTTTTTGGGGTTGGTGGTTTTTTGGGGGTTTTTTGTGTGTTGGGGGGGGGGGTGGTTTGTATTACTGCATTTGCATTTTTAATATTCTTAATAAAGAACTGTTACTCCTATTCCCCTATTTTTGCCTGAAAGTTCCTAATTGCAAAATTATAGTAATTTGGAGGAAGGGGGTTTTACATTCTCCATTCCAAGGGAAACTCCAATTTTCCCTGACAGATACCTGTCTTTCCAAACCTAGACAAGCAAAACTGTCCCTTAAAAGGCATGTAACGACATAAGCTGTTCCCTTTTCTTCCAGATACTGAAAAACAATTCAGGCCAAAAATACACAGGCAAGCCAGGCATTAGGGTCTAGGCAATGTATAGGAGAAGGACAGACAATGTTAGCAGAACCACTGTCTGATTCTCAGGATGCTCAAATGCAGATAAGACTTGTCAGATTGCCAGTGGCTGCAGGAAAAAGACCAGGCCCCCTCCTCCTTCAAAATATAAGCGTTATGTCTCATAATCAGCACATTTTAAGGGCAAGTATATAAGCTAACTTCAGCTAGGGACACATTTTAGGTACTGCAACTGTGATGAAATATTACAATTAATACCTAAGCAATGTTCCAGCATGCATCCAGCTCCATTGAAACACCTTTGAATTCCAAAACATTTATCTTTATTCTGATCAACCCCTATTAATGCAGGGAGTGGCCAGCATTTATTTCATTTTCAGTATTTACTATGTTGTACTATTCCCTTTTAATAACTGGATTTGAGATGCACCACAGACTATATACCTTCAGATAATATTTTGAAAACTACCCAACTTCAAATTATTTTTTCTGCCTATCAGGGCTCTTTGTAAGTCTAAAATCATCAGACCTATAAATCATTATATTGCTTTGTTATGCAGTCACAGATTTCTCACACCTCTCTTTGCAGGTCATACACATACAGTGTTACAACCATTCCCTAAAATGGCTCGTGCTTCTGTTAAAATGTGTTTTCCAGAGAGAAAAGCTCCAAATTGAGAAAAAATTAAAACAACTTTGAAAACTGACTTCTGTTCTCTTGATTAAAAGACAAAATATTCAAGCAAATATTTACTACTAAGTTGTCTACAGATTTTCTCAGTGAAACTAGAGCAGCCCCACCAGGCAGCCAGCTTTAGCTTCTGGCAACACCCCTGCACAGGATTTTCCCTGATGGGCTCTGCAGCAGCACAGCAGCTCACCGAGGTGGGCAGTCACCAGCACAGCACACTGGTTTCAAGAAGGCAGGCAAATCTTTTCAATCACTGTTTGAGTGGTGAAATGCTGAAATTATATTGCTGGAGGAAAATGTGGGGAGCATTGATATAAAGGTCAAAGCGCACAAACTGACAGCACAGAGAGAAGCTAAGACACTTTTACTTAATGCTATGTTAATAACGTTGGAATAGACACCAATACTGTTTGCAGCTCACATAAATAAAATTGTGCATAGTACTAGGTAAAGTGGTGGGTGTAAAGGTTTCATTTATGCTTTCACCAGGAGAAAATGCAAAGTCAAAAACGTTTTGTATGATAGCTTCATAAAACACGGTCAAAACCCCTTTGTACGATAGCTTCATAAAACACAGCAAAAATCCTTTTGTAAGATAGCTTCATTAACATTAAAAACATGTAAGAGTATGACATTCCTCTTGTACAGGGAACAGCTACAAAGGTAGTAACCCTCACCTCCTGAACATCACTTTATGTTACTTGATAGCAAACCCCTGTGGAAAGCACATTAAACAATATTAGCATAGAGCTTCCTGCCTCACAGAGAACAGAACCTCTTCACGGTGACTAGAACAAGTAGAAGAAAAATGATGTCACAAAAGGTGACCTCTGAATAGTTTTATAGAGGTGATAATATAAACCTATTCTCCCAAAATAGAACAGCACAAGAATTGCAGTTACTACCTAAGGAGGATTAGTTCAATTCTTCTGCAGCAAGGAGAAAGTATTTTGTTTAAATTTAAGAAACTACAAACTAAGAAATATGATTACACTTGGAAAAATGCAGTTTTGTATGACCTTTCCCATTGACAACAAGGTATGAGTAATCTATAGAAACACCAGTCTTGTCATATCAAGCAGTGCATAGCAGCATTAGTGCTGAAGACCTTCAAGACTCCCTAATGATAAATGGTTGCAATGCAGTAGCACTGGTTAGCATGCAGAGTGCCAAAATCCCTCAAGAGTCAAAATATTCCTGAAAATATATATCACAAATTTTGGAAAGTTTTGAAAAGTAAACACAACAGATTTCCTACAAACAAATTGAGCAATTGAAGGCAGTCTTCAATTTTATGTAGTAATGGGGTTGATTTGTTTTTTTAGAAGCAGTAAGAGAGCAAATTCATACAAGTTTTAGTCAATAAAATGCTGCTTTTATAGTCTATAGAAATGCTAAACTTATAAGCTTTGAGGATTTATACATAAATAAAGATGAAGCTCAGAAATAGGCATGGCATTGTTTCATTCCTGTTTAAAAATATTTAGGAGCCTTTGAGCCAAGCTGAATGATGGATTTTTCATAAATTCAAATATTCATATTTTCCTGAAACTTTTACTCAAGATCTTTCATTATTTATACATACTTCTGCTTTTCACATTTAAAAAATAAAAAAGCAGGAAACACTTCGTCAGGATGGGTTTCCTAATTTTCCCTTCAACAAAAAAGCTTTGTTAAGGGGTGTTGGGAGCAGCACCACCTCCAGCATCTCCAGCCCAGCACTCTGTCCTGGTCCCTGGGGGCCAGCCCAGTGCATGGGACCTCATGTCTGTGCTCAGCCCCAGGGATGTGGCTGCTTCTTTTCCAGTTGCAGGCTGAGCCACTGGCAAAGCTGCACACACATCCAGACACTGACGTGGCCGGTCACACAGGCTGCCACAGACAAGGTGCTGCCTTCAACACCTTCACAAAACACAAACCAGACAGCAAAGTGCCCTCCTCCTCTTCAGCTGGCAGAGACAGGAGGTCACTGGTGAGAGCACACACACACCTTTGTGCATCCCCCAAGTGCCAGCACAGCCCCTCCGAGCACCCAACATCCCTGCCCACGCCCAGGTCCCCTCTGGGCAGGTGGTCCTGCGTGGGCTTGCAATGAGCACACCCAGGAACACCTGCTCAGGGGGACACTCACACCAACAACAGTGGCCAGTGCCAGGCACGGAGGCTCTGACCCTCCCTCCTCTCCAGCTGTGGGCACTGAGCTGCTCCTGCCACAGCTGGGGGGATGAAGGCTCCTGCCACTCCCGTGGGTGGCACAAAGGTGCCACTGGTTCCAGTGGGTGACATCACAGGCCAGGGGAGCCCACACCCCCACCCTGACTCCAGCTGCTCCAAATCCCTTCACGCAGCACCCCTGCAGCTGGCACCTGGTCCTTGCAGCACCTTACACAGGGATTTTACAGAGGATCTTTAAGACACAATCTGATCAGAAGATCAGACGGACTGTGATCGGTATAGGGTTCAGTCAGGCAAACGATCTGACCAGCTTTGTTTTACAAGTGACTAACACCTTTTTAACCCCTTTCTGTCTATGGTCCACATGGTTCTGTTTTCACTCCCTTACCCTGCACATTCCCCCACCAGTTTGGGCAGTACCAACAACCATTTGCAACGTCCTGGACCCTCAAGTTGATAACCCTATCAGTTTTAAAGTGCCAGTTTGTTTGGTGCTTGTCTTCGTCCCATTATGTTTGTCTGCCAGGTGTGTCTCTGTGTTTCCCTCTTGTTCTTCCCTCTTTTCCTTTTCACCACATTTGATGAGGTCCTTGACCAGATAATCTTACAGAAATAAGTGTTCCCATGTTCCCCACACTATCAGTTAGTTTGACACACCTCTACATTCTCCAACATAGTCTTACAAACTGCAGATTGAAGTGAAATCAAGTAAAAAATACACTTCAGAAATATCCAGGGAGAAATTGTCATGGGAGCCTTCCACCTTCTATTCTTGCTTCTGGTGTGCTCAGGCAAGGACTGCATTCATACTCCTAGAGAGTTACATTCCTCGCATTCACAAAGCAGCTCCATTTTATTTCAATGGATCCTCCAGGAAGGAAAGGTGCACTCAGCATGAGTAAAGGGTGCTTTCAGATCAAAACACAAAGCAAGATTATACTGCAACAAGCCAATCAAAGAAAAGGAAAAAAGTCTAGATGGTCCACAAACCAAAGACAAGCACATAGTCAACAATTCTACTATTAGAAGGAGGGGAAAAAAAAATTACACTTTATCCAGCATCAAGGAGAGGCTTGCAAGCCAATGCTATAATTGCTTTACTCTCCTTTCAAACACTGAAAATGTAGAAAACTTTTGGTAAAACATAGCATAACTTTAAAAGAAAGGATACTTTTTCTTTCCCTCATATTTCAATATTTACATTTATGTGCCCAGCTAACACTCCCACCTTGCAAAGATGGGCAACATCACTCTTGGCAGTAACACTACAAAATAGTGTTTTAATTCTCACAACACCAACCCTGTTACAAAATCCAGAACAAATGGTAAGCACTGAGAATTTTTTCTAAATAGTTTTCATTTAGGAGCAGCAGTAACACTCGGCATGGGTGGACAGGCAGCCTAACAATTGGACAACACTGAAGAAGTAGCATCACTAAAGCTGGGGAAGGAAGAACACAAGCATCCTTGGAATTCTCTACCCCCTCCACAGTTCCAGAAATATTTTCTGGATTTGAAATTACTGACTTCTAAAGAGTCTAATTAAAACGTCGCTCCTACTGAAAACTTTCACTGCCCCCCTTTTTTTTCCTCCTATAATCTAAATTTGAGAAACAGTGTGAGGAGGACACAAGAAATTATGCTTGAAATATATCATACTGGCCAATAAAGAAATTGTATCCAATGTTTCAAAATTCTTGGAATTAGAGGATGGAGCTTTTGTCAAAATCTTCATCTAGGTAACCATTAGAGGGGCTCAATCCTTCTAGGCTCTTACAATGCACAGAGCAGTTTACACAAATGCATTTCAGCTTCAAAGAACAGCTTCCTTACAAACGTGTTTAAAGTGTCTCATCTCCATGTTTAACATGCATTTTGTGTTACAATTTAATCCCTTCATATGCAAAGAATTTGACATAGCATTGTTGGAAAGATTAGCTCTTCCCCCACCCTCAACCCCTCCTAGGAAACTATACATACCTGGCAGTTCATACACATTAGCTCAAAGTTGCTTCAAGTATCAGCATTACATAGAAATTATATTTTACAAAAAATTCTGCTGCTTCTAATTGAGCCAGGCACTTCTCATATAGGAAAACACTTTATTTTTTTCCCCTTTAAAAAACACAGCTTATGAATTCTACCTGCTTACTGATACATTTGACACTATTGGAAAAATAAGGCAGCTGATTTAGGAAACAGGAATTATTCACACTAGGGAGATCTATATCATTAACCATTTTTTGTTTCTTAATCTGTTCTTTGTGTGCTGTAGATAGAGCAATTCTGCCACCTAGAGTAAAATCCAGGTCCAAGATAAAAAAATTCGGGTGAACGTATCTGCTTGACTAATTTGAAATGGAAGAGATACCTTCTCTGGCAGATAATTAAATGCAAATATTATGGGTTATTCATTTATTTTTTTTAAAGCATGCTACAAAATATTTAGTCGGCTGCTTGCTATCAAAATCAGCATTGCCAGAGAACCAGGTGAAATATATAATAAATACAGTTGAGATAATTTACATTTTTATTGGCCTTTTCATTACACACTTCTCCAAATATTTCCACAATTTCACATAGAAGTTATATGTTTCTCCATATAAATGGAAGAGAATTCCCTTGGCAAGGTTTTTAAATTTGGAATTAATCTATTTGGGCAAATCAGAAAATTAAGAAAAATATAATCCAATTGAACATAAGAATGGTTCCAGTTCATTCATATACATATATATATGTGTGTGTGTATGTTATATTTCCAAATATATCTACTTTAGAAGCCAAAAACTGCTGCCAGTTGATAAATAAATCACTGTCTGTTAGCTGGGAGGGGAAAAGTGAGGCAATGGCAAGGCAAAGTAATTCCTTACATAGAGCTGATGATCTTTAGTTTAATTTATATAAAAGCCAGGATTTAAACATCTCATTAGTATGAACTAATGCCTCTACATCCAGTTGTCTCACTCACAAGAATGAAAAACTTATGTCTCCTCAGATAGGAATCTGTGGTTTTAAAGATTCTGATAAATTTAAAGCAATAAATCATCCTTTTCTGGAGGCTGAAAGGACATATGCTGAGCTCTTCCATGAGCAGTTATGTCAAAGTACCAAACATCACATAATTTTTACTCTAGTGACTCATACATTTGTCATCCTGGTGGATGGAGATTTGCTTGCAACTAAAAATATTCTTTTCTTCTTCCATTTTCTCTTTCAGTCAGGGGAGAACACCCTACAGAGGGTATGCAAGGTTAATCCCTTGGCTCACCAAGCATTGGCTGAAAAGGCTGGGACAAGAATTCCCTTCAGGAGCAAGTACTGGATGTAACCTTCAGAACAAAAAGTCTTTAAAAATTTGTTTCTAGAAGCCAGGAGAGTTTGCCAGATAAAGCCTCTGCCTTTTGTGCAGACCTTCTCCTTAAACACCTGCTACTGTTGAAGCTGAGATAGTGAGATACTGAACCTTGGCATGACCCTTCCTGGCCATCCCCACAGGGTTGCTCTTGAGATAAAAAAAGCACCAAAAATTAGTTGTTGCTGGAATTAAAAATAGCCTCTGCTTATTGGCAATAATATATTGCAGCAAATGCACATAGCACACTTCATCTGAGGATCTAAGTGTTTTGCAAACATTAATTAAGCTCTGCACTGCTATTATGATTCACAGAATGCCATTATCACACCCAAGGGATGCAGGAAAGAAAGCCATTGAAGCAAAGTAGAGGGAAGCAAGCCCTTGAAAGCACAATGATTCTGGTTCCATTTCAGATCACATCAACTTACATCCTAGGATAAAGAAAATAAAGTCGAGGATTTGTTAGAACAGAGCAGTTGATTTTTATGTGACTTACGAAGCACAGATACATTTAAAAAGTACTGGTTTCATTCTGACCTTTCTTCCTTTTCTTGTCATTTGCAGGACTGTGTATTATTAGCATTTCCCAGTCCTACTATTATTTCTGTATGTTCTGTTATCTTCCTAACCTTGAATACATTCACCTTTCTTTTCAAGTCTGCTAGTCTCAACCCACTTCCAATCGTTTGACCTTTGAGTATCACATTTCCTCCAAACAGCCTATCCCTCAAGTTCTTTCACTTGACATTTCCCTACAGAAGTCAGAGAACATTTTTCCTCTCTCAACCTTTAGCACATTTTTCAATACTGCACTGATCATTGCTAACTCCCTGGGGAGCAAATCACTTTCTACTCTAGGAGCCAGGAGTAAACAGGCAGATCTTGGGAGCCCAGAGCAGTAAGCATTCACTGTCCACCGCTACGCCCTTTCAGCTCATCTCCATTAGAGCAGAAACACATTGAAGAACATGTTCTGAGGTTCAATAACTGGTGTGCTCTGTGCTGTGACAGGTCTTTGTAGCATCAGTCATGCTATCAACAAGCAGCCAGGATGACTGAGTGCCTCTCTGAAGTGCCCGTGCACCAACGCTGCAGACACCCTTGTGCAGACACGAGGACTGCACACAGCTGGCAGGGCCATGGACCATGAACCATGGTGGGTAACTTACACAGCCTCTGCAAGGGGTGGATGTGATGGGGAGGACCTGGATTGCCCTTGAAGCAAGAACACTGCAGGGAGTGGACAATAGCCCTACCTAGGGATGAATGATGAGCCAGCTGACAGCTTATGGGCCCAGAATCACTGCT
Organism: Prinia subflava; assembly: GCF_021018805.1. NCBI lineage: Eukaryota > Metazoa > Chordata > Aves > Passeriformes > Cisticolidae > Prinia > Prinia subflava. Next base: position 18,466,464 of record NC_086253.1, on the reverse strand, counting down.
TAGACCAAAACTGCCAATGCTGTAGTGAATGTCTGCTATCAACCACCTGATTTAAAGTATTAGATTTTTGTGGACTTCTTCAGGCAATTATGAAAGTCCTCCATGCACTGGCCCTGCTGCTCATGCAGGTTTGACCATCCCAATATCTGGTGGAGGGAAAATACAGCGGAGCACGAGTAACTGAAGTAACTGAGGATGTTTCAGGAGTGCATAAATGATGACTTTTTGACACAAGTGATCAACCAAAAGACAGCTAAAAGGGGCAGATGCTGTGCTGGACTTCATCCTTGCAAAGGAAGAGCAGCTACTCAGGGGTGTTATGGTGTAAACCCCACAGGCATCTCAGCTGCCCACTCAATACCCTCTACTGAGTGCTGAGGGAAAGAATTAAAAGCGGAGCAAAAGTGAGAAAAATTGTAGGTAGAGGTGAAAACAGGGAGGGGGGAAAGGAAAGAGAGAACAGCAAAAAACAAAAAATTTGCGAAGGCGATTATTTAGCACCAGCCAAATGCCCAACTAAATCCCTGAGCAACAGCAACCCCTGGAAAACTCATTCCCAGTTTTATGGCTGAGAACAGTGTTATGGAATCTCCTTTTGGTCAGTTGTAATCAGCTGTCCCAGCCTTGTGCCCGCCTCCAACCTCCTCACTGCAGCAGAATGAGAACAGAGAAGTGTATTGATATTGATAGTGTATTAGCACTGTGCAGCAGTAGTGAAAATATTGATGTGTAATCAGCATCACTTTGGTCACCAGTCCAAAACATGGCACTCAACAGGTACTTTCTGCACAGGTACAGAAATTAACTCCATCCCAGCCAGACTTCGTACAGGGAGTGTGAAGGCTGGGGGCAATCATGAGTTGTGGAATTCAGGATCTAGAAAGGAGGGGACAAGGCAAATAGCAAGACCCTGCACTGCAGGAAAGAGTACTTTTGGTTTCCTCAGGGACCTACTTGGAGGACTCATGTGGAATACAGTTCTGGAGAAAAGAGGGGGGCAGCTGCTGGATTTTTATTCAAGGATCACCTCCGCCAATCTCAAGATTTGTCTCTTCTAGTGTGTAGAAAGGGCTCCTGCACAGATGAACAGGGAGTTCCTCACAAAACTCATCTAAAAGGAAAAAAAAAGAGATTACAACAGGGACAAGTGACCTGGGAAGAACACAGAGACACTGTCCAAGTATGTAGTAATGGAGTTAGATACATCAAAGCCCATCTGAAGCTGAATCCAGCAAGGGACACAAAAGGGAATATAAAAGGCTTCTACAGGCATATCAGCAACTTAAGGAAGATTAGGGGCAGTGTGGGCCTGCTGTATGGGCTCTAGAGTAGCAGTCAACATGGATAAGATTGAGGTACTCAATGCCTTCTATACTGTGGTCCTTCCTAGCAAGAAGCAATCTGCTTTTCAGAAATCTCAGGTTCTTGAAATCAGTGAAAAAGTCTGAAGCAGGAAAGTGGTGTCAGTAGGGAAGGGATGCACCCACAAGTGCTGAGGGAGCCAGCCAATGTCATTGTGAGACCACAATCAATGATATTTGAAAGGGCATAGTGATTGAAGAAAGTTCCTGAGGACTGGAAGACAGCAAGTGTCATCTTCCAGAAGGGCAAGGAGGCAGATATGAGAAACTACAGGTTAACTGGCCTCACTTCAAACCCTGGCAAGTTGGTGCACCAAATAATCCTGGAAGCTATTTCCAAGCACACAAAATGTGATGAGTTAGCATAAACTTACAGATCAGGACTCATACCTGAGCAGCGTGACAGCCTTCCACAACAAAGTGCTGAGCTCAGTGGGTGAGAGGAGAGTCGTGGATGTGGTTTATCTTTGCTTCATCAAGGATTTTGACAGTCTCACATAACTTTCTTATAGATACACTGTCAAAATGCAGACCAGATATGTGGACAATAAAGTAGACTGAAAAATTGTTGAACTGCCAGGCTCAGATGGTTGTTGTGATCAGCAGTACAAAGCCTGGCTGAAGGACAATCACTAATGTATCCCTGAGGTTAATACTGGGGCCAGGACTCTTTAACATCTTCATTAATGAACTGAAAGATGGAACAAGGCGTGCCAACAGCAAGGTTGCAGATGATAGATTTTGGGGAGGAGTGGCTGATACACCAGATGGCTATGTTGCTTTGCTGCCATTCCAAGGGGCTGCAACAATCAGGAGACATAAGCCAACAGAAACCCCATGAAGTTCAGGGAAATCAAATTTAAAGTCACACATTTGGAGAGAAATAACCCCATGCACCAGCACAGGCTCTATGGGGCAAATGGAAGGAAAGCAGCTCTGGGGGATCCTGGTGGACAAGGAGTGGAACTTGAGTCACCCTGCACCCTTGAAATACTAGTGAAACACTAGTGCCAGAAGCAGAGCCAAGGCAGCAGGCAGAGGGAGATGATACTTCCAGTGGTGATACACAACATGGTGGTGTCACCAGCCCTGCACCCCCCAGGACAGACAGAGCACAGATGAACTGGAGCAATTCCAGCACAGGGATACTGTGGAATCTCCATCTGTGGAGATATGGATACCAAACTGAACACAGTCCTGAACAACCTGCTGCAGGTAACCCTGCATTCAGCAGAGGTGTTAGATTAGACAGTCTCCAGTCGTTCCTTCTGATCCTAAAGGTTCTGTGACTCTGTGACCCATGTTCTGGTGACTGAATAAGAATAAAATAAAATAAAATAAAATAAAATAAAATAAAATAAAATAAAATAAAATAAAATAAAATAAAATAAAATAAAATAAAATAAAATAAAATAAAATAAAATAAAATAAAATAAAATAAAATAAAATAAAATAAAATAAAATAAAATAAAATAAAATAAAATAAAATAAAATAAAATAAAATAAAATAAAATGTTTTTTTAAAAAAAGAAACTGACTTTCCCCGAATATGTTTAAAATTCAACACAAAAAAAAGAGATTAGAGATTATCAGATATTCTCCTACACTAACTGCAATCCAGCAGCAGGTTAAACCTGCAGACATCTCACCCACAGTAAGAGCTCAGAACACTTTTGAAAAATTAGGAGGGCTCACTGGGCACATGGAATTCCAGTTACAACAAGCTATGAGACTTTTTTAAGGATGGAAACACAGACTACAGAAACAGGCACTATGCTCTAGCAGAATACTTAATGTTGTCAGCTAATGAGCAGAAATGAGGGGATAAGCTTGAACACTCCTCTCTCCTATTTGTGTGAACTCTATTAACACATAGAGGGTTTTAGAACAACTGGAATACAGATGTGAAATACATAGACAGCACTACTGAAAGTTTTTTGATATTTTCATACCACTTATGTTTTACATTCCCAATCCTTTTGTATCTTTTTCCACTGACCCTATCATGTCACTTGAAGGAAGTCCTGGTTTAAGATGAAGAAAAGTGAAAGCTGCTTTTTATAATATACTCTTCCCTGGACTTTCATTTTACTTTCCATTCACTCCTCCCCACAGCCCCTACCCTCTAAAATATGAATAGGTTAGAGTATCTTGAACAACACAGGAGAGTTTAATGCAGCTTTGAAAATCAACACTTTTCTTTGTAAGAAAAAATGCTTATCTCCCAGAAGTTCTATCCCTTAATCTGGTGAATTATTAACATCTAGAATTCAAAATAGTACTTTTAATTAACAGAAGCTTAACATTCATTCAACCTCTTGCAAGAAGCCAGTCACTACTGCATTTATTTTACCAAACAATTGAACTGTCTAATTAAGAGTCACAAAACAAATAAGTGACAATGAGAACTAGATTTCAGCTTCTGAAGCTTACCTAAATGTATTATGTTATCTATTTATATTCATTAGAGCAAAGATCTAAAGGCACTTTAGTGAGTATCTTTGCCGATACTCACCTTTGAAGGGCCAGAAGACAAAAGAAATCTCTCACTTCAAAGTGACGACAAAACAACAGCATTTTTCACTTGAAATATTCATTGCTGTAAGGTATTAGTGGGAATTTATATGAATACTTAGCCATATATTTATTTTTACAAACATATGTAAGTATATATATATTTAAAAATACACACACACACTAGCTAATGTTGAGTATGAAGTAGACAATGTCAATTTTCTTTTAAGGAAGTTTCTGGGGGTTTGGGGTTTTTTTTCCCCCGTCACACTAGTGTGAAGATTGCCATGCTAGGCAGTAGCTATTTCATCTAGACAGAACCTGACTGAGCTGCTCAGGGTTGAGTCTTATCAGGTATAGCCCTCACATCACACAAAGCACAGCCAGCAGCAGCCTAGGCAGATCAAATACTAAGCTGGGGTGCAGTGGGAAACCGCAGCAGGGACTGCTTTATCTGTCTCCTGAAACAGAGAGAACAAAGTCCTACCAGTTCATTAAAAGCAGCTTTGAAAGTCCTGTAGTTTTCTCAGGTTATTTCCAGAGCCATTTTAAGATGAAGAGGGCTGTAAAAAGTTGTGTAAGGTTCATGAAGCAAACTTCTTCCCAGTTCAGAACAAGACATTATTGTTATGTGTTATCACTAAAAAAAAATGGAGAAATAAACACTACACCAGCTCATTATCACTAAAGACAGTTAAATGGCTTGTAATAGTGCAGAATGTAAGTAATAATAAATTATGTGCTTCCACAGTGAGACCGCACCTTGTGTTTTCACACACAATAGACATTTTCTGTGTACTTCTACAATCCAGTTCTATAGTGTGGTGGAAAGAAAGTGCTACTAAGGATCCAGTGATTAAGGCTTTAGTTGCATTTCCAGCTGGACGTGGCAAGAAGCTGACCATATTATACAAACAGAAATGGGATTAGAAGTGCAATAGAAACATCAGCAATAACCTAATTGGAAAACATTATTTGGAAGAAACTCTCAAGCTAACTTGAATGAGCTATAATTTCAAGGTGGCAAATTGACGGAGCACTATTTAAGTTTCCAGTTTACAGCATAATATTTTAAGCCAACTTAAAATCCACAGGTGTAGATAAATCTTTCTGGTGTCCATACCAGTAAGCTATAAAATTCAAACAGCAAGGAGGCTTCTAACTATAGATCCACAATCCAACAGTATTTTTCTGAAAAGTAATATCAATGTGATCTTTGAATTCCTGCCACGTCTATTATTCTCTGTCCTCCAAATTCTCCATTGCTTCAATCACACCCTACAGTACAGTACTGATCAAAGCAGGTATCCCTTAGTGCTGCAATCCCTTTTTTTCCCATATATAGAAAAGCATACCAGTAGGATATACAGATTTTCCCAAGTCTTCAGCAGGAAAATTGTGAATGTGCTATGTCATGAGCACAGCATTAAAACAGATATTCACCATTGCAAGAGCCTGAAGAAAAAAGAGGAAACAGCCAATGTTTCAGCAGAGCTCAGGCTGCACCTAAAGTGAGGGAACTATTTGTATAATTTCCAAGCCGTTCTGTTTAAATGAATGTTTGACTTCTCCCAGACAGGGAATACAGTAAAAAGGCTTTTTTTCACACAAAGCTAAGAAATGGAGCTGCCTGCCTAGTTTATGTAATTCTTTGCAGAGAAGTCAGCCTCTAATGTGAATACTAATTTCCCTTGTGAAAAGGAGCAGCAATAATAACCAACAAGTTGAATGTTAGCATATTTGCAACCTAACTGTCAAATGAAAATGTGTGAATTACAGTACTGCTTTCTCCACTGATGTTCAAAATCTAACATATGCCAGTTTACACAGTGCTTGGAGATGGAGAGCATCTTTTAAAGACATGGAAAACATACACCCCCTTCTCCCTCTGGAACAAAAGAAGACAATTAATGTTTGGATGTAATGCAACAAAAAAAAAAAAAATCAATCACAGCTCTTTGATAAAGGTTTGTCTGAGATCCCCTGGAAAATAGGACACTTGAGAATTCTTAACTAGAGTAGATACAAATCCAAAATAGTTACAGCAAATTCGTGCCAAGGAAGGCTGAATTATTTCCCTACAAATCTCAGAAGAGTTTGGTTCCACAGGAATGCTGAAAGATCTGGCAGAAGCCAAAGAAGATGATCACCTGAACCAAGAGGCACCACCTTTACCTACAGATGTGCATGGCAAGTAGGTAGCACGGGGCAAATATTCTGCACAATTTTGGCTAAGGGAATATATAAAATAATCTAGATTAAAGAGTGAATATGTGCTATTGGGGATCTTACACTTGACTTCAATAGCTCTGGTTAAAATGGGGAGCATGAGCAAAGATCCATATTCTCTGCTACACACCCAGAAACAAGTCTTGGGGGAGTCTATAGTCTTTAACTGAAAATGCCATCTAGAGTTTCTGCTTTTGTGCAGCTCCCTTTCACAGTACTCCTGCAGGATCTTTATTTTTAAAATACAGAATCTCCAAATAATTCTCAAATTATTACCATACAATGGTACTAATGAGGGTCTGAACAGCAGGAGTCTTGTCAGAAATGTGGAGGAGCCCCATTTGTGTTTTTCTTTAGCTTGCTTTAGTGCTGAAGAGTGTATTACATATCTCAACATGATGATTCAAAAAGAACAAAGTTAGCTTTTACAATAGAAATTATCACAGCAGCTAAATATTACCTTGCACAATTTGCCACACTATAAATGTCTTTATCATTGTATTTGTACACATCCAATCCCAATCCCGATGTTGTGCAAATTCAAATTGATTAGCAACTCAACACCAAATTCTACATGAGGCTGCCAAGTCTCTTTCCTCACATCTAAACTACATCTAGAGCATTCTACAGGAAAAATAGTTTATATTAACAAAACCAATCATCTAGTCGCTCTTGTACACTTTTTTATGCACATCCATCTTTAATGAAAATAAAGACCAAGAAATTTAACAAGGTGCCTTCACTGTTCCTATCAAGTACACAAACATATTAGTCCTTTTAGTTTCTTAATTCCTGGCTGCTAAGTCATGAATGCTGTCACAAAGGGTTTGCAGAACTCCAAGAAGAACTACTATGTTTCCTTTTATTCACACTACTTTGGGATATTGAAGAATAAAATATTACTACATTTTTCTTTTCAAGAGAATAACATGATTCAAGACTGCAATAACTAGAGCTCCTTGAAAGCTTTTCCTTAATTTACATTTGCATGATTTAGGTAGAAATTAGAGAGTTTTCTGCACTTCCTGAAGAACCTCAACTGGTAATATTTGTCTCTAGCTAATATTAGCAATGGTACTGAGCAGCTACAGCAGCTCTCTCAGACACAAAATCCATCACTAGCAATGCACAGCAGCTCTGGTCAGACCTGCCTGGACTGCAGTATTCCAGGCTCAACAAAGCAAAACTCAATAAAAAACCCTGAAAATAAATTTTTAAAAGCCTTAGATTTGCCTGCAGGACAAGGAAAGACACTGCCAACAGCAAAGCAGCAGAGATGTCCTAGACCTGCTTTAGGCACCAGAGGCTGCACAAGTCCATTAAAGAGCGTGGACTGCCCTGCAGAAACTTTTCATTGCGTTACACAAGACAGAAGTCAGATTCCCTACAAAACAATTTCATGTTGAAGGTGATGCTGGGACTGATGGGTTGAGCAGATGACTGAAAGAAATTAAGATCACCAATACACATTTAATTGTTATATTTAGTTAGTGTACACTAGAAAACTTGTCTTTAAAGGATATATTCTATAAGAATTTTCTAAACTGAGGTTTTTGAAATTGATTTTTTTCTTAACTTTTACATATTAATTTTAGAGTTTTTACCGTGTACAAATCATTGTCATACACCAAAGCAGAAACTACACACTTAAAGCACACCTGTGGCCAAGCAATATCTAGATGCAAGAACTCTTCAAAGTGACAGGAACCTTCTTAGAAAAAGTTCACATTCAGTAGCCCTTTGCTTGTTGGGTACTGGAGACACCTTGACTTTGCCTACTTTATCAAAACTCATTGTTGTGTTTCTTATGTCTGTACAGCTTCTTCTGAAATTAATCAAAATCTCTGACAATGTAAACTGCATTTATACAGCTGTTCTATGCTTTAACTAGGCAACAGTAATCTGAAAAAAGAAAATACTTCCAACACAACAGGGTTGGGGCTTGGGGGGATTTAGAAGGCTGGAGCTGTTGGTTGGTTTGTTAGGAGTTTTTGTTGTAGATATTTAGGGTAGTTATCGATCTTGCAGTATTCCTGGTAGATTATATTCTATGTCCAGAGATACATCAGATGTTATTTCTGATGTCTTATTTATCTTTCTCAAAGTATTTTATCTAAAGTTGCTACAAAATATATATATATACACACTATATATATATATATATATATATATATATATAGGTTGAGCAGAAAGCAGAATTGACCTTTTTTTTAGCACAAAGCAGTATTTCCATTGACAATTCTCCTTAGGATCTTATATCTGCACCTTAAAAAAGGCTGTATTCCATAAGAGCAGGAGTAAGGTAGGGGGGAAAAATCCAAATATCAATTACACAGTCTGTGTTTGAGCTTCCCTCATATATAACTTGGACCTTCAATCATTGTTTCAGACTCCTGCATTCCAGAGTACAAACAATTCATGGTATACTCGTTCTTCTGCTGTGCCTCGGTCCCCCATCTCTTTCTTCACCCATACAATTATTCTTGTGTCTTCACCCCCAGGCTGTAATTGTGACAATTTCTGGAGTATTTCTCTACTGCTAAGCATCGTCTGTATAAAACTTATAAGAAAAACTGGAGAGTGAATAGTTTAGCAGTAAAGAGAACAACAGGAAATCCAGCATGAGGTTCAGAAATTACTTCCAGAATATGATTAGCCATAGGTTGAAAGATAAGACCTCTTAAAATTCAGACAAAATCTGGCCTTTAGAACTTAACTATTTAATTTTCTCTTTGTAACACACAAGTAGAAGAGGAAGGATTGAAACAGACAAGGATTGCAGCATTGACAGAAAATTCAGCTAAGCTTCTCTTTGAATGCAAATAAATTAAATTAAGAAATATTTCCCACTGTATTGATATATTTGTGGATACTTAACATATCCTTACAAGGCACTCAAAGTAACAGGGAGTATATGGTAGACCTTTCTTAAACTGTTGCAGAACCACCAGAACTAGGAACACTCTATGCCTAGGAACAACTAAATGCCCAAAAGACCTTACAGGAGATTACCTGTCCCATTTCAACCCTAGGTCACATCCTCCATCTCACTTAGGGCAAGCAGGATACTATAATTTCCAGTGAAATTGGAAAAACTATCAGTTCAGAAGCCCAGTTTTAAAAGCACAAGGGAACAGACTTTGATTCAATAGTAGTCAAATGCAGCTCATCAGAAAAAAAAATCAAACCCTGACTTCACTGACTGCACACCAACTTGCTGAAGCTGTTAATTAACCAAAGCTCAGTAATGTCCTTTGGGATTAGAATGCTCTGTGTTCCACTTGCTTGGGTGCCAAGTCTTGCAGTAAAATAAGCCATTTCTTATAAGCTATGCTATAATAGCTCGATCAACGTTTGCAGGAGAAATTACCAGCAGGTTTCCAATAATTTAGCTCTCTGAAGATGCTGATTTAGGCTTTGCCAGCTTCTATGATTTCCCCATTGATAAACAGTTAACACTGTTCAATCAACAACACTAAGACAAATTGAAGTGAAACCAGTGACCAACTCTCACAAACACTAAATTATTGCTTCTGAAATGGGCTGTATTAGACAACTACAGCTGAACATAATTTATATACAGATTCAATTATCAATATCCATTTTTATCTGGAAAAAACTAATTTAAATTCTCTAAACATGATTCACATTGATCCTGTGGTTCACCTGTGTTGTCATTCACTGATTTATCCCATCACCTCCACATAAGTGAGATTTCTGGTTACAAGAGAAGCTGTTTTGAAAAAGCTCTCTTGAGCTTCTTCCTTCTCCAAGCTGCAAGTTAAAAGGAATACTAAACAACAAGGATTTTTTTTTTCTGGTAGAGAGCCACAGTCTCTCAAACCAATCCTCATGCTCAAAATCACAAGGCTACATATTATTCCAGCAGTCACTTGGAAAGGATTTTCAACTTGTTCAGAAGGGAAAAGAAAAGAAAGAGTGAAAAAACCCAAAACAGCACAAGCCCAAAATCCCAAATCTTCAAAATGTTAAACTCAGAAAAGCTCTTTCAAGCACAGGCAGTAAGACTTGGGATTTACAAGCATGATTGTAGCACCCTACTTGCCAAACAAAACAGTCTCCACCTTCCCCTTCACAGTAATATTGCTGACAAGCTTTAATAACTGCATAAAAAAAAGAAATACTGGCCAGAACCCTAAGCAGAACCAAGAAAACTTATTTCAAGATTAAAAAAAAAAATTTAAAAAAATCAAAATTTATTTACTCAGGGACAGGCTAAGATCAATTAAAATTACATAACATTTTCACTAACACAGTTTCACTTTTCAAAATGAAAGTCAGATTTATTCAACATTAAGTGCAACAACACATCAGAAATCAATAAAATCAATTTTCACTTATAAAGTAAAGCAAAGTAACATGAATAAACACAGGAAAATACTGTCTGAGACTCTCCAAGCAGGACATTTCTCATAAGACTCACAGAAAAGGGAAAAAAAATAGGATTTTTATATGCAAACAGACTAAATTCCCAAAAATTCAGGGTTTTTTCCAGTTGTAAAGCAATATATAGCTAATGAGAGATAAACTAGAAAAGGGAATGAAATGCATCATGCTGTACAACACCAAAGAAATACTCCAAATGCATTTGTGTACAGCATTAACAACATGCAATAGGTGAGGTTAAAAGCAAGTACAGTGTATATATTAGAGACAGAAACTAGTCAGTCTGAGGGCTTTGTTTCTTATTTTAGTTCAAGTAATGAAAACAAACAGAAGCCAAGAGCAAACAGAGGAAGAGCAGAATCTGCATGGAGAACATCTCTTCCCAGAAGAGTGAAGCATCTTAAGATAAAAATTTTGCACATATTTACTTGTCTTGGTCCTCTTCTTGCTATGTCATTAAAACATATCCAAATTCAACGGGCTTTTTGCAAGTATCTACATTTTTATAAAGCAGTAATTAAACAAAACAATGCAAGTCATTCAAATTCTGCTAATCTTTTAAGTCAGGCATTAATATGCTGAACACTCACTACAACTCAGTGTTATTTAAATTAAAAATAAAAACAGGGCAAGACATCTCCCAAACAGCCTTGATGAAGTCTAGGGTATTCCAATTATATTTGTTGCTTGGAGGAGAGCTATGTGAAAACAGACGTGCTACTCAATTCATTTCATTAAGAATTATTTAAACAATACTTTTAGACAACAGCTGGTCTCTTTGTTCATTCTATTCAGTTCACAGCCTGACAGATTCTCTTGCCAGTCTTTTTTTTTTTCACAGCAATTTTTAAGACAGACTCCCAAGATCTTCTATAGATTTTGTCAGCTATTGAAAAGCAAGCAAGCATAGCACACATGCAAGTTATTAGAATTAGAGAGCCAAATATAATTAACTACAAAGTTCCAAGCAGTAAGCACATCCACATTCCCCTGGGGAGACTCCATCTTACTGGGAGATGGATTTGAAAGCTGATAAAGAACACAGGTTAACCAGTTCAGAAGTTCTCTGCCTTCCACCTGAAGACTTACCAGAATCCATTCTACCAGCCACCACGCTAACCAGCTAATACAAATATCCAAGATTGTCATAATTTCTGTAAGAATGGAGTGATGGCTGACAACTGATGACTGACTTTTGTAGGGTTGGACATACTGACCTTAACTTCAAATGAATTTAAGTCTGAAAATAATTGTGCAGCATTAAGACACAAATAAACAATCAAAGGATAATTAAAGGATAACTTTATCACTCATACACAAATCACACGAGCCAATGCTCTATCTCAGTCGCTGAAGTACAGCAGTGTTTTCACAATATCCAAATGTGACAAAGTCTTTAAAAGGCAACTATTTGCCATTTATCTATTAGTAATTCCCAAATGAAAAAAACCTGTAGTGCTCCAAACTATAAACAACTACCAGTACCTGTTTATTTTTTAACAGCACAGGGATCACAAAGAACTGAGTTGAATTAAAATAAAAGGAATGTGAAGGACAAACTATTGATTCAAATGTCTTTAGCACATATTAAACCAAAACTGACCTTAAGACGTGCTACTAAAGTTATCTCAAACTGCTCTGAGGTCTGGCAATCATCCTGATTAGTACTGTAACTACTAAATTTAATGCTGGGTGAAAAATAGAAATTAGAAATGAGAAGGTAATGCCCTGAAGAGTACACCTAAAGAAGAAAGTGGGGGTTTTTGTGGGATAAAAAGTTACTGATCTGAAAACCTTGAGACTGAATGTACCTCTTATCTCCAGTAATCTAAATTTTGAGTGTTCCTTCAAAAGAGATTAAATACCACTGAACATTTTTCATCCTCTCCAACAAACAAGAGGCATTTCTTTTTACCTTCCTCAAATGTGTAATCCTTAACATCTAAGCAGAAATCAACCTTCCCACTTTCATTTCAGTGAAGCATTAAATACACAGAACACACATGCACAATTTGGTAAACTTGAGACTTAAAGTTGTAAAGAAAAACAAAAGATAACACAAATCTACTTCATTTCTGAATGCCTGAAGTGGATTGATAAGTACTGCCATCTGACATTGCATCAATGTCAGATGTAAGAGCACCCAGGAATAATAAAGTTTTATACTGTTACCATTTATATGAATTGGTGCATTCTGTATGTAACAGGGACTAAGCAGAGGGTCAAAAAAACACCACCTGTACTGGGCTAGAAGCAAAAACTATCTGTGGAACACCTGTATGACATATTTGAACTGCTACTGAGGCCTCAAAGAATGGTCAGCTAAACATGTACATACTGTCAGGCAGCCAAACTCTGCAGGCAATTTTTGGTTATTAATTATCCCAACATCTGTGTCACTAGCAGAAAATGTTAGCAGCACTTATACTCAACCAGGCATAGGAGGCTTCAGCATGAATCACTGAAGATGCAACATCCAAGATTAAAATGCCTACAAGCAATTTGGAGCAGTGATTCAAACATGAGATAGTAACACACCCCTATTATAGCAAGAGCAACTGGAACATATTAGAAAAGTGTGTTCATCCTACTTAACATATTGCACAAGGAGATAAACAAATAGAGAAGAGGTCCAAGAATTAGTAATTCCTCTATTTGGCTTTAAAAAAACTTTATTTATTCTCCACTGCTTGTAAATATGCTTGTAATTAAATGGAAAAAAATTCATTGTATACTTATGAAAGTAAGGTAGCAATCCCTCTCCAGCAATGTATCGAGGAAATGGAATGAAACGATCCTGAAACTCTAAAAGCAGGTGATACAAGAAATACTAATCAGCCTATTTTCCTCCACACATGCCAAGTTTTCGTATTTTGGGAAGCAAAAGGGCAAAATCTTGAAAGCTTAAATTTCTAATTAACTTTATCTTTTTAGGCTTTCAATCAGTTGTAAATTACTGCCTAACTACAGGTGGCATCCCGTAAATATCATAAGAAAACTGAAATCAATTATTCTTGGCTTCATCATCTTCTAGGCTTCTGAACAAGGAACTACATTATTACTACAACATTACTACTCAGACTATGATTGAGAATTTTTCCTCTTTCAGCAAATTGCCCTTCAGGAAGTAGAGGGTCATCTGCTACCTAGGTACCAGTGGGGGAAGAAAAGTTGACACATGGCTGGAACTATCAATGAAGAATTTTAAGTTCCATCACTAAGCTGTGGGGAAGAGGGATGGAGGGGAACCAACCAAAATGAAAACTCAAAAATCTCAAACACAATCAACTGCTTTTAATCTCCACGTGCACTATAAGATGGTAACAAGCGTTCCCCATGAGAACCAAAATGGCTTTGCTAAAACTTTTATGCTAATCAAGTGTCATATAGCTTTAGTAAGAATTGTGGAAAGGCTTGGGTTTGTTTAGTTTGGGAAGATTTGGGATTTTTTTCTTCTTTATATAGGACCATACATTTGACACCTCTTCATTTTACAAGTGATTTAAACAGCAACCTTAAACAGGGAGAAGTCTTTTAAACAATTTCTACAAAGGAGCTGCTGTCCTGACAAAGTACTCTAACAAAATATTTAAATAGCAAAGAGCCTCATCATCTGAAATACCAGAGAATTAAAAATAGAACATGGATTTTAGCCATAAAAGCGAAAAAACCACCCAAAACAAACAAACAAAACAAAAACCCCACAAACCAATCTCTAACGACACTAGCTGACAGTCCCGAGTGACTGGTATGTCCTACGAATCCTGATGGCTGGAATGCTGGCTGGACTCCCTGACTGCCAGCAAGTTCAGGTTACACTGCTAGCAAATGGGGCTGGAACAGGGAACCTTTAGAGGCACAGTCCTAGATGTGGATGTATGCCAGGCACTTCAGTGCTAAGACTGGATTTGATGAGTGCCAGTGAAGATCCACCTCAGAGCCAGTGCTCTCAACATCCCTCGGCACAATGACTCAAACCATTTCAAGATGGGAATTCCTGCAGAAGGAGCAATGGAAGCCACTTACATTGTGGACAAATTTAAATGGCAAGAAATGCAAGTGGCTATTAAAATAATAAAGAATAAACTCAATTAACTTAAAATTAGTTTGTGCTCCAACATATAATATTCACCACTTCTGATTGTATTAATTTAAGCTTTTTGTTCTCTAACACTTAATAAGAAGCAGCTATAAAGTTACCAGACAGCTGCTTATACACTGAGTGTTGAGAGTAGTCTGTGCTCCAAAGGTTTGCCATTTTGAAGCGAAAATCTATCACTATGATAATCTCATCTGATTTGTTTGTACACCATCATGAAGTATTTTTTCCAGAAAATAGTTAAATTGTTTTTTAAAAATATATTTAACACTTTAATACTCAGCCAATGAAGAATTCAGTATCTCCTCTATTTCACTTTTAGTTATACTTATTACAGAAAACTGAATTTGCCTACTTTGGCTTCCCAGTATTTGAGTTTGCCCAGTTTTGATATCAGAATTAAGTGCTGCCCTTCCACTACTCAGTACCAGCTTTTTCTCCATGTGTAAATGTTTACTCTCCAGTACCAAAATGCCACTTCATCTTCCCTGGTAATGACAGAGACAGAGTTACTCAAACCTCACACCAAGATCTACTATCCAGCCCCAGATCTTATTTTAAACTCAATTATTGCTATAGCCTTCTCAAGTGCATCAAGATTTTTCCAATAGTAGTCTTCTCCTACTGTTGTTTGGGAAGCACAGTAAGCTCCCTACTTGCACAAAAGTAATTGTTCCCTTTGTAGATGTTCAAGTACTTCATCAGGCTTTCAACTACAGCTCTTGAAGGCTCAGCACTGAGGTGGTTCTTCAGCACAAGTCTTTTCTCATCGCTGCTTTTTGTTGTCTGCCATATACAGAGAATATAATCTTTGTTCAAAGAGATCATTGTTACCTTGTGATTAATTTTTCTTTTGAGCTACAGCTGTTCAATCTGATGATTCAGAGAATAATGGAACAATACTATGTTCTCATTATTTTCTATTCCACCAATTTTTTCTTCTCCAAACTTTATCAGATTTGTCCCATGCTTTTCTGCATAGATGGTCTACAATCAGTGTCTGTTAGACAACAAAACTCTGGATTATTTTTGTTCTCTTAAGGAATTAACCAGTGTACCAGGACATTTAAAATACTTGCACATGCAAGATCTCCACCCCATTTTATAAACTATCTCTTTCAACCATGTCACTAACCACAGTAAATCTGTTAAAATCACCACCACTTCTTGAGGAGAGAACTAACACATTGGGTATGTACAAGGGAATCTCAATAGAAAATTATAGAAAAGACACATATCACTTGATTTCAACTGGCTACAGGTTTTGAAGACCCCTTACTAGAAAAAATGTAGGCAGTCTGTGAAATAATTCTTTCATACAGTACATCACAAACATATTGGCAAGAAGTGAGCCCCTCCTAACAAGTCCCTGGCAGTGGCACCTGCTACTGAGGCAACTAGAATACCCCTATGGAAGATCTGAGACTTTAGTCAACACTGGATAAATTGCTTCTGTTGACTAGAGCAGGAGATATTTCTTTGGAATGTACCTCAGAAGAAATTCCTGCTCAGTATTAATATTTTCAAACTGAATAAAAGGCACTGTTGCTTAAGCCAAACATTTCTTGTCTCCATTTAAAAAAAATAAAAAGATGTTTTTGAACAACTAGCTACTGCTACCCTAAGAAGGCTTCCTTGTTACGTCACAGTAATTTCACCTCTCCCTAAAAAAGCTTCACAAAAATTGCTTTTATCTGAAGCATGCCATCTCACCTTTATCTCTATCTTTATATGAAATTATGAGTTAGTATAACAGTATGCATTATAAAATTATACCATTTACTTCAGACATCTCTGAACAGATAAATCTTCAAACTATACAAAAATAAAGTGTATGAAATTTTACAAAAGGAGGACATTAAGACAATAATAGCTAATTCAAAAAATATAATAACTTATACACAGCAGTAAGCATAAGCAATGTAGCCTACAACAGCTTCCAATTAACAGGACCTCTGAAACATGTCTGAAACAAGCATCAGCTAAAATCGGAACATTTTCAAGCACAATAGTTTCCAATTTATTATCTTTACCACTGTACAAACTTTTACAACCCAAACGTCCATTTTCTGTCAACCTGTAAACAAAAGCTACTATTCCCCCTCCTGATTCTGAGAGGGTGATTTTTTTCAATCTTCAGTCAAGTTTCACAACCATCTTGCATAAGGAATCAAGAGCCTGTTCTCTTGGTAATTTATTTTTTTTCCTTTTTTTTTTTTTTTTTTTTTTTTTTTTTTTTTTTTTTTTTTTTTTTTTTTTTTTTTTAGTTGTCATACAGCCTGCAGTGAATTAAAATCACAGTGAAAGTCCTGGGAAAAAAATGATCTTTACAGCAGGACTGGAACCATTCTAATAATAAATGCATTAACAAAACATCCCATAATAAAAGCATGACATTTCCATTTCCAGAAATCAAGTCAGTTAGAAATGCTAAATTCTACTTAAAAACCCCAAAAGATCTAAAAGTGAAAAGATTCATCTTCTCAGTCAAACACAAGTCTTTCAGTTTCACTTGCAGAGACTGTTCCAGTCTGTAAAACAGTAGTGCAATTCATTTACTTCTACTTCTTTTATTTTTGTTGAAGTCCGGTAGATAAATGTCCTATTTCTATGGAAAGACAGGAAGATGCTCCAGTAAACAAGAAACTTTGGCAAGCCCAGGAAGGCTTACTAGTCCATTAAAGCTTTGGAGTCCAAAGTGGCTTAAAAATGGTTTATGAATAAACTTAAAAAAGCCCAACAAATCAAATAAAAAAAAAAAAGCTGAAAAAGACAAACTAAAAAAACAAAGAAATAAATAGGCAGAAATTAATGTAAACTGTCTGAACTTTTTAATGATTTCTCATTGACAGCTGGCACAACCGTTGACAGTACAGTCATTAAATAGAGGAGACCTACAGAGTATTCCATTGGGGCATCCAGTCTGGAATGCTCAAATGGAATTACATTCCTAAAGATTTAAAAAATAGAGTTCTTATAATGTTACTCTAGGTTTTCTTCTGCCCACCTCACTTACACTTCTTCTTAAAGAGGTTTTTTATTTTTGATGGCTTTTTATTTTTTTCCCCATTCTGGTAGAGGTCCTGTGGGATGCTGCTTATCCGAGGGACGGAAGCAGCTTCATGGCTGGGTTTACTATCACTGCCGGTCGAAGAACATGAGGTGTGACGAGGCTTTGGGACGGGGATCCCCGTTGAAAGCTGGTTCATGCTGCAAGACTTCTCCAGGATTCCATTATAAACTTTGCTTGCAGGACTAAAGATCATGCTCTTAGTTTCTGCCATGCCTACACAGTCAGGAGAGCCCCTAGAAATATCTGCAGTTAGAGAAGAGGAGTCTCCCGTAGATGATTCCTCAAGTGAGAATTCCTCTGGCGATACTTTCTGAGGAGAAATTGTCTGGTACATCTCAAGACTCGCTGGAGGAGACTGTTTTCTTCCAATGGATGAATTTAAGGAGTCACATTCCGAACCTGTTTCCTGTACTTCCCTGAGTCAGAGCAGAGAGAGGAGAAAGTATAATGAAACTACAGCTTCCTTCATACAGTTAAAAAGGAAATTAATTTAGAATCAATAACATTAGTCTAAAAGCACCACCCACACTTTTCCTTAGTAGTTAATTAAACAAAAAAAATATTAAGTTAAACAGTTTAAGTTACAACTTGCATTACATAATTTTATTATCTAAACTGAAGGGAATTAGTTTGCGCAATCTTGCTTTTGAGGGCAGCAGCATCTGCCCAGAATCAGTCATTTGTATCTCACTTCAAAGAACAAAATCTTTCTGGCACGTGAAGTCAGAAAAGTTATGAAATGAAAGAAGGAGATTTAAGCCTATCATACACAAAAAGTTTCTTCAGGACAAGTGTCCCTACCTTTCAACAAGCTCATTTGCTCCTTCCAAAAGGAATTTAACCTTTTCCTATGAGGCCATGTAACAAGAGTAGGTACACGCTCAACATGCTGTAAGAATTGTGTTACCATCCATCTCCTCTTCGCCCAGTAGCTGATATTGCTTTTGATCCTAGTTTCAGATGTAAAAGCCAGTAACATATTGTAATGGAGAATCAGGGTTAGTTCAGTGCACCCTGGATTGTAACATTACTTAACTGTATATGACATGCTAGCTATTTACATACACACACCAGACAAGAACTCTCTGCTCCACGTAGACCACATAAATTTATATTATCCTATAGATTACTTTAACTTTTTGCTTGGTTTAACCTCTAATTCTAAACTGTTAGTCTCAATACTCCTATCAAGAGTTCCAAGTGCTGTTTGCTAATCTCCGTACCATTGTTTATCAGCAGAGAAGTAAATGGCTTCCTCCTCCTCTTCAGTTCGATAGAGAGCTGGGCAGCTCGACACAGAAAGGATGTCAGGGTCAGGGGAGTGCAAAGCGTGCTGAGACTGTGGAGATGATGGCACAACACTGCGTCTTGATCTACACAAGCTACTGCTTCTTGCCAGTGTGCTGGGAGGTTTTACAATGGACCCTGAGGCAGAGAAAAAGCAAACCAAAACCCTCCAAGTGACATTGATGTTAACAGCATCTACTCTGAAGACTAAGTAGCAGGTATCTGCTTCAGTGACAGTGACTTTAAACAACTTTGACATTGCTTGACAGTTTCAGAGGAAGAAAGACTGGCACACCTCGAACATTCTACAGTTAGATGACGCAGCTAATCAAGATGCAACTGCAGAGATTTTGTGTCTGCAAATACTACCCTGACCAAGAGCACCAAAACTCTGGCTCAATATGCTCTCTTGAGAACAAAAAGAAAGATTCTACTGAAACTCCCAACCCTTCATAAACTAAAGATAGCAGTGCTGAAATTAGCATGTTACACAATGTCCTGTATTTTAATTGTGTGGTGATTTGGAGGTTAGAAGAAAACGTAAAAGTTTTGCAATGTCAGTATGACTAACCAAACAGCCAATTGATATACACTACACTAGTTGAGAAGTAGGTTAGATAGAGAAGACCAATTTCATTTATGTAACATGACAGAAAATATGTAATTCAAACTCTTTTTAAGATCAAGAACTTCCTTTTAGATAACATTGTCTCTTGCCAGACTAACTATGAATTTCTGGAAGCAAAAATACTAAGAATGGGTGGAGACAGCCACACAAGGCTTCATCAACAAAGTACCCAACTGGAAGTGATAAACTCCAATGTTCCTAATCCAATTCCTCCTTCAAAAGATTATTAGGCAGCAATACTTGTACAGAAATAAATCTACAAACCTGTTTCCAAGCTAGCTGTTACAAGTCTCAAGATGTTTCATACCTCTCCTCAAACTGTCCCATGATGCATGGGGATCCACGGCACATAATACATCTGGCTTATGTAAGATATACCAGACCCTTACTGGTGTTCAAAATTGTTTAACAAACAAAACAAAATACATTCTATTTTCTGCAATGCCAGTTTATCATCATGTAAGTTACAGTTCCCTGTCCTGGAATCTGAGAAAAGGACAAGTTGTCCAATCTCTTTTACAGGAAATCACAACTTTCACTAAACAGTAAGTAACTGCACCTTTGCCAGGATGTAGGTTTATTTTTACTCCTGAGCAGGAAAGAAAGGTTTGCGAGTCTCAACAAGAGAGTTGTCATGTAACTCAAACTTCTAATTTCACTTTTGAGGAATTCCCTATTGACCTTAAAAGCATGTTGGGAGCTCAAAAACCATCTTGTGTAATTACAAAAAAAAATCCTCAAAGATGAAATGTGAACTGAGATAAGAGAATAAGAATCTTTTTAGGAAATTTGTGCTACAGGTCCAGGTCAATCAGATGCCATCCTACTTGCTGGTATTAAAAAAAAAGATTGCACCATCAGTGAATTTGGGAGAAGTAACAAGCATTTTGATTCTTTGCAGGTGTATGTACACATGAATATGAAGAATTCAGCTATGACAATTTAACATGTAGAATTTTCCAGTGCAAAAGAAACTCACTAAATCAAGGAACAAGCTGAATCCTAATCAGTCAATGGAAAAGTAGAAGTTTCACTATCACCTTCCTGCTGTAAGGACTTTTTTCCAGTGTCAGACACGATTTCTCAATCCATTTTTGTTCTTCAGCTTGAGACTGACCAAACAGTGCTATTACTTGACACCATATTAGCCTACCAACACAATTACTCTGGCACAAAGAAGCCTGTCCAACAGACCTCAAATTTTGTAAATCTTATGAGTCCATAGGATGCTGGGGCAAGGCAACAGCCCAGTCCACTTTCGATCCAGTGACTGAAATAGCCCCTTTCTTAAGTGACCTCCTACACAATGCATGAAGCCTCATGACCAAGACAAACCATTTTTGGTTCTGTCCTTCCTTGTGTGCATTTGTTATTTTTGCCTCAAGGATGGGAATAATTCAGCAGTTACTGAACTAACCTACAATAATTTGACTCCTCAATGCTAGTTTCAACAACAGATCATTTAGCATCTTTTCCTCTTCTTCCCCACTCCTAAGTGTTTCCATGTTTTCTTTACCAAACAGAAATTTCAAAAGCTAGTAAACTAAGGACTAGCTACTTCCTTCATCTGGTAACTTGGACAACACCAGGTTCTTGTGTCTTCTCAAAATTCAGGAAGGAAAAAAAAAGGAAAAAACAAAGTTTTTGCAGTGTTACTAAGATTCAGATTACTTTCATCACTGAGAAAGAAATACTTGCAAATGAACTGATCTTTAGCAAAAAAAAAATTAATCATAATTACAAAAGCATACATAAAGTTTCAGCTAAGTATACTCTCACAAACAGTTGTCCTTTACTAACTGTAGTTCCTTTGAATCAACTGCACGCTCTTCTCTGGCTTCACTTCTAAGCAAGAGTTAAATGAGAACAGTGAAAAAAACCCCACAAGTCTGAAGTCCATTACACATATCCAAGTGCTGGCATTGCAGACCATCTAGAAAATCAAGACAATAAAGGGAGCTCTTCATTCTGAAGTCAGACTCCAGGCTTCTCTATATAGAAGCTTAACTGCAGGCATGCATGTTTTTTGGGTCTCCAATAAATTTTTTGCTAGAGTTTAAATCAAAGTATTTGCACTGAAGACAACTAGAGAAACAGCATTCCTTAAAAGCGATCAGAACTTGCAGTAAGTAGTGTTGCAAGAGGATTAATGAACTTTTCAATGTGGTCTGCAGAAAAAAGGTTGGTACATTTAGAAGAAAAACAAGTGCCCAAGGCACACTAAGTGAAGCCAGCAAAGTGGCAACCTTATGCTATTTTAAAATACAGTCTGAATTTCTTCTGAGAATCCCAGCCCTGGAAGAAAAATGTACCCACATGATAGTTTTCCTTCCTACTTCTTCTTCAGTTTAAAACAGCTTGTTAGAATAGCTGCATGGGAGCTCATATTTTCAATTTGCCTCTGGAGTCCAGTTAATCACAAGCTCCACGAAACCGCCTCTTGTTCTGACACAGTGACTCATGATACAAGGGTGGTCTGAATCCCCAGATATCTTCTGACCATAGTTTAATCAAAGCTGGATTTCTCTCCCTCCAGAACTCGGCCTCTCTGACAGACACCCAAACAACCCACTGTATCCAAACACAAACATTCTGCCTGAAAGCTTCCCTTGAACAACAACAGGATTTTGCTCCAACCACTAAAGAATGTGCACAAGGCTATGTAGCATGGGGCCTCCCAAAGGATGTGATCTTCCTCATAGCTCAAGGAACCCTGGACTAACTTCGTCCCTTCCATCTGAAAGAATAAATGAGCTAATAAAGACAGCATTATTCATTACAAACTTTTGTCTAAGTAGGAATCCAAGACTGACAAGCACTTTCAAAACCTTAGCTGAATTTGTCCTACTCTCCCACTGAAACAAAATAAAGGCTTTTTCTTCATGTTATCTTTATTGCAAAACCCAATTTTCCATTTACGTAAGTCCCACTAGATCTAGTATCTGAAATGCTACAAAGAATTTTGGTCCCTTTGATTTTGACCTAATCCTGTTTGATTTCAGTACTCTTCTCCCACCTGACTTGAAAATCCCATGTCCCCACAGCTTTTCCTCTTTCTTTTTATTGAGCTCATCACTTACCATGAAACTGTGAAACTATTGGAGGAGTGTCTTCATCTAAGTCATCAACTCCCCCTGCAATTGGATAGGGAGGAATGGAAACTCGAGGCATAACTACCCAGCTGTGATCAGAGTAGAGGGAGGAGGTCAAGCTTGGTAGCCCAGAATTGTGTGCGATTTGAAACCCGCAAATCTTCTCGATCTGTTGCCATCGATAAAGACGCTCTCGCAAACACGTCGTCAGCTCAGAGAGTGCTTTCCTGAAGAAAGACACATATTAAAATTATATACTTTGTTCTTACTGGTAAAGGAAAGCAGCACATTCATTCCAGCATACCATTATAGCTGTTGAAATATTCACATTTTAGTATTTTTTAAATTGCTTTTCTAAAGTGTAAAACCACTAAGACACTCAATTCCATAACTTTCAAAAATGCCATTGTTCTGGGAGCAAATAAGCATGGAAGAATATGCATTCTGTCCTGGTCCCTCTTACTTTGCTTCAAGAATTTTATGGTCCACTTCATCCAGGGAGGAGCTGTGTGCAACATGTAATGTTCCAAATACAGTGCTTCTCTTCTTTTTTATCTTTTCTGCCTAAAAAGTAAAGTAAAGTGAAATGCATAAAACTAATAGCATATTTAACAGATGATAGAACACTAGCAATATTGACAGGTAGCAAACAATTCAGCGAAGAAAAAAGCACAAATGCTTATCTGCTTTGTGTTTACTATTTCATATCTCTAGCAACAGATCAGAAAAATCTTTAAGTAGCTGAAGAATAATTTATTACCTCATCTTTAGCAATTGCTAATTGCATTTCTGCATGCTGTCTTTTGATATTGTAATACTGTACTTCAACTTCATGTGTTAACTGAAGCCACTTCTGCAAAGCTTCAGGAACAGACCAATTACTTCTCAACTCAAACTCCTTCTCAGCCTTTTTTAAAGCCATACGAACCTAGCAATCAAAAAGAAATAAAAGTGTCACCAAAAGTATCATTCAAACTAATGGGTGAATTATAAGCACCTTTATACTCCACAGGACCATACCAAAGCTTGACAGAGTTTTGGTGTGTGCCAACTGTTGTCAGGGACGCAGATCTGGCATCTCTGAAATGTAGCATAGGACCTTCCATATTTTTCCAATGATATATAGCTCCTAATTTGAAGTTTAAATATTTTTGTAAGATGATAATTTTTTAGTACATTTTTTAGTACTCTCTTCTAATAAGAAGATTTAAAAAAAGCTTTTGTATATTTTTTTAGTTCAGTGAATCCCAAAATATTATGATAAGCTAACATACAAAGTTTACATCTATTAATAGTTTCAGGATTATTTTACTAGATAATGACATGATTGACAGACAATCATTAAGTGCTTTCAGAATTTTTCCCTTCAAATCTAGCATTTGGGGAATACTGCTTTAAGCACTACTGAGGATCTAATAAAACTAGGACCGATTTAAAGTCAACACTAGATTTATAAACAGCTGGCAGATACCTGTACCAACTCTTCCTCTGCATATTTGAGCCTGCTGAGCTCACATTCAGCTCCCTCTCTTAATTCCCTTAGGCGATGAGCTTCACGTTTTGCATCATTGATCTCATCCATCATTTTGCGCTCAAGATTTTGCTTTTCAACAGCAACGTTTCTATTCTCTTCTTGTGCCTTCTCAAGCCTTCACAATTGAACAAAAAATATGAGAAAATACACAGCACATTTGTTAAAAGTTGCAGTCCTCACGATAACAAAATGCATCCAGCAACAGGGCAAGAGGCAATGGGCACAAACCAAAGCACATGAGGTTCCATCTGAACATCAGGAAACACTTTCACCATGAGAGTGTCTCAACACTGGCACAGGTTGCCCAGTGAGGTGGTAGAGTCTCCATCCTTGGACATATTCAGAAGACACCTACACATGGTCCTGGGCAACCTGTTCTAGATGATCCTGCCTGAGCAGGAGGGGCTGGACAAGATGAACTCCAGAAGTCTCTTCCAACCTCAACCACTCTGTGATAATAAAGACTCTGCAAGCTTCATGAATCAGCAGCATTTACATCACAAAATGTGATATCCACGCCACGCAAAATACCCAAACTTTAAGTGAATCATCATTAAAAGTGTAGTATCAAAATATAAGTCCCTGTAGACAAATGTGTTACAGGTGCAACACAGACTATCAACTTTCACATTGCTATTATACACAACAGGAACTAATCAGTTCAGGTATGTTGCAATCTTAG